>NC_062215.1:24078749-25466665 GCF_902686445.1 Sciurus carolinensis | reverse complement strand
TGTCACCCAGGGTCCAGGGAGGTAAGAGGACTGGATTAAGTAAGGAAGATTCAAACCCAGACCTCTTCAAACATCCTGGCATGTCCCTGCTTGGCCCTCATGTGAGGGGGGCCCAGGCTCCATAAGACCCAGTAAGTCATTCTCCCCCAAACCATGAAGGGATCTGGGGTAAAGACCCCTGGTTTAATGGAAAGAGAGGTTACCAGATTAGAGGCCCAGAGGCTGTGGGTTTTTCTTCCACTGAATGGTCCTGGGCAAGACCCTGCCCTACCCTGTGCTCAGGAGCTCACCAAGGTCTCTAAAGACCTTTCTAGAGAAGACAGCCTACACTAGGGAGCGAGCACCAGCAATGACATGCTGCCATCTCCTCTTCTGCCTGCACCCTTCCTGGAGGGCCTGGGAATGCGGGAGTGTTAGCGGTGTGGCGCGGCAGCTCATCTTCCTGTTGCCACTTCCTCTCCCACTGGTGGGACGAAGGCTGTGATCATGTGGCAAAGTGACATCCAATGAAGTGTAGCAGGGTTGGCCTCCTGTGCAGACTTGGATGTGCCAGGGAGCTTGTTGACTACACCCCAGAGGAAGTACCGACCAGACAGGGCACACAGCCCCTCCCGCCAGGAGTCTCCAGACTGATGGGGAGGACAGCTTGTTTCCAGTTTCTGGTTAGTCAAGAGGGGACAACCACATTTCCTGCTCTGAGAGTCCCCAAGTGGGCAGGTGTACAGCATTGTAGATGCAACCTGACTCCAGAGTAGGAGCAGCTCTTTAGAGATTGGGGATGATGGGGGTGACAGAGGAAGCAGGGTTCAGGAACATTTGGAGAGGAAGGCAGGTACACAAGGCCTAGGCTTTGGAGGACTCGTTCCATAAAGTAAAGTACAGAAGCTCCTGGGCAATAGCTTTCGAAGGGAAACTGGAGGTGGGGAAGGGCCTAATGGTTCCCACCTGCCCCAAACTGCTTCCTCTTAGGTCTCTTGCTTTAGTTTCAGCCCCTGGTGTCACACCGACCCCAATAGTGCATATATTCTCTGTCAGGGGACTACTCCAGTGTGAACCAATACCTCTTCCCCTGGACCTCCTGGCCCAGTGGAGACCAGCTGGAACTTTCAGAGGTTTTATTAAACAATATTTGTTGAGTGAATAAGTACTAAGGGAGAACAGAAGGGGTATTAACGGATGATGTCCACAAGGCCTAAAAATAGTCCAGCTCACGAGTCTGGATTTCTGAGTCTGTCCTTGCCAGGGCTTGGCAGACTCTGGCCTGGCGGGGCTCCTTCTGCCTGCAGAGGGAGGAGGCAGTTGGGGCCCTACGCCACAGGGGGTCTTACTAGTCCCCCCAAAACCACATGACCCATCTGTCACCCCCTTCACCTCTCTCCCCAGAATCATGACCCCTTGAGGAAAGGGGCATGGCTTTTCTTTAGTGGGTACGGAGGTGTCCCTGTTTCTTGAGCCAGGCCACTGAAGAGAAATCAGAGCTGTGGCTGCTCTTATCCAGGGTGGCCTGGTCAGGGAGTGCCAAGGTCTCAGGAGCCCTTAGAACTGACCTTAAACAGGCTGGCTGATCTCTCCCCAGCTCAAAACTAAGACTGAAAGCTTTGGATCCAACAGCCTGGTGCTCTGTTCCCAGGGGCCTGGTTTCCTCCACCCAGTGCTTAGCTGTACCCTGTAGACCGGACAAGGAGCCCAGGACACACGGGCTGCTCCATCTGGTTTGTGGCCACCAGGGTGGGAGAACCTCCTCCCGAGCCTGGGCTCTCTGAGTGCTGAAAGGGCAGCTGCCACTCTGCCCCATGGTCGGTTCCCCTCCCACAGCAGCCCCCTCCTGCCTTGGACTTCCAAAGCTGTGTTGTTGCAGGTAATTAAAGGGTTTTAATTAAATTAGGATCCCATCTGGCTGGGATCAGTCAGGCCCTTAACGAGGATTGTGTGTCACCAACATCAGAATGTGGATGGGGACTTAGACATGTGGGGGCTAAATTAGGGGACTAGAGGCCCTTCAGACAGGGGTAGAGGATCCTCTGAGCCCCTCCGAGGCTCCCAGAACTGTAGCAGCTTATTCTACCTCCAGAAATGGAGGCCATGTGCCCTAGATGATGTAGGAGGCCAGGGAGGACCAGAGCTTTCCTAAATTTGCTTTTGCCTGTGAGTCTATAAACCTCTTTGATGTGTTGTAATATATGTGGGAATTATCTCAGTTCTACAGATGAGGAAACTGAGGTCCACAGGAAAAAAGTGCACTAACACCTGTGGAGACAGAGACCCAAAACACAGTGGCTTAAATAAAGTAGAAGTTTGATTTTTCCCAGTTAGACATGGTAGCTGATAATCCTGGCTATTCAGGAAGTTGAGAAAGAGGACCTCAAGTTTAAGGCCAGTCTGGGCAACTTAACAAGACCCTGTCTCAAAAAATAAAAGGGCTGGGGATGTAACTGGCTGATAAGACACCACTGAGTTCAATCTCCAGTACTGCCAAATAAAAAAGAATTTTGATTTTCCTCTTACCCAGAAGGCTGAAGGTAGGCTGTGCAGGGCTGCTTTGACATTTCTATTAAACAAGTTTTCAGGGATCAAGACTTCTTCCAACTCACTACTCCGCCACATCTAAGGTGTAACTTTTATCCCCATCGTCTAAGATGCAGTTTGAGCTAACAATCACAGAATTTCAGGCAACAGGGTGGAAGGTGGAATAAAGAAGAAGCAAAGAGTGTACACCGATTGTCTTAAGATTTCTGGAACTTGCCATATAGCCATATCTTAATCACATGACCACAGCGAGGTATAGGGAGGTGGAGAAATGTAGTAGTTATTTCAGCCATGTGCCCAGCTAACAGCTAAGGATCTCATTACTATGGGGAAAGGGGAAATAGATCCTAGGGGGTGAGTGAGTGCCTCTGCTATGCACGTCACAGGGCAGAACAGGACAGGAACCCAGGTCTTCTACCTACCTCTAGCTTGGGACCCTTTCACCTATTTTTATCAGGAACTGAAGTCAACACAACTTTATCTCCAAAACCAAAGAGAGAAAATAGCATTCAATGAGCATTTTATTTTATTTTCCCAATGGGGCTCCAAGGTAGTTAGAACCTTAGTTTTCACAGAAGGAGTCTCCAGGAGATTGTGTCTTTTGTCCAAGACTGCCCAGCTAATAAATCACAGGCCCAGGACAAGAACCTGGACAGGGCTTCCTGGACTTTATACATCCATGTTGCCTTTTCATTGATTTCATCCATGTTGCTGGTTTGTCCCTTGGGACCACCTAGCCAGGTGGCCCTGGAATGATGCACTGAAAGGCTTTGAACTGGGCATCGTTGGTGCCACTTATTATTGGGCCAAGGTTTGAGCTCAGCAGGCCAACAGGAAACAAGGTCCCCTGTGGAACCAGGACCAGCCCCCAAACCACCATGTCAGGTCTTCTCTGGTATTTGTGCCTTGGGGATGGTATCAGCTACTACTCTAGGACTTTGGCATAATCAGTAGGTGCCGCCCCCACCCCATCTTGCCTCTGCCTGGTGGGGCTGATGGTGCCTCTTGTCGCCTGTCACCCCAGCCCCCAGTTCTCCTGGCAGCACCACAGGACTGAGAGTCTTCGGAAGTAACATTTCTCTCTCCCACTCCCAGCCATGACATTGGATCACTTCCCACAGAGCAGAGTGACTGTTTCACTGTGTCTCCCTCATGCCCCTACATATACCCACTGGATGATCCCCATCCCTGGTCATCCTATGACCTTCAGTTAACTCCACCCCCATAAGTCCCTTCCCCCAGCTTCCCCACCCACCCACCCACCTCTGTGCCTCTGAGCAACAGGCCTCTCTGCGGGAGCCTGCCACATGCAAGGTCATCAGCATTCCTGCCAAGGATGGGGAGGGGGTGACTCAGTTCCTGCTTGCTCATCTCAGGGAAGGAGAATGGGGGGACCAGACACCCATTCGCTTTTGCCTTAAGCTCCATCAAGAGGAGAACTCAGCATCGCTGCCAGTTGACCTGACACGTGTTCCCTCTTGCTGGCTCTGCAGACTGCTGAGAAGGCGCACCCTGGAGACGGGGACGGCGAGGACCAGGCGGTGCCTCTGTGCAGAGCTGAGGGGCAGAGGCAGCCTCCAGGTGTCCTGTCGCTTAGAAAAGAGCAAGCGGTCCCTCTTTCATCAATAGCGCGGTTCTGGGCATCAGAGTGGGGACTCCAGCCTGATGAGAGAGGCACGGCTTCCATCCAGGGACCCTCAGTAAGAAGGGACCCTGCCCTCAGGGAGCGCTCATTCTGACGAGGGAGGCACAGATACTGGCCTCAGGAATTTAATCTAATTTAATCGCAATCTAATGAAGGTGGCCCAGATCCTGGCTCCATGTGCTCCCGTTTGATACAGTGGGGGATACAGTTATGTCTTCAAAGAGCCCCCGATCGGGTAGGTTTGCTTCAGGGGCTCCATTCTGATGGGGGAGACTGAGTGGATGCAGGAGCAGGACAGGAATGGTCACCAAATAGTCCAGGGAGATTTCAGACTGCTCTGCAGGGCATTAGGGGGAGGCCACAGGAATGGGGTGAAGGTGGGCCTCAGACTTTCTCAATGGGAAGGAGATGGGCTCCTTCAAGAGGAACCAACTCTCCCGTAAGTGTGGGAATGGCGAGGGTGGAGGTCACTGCACTTTATGGACCCCAGCTGGGGTCCATCTCTGTGGCGGAAGCCATAGACGTTGCCCGCAAGGACAGACGTAGCTGCCTTCTTAGCCCTCGGAAGTTGGGTGGACCTGTTACTCATGTGAAGACACGAGGACTCAGGAGGTATCTGGCAAGAATAGTAGGAACCAGAGGCCTATTCCAAAGAATTAAGATTTTAAAGGAAGTCTGTTAGCAAAAATTCAAGCTAGAAGAGCAGCCTGGTTACCGGGGAAGGCAGAAAGGGGGGAAGGAGGCAGCAGAGTGTGCATGAGGGTGAAATGAAGTTATTAAAATGAACCCACCCCCTGTGCAGGCAGAACTGTGTGCCAGGAAGGCCGAGCCCTCCAGCTGTCGGCAGCATCTGGCTCTCTGCGGGAGGAGAGGAGCAGGAGGAGGTGGGTCAGAGCGCCCCCAGGTCCTGCTGAGAGTTCAGCCATGCCACACAGGACAGAGAGCTGGGGCAGCCCCACCGCTCCTTCCTGTCCTCCTCCAGACCCCAAAGCACCATACGAGGTCCCCCTTGGTGTCTAGAGGGCATCGTGGGTGGAAGTACCTCCAGAGTCCAGCAGTGCCAAGCCTCCTATGGTCTGGCCCACGTCCCCAAGCCTCTCTGAACTCTAAGCACCTGTCCACAGGGTGGAGAGGGAGAAAGTGGCTTGGAGGGGCAGGTGCATCTCAAGTTGGCTCAGGAGAGGCGGCCCCAGGAAGCAGGGGCAGAGGAATGCTGCAATGGGTACATGAGCGCAAGTCACTTCTTTCTTTTCTTTTTTCTTTTTTTTTTTTTTTTGCGGTGCTGGGGATCAAACCCAGGGACTTGTGCTTGCAAGGCAAGCACTCTACCGACTGAGCTATCTCCCAGCCCTCAAGTCACTTCTTTCTAAGTCACTTCACATAAGGTGGGTTTGCACCAAGGTGGCTTTTAAGCCCACATGGCTCTGTGCTGCAGTGTGTCAGTGGGTGTGCGGGCTCAGCACTGCTGGGCAGGGGCAAAGGCCGGGGTGGTGAGTCCATATATCCTTGAGCCAGGACATTCCCCACTGTGGCTACAGTGCCGAAGGAGCACAGACCTCCCAAGAGAAAGGACCCAGGATGACCTCCAGAGGGACTGTGGCCAGGGCTCCAGCCTTCCCCTCACTGATCCCCTCAAGGACCAACCAATTTCCTGGCAGGAGTCCTGGGTAACCACCCATTCTGAGGCTTGCCTACCCACCATCCGGGAGGGAATGGCTGTGTTCAGGCTCCTTTGTCTTTTACTCCACCCCAGCCTGTGGATCCTCTAAAAGGACCCTGCCCCAGGAGAAGTAGATGGAAATTACAACTGGGAGAGAGCATGGAGAAATCTCCTTGTCCTATGGAGCCAAAGTCAAAAAGGACCCTTCTCAAATGGTGGTTCCCTGGACAGCAGCAGCAACATCTACCTGGGGGCTCATTACACAAGCAAATCCTTAGGGCCCACCCAAACCCACTAAATTAGGTGACCTAGGAATCTGTGTTGTCACAAACCTTCTAGATGAGTCAGATGCCCACCCACCTAGAACCCCTGGGCTGGGCAGACCTCTCATGTTAAAACTGAAAGAGACCAGAGAGGACAATGAACTTAACCCAGGCCACACAGCAAATTAGTGGCAGAGCAAGGATTCCACTGGTCCTCTGCCACTAGGGGTGGCCTGGATGGCAATTCAGGGAGGACAAGGTGCACCCTGATTCGGCCCATCTCACTCACCAGCTCTTCCTCCACCAGCTGTTCTTGCAGAGGCAACCCCCAGCCCCATGAGCACCAAGCATGGGGTAGTTACTCTGTTTCTGATGCTGGATCTGGTAGCCTGGAAAGGGGGCTGGAGAGGTAGCCCTGGAGCCTTAGTGACACCAGCTCCACCAGCTGACGGAGCCCTGCAGCTCTGCTGCCCAGCAATGTCCTGCCGCTGAGAAATGCTGACTGGACCAGGGGCTCTTGGGGCCCTCTCTCCTGGACAACTCAGAATGCAGTGTCCTGGGGAAAGCTTTATTCCCTGTTCCAAGAACAAGACTCTGCACACAGAAGTTGACAATCAGGTGATTTCACGAGACTTCCCGCCCCTCCCCCCGACCCACAGACAGACACTAGGGAACAGACCCAGCATGCCCTCCAAGTCCTACCCCAGGCTCGTCCCTATCAGGAGAGGTGCACTCTGACAGGTGGGGCTGACTATTGAGGGACCACTCTCAGCAGGGGGTGCGGTGCAGGAGGGACACAGCACACAGGTGGTCTTCCACCCATGGCTTTAGAGCTAGGAGGACCACCATTGTCCTCTCTCAGTTTAACAATGGTGCGCTATCAGCAAGAGGGTAGGTAAGAGAGCAGAGTGCTGGCAGGAGGGGGGATTGTGGAAGGGGGTGGCTGGCTGGAGACCGACGGTCTATTTGTCCAAACCTCAAAGCCCTCAAGGTGACGACTTCAGTCTCCTGCTGTTCTCTGTGCAAGAAAGAGGCTGAGGGCTGCCCACCACTGGCTCCTAGGAAGCCTCACCTCAGCCAGCCATCCTAAGTGACCACTTGGTGTCTACACTGATGGAACCCCCCTCTGCCTGATGCTGTCGTCTCTCAGGATGGCCAGGAGGGAGCCATAGTCTTCTCCATGACTTGATCTGGGGCCACCCTGGTCTGACCGCCCAGGGGCCTCAGGGCCTGACGTTCGCCTTGGCTCCATGGGAAGCCCTGTAGGGGACCCAGAGCCCACTCCTCCCCCAGTGCTCCTGGGTTCCAGCAGCTCCACAACTCAGGGTGGGGCCAGCACTGGGGACCCTTTCGCTCCACTTGGTCCTGGCCCCACCTGGCATCTCCTTCTCTCCGCCCCTCCCTCCCTGCCTGAGGCCCATCCCCTTCCCTGCCCAGCGTCCAGACACATGGCCTCCTGCACTGGCAGACCTGTCCTTCCAACCCTGGCCTGGCCTCTGTGGCCTGCCCAGGGTCACCCAGAGGGGTAGTAGGGGGTGTCGCTGTGGTAGTTGTAATCTGGGCACACCTTCTGGACCAGCCGGTAGTCTGTACTATAGAAGGCGATGTAGACGCAGACGACTTTGAAGGGCTGGGAGCAGCTCCAGGTGGCTGAGCTCTGAGCGTGGTCTCGGGAACAGGTTTTGGCTGGGTCGTGGGTGCAGAGGGAGGTCCGGCGGCCCCGTTCTACCTTCTCCCACTCCATCCGGCAGTTGAAGATTTTGGAGGCCTTGGCTTCAATGAAGATCTGCTGCTCCTGGTGGAACTCCACAGCTTTGCTGGGGGGCACGAGGCTGATGGAGATGTTGCCCTGACCCGTGGCATTGTGTCGGAAGTGGACGCTGAAGGTCCCGTTGCCGTGGTCCACAATCTTCCCCGTGACGAGCAGGTTCAGGGCCACTGTCTTGATGTTGGAATAGAAGTCACCCCAGCCAAATATTTTCTTCACCTTGGCTGAGGGTGGGGGGGTGTGGTTCGGGCGGTTGGGGGGCTGCCCAAGGACCCCCCAAGCCTCCCCAGGCGGAACCAGCAGCCCTAGGAGAGTGGAGTTGGCCATGGGGCGGGACTTAGGTGAGATGTGGCCCCGCTTCCGAGGCACCCGGGGCCGGGGCTGGCCCTCATGGTCATCATGCTCAGGGTCCTCTGAGCCAGGGGGACCGTCATCCTGGCCACAGATGACCTACGGAAGGGAGTTGGAAAGACAGTGAGAGCTCTGTACCCAAAGGATATAGGAATTCTGGTCTATCACTCCCCGCCACAGTATTATCTCTGTCCCTGTCCTTTCCCCTCTGACTCAGGGCTGAGGGGCCCCTGAATGTTGCCCACTTACACTGGGGTCAGCATGACTGTGGCTTGAGTCACATGTTTGGACACTTAAGTCACTCCCACACCCTCTCCCTACTGTCCTGTCTTCAAATCTGGAAGGATGGTCAGAAATTCTTTCTAGTGGACTGTGGCACCAGACACACAAGGCCCCTGTGCCCTAGGCAGTCCCGGTCTGATGGGGGAGACTCAGCTGCTGATCTTGGAAAAGTCCGTCTGATGGTAAAATCCCCTAGTCCGATGGAAGAGGTAGAAACCCTGCCTCTGTGAAGCACGCAGTCCGATTCGGGAGGCACATTCTCTGCCCTCAAAGAGCCCTGAGTCAGTTAGGGGAGCCCCTTACTAACCTGGGGTCTTCCAATAGACAGGAGAACAGTTCCTGCCTTTTGGGACTTTCCTAGCCTATTGGGCGAGACACCATCCCTAATCTAGGATAACTGCTACTCTTAGATGCAAAAAGAGCCAACAGTCAGTGAAATAAGAACACAGAATCCAGTGAAATTCTCTGTCAAGTACAAATAAATGCAGCGTAGGTTTTGGCAGGAGGACTAGGGGGAGCCGGGAAGGGAGTGCCACACCCAGGATGGCCTAGGGTATGGAAAGCCAAACGCTTCTCTGGGGAACATTGATGATGACATGCCAAGATGTTACTTGCATTATGAGTAGGACTTCTTATTATTCCCATTTCACAGAGGACATCAGGGCTCAGAGGTTACATCAGAGCAAACAAGACTAAGGTCACATAGGGTCAGGCCTCCCATTACGCCATGTATTCCCAGCCTCACAGACCAGATGTCTTTAAAAAAGAATTTTATCCAAGCCCCATTCCCACCCCAAATGTCCTGTAAAACTCGGCCAGGGCTGGTCCTGCCTCTGCAGGCTCAGTTACAGTGACAGGCCGCACCCAGGGAAGCTTCCTGGAGGAGGGAAGAGAGCCAGGAGGGCTGGCCTGACCCAGGTCCTTGGCAGCTCTGCAGGGTCTCAGGGAGGTTAGGTTTCCTGAGGGCAGCCGCCTGCTTGTGTATTTGCTCAGTTTTTGAGAGTTCTCACCCATTTGTCTGCCACCAGCCCTGGGGACACCAGATCCGCTGGCAGTACAGGGGCCTGGTAGTGACAATGGAATTGGGGTGCCGGATGTGGATATCCAAAGGAGTTTGGGAGCCTCACGCCCCTTGTTCTGGCCTTGGCAGGGCCTGCGACTGTGTGCTGTGGCCAAGCCCATCTCTGCCCCAAGGCCAAGACTGGCCTGCCTGGAGGGCCCCTGGTGGGGTTCATTCAGAGGGAGGCTCCTGGGGCTGGATGCAGGGCTGCTCACCTGTATGTACTTGACCCTGGGGGTCACAGCTGAAAGGGCCCCAGGTAAGGACTAAGCAGGGAAGGGCTCTTCCAACAGTGGAACCAGGGTGCTGGCACAGGGGATTATTGTTTTGAGAGAAGAGGCACATCCAGATGTGGAGGGGTTTCTCCAGGATGGAGCTGGGGCGGGGTGGGGCGGGGGCCGTCGGGCGCTGAGTAGCAGGGGAGTTAAGCCCTGGGTTGGGGTCGGGGTGGGGTTCCTCTGCGTCCTGGGCCGCCGGGAAGCCGCGAGCCAGCGCCCGGGGAGCGGGTTCAGGGCGCTCCGCTCATCTACCGCGAGCGCCCGGGGCGGGAGCCGCCTGCCCAGGTCCTGTGGGGCTCCGGCTGCGCGCAGCCAGGAGAGGAGAGGAAAACAACAGGCGAGGAGGGAGGGAGCGGGAGGGAAGGCGGGAGGGAGGGACGCGGGGGCCGCCCCCTGCCTGGACTGTCTCCGCGCGCTGGGGCACCTGGAGCCCAGGGCTGTCTGGGTCCCAGAGGTCCGGGGAGAAACCCGTATCCCCTGACCTGGCAGGTCACCGGCTCCACACCTACCCCTCCCATCCTCGCTCCGTGCGTCCCGGGATGCCGAGAAGGGGTCGGATAACCCTTGGCGACTCGGCTCCGGGCCTTTTCCCTAGTGCTTGTCGCACCTCCGGCCACCAGCCGCGGAGTGGGTGGGCCAGTCCAGCACCCTTCTCCCCGCCCCTATTAACCCTATCTGTCCAGTCTCCGGCCTCGGACCCGCCCTCTCCCCCCAGCCTTCAGTCTTCCCCTCCATCCCTGGGATGCCGGGGGAAGGGAGAAAGTTTCAGGGCTCAGAAGCTTCCCGCGCTCTCCCCCGATGCTCCGGGCCCCCGCCCCTCCGCGCAGCTCCCCGCGGACCACTCACCAGATAGAGGCTGCCCTGCACTAGGAACACGAAGCAGCAGCGAGTCAGTTGCATCGTCCTCTTCTGCTCTGGTCCGCCTTCCTCTTTTCCCTTTCGGGGTCCCAGGCCCCTTTCTCCCCTTCCTGTTCCTTTAGGCGCGCCGTCCCATGCTCCAGTCCTTGGCGGCTCGCGGCCCTCCCCTCAGCCAGTCTCCCAGGACCGACCCCGCCCCCTTCGGTCCAGCTGTACAGCCGCCGCCCCCCACCCCGAGTCCAGCTGTGCCCGGCGCGTCCCCGCTCGAGGTCCCAGATGTGTGCCCCGAGCGCCTCGAAGGGCTCCAGCTGCACCGCGGTTCCGCGGCTCCAAATATGCGCTCGGCGCCCCTCTCGGTTCCAGCGGCTCGGCTCTCACCCAGATGTGCTGGGGACCTGCGCGCGCGCCCGTCCCCGGTGCTAATTCCCCAGACCAGACGGCCCCTCCCGCCCCGTCGCAGCGCGCCCCCTGGCGGACGCCCCGGGCCGCGCTCAGCCTCGGCCGCCCGCTCCCCGCGCTGCGCCCCGCCAGACTGGAGCGCTCCTGGCGCCCAGGCGGCTCCGGCTTCCTCGTCCCTCCCTCTGGCGGCGGCGGCGGCGGCAGGTACGGTGAGCCCAGCCGGTACCTCCGGAGTTAACTCCTCCCCTGCCGGTCCGCAGCTCGGGGACCGAGGACGCTGGCTCTCCAGCGAAGGGGGCAGGACGTGGGGCGGAGTAACTGGGAAAGGAACAGAGAGGGTGATAGCAAGGCATGAGGGCCCTACCTTTTCAACCCCTCTGGCAGGACACTGTTTTCCCTAGCAAGCATCGGAAATCTGCTGCCCTACCCCCAACCCTGGGAGTCCTGGAATTTGGAAAGATAATGTTATCCAAATCCATTCTAAGAGAACATCTTCCTTATTGTAACCTTGATGCCAAGGAAGTTCTTCTAAGTGTCTAGCCTTCACTCCTTTTGTTATCACGGTGTATTCCTTTCCTTCTCTACTTATAAGGAGCTGGAATAATCACTAGACCTCAGTAATAACTACGAAGCATTTGTCTGGGGTCCTAGTCACTAGGCACTAGGCTGGATTCTGGGACAGCAGGCAAGGGTAAACCTCCTGAGAAGTTGGGGAGCCTCCAGGGAGACTCTTCCTCTGTTCTTCACTACTTACCCTCTCTGTGACACAGGAGGGTCACCAGGTTGAGAGGGGGCTCCTGCTCTAGTTGGATCTCTGGTTTCTGCAAACCTTCAGGCTTGCAGAAGGACAAGAAGAGAAAGACCCTCATATTAGATTCCCAAAGGCAGGGGCCTATCCTCCATCGCCCCCACTGTCTGACATTTCAGGGCCTCTTTAGTCTTTAGAAAAATAAAAGGTCAAGTCCTGGTTCCTTTTGGAGGCTGCGAGGATGAGGAGGTACCTTTGGAGGTAGCATTTGGAGTGGCCCTAGCCCGGGCTGGATTTGGGGGGCATGCACTCCTCCCCGTGGTGCTCTGAGGTCCAGCTTGGTCCCTGGCTACAGCCCCCAGCATGCACCCAGCCTCCTCCCCCACCATCTGCCAGGCGGGTGCGCGGGGAATGCAGATGAATCTTAATATCAGCCTGGGCCAAGTTCGAAGAGGGAGACAGACTGCAGAACCAAGGCAGCATCCAGAGCCCCCTGTGTTCCCTGGCACCCTAGGCCATACCAGGATGTGGCAGCTCTTCCTGGTGGTGGTGGGGGGCCTGTCTGTGTCTAGTCAAAGACCCCAAAAGCCAGGGGAGGAGGGAACAGGTAAATCCATGTTTGGCCTCTCAGCCTGTAGTCCGGCTGAAAGGAAGAAGCTGTCAGCCTGAGCGTGGGCAGCTAGTTCCGGTGTTCAGTTAGGCAGAGGCATAACTGAGCCCACTCCTTGCCCAGTTCAGAAGGTCCTGTCCCCCCAGGAGAGCCCAGCAAACCCAGCAGAAAGAGCTCTTTTTTCAGGCCAGACAGTTCTACATTCCACTCCAGACCTGGACCTGCTGTGTGACCTTGGGTAGGTTACTTTGGTTCTCTGATGCCAGTTTCCTGATCTGTTGTTGCAAGAACGAAATGAGATGAAATGTGCAAACAAAGTGCAGGCGCGATGGCTGGCGGGTAGTCGTAGGAGTGCAATAAATGGAAGTTCTCGTTTTTCCACTTCCCACACATTTACTGGGGCTGCTCCTCCTGCTAGGCTTGCCCTCGCTCCCCTCTTGGTCATTCCTGGCTCTCACTTCCTTCAAGTTCCTGCTCTGCATTCATCCATCAACCACTGGCCGAGCCTGTCCTCAGTGCCAGGCGCCGGGCCAGGGGCTGGATACAGAGATGAATGGGACACCATCCCTGCCCTCAAGGATCTCATCGGCTAGTGCAGAACAGAGACTTGAAAATCGATAGGTATAACCCACTGTGGTGACCAGAATACCAGATCCTTGCACAGGGCATTATATGGATGCACTGGGGAAGGTGGGAATGGGCAGGAAGGTCAGGGGCAACTTTCTGGAGGAGGTGTCATGAAGTTGTGGGGAGGTGTCCTGGCCAAGCAAGGGCTATTCCTGGCAGGGGGCATTGAGTGATCACAGGTCTGGAGGCCAGAACTGGAAACAGCCTGCTGTTCCTAGAGCCCTGAGGGAGGGGGGAGGCGGATCAGACCACAGAGGAGCTTATGTGTCAGGTCAAGAGGTTGGGACCCTCGTCTATGGGGAACCTTTGAAAATTTTTAAGTAGGCTGGTGATTATACCAGATTTGCTTTTTTTTTTTTTTTTTTTTGGAGAATTCACTAGAAAGAAGAGAGGCTAGAGGGAGACAGAAGGGGAGAGACTCAGTTAGGAGATGAATGCACTGCTCTGGGGCAGGTGGGGAGGCTGAAGACATCTTTTGGAGGCCAAGTGATCAGACCTGATTGATGCTGAGGTGGGGGAGGGGAGGGAGGGAGTCAGTCTGTGGCTTGGGCAGCAAGCTGGATGATCAATGAGGGGGCACCACAGGCAAGGGAGGGGGATGGGGCCGGAGAAGGGGGTGAAGGTTAGCTTTGGTCTTGCCAAGTCTGGGTGCTTTGGGCCATTCGAGGGCAGGAGGAAGTCTAGCCTGAAGTGTGGGAGATGTCCGAGGAGCAGTAGGCATTGGTAGAGGCCCCTGAGCATGCTGGCATTGAAGAGATGGGCAGAGGAAGAGAGCCACCAAAGGCTCCCAGGAGTCATGGGCATCCAGGGGCAAGGAAGGCAGGTGGGGCCGATCCAGGAACGCTAGGAGGCTCTCCCGCTGGCGCGAGTGTGCCTAGTGGAGTGTGCACAGTGCATAGTGAACACCATGCAACATCTAAGATGCCACCTCCATGGAGCTGGGGACCCAGGACTTTGTGTTTTTATAGCCCCTTCCCCACCCGGGGGGATATGGATGGAAGTGGCCTCTGGGCCTCACTATGGAAAAACCCCAGTGTAGGGAGTGTCAGGAGAGAAGGAATGAGCCACAGCACAAAGGAGCAGAGAGACCTGGCCGGAGAGACACAGAGAAGTGACCACTGGGTGTAGCTGAGATTCCTCCAGCCACTCTACCCAACCTTGGTCCCTCCAGCTGCTCCCAGGGCAGGAAGACAGACCTCAGACACAGGATGCTGTGCGCCAAGCATGATCACACAGCTCTGCCGGGGATAACCGCCATTCGGGTTCAGATCCTCTCCCCCCAAGCCCCGCCCCCACTGTGCTGTGCACACACACAGCTGAAGAGCAAGGACTGAATGCCGCACCGTGTCCACCAGCACCTGGCTAAAGGTTGGTCAGGGCATTTGCTTAGCACCTCTGATGCCTCCCCGGCTTCTCTCCCTGCTGGAAGAATCCTGCCTCTGTGGCTTCCCCCTCCTCGCTGCCTCCCCAGTGCCACCGGAATGAACACAACACAGTGGGGACCTGTTCAGTGCTTAGCCAATGAATGGGAAATGGGGTTCCTGATGGTTTGAAAGGCAGAGAGTAGATGCCACTGAGCCAGCTGGAGTGGAGAGGTCTGGGGGAGAGGCGGGAGGAGATCATTATTGTTAATAATCTCCCATGTTTAGCTGGCAATTTACAATTTGAAAGTGTTGGGATAGAGTACTATGTATAGGTATTAGGGAGGCCTAGAGGGAAACCCTAATTCAAATGAAAGGCCAAGCTCAGATCCCAGAGAGATTAGTCTGCAACGATGTGTGGATCAGCTCAGGTGGGAGGGGAAGGAAAGAACCTTCCAGGCAGAGGAAGCAGCTCATGCAAAGGCCAGAGATGAAAGCAAGCCTGGGAGTGGGGTTCTGAGGAGGATGGGATGAAAGACTCATTTGTTCCACAAATAGTTATCAAGTGTCTACTTTTATGTCCGGTCCTGGGCTGGGTGTGGGGTGCGGCTGCGGATGGTAGAGACTGCAGTCCTTATTTGCATGGAGACTTTGGGCTGGGAGGGAGACAGAGATGCAACAGCTAAGCACGAGAACATATGAGCTCTGAGATGTTGGCAAGTGGTATGAAGAAAGAAGAAAGGCAAGTTCCAGGAGAGAAAGGAAGAGGGGTCCTCACTGACTCAGGCCGAAAGGATGAGGAGGCCTGGGTCAGCCAGAGAGCAGAGGCAAGGCCTTCTGGGCAGAGGGGACAGTACGTGCAGAGACCCTGAGCCCAGGGAGTGCTTAGTACTTTGGAGGAGCGGAAGGAAGGTGAGCATGGTGAAGGTGGAGATTGGACCCGAGGCCACCAGAGATGGGGGGCAGGGGCTTGATAAAGCAGGGCTTTATGGGTCAAGGTATTGGTTTGCAGTTTTTTTGTGATTAAAGGCGACTTTTTGTTTTGCTTATGAGTTGTAAACAGGGTGCTTTAGAGAGATCACCAGAAAGATGGTTCTGGCAACAGTGGAGAGGGGAATCAGAGGGTGTGGGAAACTGGAGGCTGGGAGGTGATGGCAGTCTGAATTAGGACAGAGACAGCAGGGGTGTCAGGAAGCAGTGTCAGGGAAGACAGGAAGGATGGCCCTGAAAGATGCCTACCAGGTGGAAGGACAGGCTATGGGAGTTGAAGGGTCAAAGCTGACCCCCAGCACTCTGGCCTAGGGAACACAGGTGTGGGGAGAATAAGTGTAGCCCCCTTCTGGTCAGGTGGCCTGTAAAGGGCTTAGGGGTACTCAGGTGCAGTGAGTATCAGGGGCAGAGTGGAGGGACAAGATTGGGCCATGTGTGAGCCTGGAGAATGTGTGTGCAGGGTGAGGGTGGGAGAGCAAGCAAAGGACAGACCACCAGGGAATGCAGGAGGCCACCAGAGCCAGGCTCCTCTTATAGAAAGGAGGTGGGCCCCTCGGGTGAAGAGGGAGAGAGAGGAGAGACACCCCAGTGGGGGACAAGGGAGCAAGAAGGACCGCAGAATCCCTGACTTGGAAGGCCCTGAGGGGAGTTGTTAATATCCCAAATTGTGCATACCTCAGTCCTGAGAGGTCATTTGTCTATCCTCCTGTCTGCACAGGACCTCACCAACCAGGGGAGACCTTCTCCTGGGAGAAGTGGAGTCCTGCAGCCCTGCATTGGGGGTCTGGCTCTGAGATGCACTCAGATTTGGGGTAGGCTGTCCTTTTCTTGGGCCTCAGCTTTCCCATCTGCCAAGGGGGATCATCCTGCGCATCTCATGGGGTGAGGATGCGGGGAGCACGAGAGCGTCAGCACTCTCCTGGGCACATCCCACTCCCTGGTCTTTTGTCTGGATGTAACTGGTAGAAAGTGCTTTGTAAACAGCGAAGCACTGAACAAAAGGAGTCATGCCCCTTCCTTCCTGATACATTTCGGCATCTTGGGAGATGAGAAGCACGGGGGAGTAAACAGGGCCTGAGGGAGGTCGCTAGACAACAGGGCACCTGGCAGAAAGCCAACACCTGGCACCAGGTCGTGGCTGCCCCCTTGGCCACCTGTCGGCTGGAACCCAGTCGCTGTGGTCAACAGCAGCTGTGCAGGGGGCGACGGAGAGACAGTGCGGGTGTGGTGGGTGGAGGGAAGTGGGGTCAGCGCGCCACCTGCTGGGCACTTTGGAGAAGGCGCGGTTCCGCGCTCCTTTGCTGGGTGCAGGAGCGTGAGGCTCAAGCCCTTTCTGCCTGCCAGTGCCGGGCGCGCAGTGGGGCTTTACAAAGATTCTTTAAGAATGAATGGTGTATCCGGACTGGCGCACGTCTGTAGTCCCAGCGACTCCGGAGGGCTGAGGCAGGAAGATCGCATGTTCGAGGCCAGTCTCAGCAACTTGGTGAGGCCCAAAACAACTTAGCAAGACCCTGTCTCAAAATTAAAAACAAAAACAGAAAAACAAACAAAAAACCCTCCCTCCGGGTGGGGGGGGGGACCGATGCGCCCTCCTCAGATGCCTCGTTGTGCACTTGAACTCTGGAGCCAGATTACCTCCTCCCAATCCTTGATTTGCCTGTGTGTCTTAGGCAAATCACTAACTCTGGGTGCTTCCTTATTGGTGGTAATAATAGTAGCCGCAACCGTGACTGGCACACATTTACGGGTTGGCTATTTGTTATGTTCACATTCATGTACTAATCCAAGCACAGATGCCCTTGTGTCGCCTTCCTGCCCTGGAGCGCCTAAGGAGGCAGCAGTCAGTGGAAATAGGTTTGGCCGGAGGGAGACAGGGGTTCATGCAACTTGTGTCACTGAGCCTCAGGTTGTTCATTTGTGAAAAGGGTCACTATAACAATCTGCAGTCAGAAGTTCTCCCTTCCTGTGCACGGAAGGGACGCAGAGGGGGCGCGGGGTATGCGGAGGGGAAGGGCGCCCCCGGCGTCCACATGCTCTCCCAACCCGTGGCTTTAGCTTTGCTAGCGCTGGGCAGCCACACCAGCCCTAATACAGGTCGCACTCTTCCTTCGTTTCCCGATAGACATTGAGCCCAGAACGCCAACTGGCAGCCATCTCCAGGGTGTTTGGGGCCACCCAGCAGGCCTGCCCAGGCTCCGCAGCTGTTGGCTGGGCTGACTGTCCTCCAGGCGTCTGGATGAGCCTGGCGGAGCTTCCCATTTCCAGGCCGGTAGTGACGCCTGGCGGCCTAGGGGAGAATAACAGTGACCTGCGCCCCGCCGGCCCCCTCCTTACCAGGAACCCCATCAAGCTCTTTTGAGTCGGCACGGGTGCGGGTAGAAGGACTCCCCATAGCAGCACTGACCTGGGCTTCTAATGGGGAAATGGAATTAGGAACTTCAGATTCCAAATGCCATCAGAGATGGGGTAGAATTCAGGAGCTCTGAGGAAGGGGCAGCCCTGCAGCGGGGGCTAAGGACATCACTGAGTTCAGAGGGATGGCTTCCCTAGTTTTCTCCCTCTGAATTATTTGAGGTCATGATTATTCCCCTTTGGTGTCCCAGTCCCTAAAGATCTTAAGTGGGCAGTGCATGGGGGAGAAGGGGAGGATCCCAGAAGTGGCTACAGCCTGAAATCAGCCCCAGTCTGGGCTGCTCCTGGGTAGGGTCAGCTGCCACAAAGAACCTAGAAAAAGACTGGGAGAGGCAGCAGAAAAGATGCCACTTGGTCAGTGCTTTTCTGCCTGCTCCCTCTGGACCAGATGCGAGTGTGGCTGCAAACTCAGCCTTGCCTTCCCCAGGGACCTACAGGCTCCTGGGAGGCCTGACCTCAGGGCAGAACCTCTTCACTCCTGAAAGCCAGGTCTGAAGCCAGCAGCCTCCAGACAAAGTCCTAACTCAACATAAGCAAAGTTGTACTTGTCATGTTCATTCCCATGAACTGTAGCCCCCCGTGTTCCACCCCAGGGAGGACTCCACCTGCCCCTTATGAGAATCTCCTCGCCAGCTCTGTCTCTGTTGTCCCCCCAACGCGACCCCCTTCCCCGTATCAGCTTCACCCTCTCCGCAGGCTGCGGGACTCCATCATCGCTGCTTATTGGGAACACAGCAGCATTTGGACTAGTCTCTCCCGGACTTTCAAGATCCACCCTGAGAGCCAGCAGGAGTTGGGGTTCCAAGATGCAAACTAGATGGTGTTCCTCCCCTGTTTCAGTTGCTTGGAGTCTTCCTGTAGCCCCAGATTTGCCAGAGCAGATGCACTAAACATTGCCCAAAGTCTGTCATTTAACTGCACAACCCAGTGAGGTTGGGCCTATTATTGCCACATTTTATATAAGAGAACTGAGGTTTAGAAAGATGAGAGACATTCCCAAGGACCTACAGCGAGAACTCTCCAGAGCAGAGACTGGAACCCAGGCAGCTGGGTCCCCAGAGCCCTGGTTTGGCCAAGCCTGTGTTTCCTGAGGTGAGGTATGTATGTCTTGGCTGGAAGAGTCCTTTTTTAATAATACAGATGGAAATTTTAAATTTTAATAGAAACATGTTTCTTTTTAAGACTTTTCTTCTATTTTATTTATGGCAAGGGATGCTAATTTTCCATTCATGATGGAAAGTGTCCCTTTAAAGTAAATTTATTTGGGGACACTAGTAATTGAAAGAAAAGTACTAAGTACCTGATAGCACAGTGGGGTGCACACGTGGGAACAGGGTGGTGGCCTGCTGGTGGCAGTGAACTGCTGCTCAGGAGACACTAAACTCGAGCACATTTATAGGTGCTCTGGCCCTGCTCACCCTCCAACCCCTCTCGTTTTCTTTCCACACCCCCCACGTTGGCCTCTGAGTCATTTGCAGCCCCCACTGGTCTTCTGTGCCTTTGGACAAACTGTTCCCTCTGCCCGACCTCCCCTTCCTGTTCTGTTATCTTGCCATTGGAGACTGAACCTAGCTCAGGCATCACTTAGTCCTGAGGTTTTTCTGAAATGGAATGGACACCTCTCCTACCATTGTACCTGAGCCACCTGCCCTTAAGCATATATATATAATTTTTTTTTTGGTACTAGGGATTGAATCCAGGGTGCTCTATCACAGAGCTACACCCCAGCCCTTTTATTTATTTATTTATTTAGGGTCTTGCTAGGTTGACCAGGCTGGCCTTGAATTTGGATTCTCCTGCCTTGGCCTCCCAAGTTTTTGGATCACAGGTGTGCACTACCATCTGGTTCCCTAAAGTATATTGTACTTGGTTCTCCTCTCTCCCCTCACTGCTTCTAGGAGTTCACCCAGACTGTGAACTATGAGAAGACTGGGATTGTCCTCTTTGGTCCAGCACCTGACACCCAGGAGGAGTTCAATAATTACATGTGCAATTAATGAGTTCCATGGGAAACCAGATGAGGAAAAGTTTGGTTCCAGATGGGTGGACAGGGGACAGGAGGCTACAGCTTTTGGGAAGGTGGGTGTGGGTTTTCAAACTGGATGTTGAGGTAGCATAGACAACTAGGGAAGATGGTCACCTGGAAACAGCCAAAGATCTTTGAGGGAATCATCTGTCCAAGGGGAAGTGTCAACTTAGGGGCAGAGTCAATTTACTTAGTAAATGGTGCTGTCTTACCAGTGATCCATCTGGAAGAAAATAAAGCCAAATCCTCCCCTCCCATCTGACACCACCTACAAAATAGATCCCAGATGGATTAAAAAAAAAAAAAAAACACCCTAATTATATTAGCAGAAACTAAAAATAGGGGATGAGGAAACTTAAGTAAGACAGGGAACTGAGATGTCATAAAAAAAAAAGAGAGAGAAAGAGAGAGACAGAGAGAGATTTGGTTATGAAAAATTATTTGTGTGACATCAGATTCCATAAACAAAATAAAAAAGTAAACAATAGACTGAAAAAATATTTGCAATGTGTAACAAAGAATTACTATCCTTTCTATAAAAAAATAAACTATAAACCAATAAGACAAAAAATAACAAATAGGTAGTGACATAAACAAGCAGTTACAGAAGAAGATATATGTGAGAAGAGATTCTGCCTCACCGGAGCTGGGGAGATGCAATTTAAAACAACAATGAGTTGTGTATTTTTAAAAATTAATGGACGTTATTTTTGAGAGCAGTTCTACAATTACAGACAAACATCTGAGCAGATAGTACAGAGAGTCCCCATACACTGTCCACCCCCAGCTTCCCCTATTATTAACAACATATATCCGTGTGGTACATTGCTACAATTAATGAGTCAATATTGATATATCATGATCAACTAAAGTTCAGTTTTTTCAAATTTTCTTAGTTTTTGCCTAGTGTCCTTTTCCTGTTCTAAGATCCATTCCAGGATACCTGGTGACATTCAGTCGTCATTCCTCCTGAGTTCCCCTCTGGCCTGTGACCCTTTCTCAGACTTTCCTTGACAGTTGGAGGAGTATTGTTCAAGTGTATTGCTGCTCTATTGGAATTGTCTGATGTTTTCCTCCTAGTTTGGGGCTATGGGTTTGGGGGATAGGTAGAGTGTCATTTTCATCCATCACATCAAGGGCCAACGCTGTTAAAGTGACTTATGATTGTTGATGTTGACCTTGAACACCTGGTTGAAATACTTTGTCAGGTTCCTCTGCTTTAGGACAGTACTGTCCTCTTCCACATAATACTCTCTAGAGGAAGTCATTACATGCAACCCACAGTTAAGGAGTAGGGAGTTATGTTCCCCCTTCTTTACAGTAAAGTATCTTTATATTTGGAATTCTGCACAGATTTTTCTCTTCTCCCTCACTTATTAATTTATTCAATCATGTATGCATATCTGTATGAACTCATGGATATTTGCATTTTACTTTGGGTTCTCTAATCCAATGTTACTTCATTTTTGACTTTTTTTTTTTTTTTTTTTTTTTTTTTTTTGGTGGTGCTGGGGATTGAACCCACGGCCTTGTGCATGCAAGGCAAGCACTCTACCAACTGAGCTATATCCCCAGCGTTACTTCATTTTTGTTGCTTACATTGTTGTGAGGTACTTTTTAATCTTCAGATTGGAAAAAGTAAAAGCTCTATTCACAAACAGGGCTGCAGCCCAGAGAGTAAAGGGCTGCCATTTAGGGTTGGAGCTGCATATTCTGACCTGTAAGTTCTGGAAGAACAAAGAACAAGAGAAGAGCAATTTGTGTTGTCTAGGCCCGTTTTTATTTAAAAAGAAGGAATCTACCTGTCTATTCATCCATCCATCCATCTGTCTAATTCATCTCTTGGCAGTAACAACTGACCATCCTCTATCCGTTCTGCCCCAGCCCCGTGGACACTTGGATGTTCTTGGGTAACACGTGTACAGAGATCCGCTCCTTACCGGGAGTGGCTGTCCTGTGTCCTTAGAATAACCTTGAGACTCCTTATGGCGGCTCACAGCGCCCTCTATTGAGGCTCCACTCAAGTCGCTGGGCAGAGAGCCCTCCTCTGGTGACCTTACTTGAAGCAGCCTGCTCCCTCCCCTGGGCCACATCACTACCACCCATCAGCCCACGGTTTTCCCCAGAGAAGTCATCCCTGTTGAAATATCCTCCCCCCACCACCACCCCCGGCCCCAGATTCTAAGCTTATGAGGGCAGGGCAGTGGCCCCCTTGCTGTTGACTTGTTTGCTGTTGAGCAGTGGCCCCAGGGAGACGCGGAAAGCAGAATCCTGCATTTCAGTGCTCCGACCCGCCCCACCCCCCAGGGAAGGGGTGGAGGTTGGAGCTGGAAAGGGAGAGAGGAGATGATCAATTTTTGTCTTTAGATACCTCTGGTTTGTTTAATGTGTTACAAAGAACACGTAGTACTGTGGTTTATAATTAAAAAGAAAATCCAATAAAGTTAATAAAAAAAAAAAAGAAAAGAAAGAAATTAAAGTTTTCATTTCCCCGGGACTAAACTAGAAGGAGACGCAGAGGGCTTCAAGAGAGAATTTGTTTGGTGTGCCAGAGGGGCAGGTGGTCTTCTCCTGAGGCTGCGGGATTGGAGGTGGAGAAGAGTGCTGGAGGGGATGGTGGAGAGGAGGGATCGGTGGGGAGACCGGGAGGACCCAGAGTAGTTAAATTGTGGTAGAAGGGGCGGGGTGGGGAACAGAGGTGGGGGCTGGGAGACCTAGGAGCCCTGTGCAGTCGGCTGGATGTGGGTTTTTCCGGGGTGGTGGTAGGGAGCGTGCCTGTGGGGGTGGCGATCCATGACACCACCGCTGAAATTTGGACAGCCCATAGTCTAGTCCCTGACCCCAGCATATTTTGGGGACTGTCATTTCCCCTCTTAAGCATCAATTTTCCCAGTAATAAGACAGAGGTTGACACAGGAGTCCCAAAGATTCCCCCAGCTCCGGATATCCACCTGAATGGGCGCTGGCTCCTGGGATTCTTGGGAAATCCAGGGTCCTGCAGAAGCCGGGTTTTCCGCAGCCCCATAGAGAGGCCCTGAACAGGTGGCCTCCACCTCTGAGCAACAGAGGGCGCTGAGGCTCCGCCGCCGGGAGCTCAGCGCCGTGCAGGGTTGGCTGTGGCTAAGACAGTAACTGAGCCCCAAGCTTCCACTGCCTCCTGGGTCCCTCTCGTTCACCGGGTCCCTCTCGGTACCGCTGTGGTCCCGCCAGAGCGTCCACAGGACTCAGGTGTCTGGTTCTCTGAGCCTGGGCCGAAGAGATAGGGCCGGATCGGGAGTCTACTTAGGAAGTCATTCCTTCCATGCCCCTGCCTCCAGGAAGTTTCTCAGGGGAGTCCCTGCCGGGGGCAGGCATGGGGCTGCTGGGCTGCTCTTCTCGCAGTACATGTCTGCGTTTCTGATGCCCTGAATCTCTCTCCTGGCAGCTAAAAACCTCGCGGGCTGTTTTCAGAGATGGGGAAGTTGGGAGTTGAAGTCCCAGCCTGGGGTCAGCCTCTAACCTCAGCATCCTCGAGGTTCCTCTGCCCATGCCTAACCATGTCCCAGTGAATCTCCTGGTCCTCTAACCCCCAGCACAGCTGTGCCCCTCCCCACTGGGAGGGGAAGAACAGCTGGGACAGGAACCCCAGGTCCTGGGAGGCGGGTAAGAGTAGCTGGATGGAGGCTTCTAACGGAACCTCCCTGAGAAATGGGGAAAGGGAAGGGGGCCGAGAGGGTGGCCAGCTTCCTGGCGCATGCTCCGGACTTGCCTCCTGTGCCCTAGGACAGGTGACCCCAAGACTAGACCATCCCTGGATAGTCTTCCTTGTGCAACAGCGTGCCCCAGCACGGCTCTCCCAAGTCTCCCTGTCCCAGGTCACCTATTCGCCACAACTCCTGTCATGCCCAGGGCTGTCTGGGCCCCAGCATCAGCTCCAGCCTGCAGCCCTCGCACTCTTGTACCTTGCTTCCTCCTTCCCAGTTTCCTGCCTCCCTGACTTTGCCATCCCAGGCTGGCAGGCTCTGGGGTGTCTAAAGTAGAGTAAGCTCCATAGCCTCTTAGTCACTCAGTTTGTCCCTCCTGGAATTCTGGTCATCTGGGCTACCCTCTTTGGAATGGACCAGGTGCACATAGGACATTCTGGGACCCTAGCCACCTGGTGGCCAAGCCCCAGGAGTCAGGAAAAGGAAACTCCCTCTGACTTGGCTCAGACAGTGCGAATTGGAGGAGCCACCGTCTGACTTCAATGTTGTCCAGATTCCAAGGGGACATCTATGTGCCCTTCCTCTCTGGTTCTGGACCCTCCCTTCCTCCATGGCTCTCCTCAGTAGGACAGAGGGGCACCATTCAGTTCTTGGCCCAGAGCATAGTGGCAGGTGGTGGGAGTGAGCTTGGGTCGCTGGGGCTGCTGGGAAACACACTCCAGGCCAGCCTCCTGGGAGGGGTGCTGCCACTCAGTGTGGCTCCTGGACTGGAAAGTGTCCACAGCCAGGCACTCTGGGTTGAGATACTGAATGGATGAGCTGGGGGTGGGGCTGAATGAGCCTCACCCTGGAGCCCAGGACCTTGTCTTGGCTGGCCCTCCCCTTGCGCAGTCCTGTTCTCAGGCGGGTACCATGAGCCTCTGTTGGTCATGGCACCTGGGCCTATGGAAGCTGCTTCTCAGGATGTCCCTCACTCTCATCAGTCGCTGAATCCAGATGGAGCACAGGCCTACCTGCTACAGAGACACAGTGCGTAGCATGGACATGTACAGAGAGCTCATATCAGGAAATCTTTGACTGGACCTTTGCCCATGCCCAGAGATGTCCCCATGTTTGGGTGACAGGAGGGCAAAGTTGTTAAGACCCTGCTAGGTTCAAATCTGGATTTGAAGACTTGCTTACTACATCTTTTGGCAAGAAAGCCCCTAAACCTTCCAAGTGTTGCTTTCCTCACCTGTAAAGTGGGGTAATGACTCCAATAGCAAAGGCTGTTTTAAGAGTGAAATAACAGAGGATATAATAATAGTTGTAATAGCAAAGACTGAGTAGTGCCAGGGAGCTCTTCTGAATTGCATGAATTAATCCTAATTCTCTAGCAGCATGAGGTCTGTCCTATTATTATCCCATTTTCTTGATTGAAAAAAAAAAAAGAAGAAGAAGACCCACTCCTGACGTCAAGGACTCTGCAGTCTAATGGAAAGGCAGAGGAATGGGTAAAATTTTTTTGAGCCAGCAGAGCGTGGTGGCACACGCCTATAATCCCAGCAGCTCTGGAGGCTGAGGCAGGAGGACCACAAGTTTGAGGCCCTCCTCAGCAACTTCGCAAAACCCTGTCTCAAAATAAAAAATAAAAAGGGCTGGGGATGTGGCTCAGTGGCTAGGCACCCCTGGGCTAGGTACCAAGAAGAAAAAAAAAAAAATCCTTTGAGCCAAATTAGTCTTTCCCATTCGGTGAAATGAGAATTCAGGTCACAAATGTTCTGGTTCTAATTGGGCCCTCATGATTACCAAGAGAGTTCATGGTGCAGACAAGGGAGCTTAGGCCACAAGAGGCTGCGATCCTTGCCCAAAGTCACAGAGCAGAAAGGGGTGACAGTGGCATTGTCTGACTCAAGTACCCATGCTCTGCCTCTCAAAAGGTCCTCACTGGCACTGGGCTGATGCAGGTGCCATGCTCTTGAACCTCCAAAACACACATGTAATTTAAACCAGAGTGCTTGCTATGTAACAGCTGTTTCCACAAAAGCCCTCTGTCTTCTTACAAATGGAGGACTGTAGGTCACAAGTCCCTATAAAAATATTGGGACTAACCTTGTCTTTTCACCACATCATCCTTCTTTTGGATACACAGGGCAAAGAAAGATCACTTCTGTCTGGAGAAGGGTTCACCAGCAGGTGACATTTGAGGCAGGATTTGAAGGATGCATAGGAGTTCCTAGGCAGCCAGGAAGGAATGCCCATCCAGGAAGAGGAAGAGCAAGAGCTAAGGTGAAGTGGTGTGACTGTTTATGGTGGATAAAGGCAGGAGGTATTCTTGGTGGGCACAAGGGGAACACAGGCAGAAGGCAGGCCACCCGCCCCAAAGCGTGTTGGAAGTGTGGTCCCCAGAGTGGTGATGGAAGATAATGCAGAATTTTTAAAAAGCAGGACTTGGTGAGAGGGCCTTAGGTCAATGGAGGGAGCTGCCCTTGGGAAGGGATTAAGGTAGTTTTAGCTGGAGGGTTGTTATGAAATTTGCGGAGGGCTGGGGAGATAGCTCAGTCGGTAGAGTGCTTGCCTTGCAAGCACAAAGCCCTGGGTTCGATCCCCAGCACTGAAAAAAAAAAAAAAAAAAAAAATTTGCGGAGCTGGCCCAGTTCTTTCTTATTTTCTGTCTGAAGTGACTACCCACTTGTTTCTGTACACACTTCTACTATTGCCATCTACTATGATGTAATTCCTGAGAAGGTCGCCCCACACTCCTGCAAGAACTGAGCTGATGGAGGGGCCATGCCCTTGAACCTCCAAAACTAAGCCAAATAAACCTCTTTTCTTTATGAGTTAGGCTCTCTCAGGCATTATGTTATAGCAATGAAATACAAGTAATAGCTGGGCTCAGTGGCACACACCTGTAATCCCAGTGATCTGGGAGGCTGAGACAGGAAGATTGCAAGTTTGAGGCCAGTCTGAACAACTTAGGAAGGCCTTGTCTCAAAATAAAAAATAAAATGGCTGAGGGTGTAGCTCAGTGGTAGAGGACCCTTTGGTTCAATCCCCAGTACTGAAGAAGAAAAACAAGCTAATATTCCACCCAGAGAAGCTGTATTTAGGGATTGAGAGCAGAGAACTTAAGGGAGAGGAATGACAGTGGAGATAAGACAGGAAGAGCAGGCTGGAGACGAAGCTCTGACCAGAGGATTGCCACTCTGACCGGAATTCCAGGGACCCACTGGTGGTTAAGTCACTCACACAGGACAGCCACTGCCTAACCTGCCCAGGTGGGGTTCTGGGAGGGATCTGCCACTTGGACCACCTTACTGGCAGCCAGCCTGGCACCTGGGCCATGTACAGACCCCAGGCCCCTGTGCGAGGCCAAGTCGTCTATGCTTGTGCATTGTGTAAAATGCACCAGAGGCTCTGGGAGCGTATGGATACGAGTGTGGACAGAAGAGTGTGAATTTTGAGCACACAAAGATACATAACCAAGGGTGTCTGTGCAGCCACATATATGTAAATAGATGTGTGCTTCCGTGTATGTCACCATGAGGCATGGGACTCCTTTGTGCATATGCACAGAGGTATGTATACGCTTGTGCATGAACTCAGTCCATATAGACATATGTAGGAGGGGGACTGTAAGCGTGTGTGCGAGAGAGAGAGGGTGGGGTACTGATTCTTAGTAGGCATCTTGGCCAAGGGGCATGGAGAGAGGGGAGCCCTGAGAAAAGGTGTCAGAAAAGGTGTGGCATCCTGTGAAATTGGAATTCCAGGATTGCTTAGAAATGACCAACCAGGAAGGACACGCAATTAGGTCAAAGCAATATGTAAATGAGAGGATTTCTCTTTCCTGGCCTTTGCTGGAGCCCCAGGAATCCTCCTGGAACCCTGGGGGCAGGGGCAGTGGAAAGTGGGGAACAGAGCGCCCCAGTACTGGGATTAGAGCTCTGTGTCACCTTGGTTCCTTCTAGCTTGTGGATTAAGGTTCAAAATCCCCCAAGACCCCACGGCTCCCATGAGACCCCATGGGATGCTTTCAGCTGCCACTGAGCCTAGTTCCCAGCTGTAGGGTGGGGGTGGGAGAGGAGGGGACGGAGCTGGGGGAGCTGGGTAGGGGCTCTCAGACCCCACCACGGAGAATGGATGTCACAGTGACAGCTGGTCGGGCCTCCATTCACTAGTCAGGCCCAGTTGTTGGGGCGCCAGGGCGTGGAGGGATCAAGGGCAGACGGGCTGGGGATGGGCATGCAAGGCCCCCTGGGTTTTCACTGGCGCCCAAGCCACAGAACCCGAGAAGCTGGCAACCCCTGCCTGCAGGGGACCCAGGATGGCCCAGCATGGAGTCATGGGGCCAGGACTGTGCCTGGGCTCCCAGTCAGGGTTAGTGCTTGTCCCACCGCCAGGGAGGGTGCCTCCTGCCCCCTGCACACGTTTCTCACACCCAGTAGACTCTCCACGCAGAGCCTGTTCACCAGTACCGAGGACCCGGTCCCCACCACACCTAGCGCAGCTCCGGGAACACCTACCTCCACATGAACTCAAGCCCCAAGTGGGACTTTCTTCCTTTATTCCCAGGCTGGCCAGAGGGTGCATGGCTTCCGGGTCCACAAGGGCTCCCCCAACATGCTACGCTTGGTGCCCGCAGCCGTCTCTGCTCCCCACCGCTCATGATGCAGTTTCTCTGAGGTAGAGGCTGTGACTCCTCCCTTCAGTTGAGACCCCGAGGGCAGGAGCTCTGTACCTCACCAGTTAATAGCTCCTGATGGTAGTGACTGTCCCCACTCTCAGAAGTCTGCAAGCGGGTGTCTGCCACGGCCCCATCAAGGCTGGGCTGTGCACTCTCCCAACGGTCTGGGGAGAATGGACAGACTAAACAGCCTTGCCTCATGCTTAGTCAAAGGTCAAAGGTCAAACTTCCTGAGGACCAGGAAGGGAAACCCCATCTGAATCTCTGGAGGCTGACTGGAGGGCCAGGCAGCCCAGGGTAAAGCCCTGCCATTTACCACAGAGAACCGGAAGTACCTGGTGTGCTGCCATGGCCACAGTCCTTCAGGCTGTCCAGCCAGATGGGGCCCTGGAATTTCCCAACACAGGGCCTGTCTGTGGCTTCATATCCCTTCCTCCCAGGAAGTCCTTCTGAGTATCATCCTTAACTCCCCTGTGCTGTGGTATTTCTTCTCTGTGGTTTCATGAGACTCTCACCTGGGGTAACTCCCAACCTTTTGTTTTTCCGAAGTATATTGTCCCTGTCGGAGTAAAAGAGGAGTGTGAGGCCTGAGGAGGTTGCCATGATCATTCCAGCGTCATCACCTCATGGTAAATTCAGACCGACAGAACAGACAGGAATTGCCAAAGGCCCACAGGAATCGAGGGCAGGGGCTGGGGCCCCCACTCCCAGCACTTGCCCCCACTCCTGGACACTTGCTGCAGAGCCCCCAGTCTCTGCCCAGAACCCCTCCTGAAGGTGACAGTGGACTTCTGGCCTCTGTCCAGTGCCCCCGTAACCCCACTCAGCAGTCCCCTGGCATGAGAGCTGGGGGAGCTTAGGGATATAGCTGGGGTGGGGGGAGGGCAGAGCAGCAGCAGGGCTGAGCCCGGTGGGGACCCTCTGGACCTCCTGCCTGGCCTGCTCACACCCCCAGAGATGCTCCTGAAAGAAGTGGCGACCCTGCTGCCCCAGAGTCGTGAGCTCGGTTCAGGAAACGGAGGGCGTCTGGTGAGTGTTTCAGGATGACATGACCCGCTCCCTTTGGTCCTGGCCCCTCAGGAGGTTGGGGAATGGCCAGTCTGGCGGCCAGCCCGCAGCCCCGGCACTGGCAGGAAACAGACCCCTCTGGGGAGTCCTCCATCCTCAGAGAGCCTGGTGCTCTGACCTCAGGCAGCCCAAGGCGAAGGAGGAGACATGGCCCCTGGCCTCAGGGGCTCGAGGTTGAAAGCAGGCAGCCCTGTCCCCCTCCCCTTTAATAATTCATAACCCCCCATTACAATTGGTTTAATGTCTGTTTGTCCCCACCAGGCTGGGATCTCTGCGAGGCCACTCACCTGGCGTGTTCCTGGCTATCTGAACCCCGCACAAGGCCTGGCTTGGGCTGGATGTGTACGGAAATGTGCAGCATCGAGAGGGAGTCGCGGGCCAGCTGCCAGAGAGTCGCCAGTGCTCTTCCCCGCTGCTGGGCCAGCCAGGTCCCAGGAGCTACCGATTTTCCTCCTAAACACAAACTTGACCTTCCCTGGACTCCCTGCCCCTGGAGATCCAGCCATTCTGTTCCCTTCTCACGGAAGCCAGAGCCACCCTGCAAACTCAGCTGGCCTCAAGCCTCCCTTGGCTCCCCGCTGCTCCAGGGATGCCGCAGCCCCTTGCCTGGCATTCCCAGCCTTTCTCACCAGTTCCACAGAAACACCCTACCTCGCCCCAGCCTGGAACCTTCTCTCAGTAGCCCTGTCGCCCTCTCCCTCACCCACTGGGGGTGCAGGACCCTGCTGTGCTCCTGTAGCTTTGTGCTCCTCTTCATCTCAGGACCCTGAGGTCTCAGGCAGGGCCCGACACCTGCCATTCACCTTTAAATCTATCTCCCAGCATGCTCCGGGAGGCAGATGCAGGGAGCGGAGTGAATGGCTGCTCTCTGGACACCGCGGCCATCCTCCCCCAGCCTCCTCTCCACTTCCTCTGTCACTTGTCACATCAGGGATGGTTTTGTTTGCTGATGTGCTTGTGTGTCCAATTCCTGCCTCACCAACTGCAGCGTGAGCTCACGATGGGTTGACGTCACTACCTGGAGGGCGCCAGCACCTACAGCTGTGGTGACAGTGGAGAGCAGCCCTGGTGGATCAGGCCTTCCTTCCTTCACCCTCCCGGGATCGCATGCTGTAGCTTCTGTGCTCACTGCCACCTTTCGAACAGGGAGGTGGAACTCAGTCCAGGGACGTGGGACTCGTGGGTGGGGAGTGCTGGGAGCCCAGGCTTTGCCACTGCACCGCACTGCCTCCAGGCCCCGCCAGGACATTCTCCTGCTCCTGCTATCCCTGGACCCATTTCCTGTTTCTCTGCTTGGAGGCTGAGGGGAATTGGAGATCTGAGGTGAGGCCCCGCTGGCCAGAGGGGGGCAGTCAGTATCTGCCATAGAGATGAACTTCGGCGAGTCAGAGTGGGAGCAAAGTCAGACAATAAAAAGAACTTCCGGACCCTGGCACCTTGAGGGCAAAACCCGTGTCTTGTTTTTTTAAACCGAATGGATATGTGAACCAAACGCAAGGAAGGACTGTCGAGACAGAGGAGGCTGCAGGGGTAGTTGAGGGGTGGGGCAGGGGAATGGGGGGCCCGTTGGGAACCATCCTGGGAGAAAAGGGGTTAAGTACCCCTGCTGGCACGCTTGCTCAGGCCTCTGACCACGGATACTTTGGCTCAAGGAGTGGAATCTGTTTGTCTGAGATGTCCCCTCTTTGCCCTCCTTCCCAAGTTATTGGCAGGCCTGCCGTCCCACAGGCTAGCTGGCCAGCTGTGTGGCTGTCTGGGGCCATGTCTGGCGCAATGGGGTGTGAGAACATCTGGGGCTGGGTGAGCAGAACAGGGAAGTTGTGGGGCAGGGGACCCTGGGGCCTGCTGTGGTCGGTACAGCAGAGCAAACCACCCCGGGGAACTCCTGCGACTGGGACCCTCTGTGGTGTCTGGCTGGCTGGCTGAGGGTCTCCGTGCCCTGCAGGGGGGCTGCAGGATCAGGCTTTTTTCCTTCACAGGGTGTGGGTTGGAGGGAGGATTCTCAAAGCTGGGCAGCCAGGAGTATGTGCGGGTGGCTCTTGTTGGGTAAGAACTTGAGGCAAGGAGGCTGCGCTGCTCTTTCCACCTTCCTTCCGGGGTGTGGTCCACAGGCAACACCATGGCCAGGCTGCCTCCTGATACAACCCCGCACCCCACTCCCGGGACTTGCCAGACTAGGTCGGATCATCAGTTCTTTGCTCTTACAAGACCCCATTCTTGCCGGGCATGGTGGCATACACCTGTAATTCCAGTGACTGGGGAGGCTGAGAAAGGAGGATGGAGAGTTCAAAGCCAGCCTCAAGCAATGGCGAGGCGTTAAGCAACTCAGTGAGACCCTGTCTCTAAATAAAATACAAAATAGGGCTGGGGTTGTGGCTCAGTGGTTGAGTGCCCCTGAGTTCAATCCCCAGTACCAAAAAAAAAAGAAAGAAAGAAAGAAAAAGACCCCATTATTTCCTTTCAGTTCATATTCCAGATATAATTGATGATCTGGTAAACGGCTGTGCCCACAACTCACGTGCTGATCCCTGAGGTCCCCTCCACTGATTCAACATCAAACTCCCAGCGCCGAGCATAGAAAAGGAAACAGGATTCTTGGAGGCGTCCATGACAAGATATCATCATGTCCTCCCCCCAACAAATGTTCACAGCTCCCGATGCCCCCAGCCCGCCAGCCAGTCTGATCTCTCCATCTAAGGCCCAGCAATCAACGGCCACATTGTTCACCAGATTAACTTTGCTCCGGCTGGCTTTTTGCTGGAACTGTCCTTTCCCCTCCCCACCCCCACCCCAGTTGTCTTCAAAATCCCACCAGGTGGAGCTTAGAGTACCCCAACCCTTAGAGGCTTTCCTGACTCTTCGAAGGATCTAAAGTGACTTCTTTATGGGGGGTTGCGCTTCCCCATGTGGATGGGGGCCCCAGAGCCTGCCGTACCCCCAGCATGCCTGGTGGACACTCAATCAATAGCCCTTTGTCAGATGAAGTTAAATACAGGGTCCACACCCCCCCACACACACCTATTGACAGGTTCGCTGTCTCAGAGACAGATGGCAGGAGTCTGAAGGAAGTGTAGTAAGGTGATAAAGTGACAAAGCCCTAGTGGGATGTGAGTCACACCTTCCTATTATCCTCTCCCCTCAAGTGTAAGTAGGCCCTGGGACTTGCTCCCAGTCAATAGAATAAGTCAAAGGCAAGGGGTTTGCATGTGCAGTGAAAGCCCAAATCAGCTGCCTCTGAGTCATCAGGGGGAGAGAGCTCTGGCTGGGCCTGACTTCATCAGGTGAAAGTTCTTAAAAGAAGGACTGAGGCTCTCCCTGAGGTCAGTCACTTGCTGGGTGGGAAGTAATAATCTGCCCTGTGGTGAGAGGGCCTGGGAGAGGCCTTGAGAAGCCAGGAGCAGCCCGAAAAGCTGCACCTCAGCCCTATAGCACTGAGCTGTGCCAATACCACATGACTCGGTCCCTTGAGTTCCAGAAAGGCATGTGTCCTGGCCAGCACCTTGACTGCAGCCTCATGAGGCCCGAGTGCAGCACCCAGCCTCAGCCTCCTGACCTCGGAACCTGTGGACATTAATGTGTGTGCCGACTGAGGCTGCAGAGCTCCTGGGAATTGGATGCTCAGCAAGGGACGCAGGAGGCCCAGGAGCAGAGGCCCCCGGGAGCCAGGGTGGGACAGAGGCATGCAGGGTGTGAAGACCCCTGGAGGACAGAAGGCTGAACTCAGATCTTCATGCACCCACTGCCCCAGCCCTGGAGTGACCTGCCCCTGCCCCCGCCCATCTCCACCGTCAGGCTGGGTATACTGGGTGCTTGGCTCAGAGAGCCCATGTGAATGAGTCACTCACCTGGGCCCAGTAGGTGACTAGGGGGTACCCGGTTTGGGGGTCCCAGACTGACTCCGGTCTCCTTGAATTCAGACCAACATCATGATAACACTAAACCTATCGCAAACACACACCCCAACACTAACACCAACTGTAAGCCCCAAATTACCATAGAGGCAGGTGAAACACGGATCCCCCACCCTCGCCACCCCCCTACAGGGCTCTGGCGCCGCCTGTGGCCCAGACGGCCCCCCGAGCAGACAGCTGCTGCTCCCCTCATCTCCTCTCCAGTTATTGTGACCAGGCAGCCTGGTGGGGGGAAGAGTTCACAGTCAACCATGGCGGGTCAGCAGCTGGGGCTCCAGATGTGGGGGAGCCCAGAGCCTGGGATAGTGTTACGCCCAAGTGGCTGGTCTGCTTTCCCAGGAGGCACAGAGATGCAGGGTGGCTGGGGATAGAGAATCTGGGATGGGGGTTCCTACTCTACCCTCACAGGACTTGCTCCTGGGCCCCTTGCTGAGAGGGAAGGAGACCTGGATCCTCACTCAATAGGGGTGCAAACCACCGCCTCCTTTGGTTCCTTCCTGCCCTTGAAGAGAACCAGACCCAGATGTCCCAAGGCCTTGCTGGAAGCCTCCAGCCAGAGCAGCTGGTGGGAGGAGGCTGACCCCTCTCGGCCCCTTCCTGTTGTTCACAGTGAATACACTGGGATTCGGTTTCTCCACGGACCCCCTCCCCTGCCACCCCCGGCCCAGGGCTCCCATCCATCCCGTCTCAGCCAGAGCCTCTCCAGGATCTAGACAAAGAAGCCATCTCAGGTTCCATTGTCGGGCGCCTGCCCTTTGATCTGGCCCTTCCTCCTGCTCATGGGTTCTGGGGTGCCCCGGGTTGGGGGAGCGCCATCCAGGGACAGGCACCCAGAGATAAGATCTGGGATGGGAAGGAGCCCAGGATAAGAGGGACTTGAAAGGGGTGCCGACAGGCCCCGCTTCGCCAGGCTTCCCTCCGATGATTGCCTGCTCAGGCTTTCCCCCTTCATCTGCCCGTTGCTCTCTCCCAGGCCCTGGGCTCCCATCAGGACCCTGGCTGGAAGAGTCTCAGTGCAGTATCATGCCCTCCACCTTCCCAGAGACTCTTTGAGAGGAAGATACCCATTGCTTGGAGCAGAGCTGCTCAGAACCGAGTCCCAGGCCACCTGCTGCAATGGAGTCACCTGGGAGCTCAGAGGTCCTGCCCTGTCCCACACCCACTGAATCCATTACAGGAAGGGCCTAGCCATTGCACATCCAGCAAGTTCCCAGTTGACACCCCAGGTCCCCTCTCCTCACTCCCAGAGTCTTCAGGGGCACAACAATGGCTCCACCATGAGCCGCCTCCTCACCCAGGCCTTTCACCATGCAGGGTCTGGGTGGGAGCTCTGGACGCCTGCCAGACCTCCAGGGCTGAGCCCCTTCCACTGCAGGGGCTTTCCTTTCCAGGAAATCCAGTGTTGTCTTCTGCACTCCCTGGGGGCCGCAAGCCTCAGGCAGTGGCCACTGGATAAGGCCCGGGGCAGGTCCCCTCTCCCTCCTTTTCCTTTCTTGCCAGGGCTGTGGAGCAGGCAGGGTTGCAAGCAGTTCCAAGTTTGTTCACCACGCACTAGCCTGGGGTGATCCTAGGGTCTCCCTTGGTGTCAGTCCTGAGGTCTTCTCTGAGTCCCACCCCTCTGCCAGCTCCTCTTCTGCTCTCTAGCCAGGGGACTTTCTCTCCCGTGAGTTCACGTTCTTCTGTATCTTATTCCCAGGCCCCCAACATCCCCTGCCCTGGGCTTCCTCCACTTCACTCTGCCACAGACGCTCTTGCTTTCTCGCACCCTGGCCATCTAAACCTCCAGGGAGGAGACCTGCATGGACCAGGAAAACCAGGCAGAAGTCTTCATTACCCGCAAGATCCAGGCTTCCGCTCATAACAGAGTAACTAGGAGGCAGCCAGAGGGAGTGTACCAAGGACTGGTTTCAGACACTGGACATCAGGCAGTGGTCAGTCCCCGAGAGAGGGAGCCAAGGAGCTGAGCCCTGAGAACCCCCAACTCTACTGTGTTTTCATGCTGTGACATATAGGGAGAGAACTGAGGCAGAGTGGAGAGGGGGCACCCAGAGAGGAGGAGATGGAGGTGAAAGGGGCAATTAGCAGGCCAGAGTAGTGGAGAGGAGAGGCCTGGAGAGAGGCCAGCCCCAGATGAGCAAGAGGGTGTGCGGCAGAGCAGTGCTTAGCGTGTGTGAGAAAACCTCCCTCCGCTGGAAAAGCTGATCTGAGAGGATTTAAGAACAGGGCCTGACGTTCAACAGGGGCTGGGACTTGTGCCTGTTTCCATCACCAGACTGGAAAAATTCCTCAAGTGGCATTGTGCAGAATGCTCAGGAAGGTCTTACTTTAATCATGGTGCATAATGAGCCCCAGACGGAACACTCTTCTGGACCTGCTTTTGAAAAAGAACACAGTTGGACAGCTGACTCAACTTGGTTTCAAGACTTATTATAAAGCGATAGTAATCAAGACAGTGCGGTGTTGGTGTAAAGACAGATAGATCAATACCAGAAATAGACCCACATGTATACTGGCAACTGATTTTGGACAAAGATCCAAAGGCAATTCAGAGGAGAAAGGAGAGTCAAAAAGAACTGTGATCTGTATATCGCAACCATACACAAAAATAAACTCAAAAAATTAGAGATTTAAATGCAAAACTTAAAAGTATAAACTTTCTAGGAAAACATATTTGTGAGGCTGTGATCTATAATCCTATAATCCGAGCAACTGGGGAGGCTGAGGCAGGAGGATCTCAAGTTTGAGACTGACCTGGGCAACTTAGCAAGACCCTGTCTAAAAACAAAAAATTTAAAAAGGGTTGGGCATATAGCTCAGTGGTAAAGTGTCTCTGGGGTCAATCCCCAGTGAAACTATTCTGACCTTGGACTAGGCAAAGATTTATTAGATATGACACTGAAATCAGGATTCATGAAAAAGCAAGTTGATAAGTTGGACTTGATCAAAGTAAGACTTCTTTTCAAAAGACACTGTTAGGAACATGAAAAGGCAAGCCACAGACTAGGAAAAATATTTGCAAAACACATTGTTGGAAAAAGAACTTGTATTCAAAATACACAAAGAACTCTCAAAGATCAACAATAAGAAAACAAACCAATTAAAAAATAAGCAAAAGCTCTGAACAGACACTTCCCAAAGAAGGGACACAGATGGCAAATAAGCCGAGAAGAGCTTCGGCATTAGATGCCATCAGGGATGTGCAAATTAAAACAGAAATGAGATACAATTACACACCTAGCAGAATGGCCAAAACTTCAAAAGTGACCAAGTCCACTGTTGACCAGGACACAGAGCAAAAGAAATTCTCATTCATTGTTGGTCGGATGCAAACAGTGAAGCCACTTTGGAAGACAGTTTGATAGTTTTATATAAAACTAAATCTATGTGACCCAGAATCAGTGCTCCCAAGCATTTACCTTGCTTTCAGCAGTTTTGTTTGTAATTGCCTAAAATTGGAAGCAACCAAGACATTTCTGGAAGTGAATGAATATACAAGCTGTGTACATCCATCCAGTGCAATATTATTCAATGACAAAAGAAAAGGCATGGATGGATTGTAAATGCATACTTCTAAGAGAAGGAAGGGTGGGGGTGACCAGACAGAATACAGAATGTGACAATCCAATCTATCACAGAGGTATGAATGATCTAACTAAAGGAGGTAAGGAGAAAGGTGCCCATCCAGAATTTGGAATTGAGCAGCATCTGTAATAGTAAAGTCAAGAGAAATTGTACTGAAGCGCTACGCTCTAGTCAATAAAGACATTTCCCACGGGGGTATAGGTAGCAATCTGACATCGCCATATGTATGTCCTAGAGTTAAACAATCATGTAAATGGTGGGAGCCAGGTTTCTCACAGTTCAGGGGTAGTTATAGGTGGGCAAGGAGAGTGGGTGAAAAAGACAGAATGATCTACAGATTAGAAATGAAAACATCGGGCTGGGGATATAGCTCAGTTGGTAGAGTGCTTGCCTTGCATGCACAAGGCCCTGGGTTCTAATCCCCGGCACCACCCAAAAAAAAAAAAAAAATGAAGACATGAGTGTAAACTCATAAAAATGAGTTAAATATAAATACAGATAAAGATGCATATGTGTATTTCCTTGCTCTGTCAGCTGAGAAGGCATAGAAGTACCCCTACCCTATTAGAAATGAGCCTACCTAGTGCTTGTTAGAAACCTATTTGGTTAAGGGGCTGGGGTTGTGGCTCAGTGGTAATGGGCTCGCCTAGCACGTGTGAGGCACTGGGTTCCATCCTCAGCAGCACATAAAGGTGAATAAATAAAATAAATGCATTGTGTCCATTTAAAAGTTAAAAAAAATTTTTTTAAAAAAGGAAACCTATTTGTTATTATTATTTTTTTTTTTTAAAAAACAACTATTTTTTTCTTTCTTTTTTTAGTTTTAGGTACTGGTGATTGTACCCTGGGGTGCTTAACCACCGAGCCACATTGCCAGGCCTTTTTATTTTTTAATTTTGAGACAGGGTCTCTCTGAGTTGCTTAGCACCTGGCTAAGTTGCTGAGGTTGGCTTTGAACTTGCGATCCTCCCACCTCAGCCTCCTGAGCCCCTGGGATTAAAGGCATGCACCACTGCACCCGGCCCTATATGGTTTCTAACAAATAATTCCAATGAGGAATCCTTGGAGAAATGACTTATTTTAGGACAGGAAACACACAAGATGTGCCTGGAGCATCTTGCAGTGGCAAAGAGCAGAGATAAGCAAACAAAACAAACAAACAAACAAACAAAAACCCCACAGTAGTGGGGATACATCCAAGGGACACAGGGACCGATGGAAAGAGCTTCTGAAGAGAGCTGCTGGGCCAGGGTGCAGCTCAGTGGGAGAGCACTTATCTGGCATGCTCAAGGTCAAAGTAAATAAATAAAAGACTTCCCCCAAGAGTCAAAGCTGAAATAACCTAAGCAACAAAATAAAGGAGTATTGTGTTAAAACCCAGTGTATAAAATAAAGATCTGTGAGTCTTCACTCTGCTGTAAATAAATGTTTGAATAAATAAACCTCTGGTATGGAAGAATTTCAAGTAATATATGTAATATATTACTTATATTATTTATGTATAATTTATATAATATATGTAATATATACATATTATATTACATATAATATATTATATGTAATATGCATATTATGTATGTATTATATATAACAGTGTATATATTATTATGTAATTATATGTTATATAATCATATTATTAATTATATAATTATTATATAATATATATTGCATATATATTATTATATAATACATATTACATATATTATATATGTGTGGGTATATTCAGTCTGCCCTTCATATCCATAGGTTCTTTAATCTATGAATTAAACCAATCACAGATTAAACATTTGAAAAAATTGTATCTGTACTGAACACATGGAGACTTTTTCTTGTCATTCTTTTTTTCTTTTTTCTATTAATTTTTAAATTTGTTCTAATTAGTTATATGTGACAATAGAATACATTTATGCATTTTGATAAATCATACATAAATGGAATATAATTTCTTAATTTTCTTATTATACATGTTGTAGGATCACATCGGTCATGCGGTCATATATGTACACGAGGTAATAATGTCTGTTTCACTTTACTATCCTTCCCACCCCCATACCCCTTCCCCTCCTTTCAAACCCTCTACCTAATCTAAAGTAACTCCATTCTTCCCTAGTGACCCTCTTATTGTGAATTAGGTTATTTCTTAATACAGCATAACAACTATTTATATAGCATTTATGTTGTAATGGTTTGGATGTGAGGTGTCCCAAAAGCTCATGTGTGAGACAATGCAAGAAGGTTCAGAAGAGATCCTTGGGTTATGAGAGTCTTAATCCAATCAGTGAATTAATCCCCTGATGGGATTAGCTGAGTGGTAAGAAGGCCACTAGGGTGTAGCTGGAGGAAGTGGGCATTGGGGGTACATCTTTGGGGTATAATTTTATATCTGGCCAGTGAGACAAATAAAACAATTTTATTTGGTATTGTAAGTAATCTTGAGATAACAAAGTATACAGGAGGACATATGTAGGTTGTATGCAGACACCAAGCCATTTTATATAAGGAACTTGATCATCCTTGGGTTTTGGTATCTGTGCGGTGTCCTGGAACTGATCACCCATGGATACCAGGGGGCAGATGGACACCACTCCTGAGCTGGAGCTTAGCTTTCTTCAAGCTTCTTCCAAGGAGTACAGCATGGAAAGGGCAAAGGAGTAATTTGGCAGTGGAATCACCTGACAAATACCTCAGCCAGGTGATCAAGGTCAAAGTCAACAGTGGCAAACACTGTTAGCTGTATGTACCCTGGATATGTGGTAAAAATGGCCCTGGCTGTGGGCTGTGGTGGTGCACATCTGTAATCCCAGCGGCTCAGGAGGCTGAGGCAGGAGGATCACGAGTACAAAGCCAGCCTCAGCAACTTAGCAAGACCCTAAGCAACTCCGCCAGATCCTGTCTCTAAATAAAATAGAAAAAAGGGCTGGGGATGTGGTTCAGTGATTAAGTGCCTCTGGGTCCAATCCCCAGTACCACAAAATAAAATAAAAATAAAAATGGCACTTCCTTCCCCAAGCCCATAGTCCCAGACTAATCATGAGAAAAACATCAGACAAATCCCAATGGAGGAACATTCCACAAAACCAGTACTCCTCAAAACTGGCCAAGGTCATCAAAAACAAGGAAAGTCTGAGAAACTGTCACAGTCAAAGAGGTCTAAGGAAAGATAACTACTAAATGTAGTATCCTGGATAGAGTAGCAAAGGAAAATAGGTAAAAACCTTAGGTATTGAATCTGAATAAAGCAAGGATTTTAATTAATATCAATGTACCATATTGGTTCATTGCACCAATGAAACAAATGCACAGTATTAATGTAAGATGTTAATAATAGAAGAAACATGGTATAGCTTACATGGGATTTACTGTCTTTGAAATTTTTCTACAAATCAATCACTTATCTAAAATAAAAATCTTATTTTACTCCTTTGGTAGTAGAGATTGAACCCAGAGGTCCTTTGCCACTGAGGTAAATCCCTAGCCCTTTTAATTTTTTATTTTGAGACATGTTCTCACTAAGTTGCTGAGGCTGGCCTTGAATTTACAATGCTCCTACCTTAGCCTCCTAAATCACTAGGATTACAGATATGCACTACTACATCTGTCTCAAAATATAGCCTTATTTTTTAAAAAGAGATAAGCTGTAGACTGAGAAACTATATATATACACACACACATATATATGTATGTACACATGTTTATATATACTATATATTCTATATATGCATATGTGTATACACATACATATATATACTAAATAAATAAATAATAAATACAATGGCACAACTTACCCTGTGGCATAGCCATTCCACTCCTGTTTATCCAAAAGAAAAAAAGACATACATGTTCATGGAAAAACTAAACACAAATATTCACAGCACCTTCACTTTCGATCGACAAAATCTGGAGGCAACACAAATGTCTCACAGAGCGACAAGCGGATGAGTAACCAAATGGTGGCACATCCCTACAATGGAACACTATTCAGCAATGAAAAGGAATACACTGTTGATCAAGGCAACACAGTGCGGATAAATTCTAAAAAAAAAAAAAAAAGAAAAGAAAAGAAAAGAAATGCAGCGTGAGAGAAGCCAGACCAAAAAAGTGCACGCTCGATGATTCCTTTCACAGAAAACAAAAACTAGCTCATAGTAACAGAGAGCAGCCCAGTGGTTGTAAGGGGAGGAGAGGAATTACAAAGTGCAAGAGGAAACTTGGGGGTGACAAATACATTTGCTATTCTGTTGGTGGTGAATTTCACAGGAATATATATATATATATCAAACTACTGAATGATAGGGTTGGTGGTGTAGCTCAATGGTACAGCATTTGCCTGGCATGTGCAAGGCCCTGCGCTCAATCTTTAGCACCACACAATAAACAAAACTACCAAATTGTATACTTTCTGTGTAAATTATTATGTCTATTGTAGCTCAAAAAAAGGAAAAAAAAGGTCTTAAAATTCAAAAAATCCTTCCGTTGAAACTTCTAATTAAAACAATTCATTTAAACTTTTTGTTTTAATTAAGTAATGAATGCATTTGGGTTAGAAAATTAAATAGCCCAGCAGGGATTAAAGTAAAAAACAACTCCCTGTCCCATCTGGCATCCAGCTCCCCAGGGAAAACTTTTAACCGTTTTTATTTTTAGAAATTCTGGTGATTACCTTCTTATCTCTAATTTTTAATACAGTTTAAAAAAATTTTTTTTTTATTTACTTCTCTTTCTGGACTTGTCAGCGTTAAGTCTTATGGATTGATTGCCTTTGAGATTGAAGAGTTAGCTCTCAAAACCTGGGTTCCTCTTCTCCTCCCCCGTGTTTTACGCCATTCTTCTCAGACCCTTGCTTCTCACTCTTGCTATATCCACATCCAGCATCACATAGCAAAACCTCCATTTCTTGCTGAGCCCACCATCAGCAGTATCTCTTTCATCTTCACTTTGGAGGTGGGGGTGCTGTTCCCATCTCCCCGCTCTCCTTTCCACCTCCCAGCAAAGGTATTAACATTCGCCTTGCAGGATACAACCATGCACCCATCTCCTGTGATTTGTTCAAAAGTTGTTTTTTTAACTTTTTTTTTATTAGTTGTTGATGAACCTTTACTTATTTATTTGTATGTGGTACTCAGAATCGAACCTTGCTAGGCAAGCGCTCTACCACTGAGCCACAACCCCAGCCCCATGCTCAAAAGTTGATAGTGCGTCCTCCTTAAAAATAAATTTAAAAACAGCATTTAACTTATGTAAATGTTCACTGCTGAGCCAAGTGTTAGGCTATGATGACGATGTGATGGTCACAACCAATCCTCATCATTCTGTGGTTGGGGAAATTGTGATCAGAGAGGTTCTGAGTCTTATTGAAAAACACGTAGCTTGAGAGTGGTAGGGATATAAAAACCTTTTGAATCTCCCCGTTATGGTTTAGATGTAGTGTTCCCCAAAAGTTCACGTGTGAGACAATGCAAGAAGGTTTGCAGGAGAAATAGTTAGGTTATAGCCTTAACCTAATCAGTAAATTGATCCCTGATGGGATTAACTGAGTGGCCACAGGAGGCAGGTGGGTGTGGCTGGAAGAAGTGGTTTACTGGGGGCGTGGCTATGGGTATATATTTTGTGTCTGCAGAGTGGAGTCTCTCGGCTCTCTGATCATCACGTGAGCCACTTCCCACTGCCACACTCTTCCGCCATGATGTTCAGCCTCACCTTGAGCCCCAAGGAATGGAGTCTGCTATCTCTGAATTCAGACCTCTGAAACCGTGAGCCCCCAGATATACATTTCCTCCTCTACAATTGTGCTGGTTGGGACTTTCAGTTGCAGCAGTGAATAAGCTGACTAAAATACTCCCCAAAACCAGCTTCTAAATCCTCAATTGCCTTTGCGGGAGGGAGACTTGAATCAAGATAGTTGCCATTTGCAGTTTTAGGTAGAGGAGAGGGAGAGTCAATGATAACCAAGATTTTGAGCCTGCTTGGGTAATAGGCAGTACTAAAGAATAATAGGTCTGTATATAATGAAACATATTTCTTCCAACATAGAAATCACCAGGCCTTGATGGGTTTACTGGTGAATTCAATGAAACATTTAAGGAAGAAATTATACCAGTTCTCTACAGTGCGCTCCAAGAAGTTAGAAGCAGAGGGAATTTCTAACTCACTGTAATACCAAAATCAGACAAAGACATTTCAAGAAAAGAAAAACTATAGACCAATATCCTTCATGAACATAGATACAAAATTCTCAACACTATATTAGCAAAGTGAATCCAACAATGTGTAAACAATCTAGTGGGATTTACCCCAAGGGTACAAGGCTGGTTCCATGTTTGAAAATCTGGTTTTTATTATCAGTGTTTTGACACAAATGGCAAGTAAAAGATGTTTATATGAAATGATGTTCAAGGTCATGTTTCATTAGGGAAACACAAATTAAAACTATAATGAGATACCACTCTACACCTCAAAATTTAAAAACACAACATCAAATGCCGTCAAGAATGTAGAGCAACAGGAACGCTCCTTCACTGCTGGAGGGAATATAAAAATGGTACAGCCACTGGGCAAGGTGTCACATGCCTGTAATCCCAGTGATTTGGGAGGTTGAGGCAGGAGGATCCAGAGTTCAAAGCCAGCCTCAGCAACTCAGAGAGGCCATAGCAACTCAGTGAGACCCTGTCTCTAAATAAAATACAGAATAGGACTGGGGATGTGGCTCAGTGATCAAGTGCCCCTGAGTTCAATCCCTGGTAGTCCCCACAAAATGGTACAGTCACTTTGTTTTTTTGTTGTTGTTGGTTTTTTTTTTTTCATTTTTTTCATTTCTTTTTAATTTATTTTTATTGTAAACAAATGGGATACATGTTGTTTCTGTTTGTACATGGAGTAACAGCATACCATTTGCATATTCATACATTTACATAGAGTAATGATGTTTGATTCATTCTGTTATTTTTTTCCTTCCCCCCACCCCTCCCACCTCTCTTTTCCCTCTATACAGTCCCTCCTTCCTCCATTCTTGCCCCCTCCCACCCCCCCATTACGTGTCATCATCCGCTTATCAGTGAGATCATTCGTCTTTTGGATTTTTGAGATTGGCTTATCTCACTTAACATGATATTCTCCAATTTCATCCATTTGCCTGCAAATGCCATAATTTTATTATTCTTTATAGCTGAGTAATATTCCATTGTGTGTGTGTATATATATATATATATATATACCACAGTTTCTTTATCCATTCATCAATTGAAGGACATCTAGGTTGGTTCCACAGTCTGGCTATTGTGAATTGAGCAGCTATGAACATTGATGTGGCTGTATCTCTGTAGTATGCTGATTTTAAGTCCTTTGGGTATAGGCCGAGGAGTGGGAGAGCTGGGTCAAATGGCAGGTCCATTCCGAGTTTTCTAAGGAATCTCCACACTGCTTTCCAGAGTGGCTGCACTAATTTGCAGCCCCACCAGCAATGTATGAGTGTACCTTTTTCCCCACATCCTCTCCAACACCTATTGTTGCTTGTATTCTTGATAATCGCCATTCTAATTGGGGTGAGATGGAATCTTAGTGTAGTTTTGATTTGCATTTCTCTTATTACTAAAGATGGTGAACATTTTTTCATATGTTTGTTGATTGCTTGTAGATCTTCTTCTGTGAAGCGTCTGTTCATATCCTTTGCCCATTTGTCGATTGGGTTATTTGTATTCTTGGTGTAGAGTTTTTTTTTTTTGTTTTTTTTTTAAATTTTATTGTAAACAAATGGGATACATGTTGTTTCTCTGTTTGTACATGGCGTAAAGGCATGGTACAGTCACTTTGGAAGACTGGTGGGTTCTTAAAAAAGAAAACAAAACACACTCCTACCATATGATCCTGTCAAGTGAACTGAAACTTATGTCCACACAAAACCTTCACACAAATGTTTATAACTGTGTTTTGTTTTTGTTTTGTTTTGTTTTGTTTTTGTTTTTAATGGTGCCAGGGATTGAACCCAGGGGCACTTAACCACTGAACCACATGCCTAGCCCTTTTTATTTTTTATTTTGAGATAGGGTCTCACTAAGTTGCTTAGGGCCTTGCTAAGTTGCTGAGGCTGACTTTGAACTCTCGATCTTCCTGCCTCAGCCTCCTGAGCCTCTGGGATTCCAGGCATGCGCCACTGAGCCCAGCTGTTAAGAGCTATTTTATTCATAATTCTCAAAACTTGGGAGCAACCAAGATGTTCTTCAGTAGGTGGGAATGGGCAAGCTATAATACATTCAGCAATGGAATATTATTCCTTGCTAAAGAAATGAGCCTCCAAGTCATGAAAAGACATGGATGAAACTTGAATGTTTATTACTAAGAGACAGAAGCCAATGTGAAGAGGCTCCACACTGTATGATTCCAACTATATGACATTCTAGAAAAGGTGAAACTACAGCAACTGACAGCGGGAGGGAGAGAGAGGTGAAGAGGTATAGCCATGTAGTATGGGTGTTTTGTAGAGCAGAGAAACCATTCTGAATGACACTACAGTGGGTGTAGAACTCACTATAGGTTTGTAAAATGTACTTCCTGCTTCATTTTGCTGAGTCTAAAATGTGCTCTTGAAAAATAAAGTTTATTAAAACACAACCACAGAGCACCAAGGGAGGAACTTTTGCTCTTGTTTTGCTTTTACAGGGGCGATGCAGATAAAGCATGAACTCTCGTGGCATGTGGGACATGTTGGGTTTGAGGTGTATCTAACAGGCCACCAGGAAATTAGGTCTAGGGGAGAGGTGTGCCCAGGTGGTGGGCTTGGGAGCAATCTGGAGTGAGGAGAGGGGTTGCTAGGTCGTGGGTTACTGTTACCCAGGAAGGCACTATGGCCCAGAGGGAATAAAAGGCCAAGAAGAGCACTCAGAAGCTCTGGCCTTCTGTGGTGGGCAGAGGATTAGGTGAAGAGGTGACTGTGTCCTGGTGGCTTAAGATGAGATGGGAGCACTCAGGCCACCCAGGCTGCAGGCTGGGAAGGAGGTTTGGGGGTCTTGATGGGATTCCACAAGGAGAGGGCCCAAGCTTGGGCAGGAGAGGAGTGCTGGGGTGTTGGTTGAGGGTGACAATGGGGTGAACCTCTATTTTCCATAGTCTGGAGTTTGGCAGTCAAGGCAACCGTGACAGAAGTTTGAGAGTGCAGAGCTCAGGGAAGGTGTTTATAGGATGAGGGAAGTGGGATAGTGTTTATAGACTGACGGGGAGGGAGTCCTCGGAGAAGCCAGAGCGCAGGTGGAAGGAGTAAGAGCCTTTTTTCGTGGATTACTTGGATTTATTGTAAAAAAAAAAAAAAAATGTATTACACTATTAAAAGGGAAAGGGAGAGAGAAATTGAAAACACCCAGAATTCCATCTCTCATGACCCGCTCAGTGGTTTGGTTTTATCCTGATGTCGTCTTTCCTGGCAAAGAAGGGGAAGGGAATCCAGGAGGTCCGCCTGCTACCGACCAGGAGGCACCCGCGAGGGCAAGGGGGACGCTGGGCTGGCGAGAGGGGGTTTCAGGATGAATCCATCAGAAATGAATGAAGGATTGTCCTCCCCCCTTCCCCGGCCTGGCTGCAGGTCTGTTCCCCTCTCCGCCTCCCCTCTTCCCTCCAGCTGCTCCTTCTGGGGAACCCATCCTGACCCCCCGCGCGTGGAGGGGGCGCGGAGGGCCACGACGGCAGCGCAAGTCGGGGAAGCTGGGCAGTAATTGAATCCAGGGACCGCTAGACAGGCAGAGGCCGATGGCTTTTCCCGGCCTAATTAGAGGGATTTTTTTTTAAACCCAGGAAACAAATCCATATGGTCTGCGATTCTTTTCTCAGGCTCTTTACCCTCCTGAAGTCGTAAATGTCGTGGGCTTTTTAGCACCGGGGGATTGGGAAGGGGGAGGGCCCACAGGCTAAGGTTTCTCCACTGGAGCCGGGTCCAGGATCCCCGGCCTCCAGCGCCAGGGTCTTTACCCCCAACCCCCACCCCAGTCCCTCGGCTCCCCCTGCTAGGCCTGGCGGGCAGCCTCCGTCCCCCACCCACGCAAGCCTCCCCTCTCCCCAAGGTCGCTTCTCAAGCCAAAAACTCTCCCTTCAATGCAGTCCTTCTTTCCCTATCCACCCTTGCGGCTGGTACATGTCACCTTCCGTCTGCCCTACCCCCACCCACCACCAGGCACTCATGCTTAGCCTGTCTCTCTCCCCTCCTCCATTGGACCTGTTTCCATCGTCAGACTGGGAGCCTCTCCCATCAGTTTGGGGGACTTAAAGGTTGCTCAGAGCAGTGTTTATATGCTGTAAATAGCAGAAAGTAGGAGGTTAGACCTGAGGCAGGTAAAAGGGAGTGTGCAGAGCTCTGTCATTTCTCTGGGGATGGCTCAGAGTGCAGAAAAGAGTAGAACTGGGACCAGAGTCCTGAGGCCGCTCCAGGATGCACGGTGGGCTGGCCGCCCCTCCAGGGCTGGGCTCCTCTGCAGAACCAGGCAGGGCAAGTTTTGAGTAAAACCAGGAAAGAGAGGCTTCGCTGGTCAGTGACCGAGTGACTTTGCTCAGAACTTTCTAAGCTAGGAGGTCACTACTGGAGACTTGGGGGTGTGCACATAGTGAGGAAAGTGTCATCTTTCCAATTCTGAGTCCTCCAGAGCTAGCAAAGCTTTGGGAGTTTGTTTGCAGAGTATCTTACCCCTGAGAACTTCCTCCCACCCTGTGCACACACACAAGGGCATTGTGAGAAAAATCCTGAAGTCCCTACGTATCCGTAGAGGATTAGTCCTAGGACCACTGCAGATACCAAAATCCATGGATGCTCAAGTCCCTTAGGTAAAATGGAGCAGCATTTACATACCACCTATGCACATTTTCCTGTATACTTTAAATCTTCTCTAGATTGCTTATCATACCTCATACCATATAGATGCTAAGTAAATGTTTGTTGTATTCTATCATTTAGGGAATAATGTATGTTTTAGGGAATAAGGTTTAGGACTTGTGAAGTTTTTTAAAAAATATATTTTCAATCCATGGTTGATTGAATCTGTAGATACGGAACTCATAGATATGGAGGGCCGACTGTTTGGATATCCACGTGCTCAGTGGGTTCCCACCTCTGTTGTGCATCAATGATGTGACCTTGGGAGAGTCACTGTGCCTCTTTGAGCCTTGACTTCCTCATCCGTACAATGGGGTGACTGTACTAATAGCATCCATCAGGTGCAGCATTAAAGTGGAGGATTAATTAGTAAAAGCCAGTCCCGTGTGCTCAGGAGTTGCAGGCGAGACGCTTAAGGGACTTCTCTGCAGATCTGAAGGAGGTTGGAGTGGGCGCCATCAGGGAAGGGCCTCGCAGAAGGCAGACAGGTGTCTGAGGCATTAGCCTCTAGCCCTGTCAGCTGCCCCAGGCTCAGCAGACCTCCCTTTCCCAACCCCCAGCCCCCAGGCTTCCTCCAGTTCCCGCCTGGAGGCCCAGGCTGTGTCTTTCTCACAAATTGGTGCCTGTGGGTGGCTTCTTCTCCATGTCAGCCAAGAATGGGGGAAGGCTCAAGCTGCTGGCCTGGCTGGAGCCGGAGGGACAACCGTGAATGGCTTTTGCCAAACCGTGTCAGGCTGGATTAAGTCACAGGACTGCTCGCCACCCCCCTCGGTTACTATGCTTTTAGCTTTCTGCTGTCCCGCTTTCTTTATTTGTCTATCAGAGCGCAGTGGGGTCTGGATTCTCCTTGAAAGGCAATGCTTAGTCTTCTCTGGCTGACAAAGCCCTCCTGGTGTGAAGGCTGGGGTGGAAGAGGACCAGCAGGCAGGAGGGAGCTGGGCTGGGCTTGTTCTCCGTGGAAGAGGACAATCGGCATCCCCAGGCTTTGGAGCACCTACAGAGCTTGGGGCACTGGGTGGGGGGCTTTGGGGGTGGGGAGGGTCACAGAGATGAGTTAGCATATAACTAAATAAAAGATATAAGGCAAGGATCCAAAAGAGAGTAGAATCTTTTCTATGCGAAGTGCTGAGGAGGTCCCAGAGGCTAAGCAAAGGCAGGCCCAGCAGGCTTCCCTGAGGAGCCGCAGAGCTGAGGTGGCTGAGGCGACCGCTGCCATCAGGGAGGCGTGACAGTAAAGACCTGTGGGACTGAGCTTAGGGAACAAGGTCACCCAGCCTGGCTGCGGAGAAGCGTCTAGGGAGGGCAGGGTGGGCTGCGTATGGGGACCTCTCATGCCAGGTTGGGAGTGACAATGATTCAAGTATAATTTAAAATGATTATATTAATAAATATAATTTGACAGGGTTGTGCTAGATCTAGCCTCATGTATACAGTATTAGTTTTAAGCTTCACAGCAAATTGCCAAGGTAGCTCCTGTTTATCCCCATTTTACAGCTTAAGAAACAAGGGCTAAGATAGGATTTGTAACTACCAGACTCAAGACTCTAGATCCAGTAAGTGGCAAGGCCTGGCTTTGAGTCCAGGACTGACCGTGTGACTCTTAAGGCCCACATACTTTCCCCCTGTGTGTGTGTGTGTTGCGGGGAATGGATGGAGCCAAAATAACCAGCAGGGAGATGGGAAGAATGTTCTGGAGGGTGGGCCTGGAGACCTTTTCTCAGGGGCCTGGGGAGGGTCCCTGTGAGGCTACCCAGTGGGATCTAGCCTTGACCAAGGGAGAAGGGGTGGAGGGTCTTGGAAAGGCAGACTTTAGGATCCCAAAAGAAGGTCTCGGGCACTGGGGAGACACTGTGCACAGGCAGAGTGGCAGGCGAGTGAGGACGGGAGGAAGGGTCCCTCAAAGAGTCGAAAGGTGGGAATCGAGTGGGGCTGACAGCATGGCCGTGCCAGTGTTGTCCTCTGGCCCTCCCCACGAGGCCTGGCCTTTGTGGCTCTGTGCCAGGCTTCCAGGATGTCAACCTCCTGCGGAGGCGAGGGGGTGCTGGTAGAGGCATCGAGGTTAAGGCGCCAGGCTCCGAACTGGGATCCCCTTTCTCCTTCCCCTCATGGGCTCCAGCTGTCCCTGCCACTCTTTGATGGAGGGGCAGGGGACACTGGAAGGGGAAGGAGCCTTTGGCTACATTGAAGTGGAGTCAGTTTATCCTTGACCTCCACCCCCTTTCTGAATTCCAGTCCTCACCCCTGGCTCCCCACTCCCCTGATAGCTCCTGGCCTCAGCTCTCATCTTTATGCCACCTGCCACCCGGCAGCTCTCCCTCTACTGCCACCCTCAGCCTGTTGGTAGCAGAGTGGCCTGGCCTAGGGCAGAGAGCAGGAGTTTAGGATGCTGGGAGGCTCACTGGGTTTCCAGGCTGCCTCTGCCACTTATTCTTTGGTGACCTTGGACAAATCTCTGGGTTTCAGTTGTCCTGTCTGTAAAGTAGGCCCAGTGATACCTCTCTGGCAGAACTAATGAGACCATCAAATGAAACTGCAGCTGTGACAGTGCTTTGTAAACTTTAAGATGCTGGATAAACTTTATCTGGTGTTTTTAGGCAGCATATGCAGGGGCCTCGATTTACAGGCATCTATCTTAACTCCCAGTCCCTGGGTTTTTGGGCCCCTTCCCTTCCCTTGAAGCCAGACTCTGGGCCCAAATGTAGGGAAGAAGGCTATAGATCCCACTGACAACCTCTATCTGTTCTCTGTTGAAGGCCTAAAGGAAAGGGCCCCAGGCCTGGATGGTGGCTGCCCTTCTGTCCTCTGTAGAGGGTCTCATCTTTGGAGGGCTGCCTGAAATTGAGGCATCAATTCCCTGTTGGGTTGCATGGGACAGCCTCTCTGCCAGTCTGCCAAGCTGACTTTCCTCCTGCCACTTTCCCAGATAGGCAAGCCACGCCTCTGCCCCCATGGAAGGTACCAGCCCACCATACTCCTTCCCCTGTCCTTTGGCTAGCCAGGCACTTGGTGGGGTGGGTGTCTCAATCTGGCCTGGATTAGAGCCTTCCCTCGCAGCTCCCACCCCTCCCTGAGTCACTCTTCTGGGTTTGCCCAGCTCCAGGGCTTCTGGCAGCCTCCCGGGAGGAGCATGAGGCAGGTCCTGGCCTGACAGGCATGTGGCACTCTCTGGGCACGTGCTCAACCCATGTGTTACCCCAGGAAGGGGGAGCTTGGTGCCCAGAGCTGCTGAGGTGGCTTCTGCATGAACCTAATGTGATCCTGGCAGCTTTCTCAGTCCTGCGCTGGCTTCTGGCCAATCATCCACCCAGAAGGGATGTCGTGAACGTCTCTCTGGCTGGCAGGGCCTGATGGCTGCTTATTCAGTCTCAAGTCAAGTCTCTCTCTTTTTTTAAATTTAGTGCTCAAGATTGAACCCAGGGCCTCGTGCATGCTAGGCAAGTGCTCTATCACTAAGCTACATTCCCAGGCCAAAGAGGTGGCATTTGACAGGGGATCTAGGCCATGGTTCTTCTGGCAGAATGCAATTTCGTGGAGACCTTTAGATGATTTTTCTGTATTAAGTAAACTTGGAGCTCCTAGCTGCTCATTCCTGCAGCAACAGCAGTGGAGGGAGGAGCTTGAGGGAGGAGTGGGCCGAGCGGGCAGGGCATGATGTCCTGGGCCATAAGAGTAGGATCCTGGGGACCAAAGCCACCCCACTTCCACTCACTGAGCCCCTGAGGTTGTGGAATTTAATAGACTGCAAAATCCAAGAGAGAGGGCGTGGCTCAAGGTAGCCCCACTCTACTCCCCTCAGGACCTGTGTGGGGAGGGAGTAGGTACCCTCAGAGGTGTGAGCAGGCTGGAAATAAAAGCTAGGAAGTAACATTAAGAAATCTACACAAAAGGGCTGGGGTTGTGGCTCAGTGGTAAAGTGCTTGCCTAACGTGTGAGGCACTGGGTTCGATTCTCAGTACCGCATGTAAATAAATAAATGAAATAAAGGCACATTAACAACTAATAAAATATTAGAAAAAGAGAAATAAACACAAAAGACAAGAAATATATGTATATTATATATATATATATAAATTTTGATCCATATATATATGGATCAAAAGACCTGATGGGTTGGTCCTAACAAAGCAAAGAGCCGTGAATGCTTTATTTATAGTGGAACATGCCAAAGGGATTCAGTTAAGAAGCTTCTTCAGGAAAACAGGATAAGAGTGGGGCAGACAGGTTGTTTGGGGCTTGGCAGGTTACACCTTCTGCCCGTCTCTGGGCGACTGCACTTGAACCTAGGGCTGTGAGCTAAGGCAGGGCACCCCAGCATGATCTGGGCTTTCTCCACCTGGGGAATTTCACCGGGAGTTCCCAGAAAAGCAGCCTCCCTGCCTTATAATGGCTCAAACAAATCCATAGTTCACATAAGACTTCCAACACTTTACAACCAGAAGCTCCCTGACCATCAATCCCATTCTCCCTGGCTCTCCACAATAGGTCCCTCCTCCTCTCAGGGAAAGCCCTACCTCTCTCCTTTCCTTCTCGGAGAAGTTTCTAGAGGGAGACTTCTGCACAGATGCCTCTGCTGTCTCACCGGTCGCTCTCTCCCCTGACCATGCCATCTGTCTCCTGTACCTTCTTCACAGGACAACCAGTGGGCTCAGGCCAGCTTTCTCCCTCCTGGGCCCCTGCACTCCCTGCTCTGGGGATTTCCTGCTACCTCCTTTTAGAAACTTCTCCTTTCTAAGGCTTCCTCCAGGCTGCAAGATCCACCTCCTGCCCAGTGCTTTGTGATCATCTGCCATGACTTTTTCCTCTGGTTACCTAGGCAGACCTATCCTGATGTAGCAGAATGGAGGTGACATTTGTTGCTTGTGGAGAGACCACTTTTGGTAACCTTACCTTCTCTGTCACGTGGAAACCTCACTCAGTGACTGAAGAGGATTCAAAACTGTTCCACTGGAACCCTGGAATTCCCCTGAGCTCCTGACAAGGCCTCCTGCCCTTCGCCCCTGCATGGCCCCCAGCTCCTCCACCCCAAAGTGGAATTCTCAGTCTTCCCTGAAAGCCTGCTCCTCCCCAGGGCTCCCTGTCTCTATGAACAGCTCTGCCAACCCCTCCATTGCCAAGGTTGAAGCTTTTACTGTTTCCCATTGGAGCCGGTGCCAAGGCTAGTTCATTGCCTCTTCCTAATGTTTCCTGAATGGCTTCCTGCCTTCCTCCCCACCGCTGGCTCCTGTGCCTGAAGCACCAAACTCACAGCTGGTTTCCTGCTTCTAGCTCCTTCCTTCTTCCACTCTCTCTTGTTCAGACAACCTTAACAGCTCCCATTCATGTCCGAATTTCTCAGCCTGTCACTGAGACCTGGCCAGACCTGGCCAAACCTGGCCCCGTTCCCTGCCTTGTTTGCAAGACTCTTTCTGGGGGTCAAAGCTAGCTCCTTCCTTCTCCCCTTCTCATGTCTTTGTTCCAGCTGTTTCCTCTGCCTGATGTCTTCTCCTGGCTCTTCCACTCCACAATCCAAATCGTGACCAACCATGAAGGCTCAATTCAAGTGTTTCCCCTGTAGTATCCTCCCTGAGTCCCCTGAGCCATGGCTTCCTCCATCCTTGGAGCCCCCTTGGTGCTCTTGCATGACAATATCCATGAGGTTTCCTGGTGATTCTGACTAGAAATTCAAACCCTCAGTTTGCCTGGTGAGAAAGGAGCCCAAGTGTTGAGCTAGGATGGGGCTAGCTTTGTCGTTTTGGGGGACCCCTTTTGGTAACCTCACCACAGTTTACCCCTCTCCTCTCGCAGTCCTCAGGCAATGGGAGTGATGATCCAGGGATGGAGTGTGTGACTGACACCTTAGCAAACTGGTGATCACCTTCCCTGATCATAGGGATGGGCCCATCAGAACCAAGGACAGCTGGGAATTTGTTGGGATTATTAAGACCAACCCAGTCTCTTCTCCACAGCCTTGAACTTGAAGCCCAGCAATGGAGAAGGCTTTATGAGAAAATGGAGGCAAAAGGTGGAGAGAAACCTGTGGAATCAGAGAAAGCGGGTCCTGGGGATGCTGTTTGACCCAGTCTGCCCTGGATTTTCCACTTCCGATGAACAGAAGATTCCTCCAAATTGCCCCCGGTTGGGTTTTCTCCTTATTGCAACAGGAAGATTCCTAACTAGTATACAGGGTGAGGAGAGGGGAGCTCCCCTGCGGCCAGCTCCTGGGCTCTCTGCAGGAGGTTCATGGTGTGGCCTCCCTTGGCTCCAATACTGAAAGATGGAAACCAAGTTGCTCTGTGCCTTGGCCTACACATCCTGTGAGAACAATGGCATCCCAAGGTCAGTAGGAATTGAATGAGAACCATCTGGATTGCTGATGGAAGCCTGAGGCCCTGGGGTGGGCCTGGGCTCCCAAAATGTGGGTGCTGAGCCCCAAGCCAAGGGCTTCTCAGGCTCTTGAATGCTGAGTGACTCAAAAGGACCCTTAAATTCTAAGATTTGCTAGAATATGATAGGGGGATGGGAGCATTCCTAGACTTTTTCAAAGGGAACACTCCCAGTCAAGGGAGGAGACCCAAACCCACCTCTCTCAGGCGCCCCTTGAGAATGTTGCTGGAAACAGTTGGAACAAAGATTGCTGGGAAGGGAGCACCAGGATTGGAAAGTGCCCAAATGTGGTGGGAAGAGGGCAACACTGAGTGTCCTGGGAGAAATAGAGGATGAGAATTGGAATGTTCCTGAATGTTCTTCCATGATGGAAGCTGTGGGAAATGTTCCTGCCCTCATCTCTTGGGTGATTGTGGGACTGGAAGAAGCAGATGCCCCAGCCGGAGCATCATAGCAAATGGGGATTACTGTGTAAAACCCTGTTGGGTCTGGGAAGAGACCCTGATGAGGGCCACTGGGGTCTGAACAGGGTATGCACTGGAGCCCCCAAGACTGTGTGCTGAGGATGCCCAGCCCACTCTGTGGAAAATGGAGGGCAAGCTGGGTCCAAGGTGCAGACTGCAGAGGGGGCTCTGGCGTGGCTGGGAAGGGTCAGCAGGAGGGCCATGGTATTAGGAGGAGCTGGGGGAGGTGTAGGGACAGGAGGCTGAAGGAGAAGCCTCCTTGCCTCAGCTCTTCTGTAGCCAGACGCCTGGAGGCCCAGTCTTGTCCCCTGGCCTTCTGCCCACCAGCTGCCACAAAGCTGAGGAGGAATCTGCTTTGAATTATCAGAAGAGCTGCCTCCCCCAGGCATATGGTCGGCAGACCCCCAGTGCAGGGCATCATGGGAAATGTCATCTCTTGACCCCAGCTCTGGCCCAGTTCCTTCTTCCCCTGGAGCACTGGCTAGGGGTTCTGGGCCCCCCACCATGGCCCTCCCCTCTGGATGCTGAGGCCATTCGCGTTGTTCCAAAGCCCTTCTCGGCTCCACCTCCCTGACTGAAAGAGGGAGAAGGCACAGGGGAAGGGGTGGGGCCCTGTGGCTGGCAGAGATGAAGAGCTTTGGCCTCCAGCCCGGAGAATGAGGGAGGCAGAGAGCGGAGGGGAGAGACACCTTGGAAGTGGTGGGCAGAGGACAGGGGAGCCAGAGGGGAGGACTATAGGCCTGAGGCCTGGGGACACCGATGACACAAGAGGAAGCAAGAGAGTCTCCATCTGTTCACTGAGACCCTGAGGGCTCAGAATGAGTCCCTACCCTGAGAGGGACCAAATCAAACCCTAGAGCTGAGCTGCCCAGTATGGTAGCCACCAGCTGTGGTGGCTATTGAGCACTTGAGAGGTAGCTGGTTCAAACTGAGATGTGTTATAAGAATAAAGCACACATAGCATTTTGATGACTTGTGGGACAAAACACACACACACAAACAAAAAAAACCTTCAAAAAAACCAAAGTATTTCATTAATAATTTTAAAATATTGATTATATGTTGAAATAATACTTTAGATCTTTTAGGCTAAATTTATTAGTAAGTTCATCTGTTTCTTTTTGTGCAATGTGTCTACCAAAAATTTTTTTAATTAAATGTCATTTTAATTACATTTATATTGGACAGAACTGCTTCAGAGCGCACTCATTCGTTTATTCAGTCTTACTGTGTTGAGTGCCAGCTCTACGCAGGCAAGGTGCAAAGGGTTAGAATGTGAGCAAAACCAGAGCTTGTATCTGGTTTACAGTAATCAAATAATCACTCAGAAGGGTACCTAATTACAAAGGGAGATTAAGTGAACTAACAAAAAGGAGTAGAACACAGTATTCTCTGAAGCTGGAATCAAGAAACATGATTTGGGCCTAGGTTGTGTTTCCCAAAAAAGCACTGGACTGGGCAACTTGGGAACAAGTGTTTTAGACAGAAGGACAGCATACGCAAGGGTCCTGTGGCTAGAAAGAATAGTAAAGTTTGAAGAATTATAAGAAGGTTTGGGGAAGCAAAGAGCAAGGAGGATGACTGAATCAAGGTGGTAAATCTGGGGAAGTTGGCCTCTCTCTAAGACCACAGCAAAGATGGAAAGGTGACAAAGCGTTTTAGCTATTGAGGGGGAAATAAAGGAGGGATAGAGATTAGACTGAGAAGGGAAAAAAGGGTTTCTCTACACGTTGGGGAGGGGTGCAGAGGGACTGTCATTAGATGGCTTTAAGAATCTGTCCCATACCCCTGAGAGCCCTGGGCCTGTGTCAGTCACTTTCTGCCCTCTACCCTCCGCGATCAGCTCAGAGGACCTGTCACAGTGAACCCTCTGTTCCTTGATTTCCACTTCCTGGTCTGTCCTGCCCCGCCCTGTCTACCGCTCTGCAGCAGCAGCTAATACTTCCAAAAATGCAAAACTGGAAGCTGGGTGTCGCTCAGTGTAAAGCTGAGGCCCTGGGTTCAATCCCCAGCACCACAAAAACAAACAAACAAATAAATTTAAAAAAACCCAAAAACACTAAAAAGCAGAAAACAAAACACAAAAAAGGCAAATGTAAGGGCAGCAGCTCACCGCTTGCACCCTCTGTCATTCCTAGTGTTCCAAGAATGCAATCCAGACCCCTCAGCCAGACTCCTCATAAGCCCTGGCCCATCTGGCCTGCTGCCCTCCCTCCCTTCACTCTGGGCTCCAGGCACAGGAGCCTCCCCAGGCCAGCTCTGTCCCCTCCACCTCCAGGGCTCTTGCTCCAGCTGTTTCCTAAGCCAGAAACACTCTCCTCCCCTGGCTTGTTAGCTCACTTATCCTCAGGAGCTCAGCTTCCATGTCCCTTCCCTGACCCCGGGTGCGGGTAGGTCTGGACTGAGACTCCCAATCACCCTAAAATGGCAGTGATATCACCCAAGGCCCATCTGCTCTCTATCCTCCTAAAGAATGTAGAGTTACCCTCTGGCTTGTTGGTGTGTGCCTAGCAACGTGGGAGATGAAGGCCGGAGGATCACTGAAGCCCAGGAGTTCAAGGCCAACCTGAGCAACATAGCAAGACTCCCATCTCTAACTAACTAACTAAATAAGCAAACAAACAAATAAATAAAATGAGCTGAGCCGCAGTGACTTGCCTGTAATCCCAGCAACTCGGAAGTCTGAGGCAGGAGAATCACAAGTTCAAGGACAACCTTAGCAACTTGGCAAGGCCCTGAGCAACTTAGCCAAGACCCTGTTTCAAAATTTAAAAATAATAAACAGTTGCAGACACATGTAGCTCAGTGATGAAGCACCCCTGGATTCAATCCTCAGCACCCCGCCCCACAAAAGAAAGGCACAGGCAGGGTTGGTATAACCCTAACCCACTGTTCAGCACCTGGCCAATCCCTAGCAGACAAGAGGCTCCTTCAAGGCAATGACTATATTTCTTTCATGGGAGAGTGGGTTTCCCTAAGGACAGGAGTCTTGCCTCTCTCATCAGATCAGAAATATCCTCAGGTCCGAGACTCTCCTCCATCAGACGCGAGGCACCCTCAAGACAGACTTTCCCATCACACTGGGGTGTTTCCAAGTACCAGGATCCTTTCTCTTCCTTCCTCTGAGTCCCTGCCTGCCACATCCAGGTCTTCCTCTCTTCCCTCACAGTGTGGCTGAGGTGGGAGACACAAACCTTCCCCTCCACCCTTTGGCTGGACCTAGCTGGCCCCTCTCCCTGGATCTGGAAGTCAGGATGGCTTTGTTGTTCTTCCTGGAAAGAACAAGACTCCCAGAACTTTTCCCCGTGACCACAAGCCAGTCCCATGAGAGGACCTGGACAAATGACCAGCAGAAACCAAGCAGTTCTGACGACCAGCGCAGGCAGCCTCAGAGTCGGGCACAGGCCTGGGGCCAGGAACCTACAGCCCCAGGAGCTCCCAGGCCGGAGCCAGGCAGGGCCCACAGCCAGGCAGGCAGAAGCCTGGGGCTAGGACCTGCCCAGGAGAACCGGGAGGGAGGGACCTGCCTATCTGACTCCAGGCCAGGCCAGACTGCCTCCCACCAGGCCATCTGGAGCCAGATTCTGTTGTGTGTGTCTCACAGGCCATGTGGGTGGCTGGGAGCTGTGGGGTTGTGACCTGGCCTTCTTAGCAAGCCCCTGGCTCTCCTGTGGTCAGTTTCACTTCTGACATCTGGTCAAGTTCACAGCTGGCCAGCTTCCTGTATGGCCATTTTTACTTTCCCTCTCTGTGATTGGGGGTCAAAGGGCCTCCACTCCTCCCCACCCCCACTGAAATGAGCTTCATGGCTGTACATGCGAACTTGTGGATTCCTGATAAAACTTCCCCATTTGTTGGAGACACGGCACAACTCCAACCAACTTCAGCCACGGAGAGTTCCAGGAAATCTCTTGGCACTCTTTTCTTTTTTTCTCTTTGCTATTTAATGTTCATCACTTATGTTTTCGGTGTAGATTTCAGGAGGGCCCAAGAAATGATTACACAGGATGCAAAGAGGAGGTGACAGGGAGGGTGACAGGGGTCTGGAGCTCAGTCCCCAGCTGGAAGGTCAAAAGGGTTTAATCCCAGCCCAAGGGGAGGCAGGAGGGGCTCCAGAACCAACTCATGCTAAAACATACTGGTGGCTCCCCACCCCCTCCCCCACCGCCAGGGAGGAAAATAAATACATTCCAATTGTCCCCCTCCCCCAGGTGCTCAGGTGAGGAGGGGCCAGCAGGTGGGGTCCCTCCTCTCATTGCAGATTGAGGTCCTCGAAATGCCATCACGTGCAATGCTCCCAGTCCCTTAGCAGGGTCGGGAGAACGCTGGATGGGAGAGGGGTGGCGGTCCCAGCGCACCTTGCCTGGGGCTCCTTCATGCTAAATATAGGGGAGCCACACTCATTCCAACAGCAAGCAAAACACAAAAGGCCAGGGAGCGGGGAGGACGTCAGTGAGACCTCGTGGTCCCTTTCTGGCTACACTAAGGAAAACATTCCCTCATAGGGTCCCCCAAACATGGGAGAAACCCCTTATGGGCCCCAGTCCCACGGGGTCCCTTCTCGTGGCTTTGGCCTCCTGGCCCACTTTTCTTCACTGCAAGCTCCTGGGCCCAGCCAAACCCGTGCTTTGGAAAGGGGGTGCATTCCTCCACGCACAGGCCCCTGGAAGTCAGACGCCAGCTCCAGCCTCCGCGGTCCGTGGCCGCCAAACCTGGGGGCGCAGGGAGACCGCCCCAGCAGACTGCGCTCCCTCTCATACTTCTCTGGCCGTGGCCCCGGCAGGATTCAGTTTCAGCCCAGGAGAGAAAACTTGTGGAGAAAAGCAAGATGACCCATCCTGTGTGTGTGTGTGTGTGTGTGTCAGAGAGAGAGCACACGCACATTGCAAAGTGGGGGTCCTTAGTCCTTGACCCCTAGGGCTGATTCTAGGGGCCAATGTTGGCTCCAGGTCTGTGCCAGGATGGAGGACACCAAGAGACTAGGGTCACTTCACATGGACAAGCCTGAGCGGAGACAGGAAGAGGAGATCAAAGGCCTTTTCCCGGCCCAGACCTGATTCCAGGGGGATGTCAGTGGACAGCTGTGGGCAGGCATCCCGTCTCCACAGAGGTCCCACAGCGGCCTGGAGATGGTGGAGGCTAGAATGAACTTGGCTTCAAGACATTTCCCTGAAGGTCACCTGATCCCCCTCACCCAGCCTCAAGTAAAACCCAAGGTCCCTCCTTCCGAGAGGGTGGTGTGAGCCTGTATTTGATCTCACCATTGCTGGGTGGCTTTGGGCAAGCAGCTGCCTCTCTGGGCCTCACTGTCCTATATGTAAAAGGGAGTGGACTGGCTTTCAAACCTGCTTCCAGCACAGACAGGATTCTGATCCTCTTCCTCTTGGGCCAGAGGGGAGGAGCAAGGGGGCTGTTTGGGGGGGTGCTTAGGCCACTAGAATGCTCCCTCGGTCCCCAAGTTCACAGTGTAGAGTCCATGGCTCTGGTTCCTTAGTACCTCCTCCTGAGTCTCTGGGGGCTTGTCACCACCACCAATACCATCCCTGGTGTCAGACCCCCAGATAGGACACCTGCTAAGGTGGGAGGGGCTGGCCCACCCAGCAGTGGGAGAAGGAAGCGAAGGCCTAAGATGGTGAGAGGCAGGGGCGGGGAGGCTCCCCTCTCTTGCTCGGGAGGGAATGTGATCAGAAGCGCGGGGGCCACACAGGAGCAGTGACAGGGCTGTGGTTTGGGGGCCTGGGCTCGAGGCCCTGCCCAGAGGAGCTCAGCTCTGCCAGGCTGGCCCACCCCAGAGGGGATGGGCTCCATGGGGGTTGGCGGGAGCATCCATCCTCAGAACGCGGGGGCAGGGCGGGGGCTCCCCGTGGGCTCACACAGGGGACGTGGCCGTGGACTCGCTGCACAGGCTCTCGGCAATGTCGGAGCGCTCGATGCGGTGCAGGGCATCCAGGAGGGCATCGAGGGTCGCGCTGTCCTGGGCGGCCCAGCTGGCAAGCAGGGCGCGGACAGGGCAGGCCTCGTGGGTGAAGGAGTCTATGTGTTCAGGCTGGTAACCCAGCTGGCCCGCCAGGTGCCGCCAGGTGTCCCCCGCAGAGCCGTTGAGCAGCTTCTCCACCTCCTCCCTTTTGGCTGGGGGCAGGCTGCTGTAGAGGCCTCCGTCCCCCTTGAGTGCTGCCAAGAACCCAGAGCAGTCAGGTCCTGCCCCAACGCCCCCACCCCGTGGGCCTGGGAGCCTAGAAGACATTCTCTCCGCAATCTGGGGCGAGAGGCAGAGGGATGGCCAGGATGAGATCCTGGGAAGGGGGCAGGGCCAGGAGAGGGCTGGGGGATGCTGACTCACTGTCCCTTCCTCGCCCACAGCTCCCCTGCCCCCCAGCCCCTTCCCACCCCGCAGCAATTAACCAAGGCGGAGCAGGAGACAGGACTCTTCAGCTCCAGACAACTGCAGCAAGTGCCCTGGAGCCCGGCTGTGGGCCACTAATTAGGGGACATACTTAACCACTTGTTCCCCAGAAGTCCAGGGCAGGAGGCTAATTGCAGCTACTTTGGGCAGTAATTAGCCCCCAGGGGGGACAATTAGCTTGATGAGTCTGAATGTTCAACTAGTAAAAGTCTCCATTTCCCAACATGCCCCATTGGAAAGGACCTCTCTTTCCCATTCCCCTTTCCCAGCCTCTCCTAGCCTTCTACAAAGGCAATTAGCCAGTCCCTCTGGCAGTCCCTCCTGTAGTCTAATCTCAATCATGCCAGGTGTCTTGCTTGCCTCAGTTCCCCACCTGCCCTGCCCTGACACTTACCGGGGCCTGAGGCCGTCTGTGTGTGGGGCTGCTGGTCATGCAGGCTCTGACTGTCCACAGAGATGCCACTGTCACTGTGGAGTTTTTCTCCTTCCGGTGGGGGTGTCTGGTTCACCGGCCGACTGTTAGCTCCCTGCTTGTTCTGCTTACAGCTGTTCCACCTGGAGCCAGGGGACAGCCCACGCCTCAGGGTGAGTGGCTGGACTAGCCAGTGCGGCCGAAGGACCCTGATGTGTGGGGATGGGTGTGGGGACACGGTAGGTCCCCACAGTGTCCTTACATATTTGCCCCCCACAGACACAAGGAAAGCTCCAAAGAGCAGGAGACATTCTGCAAGCATCCAGTGAATATTCAGCAATCAATGGGGCAGACATAAATGACTTTCCAGAAATTCTACTTTTCCCAATCTGCCCTTCTAAAATACTCCCACATGTGAGCAGCGATATGTACCAGGATTTCCTCTGCATTTATAAGCAATAACAAAAAACTGGAACCAAACCCAATGTCCATCAAGAGGAAACTGACTAAGTAAATGACTGTCCATCCATATTACTGAATGAGTGGTTACCAATGATCAGATAATCTATGTCCTGAGGAAAGTTCTCCTGAGGAGGATTAAGTGAAAAAGTACATCATAGAATATGTAAAGTTCGATCCCCTGTGGCTTTAAAAAAAAAGACAAAACCCTGTGTGTTTACATGCAATTATAAGAAGTTGTGTGTGTGTGTGTGTGTATAAACAAAATGCACAGAAAATGGTTGGGAAGGGTACATTCCAAACAGATTTCTCCAAAGAGAAAAGGAGTAGAATTTTAGGGAGATAATGAAGGGGGGTTACCCTTTGTTTTAGGACATACTGGTATTTTTTGCAGTTTTCTAAACAAACCTGTATTACTCTGATGGTTTAAAAAAATGGAAAATATAGTTAATGCTTTCCAGGAGTTGTTCTTCCTAGGTTCCTGGATATGAGAGCCACAGAAGCCCAAAGGTGACACAAGAAAGGGAAGAGCCACATGCATACCCAGGTAGCTTTGGCCAGAGTGGGACTGGGAAATAAGGACACCAGCAGTTGGGGGTGGGAGGAGTCAGGGAGGGAAGGGAACAGCTGGGAATGGGTGGGGCCACTAGAGCCAGGACACCACAGGGGCATCCCTTTCCCTCACCCGCCTGACCTGCCATGCCCTGCTTTGGGACAGTGGTAGGTGAGTGAGGAAGAGCTTACTTTGGGGTTGAGACAAAAGGGTTCATGTGCCAGGTACCATGGTGCACACCTGTAATTCTAGCAATTTGGGAGGCTGAGACAGGAGGATCAAAAGTTTGAGGCCAACCCTAGCAACTTAGTGAGATCCTAAACAATTTAGCAAAATCCTGTCTCAAAATAGAAAATAAAAAGGGCTGGGGATGTGGCTCAGTGGTTGAGTGCCCCTGGGTTCAATCCTCAGGACCCACCCCCCAAAAAAAGGGTGTGTGTTTTCAGGTCAAGAACAGAGAAATCGGGGCTGGGGAGATAGCTCAGTCAGTAGAGTGCTTGCCTTGTAAGCACAAGGCCCTGGGTTCGATCCCCAGCACCCAAAAAAAAAAAAAAAGAACAGAGAAATCCCTCCTTGAGGACAAATGTCCTTGCTCTCTGTCCCCTGGTAACCCCCTCACCTCTTGAAGGCGATATAGGCCACAAGGCCCACAACCACAGCGGCCAGGATGGAGCAATAGACAGGGATGAGGTTGTCGGTGGTGCCTCGGGTCAGTACGGGTTGGGAGCTGCCCATCACTGTAGTCACCACATCTGCCACCGTGCTGGCTATGAGGTCTTGATCTGGAGGGACCTCGGGCTCCTGGGTGCTGGGGGCTGTGCTGTCTGAGCCCTCTGGGGGCGTGGACCGTGTAATCCAACGACCAGGGATCTCTAAAGGAAAAGGGCACGGGAGTGAAGGCCCTCTCCCCTCCAGACCCTTCCCCTTAGGTCTGACCCACTCCATTGCTTCTTTCCGAGGCCCTACCCTGGGTTCTGGGTGCTTGGGCACCGAGCTGTCATGCACCAGGGTGGGAGCTATGCATGATGTCATGCTGGTGGAGAAGAGTGAGAGCTACAAGCCAGGAGATCTGGATCCCCATCTGCTCTGTCCCTGGTGACACCTCAATTTCCCCACCTAGAGAGTGGGGCCATTAAGAGGAACAGTCACTAAGCGCCCTTGTATCTTGGGTTGTGGACGGAGGACTCTATTCTGCCCCTCCTGAGCATCCTGAAGCCTGGTGTGAGGTGAACACACAAAGACGCCTGAGCCACAGGGAAACATCAAACTGGCCCCAGAGTGCCTAGATGACCAGCCCTAAGGGAGGACGAGGGCACTCAGGCCTGGGCGGGGAAGTGCACCTCCCAGAGGGGCCGCTCAGCCCCTTCCTGTCTCTGAGGCCTGGGCTGGGGGTGGGGTGCAGCTTCTCTCCAGCCAGCCCTTTGTCAGTGAGTAGCTTCTGGTTCCTGCCCTGTCCCCACACAGCCTGGCCCTGCCACCCAGAGAAGACTGTGTCAGGTAGCCAGGACCCTCCTTGGCAGGAAGCAGGCTGCTGGTAGAAAGAGGTCTGCGAGGCAGGTGCTGCCCACTGCCCGAGGGGTTGGGAGACTGTGCCCAGCCACCCACTGAGGCCTTCTCATGCCAACTAGGCACTGCAAGCTTCCCTGGCAGGGGCCTTGGCACCTCCTGGCAACAGTGGGTGGGATTTTCCATTTCACCGCCCATCCCGGGCCAGTGCAAGGGGTTGTGGCTCTGGACAGCCTGGGGGTACTTGTCTGGGCAAAGTCGCCTGCCCCATCCATCCTCACTTCCCACGCCTGGGGCAGGGAAAGAAAGCAGACCTGGCTTGCCAGCGGGGTAAAAGGGAGGGCACCTTGCTTTCCAGCTCAGCCCCACCCAACCCCCTGTGTGCCCACCCAAGTTGGAGTCTAAGCTGCCCACCAGTCTTCTGGCCTCCTAGGCTCAAGACCAAGATGCTTCTAAGGCCTCCAGATGTGAGTTTGGGACCCATCTGACTGGCAGCGGGGGAAAGGGATGCCATCTGCCGCTCCATCCCACCCCTGCCCCATCCCAGTCCTGGGAGTGGGCGGAGGGATGGGGGTGGGACGTGGAGAAGACACAGCCTGTCTTCTGGGAGTCCCAAATGGTGTTGGACTGGGGAAGGTCTTCTCATGACCTGTTAAGGGACCTGGGCAGACCGGGTGGCAGATGGAGCCCAGAGGCCGCAGATACAGTCAGCTCAGGTGGACACCCTGGACCCAGAGGCTGAAGGTGCATGAGGGTAGGGTGGGGGCGAATTGGGTCATTACAGAGATGAGAGAATAGCTGGGAGAGGGCAGTAAAGGGACAAGCCAGGCTAAAGACAGTGCCCAGGGCACTTTCCCTCGCCTCATGATGGGGGTGGGGGATGAGATCCAGATGTGGCCAGTCCACTAGCATTCCAACCCACTAAGCCCTTGGCAGGTCCTGACAGCCATTTCCGGAACTGGAGCTATCAGACTTGGGGGTGGAAGGAGGGACCTGGTTACCTCTCCTAAACTTCACTGGGAGCCTTCTGCCCTGAGGGTAGGTGAGTCACCTTGTTGATACCTGAAATGTATATGCAGGAAAGTATGGTATACTGGAGGGGAGGGGGAAACCAAGCCAAGAATCAAATTCCATTTCCTGAAATAGACCCTCTGCCCTGGAGCTGACATTTAATTCGGCAGAGGCTGGAGCTGAAAGAGGACCAGGGCAGGAAGACCCCTCAGGGGCACCCGCTCCCTTCCGTGACTGGGAAAGTGGGGTGGCATCTGGAAGGACGTTGTGAATGTCCCAGAAGGCAGAGCTCACCCCTCCTCCGGCTGTCCCCTTTCTTTGCTCTAACCGCACCCTGGACTAAGTGGCCCCGCTGCGGGCCCAGACTTGCCCACAGAACAGTGCTGCCCACTAGCCTGCTGCCTGGCTGCTGAAGCCCTCCCTGCTCCGCCTGGAGCCAGCTGCCTGTCTCCGGGTCCTGGGCCAGCTCCACCAGAACCACCCACCCAGGGGTCTACGCCCCATTCCTCCTCCACCCACCTCCCTTATGCAGAGAGCGTCACACACATTCCCTGCCTCTCCCCAGGTTGACAGCCCTCTCCACCCTCCTCCCCGGGGATCTCCAGCAGCCTGTCAGAGCCCTGGACAGACCAGAGGCTGCCCAGGGCCAGGGTATCCATATGCCATCTGACTGGAGGCTGACCGGGAATTCTGAAGCTGGGACCCTGCTCCCTCATCAGACTGGAGTCCCAGCTAGCTCTCTCCCATCAGACTCGAGACTCCCTGCAGGGGACACTGTGTTGCTGCTCAGAGTGAGGGCAACCTGAGGTCAGTTCTCCAAGGGAAGCAGCTCAGTGGGTGTATGGCCACAGGGTGATGGGAAGAATGAAAAGGCACTGCCAATATCTCTTGGGGGTGGCAAAGTCTTCCATCTCCCCCTGAGATGGACGTCACCAACAAGAGAACAAAACAGTTCTGCCCTGATTCCCAGGGTGCTCCCTCCTCCCTCTCCTTGAAGGTGTGGGGTTAAGGTGGGCACACCCCACTCTCCTCTGTTTGTACCCTCCCTTGTCCACAGGCTTCCATGCCCCATGCCTGTCACTCTCCTTCTTGCTGCCACAGAACCCCTCCCTCCATGATCTTGTTCTCTGTATCCAATCTCATGCTGCAGAAAGTTGCTACAGGGATTGTTGACTGCCCCCCACACACACACAACAAGGTGAAGTGCCACCCTCCACCACTGTGTTTCCTAACCTTCAATGACCCTGGCAGCCATAGGCCAGGGAGGAGACTGAGGTCCAGAGACAGGAGTGACCTCCCTGAGATGACAGGGTAAATTCTATCCCAGGTCCTAGAGCCTAAAGCCACCATGGACCTAGACCAGGACTCAGAGCCAAAAGGTCCAACTCCAGTGGGCCTGTTCCAGTTCCCGAAGCTTGCCTCAGCATGGAACATGCCCTGTTCTGGGCTCTGGAGGTGGTGGCCCTCTTCCAGCCACTGTCTGCGGCCCATCCAATACTGGCGGGCCGCCACAGATGAATGAGGTCCTGAACACGAGTTACAGTGTAGTAATTGCGCCTAGATGATAATGCCGGCTTTCCGAACTCTTTGCCCAAAGAAGCAAATAGTGAAAGGGGTCGTGTGGGGAGATAGGATCAGAACCACCTCCTCCCTCAGGTCACACAAAGGGACAGGCTGGGGAGGGTGCCTGAGGGCTGGAGGTCACACAGCCGCCCTAGAAGACCAGGCGGGGCCCTCCGCGACCTGCAGAGGGCGCCCTTCCTCAGCCTCCAGCGGCGCTGCACGCGAACGGCGCTCACCCTCGCACTCGGCGTCGGCCCAGCGCGTGCACTCGCGCAGCTGGCGCTCGGTGTCCTCGCACACGGTGCAGGGCAGGCACGGGTCCACGTGGTTGGCCTCGTCGGAGTACGTGCCATCAGGGCACTCCTCGCACACGGTGTTCTGCTTGCCCTGGCACGAGAACACTAGGCCCGAGCCCGCCTCGCACACGCTGCACGCCTCGCAGAGGCCGGTGGTCTCGTCCTGGTAGTAGCCGTAGGCGCAGCGGCACACAGCGTCGTCGGCCTCCACGCACGGCGCCAGCATGCTCTGCAGGCCTACGCACTCTGTGCACGGCTTGCATGGCTCGGTGGCACTCGCCACGTCGGAGAATGTCACACCTGAGGGCCAGGGGACCGGCAGGGAAGTAATGGACAGAAACTTAGTCACCTGCTCTTGGGCACTTGGGATGCAGGGTCTGGAGTCCGCCCCTTCCCATCGCCTGCCAGGTTGAGTTTCCCCCTCATCTATTCCCACCCTCTTCCCTAGAGTCCCTGATACCAGCTGGTGACAGTGACTGGGAAAGGTGCCAGGAACCCCATCCTCCAGGCTCCAGAAGCACTGGCCCGGAGGAGTCCCCAGTAACCCAGCTAGTGCCTGTAAATTCCTTGGCAAATCATCTTAGAGAGTTTTCAGCCCTATACCCGGTCTTCCCAGCATGATTAAGGAATTATCTGAGCCTGGTTCCCACCCAACCCTCCCCGCAGGCCAGAGTTAGGCTGTGAACCCAGCCCAGGCAGGAGCCTTCCACTAGGGAGCCTCTTGCTTCAGCTGTCCTACCATCCCTCTCTGCAGGGGGGGCTCAGGTGTGGCCAGATGGGAGTGACTAGGGTTAGACAGTGGAATTTCCCACCCATGCACTATCTACACTACCTGCCCAAGGGCTTGGTTCTTGAGGGTGGAGATGGCACTCCAAGCAAGAAAGTTCAAGTACAGCAGGAGGGGTTGAAGTTAGAACACAAGAAGGACTTGCATATACAGTCCTCGACCCTTTCAGCTGGCATAAAGGGAGGTTTCCAAACTCATACTTGACTAATACTTAACAAATGAATATGAGCGTCAGAATAAGGGGAGGTGGGGTGCGCCAGCGTACTTGTCTCCTTGTGTGGGGGTACGGGTGGAGCTGGGTGGAGAACTCTGTGCCAGTTTGAATCCAGGAGAACCTATCCTTGTTCCAAGGGCAGGAAGAGCACAGACTGGGGAACCCAGAACCAGGGAGGGGCAGAGAGCTCAGAATGTGGAGGCAGAAGTAGAAAGACTATGGGAGGGAAATGGGTGCCTGCCTGAGGCGGGGTCTCCACATCACCCAAAGACTCCAGAGACCAGGTGCAGCACAGGGTCATATCTTGGAGAGGGGATGGGGACACCAGAAAAGAAAATCTAAAGAGAAGCGAAAGGGGCAGAAATGGGGACAGGAGAGAGAAGAATGGATGGAGGGAAAGGGCCTGTGGGGAACCCTGTGTTTCTCTTCCTGGGGAGCAGGCAGATCTGACTCAAACTTGCTTCCATCAGTTATCAGTTGTGTGACTCTGAGTGTTTTACTTAACTTTTCTGAGCTTATTCCCTTTTTTTTAGGGAATAATATCTCCTCAAAGGGTTATAGTGAGGAATAAATGGAGTTCCGTGGAAAGAGCACCTTATGCATAGCAGAGATCCTTTAAGGATGGGCCCCATGGGTGGGCAGTGGTAAGTACAGTGAACTTGGGTGGTGGATAGACAGTCGAGCAGTTTAGAAAGGACTTCTAAACCCAAACAGCTGAGGCAGGATGTCCCATCTGTACAAATAAGAGGGTCCTATCCGGCAGGCATGCAGTCGGTGGGGGCAGGTTCTAGTCACACTGGAGAGGAAGAAGAGAGCCCTGCTCCTGGGAAAATACAGCGATTAGCAGAAAACTCCTGGGAGAGGGTTTTAGGTGGTGTGAAAAATGTGGTCTTTTTTGGCAGAGCATGAAGGCAAAAGCTTAATAGGTTTCCTTGTGGAAACGTTTTGAGGATAGTCCACTGGGGTCTCCATCCCATAAAGTGGGCTTGTAAAGGCAGCCTGTTAACACAGCTGGAGGAGGCAGGGGTGGTAGAGGGAGGGGGAGAAGGGCGAGGGAGGATGGGAAGGTTCCTGCGAGGCCTCTGAACTGCCTCTGCTCCTGCCTCTCCTTCCTTCACAGAGATTCTGGACTTCCCTGTCCTGTCCCCACCTGACCTCCTCCTGCAGATTCCTTATAGAAGACAGTGGGGTCCCATCCGAGGGGATGGGTCCAGAGAGGAGAGCCCTGAGCTGGTGTCTAGGCAATGAGAGAGGCAGACTTTGGCAGTTCCAGGACACCCATGTGACTAACCCTGTCCTGGATTGGAGACCAACTATGTTTAACCAAAGCCAGGGCAGGTGCCAGATGGCAAGGTGGGAAGACAGTGTGTTTGAGTTCAACGTCAGCCTCAGCAACTTAGCAAGACCCCAAGCAACTCAGAGAGACCCTGTCTCTAAATAAAATATTTTAAAAGGGGCTGGGGATGTGGTTCAGTAGTTAAGCACCCCTGGGTTCAATCCCTGGTACCCACCCCCCAAAAAGGGAGTAGGTATCGAATGCCAAGAAGACAGTAGGATCTAATTGGCAGCAGATATGGAATGGTCCCTGAGCCCACGGGCCCAAGGCAGCAACTGAGCACAGGGGTATCCAACAGAGACCCAGACTTCTGACTGAAAAAGGCACAGAATTCAGACCTTAGACAAGACTGGGGCCAAGGGGCCAAGACCCATCATCCCTCTGCTTCCCTCATCCAACAGCCCTTGGAAGACAGGTTCTTTCCCCTCCTGAAGGAAATTCCAGGAAGGAATGGCCACAGTTCCCCACTCCCCTCCCCCACCCAGGGCATCATGGGAGTGCTCCAGTCCCCATCACTGCTGCCTCAGGAGAGCTCTGCTTCCCTGATCAAAGCTGGAGAACAGTTGTGGGGGAGGGAGGCAGTCACACCTTCCCAGGATCCCCCAAGGTCAATCTCCAGAGCAGCCAGGATTTGATCCTCCTTCCCCTCCCCGCAAATACACGGAGGGTAAGTTGCAGCCATTGATTCTGCAGTGCAGAAGTTATTTTTAGCTGGTCTTAGCATCAGCTCCTCCTCGATGCCTGGCCACACTCTTCTACCGGCCTCTGCTTGGGATCTGGGAGGGGACACCCCTGGGGGTCCCCCACCAGGCCTCCCTCCTCCCTCAGTACATTTCCCTCATCCACTCTCTGCCTTCTCTAGGGGTCAGACCCACTTCTGGTATACAGTGGTGAGCAGGGGACCTCACCAGGAGGCAGAGCACTTGCAGGCTCCCCTAGGTCCCCTCCTGGCCCGCCACCCTTACTCACTGTCCAGGCAGGGCTCACACACAGTCTGGTTGGCTCCGCAGGGCTGGGCCACGCCCTCTCCCACATTGCAGGCTTTGCAGCATTCTCCACTGTGGGTGTACAGGCCCGTGGGGCACGCCTCCTTGGCACCTCCGACGGACACCTAGGTGGGGGAGATCAGAGGGTCAGACTGGCAAGAGGAAGGCGGGTGTCTTCCAAGGGGGGATCAGACAGCCCCTTCCTAATGCCTTCTATTGGAACCACCTGGGCTGGGATGAGCTCACCAGGGAGGCATTAGGCACATCAAAGCTGGCGGGAAGGAAGGCAGTGGGGGACAACACGCCCCTGCAGGCTGCTGGAGTGTGAGGTCAGAGCCTCGGATGCAAACCTTCAGCAAAGTTCACCTTGGGGTTACAGCCCCACCTGGAATCCTATGGACACACCACATGGGGAAGGTGGCTTGAGACTCAATGGAGGGCCTTCCGGTAGGGTGTCATGGATGATTGGACAGGTTGCAGCCTGCACAGAAACCCCAGCTGGGGGAGCGAGCAGAGCTGAAATCTGGCCCAGACTCCACTTGCTAAGCTTCACACCTGCAAGACTGTATTTACCCAGAGGAGGACCTTTTTCTAACACAGGCTAGCAAGGCCTTCCTCAGGGTCTTAATTCCACATATTAAATATCAAAGGGGAGGTGTCTGAGCCCAAGAGCAGAAGCCAGAGGGCTAGGGTCTTGGGTTCAAATCCTGACTGCACTAGGGGTTTCATCCTGTCCCGATTTCCCTCTTGGAGTTATCATCTCTCCATAGATAGAGATGTCGACAGCTTGGTGCCAAAGCAAAGAACCAGCTGATGGTAGGAGTCTGGTGCCAAGACAAAGAGAAAGGGATGCCTGTTATCAATGAGACAGGGACTGCTCTCACCACCCAGCAGCCCTACCCCACAGGGTTTGATTTCCAGCCACCAGCCCTCCCATCCCCACTCCTCCCATGTGGCCACTGGAACAGAGCGGGAACCAGGGGAAAGGGGAGTCAGATTCCTGCCACTGAAGCATCTTTGCTCATGGATGGAACAATTTAGCACCAGACTCCCTAGAGGGAGGGGCTGCTGGAGGCTTGCTTTAAATTTCTGTTCCTTAAAAAAAAAAAAAAAAAAGCGCAACTTAATGTCTAATAAAACTCCAAAGACTGCTTTGCTGGCTCCAGACTGTGCAGCCCCATTTGATGCTGAGAAGCTTGGGCTCTTGGATGGTGGGACCAGCGGGGAGCTTTACAAGGTCATTTGGGGCACTCCTCTACTTCCATGTTGGTCAGATAATGGTCAAGACACTCCGTGCCCTCCAGTCTTTTAAGACTTCCTTTTGTCTCACCAGGGTTTGGTGGGGAAGGAAACAGAAGAGGCGGGAGATGCACAGGCTGATCAGCCTAAGGGGTAGCCATGGTCCCCATGAGTCTGGCAGTGAGGACACAGACAGAGAGGAAGGGAATCATGGGTGCTGCCACCATCTTCTCCCAGGTGTCAGCAGCACAGAGTGTTGAGAACATCTGCAGACCAGGAGCCTGGGGGTCCCAGCTCTAGGCTTTCCCCTGGGAGGCGAGATTCCAGTTGTGATTTCTTTTCATTGCTTAGGGCTCTGCCTAAATGCCACTTTGTTGAGGAAGACATGGTTTCACTGGCCCTACACTTCCCGCATGAGGCAGAACTGCATTGCTCGCTGTGATACTTCACAGACTCCTTCGCTAGACTATCAGCTCCCTGAGGGCAGGGGATAAGCTTGTCCCAGTGCCTGACACAGCTGGCACATTTATAGGTACCCAAGGTACCTATATAATGTTCATGGACTATAAGAACATGAAACTACCACAGGACCTCAATTCACTAGAACTCTGGGAGAATTCTGAATGACTGAGTCCCCTTGAGGGTCAAGGTTTCTGCTATAATCTCCTGAAGTTTTTCATCCTCACCACAGAAGCTGTGCAGTTCTTTGTGTCAGGAACAAGCCTTCCTGGTTTCCCCAGGACCCAGGGCCTCACGAGCTGCTCACACCAGCAGTTATTCCGGTCTTCAGTACAGCGGATGCTCTTTGTGTTCTTTATCCCAAATTGCCACACTTTTGTCTTTTTGAGATCCCCTGTCAGCTTTTTCATAGTTTTTTTCTATCTCTCCCCTTCCTGACAAGGTATCAGTTGTCACTCCTTGCAGCTACCAGAATGTGACCTGCAACAGCTCCTCCCCCAGCATCCTAACTTGTTAGGCCTAATTGAATCTTCAGAGTCCCTCCGCAGGCCTGGGGAGAAAGGTGTGAAGTAGGAGCTGAGCAGGAGGGGCAGTTCTCTGAGCCAAATGTGTGAGCTGTAGGGCCTCCCTCCTCTGCTGTCTCCATGGCTCTGAATGATGGCTTGTCATTTAGGGGCTATGCCTAAGTGCCTCAGTTTCCACACCATTTGGTTCTCATGACAGCACCTGCCCCATGGGTTACTGCAAGTAGGAAATGAATGAGGTGACAATACTCTTTGCCAATGTCCTTCTTGCTGCTTTGTGTGGCTTCCGGCTTTGTGTCAGGTAATTGAGGTCAGTAGGGATCTGGGCTGTGGATAGCTGAGGAGGGTCTGTCTGTGGTACTTGTGGGTGGTATGTTGGCTTAGGACAAGCCCCTCTACCAAGAAGACTGCTCTCCCTCCTCTTGGTTCTTCTCTTTTCTCAAGACTTGCATGTGGAATGGGGGCCACATAATTAGTGATTGTGTGTTTCCTGTGCTTGTTTTATGTTCCCTATATCATGAAATCCTAGATCTGCTACTTACAGCTCTGTGACTCTGGGCACATTACTTAATCTCCCTAAACCTCAGCTTTCCTACCCAAAACACTGGGTTCATGACTACAGTACAGGGTTGCTGTGAAACAATTTTTGCAAATATGTCTAGTGTACAGTGGAAATTCAGTAAATGTTAGTTATCAAAGAAATAGCTTAGCCAAGCATGGTGGCACACGCCTGTAATCCCAGCAGCTTGGGAGGCCGAGGCAGGAGGATGGCAAGTTCAAAGCCAGCCTCAGCAATTTAGCAAGGCCCTAAGCAACTCAGCAAGACCCTGTCTCTAAATAAAATATAAAAGAGGGTTGGGGATGTGGCTCAATGGTTAAGTACCCCTAGAGTACAAAAAAGAAAAGAAAAGAAATAGCTTATTTTGGGGAGTTTGAGTGACTGACCCCAGGCAGGACACAGTAGGAGGGGGAAGGTTTCCCAAGCAGGCAGGGGTGACTAGAGTTCAGGCTAAGTGCTCCAAATCAGATCCAAAATGACTGATTTATCAAAATGACAGACATGTTTGTCTGCAATTTGTTTTTATTACACTTATTCATCTCAGAGTTGATGGAAGGAGTTACCATTTTCCAGAATGTTATACAACCTTTAATTTCTGCCATTTCAGGGCTTTGGGAAATGCCCTTAGATGAATTGGTTCTTTAAGAATCTTAACTTTTTAAATTGGATTAAGAAGAGGAAACACAACAAAACTGTTAAAAGCATATGGCTGCTTCCATGTGCTCAATCCTAACCACTCACGACAGCTTCAGCGAAAGTTGCGCAGTTGACTGAAGCCATAGCCCCTGCCAGGGGCAGGAGAGGTTTGCAAGTATCTGGAGCTTCTGCAGAAGTCGATGCAAAACCCAGGGAGGCCCTCACCCTTTGGGATAGTGGTTAAGTTGTGTGTGGAAGATAAGAGCTAATTACCTAAGATGATGCTGTGTGGAGACTTGAGAGGGCGGGTGTTCTGCGTGGGGAGAAGCAGTTCTATTCTAAATTTGTGGCACCAAATACAGGATATAACCTCCTTGGCTAGTGGAAGTTCAGGGCCACACCTCCTTTTGTGATTTAGAAGTTGCGGGGCAGCCTGAGGCGGGAAGAACCGAGTAAGCGCCAAGTCAAGCTTCCAGACTGCCAACAGGGGAGGCTCTACTTACTAAGTGGGGGAGCCTGATCTGCCTGAAAGTCTGCGAGGTTCCGCTACCTCCACTGTAAAACGGAAATGACTAAATTTACCTTGCTGGTACCGTCTAAGGATTAAATAACATAGGACAAAGTATCCGGGGCAGTTCGAGGCAAGTAGTAGACTGGACTGGCACAGAGGAGTGGGGGTTATTTATCTCCCAGAGTCACCTCCTACCCACCCTCCACCCAAGCCGGGCTACTCACGCCCGCTCATTTGCTGCGCTCCCTGCTGCATCCCTATTAGGCACATTAGCCAGCCTAGCGTCTCCTGTTACAGACGTCTGAATGACAAAGTACCTCCATTACCGGCGCGGCCGGCCAGCAGACCCGCCGGGACGCGCTCTGGTTTCAGCACTCTCGCCTCGGCCCAGGAAGAAACTCGGATGGCCGCGGTGCACAGAGCCCGCCCATACACAGCAGCTCAGCGTGGAGGCGTTGGAGAGAGCCGCAGGGGCCGCGGTCGGCAGTTCTGTGCGTGGTCCACCTTCTCAAGCCCCCAGGACCCCAAGGCCAGCTCCTCTCCCTCTGCACCTCTTCTTTCCACCAGGACACCCTCTCCTGCCCAGGTTCACATCCCGCACCCTCACTCTTCCGAGATCCAGATTACAGGCTGCCCGTCCTTCCTCCCTGCCTTTTCCACCTGCCGCCCCCACCTTCGGACAAGAAACATTCCTAACCAGCGGCGTTAGTCAGCAAATGCGCCCGCAGTCACTCCCACACCCCCAGACAAAGCCACAGGTACTGACAGCTCCAAGTAACCGGGGCTGAGCTTTAGGAATAGGGCCAGAGCCGGAAGAGCATCGCAGTTCACCCACTACCGTACTCCACCGCCTGTCTAACTCGGGGACGGTGTCAACCCTACCCAGTCATGAAACTCAACTCGTAGATGGAGCTGAGAACTCCCACTGCCTCCTGAGAGGCGGGGGCATCAGGTGAGGAGGAATCCAACCATGACTGTAACCCCACTTGCTTTTTGATCTTGGTCAAATCGTTTAAACTCTCAGAGCCTCAGTCTCATTATCAGTAAAATGGGCACTTGAACGTGCAATGCTCAGACAAAAGATGAAGGTGTCAGGAAGGGTGAAGAGGGCAATTTTATTGCCAACCTTCCAAGGCATTCAGTTCATGGCTACACACCATGTCACATCTCCTGAAGATCTTGTTAGAACTTGACAACCTTTGCCAAGTCAGTGCCTCTGGACACAGTCGGACAGAATCTGAGGTGTGGTGGCATCCAAAGCTGCGCAGGACGCTGGCAGGATCTCGACACGGCTGGGCTCGAGAACCCAAGGAACCAGGTGGGTACGACGCTGAGGTCTTGTAACTTGTACGACGCTGTGGTCTTGTAACTTAATGGGAATGGGGGTGCGGTGCGCAGCCCTAGGAGCGCTCACAGCTGCGGAAGGCAATCCCCCGCCCCGCAGTGCCCCCTGCGGGCCGCCTCCTGTCTGCGCAACTGGGAACCCCGCGCTCCCGGGCCGTCACTGCCTTGTGCTTCCCAGCACTCCGAACCTCAAGATGTGGCCGCGGACGTGCGGAGTCAGGGGGATTGCCTCTCCATCCCACCCGGTCCGCCACGCTGCTTCAGACTATGCCTATTCGCTCGTCGGAGCCCGCCGGCTGCAGGGGAACGCGGGGAGCGGGTTCGCTCAGACGCAGTGGGCGCTCCCTTCCCAGCCCGGGATACTCAGCCGCAATTCCCGGACTGGGCGAGGCCGCGGGAAAGAGCGCTGGAACACGCGGGAAATGTTTGTGCCTCCGCTCTTTTTCTTCCCACTGTCCGTCAGTGGGCAGGCAGGGCCCCCTACCACTTTAGAGTCCGCGATCGCGTCTCCCTCCGCGTTCCTTTTTGCATCCATCCCTCTACCTCCCTTTTCGTTGTCTTTTTTCTGCACTCCTCGATTCACTTCTATTCCTTCTTCAGAAACCCCTCTCTGCTCCCCGAACCTCTCCTTCTGACGCCCCTCCCCCCCATTGTCTGGCCGGTCCCCATTGTCCATTCCCTGTCCCCTCTACTCCAGTCCCTCCAACCTCCTCCCCCATTGTTCCATCCCTTCGTCTCCGGTCCCCGCCCCAGCCCCGCTCGCCCCTCACATCCCAAGTCCCCGTCTCATTACTCCTCCTCTCGCCTGGGTTCGGTCCCACGACTCCCTAGAGACCTTGATGCCGAGGCAGAAAGACCCCTCGGGATTCCAGCATTCAAGTGCCTTCTTCCAAAGAACCCAGGCATCCAAGAGCCCCCTGACCTCCTCCTGAGAGACCCCTCCCAGCTCCCTCACACCGCACCCAGTGGTACCGGGGACCGGCACCCGTGCGCGGGTCTTGCCCTGGGACTTAGAGTCGCCTCTACCCTTGGAATCGTAGAGCCATGTGGGTCCCGGCTTCGGAGCTCCTCTCCCGTCTCCCACTCCCAGCATCTGGGACCCTAAGGTTCTGTTCTATTTTCTGGGTGGTGGCGCCCGGCTCCCCTTGAGGTTGCGATCCGGGGAAAGGGAGTAGGCTTCCCTCAGATGCACTCACCCCTAGGAGCAGCAGCAGCAGCAGCAGGCGCGGCCAGTCCATGGTGCGGCCGGCAGCACCTGCCTCCATCAACCGCCTTCGGCGGCAGCGCTCGGCTTGCAGCTCAGTTCGCTCTAGCGGACAGGGCTGAGCTGCGCTGCGCTCTTGCGACCGCCGCCCGCGAAGCTGGACGAGGCTGGGCTCGCACTGGCTGCGAGCGGGAGCGGCTGGGTGAAGCCAGTGCCGCGGCCCCGCCTCCTCCCCTCCCAGCCCGCCCACCCCCGGAACCGCGCCCGCCCGCCCGGCAGCCTCCGGGTGGGGAGCCTACAGGAGGGGAGGGGAGGCTTGCGGGGAACCGCGCCCGCGCGCCCCGCTGCTGCTCCTCCGCGCGCTGGCCCACCCCGCCCGGGCATTCAGTGCCGGGGTTGGGCTGCCGCGCATGGGTCTCGGACTCTGTGGGCCCAGGGGCCTGGGCGTCCCCAATGTGTCTCACATTCCTCTTCCTCTGGCTGCGGCCCGCCGCAGGGTTCACTCTCTTACACATCTTCCTCCGTCTCTGGCTTCAGCTTATTCCCAGTGCCTGGTTCCCTACCCAGCCGTCATCAGCAAGAATGTCCGCTGACCTCCCTGCCCTTCACATCCAAGTCCACTCTCTCTACTCTGCTCCTCCCCTCCCCTTCCCAGGGCGGGGATCTCTAGGCAAAGGCCAAGGGGGAGGGAGGGGTGCAGGTGGCCTGACCAGATGATGTGCAGCGGGGACGTTCAAGCTGGAGTTCATCCCAACATCATTTGAATTTTCAAATGATGGGTATGAGGGGTCACAGGTGTGCAAGTAAAATCCGGGAGTACACATACACTCTCATGCTCACCTGCATATGTGCTATGCACTCACATATGCCCACATCATCCTCATGCACTCCTGTAAACCTGCTTGTCTTACATGGGCACCTCCACAGGCATACATACATACACGTGTGATGTGACATACACACACCTACACACTCACATGTGCACATGTACCGTCACACAAGTACACATACATCCATAAACACATACATCTGTACATAATAAACACCTAGATGCATCCTCAATAACATAGTCTTCGCTAGACTGTTTCTAAGAGTTTATGAGCTTCCTTCCTGCAGGCGAAAACTGTCTTCTTATCTGAAAGCCTGTTACACAGTAGGTATTCAGTAACATTGTGTAGAACGGAATCAATGGGAAAGTGGTTGAATGCATTTACATCCGTGTACCCATCCATGGCAGGTCAAATCACATGTCCACCCAACCCACCAAGGGTGCCATCAATCTTTTGTGGGAAGCACCCTACCCCATAGAGTCACCCCCTGCCTGTTCCCACCCTTTCCTGATTCGGACATCAAGGAAGGTCCTGAAGCACAGAGCTGGTGGAACAAGGGGAAGACGTAGAGCCCTTGTAAAGAGGGCCTGCTAGCCAGTGGTAGGCAATTTCCTAGATCAGCTGAAGCTATTCATCCATGGGGAGCAGGAAGCAGGAATCCATCCTGTGAATTTTTCATGTGAAACCAGTGAAGTCCAAGGGAAAGCACAGGTAGACATCATTGTGGCTTTGAACATCAATGTTTGCAAGCCACCTTGGCTGGGCAAAAGAGGTCAGGCAGTGAGCACCTCTTCAGAAGTCCCTGAGGATGCCCTCCTCCCGGATGGGGAACTCTTCTAAATGTCTCCTCCTTCCACTGCTTTTATGGACCTGCTTTCCTCTCATGGAAGGCAGGAAGGGGCAACATTAGTACTAACAGCAGCATTAAGCTGCTTACTACCAAGGGTATTGACAGTGTGGCATTAATTTAAATACTCCTGTTATTAATTTATGATCCCAGTTACTATTATTGCCAAGGTTATCCATCTCAACACAATTTAATATGACCCACACCACCATGGCTGGGCTGGGTTATTAATAATTTCCATGGTCTTGATCATTTAAGCCTTACTTGAACAATTACAAACAGCAATTGTTACTATTATTAGCAATATTTCTATGATTAAGCCAAGCGTAAAACTAAGATGTACTGTTGAGCGCTGGTGGGGAGAATGGCTGGGAAGCGTGTCGAGGAAAGAGTCCCACACTGGAGACCCACAGGCCTGAATGAGAACCCCTGTGCCGTCACTTAATCCTGTGTGGACATAGGCAGGTGATATCATCTCTCTGGCCTCCGTTTTCTCATCTAGGAGATGGGGATTGTGAAATGGGATGGAAGGGGTCAGATGAGATAATACAGTGTTCATTGTGGTGTGTAGTATTCAACCCCCTCTTCATTCAATGTGCATGTATTGAGCACCTATTACAGGTCCCATAATCTTCCAGACACTGGGGATTTAGAAGTGATGAAAAGCAGCTGCCCACATGGAGCTGATGTTCTGGTGTGTTATTTGATGTGAGGGTTGTTTTTTAATGTGGCACCTTGTCTTGATTGTAGCATAGCTGTGATCAGGATATGCCTTTGCTGGGACACCCATGTCACCATGACCATGACCTCCTTTACTGAAACCAGCACCGCTAAGACCACCATCATCATAACTACCACCTTCACTACCACTGTCACCATTCTAGCCCCCTATATCAACCCCAGCACCATCATGACCACCACCACCCATGGTTACCAAGACCATAACCATCATTACCATCATCGTGACCACCTACCTACACCTATACCAGCACCACTGTCACCGCTGTGACCATGCCACCACCATCAGCATCACTACCACAATCACCCCCACTAGCACCACAACTGCTGTGACCATGGTTATACCATCATTACCCCGACCGCCACATCATCATCACTACTACCACCACGATCACTGCCATCACGTCTGCCATGGCCTTGGCCATGCCACCTGTTTCCTACATCTGCACCACCACAAACTGCAGGGAGTCCTGTTCCTGATGAAAACCGGATGTTTTGGTTCATTCCTTTTCTTAGGAAGCATGTTGGATCACTGCCTGACTGAACCTGACTCCCCAGTGTCACGACTCTTGGTTCCAAACATAAGTAGTTTTTAGAAAGTTCTCCTCTGGTCCAACAAAGGACTCTCTCTGCAACCATTTTCCCCCTAATCTTCAGCTTTTGCAGCCACAGCTAAGGGATAGGGCAGAGGAAGCGGCCTCTTAGGAGCTGACCAGCAAGTGGGACCAGGCAGAAACACTAAGGGAACAATAGTTTCCCTGGAGGGTCCCCAGAACCAACTCCCATAACAGAGCTGCACATAGACAGGTCCACACAGGACCCCTCAGGCTTCCTGGACCTACAGGGGCCTTAAGGCAAAAGGGAAGAGAATACCCAGGCAGCTCAGCATGGAGCTGAGAGGGGTCAAGGTGCATTGGACTCAGCAGTCCAAATAGGGGGTGCAACATCTTCCCTATGCCCCACTGTCACCCTGGCCCTCCAGGAAGGGAAGCTCCTTGCTCACACTCCCTGTTCTTCCATTCCATTCCAGCCTCCTCACCTCAGTCCCTCTGCAATGCCCAGCTTGCAGCTCCCTGTGACTGCCACATGTCCCCAGCAGCAACTGGAGACCTGCCTGCAACTTCAACCACTTCTTAGCAGAAATGGGAGAACAGACAAGAGAACTCATACTTCTAGAGCTGGGCACAAGATTCACACGACTATCTCCCTCGTCCTCTCTGCAATCCCATGAAGGCAGCATTGGGATCATCATTTTATAGATGAGGAGACTGAGACTTGAAGAGTTTAAGCCACCAGCCCAAAGCCCCACCACCACCATGGAAAAAGTAGTACCTGCTTCTGCTGCTGTTGCACCGTTCTATACATGGCCCTCAATGTCCCTTCTCACCATTACTCCACCATTCCCAAGTCACTCCTGCCCACCATTCCAGCTCCTTTAGCCTCACTTCACTGGACCATGAGCAGCCACTGTGTGGGTCAGGGAGACAGAAGCTCCATCTCAGAGGGGCTGAGCTCCGCCTCCGGCTGCCACTCACACATTGTTCCCTCCTTTATAGAATTTGTGCTTGAGGTCCTGGTGGGATGGGTGGAAGCAAGGTAGGAGACTGATTTTTGTCAGCTCTCCCTTCTCCTGCCTCGAGGGGATCACTACCAGTCAGTCCCTCAATTCCCATGTCCAACCAGAGAGGGGGTAAGGGGAAGGGGGCAAGGCAACAAGAATTTCGAAGGGAGAGGGACAGAGGAAGTGCTGGGCCTCCCCAGCTGCCTCCCATCTGCCCTGGGCAGGTGGCCAGGCAAGGTAAGTGAAACCCACTCCCCCGTCCCCCGGTTTGGAGCCTGCTTCCTGGCTTTGAAGCGTGATGCAGAGATTGCTCTGAGCTGCTCCTCGTGGGCCGCAAGGCCAGGGGCAGCTGTCCAATGAGTGGCCAGGGTGGGGCCCGTGTTGGTTTGGGATCAGCAGGTTTGATTCAGAGCTGAATTAGTGAGAGGGTGGGAAGAGTTAGAATTTTGGAGTCCAGTTAATTTAACTCAAGCATCAAAGTGCCCAATTGCACAGTGCCCTCCCCCTCCCGTGCTCCAGTCTCAGGCCAGTGCACCTTCCTACCTCCATCCTGTCCTGCAAGGAGCCCATCCAACCCACGTTCATCAACATCTCCCAACTCCCGTCCTAAAGCTTCCATGAGTTAGGCCCCCCTGAGAACTGCCTTCCCTCTTCCTGTGTTGTAACAGTAGAATAAGTTGAAGCCTTCCCCTCTACAGTCTTTCCTTAAAGGCCACCTCCTGCCTCCTGTTGTACCCCTGCATGCTGCAAAGGAGCAGCAAGATCTGATCAAACATAGGTGGTGGGGATTCCGTTTTCCCAGACTTGGAGAAGGGATGACCGGAGTGGGCAGTGTTATCCCAAGGCCTTGAATCGAAAGTTCCAGGGCTTGTGGTAAGGGCATAGGGGAGGGACGCAGGGACCCTGGCCCCAGGACAGCCCCCTCCCTGGCTGACTCTAGGGCCCAGCCTCTCTGTCTTCTCTGAGCACTCGTTTCTGCTCTAGGAGGTTCCTCCCAACTCTCACCTCTGATCCTTCCCAGCAGCCCCCAAGATCACAGAGTTGCTCTGCAGTTCTGAAGGATTCAGTCCCCTTTCTCACTTTTTTTCCCTACCTTCAAGGACAGGCAAGAAGTTTTAAAGAAAAACCAGCATGGAGCTTGGTGGTCAGCAAGTGGGAAGATAAGAGGATGAACCATTGGAAAACTCAGCCTTCCATTTATTTGCTGTGTGGCCTTGGGCTTGTGCCTTCCTTGCTCTGAGCCTCAGTTCCTCATCCATAAAATGGGCCTAAGACATGAGCCTCACAGAACAACCCAGAAGAGTCAAGTGAGTATTGAGTACAAATGTGCTTTGAAAGTCAGGGGAGCTGGAGAGATGTCAATTAGTCTCATTGTGTTCCGTACTGTTGCTGATTGGCGGCTTCTGGCCTGCAGGCTGCAGACCGGATGAGGGGTGAGATGACATTTCATCACTGGAGACTGGGCCCAGGGTCCTTCCTGCTGCAGATAAGAACCAGAGCTGTGGCAGGCCTTGGGCTCCAGTGAAATTCCCACGGGAATTTCTGGGGGAGGAGATGTCCCAGGCTCAAGCTTATCTTCACTCCAGCATGTCTGGAAAGTGGGGTCAAGTGCAATTGTCTGGGTTGGTTTCCAGCAGGGGAGGGCAAAGGGCATGGATGCAGAGTCTGGACTAAGTCATCTCACCCTTCTCCATTGAGGAAAGAACCCTTGGAGGGTCGGGAAGGAAGAAGCTGAAGGAGGAGAATCACTTTCCAGTCCCACCCATCACAAGGCAGGGTCTGTTCTTCCAGGAGACCTGAGAGGCAGGGTTAGGAATTTCAGAACAGCAGATTAAAGCACCAGTTTCTCTTGCATCGGTTCTTCCGGTGTTACTAACTGCCCGTGCTGCCTGGCCACCTTCTTGAAGGAGGAAAATGTGTGGACCTGGCTGGGGGACTCTTCAGTCTGTGGGGGACAGAGCCCTTGCCTGGGAAGTCCTACTCTGAAGAGGAGACACAATCGCTAGGCCCACAGGGGCTCAGAGGTGATCTGGAATGTGGAGAGAACTTCAGCACAGCTTCTTCTCCTCTCTCTCTTCTTTCCTCTTTACTGGGGCAGGACCATAGCCCATGGCCTTGGGGATCTTCTAGTCTAAGGGGTTCCTAAATCAAACAGGGGTGTTCACACTTGGGACACAAGGTTCCTAGTTACACATTCTAGGTCACCAGTTGGATTTCAGAAACAAAAGGCAGCCCAGAAGGCCGGGCATGGTGGTGCATACCTGTGATCCAGCAACTTGGGAGGCTGAGGCAGGAGGATCGCCAGTTCAAGACCAGCCTCAGCAACTTAGTGAGGCCCTAAGCAACTCAGCAAGACCCTGTCTCTAAATAAAATAGAAAAAAGGCCTGGGAGTGTGGCTCAGTGGTTGAGTGACCCTGGGTTCAATCCCTAGACCAAAAAAAATAGGAAGAAAGAAAAAGAGAAAGATTGATAAAAAGAAAAGAAAGACAGCCCAGAGGTATCAATATTTGGGGAAACCACGGCCAGCAGCATGCACTGCATATTCCAGTGCTTCTAGTGGAGCAGTTGAGGGGAAGGGGGGTGTGGAGCAGCTCTTTCTAGGAAGATGGCATTGGGCAGGAGGCAGGTGATGGGATTCTCCCTCAGCCTTGCCCCAACTCCTTGGGCCCCTCCAGGCCTGTTTTTCCACCTGTAACCAGAGAACCATCTTTCCCACCCTGCCCCTGCCCCTGCTTCTGCTTCCTGGAGTCTGAGTCCAGGTTCTTGTCCAGCCCACTGGGTGCCCGGGAGTGGGGGCGCCTCCTGGAGGATCCAGCTCAGGGAGGAAGTGCTGCGTTGGCACTCTGAGCCCAGCCTCCACCTCCACCTCCACCCCTGCTCCATTATTCATCCCTGCAGAGGCTCTCCCTCCTGCTTCCCGACCCGGGGCCCAGATCAGAAATGCCTTTGCCTCCCCGCCCCAGCGCTCCCCCCTCAGCTGGAAACTCTTAAGCAAAAAGGTCGTCAAGATGATTAAATGCGAACAGATTTTCAGCTCCTTTTCCACTTTAATTAAAAATGTGCTCTCCTTTCAAAGGAAACTGGAGATGGAATAGCGGCTCCCCAAGGTCGCTAGGCTAAAAAGCAAGGGGAAAACACTCCGAGGTGTCTGAGGGTTGGCCCCTGGTGGCCTGAGGTCAAGGTCCTGGTCTAGAGCATTCCCATACCCACAGGCCCTGCCCAGAGAGGGAAGCAGGGACCTGCAGGCCACTAAGCACTCGGGACAGAGAAGGACCGGCAGGTGGGTGGGCATGTGGCAGACTGGGGCGAGGAAGAGAAGGAAGTCATTCACAGACTCTGCCTACTGGGGAGTCTCCCACCTGGGCAGGGAGGGATCAAGTCATTCTCCTCAAGGAGGACTGAGTTTAACAGAATTCAGGATAGAAAACGGACAAGTAACTCCCTGCACAAACACAGGGGTGGCTCAGGGTACCAACATGTAGAGATGGGTGACTGAGAGAATGGGAGGGCCACGGGGCTGCAGAGTAGGTGTCCCTCAGGAGGACTTTAGATGCAACTGGGGAAGAGGCCAAGTGCGGGTGAGGGCCAGTGGGGGAAGGCCAGGGGCAGGGGGAGCACACTTAGGTAAAAAAAAAAAAAAAGGCGGGAGTTGGAAAGCAGGCAGCAGCCAGCAGAACCCCCCCCCCGGCCCCCCCAGGAATCAGGAACTCTGAGACAAGAGGAGAGTGGAAGAGGCCAGGGAAGGGATTTGGTGCAGACACCTGAGAACATCCGCAGGGGGCGGAGGGAAGGAGGAGGCGGAGGAGCTGGCACGGGCTACAGGAACAACAGGAGCCTGTGGCCCTTGGTCATAGATCCCATTTCCGGTCTGGCTCCAGTCCTTGGCAGGCCCTGGAGTGGAGCTTCCCTCCAAGAGTGAGGAACAGGACAGTGGTGTTTGAAGTTCCTCTCCATGTTCCGGACCACCTCTGTGCTCCAGTAGGATAATGGGAAGCTGCCCAGGGAGAAAAGCCTCCCGCCACTTCCTGTACCTGTGCTGGGTGGTCCCACCTGCTCTTCGCTGGGGGCAGAGAGTTGGTCCTTGTGGCTGCCTGGGGAACCATCCTGTGTCAGAGGGTTGCCCAGAGCCCAGCCTAACACCAGTTCCCAAGAAAGCAGTTCCTCCAGGGAAGGGCCCTTCAGAATCCAGCCCAGGTTTCCAGGCATTTTGTTTACCACCAGCTCCCCCTGCCACCCGGAGAATTCCACCAGCCAAACATAGGGTGCACTGAGAAAGGGAGGCCACCAATTCTACAGAGCCCAGAGGAGGCAGCATGTGAACTGGACCTTGAGCAAGAATGACCCTCAGAAGGAGGGAGTGCAGATGTCCCCAGCAGAGGGGGCCCTTCTGGTGGAGAGCAAGGCATAAGGGTTCAGGGTGCTGGGGGTGGAAATGCTGACCAGTCTATTTGGGAGCAGCCTGGAGGGGAGAGAAGCAAATGGAGAGAGAATGAGCTGGCCAGACAGGTTGGGAGCAAACTCTGAAAGCCCCTGTTCCTTATAGGTGAGGGATCACTCCTTCCCCTCAAAACTCCTTTCCTGCCCCAGGCAGGCAGCAGGTTCTGCATCAGAGCCCCGCACCCACTCCCCTAGTCAATCCTGTTTTATCTTCTCTCTCGTTCCAAACCTCAGACAGGTAGCTGTCTGTCTGTCTCTGGTTCATGTCACCTTAGTTAGTCTGGCCTCTCTCTCTGGTTGTTTCAGCAAAGCGGGCATCTCTCTCCAGACCTCAGGTACAGCTTCTCCAGCACCCCCAGTTCAGTGGGCTACACTGCAGGATACCACCCAGACCAGCAACCTGGCACCTCCCGAAGGACATTTGACCAGGAGAGGAGACAGTCATTGGCTTGATGCCAGATGAGTGGGTGGGAGACCTGAGACATGGGTTCCCAAAAACCTGAGTCCTTTGCGGCTCCATGCCTTTGGCCTTCCCTCCTTTGTTCTACTTTTGGAAAACCCAGGGACTCCGCGACAGGGAGTAGCCTATTTTGACAGAGTCCAAATGGAGCAGCATGGGGCGGGGTAGCCGTCGGGGCGGGAAGCTGTCTCTGTTGGCGGGCACCGCGTTGCCCGGAACTCGCTATTCCTTCCCAGTGTTAATTATCAAAATTAACCCAACACTATAAATAACTCAACTCAGAGACTTGAAGAGCCTCACTTCTAATTAATTCATTTCCAATCAAGACACTTTTACGCCCCCCTACCCTAGAATCCGAGGGATGGGAACCTCATTGTGCAGCTTTTCAAATATCGAATCCCACCGTTGCCCTCGCTGCTCCTGAGCGGTAGAAGCTCAGAGAAAAGAGAGAGAGGAGGAAAAACCAGTCTGCTTTCTTAGAAGGGGGTAGCCTATAAATAACCACATATTGGTGCATTTGATGGACGACATTCGAGTCTAGATTGGCTTTTGTTGGGGATGAGGAGATGTGGAGGGTGGGGGTGGGGTGGCGGAGACTTCCATCTGCCGCCTCGTTTACTGGGCAATAAATTTTAAAGCAAGACTGTGAGTACTGTCCAAGGCCTCGGTGTTGGCTCGGGCTGGGGAGACTGATCAATAGAGGAGGAGGAGGAGGGATGGGGCAGGGGAGAAGAGATGGAGAGAGAAAATGCAAGCTCTGGAATAAATGCAGGGGTGGGGAGGATGAGAAGGGAAATGAAGAAAGACAGGAGGTGAGAAGGGAGGGAGGAGAGGAAGAGTGACAGGGAGAAGCGAGGGCGGGCATTCCCAGCCTTGCCGTGGACCTGAGACCCTTGCCAGGAGGCCCACTGGGCTGCTCCAGGGCTGTCCTGCCTTGTGTCCAGCTGCCCCATCCAGATTCTCCCTGGGCTGTTGATGTCCTTCAAAAAGCCAGGTAGCCCATGTGCCCCACACTAGTGCCCTGGCAGCCCCTAGCAGGCAGGTCCTGGCTCCTGCTCCCAGCCCTCGGGGAAGGGCCTCCGGCCAGCAGCATGAAGGTCCTCAAGGGGTCTGCTCCTCACCTTCCTGGACACCTGTGGGAGTGGGCTTGGGGGACAGAGGAGGGGACAGAGACTAAGACAGAGGAGACAAAGACAGGGAAGGAGAAAGGAGAGTCAGAGAAGAAAGGGGCTGTGGTCAAGAAAGAGGAAGGAGAGAAAGACACAGGCTGAGCAGAGAAGGGAGAGAGGGGAAGGAGGGAAGAGATGGCTGGCTCCCTGGTCCTTGGTCCCTCTATATTCAGATCACAAGGCCAGCTGGTGCCCAGGCTGGGAGGCCATTCTTCCGTGAGTTCCCCAAGGGCTATGACCTTGGGCGAGTGACTTCCCCTGTCGCAGCTTCAGTTGACCCTTCTGTAGAGCAGCCGGAATGTCAATTCTTTCTCCTCCTAAGCTGGTTGTAAAGATTAAATGAGGTTAAATGGGGGGCAAGACTCTTAACCAGGGGTCTGGCATGAAATGAGTGCTCAGTTCAAGACTTCCCTTGTCGCCAGTGACTAGCAGTACTAGCAGCAGGCGTGCTAATCCCGGCAGTAAGGGAAGTTTTGTCTTCTTTATCTCACTCCTGGTGAGTGCTTCCAGGTGAAAGGCATCCTCCTCTCCCTTAGTCAGGTGGATCTTTGCATCTGCCACCTTGTTCATAGCCTGGTGAGGGGGAATCCCCTGAGGGCAGGGTGTGTCCCCCACCCCAGGCTGGGACCTTCCTTCAGTGGGGATTCTCCTGGGGATTGGGCCCAGCTTCCATCTTCCTGTGAGTACCCTCACCCCAGCCCCTGGTGACCTGAGTCTGTGCATGGGTCAGGCTGCTGATTGTCTGATTGAGTGGCCACCTGTGTGGCCTAAGTCCTGGGGGGCTGACCTCTGTACTCTCTCCCCACCTCCAGCCACCTCCTGGTGCATTCTGTCCACCTGGTCCTCCTCCTCCAGCTTCAGCTCGCCTGACTCCAGCAGAGACTAAGGAGGGACCAGGTGGGGAGAGTGGCCCTTTTCCACCTACACATCCTGTCCCTGGCCTCTCCTTTCAGTCCGTTGGGGAGGGCTGCTGGAGGCAGCCCCTGGGCAACCTGATCTCCGTCAGCCCCTTCTCTGGTTCTCATTACTGCAGCCCAGGCGGCTTCGGAAACATGTAATTTCCCCCAGCAGCTTTTCTCTCCTTGCTCAGCCTTTTGAGGTCCTTGTCCCATCCTCTTCCTCCTTTGAGGCCCCTCCTCCAGTGGCCCAGCCACCGGGGTGGGTATGGAGTTGCACACGCTTTGTGGGGGGCCTATGGTGAGACCATCAGTGTCAGCCCAACTCAATCTCGGGATCCAGAGTGCCACCTTTCCTCCCGGAACGCTCCTCTCACCTGGCATTGCCCTTGGCCTCCCCACTTTCAGCACACACCCTGAGGGAGAGCTGAGGGGCAGGGCTTCAGTGACCCAACCCCACAGTGCCCAGCTTTGTGTGTGAGGTGTGAGGAATGAGTGAGCTGATGGACAGTCAGGCAAACCAATGGATGAAGACATGTCAGCAGGGGAGGAAGGGAACTCAGCCAAATAGAAAACTCCCAGCCAGGTGCTCACCACCCCGCCTGTTCCTCCAGCCACACCACTCACTTGTCTTGCCACCCTGGAGACTGGCTCCTTCCATCCCTCAGGGTGCACCTGCCTTACCCCCTCCAGGAAGTCCTCCATGCTCCCCAACTTGGGGGACCCATACGACCTCAGGAGCCCTGCACTTGTGCCTGTCACCAGCCTGCTGGCATGGTCACTGCTTTCCTCTCCTCTCTGCCTGGGTGCTGAGCCCCCTGGGAAGTGGGGCAGTTGTGTCTGTCCTCTGGTGCATTCCCGGCCTGGCGCGGGCCTGCCTGGCGGGTGCGCAGTGGCTGTGGGTGGATGATGAGTGGGTAAAGGAACGCAAAGAAGGAGCGGATGATGGGCTGGGGGTGTAGCTCAGTAGGTAGCATGTGCCTCACAAGCACTATAGGCCTTGGGTTCAATCCCCAGCACCCCCCACACACACCACAAAGGAGTGGATGAACCAAGAGCAGCTTTACCAGCTACCGGGGAGGGTCATGGATGCAAAAGAAGGTGACCCCTCTCTGTGTTTTCTGCAGCCTATTATCAAGTACCCTGGAGAAGCAGTGGCAGTATGGAGAGAGTTGTAAGGAAAAGAGTGAAATTGCAACTCTATCTAAACTCATTATACCATGTGCTCAAAGGACCAGGAGGGAGCAATAGTATATTGTTTTTCCTTTTTAAAAGCTCTCCTTTAATGTCGGATTATTATGTTTACAATTCACAAGTGACTTTTTAAGGACCTCCTGATGTCAGTGTGAGGAGGGAGAAGTCCCCAGAGGAATAGGAGAGATTGCGGGCAGGGCCCATCATGTCTCTGTCTCTGACTTCTCATTGCGCTCCACCTCCTTCCCCTGACAGGACAGTGGCCTGGCCTAGCCCAGATCTGCTGGGGAAGGGAGGAAGCACCCTGCTTGCAGGGGAGGGCGGCTGCAGAACCCAAACAGCCTTGATTAAATGTCTAAATGGACAGACCTGAGCAGTGCCCAGATGGAGCATGGCAGACATTATCCCTGCCCTCTGGGGCTTCCAGGATGATCCAGACACACAGATGGGGACAGACACGGATGGACAGCCAGGGATGAGAATAAAACAGGATGTGAAAGCAGACTCTGTGTGTGTGCATATGCATTTAAGGTGACCTCTTCTACCTGGGGAACTCCTATTCACCCTTCAAGACCCAATTTATTTATCCACTTATTCATACATTCATTTGTCATGACCATCTGTAGCCCAGCACCACCTCACCATTTTTCACTTGTGGGAAACCTCCCCTCCCCTTCTCTTTTATGGAGAGAAACTTATTTTCATTCGACCTTCACTTCTCTGCCCACTCCAGGTGTGATCATGTGACCAAGGCATAGACACAACATCTGTGGCCATTGGATGGTTCAGGGATGGGCATATCATTAGGTCTACCCAATAAGAGTCAGCCCTGGGCTCTTTGTGCTGAGGGTACAGAGCTGGAGCACTTTAGCCTTCTTCCCAAGTCTTGGGGCAGCCTGACTGAGGATAAACCAACACAAGAAGAGAGCAGACCAAGAGATGCTCAGTGGCCACGTTTATCATCTGCACTTGGGTCTGCCTGGACCATGACCTTAGCTCTACCCCAGGAACTTAGGTTATACTGAACCATCAATTCTCTCTCTCTCAAGTCAGCTAGAGATAGCTTTCTGTCACTGGCAACCCAAAGGTTCCTATGGCATTATTCACTTATCCAATGCTTGCCTTGCACCAGTTCTGTCCTCTGGAGGTTGGAGGGCCTCACGCTGGACACCTCTTCTCTCCCTCTGGCAAGGATCTCCCAGTCTAAGTCTCCCAGTGGTCCTCCTGCCCTTCCACTGTCCCCACTCCTCTGAGCATAGCTGGGCATCAGTGGCCTGGGTCTAGCCACTCTCCTGGGCAGCGTGGCCTCACTGCTCTCTGTGGGGTTTCCTTTTCCCTCCTTCTCTGTCTCTGCCTTGCTCACTCTTCCTTTGCACCGGGCCCTCTGCCCTCTGTGGTTGCTTCTTCCCTTCCTCCTCCAGTCATCTTCCTCCTTCCTCTCTGTCATGCCCCTCTCTTCCCTGCCGCCCCTTCTCCACCCTCCTTCCTCCATTCCTCTCCCCTCTCCTCACCGACATCTCCAGCTCTCCAGTCTTCCCCACGGGGCCAGTCCTCCCAGCCCATGTCTGCAGTTAGGTAAATTTCTATAAACAATTAAGTTTATAATACATGCAATTGTATTACATCCTTATTAGGCACTTAGAGCATTTGCAAGGACTTGGGCGGCTCAGAGGCTGATGGCCTCTCTGCCAGCAGAGCGCCTGGGAGTGGAGTGCTCCCATTTTCAAATTAACTTGAGCTCCACATATTTCATTATCTCTCCACATTTCCCCGGTCAAATGATCCTGAGCATCTCTCTCTCTTTCCTTCCTTTCGGCCTGAGAGTTTCCTCCTCCTCTACCTTCCTCCAGTCCCAAGAGATAAGCTGTTAAACAGCGGGGAGGATGTAAGTCATCCAGCAAGAAGGACTTCCCAACTGATGGCGCCTGAAAGAAATCCTAGGACAGAAGGAGGAGATCTGGGGAAGTGAGAGTCTCCCTGAGTGGAGCACTGTGGTCATGGGTGGGAAAAGGAAACGTCCAGACCCACCTGAGGATCTGGGACCCACAGAGCAACTCCAAGCCCACGACTCAGATAGGGAGTGGGAGAAAACAGCTGCACACATCTGGAAGAAGCTTGCCCAGCTCCCTTAGCCCAGGCACCAGGCGGCAGCTTTTGATGTCAGATCTTGCCCTCCACTCAGGGAGGGAACCAATGAGATGACAAGGACTGCTCATGGAGCCGCCCCCTGCCACCAGTCAGGCTCCCCTTCCCAGATCCCCTGACAGCCCACACCGACTTCCAAGGCATAAATGAAATGCCAGAAAACCCGAAGGCTGACACCCCACCCCCATCCCCATAACAGTGGAGCCAAAGCCAATTCCCTGGGGGTGGGTGGGGGTGGGGCGCGGAGCCTCCTGCCAGCCGGAGCGTCCCTCCCCACGCCTTTCTTGTCTATCCCAGGCCCAAGGAGAGAGGCCAAGTGGCAGACCACAGTCACGCCTCATTTGGGTTCATTTTGCAGAGGGCAGGTAATTAATCGAGTTTTTTTTTTTTTTTTTTTTTTTTTAATGGGGAGGGGAGTGAATCCTAAAGACCTATTTGAAAGAGGATGTGTTTGGGGACAGCCAGGAGAAGCAGCAGGTAGGGCTGGAATGTAGACCAGGGAAAGCAAAGCAGATGTGCACTTATCTAGCGCCTATTCTAGGCGTACATACGGAGGTGAGGAAGACCGTCCACCACGGGGAGATGGATATTATAGGTGGACATGAGTGGGGTGACAAGGACTGTAAAGTCACCCACGCAGAAGGCAGAAGCATTCGTTCTGCCAGGAGAAGAACTGGAGGGCTTCACTGAGGTGGGGACACAGCTGAGCTGAGAAGGATAAACAGGAGCAAGCCAGGCGGAGAGGAAAGGAAAGGGGCGTAGGAAGTGACTTAACGTAAGTGACGTAACAAAGAGTCGGGGTGTTGGGGGAGAGCTAACTTAACCCCACACTGGGTCCAGCTGTTCGAATCAGAAATGCTTCATCTACTAACCCTTCACAATTTAAGATGCTTTTCAGTCTCTCTGGTATTCTCACCGCAAGCCAGGGGAGGCAGGTTTTAGAGGACAGTGGTAGGAACGAGGAAACGGAGGCTCAGAGAAATCAAGTGATTAACTCAAAAATCACGCCACTGCTTTCAGGGCTGCATCCGAACTGAGTATCTATCCCCTGATTGGTCTTTGGCCCTGGTGGACCCTTTACACTGAGGCAGGAGGGATGGGGGGTGGGGGCACCTGGACAGACACACCTGGCTGGGGGTCCAGCTTGGACCCTGGGACAGAGAAGCAGAAGCAAAAATGAAGGGGTCGGCTGGGCAGGCTTCCTGGCACAGTTGGGTTGGGTGCAGAGGCGGATGCGGGGACTCGCTGGTGCGAGAGTTAGCGAAGGGGTGGGTTGCCAGACATGGAGCACTTGCCCAGCACAAGGAATCAAACTGGGCCACAGGGGGATGAACTGGGGTGACAATGAGCAGTCCTCAGGCAAACGCCAAAGGGGACCATTCGATGGCGGGTGAGGGCGGCTGCATGTGGGAGGAGGTGTGGTGTGAAGTGTGGTCTTTGGAGTGGGAAGGAGCTGGTTTACAGTCCCGACTTCACAGCTTTCTAGAAACAACCACTTCAGAGGAGGAGTGAGATTAAATAGACGCATGCTTGGCACAGTCCTTGATGGCAAGTGTGTTCATTACGTGGTGTTCCTTGAGAAGATAAGGGTGGAATCAGTTTTTGAAAAAAAAAAAAAAAATTTATTGAGTAACTATTATATACTAGGAGCTGTATAAGAAGCTTCTACAAAAGTTAGGGTTAGGGTTAGGGTTAGGGTTAGGGTGTGATGGCACACACCTGTGGTCCTAAGGACTTGAGAAGTTAAGGTGGGTGGATCGTGGGTTCAAAGCCAGCCTCAGCAACTTAGCAAGGCCCTAAGCAACTCAGCAAGACCCTGTCTCAAATTTTAAAAATTAAAAAGGGGGACTGGGAATGTGGATCAGTGTATAAGCACTACTGAATTCAATCCCCATATCAAAAAATAAAATAAGAAATAAATAAGTTAAAAGCTCTGAGTTGTTTTTTTCTCCCAACTTTCTGGTAAAAGTTTGTTTTTCTCTCTGAACTTCCCCATGTAGACAATGGAAACTGGGAAGCTACCCCCTGGCCCAGGTGGACACCAAGAAAACAGGGACTATGACATGTTCTCTGGCTAGCAGAGACTAGCTAAATATATATTATTTGTATCTCCTGGCTTTTGTTTCTGTAAATTGTAATAGCTTCTATAGGACCAGCAGACACAAATTAGTCACTTCTCCCCTGTTTTGGTCAAGCTGCATTAAATTCATTTTTACTTTTTCATCATGAAAAGTAAAAATTAATTTATTTATTCTACTTTTTTTTCTTTCTTTCTTTTTTCTTTTTCTTTTCTTTTTTTTTTTTTTTTGTACCAGGATTGAACCCAGGGATGCTTTACCATTGAGCTACACCCCCAGCCTTTTTATATTTTATTTTGAGACATGGTCTCACTAAGTTGTTGAGTCTTGTGCTAAGTTGCTGAGGCTGGCCTTGAACTTGTGATCCCCCTGAATTGCTTAACCTCCTGAATTGCTGGGGTTACAAGCCTGTGTGCCATCGTCGCCTGCACATGTGTTTATTTCTTATGTAGTCAGGTGACCAAATCCAACCAGTCAGGATCAAGGCAGATTCCCTGACTTGGCTGTGGACAGAAACCCTGTCTCAAAAAATTTTTTAAATAGATGAAAAAGGTTGGGGATGTAGCTCACAGTGCCCTTAATTTCAATTCCCAGTACTGCCACAAGAAAAAAAAAAAAAAAAGAAGAAGAAGAAGAAGAATTCCAGAGCTGCAGAATCATGAGACTGGCTTTGGGACTCAGACCTTCTAAGGAGACTATGGATTGTAACACAGATCTCTGGTGATTGTTGGGCTCAGGCAAATTTGGGAAGCACTAACAGGCAAGAAGAGCTAAAGAAGGCTAATTCTTCCTTAAAGCCAAACCACCCTCAATGTGCCTCATCTTGTCTGAGCTTGGAAGCGAGGCAGGATCAGGGCCGGTTAGTACTTGGATGGGAGAAGACTGGTTCTAACATCGAAGAGGTGGCAAAAATTGGACAGGGGGTGGAAGGCCCATGGATGAGTAGGGCAGCTGTTGGGATGGTCCAAGCCAGAGGAACAGTTGGGGTCTATTAGTTAGTTACCCATTGCTGCAAAACAAATTAATCACCTCTACAGTTAGGCCCTGAAGAATTTCAACCATTATCTCAGTTTCTGTGGGTTCAGCAGCCTAACTAGGTAGTTCTGGCTGGAGGTCTCTTAAGAGGTTGCAGTCCACTGTCACCTGGGGCCCCAGTCACCTGAAGGCTTGATGGGTGGAGAATCCCCTTCCAAGACTGGGTGGGTACTCACCAAGATGACTACCTGATGTTGGCTCTTGGCTGGAGGCCTCAGTTCCTCAGCACAGAGACCTCCCCCTAGGGCGCTTGAGTGTCCTTATGGCATGGCGGCTGATTTCCCCTGGAGCACATGATCGAGGAGAGAACAAGGAGGAAGCCACAAGTCTTTCATGATCTGACCTCAGAAGCCACACACTGCCATTTCTGCAATGTTATTAGTTATACACATTACCCCTCTACAATGTGGGAGGGGACACAGGGCACTGACACCAAGGTTTATTGGGGGACAATATTGGTGACTGGCTGCCACAGGACAACTGGTCACTTCCTACTTATCAATGGAAAAAAAGAAGCTCATTAGTTACTCCAGAGGCTGGAACCCTGATTTTCCCCCTCTGAACCCAGCGACTCTCCACCACCCCCAAGTTCCTGGGAGAAGAAACCGCTGGTGGTGGAGCCCAGATCTATGTGACCCCAGCTGGGAGGAGGGGAGTGGTGACAATCAGGCCTCCCAGGTCTGTGGAATAAATATAATCACATGTTTGCCTTTGCAGAAAGCAAGCTCTCGGGCGGCTGGGGGAGGGAGGGAGGGACTGTCTTCATCTAAACAAGCTTCTGCCCTGCCGGCTTGTGTTTTCCATTTAAAACCACACTCAGATGGCTGAGAAAATATGCTTGGTCCTGTGCATTTTTTGGAAACTCAACCTGTTAGGTTTCTTGCCCCTTCTCTGATTCCCCAAGAATGGTCTCGGACCCCCCCTCCCCACCCCAACCTTCGTGGCTCACTTTCAGGGTGGTCCCAGACCTGGGACTCACCCTCTCTGAGTCCCCAGAAACTGGGGCGGCTGCCAAGTCTCCTAGTGCTGGTGAACTCGGTCTCCATGTCTTACCGTCAGTAGAGCATGGGGAAGAGTGACTGTAGGCCAGAGAGACCTCTGCTTTCAACAGGGCCTGAGACCATGCCTCTGCCATTAAACTGGAGCTTTCTGAGGGGCAAGGGCCATGGCTCCCAGCACATTGTGGCCCCAGCAAGTGGGGCCATGTCTCCTTCCTCAGAGGATAGTGAGTGGGGGAAAGATGGTCAGTGACTGACAGAGCAGGCTGGGCAGGTGGCAGGGTGGGGGTCCCTCCATTCCCCCACTCCTTTACCCTGGAGCCCCTTTCCCACTTTCCTTTGCCCAGTTAAAAGAGTCAGGCATGGGGAAGAAGATTAGTAAAGAAAGAAAATGAGGACAACCAGTGAGTGCCCAAAGAGCTAAATCTCAGAAGGATACAAGTCCTCACCCTCCACTCCACTTGGGGGTGCACCCCATCCCCTGTGTGTATGTTCACCCCTCCCCCACATCCCTAGCTAGAGGACTTTATAGAACAAAAAGCTCAGAGTTAAATGGGAGCCTTGGGCTCATGTGGTGCAAATGGAGAAACTGAGGCTCAGAGAAGGAACAAAATTTGCCTCAGGGTGCCCAGAATTCAGCAGTCTCCTCCAGGTGTGGGCATTACATAGAGCCAGCGGTGAACATCTCAGGGTTAAAGGTCACCACACTCCTGTCATCCTGAGGGAAGAGAAGGGAAGTGGGGGGCAATTCCAGGGGGATTCCCTGCTCCCCTGTTGTGGGAGCTTGAAGAAGGTGAAGCCCTCACCTGGAGGGGAAAGCAGAAGCAACAGGAGGAACTTTGTTCCCAGGTGACTGGTGGACCTCCTATCAGGCCTCCATTTTTTTCTTTCAGAAAATGGAGATTTCTCTCCTCCAGTCTGGCCCCATTGCTAGTTGTAGATTAGAATATTTTCCTGTTGGTCTTGACCTCCAAGCATGGAGGCCATGAACTTGGCCTCCTCTCTTGCCCCCTAACCCCTGGCTTCCTCTGTGGTGGGGTGGGAGGAAGGGAAATAAATCCTGTGAGAGAACTAGGGTCGCTGAGGTCAATTAGAGCTCAGATTGCAGCAGGGTGAATGGAGGTGAGGTTAGGGGGACTTCTCGGCCAACAGGAGTGGCCCTGCAGGGAGCACCCCTCCCCAACCCTTTCTCCCAGGACAGCCTCCTCCCACTCCTCCTCCCTGGGGGCAGGGCATGGGTGTGGTAGTGTGGAGACTTCACAAGCCCACCAGTCGCATGTCCCAGTACAGAAGCAGGGAGACCCTGAGCAAGGAGGAACAGCTTCTGGTGACCACCTTCCCTGCACAGCTCTGGACCCCAGGTAGTAGGGTGAGGTGGTGGGGTGGGGGAGACAAGGTAACTGTGGAGAGGAGTCAACCAGGGCAGAACTGGGGTGGCAGCGCGGGGAGTGTTCCTGGATAGAGGGACACTTCTGTAAGTGCAAAAGACCCTGAAATCCCTGAATGAGAGTGAACTTGATAGATACAGAACCAGAACAAAAAGAGGGGTGAGAGGCTGGCTGGAAATGGGGTCCGAGAGGCAGCCAGGGTCTAGACTACAGGAGACGTTTGGAAGGTAAAGCAAGGAGGCTGAATTTTCTGCTAATGATGTGATGTAAAGCCACAAGAGGAATTTCAGTAGGGGAGTGACCAGACCTGGTTTATGTCTCTAAAGCATCCTTCCGGCTGCCGTGTGGAGGCTGGGAAGGGAGACTGGAGCCGGGCTGTTGCAGCCCTGGTGGCAGTGGACACAGTGAGAAGAGCCTATTCTGGGCTTGATTTAGAATTAGAGCCAGCAGGCCCTGCTGACAAGTGCATGTGGCTGAGGTCAAAGGGAGGAGTGGCGCTGACGCCCAGGCTTTGGCTGGAGCTGCCAAGAGGCTGGCGGTGCCTCACTGTGGACTGGACTCTCCATTCATCTTCTGGTGCTGTAAGCCCGGGTCTCCCTCTGCAGAGGCTGCAAATCAGCTGTTCATTCATGGATTCTGGAAGATCTTTCTTGAGCTTCATCCAGGCCCCTTCCGACCCCTAGGCCTTCCCTGTCCATCCAGGCCCTGCCATTTTTGACAGTGGGGTGACTGCTCTCCCCCTCCAGGTATGGCTTCATATGCTGCTTCATTCTGATGTGGGGAAAAGACATGAAGGGTCTTGAGGAGTTTGAAAATCAATATTTGTGCTGAGATGCTCTGGAGGAGAATGGGGTGGGGGTCCTGCCCAAGAACTGGAAACCCCAACCCATCCTTGTACCCAGAAGGCAGGCACCAGTGGATACCTTTTGTCATTGTGAAGTGTGATAAAAGAAAGACAATACAGGGGGTCTTTGGATGCCTAGATCCAAGGAATATTCCCAAGAGTGTTATGCCAATCATAGGGTGAGTCTCTTGGACGACAAGTTCTGAGATGAGGAGGCTCAGAATGGATAAGTGACTTACCAATGGCCACACAGCAATTTCTCAGACAAAGCTTTAGGTCTCTTTTGTTATCTGCAGTTTAAGATGAAGCTTTAGAGCACCATGCACCCAGAGCCATCACCCTCATCTCTCACAGCCCCCCTTTATTTTCTAAGTCTGTGCCCAAGCCCTTCTTCCTGAGCTGAGAGCTCTTCACAGTTTCCACCTGCGTTCCAACTCTCCTGCTCTATGAAGCCACCCCTCACCACTCACACCAGCTTGGCTGTCCCCTGGGTCTCTCTATAGGACCAAGCCCAGGATCCAGCTGCCCTCAGATGCCCCTTGGTGGCTGGGGTGCCTGGGTGGGGTTGGTAGTATTACATGGCAGCCCCAAGTCGTCCCTGCCCCCACCCAGGAGCCCCAGTCTGTCAGCAGTGATGGATGCCGGGCAGCAGTCCCTTGGAACGGATCCTGGATCTAAAAGCCTCACGCAGCCATCCTGGGCGGGAGGCGGGGGGAGGGACACCGGGGTCCCCCAGAGCCCGGCTCCCTGCCATGAATCAGTCGGCCGGCAGAGCCAATTAGCGCAGACAAGAGCCCAGCGATGAATCATGAGCCCATTAGTCCTGCCGGCTTGCCCCTCCCCCCAACCAAAGTGGGGTCCTGCCCCTAGCAGGGGTGCTGCTTCTCTCCGGACGGACTTCTTTCCCCTCCCCAGGGCTCCTCCTTCTCAGAACTGTAGAAAAGACCCTCATGCCAGTGAACTGCGGTGGGCAGGGATACGCTTGAGTGATTTGCATATAATTTGCATGGCCCAAGGGCACTGGACACTCCCTGACGCCGTCCCTCCCACTTCCCTCCCCCGCCCCCGGCCCAGCCTACCCACCCTGCCAGACTTGTTCAGTCAGAGTAAACACCTGGCCTGTGACCCTTAACCCTATGCCGAGCAGGACAGCCTGTCCTTTCCTCCACCTTCCAGAGCCATCCAGGAAGAAGTAGGAAATAGAAGTACTGGACCAGGCTGCCAGGGCCACCCAAGCCAACCGCTCTCATCCAAACGGCCCTTCTGCCCACAGTGGTAAGGGGCTTTTGAGAGACCTGGCTCCATCAGGTACTGGGACAACCACACCCAGTTAGTGGAGCCAGTGCCCAGAGCCTCTCCTTGAACCCTGTTGTGTCATTCACAGCAGGCGGAAGCCTCAAAGATGGACTCCAATGATTGGTTAATGGCTGACACCGAGCACCTGCTGGGCAATGGCAGGGGAGGAAGGGAGTGAATCTGACGGGACTGACTTTCACAGGTAAAGTCAGAGCTGGAGAACTGAAGGTTACACTGTGGGAGTGAAAGGTGGAAAAAGAAGCAACCAGAGCTTGCGATACTGGAAGACGAGTCCTGGTCAAAGACTTTGTCTCATTTGTTCCTATTGCTTTCCCCTTTTATTGATGAGCTCTGTTGTTCCTGGAGTGGTTAAGGGACTTGTCCAAGGTCCCAGAGCAAGAACATGGGAGCTGGGTTGGAGCTGGGTCTGTCTGACTTTAGCACTTCAGCAGGTAACCTCTGAGCCACACAGCCCTGAGTCTCCCCTGAGTTCCGCTCATTTGTTAGCTGCCTCCTTGACATTCCGACCAGCTGTCCCACAAGGGCCTCTACACAACATGTTGAAATCTGAGCCCATTATTCCTTGCTCCCCAGCCCACTCCACTCTGCAAAAAGTGCCCTTACCTACTGACTGTCCAAGCCAGCAAAATGGGAATATTCCAACCCTCTCCACTTCCTCCTCCATAACAGACCAGGCACGCAAATGTGGAATCTGATCAGTTTTGTCATGAAATGGGTTCCTCTTGGGATCCCTACTCCCCAACTGTGTCAGCACAAGCCACGACCTCTCTTACCTAGAAAATTCTAGCACTTTCCTAATAGGCTTCTGGAGTCCTAACAGTCAATTCAGTCTTCTTCAGTGTTGCTTCCAGAGGACATGTCCTTGAATACAACCTAATCTATTATTTCCTACTTTTAAAAGGTGGGCTCCTCATAACCTTGAAGATGAAACATTAAAGGACTTCCATGGGTGGACTTAGAACATCTTGCTAAACCTGTCTCTGGTCCTTTTCACCTTCGCATCCAGTAAGCTACTGAATGTTGGCCTCATGAGATTGCTCCTCTTGCCCAGGATCTACCAAGGATTTTCACTCCTCCTGGCCTTTGCCCCTGCCGTCACCTCTGCTGGGTTTTTTTCCCACCTCTACCTGGCAAACTTCACTGTCCTCCCGAGATCATTAAATGTCATCTCCTTCCCGAGGCTTGCCCTGCCCTGCCCCGGCAGGATGGATGGCTCCCTCCTCTGTGCTCCTACAAGCACTTAGCTCAGATTGCTAACCTTGCACTTCCTCACACTGCAGTGCAGTTATCAGGTGTCTGCCCACTCCTTGCCTGAGGCCCAGGGCAGGGGCCATGACATGCTCAACTCTGCTTCTGCCTTCCTGTCAGGCATGTTAGAGATGTTCAATACAGGTTTGATGGATGAATGGCTGCCTCCTTCTCTCCTCTCCAACTTCCTGTGCTTCTGGCTCTGTCCCCAGTCGAAACCATCCAATGAAGGAGTCTTGCTAGAAAGCCATGCTGGGAATGGGTCAGGGTCTGTGTTACCCCTGGACTTACTTGTATCTGATCTTGACAAACACATGGGCTAGCCACATGGGAAACACAGAGTGAAGTCGGGGAATCCAGATTCTGAACCGAACGGGGAGCCTGTGAATAAGTCACTTATCTACTGTGGGCCGCAGTTTCCTTATCTGTTTAATGAAATAGAGGGTAGATTCTTCTAAGGTCCCTTCCAGCTCTGATGTTTAGGAATGTGTTGCTCTGATTCCACGGCCCCTGGAGGGCTCTAGCCAGACAGCATGGTGTGAGAATGAGAAGTGAGAGCCGTATCTGGGAGGTGGGCAGACATCAGCTCTCCCAGGAGATGACTTTTCCCAGAGAATAAGGGACTGGCCAGAGAGGAGGTCCAGCAGACACACCCTGTGGGGGCGGCTCTTGCTCTCCTGAGTCAGCTAATTGTGAAAATCAATGGTGTAGCCAGAGGCAGAGCACAGGGGGAAAGGCCCTGGGCTGGAGACTCCCAGGGAATGAACGGGGGAAGGTGGCATCCTTTCTGCAACCTCTCCCAGCGCTGGTCAGGGCTTAGGAGAGACAGCAAGTTCCAGGAGGACTGGGTTTAGAGAGAGGAGCAATGCAAGGGGAAAGGTCTGGCATTAGAATCTTTTGGAGAAGGACAAGGAGAATTTGCGTGCAGTGAAAAGTACGTGATACACGAAATAAAGAAAATTCCATGGTCATGCATTTAGATGGACACATGGTGCCGGAGACACCTCCCTACCCCAGATCTCAAATCCAGACTTGGGTTCTAGCCCTGGCTCTGCCACCGACTCCTGCATGGTTGTGTGACTTTGGGCAAGTCCCCCTCTGCCTTTGAGCCTCTGTTTCACCATCTGTACACTTGTGAGTTGTTCTTGACCATCTCTAGGGACCCTGGGCCTGGCACACACATGGTGCTGTCACCACGGGTCCTGAGGCCTCAGTGTTCCCACCTCACAGGTCTCCACCTCCATACAGGTGTCTACCATCAGGCCCTGGGCTCCTTCCATGACTCGCTGGCTTTCTCTGGGTTTTTCCCCAAAGCGCCCCCTCTCTGCCCCTCTCTGCTCCCCACATCCTACTTCCAGGCATGTCTTCCAGCCCCTCTAAGATCCTGGTGAGGCAGGTCGAGGCTGGAGCACAGGCTGCAGGAGGCCACCCTCTCCCCTTCCTCTCTCCCAGCTGATGACCCCATCGGCATTCATTCTACAGGAGAAAGAGACAGATGCTGCCGGAGAGTCCTGGGGAGGTGGAAGAAGCAGACCCTGGGGGCTGGGGAGTCCAAGGGGACCCTGTTTGAGGGGTTTGTAAGGAAGAGGGAGGATGGGCTGGGATAAACAAACGGCTCTCCCAGACCCAGTATGAAATGCTGGGGCAGAAGGGAGGTGCCCACGCTGGCCCAAGGAAGGAGTTCTTTTTGCCTGCACCCCCTCTTTGATCACCCTCGCCCCGCTCCCTAGGAGGCTGTCAACATCCTTCTTTATGGTCTGGGGACTAAGCCAAGACTCTCACCTCATCTGGGCGCCCCAGGGCAGCTGACTTTGTAGTTCTCACCATGACCAGTGCCTGCCAAGGGGACTAGCCTCCAGCCAGTGAGGACAGGAGGTGAGCAGTCCTCAACCCCAGGCTGGGTGATCTGACTGGAGGCGCAGTCTGAGCTCACAGGGTGCTCCGTCTGCTGGACATGTAGAACACATTCGTCAGCTGACATGTTGAAGAGGCAAACAGTCCAGAAGGGCCTCTGGGAGGCTTCCTGGAGGAGGAGACAAGGAGAGGGCGGAGGAGTAAGGCTAAGAGAAATGAGGGAGGGAAGGTCTATGTGAGACTGGGAGAGGGAAGCGGGACTCACAGAACTGTATGGAGTGTGTTCGTCCATCTGAAGCAGAAAGCCCAAGCCGAGTGTGGCAGGGGTCATAACCGGGGGAAGGTAGACAATCTCAGAAGCTGACCTGGTGGTAGCAAACCTCAGTTGATTCATCTGTAAAATGGGCCCACCACCTGCCTCCTCCAGTTGCTGTGAGGATTAGCCAGGCCCCTGTACATAATGGCCCTGGCTAGAGATCACAGTCCTTTTCAGTCATTTCCTGTCCTGCATCCCTCCCCCCACTCCACCCCCAAGCCCAAAGGGATCAGCCCCCTCCCCATTTCTCAGCATCTGGTCTTATCCAGAAACATCTGCTTCTGCTGCAAGAGGTCCCCACTAAAGCTCTGAAGAAAAAACTGGTGGAGGCCAGGGCTGGGGAAGAGGCGGGGGGCAGGCAGCTGGATGGAAGGAGTGGAGGTGCATCTTCCTCACCCCCACCTCCCCCCGGCCTCATTCAACACAGATTTGCCATTAATCTCCTCCGTTTCCCTCACTGCGCCGCTGCCCCCCACACACCTGTTTTTTCTCTCAAGTCCTCAGTGTGGCCCCTCCAGGGCCTCCAGGATGGGCCTCTGCTTCCTTGGCTCTTCCTTCAGTGACTGCCCCACAATGGATTCTCCAGTCGAGTTTCCAAAGTTCTAGCCAATTTTGTGTTCTACATAACATATCTGTGTTGTTTCTGTGTGAAGAGATCTTCTCTCTCAGTTAAATGACCAAGTTTTTCTTTGAAAAATCTTGGATTGAGAAGCAGTGTTATTTTCTATCCTTCTCCTTTGCACCTGTGAGAACCCTTTGGAACCATGTCTGCAGGGGTCTGTGGGCTTACCCAGAACCCCCCAGTAAGGAAGGCCAGGCACCAGGGATAGAGGATTCCTCCTTGCACAGCCTCGATCGCGGGAGCAGCAGAGCTCTAGCCCAGTAAAGAGGCATTGGAGAGAGTTGGAATTAAAGTGGGGTTAGAATAGGTAGGTGTCACTCACAGCAGGAGAAGGAGATGATGGTCTTCCTGCAGTCTGACTTCAATCCTTCTCTCTTCAGAGGTAGATCCTGGGCTCATAGAATGTCCACTCAAGAGGACTTAGGGAATCCTATGGTCCCCTCCCTCTGATTACAGATGAGGAAACTGAGACCAGACCAGGGGCTCCCTTCATTCTTCCAAAATGGACTCGCTCTCATTTTCTAGGACATAGTGAGCAGAATGATGATCCCCCAAAGACGTCCACATCCTGATCCCCAGAGCCTGACTATGTGACCTTTCATGGTAAAAGGAACTTTGCCTATGTAAGTTAAAGACCTTGAGATGGAGATTATCCATCTCAAAAAAAAAAAAAGCAACTACGAGGATCTTTATAAACAAAAGGGAGGGAGGAGAGTCAGAGATGTGAGGAGGGGAGCCAAGGTGACATGATGAGGGGGACATGAGGCAAGGAACACAGGCTGCCTTTAGACTGGAAAGGGAGGGAGACAGGGTCTCACCTCCAGAAGGAACCAACCCTGATCACCCATTGCAGACTTCTGACCCCTGAGCTCAGTTGGTTTTGTTTGCCACTAAATTCGTGGCAATTAGTTGTAGCAGCAATAAACAACTAATTGCTAATTACTAATTACCCAGAGGATTGGGGTGAGAAGCTATAAAACTTTTCAGGGCTGGGGACATAGCTCAGCTGGTAGAGTGCTTGCCTTGCAAACACAAGGCCCTGGGTTCAAATCCCCAGTACCACAAAAAAGAAAAAGAAAAAAACAAAAAAACTTTTCACTTTATGGGCTGGGGGGGGGGGGGGGCCCTAGGAGACTTCTCCCTGAATTCTTTCATCCTTGCTCATCTAGCATTAATTGAACACCTATTATGTGACAGACTGATTCATATCAAGTGGATTGTCATAGCCCCTGTCTTCAAGGAACTTCCAGCCTAGTGGGACTACAGATGTGCAAATGCACATGACCCATGTGGTAAGAGTGACTTTTAATGAAGGTATACACAAGCTGTAGTCTGCTTGGGGACAGGAGTAGAAGTAGGTGAATACTTGGGCTTTGAAGTCAGGAAGAAGTGAATCCTACTCCCCTCTGCTTAGTTTTGTGACCATGGCAAGTTACTTATCCTCGCTAAGCTTCAGTTTCCACACCCATAAAATGCAGAGTTGTCACACCTACCTTGTGGGGTTGCGAGGATTAACTGATGGTGTTTGGAGAGAGCTTGGCATGGTGCCTGGCACATAGTAAGTGCTCAGAAAACAAGGAAGAATTTTACAGGGGACAAAGAAATTGACCCTAGACTCGAAGGTCAAACAGGAACAGGAGAAAGTCCTTTAGAGCAGAAAAAAGAGTCTGTGAAAGGCATGGGGTGGGGGATGTGGACCTTTCAGGGAACCTCAGTGAGGTTTGGGAAACTGGAGCCTGGTGTGGTTGCGAAGCAGGAGAGGCCTTTGGAGAGCAGGCAGGAGCTGGATAATCGAGGCCTTTGATGCAATTCTAAGGATGGGTTGATCCCAAAGTCAATGGAAGCCACTGAAGGTTGTTGAAGAGTAGAGTAACCCAATCAGTTTTTATGTTGGAACACAAACCTGTCACCTGAGTTGGTTCCAAAAAGAGAAGAGAGACTGGAGGAGGAAATTCCATTCTAATTCATGGGTGGAGGGGTGGGGAGAGTTCTCATGCCCCCAACGGTGAACCCAGAGAAGATCTCTAGGGGAGCTTGAAGATCACAGCAAGCCAGAGAACCAGACCCAGTGTCCATAAGAGGAGACGGAGGCCTAGAGAAGGCTGCACAGTAGGACCAGATCCCAGGATGCCTGGATTCCCAGCCCCAGAACTTGTTCCAAGGTAACCTGGCAGTCCTGACATCGCGCAGAGATCCAGGCCGGAGACAGAAGTGTCTGCAGAGTGGGCGTCTCCCATATCACGCTCTTTGGAGGGGTGGTGAAGGAGGCTTTGCTTGATTTTTCTGGGCAGTTGGTTGCTGCCTGATCAGCCCAGAGAGGTGGAGGGGCGATACATTAGCCCATTTCCCCATGACCTGGAGCTGCAGAGTAGGTGAGGGATAGCAGTGGGAGCCAGGAAGAAGAGGATGCGGAAATGACTGTCCTGCCTCCCAGCCTGGCTGAACCTGAGCCATGCCCAGTGCCAATGGCTTGGACTTTTAGCAATACAATAGACTAAAAATAGCCTAGGCATTGCCACAAAAACCTTAGAACCCAGTCTCCCCATTTGACTCCCAAGATCCCAGCAAGATGGCAGGCTGACCCCACGTCCGTCTGGGTGATGAGTGCTAAGAATATCAACCCCATCAATGAAGGTAAAAGAAACAGCAAAGTGCCACTGACCTAAACGCCATCATTTATTGATTCCTGAAAAGAGAAAGGAGAGGAGGCTGGCCAAAGTCACAGGTGCCAGTTGAATACATCATCGCGCATGTTTTCGGATCAGGCTTGTGGTCCAGCGTGTAGCGTTCAGCTCCTTCAGCTGCGGAGAAGAGTTCGTGGCGGAGGGGGTCTTCACTTCCCTCTTGACTGCAAGACCAGTGAGGGCAGGGACCTTATTTGGCATGGTACCTAACTAGCAGCAGGTCTGCTTCCCCTCCCCTCTTTTTTTTTAATGGTAGTGGGCATTGAACCCACTTTAGCACTGAGCTACATCCCTGACCTCAAACTTATGAACCTCCTGCCTCAGCTTCCTGAGACACGGATCACAGGCGAGCACACCACACCCAGCTTCTGCTCCTCTTTTTTTATTTTTATTTTTTGGTACTAGGGGTTGAACCCAGGGATGCTTAACCACTGAGCCACATCCCCAACCCTTTTTATATTTTAGTTAGAGACAGGGTCTCATGGAGTTCCTTAGGACCTCGCTAAGTTGCTACAGCTAGCTTTGAACTTGTGATCCTCCTGCCTGAGCCTCCCAAGTCACTGGGGTTATAGGGATCTGCCACCTTGCCCAACTCTGCTCCTCTTTTTGATCCAGCCTTCTGAGCATCCCCTCTGCCTGACTTGGCTCCTCCAGTTCACCCAACAGTCTTCCTGACCCTGATCAGAACCTCCAACTCTGCTTAAACACCTTCAGGGAGTCACGGAGGCTACAGTTATCCCCCAAGTGTGACCTATAGCTCATCCATGCCAAGAGATGCTTCTGTAAGTCTGGGAAATGCTCTCCACTTTTGGGGATTCACATTGCACATGAGTATAACAAAGGTTCTGAAAAGTCCTGCAAAGTGAGCCTGCAGCCAGGCTAGCATGCTGGACACAGCTTTCCGAACTTATTTCATCATGTGCCATCTTTTCTCTTTTGCAAGAATTTTCTATGAACAGCCCAAGACAATGTTCCACAGAATGTATTTTGGGAAGCAGTGAACTTAATGGTCGCATCTGAAGTGCAGGCAGGGAGGGAATGGGCAGCTGTGCTGTGGCCAGTCCCTGACTGCAGGGGCGTGGGTCTGTGGGAACTTCAGTTTTGCCAAGCGTGAGGGTTACTGGACCTGGCACATCCTAAATGAATCTTGGCCTCTCGTGGGACCCAGCAGTCCCCAACTAGCAAGTTACTAAGATGCTGTGAAATTATGAGAACTGCCCCCTCAAAAAAAGAATATTCCAGTCAGTGAATAGTCATGGAGGTCAGTGTCCCAATGGGTCCCCTGGCAGGAGCCTTCTGTGGTGGGAAGAGCACAGGCTTTGGACGCAGAAGCCAGGATTCCCATTCTGACCCCATGGCTACCTGGCTGCTGTGGAACCTGGGGTAAGTCACTCAGTCTCTCTGAAACTGCTTCTTCATCTGCAAAATGAAGAGATAATAACGGCTTTCAGGGTTGTTGGTGGAGTTGGGACTCAAATTAGGGTCTTGCTGCCTCCAAAATCAGTTTGGTTTATTGCCCTGTGGTCTAGCTCTCACCACCTCCAAAGTTCTAGAAGTTCCCCGAGGGTAGGATTAAATATCATCATTCCTTCCTTCTGTCCTTCCTTCCTTCATTCATTCTAAATATTTATCTAGCACCAGCATGTGCCAGGAACCAGAGAAACAGTGCTATGGAAAAACAAGCGGGTCCCGTCACTGCCCTCTGGAGCTCACGGCCTGGTGGGGGGTGGGCCAGTCATTCAGCACTGAGCAGCATTGCGGGCCAGGCACTGTGCTGGGCTCAGGCCCTTTGTGTGGCATCCGCAGGTCTCTTCTCCATCAGAAGTTGTTTGTACCTTTTGACAATCTGAGGAGACAGGAAGTAGACAGAGCAATGCCCCATGTGGAACTGGCCAGGGGACCCAGCTCTCGCCTCTCAGCAGGCGTTCCCTGAGCCTACCTCCGGCCAGGTTCACAGGTCCTGTCTACTTCAAGCTGGAAGTCATTTGTTTGCCTGTCCACTGACTGATCCCTATTCCTCTCTGAGGCTCTGACCCTGCCCCCACCACACCCTCAGCCATTATTCCTCCAGCCCCCTCGGCAGGTTTTAGCCCTGCTCCTGTCTTCCTTGATAGCCCAGGAAATCCTTCCTGTACTTGAACTTGCACACCTTACAAGCCCAGGCTGTTCCCTCCCAGGGCCTCCCTGAAGAAGACAAGAGGACTCAGTCCTTGCCCAGGTGCCAGCCTGTGAGCCCAAGGCTTGGCACACCCTGAACCACCAGCCCAGGTGGGGAGGAATCCCTGTGCGCGGTGCGCCTGGGCCCCAGGGAGGCCATGCACACAGGTCTCCCACAGTCAGTGGGGCTAGAAGCTGGAGGGGAAAGAAGGGAAAGGAGTGAGGGGGCAGGATGAGGAACCCCCTCCACCGTCATTTTATTGGGGTCTGGAAGCTGATGGCAACATGGGATTCTGGAGAGAGGCGCTGAATGGCGGGGAGCAGTCTCACCCAACTTGCAGCTTGCCGTCAACTTAGATGAGGGTGTCCTAGCACCGGTAGAGAAAAGGGACTAATCCAGCAATCCTGAAGCCCGTTCTGAATGTCCACTCCTCCTCCTCCTCCTCCAGGAAGACTTCTCAGCTCACCTCCACCCCAGGAGTACTCCCCGTGTGCCTGGCCACTTGGTCTCTCTGTGTCCTAGCTGTGCTTTCTCCTCCATCAAACAGGCTGCAGGAGGTGGAGGTGTTTGGGGCGCACCCCTCTGCAGCCTGGGAGTACAGAATCTCCTTCGATGATCCCTCCACCTGGGTTCTCCCCAGCCCCCCGGGGCCAGCGCCAGCTCCGCCAGCTCCTGAACTGGTGCAGGAGGTGTTTACAGCCCCTCTGCCCTGCTCCAGGCACGGAGCCCTCCCTGTGGAGCCTGTCTCCTTTCCCATCCCCTGCCCCTGACGCTGCCAACGTGATCCCTCCAGCCCTCTTGGAAGCCAACAGTTTAATCTGAACCATGCTCGGCGAAGTTTTAAGTGCACGTGTTCTATCTTCTGGGTTCTGTAGGGGTGTGGATGATATGGAGGATTTGGGGTGGATCCAAGGTACAACCACAGGCAGAGAGAGTTAGGCCATGCTCCGCTTGCAGCTCCACCAAGGCTCCCGAGGACAATTTTTATCTCCATTCATTTGTGGCCTGAAGAAAGTAGAGCTGCTTTCTTCCTCCTTACAGGTGAGAAGCCTGCAAGCAGGAATCCAGGTGCCATCCTCAATGTCACCCTCGATGCCACCCTCCTCCGTCTCTAGTCCCCTGTCACTCCTACTTCAAGTCAGTATCGATTCTCACCTGCACCATTGCCATGGTTTCCTGGTAGGTCTCCCACCTCCACTCTCCTTGCCCTGTTCTGCTCCTAGATGAGAGGTGGCCCACACCTGTAATCCCAGCCGCTCAGGAGGCTGAGGCAGGAGGCTCTTGAGTTCAAGACCAGCCTCAGCAATTCAGCAAGGCCCTAAACAACTTAGGGAGACCCAGTCTCAAAATTAAACATTACAAGGGTTGGGGTGTGGCTCAGTGGTTAAGTGCTTCTGGGTTCAATCCCTGGTACCAAAAAATTTTTTTTTAAAAACATGACTGAAAAGGTCCTGCATGATCAGTCTCTGCCCACCTCTTTCCATTCATTTCTTTGCTTTCTGCATTCCAGTCTCGTCTCTCTTCTGTGGTTCCATCCTGCTACAGGGCCTTTGCATATGCTGTTTCCCCTGCCTGGAATCCCCTCAGATTTCCACTCTTCCTTGTAGGAGGCCCCCAGTTTCCTTTGGTGCTGGCCAAATCCTCAAATATACTCTCAGGGCATCATGTTCTTCGTTTTTTTGCACTGACCACACTTTCATTCTGACTATATTTCTGTGGCTGTTTGATTAATACCTGCTCCCCACTAAACTGCAGACTCTGTTAGAGTAGAGGCCAAGTCTACTTTGATCTCTCTGTATCCCCAGGCGAGCACAGTTTCCAGCACATAGTAGATAATCAGTAAATACTTGTTTGAATAAACAAAGCCCAAATGCGAGATGCTCCTGGTGGAAAGTCACTCAATGACACCTGAACTAAACCAAAACCTGTAATCCAGAGGCTTGTTTCCCAGGCGTGAGAAGATGATCAGCTCCCAAGGGCTGGACGGGGAAGCCATAGTCCATGCCCTTATAGAAGAGAGTACCTCCATCTCTGCACTTGGGCCAGTAATTAGTCACTATTTGAAAACAGAACCTATTACATGACAAGAAGCACTCCGGGCTAGGTGTGCAGGAGGGGGCCACTTAGCATAATGCATTCCACCACAGTCGCCCTGCTGAGCTTCCCTCTCAGGTCTGGTCCTGGGAGCTCAGTGTCTGCTACTCCTTTGCAATGGTCCTCCCCAGGATCACCCCAGAGAAGAGAAGTGGGGAGTTCAGGCCCTGCTCAGAGGTTGGACAGCCAGTGGAAGGAGGCTGAAGAAGGACAGGGAAGACAGACGCATCTTTGAGAAATGCAGGGCAGCAGGAGAAAGGCTCCGGAGAGGCAGGATGTTGTCCCAGGGGGACACCACAATTTTCCTCTTCAGTTTCCCTCACTGGGAAAGGAGGAGAGAAAGAAAAGGACATCTGTGTTGGGCGAGATGGCACACACCTGTAATCCCAGTGGTTCTGGAGGCTGAGGCAGGAGGATTGAGAGTTCAAAGCCAGCCTCGCCACCGGTGAAGTGCTAAGCAACTCAGTGAGACCCTGACTCTAAATAAAATACCAGGGCTGGGGATGTGGCTCAGTGGTCAAGTGCCCCTGAGTTCAATCCCTGGTACCCCTTCCCCCCGAAAAAAAAAAAAAAAAAGAAAGAAAGAAAAGAAAAGACTCTCCAGACAGAGCCAGGCCAGCTCCTCTAAGCAGTCCTGGAGGACTTCCTGGAGGAGGTGTAGATGTGTAGGAGGGAAATAGTCCAAGTTCAGGGTCACCGGGAGAGAGGGGGTCACATCCCAGAGTAGCTGAGAAACAGAAGGAGGCAGGGCAAGAAAAGGCTGAGCGGCCAGGGTGGAAGAGAGGATGCGAAGGAGATAGGAGTTACCCTGTGCACTAAGGTGTCCACTTGGGTCCCTCTGCTCAGATCCCTCCAGAGACCTCCATCCTAGAGAAGAATGAAAGAACTCCCTCCACCCTCATCTCCTCCTCCTGGCCCTGCCCCCACTGCTCCAGCCACAGGGGCTTCCTCCTGGTCCTGTAGCCCATTACTCTGCCCCCAGTGCTGTCCCCTCTGTCCGGTGCATCTTCCTGACCCAGCCCCAAGCCAGCTCCCTCACCTCCCGCAAAGCGAGGTGTTGTTTAGAATTGCACCTCTTCCCAGCCCCACCCGTAGCACCCCCCCATTTCCTCTGCCTGCCTCTTCCCTCTCCCACAGAACCTACGACCTTCTAACGTATTCCGTATTCCGCCGTTGATTTACTCTCTCCCAGGAGAAAACAAGCCCTGCTGGGCAGGAGGAGTTGCTGGTTTGCTGCCGTAACATCAGCACCTAGGACAGTACCTGGTACTCCAGAGGTGCTGGATAAAAATCAGTTGAACAAAAGGGGTAGAAGGTGACAGTGGGACTGGGCCCCTGGGAATGGAGAGGAAAATAATTCTTCCAAGCTCCTTGGGGGGATGGTGGCCCACAAGTAGCCACCAAGCATGCTGGGAACAGAACCATGGGCCACGGCTCTCCCTCCTCCCTCCCTCTGAATCCTCCCTGGGTGAAGGTTCTCCTGGCATCTGGCATCCATCAGTCCCTTCCAGAAGTCCCTGTGAAACAAAGGGGGGTGGCTAAAGTGATCCCAGATTGGGGAGGCAGAAACGTGCGGGCAAGCTGCCCCTGTTCCTGACCCCCTGCCCAGCCCGGCCCTGCCCAGAGCTACCACCCCTTTGGCTCACCACCCCTCGCAGCCCTCGGACCAGGGGGAGGCTGTTGCCAACCACACACAATTCCTGGCTCCAGATGTGAGGAACGAAGAAGGGGCCGGCAGGAGGGAACAGGGGGCAAGCAAATGGGATCTGACAGGGGCCGGGCACCTCGGGCAAAGAATGTAAATAAAAATCAGTAAATATTTAAGGGAATGGAGTGGGAAGTGGGAGCAGGAGGGGTGGAGGGGGCTGTTGGATTCCCAACTACATCTGGAGGGCAGTTTCCTCTCCCCACCGAGCGCCCCATCCCACCCCGTGAGGGGCTTACAGCGTGAGAGAGGGTGATGGTTCCCCGTGGGTGGGGGCAGGGCGTCTGTGCCGGGCGTCCGGATGCACGTGCGTGTTGGGGGACGAGTTGGTGGCATGGGGTGTTTGTCTGACCAACCTCCGTTCACATGCCCACTCCCAGAAGCCTCTGCGTGAGCAAGGCAGTGGGGATTCTAGGATCTCTGCCACCAAGGAGGGTCTCCGTGGAAGTTGGCCAGGGTGGGGGTGGGGCTATGCACCGAGGCTGGGGATAGAGACAGAGAGCGGAGGACAGGGCGGGCTTCCTGGAGGAGGAGGAGTATGAGAGGGAGGGAGGCAGGAGTGTGGGGGTGAAGTTCACTTTCAGGGAGGAAGGACGGACAGGCGCAAAGAGAACTGAAGCTATGTCTGCCTCCACCCCGGAAAGAAATCTAAATTACGGCCCGGATGGGGTGGGGTGAGGAGCGGGGTAAGGTGCTTGAGGGGGTCTCGGCCTATGTACCCCACCTTTCCTGCCACCCCAAAGTAGCATCCACTTGCATCAACTTTACTGATCAGATTTCTGGGAAAATGTCACTTCAAGGAGCCCCAATACTGTGGAAAGCGAGCTGAGAACTACCGCTCTCTCAGACCCGTGGTCTTAGTGTGTGAAGATTGAAGTCAAACCCTAGGAAGGACTTCCCAAAGGTGTCCCCGGCTTTTCTCTTGCCATCCAAATCGGGACAACTTCCCTCAGCCAGGCCTCACGGCCCGCCCCATGCTGGGGCCACATGGGCAGCAGAGCAGGGTCTCTAAGGACCCAAGGATTGGAGTGTCATCCTTTCGTCCTGCTTCCAGGCTGGAAAACAATTGGCCTTTTGTCCAACAGAGGATGCCCAAAGGGTGAGGTCACCCCCAATATGGCTTTCTTTGTCCCAGCGCCAGGGAGCCACCAAGGCTAAGCCCTGGCTGCTTTCCCCATCCTCTGTCCTCAAGCCCCTGGGCACCAACCCTCCCCACTAACCATGACCGGCTTCCCTGAGATCACAGAAAAAAACATTCAAAGGGAAGGAGGCTGAGGTGGCAGGCACCGGTGAGATGAGGGAGGTAGATAGGTACAAGCAGGGACAGGAACAACGTCCCCAGTTTAGTGGGTGACCTTTCCTCACAAGGAGCTCCAGCCACAAACTTAGCCTAAAAAAATGGTTCCAACCCCAAAAGGAAAAGCCAAGGGGTCTGAGTCTAGAGGCTCCAGTTGTTTTCTCAACTTTAGACTATGAGGTTTTTGGGGACACGAACGAATCCAACAGGTACGGCCAGAGGGAGGGCTTCCAAGGGCTGTGTGTTCAGCAGGCCGCCTCCAGAGGCCAGCAGCTCCCCCAGGTGCCCCAGAGGGCAAAAACGTCTGTGGCCTGGCATTACAGAGGAGGAGCTGAGACCCAAGGGCCTTCAGGAGTCTCTGTCATCAATTAGGGCTGAGGAGGGACAGACCAGAGCAGGGAGTCATCTCAAGGCAGCTTGGACATCACCCGGGGGCCAGTGAGCACTTGACGGGGGAACCGAGGGCCCAGGAATCTCACCTTCAGCTGCGGAGGAGCCCGGCTTGACTGCCTCCTCTTGAGCCTCTTTCCCCTTCTTGCAATGGAATCTTTCTGCAGCTAAAGTTTGAACAGTCTGGACTGATATTTTAGACTGCAGGGTATCAGAGCAGAACAGGATGGGGTCAGCTGGTGGGACCTGGTGGGACCTGGTGGGACCTGGCAGGACAGGAAGGGTTGCCCTGAAAGCTGCAGCTATTGGAGCAGCTGCTTTTGGGGAGGAGGTAGAAAAAACTACCGCAGGAGTCAACCATGATAGGCTAGGAGAACCATGGACTCCAGCTGTCCAGAGGCCACCAACGTGGGGAGCACAAAGGGGTGGGTTCTCCCACAAGGCTGAATGGGTCAAGAGAAGACCAAGAGGATGCTGGGAGCTCAGGCCAATGACAGGACACCATCTGACCAGGTCAGCCTCTAAATGTGGACTCTCAGACTTTGGCCGCTTCTGTCTCATACCCTGTCCCCTCCTTCCTCCCTATTCATTCTGGACCAGCCCCACCCCATCTCAGTGGAATGTGGTGTGAGCTGAGAATAGCCGTTGCTGGGGTCAAGGAGGGGAGGGTCGCTGGGGACTAATTGCCCTAAATAAATGAGCAATTAAGGTTGTTAGAGGAAGTATCTAGAACCCCACTGTCACCACCCTGAAAGATCACCATGGCAACCACTGTCAGCTCCGCCCCAGGAAATGCTGAACCACTTGGTTGGCCCACCTGGCTGTCATTCAGACAGCGGAGGGTGGAGTGGGTGTGGTTTCAGTAAAGAAAACCAGAAAAGGTGGAGAAAAAGACTGCACTGAGGAGGAGGCAGCAGGGTGACTGGGGTGGCTTCTGGCTGAGGTTTCTGGGTGATTCCTCCCAGGAAAGGTATGGCGCGGGGCCCATAGCTACTTCATCCAATTCCAGCAGTCTGCAGGCAGCAGCCCCTAGGTGGGGGCTTGGGGAGGTGGATCTTGCCAGGAGTAGACCTTGCCAGGTCCCCATATCCTCTCAGCACCCCCACCCCTCCCCCTACACTTCCTGTAATGGCGTCTCCAATGGGGAGGCCATTAGTCCTGCTCAGGGCAGCGGCTAAGTACTGTGGCTGGTAAATATAACATGAGCCCATCGATTAGAATCCTCCCAGTCCTGCAGCAGCTCGGCTCCCTAATGGCTCTCCCTCCCTTCAGGGCACTGACTACCCACCACCCCCACCCTGGGCTGCTTTCTTGGCTTACTTGGGACTGTGAGGCAGACTGTACTGTAGCAAGACGGAGGTGATAGGAGTGACATGCAGGGCCCAAGTTCAAAGGGACCAGGAGGGTTCCTGCCCTTTTGGAGGTGGAAGACACAGCTCCTGCCTTTGAGGGTGCTCTTTAACCTTGTCACCCTACCCTTTTCTTTGTCCCTCCCTCCCCTGCCACATTTCTTGGTTGTAGTGGAGATTGAACCCAGGGCCTCACATGGTAGGCAAGCATTCTACCACTGAGTTACATCCCCAACCCTTTAAATTTTATTTCCAAGCAGGGTCTCACTAAGTTGTCAGAGCTGGTCTTGAACTTGCAGTCCCCCTGCCTCAGCCTGGAGTCACTAGGATTGCGGGTGTTCCCCACCATGCCCAGCACCATACCTTTTCAAATCCCAGACATCTTCTGGCCCTTGCTGTATGTGTCCTGGTCCAGCCGAGCAATCCCACCCCTGTCAACCCATGGCCTTGATACTATCTGTCTTCATTTCCCCCATGTCTTCCTCTCTCATCAGATCGGGGACCCTGTGGATCTGGAACCATCTTTCTTATTGTAGGGGCTGGAAGTCATGAACTATCTCCTCCAAACTTCCAAATTCAGACGAAGGACTGTATAGGGTAGGGTTCACCCCCATAAGGTAATCAAACCACTTAGGCCTTTAGACTCTGTTACCCACCAGTGCTAGGAGCTGAGACAGCAGAGCTTTGCACACCCTCCCCCACCTGAGACCCCTTGACGCTCTGGCAGGCAGCTCAAAGACATCCACATAGGAGGGCCTTGGCAGGAGGGGCAGGAACAGCTCCTGCCTGGGCACCAGAGGGGGCTTGGTGGGTGAGTGGGTGGGGGCCCAGGTCTGGGCAGGGAGGCTGCGGTTTTGCAGAGCCATGTCTCTGGGTGGAGGCTGCCCACAGAATCCTCTAACAGGAAGGCTGAGCCAGGCTGACTGTAGCCAGGAAGTTAAGCCTTAATGTGCCTCTGGCCTCCGGGCTGTGCAAACTCACCGCTTAAACAGGCCTGGTGGGGATGAGCCACAAGCCCGAATTCCTCGGGGAGGGCTTGGTGCCACGGCAAGCTGTGTACCAGGGATCCTGCGTGTCTGTGTGTGATGCTGTGTGTGCTCTGGGGGGTGCATCTGCCTGAGTAGCTTTGCAAGAGACCAGGGGTGGGTCTGGCCCATTCTCTGCTCTGTCCTCCACCATTGCCTGTTAGCCTCTGATAGGCGGTAGGCTACCAGAGGCTATCCAGCAAGGAGATGTTTTTTGTAGATTGGGAAACCTTTCTTTTTTGCCTATATCTCTAGCTGTAGAGGTGGTAGTGAGGTGCCAGGCGCGTGGCGCATGTCTATAATCCCAGCAGCTCAGGAGGCTGAGGCAGGAGCATTGCGAGTTCAAAGCCAGCTTCAGCAACAGCATGGTACTAAAAAACTCAGTGAGACCCTGTCTCTAAATAAAATACAAAACAGGGCTGGGCGTGTGGCTCAGTGGTTGAGTGCCCCTGAGTTCAATCCCCAGTACCAAAAAAAAATCTTTTTGAGATAGTGAGGTTGTGACCACCCCGTGTGCATTGGGTGGGGAGATCAGGATGAACAATGTTTAGGGAAGTGGAAGTGTATCGGCTAGGTTCTCAAATTCTCAAAAAACAGAACCAATAGGAGATGTAGATATATCTTTGTTTTTTCTTTTATTTTAGGGGTGGAGTACCAGGAATTGAACCCAGGGGTGCTTAACCACTGAGCCATACCCCTAGTTCTTTTAAATATTTTATTTAGAGACAGGGTTCCACTGAGTTGCTGAGGGTCTTGATAAGTTGCTGAGGCTGGCTTTGAACTCATGATCCTCCTACCTCAGCCTCCCGAGCCACTGGGATTACAGGCATGCGCCACTGTGCCTGTAATATAGGCCCATCGATATATACACACATAAAAAGGAGATTTATTATAAAGAATTGGCTCACATGGTCTTGGAGGTAGAGAAGTCCCACCACAATCTGTGGTCCGTGAGCTGGAGACCCAGGAGAGGCAGTGGTGTGGCTCCAGTCTGCTTCCACAGGTGTGAGAACCAGGACAATGGTAGTGTGAGTTCCAGTCCAAGGACAGGACTGGTGTCCCGTTCAAGCAGTCAGAGAGAGTGGATTCTCCTTCACCCAACCTTTCGATCTATTCAGACCTCTGATGGATTAGATGCAGTGCTCCTGCATTAGAGAGAGCTGTCTGCTTACTTGGTTCATCTCTTCTAGAAACATCCTCACAGACACATCCAGAAATAATGTTCAACCAGCTATCTGGGCAACCCATGGCCCAGTCAAGTTGACATGTTAAAATTAACCATCACAGAAGGATTTCCCCTTTGAGGTAGTTTCCAGAAGGGGAGCTAGCTCTGGGAGAAATGGTTAGAAGCATGATAAGGGGATGTGTGGATTATGCTTACAAGGTGTCTAGCTTGGGCTGCCGCTCCATACACGGGGGGGCTTCAACATCAACAAATCTATTTTCTCACAGTTGGGCCAATTCAGATTTTGGTGAGGGCTCCCTTCCTGGCTTGCAGATGGCCCCCTTCTTGCTATGTCCTCACATGGCATTTCTTTGGGGCATATACTGAGGGTGGGAGGGGGACTGAGGAGGCAGGAGGGGTTGGGAAGCACTCTCTGGGGTCTTTCTCTCTTCTTGCAAGAACACTAATCCTATCCAACACAGATCAGGGATTTACCCTTATGACCTCATTTAACTTGAATTACCTCCTTAAAGGCCCTATCTCTAAACATAGTCACATTGGGGGTTAGGGCTTTAACGTATAATTTAGAGGGAGCACGATTCAGCCCATAGCACAAGGTGAGGAATATCATTCCCCCCCATCTTGCACCCAATTTTTAGATAAGCTAGCTCAGATTCTCCTTCCCAACTGACCCAGCAAATCATCCCTGCCTCTTCCGCCTTCATCCTTCTCTCCAGCCCCTCTCCATTATAGGGCTGGGGCAGGGACAAGCAAGAGGCTTCAATAGCCTGAATTCAGCCCCTAGCCCCGGCTATATTTAGCTGAGTGCCTCAGACACTGGACAAAGCCACTTCCAAGGGGCTGATGGGACAGAGTTGAGAGGGGGCTGCCCTTCCTGCCCCTTACCCTTCCTGATATGGATACCCCTCAGTTGCCCTTCTGGGGTTACCAGGAATCCCGTTCCCAGGGCAGGGGCCAGGACTTCACATGAATTGCACTCTATTTCTAGATCATCCACTGAGAAGGGAGCTCTGAGCTTCTGTCCCCAGTCTGAATGGGCACATTCTGGAGTATTCCTTTCACATCCTCACTATGTAGCCCGTCACCTAGGAAGCCTTAAAAACTATGGATGCCCAGACCCCACCCTAAAGATTTGGATTTAATTGGTCTGGAGTAAGGCACTGGGATCCTTCCCCCGCCCTCCGCCCGCCATTCTTAAACTATCCCCAGGTGCTGGACACAATGGCATGTGCTTGTAGTTTCAGCTACTTGGGAGGCTAAGGCAGGAGGATTCCAAGTTCAAGGCCAGACTCGGCAATATAGCAAGATATTGTCTCAAAAATAAATAACTAACTTTAATGTGCAGTCTGCATAGCAAACCACTGTTCTACATCCTTACCGCTGACACTAGGGACCCTGGATCAGCAGTATTAGCATGGAAGCGGAGGAGGGATTTGCCATATTAGAACTAGAAACTCTTAAACCCTACTCCAGTCTGCTGAATCAGAACCTGCATTTGACAAAATCCCCAGGGGGTTCCCATGCAGACTGAAGTTCTAGAATCACTGTTCTAGAGCCTTCTACTATCATGGACAGGACTCCAGGTCTGGGCTTCCCAGGACTCCTGCAGAGCCTGCCCACTGCTCCCCAGACCAGAACCAGTTCATTTGTAGGATTCTGCTTTCTTAAGACCCATATCCTGTGGGAAATGGCTGGTCACCCTTTCCTAGTCCAAACCATAGACCCAAATCCTTACCTCTGTCCTTCCTTCAGTTACTCCTCCACTGTGCTCACACATATGCACCCCAGATCTTAGTCTCTATCCCCAAACAGGCAGGATCTCCATGACGCAGAAGCCAAATGGAGGAAGGTCCGGCAATGTGCCTGAGTCCACTGAACCCCCTGTCAGGGGCAGCTTGCAGTCCCCAGCTCTCAATTCCACCCATGAGGTGTCCATCTACCCTTCACCATCAACAGCAGCCTCTGCCATTTCTTCACTAAGACACCCAATGTCCCCAGTCACCCAGATCCTCAGAACCCAGCCTAAATCCTCAGGATCCGTTGAACCAAGTATGTTATATGGAATTCATATTTTACTTTCCCCCCAAATCCTTCGCTGGTTGCCAACTGTCTGTAAGTCAAGATGCAAATTCCTTAGAGGCCCGCCCTCTCAGGGAGCTCACTCTGACCACCACGCCCAGTACCAGAGCCAGACCCAGCGCCTCCTGACCGGCTGCTTTGTCGAGGATGCCTCTTTTGCACTAGAGCACCTTGCCTTTATTGTTCCCAAAGCTGGAATGGCTCTCTCTTCTTTCCCTGTCTGCCTATTTCTGTTGATTCTTCAAGTCCCAGATAAGGTCACCTCCTCCAGAAAGCCTCCGTCGGCCCCTCCCTGATACCTATTCCATTGTGTCTGTTCACGTGCATCTCCTTCCAAGGGTCTCCTCAGGTAGAGAGGTTCATCCCACCTGTCTTTGTAACTGTGCCCCCGTCGCCCAGTACCCGGTAAGCAGCAGAAGCATAACAGCTAAGGCTTGTTGAGCGTTCCTTCTGTCCTAGGCACCTAGGAGCCTTTTCCTATGTGACACAGCACACATTCTTCACAATAGATTATTTTACCCATTTTATCAATGAGGAGTCTGAAGCTCAGAGAGGTGAAGCAATTTTTCCTAAGGTCACAGAGTGAATCATGACAGAGCTGGGATTGGAACTTAGTCCATCAGGCTCCAAAGTTCATGTTCCTAGGCTCTGTGGCCACTCCCTAGAGCTCTTTGGATGTACGATGGAATTAAGGAATGAATGACTTAATGACTCCTTGATAGGAATTTCCTAGAGTCACCCCATTACCAACACGCTCTTTATTGTTCTCAATCCGATCTTTCTATCTTCCTTGCTCCTTCATCAGCAAGAATCCTTTGTCCCGGTCAAGCAACTAATTGTCCCTGGTACAGGTGACCTGCTGCTGGGATTGAGGTACCAAGGCTGGGCATCTGCTTTTGGTGAAATGAATCCTGGGGGTCAGACCCTTTGGGTGTCCAAATCCTGGCTCTGCCACTTACTACCTGTGGCCACCTTAGAGCAGATGACTATACCTCTCTGAGCCATGGAGCACATGGGTAACCATTCTAAGCCTCTGTTTTTACTATCCAGGTGGTAATGGTACCCACCTCTAGGATGGCACAGGGTTAAATGAGATAATATATGGAAAGGCCTGATTTACAGCGAGGGCTCAGTTAATGTTAGCTATTAGTATTCCCCAAGGCCTGAGAGAAGACAGTGCTTCCTGCTTCAGTCTTCATCTTCCTCCTGCCAGGAGGGTGGAGATGGCCACATTCCCTGCACACTGATCTCCATGAGGGGAGAGGGTTGTCATAAGGTGCTGGAATTCCTTAACTCAGACCGCAGGCCATCCTTCTCCCCAGTGAATTCAGGAGACCCCTTGAGAGGGAAAGAGGATTTGGAGAAGGCCAGAGGTGATATCCCCCAGCTGACTCAGAAGACTGGGGATCAGGAGTGCAGGGAAGGCCGCGAGGGCGTGCAGGATCCAGCAGGCTCTCCCTGGATGGCCGGCTGCCAGACCTCCACCTGCGGCAGCACTCTGGAGGCTGTGGAGACCCCACACACATCCCAGCCTTGGGCCCTCCTTGTTGGCCAGGGGACAGATCCTTTTTGTCAACGTTCTCCCAGGGGCACCAAAAGGACAGAAAGTGAGGAGACCTTTTTCCAAGACATAGGAACAACTGCTCCTTGGGTCAGGACCAGGCCTAGGGGCCGATGTCCAGCTTCCTCCTTTGTCCTGTCCTGCCTGGTGAGCAATATGTCTTCCGAGACTCACCAGCTCGGTGCCTGTTCTGATTCATGAGAGTGGCTATGTCCTGCCAGCAGGGCCTCTCTGAAACTCCCATCAGGCCACGGGGGTCAAGGCAGGCTGGGCGCACATCTCAAAGGCCTGAATGTTCTCAGAGGTGAGAAGCCTGAGGGTTTCCTGGAAAAATGAGGCCACAAGACGGCTGACTCTTCTCCATCTGTCTGCTCTGAGCCCTGGCTGGTCAGGAAGAAGGATTCCCAGGAAGTGGGGAAGTTCTAGGGGCTTCCTCTGCATTTGCCTGTCTTGGGTCAACCTATTTCTTCAGTTGGGCAGGTAGACTAGTGAGGATCAAAAAAAAAAAAAGAAAAGAAAAGAAAAGAAAGAAAGAAAGAAAAAGAAAAACAGACCTGATGGCACACACCTGGAATCCCTGCAGTTTGGGAGCCTGAGACAGGAAGATCCCAGGCACAAAGCCAGCCTCAGCCACTGAGTGAGACCCTGTCTCAAAATAAAAACAGAAAGGGCTAGGCATGTGACTCAGTGGTTAAGCACCTTTGGATTCCATCCCTGGTGCCAAACTAAAATAAAAATAATATAAACTCAGGGGCTGGGGATATAGCTCAGTTGGTAGAGTGCTTGCCTTGTAAGCACAAGGCCCTGGGTTCAATCCCCAGCACCAAAATAATAATAATAATAATAATAATAATAATATAAGCTAATTTTGTTAAGTCTTATTGAGGACCAGGCACGGTGCTGTGGTTATTGCAACCTTCATCGATCACCTTGAAGTAGAATGGTATCATTTCTGTATTACAGATAAGAAAATGAGGCACAAAGTTGCTCAGGTGACCTGCTCAAGGCTGCACAGCTAATAAGGGGTGCAGTCAGTTGAACCCAGGAAGGTTGATGTATAGCGCGTGTCTCTGAAGACCATGCCAACCAGGGATGGCAGAAGACTAATGGAGGAGACTGATGCGGTCAAGTCCCTCTTTGCTCTTCAGCAGCCTCCGAGGCACCTGCAAGGGCCACCGGTCTCCCAAACCCTGCTGAAAACACTTAAATCTGCCCCCAGGATCCTCCCTTCGTGGGGTCTCCAACCCATGACTCTTAGGGTGCTTTAGTCTGGGGCCCACATGGGGACAAAGGACAATGGACTCATCATCCCAGCTCCTCCTTTCTGAAACTTCACCAGCATCTACCGAAAGTCCCCTCCCGGCTATGTGGAAAGCACGGGTGCAATTTATTTTCTGGTGCACGAGGCCAGCACTGCTGGAGGAAATAAAGTCCCGGAAAGGAAAATACAAAATGTCACTGATGGTTTTGATAAAAGTGCCAGGACTCACTCATCTTCCCACATGTGGTCCCTTTCCAAGCAATCTTCCCAGGAGCCCCCAACAGTCTGGGACTCTCCTGTTTGGGGGCAGTCTTAGATCCGCAGCTCAGGCCTCTGGTTCTCCTGGACAGAGGCAAAGCTCTCTGTTGTGAGGGATGAGTTCGAGTGTCGGGGACAGTCCCAGGAGTCACTTGAATCCAGCGTGGCAAGAGAGAGGTCCTTCCTTGCTTTGGGCAGGTGAGCCTCATTCAGCACAGAACCACAGGACAGGTGCTTACGCCACGCACAGTGCCCGACTGGGGTGGCAATGGAGGGGGTCAAAGATGACTGAGGGATTCAGGATACTTGCCTTCCAGTGGGGAGAACAAGACTTACCCTGGGGCTGGGGAGATAGCTCAGCTGGTAGAGTGCTTGCCTTACAAGCACAAGGCCCTGAGTTCGATCCCCAGTACCGCAAAAAAAAAAAAAAAAAAAAAAAAAAAAAGACTTACCCTGGAGCAGTGCAGGGCCATATGGACAGTAGACGCAGGGCCTCCTGCAGTGGGAATTTCCCTCTCCGGGAGTCTCTAGGACTAGAGGAAGAGGGGAGGAGGTGACACCATGAGATTCCAAATCAAGCATGCCTAAGAGATGACCACCAGCATGTGGAAAGTGGCCTATGAAATCCAGGATGACAGCCTGGAGGAGGTGGGTTTTGCCCTGGGCTTAAAAGGATAGGCAGGATTTGGACAGAGTTAAAGAGGACAGAAATTCTAAGTAGAGGGGACACGCTGGTTGGTGCTATTTGGATTAAAACAGATCAATAAATAAATAAACTCTAGCCTAGCAGAGCATAGCTGTCAGGGTGGCAGGCAGGGGAGGTTCTCAAGTCACTGAAGGTTGTGACTGAGAAGTAAGCCTGACTTTGCATCTGGCCTTGGTCGTGTCCTAGCTGTGTGGCCTTGGGCATGTGACTAATCCCTCCTAGCCTCAGCTTCCACTTTTGAAAAATGTGACTGATAATTGCTCTGAGAAGTTGGGTGCTCAGTGACTACCCCATGGTAAAGGGTCAGCTGCTGTCAATTCTTATGACAAGGGTCTCATCTCCTTGAGAGGCTCCTGAACAGATGGAGAGAGTTAGTTGTCCAAATGGGGTCCCAAGTTACGCTATGGAGTTATTGAAATAGGTGAGATGTCTCACCCTCCTCCCTGGCAAGGGTATGAGGAAGTAGATGGCCCCTTAGTGTCTGTCTTAGTGAAGCCTATAATCCCAGCCTTAGCACATGGTCCCCATGGATGACTCCTGCTTCAAACGGTTCACAAATCCTGTGACAGCTTCTCCTCCTCCTCCTCCTTGCTCTATACAAGGGATTGAACCCAGATGTGCTCTACCACTGAGCTATAGCCCCATCTCCTTTAAAAAAAAATTGAGACAGGGTCTCACTAAATTGCTTAGGCTGGCCTTGAACTTGCAATCCTCCTGCCTCACCCTCCCAGAGTCGCTGGGATTACAGGGGTGGAGCACCACGCCCACCTGTAGGCTCTCCCCACACAGCTCCCCAGTCCATCCTCTCCTCTGGGCTCCCCACAAAAGCAGCAGCCTGCTCTCCATACTGGTTTCCCCTCTCACCAATCCCGATCCTCCCTCTAGGAATGATCCACCTGGAGCAGAACGCATCCTACCTCTCCCCAGGTCAAAAACCTTCCTTGGTTCCCGTGGTCTGGAGGATAAACCTTCACTTCCTTAGCCTGGTGCCCAGAACCAGCCCTCCACTCCCCACCCCTGAGATCTTTCCAGCCTCCTTTCCCACCACCCATGTGACTGACCCTCTAGTCACATTGTGCAGCCACCTCCAGGTCCCCAAATTGTCCAGCCCTGTCTTAGAGCCTTCTTTACAAGTTGCCCTGCCTTTCCCTCAGCCAAGAGTGTCCTTTCTCCCTCCTCTGATAGTTAAATCCTAGACAAGCTTCAGACTCCATGCAGACGCCTCCTCCTCCCTGGAGTCCTCCTAGATTCTCCTCAGCAGGACCCCGGGCTCACTCCTGGCTGACTTCTATAACTGGGTGTGGAATATGCACACCAGCTGAGGCCACAGTCTGCAGTTACCCAGGAGGACTGCGGGGGTGGCGGCGGGGACACTCCCAGGGCAGACGTTGCTCTTGAGAGAGACAGTACCCGCAGCCCCCCTGGAAGACAGAGCAGGGTGGAGCCGCGGTGATCTCCACTGAGCCTGGCACGGATGCCAGCAGCCCGGATAGAGCCCAGGCGACTGGGTTGGCATGGCTCTGCTGCTGCCGGAGATGAGGGTGCAACAAACAGCAATTAGCCAAGCACAGGTCTGGCTCTCAAGGCTAATTACCAATTAGATGGGCTGGGCTATTAGCAACATGAAAGAGACAGTCAGCAAATAGTCACTAGCATGGCGAAAAGCAAGGTGGGGGCGGCTTGTCTGTTTCTGCCAACAGGCCAGGTCTCCTAGTGGTTAGCGTGGTCCAGTTATAGGGGAGAGGGTTACCAGTAATGGAGGGACTCGGAAGGGACTTCAGCCCCACTGGGGACTTGGGCAGATTTTGCCCTTTTTTTTTGGGGGGGGGGTTCCAGAATTATCTTCAAACTGAGGCTAAGCAGCCTTGCTTCTAAGTGGGGTTGGGGTGACGAGGACTTTGGCACCCTTGACCAGGTGAGCTCTGCGGAACCTGGAGCAGTTTTGAGCCCCTGTGCCAGACGCCCAATGGGATGCATTTGCATCTGGAGCTTTGCCCGGAGGCTGAGCGACGGAGGGAGGGAGGGAGGGAGGGGTCGGGTGGCTTCCTTCGCCTGGCTCCAGGCTCAGCACTTCTTCACTATTTTCTTCTCCTTTTCTCTCCCTCTCCCTCCTCCCTCCTCCCAGCTACTTGTTATCTCTTTTCCGTCTCTCCCTCCCTCTCATCTCTCTGTCTCTCCCGGGTCACCTCTCTGGCTTTCTGTCTTTGTCCCTGTTCTTTTTTGGGTTTCACACTCCCCCTCCCCACGATCTCGCAGTCCCTGCTGTCACGTAGGGTGGGGCTTCCATCACCACAGGAAGAATCGGGTTTGCACAGATACAATGACTTCCTGCTGTCCAGAGCTACCCTCAGGGTGAGCTGTCCCTGGGGTGGGAGAAAGTGGGAATGGGGTACAGAGTTGACTTTAGGAAGCCGGTGAGGGAGATCAGTGTGGCTGAGAGTGATCCTGCAATGGGGCAGGATTGCAGGAACCCACATTCACTGCCAAAATCAAGTTCCACTCAGAGTTTGGTCATAAGTCTCCCTCCTGCCAGTCCCTTCTCACCAGCCCCTGTCTAGTTGAAGCCTGACCAGTCCTACTGGGCCAAGAGACTCAACCTGCCAAAAGCTCCCTGAGTCTGCATGGGGGTGACTGCTGCCTGTGTGCAGCCTATGCATTTGGTGGGTGGACAAGGACAGATCAGTGCAGCCTGTCTCAGCCACCACGTCTGGCTCTGGACACTAGACTAGACCCTCAGGGCTTAGAGATGGGAAAGAAAGGCTGCTGCTCTTCCAGGGAGGGGGATGCAGGGAACTGGGTGGGGTGTGGAGAGGGTCCACCAGGGGAGGGACTCATGGAGGAAAAGATAACTCAGTGAGAGGAGAGAGTGCTATTGGGGAGGGGTGTGCAAAGGAAGATGTAGGCTGGAGTCTGAAACAAGCTCAGGAATGCAGACCTGGCCAAAAGACTCGGTTTGCGCATCTCATCTCGCGACTGGCTTAATCTTGGCAACCTCCGCCACCAGCGCACCGCACCGCACAGGAGATCAAAGCACCCCGGCTCTCATCCCAGTGTGGGTGGGGCTCAGGGGACTGCCCAGGCCCCAGGGACAGGTGCTACATCTCTGCTTCCCTCGCTGTGGCTATGTCCGGAGGCTCCCTCCCCCCGGAAGGTGGGGAGATTCTGCCCCCCTAGCTTGGGGAAGAAAGGAAGGGAGCATCTGCCAGTGGGAATGCGGAAGGGGGAGAGCAGGGGCTGCCCCGAGAGGGGGGGAGGGGGCCTTCCCCCAGGAGTTCATTGGGCTTTCGGCCCTGAGTGTGTATTGCCCCCTGGCCCTCACAAGTGCCCAGTGGGTTTCCCAGGTCCCCCCCAGCTGAGTGGTCAACATCTCTGGGTTCTGAACTCACCCGTCAGCTATGCCCCCAGACAATGGGGCTCTTTCTGCACAAGATGGGCACGAGGGACCCTGTCATGGACTTGTGACCTGAGGGACATGGCTGCCCCAGGGCATATGTAGCCTTGGTCATACTTGTGGTCACTGGTTGGCCTTAGGCCAGGGTGGACCTTGGGAAGAGAGAGGCTCTCTGGAGGAGGGGTCAGTGCTCTCTCCACTCTGACACAGGCCGCTATCTGGGGTGCCGACTGGCATGCTCTGGTTGCTCTCAGCACAGTCAGGAGCCTGACTAGGCACCTGCCCAGAGCTCATCTAGTTCCAGTGTGTCAGCACTAAAGTGCCCACGGATAGAAACTAAGCAGAGGGCTGGGAGACTGGCAGAAAAGGAAGCAGATCCAGGTCTGGTGGGAAAGGTGCCATCCAAAGGACTGGCCCAGAGAGGGCAGTCTTAGCCCCCAAGGTAGCACAGCAGAGGGGGAGGAAAGGCACAAGATTTTAGGCCAGGTTTCTGACTTAAACCCAAAGCCCTTTCACACCCTCATCCTTGTTCCCCTGCAGCCTACATACACCCCTGGGCGGCCCGAGAGATCAGTGGGGGGCAGGAAGCGCTGTTCCAGCCGCTCTGCGCCCTCTGCGGCCGGACAGCTGTTCTACGCAGCTGCTGGGGGCTCTGGGGGCTGCGGCGGATTTGATTTGATTCAGGCCCCAAAATAGCCATTGTAGCAGGAAGCGGCCCCCTCCCCCAGCCCCTCCAGGACACTCCATCCGGGGGCCGAGTTGACACCTAGGAGGTTCTACCCCTCCCCTCCCAGGGCACTCGCCCCGACCCACTCCAGGTTTTCTCCCTTAGCCCGCAGCCATCCTCCTCCCCACGCCTCCCCTGCGTCCCGCCCATCGCCACGTCTGGCTCCTCCAGGAAGCCCACCCTGGTCACCCCTCCCGCTGCACCCGCAACCGCTCGGCGCCCACACACGATCCCCAGCCCTGGCCCCGGCTGCTCTTCGGAGTGTGGGGGGAAGTCCAGGGCCGGGGGCCTGTGGCCAGGCACGGGCGGGCTGCGGAGGGCACACAAAGACGCGGGTTGCCCTGGCCTTTGATGAGTAATCGCTGTTCCCTGGAGCCACGATTCCATTCGGCCGCTTTGGCCCCCTGCCCCTCCCCCCTCCAGCTCCTCAAATAAGACTCGTTTTTGTTCTGAGGACACAATGCGAGAAAATGTCACCCAGGGGGCGTGCCCCCTGGCCCCAGCCCTGACAACCGGAGCTCTTAATCACCAGGCCTCCTTCCTCCCCAGCTTCCCTCCCCAGCAGCTGGCGGGGCTGGGGGAGGGAGTGGGAGTCAGGGTGAGGGGACCAGTGACCACCTTCTGGGGCTGAAGCCTTTTGCAGCTTGAGGACTTAGGCGTTCAGTTTCCTCCCGGTGGCTTGATGGAGGCCTCCTGGGCTCAGTTCTTAGTTCTACTCTGTCCATCAAAACCGGCCTTGAAGCGGGAGAGATGGAGAGGAGTCTCAGACATGCACCAAAAAGCTCTTGAAGCGGGTGTGCATGCCAGAGAACATGCAAGGCTTTAAGAAGTGGTATTAAAAAAAAGAGAAAAGAAAAGAAAAAGCATGGTAGAGAGTGAGGGGGGTGCAGGTGGTCGTCACTGCTCCAGCTAGGATGTCAGAAATGACCATTCCAGAACCATCTCTGAGCTGAGACCTGGATGTAGGGATCAGTTGGTTTGCACTGATTGGGGACAAAAGATTTTCATGCAAAGACCCTGTGGCCTGTGGTGGCATTAAGGATTGGCTTGGAAGGGCAGACCCCAGAATCCCTTCATATTCCCCCAAATAGACACATCTGAGAGCCCTAGGCTTCCTATGCAAACAAGTTCCCTGGCTCCCTTCAAACCAGAGCCACCCCTAAACCTCTTCTGTCTAGAACATCTGGAACCTTCGCTGCTGAGGTCTTTTTCTCCTTTGATCTCACATCTCACACACCAGCCAATCTGACCTGCTCTCCCTCCAAAACCTCCCACCGGCCCCTCCCCTCTCTCCACTCACACCAGCTCTCATCTGTGCCCTTCAGCAGCCTCTATCTGCTCCACTTTTGTCCCCTGTGATGCATATTCCACAGACAGAATCGTCTTTATAAAATGGAAATCAAAACACGTCACTCCCTCACTTAAAAGCCTCCGCAGACTTCTCAATGCTTGGAGAATGAAACCCAGATTCTTCCATCAGTAGAAGTAGGAAGGGAAGAAGGAGTCACATGTGCCACATGTTTATGGATTCTCAGTGTTGATCGCCCCCCCAAACAGTCAGATGAGGATGACAATGATGAGGATGAAGGTACTGTGTCACTCATGAGTAGAAGCTAATGGATTAGATGGGCATGCCTGAGATCCTTTCAAAGAAAAAAAAAAAAAAAGTCAAACTCTTTATTTGGATCCACAAAGCCCTATCTGATCTTGTCATCACCCATGTCACGCATCTCAGGTCCTGTCGTTCTTCCTTTTCCCTTGCTCCACGGGCTCCAGCAGAGAACAGAGAAGACTGCAAGCCAGATGCAAGTTCCCAGAACATTCGTGCATGAATCCATTCATTCAACCGAATCCCTACCCACTCATCAAGCATTGCTTAGGTATGGAGAAGCAGAGACATGGACAAACAGGGCTTATGATGGAGTCAGAGAGATGATAGAGAAATATGAGAAGTATGATGAGAGTCAGTGCCATGGCGCACACTGTAATCCCATTGGCTTGGGAGGCTGAGGCAGGAGGATCGCCAGTTCAAAGCAGCCTCAGCAACTTAATGAAGCCCTAAGCAATTCAGTGAGACCCTGTCTCTAAATAAAATACAAAAGGACTGGGGCTATGGCTCAGTAGTTAAGTGTCTCTGGGTTCAATCCCTCATACCAAAAAAAAAAAAAAAAAAAAGCATTATGGGAATCCTGCCTGGGACATTTGGGAAATTAAATATAGGGGAGATGGAAGGATTTGTGTGATATAAATGTTTGTCCTTAAGGCTTGGTCTCCAAGGAGGAGTTCGTGTTCATCAAGGAAAAATCAGGGTCAGAATTCTTGGTCCAGAGGATGATGTTTGCAAAATCAAGAACCCTTAAAGAACATGGGCTGATCCGAGGGTGGGAAAAAGGGTGATTGTGGATGGGTCGAGAAGCATGCTGGGAAATGAGCTCCAGCTGGGAAGGAAGGGTCAGACCATGAATGGACTTGGAAGTCTCATTAGACTTCGGATATATCTTTAGGCCACAAGGCTATGGCCAAGATTTGAGAGTAGAGATGTGCATAATCATATTTGTGCTTTAGAAAGAGCTCTCTGGCTGCTGAGAGGAAGAGATGATAGATTGGAGAGAGAACAGACTGGAGTCAGGAAGACCAACTGGTTCCGGAAAGAAAGGATGAAGGCCTGGGCTCGGGCAGGGGCAGAGGGAGAGATGAGAGATGGACACTCGAGGTGAGAGTGCCTAGACTTCTCGGCCACACGATTTTGGACAGAGGTCATGTGACAAGACAGGTGTTGATGTTGACACCTGGACTTCAGGCTTGGGTAATTGGGGGGCTCTGGAGGTCACCCCCGAGATGGAAACCTATGAGGAAGAGCAGTGTGGGGTGGGGGTGGATGGCTCAGCTCGAGGTGTGTTGGGGTGCAGGTGCCTGAGTGAGGGACCTGCAGGTGGAGAGGTCTGGTTGAGTACTGAAACTCAATCTATGCCTGGGAATTAAATGTGCCCTAGAGAGGAGCCCAGATGATGCCAAGCTTTAATGGCAGAGGCACCCAGTTTCCCAGGGTGCCTCTTGCACCCATCAGAGGAATGTCCCCAAACAGGGGGAGGAAGTAAGAGCAGGAAGCTCTGTAATGGGAATAACTGGTGTGCACCTGCAGAAATCAGTGAAGGCCAAGGGTAGAGGGGAAAGGGCAGGCTAGGAACCAGTAGACTTCAAAGCCCCCATGGTTGTGTCTTGGAAAACATCTGGCTAATTGAATCCTCACATTTTTACAAATGCAGAAAGGGAAGCTCAGATGGGTAGAAGGACTTTGCCGAAAGTGCCTCCCTCAGTTGCTCACACTTTGGGTTGGGGAGATGAAGTACAGATTTGGTTTTGATTAATGCAAGATCTTACTATTTCCATCGAACTGGAGCCCCAGGGCCACCAGCACCATGTGTGGCAAAGAAGGACATAGCCAGAGTTCAGGGTCCAAGGGGAAGTGTTCTGAGGGAGGCCTGGAGACCTGGGACCTCCCTAGCTTCCCACCCTAATGCTCCCAGTCCCTAGAGAGCACCACCCTGTAGTCCACTCAAGGACACTGGCTCCTCCTAGCGGCCATAAGGAGCATTGCTTTTGGTCCCAGGCCAGCTTGAAGCACAAATCCCTGAAGCATCAGACCTCAGTTCCCTCTGAACAATTTCCAAATTCGAACCAGTTCCAGTAACCCCTGCCCTAACAGACCTCCGCTTCTCCATGGAGAAGACATTTGCTGTCGCCAGAGATGAGACCCGACCCCACCCCAAGGTGACCTTTCCCTCCAGGTCAAACTTTGAGGCTAGAGGGAAGCGCTTCCCTGGAGTATGGTGAGGGACTGAGAAGCTGGAGGAGTCCATCTGCATCCTCACCTGTTACAGTCAGCCTGAGAGCACCTTAAAGACAGGAGCCATGTTGACATCACCATTGTTCATTAGACTTGCATGGCAGTGCCTCATCTGTACTGGGTGTTTTATTAGATGTCTGTTGGACCTGAAAGCCTGTCCCCACTCATCCATTCAGGAACTAAAACTTCATACCTCAGAACTGGAGAACCCACACTCTTTGAGCCTCTTGTTTCATTTCATCATGAAGTTCTTCTGAAAAAATCCCAGGTTCCTCTGTGTGGCTTAGTGGCCACGGGAAGTACCTCTCTGCACTGCATGTGGCCGTCTATGAGGGTCTACACCTAGTACCAGCCCTCCTGGTTCTCCTTCCCTGCCCCCTCCAGGCCTCTCAGAGGGCAGAGGTGAGTCACAGCCCTCTTCAGGGCTTTGTCCTCACTGCTCAGAGCCCAGCTGTTTCTTCCCGCCAAGGTCCTTTAGGAGCTGAAGTTTTTGGTGTACTTGGCAATACCAGGAGAAGGGAGGTGGAACAATTTCCCTGACTCTTTTAGGAAGAGTTAGTTGTGTGTGGCATCCACCTGTGGGGAAATGTTTCCTCCCTTCTGGTGGAGAACACATTTCCTAGGGAGCAAGAGAAAACGAGGGCTGGGTGGGGAGGGCACCGAAGGGACTTGCACGTGGTTATAACAGCAACTGGCATTTGCAAGGACCTCAAGGTGCTTTCATGCACCACTTTGGAACATGAGAGATCTTTCCAGAGCCCCTATTTTGCAGAAAAGGAAACTGAACCAGACACATTGCTCAAAGTCACGGAATCCACAGGAGCAACAAAGCTGGGGTCTAACCAGTCCTCCTCATTCTCAAGATCAGTGTCCTGCCTCACGTTTAGAAGTGCCCCTTTTACACAATCTGTGACCTTTCAGGGACCTGTTTGGTGATGACCTCAGGCTTGACAATCTGGAGAGATGGATTTCCAGGACTGACTCAGACACAAGATTCCTTCCTCCTTCCCTCCCTCCCTTCCAACAAATTCTGTGCTCTCTGTGTCGGGCATTAGATTTAAGGTCAGGAGATCCTGGAAGGCAAGAGCCGTGCTTCTGTCACTTCTGAGAATTGACACTGGCATGGTGCCAGGCAGGGAGCAGCTGGGTAGTATCTGTGTAGAAGGAATGGAAGAGCCAATTCCCAAATGGCTGGTCCTCCTGGGTCACTGCCAAGGAGGCCCCCGTGGGCTTCGACACAAGTCGAGGGCCCTGGGATGATCAGGACACTGTCCTCCCACTCTGTGTGTAGGGATGACATGTGTGTGTTGAAGAGTAGAATAGTGTGACAAAGTCCCTTGAGAGCTAGAACCAGAAAGGCAGGGTGTCCCTATAGAGGCTGCAGTTGTGTCAGTGCCAGAAACACGCCTGAAGCAAGGGCAGCCGGCAGGACCCCTCCCACCCATCTCCTACCTGTGTCTCCCATGGGCCTGACCCACCTGGGAGTAGTTGGCAAGTGAGTCTGGTTGATCTGGACCAAAGGGACTTCCTCCCCGCTCACAGGGCAGGGCAGAAAATGCATCTGGGGAGCTGGGGTTAAACCAAGAGGAACCAGCTCACATGCACTTGGCATTCACGGTGCCTGATACACAGCGGACACTCAAGCAGTATTTACACGGGCCAGTGTTACGGGGGAGACTGAGGCAGGAGGATCTCAAGTTCAAGGCCAGCCTCCTCAGCAACCTAGTAAGACCCTCAGCAGTTTGGCGAGACCCTGTTTCCTAAATAAAAAATAAAAAGGGCTGGGGATGTAGCTCAGTGGTAAAGTGCCCCTGGGTTCAATTCACAGTACAAAAAAAAAAAAAGAGAGAGAGAGAGAGAGAGAAGTACTTGTGCCATGAATAAATGGAAGAAGGGTAATAAAACCTACCCAATGAGGTGTTAGGAGGATTAAAATAATAACTGCGGACATTCGCTGAGTGCCCGGGCTCTGCTAGGGAATCAGAGCTGGCTTGGAACAGCTAGCATATGCCTGGACCAGAAGACGCTCATTAACCATGTTCTTCCCCACTCCCAGATTAATTCCCTTTCATCCAACATGTGCCCAGGGAACCCGACCCTGTGCATGGCGTGATCTGAGCACACAGGACTCCAAGGTGATCAATGTAGTCCTGGCCTCCAGGAGTCTGGGGTGAGCAGGACAAGCAAACCGGGACACAAGCATTCCAGTGCCGAGACAGTTACCTGACCCGCGGGGAAGGCGCTTCCAGATTCCACTGCAATAAAGAAGGCAGGCGGGAGGAGGAGAGGGGCAGGAGGCTTCGTCTGGGCACCACACTAGCTGGAATCTGAGAGCCACTGTTGGGGAAAGCCAGCAGCCCAGGGAAGGAGATGTCAGGACAGGAAGAGACCTGGGCCCACTTACTGCAAAGACCCCCACACACACCAGTCTCTCCACACCTCACTCCCCTCTACTCCATCCACCGCCAGACCTTCTAGCCTGGTGGTCCCCCCAGCGACACTCTGACTCTCCTCCATCAGTCTCCAATCTGGCCTCCCTCCGACCTTCCTCTTACATACCTGCCTCTCTTGTGCTCCTGGTTTGTGATCTGCAAACTCCCTTCTACCTTCTACCTTCACCTCTGCCCCAGTGCCCTCTGGGAAGCCGCTTTTCTGCTAGGACTTGGCGGGAGGACTAGACAAAGAGAGCCCTTCATCATTTCCATTTATTTTTCCTCCTTCTTCCTTTTTTTTGTTTTTGTTTTTGTTTTTGTTTTTGTTTTTGTTTTGGTACCAGGGGTTGAACCCAGCGGTGCTTAACCACTGAGCCACACCTCCAGCCCCTTTTTATAGTGTTTATTTATGGACAGAGTCTTGCTGAGTTGTTCAGGCTGCACTAAATTGCTGAGGCTGGCTTTGAACTCCCAATCCTCCTGCCTCAGCCTCCCGAGCCACTGGGATTACAGGTGTGCGCCACCAGGCCTGGCCTCCTGTTCTCTTGCTGGCCAAACCCTCCACCTCTGCTCTGGAGCTGATACCTCTGGCACCTCCGCAGACTTTGTCCCCTCCCTGACCCATCTGTCTCCTGAATCTGCATTCTCACCACCAGGTCTACAGACAGGATCTAGCGTCTCCGCTGGGTGGGCAACTGACTCTCCTTTTCTCACATCATTCTCCAGCCCCCACCTCATTTTTCTTTTCCCCTTCCCAAAAGAATCGTTGACACACTCAATTTCCACTTCCTCGCTTCCCTTTCCATTTGTCTTCCCCATGCTTACAAAATGGAATGACAGGAGAATTCTCATGGGAGAATGTCAAGTGAAAACAGGCAGGACACCAAGCTGCCTTTTTAGTCTGATTCTGATTATTTATACATTAAAAATAAAGGAAAGGCATCAAAATCCTTAACGGTAATTATTTCTGAAGGTTAGATGATTTTTATTTGATTTTTAGACTCCGAAATAAATGATTTTATACAAAAGAAATCTCCCTTTAGCTAAACGTCTCTTGTGTTTATACCTAAGAAGAACATGTGTCTTTTTTTTTTTCTTTTCTTTTCTTTTTTTTTTTTTTTTTTGGTGTGGGGCGATTGGAACCAGGGGCACCCAACCACTGAGCCACATCCCCAGCCCTTTTTTTAATATTTTATTTAGAGACTCAGGCCTTGCTAAGTTGCTGAGGCTGGCTTTGAACTGGTGATCCTCCTGCCTCAGCCTCCTGAGCCGCTGGAATTACAGGCGTGCACCACTGCACCCAGCTAGAACATGTATATTCTCTTTTTTAAATTTTTTATTTGTTCTTTTTAGATATACATGACAGTAGAATGTATTTTGACATATTATACATACATAGAGTATAACTTCCCATTCTTGTGGTTGTACAAGATGTGGAGTGACTCTGGTAGTATATTCATATACAGACATAGGAAAGTTATGTTTGATTCATTCTACTGCCTTTCCCATTTCCATCCCCCCTTCTCTTCTAATCCAATGAACTTCTGATCTTCCCCCACCCCCATTGTGTGTTAGCATTTGCATATCAGACAGAACATTAGAACATTCAGTTTTTGGTTTTTTTGGGTTTAGCTTATTTCACTTAGCAGTTCCATCCATTTACTGGCAAATGCCATAATTTCATTCTTCTTTATGACTAATATTTCATTGTGTATATAAACCACATTTTCTTTATCCATTCACCTATAGAAGGGCACCTAGGTTGGTTTCATAGTTTAGCTATTGTTAATTGAACTGCTATAAACATCAATGTGGTTGTATCACTGTAATGTGCTGATTTTAAGTCCTTTGGGTATAAGCCGAAGAGTGGTATAAGAATGGGGTTCCATTCCAAGTTTTCTGAGTGATCTCCACACTGCTTTCCAGAGTGGTTGCACCAATTTTCAACTCCACCAGCAATGTATGAGTGTAACTTTTTCCTCACATCCTCGCCAACATTTATTGTTACTTGTATTCTTGATAATTGCCATTCTGTAGAGCATGTATATTTTTATACTGCCTAATTATCATGTCCTTGGTTCTTTGTAATTAATTAATTAATACTATAAGCATTTTTTTCAATATACATACATTGTAAGGCAATTACCCCATTCAAGTGAGTTAACACATTCTGTAATTCCCTTTAGCAATCCAGGAAGACAACTTTCTCACATATTAGTTTTCTTTTAGCTGAGAGTAGGATTGAAATTATATAAAGTTCTATCACTTATTTTTGCATCTGCATTCCTTTTTTTATACCATGTTTCATTCTTCCTCTTTTTACTTTTCTATCAGAGACATACCTGCACATGGCTAAAGAACTCAGTATGGCCTATCATCCACCATTTGCCTGCCTCTTGCCTGTCCATTACCTGCCTTCACCTACCCATCACACTCTGCCCGAGGTTCACTTCCTGATCATTCGACAGCAGTCAGCAAACTGACCGCAGACAGCCAGTGGAGTGGCAGCTTCCTGCTGCTGCCTGGGAGTTCAGTCACAGTACCTGCAGGATCCTGCAACCAGACCAACCACACCCCACCTGCAGGACCCCTGCATGACCAACTGTTGGCACCCCCACTCCAGGACCTCCAGTTGACCACGCCCACACCCCTGAGCTGCAGCTCGCCATTTGCCAACACATTTGGAAGCCACAGCAGCCATCTTGAATAATCCTGAAAGCTGTAGCTCCCATCTTTAGGTGGGACAAATCCCATCCTGAGATGCCTGCTGGAGACTGGAAGCTCATTGTCAGGTACCTCTCATGCATCAGGCTACTGAAGACTGGGAGGTGTGAATACTACATGACTGTTGTAGTGTAGATTTTCTTTTTTCTCCTTATTGAAAAAATTTAAGTTTTCATTTCTTTACTTTTCTCACTCTCTTTTCCTTTTGTTTACCTGTTCCCTCAGAGTCTCTTTCTCACTTTTTGCATGCTAACAACCAACTTCTTTGATTACACTCTCACTCTTTCTATTATCTAAAACTTCTATACATTCTTTTCTTATCCCATTAACAGCTATATCCTATCCCCCCCACATCCTCTTTGTCCTCCATGAGAAACTGCAGACCTTATTGCAAGTATATTTGTTATACTTCAGATAATAATTGAACTCATTCTGTTTATTATGACAATATTATTAATGTCCTCATAGGGGCTATTTGGTCTAGGGTTACATACTGTCTAAACTGGGCACTGCTAATATTGATCTCCCCCTTAAAGAAAAGGTTTTGGAAACCTATAGGGTCACTATAAGCCTATGGGGGGGAAACTACAATACCCCAGATCTGCACTGCTAGAGGGGACGATGCATGAACAACATGAAAAAACAAGGGAAGAAATTGATCCAAACAATTCTAGATTCTATATTAATAGAATCCAGTGACAGTACAGAAGAAATGTCAGAAAAAGACTTCAGATTACACATGATTAAGATGATTTGTGAAGGAAAGGATAAGTTAAAAGAGCACATGCAAGCAATGAATGATCATACTAATAAGCAGTTGAAAGAGCAACTGCAGGAAGCAAAAGATCATTTCAACAAAGAGATAGAGATTCTCAAAAAAAAAAAAAAAAACCAAACAGAAATCCTTGAAATGAAGGAAGCAATAAACAAAATACAAGACTCAATGGAAAGCATCACCAACAGATTAGACCACTTGGAAGACAGAATCTCAAACAAAGAAGACAAAATATTTAATCTTGAAAATAAAGTTGCGCAAATAGAGAAGATGGTAAGAAATCATGAACAGAATCTCCAAGAACAATGGGACATCATGAAAAGACCAAATTTAAGAATTATCAGGATTAAGGAAGGCACATAGATACAAACCAAAGGAATGAACAACCTATTCTATGAAATAATATCAGAAAATTTCCCAAGTCTGAAGAGTGAAATGGAAAATCAAATACAAGAGGCTTACAGAACACCAAATGCACAAAATCACAACAGTTCCACACCAAGGCACATTATAACGAAAATTACTAACATACAAAATAAAGATAGGATTTTGAAGGCTGCAAGAGATACATATAGGGAGAAACCAATATGAATATCAGCAGATTTCTCAGCCCAGACTTTAAAAGCTAGAAGGGCTTAGAACAACATATTTCAAGCTCTGAAAGAACATGGTTGCCAACCAAGAATCCTATACCCAGCAAAACTAACCTTCAGATTTGAAGGTGAAATAAAATCCTTCCATGATAAACAAAAATTAAAAGAACTTACAAATAGAAAGACTGCGCTATAGAATATTCTCAACAAAATATTCCATGAGGAGGAAATGAAAAACAACAATGGAGGTCAGCAAAGGGAGGAACTACCTTAAAGAAAAATTCATTCAAAGGAGAAACCAAGCCAAGTTAAAAACCAAAAATAAGCCCAAATGAGTGGGAATACAAATCATCTCAATAATAATAATCCTGAACGTTAATGACCTAAACTCATCTATCAAAAGACATAGACTGGCAGAATGGATTAAAAAGAAAGACCCAATAATATGCTGCCTTCAAGAGACTCATCTCATAGAAAAAGACATCCACAGACTAAAGGTGAAAGGATGGGAAAAAACCTACCATGCACACGGACTCAGTAAAAAAGTGGGGGTTTCCATCCTTATTTCAGATAAAGTGGACTTCAAGCCAAAGTTAGTCAGAAGGGATAAAGAAGGACATTTCATACTGCTTAAGGGAACCATAAATCAGGAAGTCATAACGATTGTAAATATTTATGCCTCAAACAAGGGTGCATCCGTGTAAATCAAACAAATCCTTCTCAATTCCAGGAATCAAATAGACCACAACACAATAATTCTGGGTGACTTTAACACACCGCTGTCACCACTGGATAGATCTTCCAAACAAAAACCAAACAAACCATAGAACTCAATAACACAATAAATAACCTAGACTTAACAGACATATATATTCTATCCATCAACAAGCAAATACGCTTTCTTTTCAGCAGCACATGGCACCTTCTCGAAAATAAACCATATGTTATGCCACAAAGCAGCCCTTAGGAAATGAAGAAAAATAGAGATACTGCCTTGTGTTCTATCAGATCATAATGGAATGAAATTAGAAATCAATGACAAAGTAAAAAACAGAAATTACTCCAACACCTGGAGACTAAATAATATGCTATTGAATGAAGCATGGAAAACATCAGGGAGGAGATAAAAAAAATTCCTAGAGGTCAATGAGAATGACGATACAACATATCAAAATCTTTGGGACACTATGAAAGCAGTACTAAGAGGAAAATTCATTGCATGGAGTGCATTCAAGAAAAGAATAAAAAGTCAACAACTAAATGACCTAACATTACAACTCAAATTCCTAGAAAAAGAAGAACAGAACAACACCAAAAGTAGTAGAAGACAGGAAATAATTAAAATCAGAGCTGAAATCAATGAAATTGAAACAAAAGAAACAATTCAAAAAATTGACAAAACAAAAAGTTGGTTCTTTGAAAAAGTAAACAAAATACACAAACCCTTAGCCACACTAACAAAGAGAAGGAGATAGAAAACTCAAATTACTAAAATTCATGATGAAAAAGGAAATATCATGACAGACACCACTGAAATACATAACATAATGAGAAGCTACTTTGAAAACCAATATTGCAATAAATAGAAAATACCGAAGACATCGACAAATTTCTAGAGACATATGCTCCTCCCAAACTGAACTAGGAGGACATTCGCAATTTAAACAGATCAATATCAAGCAATGACATAGAAGAAGCCATCAAAAGCCTACCATTCAAGAAAAACCCAGGACCAGATGGATTCTCAGCCGAGTTCTACAAGACCTTCAAAGAAGAACTCATTCCAATATTTCTCAAAGTATTCCAGGAAATAGAAAAGGAGGGAACCCTACCAAACTCATTCTATGAAGTTAATATCACCCTCATACCCAAACCAGGCAAAGACACATCAAGGTAAGAAAATTTTAGACCAATATCCTTGATGAATATAGATGCAAAGATCCTTAATGAAATACTGGCAAACCATATCCAAAAACATAATAAGAAGATAGTGCACCATGATCAGGTGGGGTTCATCCCTGGAATGCATGGATGGTTTAACATCCGTAAATCAATAAACGTAATCCATCATGTCAATAGACTTAAGAATAAGAATCATATGGTTATTTCAATTGACATAGAAAAAGCGTTTGACAAAATACAACACCACTTCATGCTCAAAACACTAGAAAAAATAGGGATAGAAGGAACATACCTGAACATTGTAAAGGAAATTTATGCTAAGCCCAAGGCCAACATCATTCTTAATGGAGAAAAACTGAAAGCATTCCCTTTAAAAATGGGAACAAGACAGCCATGCCCTCATTTATCACTTCTATTCAACATTGTACTTGAAATACTAGCCAGAGCAATTAGACAGACTAAAGAAATTAAAGGAATACGAATAGGAAAAAAGGAACTTAAGCTGTCACTAGCTGCTGATGACATGATTCTCTATTTACAGGATCCAAAAAACTCCTCCAGAAAACTTCTAGACCTCATCAATGAATTCAACAAAATAGCAGGTTATAAAATCAACATGCATAAATCTAAAGCATTTTATATATAAGCGATGAAACATCTGAAAGGGAAATGAGGAAAACAACTCCATTCTCAATAGCCTCAAAAAAAAAATAAGATAAAATACTTGGAAATCAATCTAACCAAAGAGGTTAAAGATCTCTACAATGAAAACTACAAAACATTGAAGAAGGAAATTGAGGAAAACCTTAGAAGATGGAAAGATCTCCCATGTTCTTGGATAGGCAGAATTAATATTATTAAAATGTCCATACTTCCAAAGGAGCTATACAGATTTAACACAATTCCAATTAAAATCTCTATGACCTTTCTCATAGAAACAGAAAAAGCAATCATTCATCTGGAAGAACAAAAGACCCAGAACACTCAAAGCAATCCTGGGCAGGAAGAGTGATGCAGGAGTTATCACTATACCAGACCTTAAACTCTACTATAGAGCAATAGTAACAAAAACAACTTGGTACAGGTACCAAAACAGACAGGTAGATCAATGGTACAGGAAGACACGGAGACATACCCACATAAGTACAGTAACCTCATACTAGACAAGGGTGCCAAAAACTTACAATGGAGAAGAGATAGCCTCTTCAACAAATGGTGCTGGCAAAACTAGAAATCCATATGCAGTAAAATGAAACTAAACCCCTATCTCTCACCCTGTACAAAACTCAACTCAAAATCAATCAAGGATCTAGGAATTAGACCTGAGACCCTTCACCAAATAGAAGAAAAAGTAGGTCCGAATCTCCATCATGTTGGCTTAGGACCAGACTTCCTTAACAAGACCCCCATAGCGCAAGAAATAAAAGCAAGAATCAGTAAATGGGATAGATTCAAACTAAAAAGTTTTTTGTCAGCACAGGAAACAATCAATAATGTGAAAAGAGAGCTGACAGAGTGGGAGAAAATCTTTTCCACACACACTTCAGACAGAGCACTCATCTCCAAAGTTTATAAAGAACTTAAAAAACTTTACACCAAAAATACAAAGAACCCAATCAATAAATGGGCTAAGGAAATGGGCAGATACTTCACAGAAGAAGATATACAGGTGATCAACAAATTTATGAAAAAGTGCTCATCATACCTAGTAATTAGAGAAATGCAAATTAAAACCACCCTAAGATTTCATCTAACTCCAATTAGAATGGCTGTAATCAAGAACACAAACAATATTAAGTGTTGGTGTGGATGTGGGGAAAAAGGCACACTCATACATTGCTGGTGGAGTTGCAAATTGGTGCAGCCACTCTGGAAAGCAGTGTGGAGATTCCTCAGAAAGCTTGGAATGGACCCACCATTTGACCCAGCTATCCCACTCCTCGGTTTCTACCCAAAGGACTAAAATCTGCATACTACAGTGATGCAGCCACATCAATGTTCATAGCAGCTCAATTCACAATAGTTAGATTGTGGAACCAACCTAGATGCCCTTCAATTGATGAATAGATAAAGAAACTGTGGTATATATATACAATATAATATTAGTCATAAAGAATAGTAAAATTATAACATTTGCTGGTAAATGGATGAAGTTGGAAAATATCATGCTAAGTGAAATAGGCCAAGTCCAAAAAACCAAAGGCCGAATGTTTTCTCTGATAAGTGCATGACAATATATAACAATGGGAGGGTGGCAGGGGGAAGAGAAGAATGAAGGAACTTTGAATGGTGTAGAGGAAAAAAGGGTGGGAGAGGGTGGGAATGGAAAAACAGTAGAATGAAACAGACAGTATTACCCTATATATATGTATGATTACATGAATGGCATGAATATACATTGTGTATGACAATAGGAATGAAAAGCTGTACCCCATTTGTGTACAATGATTCAAAATGTATCTGTAAAAATAAAAAAATATTTTAATTAAAAAAATAAAAGGTGCTGGAATGTGGAAAAAAAAAAAGAAGAAGAAAGAAAAGTAAAAAAGAACTTGACATTCCAGAAGGTGGATAAAAGTGAATGGAAATCCCCTGCCTTTCTCTTGCCATCCTAGTTCCCACTCCCCAAAGGGGAACATTTCAGTTCTCTTATCTATTTATTTTGATATTTCCTTCATGTTTCTAAACAAGCTATCTACTAGTATTTACAGAATTTTCCACTGTAAATATTTCTTTATTGCCTTCTTGTTATGGAAGGTGAAGATTTAGCTCTTATACGTGCGTGTCCTCTTCCCCTTCCTCATCTTACCCAGTAGAGCTGTCATGTCATATTTTATGAGATCTTGAAGTGCTTACCTCACATGACTATGAAAACATTACCCACAGCTAAGTCATGTAGTATACTATGATACTATTTACTATTTCCTTTTTTTTTTTTTTTTTTTTTTTGGTACTGGGAAGTGAACCCAGGAGCTCTTAACCACTGAGCCACATCCCCAGTCCTTTTAATATTTTATTTAGAGACAGGGTCTTGCTGAATTGTTTAGGGCCTTGCTAAGTTGCTGAGGCTGACTTTGAACTTGAGATCCTCCTGCCTCTGCCTCCCAATCTTCTGGGATTACAGGTGTGTGCCACAGTACCTGGCCTATTTCCTATTCTGAAAAACTCCTATCCCTAGAATTAAGCTCGTCTCTTTTTAAAAAATGGTGCCTAGTTCTCTATGTACCTCTTGCTAATGAATCCCCACACACTCTGACAGAAGTTAGAATCTTCTCTCAACATGTCAAATCAATTCTTTTCCCTTCATGACGTCCTTCCTAGAGCCCTTCCTCCTTCCGCTCCCATCTGCTCTGGGTGCTTTCTGGGCTCCCTTTGCCACCATCCAGGCAATGCTGTTTGCCTCTCTCTGGGTTGGGTGTTCTATTTTCTGAATTCTGTCTCATCTTTTTTAGCTTTTCTCTCCTTTTTTGCTGTAATTCATCCTTAAGTAGTTTCCTCAGAAAGACATGAGAGAGAAAATTTTCAAGACCTTTTTTATTCTGAACAGTTGAGATTCAGGCTTGTCACTGGATCACCTAGCTGGGTATAAAAGACTAAGTAGCAGATCCGTTTCCCTTAGAATTACCACCGCCATCACCCTTTCACCCCTACTCCCACCCTGCTGCTGGGGTGAAACCCAGGACCTGGCGCTTGCTAGGCAAATACTCTATCACTGAGCTTCCTTTCCCTAGCACCTCCCTTAGACTTTGAAAGCATTGTTCCTTTGTGCTGGCTGGGTCCTCCAGGACAAGGGTGAAGGAAAACAATGTGAGTGGGAAACTGCCTTGTTCTTCATTTTCTGGAGAAAACTTTCCATCTTTCATCTCTTCCTCTTTTTCTTGGTAGCTTCTTGCTCTAATTTTGTGAATACAAGTCCTTTTCTCCTTATCTGAAAATATCAGTTATTGGGTTTGCTTGATTAGATTTTTTTATGCTCCTTGCCTTGTCTCTGATTCTGCCAAGTTTTTTATCTGTGTTGTTTTATTTGCCTCATTTATTTTGTTTTGTTTTTATTCCATCTTATGACTGTTTGAAAATGGAATTGTGTCACTTGTCTGATTGTACATAAAATGAGGCACTGCAACCTGGTTGTGTGCGGTGGTGCACACCTGTAATCCCAGTGGCTCAGGAGGTGGAGGCAGGAGGATCATGAGTTCAAAGCCAGACTCAGCAATTTAGCAAGGCCCTAAGTAACTCAGTGAGGCCCTATCTTTAAATAAAATACAAAAATGGGCTGACAATGTGGCTCAGTGGTAAAGTGCCCCTGGGTTCAATCCCTGGTACCAGGGGGGAAAAAAAGGCACTACAGTTGAGTAGTTGGTCCCCATATCCTTTCTTCCTGCACATTTGACTGTTCAGCTAGAGAATAATACACTTCCAATCTTGCTTTATGACTTTCTGAGGTCATATAACCAAGTTTTCACCAATAGAGTGGAGCAGAAAATATATATGCTGCTTCCGTCTCATTTGCCTCAAACAAAATTGCTGCTCTCAATTTCCTCTTCCTGCAAGCCAGAACATAGATGTCCCACGAATAGATGCAGGTCATCGCTTAGGGGATGGTGAACCAGAGAGATAAAAGGAAACTTGAGTCTGCGAAAGACCTGGGAAGCAAAAAGCAATTAACTTCTATCTTCTTTAGTCCACTGTGTTTTAGGGTCTCCTTGATAGAACAACTTTTACTTTAATGTCCCAACTGATACAAGCACTGAAAAACTGATTTTCTCAAAGTCTTCATGCATGAGTGACAGGTTTCACTGTAAGGGAGCAGATCTCCAGGTGTGCTCCAGGCAGCTCTGGAGGTCCTTGAGACACTTGCAGGGAGCACTTAAAGTCATTTTCATGAAAATACAAAGTTGTTATTGACCTTTTTCATTCTCACTCTCTCCTGAGATTCTAGCACAGTTTTCCAGAAGCCACACGACTTATGAAAACCCAACAGATTAAATGAAGCATCCAAGATTTATAAAAACAAAATGATGTCATTATTTTCACCAAATAGTTTATCTAGGGGGTCTATAGTTATTTTCCATAAAAATATGTTAACATGTAATGAGTTTCTTATTGTTATTTTTAATTTCTTTTAGTTGTAGATGAACACAATACCTTTATTTTATTTATTTATTTTTATGTGGTGCTGAGGATTGAACCCAGTACTTCACACGTGCAAGGCGAGCACTCTACCACTGAGCCACAATCCCAGCCCCTTATTGCTATTTTTAAAAAAAATTTTTTCAGTTGTTGATGGGCCTTTATTTTATTTATTTATTTATTTAGATGCGGTGCTGAGAATCGAACCCATTGCCTCACACATGCCAGGCAAGTGCTCTACCACTGAGCCACAACCCTGGCCCTTCTTACTGTTATTTTAAAGGGATAAATAAATATTTTTAAATTGCTCATTTTAATTTTGCATGTATATCACCCATATTTTAAAAGGCCCTCTTAATAACTTTTAAGAATACATTCCACTGTCTTGTATAGGAACAAATAAAAAAGAAAATAATAACAACTTTTAAGAATATAAAGCTGTACTAAACCAGGTGCAGTGGCGCATACCTGTAATCCCAGTGACATGGGAGGCTGAGGCAGGAGGATCACGTGTTCCAGGCCAGCCTGGGTAAATTAGAGAGACACTGTCTCAAAAAAAAAAAAAAAAAAATGTAGCTCAGTGGTAGAGCGTTGGACTGCTGAGGTTTAATCCTCGGTCATACTTTAAAGATGTCCTGAAAGGAAAATTCAAGAACCATCGTCAGCATCTATAGATTATTTTTTTCCTTTAAGGTAGTGGGGATTTGAACCCAGGGCCTTATGCTTGCAAGGCAAGCACTCAACCAGCTGAGCTATGCCCTGAGCCCTATAGATTCTTCTTTTGAGTTGGCTATTTCCACCTGACAGAATTCTCTATTCTCCTGCTTTAAAACTCTCAGGGACTTCTCACTTCTATTAAAATCAAAGTCTTTTTCAGTGAAACTCACGACATCCGCCAAGGCTTGCTTATCTACCACTGGGCTCTTCCCTTTGCTCCTTATGCTTTGGCCACGTTTGTCTCATCCAATTCCTGCCGTGGACCAAGCTCTTGTAACAGTGTCCGCTTTATGCTTTGGTGTGAGTGTAGCCCTTGCTGCTCTGCCACGGCAACTTATTTTTTAAATGGAGATGTTTCTTTCCCTTCCTCTCTCCCTCTTCCTCCCTAATCTCTCCCCTTCCCTAATCTCAGGGGAAACAGGATTACCATTTTTCCCCATCCTAGGCAGATTTATCTGCCCCTGAGCACACACTCACCATAGGAACCAAGTAATCCAGACTTTGGGGATGGCACCAGAAGATCTCAGAAATGACTATCTCCTAAATTAACAGGTGAATTACAACGCCCACAGACAGCACACGAAATGCAGTCTTTGAATTATGCCTTTAAAAGCCTCTTGCTCCCCGCTTGATGGGCAGAATCACAGCCTCTAGGACAGGAGTTCCCCGTGTTTCTCCTTTGCTAGCAAAGTGATAAAACTTCTTTTTCCTTCTTCTCAAAACCATGTCCTCATTACTGGATTGGCACTGGGGACAAGGACCAAACTTTTGGCGACACTCTGACCTGCCTCAGGTTCCCTGCAGAGTAGAGAAATGGCACCTGGCAACCTCACACTCCCCACACAGCCCACCTAAGCAAACCTGGAAGGAACCTCAGTTGAATCTAAATGGTGAGGCTCCTGAGAAGTTGCTCCAGGCCATGTCTCACTCATTTGCTAACTACCAGGAAAATTGCCATGAGATGACTTCTCACAGTGCCCGGATCTCCTGAGGTGAGGTTCTCGTCTCACCTCCCCTGAGGACAGGTGCATCCTGGCATTGGCTCCTCAGAAGCAGGGTCACTTGTTGTCTGTGTTGCAGTCCTATGGTTCCTTTGGTTTTGGTGTCACGCTGCACAAGGGCCACTAGGAGCTGGTATCTTTGGCTACTCTCCTTTCAGTGAAGTAACAAACTGAATCCAGGAAGGGCTCATTGACTCTTTATAGCCAAACCTACCAGTCCTGCTTTGCCTTGTGCTTGACGAGCACGTGCCCTTCCCTCTGCCCGCGTGCTCTAATCTCATCCTGCCCACCCTTTTCTAAGTGTTACCTCTTTAGATCTTACCTTCAATGTCATCTCCTCATGGAGGCTTCTTAGGCCAGTTTGAACAAAGTAGACACTTATGGCAGACACCGCTGATTGCAGTTCCAACATCCCTTCTCCTGTCCATCCTTCTTCCTTTTTCTTTTCCCTCCCCAGGTCAAACCCAGAGTCTCATGCATGCTAGGTAAGCACTCTACCATTGAGCTATGCCCCCGGCCCTCCCTCCTTCTTTGCTAACAGGAACCTCCATTTGGATTTGTTAGGGTATTAGGAGATGAGTTAGATTTACGAGAGGTCGGGCCAGTCCCAGAGCTTGCCTCTTGGTACATGGAGCTGCAACACAGTGATTCCATTCCTTTGCCACTGACTGGCACAAAATGGACAAGGTGGTAATGGTTCTGCCAGGTAACACCTGAGGGATGTCTGGTGGAAATTCAACTTCATTTTTATGCCTTTTCTTACCTTTGGTTACAGTATGAGAACATTAACTTGGAACTTCTGTAGCCATCTTGAGACCTTGAGCAGACAAGCATGAGGACAAAAGTTAACACCTGAAGATGTCAGGGCTGAAAGAAGAAAGACCTGTATCACTGAGGTTGGTGAGACACCGAATTAACCCACCCAGGAGCACCTACCTTGGGACTTGTTATCTCCCATAACAGAGGTTTCTCCTTATTGTTTAAGCCAGTGGAATCCATCTTTCTTCCTTCCTTTCTTCCTTTCTTTGGGATTGAACCCAGGAGCACTCTATCACTGAGCTATATCCCCAACCCTATTTTATTCATGTACGTATGTATGTATTCATTCATCATTCATTCATTTGAGACAGGGTCTTGCAAGTTGCTTAGGGCCTTGCTAAGTTGCTGAGGCTGGCCTCAAGCTTGCGATCTTCTTGCCTTACTGGGATTACAGGCTTGCCCCACTGTGTCCAATTTTGTTATTTGCAACCAAAATCTTTCATGCAAATTCACAATCCTCCTATTGTTTGCTTATTTTCTTCACGAAACATGTCAAAATTTCATATAGTTCATTTATTTGTTTCCTTGGTCTTTTTCTGCACACAACCCACATCAGAATGTAAATCCCATGGAGGACAAGATCCTCCTCTGTCTTCATCACCATCTCCCCAAAGTCTAGCATCTCTGGGGCATGTAGGCCTCTTAAATATATGTGTTAAGTGAATGAAGAAAAAGAGACATTCTTCTATAATTTCTACTTTAATTATGACCCTTTCCTTGTTGGTTTGAGCTAGAGGATGGAATCAAACTGTGTTAAGGTTCTACTTACAGACCACCCCTTTTCATAGCTTGGAAAATCACAGGCTGTGGGCTCAGACATATCTGCCAGATATCAGCTGCGTGACTATAAATAAGACACTTGACTTCTCTGAATCTCCATTTCATCATTTCCAAAATGGAGATATGAACACAGGGCTAAGTGAGATTACCTATTGATAAAGCAACAAGTTCATGGTAGGTATTCAAGATGTATTTGTTCTTATCTCTGACCCACACACCTTCTCCCCTGGCTGGGGAGAGGGACTGAAGGTGAGCATGCTTTATGTAGTAATGGACTGGCACCACTCCTAAAGCCCACGCACCAGTGCTGTTCTGTTCCTAATCTTTGCCTCATCACAGTTACATTATTCTCAAACACCGTCCTCAGTTTGCTTATCCTCATCCTCCCCATCTCTCCACCTACAACTACGCCAAGTCCGTGTGAAGTCCTCACATCATCTGGGTTTTCCTGTTGCCTTTGTTTCCCAGGACACAATATGGGGAAGTAGAAAGAATGCAGGACTTGGACCTAGAAGGCCTGTTCTTCTAGTCTAGCACTGACTGGGTGAGTGGCCATGAGCCCGCCATTTAACTTCTGACTCTCCTTTTTCTTATCTGTAAAATAGATTTTAATAATGGATTTTAATGAGGCTCAGTTGGGAAGCTGTAGATATACAGACTTGGAAATTATAAAACATTGAACAAATAAATACTGATTATACTAATATTTTCAGCATTCTTGACACAGATTATTGGACTAGAGGCAAACAACACTAAGGCTATTCTCGCAGGATGCTAGGGCACCCTGTCTTGTTATCTGACCACAGCCTGTTCAGTCACTTCAATGTCCTTCATCACTGATTCATTCAACAAAAACTGAGCTCCTACTATGCACCAAGTTTGTTCTTTATGCTGAAAACAGAATAATGAAGAGAGTGGATTAAACTTCCAGCTCTCTTGACTCTAAAGATTTGAGGAAAAAGTTATGGTTGGTTTGGGCAAATCCATACCACCTGAAGACTACTACCATAGGTATTTTTGGCCATTGGTTATGACAAGCAGAGACGAGAAGGAATCATCAAGGAGAGAAATGTAGGGAAAGAAGGAACAAATCCAATCCTGACAGAATCCATAAATGGGCCTAATTTTGTTACAATTATGTGTCCGTACATCATTTATGTAGTATCCTAGCTAAGAACACAAAATCTGAATCTAATCATGAGGAAACATCAGACAAGTCTAAAATGAGAAACATCATTTTTTTTTCTTTGCTTGTTTGTGTTTTTCACTTAATAAAAGAAAAAGAAAGGCTGAGAATAACTTTCAGATGAAAGAGGATTAAAGATATGAGAAATAAATACAGATGGTATCCTATACTGGAGGGGAGTGCTATAAAGTTTATTATTGGAAAAATCGACAAAATTAGGATGTAGAGGGTTAATTACATTTACTCAAGTAAGAGGATGTCCTTATTCTTTGAAAATACACGATCCTTTCCAGAGAGGGAGAGGGCGGAGAGGAGGAGGGCCGGGGAAAGAAAAGGGAGGGGAGGGAAAAAGGGAGAGAGAAGAGGGAACAAAAAATAAAGCCAATGTACTGAGTGAACTGTTAACAATAGGTGAATCTGACAAAAGATACACGTGTTTCTTTGTACTATTCTTGAATCTTTTCCAAATACAACGTTTTTAAAAAAATTATGTTCAGGAGATCTGCATTGTAAGCTCACTTAGTGCGCGGCCCTGCATGAATACTTCCTCTCTTGGCCTGTTTTCTCGTCCAGATGGTTTCTAAGATTTTCTCTGGCTCTGGCTCTGGCAATCAAAGCCTCACGACTTTGAGGACCTTTCCAGACAAGGCTTTGGAAAAAAGACGGCTCTTAGTATCTCTTAAGGTTCACCACTTAGTATCTCTCTGTTCACCAGTTATTTCACAACTTTCTTCAAAGATTCCAACCGTCCTCTTTCAACAGCCATAAATTTGCCCCTGCCATGTTTGCCACAGGAGGTCCAGACCCGCCTTCTCAAGTTCCTGGGGCTCAACTTAGGGCAGTCCCTAGCGACTATACAGGATAGGCACGTGCATTTATCCCCAGGGAACTACAGTCCCCAAAAGGCTTTGTGGCAACATCCCACAGTTTATCACCAAAGAAAAAAGACTTTCTTACGCGGGTCGGTCGCCGCATGGCTTTTTGGGAATTGTAGTCCATCTACCAGGAGTCGCAAAAAGCAGAACAGACTGCAAAACACGCTTCCCAGAATTCACTGCGCTCCTCAGCACCAATCAGAGGTGCCGATCTTGGAGAGAGGGCGGGAAAGAGGAGCAGCTGTCCCGCGCACGCGCAGTATTTGTGGTTGAGGAATTCATGTGGAGGTCAGAGTGTAAGCAGGTGAGAATGGCGAGGGGTGCCCCAGGCTTGTGTCTGATTGTATGTGCTACCTTCCTCTGCCCTCCTATTTGCATTTTGGGCGAGTAGGGGTGCATGTGTGTGTCCGTTCTGTGGGCAAGGGGAAAGGGCTGAACCCAGGACAGGCCAGGGGTTGCGCAGGGTAAGGGAGGTGTGTATGGGGGCAGGGTGTGGAAAAATCCAGAAACCACTGGAAAGAAAAAGGATTGAGTGTCTTGGTGTCAGGGAAGGAAGATAACGCGCGGGGAGAGATCCGGGTGGTTCCGAAATTGAGGTCTGGGAGGCAGGAGGGGGGTTTTGACAACTTTGGGGCGGGTGATGAAAAAGTTAAAGGCTGGAGTGGTTTTTAGTTAGGTCACCTGTGCGCCCACCCACCGCGTCTCCGCCCCTTCTCCCGGTTCTGAGCTCTTCCTCATAGTGCAGCAGCAGCTTAGAGACATTCCTCAGTTGGTTCTTGTGTTATTTCGAGCCCAGAATATCATCCAGCTGGTACTAATCGGTTTTTCTCACTCCAGGATGTTGAGAAGTGGCATGGTGAGGAGTTAAGCCGTACCTCCTAGAATTAGACCTCTGCGTTTTAATCCTGGTTCTGCCATTTAGTAGTTGGGTGATCTTGGGCGTCTCAAGTCACCTTTATGTGTTCCTCTGTTTCCTGATCTGTAATAATTAACTTCATAGTGTAGTTGTGAGAGTTACATAAACTGTCCAATATAAATGATGGCAGTTTACTGTTATTTATTTTTGTTGTTGGTATCACCATTTAGCGTGTTCTTTCAGTTATTTTTCCAAACCAGAATTGCATAGAACCAACCACTCAGTGTCTCTTGGGATCTTTTTGTCCAGGAAATGGGAGTGTGGTTTAGTGTGGTGCAAGTTCCCCATGTCTTGTTCCCATTATTGAACCAAATGTCCCAGATTCCTTTTCTTTTTTTGGTTGAAAAAAGAAACTGCAAAAGAAAAAGGTCGTGAGGAATTGATGGCTGCACTTTGCCAAATGTGGTGTTATTTATTAGGTGTCCCTCAGTTGGTGATTTAGAGCTCTCAGGAATGGGAAAATAAATAACAAGCTTGAGAAGTGAATGTTGTGCCTCAGACCTTTCTCTGAGGGTTTGGGCTCAAGTCGTTTTATTTTGTTTTTACCCTCTTAGGTGTGAGTGGGTCCAGCAGAAGGAAACATGGCTGCCAAAGTGTTTGAATCCATTGGCAAGTTTGGCCTGGCCTTAGCTGTTGCAGGAGGCGTGGTGAACTCTGCCTTATATAATGGTGAGGCTCTGAGGTGAGGGGTGGTGGGTCACTGCCCTTTACCGGAGAATTTCTGTTGGACTACATAGCCCGTGACACTCTTGATGGTAGCTACTGTCTGAATGTTTGTGAAGCGATCTCACCTACTGCCTTCCCCCATCATATGCTTGTATTATTAGAGCCTGTTCAAAAAGAGCTTCCCAGTCATTGCTGGTTGGATGTTTCCAGCTGTTCTTATCCATTCAAAGTGATGCTACATCACCCGGTACTGTGGCAGCGTATTGGGATTTGCACTGGCTACCTGAAGTGGAGATCTTATCTGTTCTCTTCTGCCTGTGCGTGGAACAACTCAGCAAAGACTTTAGTTAGTTCAGTTTGGATGATCTTGTCCTGAGCATCAGCTTTTACTTTGCTAGTTTCAAAAAAACTGTCTTTACAACGTATTGCCTACCTTTTAACAAGGTTTAAGGGTTTAAGCTAGCCTGTCTTCAACTTTACCATGTGACCTTAGGCAAGTTGCTTTTATCTCTGTAGGCCTCAGCTTCCTCATTGGTCAAGCAATGAGTTTGAACTAGTTTAATCTTTAAGATCCCCTTTAACTCTGACATTCTATTACTTTCATGCCCAAAACAATTGTAGATTGACACACACCTGGCTGTCAGACAAAAGGATTGTTTTCAGAGTGAAGGTATTTGGATCAACTCTAAAGTCTATAGAGTTCATAGTTGATTGGAAAAGCCTACTTGGGCTAGGCACAGCAGGGCACACCTGTAATCCTAGCAACTCCAGAGGCCGAGGCATGAAGATGGCAAATTTTAGGCCAGTCTTGGAACTTGGCAAGGTCCTGTCTCAAAACAAAAAATTTAAAAAGGGGTGGGGATATCACTAGTGGTAGAGCACCCCTGGATTCAATTTCCTATAAAAAAGAAATGAGAAAAGCCTGTTTGGCTTATATGGCAGCTCTTGATACTGCGATTGTTTTGGTCTCAATCTGTACAACTAAACAGTGGTCTCCATCACCGAATTTCTCTCTGAATCAACAAGATAGCTCTCTATCCCCCTCCCACCCCCGCCAGTGTAGAAAAACTGAACTCTTAGAAATTCTGAGTGGGACCTTCTGAATTTCAGGATGCTCCTAGTGAGGATGCTGCTGTACTGGGCTATGTTGGAACCAGGATGAACATATTGTAATAGTGAAAATCTCTGTGAGTTGTAGAAGTTTGGGGAGATGATTCCTAGGAATGTGTGGTTGGGAGTGTGGGGATGGGATGATTAATCAGAAAATCAACAACCAGTTTTCTAAAGGAGAAAGGGTTCCAAGGTCTTATAAACAAAGACCTTGGGGAGGCATGTGAGACAGGAAGTGATTGCTTAGTTATGCAGCTATTTAGAAACCTCTGGAGACCATAAATTTGGGAAGACAGAGTGAGAAGCAATACTCAGTAAATAAACAGAAAGCAACAGGGATCTTTGAAAGACATGACCCTTGTGGTTTAAAAGGCAAAGGACCTTTCTGACATGTCACTATCCTTCCTTCCTAGTGGATGCTGGGCACAGAGCTGTCATCTTTGACCGATTCCGAGGCGTACAGGACATTGTGGTAGGGGAAGGAACTCACTTTCTCATTCCTTGGGTTCAGAAACCAATTATCTTTGATTGTCGCTCTCGACCACGTAATGTGCCAGTCATCACTGGTAGCAAAGGTGAGTAGTGACACCTGTGTTTTGGTAAAGCAGAGAGAGTTTGGGTTGCTGTCCTCATCTCTCAGCTCCAGAAGCCTGAGTGGGATACCAGGATCCAAAGAGGTTGGACTTAGGGTGGGATGGGGGCTTAGTGGTTGTGTGCTTGTCTAGCATGTGCATGGCCCTGGGTTCAAACCCCAACTCTGCCCCCCAGAAAGAAAAGAAAAACAAAAGAGATTGGATTTGTTGTCATAATTCTCAGCATATTTGCCCTGGAGAGCTTTATATGGATTCATAGACAGAAATGTATTCATAAAGTATATACACAGACAGCAGTACAGATTTAGAGATATATATAAGGTTTATCTTAAGAGTTACATGGTGATCTAATTTTAAATCTAAGTGTGCCTTTTACTCCCTCTGTTGATCCTTCCCATCAGCTCTTGTTCCCCAGAATGACTATCTAAACCTGTCTGTGGCCATCTGTTTGCCTTTGTAACTGACTTACCCTTTGTCTTACTTTGTGTGGCCTCCGCTCCTACAGTGTGGACCTCACGTTGCTGTCTCCTAGGCTGAAGTCCTGGTGTCTGAAACATTCCACTGGGTTTCCAGTCAGATCCTGACATGAACTGCCATCACCAGTTTTCCCCTCCCTACCCTTAGAGGTATACAGACAGCAAATAAAGTTGCACATGCAGTTCAACTGTGACATTTCTACACATAAAGAGGAGAGGGTACAGTAGTGTTGGCCATATAGTGGTGAGCACAGCAGCCTTCCAAAGAAGGGAAGGTCTTGGGGAAGTTAGTTTTTATTATCGTGATAAATTTTGGTGTCCTCCCTGCTGTTCTTCAGCAGATGTTTGCTTACTGTGGTTGTGCCAGGCGTGATACTGTTTTGGAGAGTGGAATAGTTCAAAGAGGACGTGAAGGAGTCCAATCTACCCAGGAAGGCAGACAAGTGAACAAGCAATTATAGTAGATTTAAATTAAAAGCCTGCTTCTAAGCCTCCCACCTCTTCAGGATTTCTTTCTGTACTGTCCTGTAGTTGTTCTGAGGATGAATTATGTATCTATTTCAAAAACTATTGAAGGGTACCTCCTGAGATCAGGGGCTTGTATATGTTGATAAGTTTCCCACCTCTCTTGGCCAGGTCAGGATTCCTTTCCTGGGCACTTGGTCCATATTGTTGATGACTACAGATAAACTGTGTCAGTGTATAGCTTCACGCAGGCCTGCTTTGTCTAAGGGAAGGGCTAATTTCCCCCTGAATCCTGGTAAGATCTGTGACTAATCAGGCTTTTAAAACCTCACCCTGCCAGTGACTTACCTGCCTTCTCTTAAATGCTTTACCAGATCTACTCACAACCCTTGTGTCTATTGCACATTTGACAGAGTGCTTTTATATCTGTTTTCTCCAGTTTTCCCAAACATTCCTGCATCATCACCCTTCTAAGACAAGGAAATAAGCTCAGGTTATCTAAGGCTATGAGAAGCTGCATAATTGGTAACCAACAGAGTGGGCTCAGGCCTGTGAATTGTTTGTACAGTTTCTGCCAGACCCACACCGACCTCTCAAGGTTAACTCTGACTTAGGCATGTTCACCAGACCTTGGAAAGGCCTAATTCTAGAATTCTTGGTATTGACTTGTCATTTATCTTAAAATGTTCCGTCTTCTAAACATTTCATGGCACCCATGAGACATACCATCTTAACTGCTCTTATCAGTGGTCATTAGGACATACTGAAAAGCTGGTGTCATCATTGAATCCTTTCAGACATTCCTAACTCTGCAATGCTGTATGGGTTCTCTGCCAAGGAAACTAGGCATACCTACTCCATGCCTTCTAAGGTCTTATTAAAAGCCATTTTGCTTATAAATTGTAGCAAGTTTGGGGTGGGAAAGATCATTTAAAAGGCCATTTGTTTCCCCCATGGGTTTTATTTTATTTATTTATTTATTTATTTATTTATTTTATTTATTTTTTGTTGTTGTTGAGGGACCTTTATTTTATTCATCCATTTATATGTGGTGCTAAGAATCAAACGCAATGCCTCACACATGCTAGGCAAGTGCTCTACCATTGAGCCATAACCCCAACCTGGGTTATATTTATTTTGATTCATTGTATGGGTTTTAGTTTTAACTACAGTATTTGTTCCTTACCCTAAGATTTGCAGAATGTCAACATCACACTGCGCATCCTTTTCCGACCCGTTGCTAGCCAGCTTCCTCGAATCTTCACCAGCATTGGGGAAGACTATGATGAACGTGTGCTGCCATCCATCACCACAGAGATCCTCAAGTCAGTGGTGGTGAGTGAATGGAACCTTCGCTGTGAGCCCAGAGCAATGCCCTAAAGATTGCTAAGTGACAGGAAGAACTTGACTATAGTGGGTCGGGATGTGGCCGAGATTCTTCTCTGCTTTATCATTAACCTGACCTGCTTTCATCCTGTCCTTCTGAAACCAGGCTCGCTTTGATGCTGGAGAACTGATTACCCAGAGAGAGCTGGTTTCCAGGCAGGTGAGCGATGACCTCACGGAGCGAGCAGCAACCTTTGGGCTCATCCTGGATGACGTGTCCTTGGTAAGGTCCTTGGGGAGTCTGAGTGGAAGGGTTTTGGTTCTTTGGTGACCAGCTCGTTTCTGTGTAGACATGGTTAAGTCTTGCCTTCCACTTTCCTAAATGTGAGACTTGAAAACACAGAATCTTCTTGAGGAGTGAGCAGTCTCCTTGGGTCTGTTTTCAGTTGACAGTCCTTTATCTACCCGTCACACATATTTTTCTTATAAGCTCTGGTCATCCCCAGATGGTCTCTAAATTACCAAACTATGACTATTCCCCAGAGTTCCTCAAAAAGTGATGTCTTGTTAACCCTGTTTGATACAGTAAGAAACTGCCTGGTGGAGACCAGAAAACAGCTTGGTAGTGTTTCTCCCAAGCACAGACCTCCCAGCCTGACCTGGGAATTTTCCAACACTTAGGGTTTAAATCTCTGTGAAGTAAGTTCTGGGGACCCCTACTGAAAGGCGATAGAGTGCAAATTAATGGTTTTGTTTGCCAGGGCCTGGTATGGAGGACAGGGGACATCTCTTAGGCATAAGCTAACCTCCAGAGACATTATAGTCTGTGTATTTATGTGACATTTAGTGTCATAACTCAAACAAAGCAATACAGGCAGGATAGCATTTCAGGTGGAGGAGGGTGAGGGAAAGGGGTCATGTTTCTAGATTCTCTGGGAAAAATCATTTGGAGTGATTTGTTCGGGTAGTGAGAGTGTTTCCTGTTGAGTTCTCCTGTGCATCACTAGGGAAAGGCATTGCTTCCCCTCGGCATCTGCACAGCTGTTTAAACAGTGATTCTCTAAATCGCCAACCCTCACTCTTGAGGGCCAGGACCCTGCTCCACCTTCTGTTGCTCCAAGGGGAAGAGCGTGTGGCTCCCTCTACTGGCAGTATGCCAGGCTGCAGCCTTTGGCCCCTCTGCCTCAAGCTCTTCCCATTTGCTGTTAGTTAACCTGAATACCTTGGCTGTGAAAGCTCACTATGTAAAAACCTAGGGAAAACTTGGCATTTTACTTGACTCTGACCACATACTCCATTCTGGGGAAATGTGGGCTGACCACAAGAAACCATATCTAAGAGGTGTGAGAAGAAAATTAGATTTCCTGGGGAATTTGCTGCCCTCAGCTGGCCTGTTTTGAAATTTTATTCCTTAATTATACATTTAGTTTTTCATTTCTCAGAATTGTATTTTCTTATCCAAACTTTAAGCAAGTCCAGAAATGGATCAGGCAAAGTAGAGCAGCTGCAGTGTAAGAGTTAGTAGTGTAGTGTGAGAGCTTTGGAAAACAGTGCTACCAGGATTACTTCTCAGAAGTTTAAGTCTGCTTATTTTTCAAAAAGCAGAGATTGGGAGAGTGGAGAAAAAAATGAAACAAATAGCATTTGATAGCAAAACCATTCCCTTTGTTTCTTCTTTTTCAATAAGTTGGATGAATAAGAAAATTGCTCTAGGGTAGGCATTAGGATCTCTGAGATCTGTTCCCATTATCTGCACTATCATTAGAGACAGTTGCTTCAGCCAAGTCTGTTACTCGATTAGGGGAGGTATGTGGCTAATCAGACTTAAACCCTCACCCGGACCAATGGCTTTCCCTGCCTTGCCTTTCTTTTAAACCCTTTACCAGAACCGCTCATATATTGGGAATACCATGATGTCCTCCCCATCTTGCTCTGTCGTCTTCCTGTTTAGTGGTGGGGATGCTTGCAAAAGAAGTGGACTGGTTAATCCATAAGCAGAGAGCATCAAGCTCTTGGAACCCTGGGAACTGGCTGCATCCCCTGCTCTCAGGGGCTCACTTTTCCATCTGGCCTCCCTTGGATCTTTATACAGGCATCAAAGAAGATGATGCCTTAGAAGAGCACTGGTCAGTGGTGGGGGTCCTAGAACTCACAGATCTCCTCCTCTAGGGAGGTGGTCAGTTGAGTGGACACCTTTTGTTGCCCATGGGCCCCATTAAGAGCCACAGGTGCCATTTTCTGTGAGAGCTGGTCACAATGAGCTTGACAGAAATGTGCATGATATTGTTGACAGCCAAGGATTCTGGGGTATAAACTCAGTGTGGGTGAGAATTTGGAGATGGAAGTTGTCTCCCAGTGCCTCCAGCTGCTAGAGCCATTCCTGACCTCTTCCTTCCAGCAGCCAGGGAGGCCTCCCAGCAACCCTGTCTGAGCAATTACACTGCCTCATCTTGTGCTCACTCTCTCCCCTTAGACACATCTGACCTTTGGGAAGGAGTTCACAGAAGCGGTGGAAGCCAAACAGGTGGCTCAGCAGGAAGCAGAGAGGGCCAGATTTGTGGTGGAAAAGGTGAGCATTCAACCAGATGGCAAGAGGCTCTTTCTCTTTCTCCTCTGCTCAGCTTTCCCGTTTGCTGGGTGGCCTGGAAATTCATCATCTGTCATCTCTTCTTCCGGGATAATCGGAAAGGGATTGAAGGAACTGTGCTCCTGCAGTTGGTTGCAGAGTCTTTGGGGGCTAGTCAGGGACATGTGATGTTATGTTCCTAAATCACTGAAGGGTAATTTTTTTTCCACGTGCCTGAGATCAAAAACTCTCAAACAAATAAAAATGTTACTCCTGGAATATTTTCAGCTTCACTGAGAAGTCATTTTGAAGCATGGTTACATAGTGAAAACTTGACAGTAAGAAAGATCAAACATTGCACCAGATGTGCTATCGTCACTGGATGTTTTTCCATCACTAAATCCATCCAGATGTGTCAGAGTGTGTGATGGAACACAGTATATTGGCCTAGCAGCCTGGTCTTTCTGATGTTTGTGAAGATGTATTTATTTACTGTTCCTTTTTCTAGCACTAGTGTTTCTATTCTAAGACCTTTTGGTCTTTCAAGTCAGGGAAAAGAAAGAGATTTAATTTTGGAGACTGTAAACTTCATGTGGGCAGGGACTTGCTTTGCTTTATATCCTCCATGACTCCAGAGCCTATAACAAGTCTAGTACTTTGCCTGGTGGTACTAGGTGTACAACATTTGCTGGAAAATGAACAGCCTATCAGTTTCAAAACTGTATCTTGGGCTAAGTGTGCAACTCAGTGACATAGTGCTTGTTTTAACATGTGCAAGGCCTGAGTTCAGTCCCTGCACCAAGAGAGAGAAAAAGAGTGTTGATTTCAAAGAAGCTCAGTGCTATACTCTCCTCCCACATTCTGAAGGTCATATGTCTAGACAGATGTGTTGGTGTTGGTAGGGCAAGCCAAGGAGATTGCAGGTGCCAGCTGAGCTCCCAGGCAGCTCCTAGCAATCATGGATGCATGCTGCTCCTTCTTAGCTCTATTGGTGGTGGTTCTGTTTTGTAGTGCTGGGGATTGAACCCAGGGCCTCAGGTGCTAGACCAGAACTCTACCATTGAGCTACATTCCTGGCCAACTCTAGTCTACTGGTTTTGATGGAAGTTGTTTTGACTTGGAACTGGGGAAGGATGAGCCTGGGGATTGGTTCCACCTTTCTTTTTTCCTCCATTTTTCATGGCCTTGAATCCTCCCAGCTCAGAATAGAATTGTCTGGATCGGATTGCTAGTAATGTTAATGAGAACTTTGAAATGAGTTAGCTACTTACATAGCCAACAGAAGCATAGCCCTACAATGATAAGTGGGCATTAGAGGAAAGAGGAGGTTGGGTAGACGTTGTGCTTGTTAACTCCGTTACAACGGGAAGGTAAGTTCCCCGAGTGCCTTCAGAAACCTGCACTAACCTGATCCTTGCTAGGCTCTAGTCTGACATCCAGCACCCTGAGGTTTGGTCACTCTCGTCTCCACTCTTTAGGCTGAACAGCAGAAGAAGGCAGCCATCATCTCTGCCGAGGGTGACTCCAAGGCAGCGGAGCTGATTGCCAACTCCCTGGCCACTGCAGGTGATGGCCTGATTGAGCTGCGCAAGCTGGAAGCCGCCGAGGACATTGCATACCAGCTCTCACGCTCTCGGAACATCACCTACCTGCCGGCAGGGCAGTCCGTGCTCCTCCAGCTGCCCCAGTGAGGGTTGCCCTGCCTGCACCTTCTCAGGCCACCTGGGCCATAGCCCCAATTCTGAACACCACCTTTCTTCTGCCCCCACCCCAGAAATCACTGTGAAATTTCATGATTGGCTTAAAGTGAAGGAAATAAAAGTAAAATCACTTCAGATCTCTAATTAGCAAATGAAACTCTTTCATTCTTCTCACATCCATCTACTTTTTTATCCACCTCCCTACCAAAAATTGCCAAGTGCCTACGCAGACTGGCTTTGGGTCCTGCAGGGCCTGTTGGCGCTCCAGCCTAGGCACTGGCAATTGGCAGAAGAAAAGCAGGGCAGTGTTCGTGATGGATGGGGGAGCACAGCTGGCAGCCCGCATAGACCTATAGACCGCATAGCCTCCCTCCTGTCATTTATTGAAGATTTGAGGACAATGGCACTCACAGCTGAACCAGGAAGGCAGGCCTCGATTACTTTCCAGCCTGTCCTGCACAGATGCAGCTGAAGAGGTGCTGGGGAAGGTCAGAGAGGAAGTGGTCTGTCTCTTACCATAAGGCTGATTCCCTCTAACTGCGACCAGCGGAAGCAGGTGTGTGTCAACAGGGCATGGATTGAAGAGTCTGCCCCTGTTGAGGTGGGTGGGCCTGATTTTGCTGCCCCCCAGGGTCCTAAAACTGGGATGGACTTGGATAGTGAGAGAGGAGGTCTGGACCGAGATGTAAGTCCTGTTGAAGACTTCCTCTCCACCCCCCACCTTGGTCCTTCTCAAATACCCAACGGAATTCCAACTTGAAGGATTGCATCCTGCTGGGGCTAAGCATGCCTGCCAAAGACGTGTGCATCGTGCGTTCCTGCTGCTCTGCTCAGACTGCCCTTCTCGAAGGCTGTGCGCCTGTGCATCGAAGGAAACAATCATGGGAAGAAAACAAATGTGTGTAAACTACTGTCAATAAATGACACCCAAATCTTCCAGCTGTCCTATGGGTTTGTTTTTTTGTTTGTGGGAATTGTGGGATCAGAACAGAGTGTTCCAGTAGTTTTTGCGTGTTCATATTTGTATCGCCAACTGGGACAGAATATCCAGCAAGGCAAAAAGGTGCTTGGGTTTCAGAAAGCACTTTGTTCTGTGTTCGTAATTGAGACCCATCCTGAAGGCCCATCCCATCCTCAGTGATGGTAACAGGTTTATTGTGAGGTGAGTTAACAGGAAATGAGTTAGTTAGCTTTCTTCTGTGTATTGGATGACCAGCAGGGTGGGCCTGCCCTCCGTCAGCAGCACCCTGACAGGAGGGAAGCCCTTGGCACGAAGTACACGTCAATAGTTCTCCCTGCCCTCTAGTTTGATCTCCGTACATATCAGATGGCTGGGGTGTTCTTCAGGGTACCATTCTACTTCACCATGACTGATGTGGGAAATGAAAACGCCTTAGCATTTTAAGGAGACCAAATTTTTATGTTTTGTTTGGTGGAGGAGAGCAGACCTAGGACTGAAAAATAACTGCCAGCCATCCACCTCAGGCTTTTTAGGAACAATCAGAAGCATGCAGCCAGGCACTGTTGGCATGCATCTGAAGTCTTGGGAGGCTGAGTCAGGAGAATCACAAGTTCAAGATCAGCCTCAGCATTTACACCCTAAGCAACTTAGCGAGACCTCGTCGCAAAAAATAAATAAAAGAAAAAAGGGTTGGGGATGTAGCTCAGTGGTAAAGTGCCCCTGGGTTCAATCCCCAGTCAAAAAAACAAACAAAAAAACCATGCCTTCACCTTTGCTCTGGATTCAACTCTGGGCTCACTGCCTGGCCTTAGAGACCCTTCAGAGGACTTCAGGCTGCATCCTAGCCTAGATGCTGCATTTCCTCCCCCAAAGAGCCAGGTCTAGCTAGGAGCTAAGAAAGATGCACAGATTTGGGTTAGAACTGAGGATTTAAATTTTCCCAACAGTCTTGCAGACGGTAGGCCTCTCAGCAGGATCTGGTCCCCTGAGAGCAGGCAGCAGTGTAATGGACTCCTGACCCTCTGTGAACCCCAGAGCTCCCACCAAAGCCTCCCTTCCAGCATGTCCCTGCCACCTCACCCAGCCTCCTTGTCTAGGCCTCGGGGTATCTCTTCCTGCTTGTGTGTTTTTGCTGTAAGGATGGCAAGGCCTGCGAATGATGAGGTGCCTGGACTCCAAGCACACTAAAGACTGGAGCAGAAAGAGCATAATTCCTAAATAAGTTCCAGACTGGCTTCCACTCTGCAGCCCTCCTCCTTTCCTGCTGTTTATTGCTTTGGACACCCTTTGGGGGAAGGGGCAGGAGGCTCCTCTCTCCACTGCCCCCCCTCCCTGGCCTTTTTTTAAAGAGTCCGTTGTGTTTCCTGCATTCAGTGGGGAGATTGGGTTTCATCTTCCAGGTGTCTGTGGGGGAGCCCTGAGCTGAAATGCTGCCCAGTACAGCATCTGGGTTCCTTCTGTCCCAGGTCAGCCTTTTGGGTAGCAGACAGGCCAGGTCTCCTGCTGGCTTTGCCATTAGTCTCCCTGTCATGGGTGGCAGAGGCACATCCCAGTGTCCAGCAGCCCTGGTGTCTCCTTCTGCCTTGATTTCCGCCAAGTAATTCTTTTCACAAATGTTCAAGAGCTGTTAACTGGCTTCTTAGCCCCAGAGCCCCCTGATGGCCTCTGGGTTTCTCAGAGGCTGCCACAATGGGCCTTTATCAGCTGCAATTCTCTGAGCCTTGGATCCTAAGCCATGTCCTGTCCTGGCCAGGGAAGGGAGAGAGCGGGAAGTGTCTTCCTCCCTCTCTCCTTTTGCCAGGCTGAATAGTTCCCTTGTTCAGCCTCTGGAGAGTTGCAAGCTAAGAAGGCAATGGACCCTGGACGGGAGGGGAGAGAAAAACCCTCAAGGGCTTGTCATTTTCCTCATGTCTGTGACTTCTAAGTGCACTGGTTGGGGGAGGTTGATGGCCATCCCAGGTGGGTCTATCTGAGAGCTGAATAAAGAAGATAGAACACTGGTCAAATCTGGACTTAGCTAATGCCATTCTAATAGGACTTTCCAGTAATTAGCAGAGGCCTGTGCTTAGGTCCTCCCCTTGACCATCACCAGTAATCGTGGGTGGAACATCCACCCTGGGTAAGGTTACAGGAAGATGTAAGTGATTCCACCACCACCCCTTCCTCTGTCTCCCATTTATAGCGCAAAGTGCTTCAAACTTCATTTTTCTAAAGCAGATCTCCTCCCCTTCACTGAGGAAGCTTCAGTGGGCACTGCTTACTAAGGAGAAATGTCTTGTTCCGACAACCAAGGCTCTTGCGGACTGGCTGCCCCTTTCTAGCCTTGCCGCATACACCTGCCCGGTGGTTCTCATAGGGTGGGAAACTTTGTTAGGAAGTGCCGTGGCTCCTGGCATTAAGTGGGAGAGAGAGGAGGTGGCGGGAGGCTACAAGGCCTGCTTTATCAATAGCACCCCCTCTGAAAATGTGAGTTCCTTGCCCTCCTCTGTGCCCTCTTTGCTCATTGTTGCCGCCCCGTGCCACGTAAGTTCTGTTGCCTCCCATTCTTTGAGTTCCAGCTCAAATTCCTTCTCTCCTACCTCTGCAGAGATTCCTTCTCCCCCAACCCCATTACCTCTCCCTTGCCTGAATAACTAATGTGCATTCCTATGAACATTTAGCACTCTCTTCTTTAAATTGCAGTTGTGTGTGTGTTCTCTCCTACTCTAAAATCGTAGAGGGCAGGATACCCTTCCTTTTCTTTCCCCCTGATCTTTTCCCAAGCCAAACATGCCTGGCTCTTGTGGGAATTACTGAGGTTTGTTGAATGATTGGAAGAGGGTCTGAGTTTGAAATGATGACTGGGAATCAAGGCTCCTTAGTTCACCCAGGCAAGTTACCTCGAGCTGAGACTGATTGGGGTTTCGTGGAACTGGCAGACCAACCATGCACTAATGCACTTCCACACCGATTCCTCAGAATCATCCCTGCCTCCCTTTATATGGCATCCACATGGGGACTCTCCTTTGCTGTCACCTTCCCATGGCCCACTCTTTCCTGCTTCTTCCTGGAACACTGCTCTGCTCTCTCCTCCCTCCTTCGATCCCTGTGTCTCTCCCCACCACAAGCCCAGCTTAAAATGCCCCTTGTCCAGAAATTCACCTCTGGCTGACCCCTTCCAAGCTCTGCTTGTGTATAAAGTCTCTCTTTATAAAAGAGACATCGGCTCTGGAACTCTGGCAACACTGAGATTGAGAACTGAACATAAAAGGAGCGATGAGGCCTGTCCCAGCTGGTAGGCGCTGGGTGCCTTGGCAAGGCCCAGACACATATCTGGAAGAGAGAAAGGATGGAAATGTACTGGGCCTGGGGAAACCAGTTTATAGCTGGAAGAGAAGGTTCTTGTCCACGACACTGGGTGGATGGGAGGAGGGTTTCTCTCCATCCCCCTCTAATCAAGCTACTTCTGAAGAGTAAAGTCAAAAGGGCATGGCTGCTTTTGGGGACCTAAAAGCTGTCATTATCCTTGGAGGCTAGGACAAACCACCTGGATTTGTTAGAAAAGCCATGATCAGTGAAAAAGTTGGATCATCTAAGTTTGGCTGCAAGAACTGTGGACACTTCTGGGGGTTTCCACAGTACACAAGCTGACTGTTTTTCTACAGCTAAGGATAGTTTCTATACTTTTAAATGGTTAGGGAAAAAAAATCAAAAGAATGATATTTTGTGAAATATGAAAATGATATGAAATTCCAGCTTCAGTGTCTTGTGGGACACAGCTAGCTATGCTCCCGGCCACTGCAACAGCAGCATAAGGTAGTTGTTACCGAGACTGTGTGGCCTACGAAGTCCAAAATACTATTAGAGAAAAAGCTTGCTGACCCCTGACTTAGGGGATTAGATGGTCTCACAAAGGAAGGAACCCTGGAATCCAGAAGTCTAGGGCACCAGGAGGAACTGAGGGCTTCAAGTCAGACACTAATGTAACTGTCATCAGATTCCTTGATTGTGTCCAAGGTTATGGTGACCTGAGAAACAAAGTCACTCTGGAGCTCCGGCATGCAGATTTATACCACCCACTCTTCTGTGTGGCTTGCACGTGTTTCTATAATGGCAGAAGATGTTAATGTGGGGTTGTGGCTCAGTGGTAGAGCGCTTGCCAGTACATGTGAGGCCCTGGGTTTGATCTTCAGCAATACATAAAAACAAATAAAATAAAGGTATTGTGTCCATCTACGACTACCATATATATGATGAGAATGAGGGTAGCAAACAGGAATTATGAAAGAAGGAGGACCCTAAAGTATCTCAGAGGTCTCAGGATTTCCAGGTTTTGGATAAAACTACTTTTCCCCACAGCTCTGCCCTCTAGGAAGCATTTGCAGTGATGAATCCCAGAAACCTGGGCCTCTGGTGTTTCAGATTTGGCCAGAGGAGTCCTTTAGCTAAGACCATGACTATCCTGGACAACACGGACCCCCAAAGAATCTACAGGTGCTCTCTATGGTGGATTGTGCCAACTATGATCTTTACCAAGCATCTGACTAGAAATCCCTTCTTTCCTTTGTTGCCCGGCCCTGCTCTCAATGCCATTTCCTTCTTCCCCATCCAGCCCCCTCCCCTCCTCAGGGTCCTCTTCAGCACTTCCTTCCTTCAGGACTCCTTTCCTGTCTAACTGCACCTTACTGAAACTGCAACAGCATGGTTTGCAGATCCCCAGGAAATCTGCTTCCTTTGGGAGAGTAGAGCCAGGATCTTGCCTGGTGTCCCACAAGTGGTGGGTGGCAGAGCCCCAGACTCTGTCTAGTGTTGCTCCCAGCCCCACTCAGTCCCCAGGTGTTCCAGTGTTGGAGGCACCCTGACAGGTAAAGCCTTCCTTCCCACTCAGAGGTACAGATGAGACAACCTCTTCGTTCCTTTCCTGGGTGCATGTTTATCCCCAGTGAGACTGGAACAGGTGGGAGGCAGAGACAATGTCCTCCTTTGGGAAGGTTCCTTCATGCTAGTGAACTGTAGCAGCGCTTGCCAACGCAATGAGACTCTCAGTTGGTCTGGACCTCCCAGACTTCTCACTCTAGGAGGTACAAAGTTCTAGAACTGAAAAAATTTAGATCTGAATTCTGACTCTGATGAGACCATGGGTAAATTACATAAGTACTTTGAGTATCCTTTGAAAACCCTAAGGTTATAAATATTCATGTCACAATGTTGTGGAAGAGTGAGTTGATAGGTGTGAAAATTCTTATAAGCAGAACAGCACTTGGCTTACTAGTCTCCTATGAGAGCCTTAGACAACCCCGCCCCCACCAACCCCGCCCCTGTTGTTTAAGGAAGGGTTCCATGGCTGCCAAAGTTTGACTGTCCTGGTTCTTCTCAGAATTCCTCTTATCTCTGCTGTTTCAAATCATGAGCCAGTGGAGGCTCTGGCCTCTGTTCTCCACCAGATGGCAGCAGCCTGACTTCTTCTGCAGGTTCCAGGCTCTGGGGATAGGAACAAGATGTTCAGAAAAATTCGCTAGGGAAGGGACCAGGAGACTGTTCGCAGCAACAGTTGGTAAATAAATAGATTGAGGTGATCCTCTGCAGATGACTTCCTGAGGAGACATCCTGGGCATCTGTGGCTGCAATATACCAACTGTCCTGCCTAACCACCAGCCAACTGGTGCCGCCGATCTCACAGCCCTGGTTGGGTGGGGACAGGGGTCACCACCCACCAGCTCTGCTTTCACTCTCTCTTAAACCAGCAAGGCTCCAGGGTGCTAAATACTCAGGCTTTGGTGGCCCAAGTTCGATCTGGGGAGTTTATCCAGTTGTTAATGAATCAATACCAGGCAGAGGGGACATCAGATTTTCTTTCTGAGGCCTCAGGCGTTTCCTTCCCATTTCCCAAAGTTAAAGGGGCAAAATTCAATCTGATAGGCTAAATGCTTAGGGAGATTTGACCTTCTACCTTGTGGATGCTTTTCTGAATGAACAGACCTGAAAAGGACAAATCTTGTATACCAAATTTGGTTTATTCATGCACCCAACCAGGGCATGGACATAGGAACCTACTGTGTGCCATTCTGGGGGTAGGTATTTCAGAGGATTAAAAGGAGAATGGGATGCAGGTCCTTTTAAAAGAGACTTTGTTCAAATGACAGGGGGTTGAGACACCTGTATTGAAGTACTTTATGTTACAGTTTTCCTTCTTTTTCCTTCAGTTTTCTGTTCTGTATTGTTTGACTCAGGCCAAAAGTTAAATGATGAAGTCATGAAATGGGGAAGGAACAGGGAAAGGGGGTGGTTGGAAGGGATCCTGAGAAGCTTCCAGCATTTGCCATAAGGAATCCACAGATTGGAGGGTAGAATTGGCTATGCTGTTACTGATGTGTACATCTTACGGTAAAGCATTTCTTCCACCTCTGCCTTCATGTTTCCTGGACAAAATTAGCTGCACCCTGCTTCATCTTGCAAATGCATGCTGGTTCCCCTCTTTCCCTCTCTCTGTGTTAGAGGTCAAACCCATCATGGCCTCATGCATGTTAGGCAAGCACTCTACCACTGAGCCACATCCCCAGTTACCTTTTATTTTTTATTTTAAGACAGGGTCTTGCTAAATTGCTGAGGCTGGTTTTGAACTTGCAATCCTTCTACCTCAGCCTCCCAAACTGCTGGGATTACAGGCATGTGTAACCACACCCAGTTTTTGAACCCAGGAGTTTGAGACTAGCTTGGGCAACATACTAAGACCCTGCATTTAAAATGAAAGAAAAAGAAAAACACCAAAAAATGAATACTTGTGGTTTAATACTTTTTTATTTTCAATGACACAGAGAAGTGTAAAGAATAAAACAGAATGAACTGTAATCTCACTGGCCACAGGTACTATTTTAATTACATATTACCTCACTGTAATGGAAACAACACAGAAAGACAAATAATGAAAAAGTGGAAGCCCTGCCCCGCCCCAACTTTTCTCTCACAGTTCCTCTCCCTCAAAATAACCACTGCTAGGTTGCTGAAATTTCCTTCTAGAAAAAAAAAAAAAAGTGATGCATTCAGAAGTGCATGTAACTAAGTCTATATGTACATGTCCTCTGCCATTGTAATTATTTGCACAAAAAGGAATCACCGTACACACTGTTCTGCACCTTACTGTTTTCATTTGTTGAAATATCTTGGACATCTTGTCACCATAGCGCATCCACCTCATTCTTTTTAATGGCTACATTGTTTTCTCTCATGTGGATCTGGGATGTTTTGTTACCACCAGTTGGCTTTTCTTGTTGCAAACAAAACTGAAAAACAAGCTGCCTGCATTTTAAAAGGGCCCAGAGATCTCTGCTCATGGTTTTTCCACAGGCAACCGGATTGTGCCCAGGGTCCTAGAAAACGACCTTTGTGGTGAGGGGAAGGGTACTGCCTGGGCTCCTGGAGCCACCCGGTGGCTTTGTACTGTGAATGTGTAGCTTTGACTTCTTTGGGGAAGTTGCCCTTCCTCCTCCTCCTGTTCCTGACAAGCAGACTTGCCTGTTACCAGGCTGGCCCTCTAAGCATGGGCTACCCTGGAATTGAGTCCTCATGTCTCCCAGCTGGTTGAGGGCTTGCTGGGTCAGAAGGTGAGCTTCCTGGGTCTCTTGGCTCAGGTCAGGGTTGCTCTGCTCGGTTGGTGTTCATGGTTGCACGGTGCTGCTCTGAGATTCACAAACAAACAGGAAGTCCGTCCACTTCCTCCTTGCTGGGGCTGTTCCCTTGTCCTTATCAGCTAGTTCACCCAGAGGGGAAGAATCAGCCCTGGATTCAGAAGGCTACTTCCTGGTAGAAAGATGGGGAATTCTCGTCCCACTGCCAGGATGGTCTCCCCTCCTCTGTGCACCGTGTTTGCCCAACTAACACAATCAAACTTAGGTTCGAATTTTCCCCTGCTGAAAGACTTTTTTGCTAAACCCCACCCTGTTTGGATCCCCTTTGTCCCTTTGGTTTTGAGACATACTTCTTTTGAACTCGAGGTAAGCAGCTCTCTAGGTGATGGTGGTATGAGAATGTTTGCTACTTTCTTTTGCCTTTCCCAGGTTCTGCAACCTCTGTTCAGAGGGGATGCTCCGTAAAGGTTGGTTGACTGAATGACCAGTTCCCAAAGGGACACCAAAATGGGGTTCCACACAGTGGGGCCAGAAAGCCTTGCTGCATGGGACCCAGGGAAGCTGAAAGGACGGGAGTGGTGAGGACAGTTACAGGAGTGTGAGGCAGAGGTGGGGCTAGGGTGGAGGCTGGAGATGAGAGCTGCAGATACTCCCTGCAGTCAACGACCGTCCTGCATGCCACCAGGCCACATGGAAAAGTGGTTCCTTAATTGAAGAGTAACTACAGACAGGAGACAGGGGGGACCCATTTCATAGGAATTTGAGTTTTAAAAACACATTCAAACATAAATACAATGCTGAACACAACTAATCCTTTGCCGTGTGACTCAGCGTGTGGATTAGGATACCGTGGTGCCTCGGGCAATCATTATGACTATCAATTACTTTAGAGAACATTAGATGTGGGCCTGGCAGCCTGGATGAGTCACTGTCAGTTGTTTTTTGAAAGAAAGAAAAAAAAAAATCTCTGATATCAACCTGTTTAGTTGCTACTGTTCTCTTTTTCAAGAAAGCCGGGTGCAGACACTAAACTAAAACGGACACTAAGAAACCCTAAATGCCCAGTTATCTCCTGAATGCAGTTGTTTGAGTATCAAATGAAAGTTTCTCTATTAAGAATCTGAGTGCAGAGGAGCATGAGGCAGGGAGAGCCCATTCAGGTGAGGGTGGAATGGGGACTGATGAGGGGACAGGCTGGGGGGACAGACCTTTGGGATGAGAATGTGTAAGGAGGCCCTGGAGAGGGACAATGGCGCTTTCTGAAATTCATCTAAAAGACTGGAACAGAGAGGGGCCCAGAGGCACATGCCTGTAATCCCAGTGGCTCAGGAGGCTAAAGTGGGAGGATAATGATTTCAAAATCAGGCTCAGCGACTTAGGGAGGCTCTAAGCAACTCAATGAGATACTGTCTCTAAGTAAAATACAAAAATGGGCTGGGGATGTGACTCCATGGTTAAGTGCCCCTGGGTTCAATCCCCAGTACCAAAAAGAAAAAAAAAAATTTTTTTAGATTGGAACAGGAGTTAGAGGTTCAGCTCAGTGGTAAAGCAGTTGCTTAGAATGTATGAGGCCCTGGGTTCAATTGCCCGCACCAAAAAAGAAACCCCAAAACAAAAAACTGGGGCAGACCACGAAGAAGCAGTTCTGAAAGCTCCCAATCCCTCCAAAGGACACCATGCTTAAAATGGGGATCAGAAAGTGGACAGAGGCATGCCCCTGGTGTCTGTTGCCAGAATGTGAGAGGTTCAAGGTGTTCCTTGCTCTTCCTCTAGCTCAATATATTGTCTTGACAGCATCACGTGGAGAAGGTGAGCTCCTCACATGCCCTAGAGCGGTTTCCAAATCTTTGCCTTGTTAGGTGTTTATTCCAGAAACTGAGAAGGGAAAGCTCCCCAGAAGGAGCAGAGTGAAGACTGGGCCCAGGAATGAAGGACGCAAACTGCAGCCTCTGAGGCTGGCCAGACACTCCCAGACTTCCTAGCATGCCAGCACCCCTGCCCAGCCCAGTCCCCATTGGACAAGAGGAGATGAGTGAAAACCTCAGGTTAAAAATACCCAGTCTTGTTATAAAGAGAAAGAGACACAGGAAGGAAGTGTGGGGAGGCAAAGCAGAAAAGAGAAAAAGCCCCAGAAAGAGGGAGAAAGACATGTTATTAATGACCAGAAGCTGATCAGGTGGAGCCCCTGGGGGACAGCTTCCAGGTGTCTGTGGGGGTGGTGGGCAGGGGATGGGGCTCCATGAGCTTCACTTTCTTGGACGTGATTTATACAGATCTTCCCAGAGAAACGATCTTGACCTACTAATACCAGGACTCAGATCCTCCTGAAGAGTCTTAGTCCAGGGTGGACAAGCAGAGGGTCCCCTCCAGACAGTGGGGACTGGTACCCAAAGGGGAGCCTGTCATGCCTATGGGAGAGAGAACCACTGGAGCCATCAGACTCTCAGCCCTGGGCAGGGTAGAAAAGGTGTACAGCTGGTCTTGAGAACAACAGCCACTCTTGTCAGAGAAGGGAGAACAGTGAGACAGCTGAGTGCGGCAGCAGAGAGTTGACCAAGCCACAGAGGTTGAGATCAAGACTCTGGTCAGGGAAGCCTACCTCTGCCTCTTACTAGCTGCATGAACTTGGACTAACACATAACTTTCTTGTGCTTCAGTTTCCTCATCCATAAAACCATGGCCACGGTGGCCTCTCAGTACTATGGAGATTAAGTGAGCTAATAAACTCACAGTGGCTGGAACAGTATTTGCTTTTTACAAGCTGGCTATTGGGGCGATTGAAGGGCAGTGCAGGTGATGAATGGAAAAGAAAACCTTAACACTAATGTCACCGGGAGGCTCTTCACAGAGAGCCTGCTACCACATCTGGCTAGGAGGCAGCAGGGGAAAGGAGGGTCTAGAGATAAATAAGGTAGGGCCCCAAGTGTATTTGAACTACTAAGCAAACCCATTTCAGCACAATCCAAGAGTATTTTGCATCGAGTGCCAAGGTGCAGAGAGAGGCAGTAACTTTCTCAGCCTTCAGTATTTGGAAGGGGCCAGGTAAGGTGGTCTTGGCCAGAAGAGAAGACCTGGAAAGATATTCCAGACATGGTACCTAAAGTGGCATCTTCAGGGTGGTGGGTTGGAGGTTTGGGAGCAGGGAGGGTTCTGGGGGTGGCTTAGACAGGTCAGTAGGGATAACCTTGCAAAGCTCTGTCAAGAGTTTGTGCTTTAGGGTCTGAGTTTCATCCCCAGCACTGTAAAAGAGACAGAGTTTGCATTATCCTGTAGGCATGAGGCAAATGGAGAGACTCGAATGGGGAGAACCTGATCCAGATTTATCTTTGGAAGATTTCTCTGGCAGAAATGTGCAGGTAAATGACAGGGAAAGAGAACCATGGGAGGAAGGCCAACCGGTCCCAGCAGTGGTCCAGTAAAAGACAATGCAAGGAGGATTCTTAGCAAGTGGATTCATCTAGAAGGATGACTGAGGAAGGTCTTCTGTGATTTGTAGTCCAGCAGCTGGGCATCTACTGGTGCCCTTAATGGAGACGGGATAAAAGGAGAGAAGGGAGTCTACAAAGGAGGTTTTAGTAAGGTAAGCTTGAGGTGACCAAGATGGCCAGGAGGGGACAGAAATGTCAGATATGGCAATAGGGATGAGGTGGGCTGGCAGAAGACTTCTTTCAGACCAAGTGTGGCAAAGTTTTACTATATTATTATTATTTTATTTTGTAGCACTGGAGATGGAACCCAGGACCTCAAACATGCCAGGCAAGTGCTCTGCCATGGAGCTACGCCCCTAGCCTCTTTAGTTAATGTGTGAATGAACACGAGAGTCACAGGCCCTTTTTGGCATTTGAGGTGTCCTAAGAGAGGTAATGGGAGGTGTACCAGAGGGGCTGACAGGGCTCCCTCACTGTTTAGGTGATGACCAGAACAATCGCAAAGCATCTGGGTTTATTTTGCCTAGTTAAATGACATTGTGGATTATATTACCTAACCTGAGCCAAATAAAGCTTTACAAAATGGACCGGGGGCTTAAAAAGACTCCCACAAAGAAATTGCAGATGAAGACTGTCCTAAATCAGGAAGTACAAGCACGCCAAAAAAAAAAAAAAAAAAAAAAAGGCAACCCAGCCTTTCTCCTCACATGAGCTCTCCATTGATCCCATTATGAGGTTAAAACAGTGACAATCTAATCAGGTCTAATATGAAGATGACCAGCTTTTTTTTGTTTGTTAATTTGTCATTATCAAGGCAATTATTTGAAACACAGACTTCTGTGTCTGCCATTGTTAAAAACAAACCCCACCCCAAATCCATACTGTGTCTTGCAATACTAATGGTAGCAGGTTGCATATACAACTTAGAAGTAATGGGACACATGTTTCGGGCACATGCTCGAGTTTTGTTACTGATGAGATGTCACACCCAGGTTGGGGATTATCATCTCACAAGGGTTTGATTTTAGCAAAAGTTCTTAAGTCAGAGGTTTTGGGTCCCAGGGAATGAACTGGTTTCCTACTTTATCAGCTCTCCACATCTGCAATACTATGTGTTGCATTTACCTCAAAGAACAAAGGCTGCCTGTATTCTGGAGTGTGGCCGCAATGGTTCACTTGTCTTTCATCGCCTTTATCCTTCTCTTCCTTCTGGAGATGAAGGAAAGATTAATTGAGCTCCCTGGAGAAAAGCATTAAATAAATACAATGCGTCACCCAAGTTATTGTTACTATTATTGACAACGCTGGCAGGCTGCGGTGGTGTGTGCTGCTCCAGGGGTTCCAATGCACAGCCAGGCCACCGCCTTCCGCCACTTCATCTCTTAATCATGTGAATCCAGGGGTCCCTCTGGTCTGAATCTTATGGGCCATGGAGGCTGCTGGGGCTTAGAAAAACAGAAGCTCAAAAAGGATGGGATTGTCATTCTCTAAAGAGGAAAGAGCCTACTTCCTGCTACACAGAATCCCAGAGTGAACTGGACCGGTGACGGGTCAAAGAAAAGCATTTCCAGGAGCCAATGCCAAGGAGCCAATATCTTCGCTAGACTTGGGTACCTGCATCCCACCTGCAGAGGCATCTGGGGAAGGGGTGGGACTTTCCTGGTCTTTGCTCTCTCTTTTCCTCTCCAAGAACACACAGCTATAAGATTTTACTTTAAAATAATCATTTCTAGGGGCTGGGGATGTAGCTCGGTTGGTAGAGTGCTTGCCTTGCAAGCACAAGGCCCTGGGTTCAATCCCCAGCCCTGCAAAAAAAAAAAAAAAAAAAAAAAAAATTCCATTTTTTCAAGGTACATTAGTGTGAGGAAGTTAACAGGGTAAGTATAATTATTCTCCACAGTTTATGTCCAACATTTATTGGGCCTGTGTCCTGTGCTCAGGGTGCAGTGCTAGGCACCATGGAGACACAAAAATAATGGAGCTGTAGGGACAGAGATGATCCTGTGGGCAATTTCAGACATTTGTGTCATCACAGCACAAGATGGGTACAGGGGCTTGAGAGGTTCAAAGAAAGAAACCAGGGTTCCAGGGTGGGACAAGAGTGAGGCACAGTCATGACCTGGGACTTGAAAACCTGAAAGGTCTGGCCAAGTAGGGATGGAGGGAATGACGTTCCCAAAGAAGAAATAAAACCCCCAAATGGGCTATGTATAACCACCTGTGAGTAGGTACTTCTGACTGACCCAGAGGGTGAAGGAGAAAGGTAGGGTTGGAAAGCTGTATTGGAACCAGATTCAGAACTACCACATGCTAACCGAGATCCAGAGTTTATCATCAGCGAGCAATGTAGAGCCTTGGAAAGCTTTTGGGTGGGTGAGGCAATTAATCCAAAGAAGTTAAAATCAAAACAAGAGTCGTCCAGGCTCCTATGGTGAGTTAGTTTGTGGCCCAGCCAGGACTTTAATCCAGCTTTTAGATTGACACAAGTCAAACCTCTGGCCCTCGTGCTGACCAGACATAGATGGGTCTGTGGGAAAGCGCTCCAGGCCAGCGGCAGGCAGCTTCTCTGGGAAACCCTGGAGCCCGAGTTTCCATGTAGCTGCGTGTCCTCCTCTGCTGCTGGCTTGGGTCTTGTGTAGCTGAATCCTCCCATGGAACCTGGGTGGTGGACGAGCCAGTGGCTGGACTGTGGTTCTTGGGAACCCAAGTGGGTTGGGCTGGGAATGGCAGAGTGTGGGATCGCTGCAATAAAACGAAGGGAGAGGAGTCCTTGCAGTGTCCTGGGGTGTGAGGCACACAGGGTGTGGGGCCCTGCATTCCTGGATGGTTAAGACGCCACAGCTGATGATTATCATCATTATTCCTGCTCTGGCTTCTCTGAGCTTTCATCCTGCAGGACCCTGCCTTGCTGGGCCAGCGTCACCAACAAGCAAGGGGCGGGGAGGGCGGCTCCTGGCTGCGAGGGAACACAACATGACTGGCTTTCTTCCCCAGTGCTGAACCTATCTTGGAGGCATGGGCAGAATTTCTCAGGGAGAAACTGAGGCACAGAAGCAGGGAATGATTTGATAGAGGTTCTGTAGAAGAGACCACCTCTCTTCCCTGCCACCCCCTCCTCAGTGGACCATGATTATCCTCCCTGAGTCGGGACAGATCTTAGCCTGGAGGGGAGCCAGAGAAGGTGTGGATTCTAGAAGAGAGAACTGGTCTGGGGCCAGGACAGCAGAGCTGGTACCCTCTGTGCCAGGCGCTGCGGGCATCATGAGGTCAGGCTCCTGGTTTCGCGTCTCTTTGGAAGGTTTTCCATATGGGTGGATCTTCCCCAAGCCCCTGAGGGAGGGCAGTGACGTGCAAAATGACCAGCTCTCTCCCATAGAGGCCAGATTCAGCATCCTGGTTTAGGCAGAACCTGGATCTCATAAAGATGGGTCAGGCCCAGGGGCAGAGAGCCAGACAATGGCTAAGAGACAGGGAAAGGCGTGTATGTGTGTGTGTGTTGTGCACATTTGCTAACATCAGGCTTCCAGTGGTGACATGTCTCTGCTTGCTGAGTTGAGATGAAAGAGAGAAAGAGGGACAGGGAATGTGAACGGCAATCTGAGGACTGGGTGAGGGGCTGAGTGGAATCCTACAGTGCACATAGATCCTGTCCAGAGTGGGTACTCAGAGCAGAAGGGAGCGGTCTGCCAACTGCAGGCTGAGACTCAAGTCACCTTCCTCAATACCTGCAGTCCACTTAGTAGTAATTCTTGGGAACATCTTCTGACTTAAGAAGTAGGACACCCAGAAAAATAAGAGGAGGAAGTTGAGGAGGGAAGACAATAAGCAGGACTTTAGTGACCTCCACAAGCTCTCACATCCACCAGAGCCAGCTGGCCAGTCCAGTATTTATGTATCCAGAACTTACTAAGCAGCTTCTATGGGCAAAGTAGTCTGCTTGGAACTGTGTGTACAGATGCATAAGACATGTCCTCTGCCTTCAGGAAGCTCTCTGGTAAAGACAGATCTTCCTTCCTTTTTATCCTTCCTTGGTACTGGGGATTGAACCCAGGATCCTATACATGCTAGGCAAGTGCTCTACCCATGAGCTATATCACCTGTCCTTATTTATGTATTTAATTTTGAAATTTGGCTAAATTGCTGAGGTTGGCCTCAAAATTGCAATCCTCCTGCCTCAGTGTCCCGAGGAGGTGGGATTACAGTTGTAAGCTACAGTGCCCTACTTCTGGCTGCTTTCTTGATACCCACCCAGTCATTCAGCTCTCAGTCACAAAAGCCACCTCTCTTGCTTGCCAGTGTGATTAGGAAATTCTAAGGCTCACAGGTTTTCCAGATCCAATAGACCTTCAAACTCTAAGGCCTCTGCCTGCCAGCCGTCTGCTCTTGGTGACCCAAAGAACATGCAGCTGTGGCTCCCTGATGCTAAAAAACACAATTTGAACTTTGGGGGCCATTTTCCAAGACTCTCCCACACATTTCTCACTCTTATTACTCAACAGTGTCCCTTTCCGTCCCCAGCACAGGAGCATTTGGAATGTAACTCTTCACATCTGAACCAGAAGGAACACCTGTTTTAAAGGAATCATTTTCACGTTTATAGTTGATCTGTTCAACATTTACTGAACAGTTGCTCTGTACCAGGCACCGTGACAGGTACTAACACAGCCCTTTTGGTGATTGAGAGAGACATGCCTCCTGCCCTGGGGGAGCCCATGATCTAGTAGGGAAGACAAACCCTAATGACGGAAATAGAATGTAGAGAAAGACAGGACAGCACGAGGAGTCCCTGAGAGTCCTGCTGAGCTGCATTTACACCTAGGCTTCAGGTTTTTCAGCATATCTTGCTGGGGAGAAATGTAGGGTGTTCCAACAGGATGTCCACATGGCAAGGCCCAGAAGGCACTGGCCCCTACTCTGTTCTACCCCTACGGGTGAGGTCTCTACCTTCCTGAATCCCTGTCTTCTGGAAGTGACACAGAAAGCAGGGACAGAATTTAGAATCAAAAAAATCCACATTAAAACAAACCCTTTGGCTGGGCGCAGTGGCGCTCACCTATAATCCCAGTGGCTCGGGAGACTGAGGCAAGAGGATCTCACGATCCTCAGCAACGGCGAGTTGCTAAGCAACTCAGTGAGACCTGTCTCTAAATAAAATACAAAGTAGGGCTGGGGATGTGGCTCAGTGGTTGAGGGTACCTGGGTTCAATCCCTGGTACCAAAAACAAAAAACAAAACAAAACCAAAAACCCTTTGGACAATGAAATTGTCTACAAAAGGTACTCAGGATTCCACGGTGTTAGGAAATACCAGCCCCAGCACTTCCCCTGAAAGCAGCCATCGTTCAAGATGTGAAATATACTCTCCCTCTTCTGACTAAACTGCCGTGACAGGTGGAACTCCTGTGTTTCTGAGACATCCATGAAGGAAGCCTCTAACCCTTCATATGCAGGTGTTTGACGGGGACTCAGTGTTTAACTATTCGATTTGGCAGGCGGCAGGGGATTGGGGGGAATCTTCCAACTCTCTAACCAAGATGAGATGCTCCAAATTCCACCCTCTTGTTTGTCGCCACCCCCGGGGAATGGAGAAGACAAGGCAGAGTTCTATTGCCTTGTAGAGAATATACAAATGCTCCACACAAACTCGTATAAAACTGACATAAGTCAAAAGCCCTTGTAGAGGGTGGGATGGTGGGGGGAGAGCAGATAGAGGGCTCAAACATGCTGACCTTCCAGGGCTCTCCTGCGGCCCTCTCCTAAGTGGAGTTTTGTCACCCACCTGTTGCTTCTGTCACCAAGGCACACTGGCCCCAGGTGGATCATTCCTGGTGGTGGAACTGGGATGGATCCCAAGAAGGCCAGGGGAGATGGGGCTATGCATGTGAAGCACAGCATTACGAATGTCCTTTTTAGGTGTGACTGGTACAGTGAAAGTGACTTAAGCTTGACCGTGAGAGAGGCATCAGGGAAACAAAATGTTCAAAGGCTGCTGCCCTAAGTGTGTGGGATTTTCCTAAATCAAAGGGCAAATCACTACAAAGCAAGAGTTCTTCCTTCCTCCTCTCCTTCCTTCCTTCTTTCCTCCTTTCCTCTTCCCCTTCCTTCCTTCTTGGTTTCCTTTACTCTTTCAGCCTCCACCCTACCAGCCTTTCAGTTGAAGTGTAACACACCTTATGCCCCCTCTACTATGGAGCCAAGCTCCAGTTGAACTTTTTCTCTGTATTCCTACTTAATTCCATTAAATTGTGCAGCTTGATCATACCCATTCTCCAGCTGTATAACATGCATGAGTCTTGTCTCCCCAATCAATTTGCAGACATCTAGAAGACAGAGACCATGATTTATTTTATTTTTGTACTGGGGATTGAATAATCCAGGGGCACTTCACCATGGAGCTACATCCCCTACCCTTTTAGTTTTTTGTTTGGAGACAGGGTCTTGCTAAATGGCTGGGGGTCTTACTAAGGTGTTCAGGCTGACCTTGAACTTGTGATCCTCCTGCGTCAGTTTCTCAAGTTGCTGGGATTGCAGGTATGAACTACTGTACCTGGCCATGCCTTATGTTTTGAAGTTCCTCAGAACATGGAATACAGGGATGGATACCTAACAGGCTTTTATGGAGACCTTTATTTGCTTTTTGCTTCTCATTAAACATCAGAGAATTCACACTGGAGAAAACATTCAGAGGTGTAATAAGTGGACATCAACCTTTACTGGGGTGGAGTAACTAACCGTCTTAAACTTCAAAAGATTCTTCCTGGACACCCCTATCTCTGGATGTGTCCATGGGAGAGCCCTCAGGGGAGTTTGAAAGTTTTAAAGAACATCTTACCTAATACTCAAGTACTGAATGTAGTGATTGTAGGAAAACCTTTGCTTCAGATGATACCCAACATCAGCAGGCACCTTACAGGGACATTGTGAATACAAAGAATGTGGTAAAGCCTCCTCTAGGATCTCCTCCAACCAGCACCAGGGAAATCACCTGAGAATAACAAGCAATCTAGGTGCTGGGGACATAAAGAGGTGTGAAGCAGACAAGACTCTTGACTTCGTGAAGTTTGCTTCTAGTTGAAGAGTCGGAGACTTGGAGAGGAAGCACTATATACCATGGGAACAGTTGGAGTATCACACTTTGAAAAGCACCTTTTTCTTCTTTGAAAGAAGAATCTCCATATCTGGTTTTTCTTTGTCCTTATCTCTCACTAAAGAAGGGAGGGATGGTTCACCCAGGCATGCCACTGATGGAGAAATGGAGCCAGAGGGCAGTATTACTGGTCCAGGGCACACTGGCAGGCAGGATAAGAGTGCTAGTCCCTGGGGACCTTCGTTTGATGTGCTGGGGACCATCCTGAGTGTGAAGGGAATCCAAAGATAAAAGGGAGGTCCCATCCCTTCAAGCAGCATATAGTCTAGAGAGGGAATAGACAGGTCTTTAAAATACAAGTGCTGCTTTAACAGAAATGGATAAAAAAATGCAGCTGGGCAGGGAAAGCAGTCCCAGGGCCCTCTGGGGGAAGTAGAAAAGGTTTGCCAGAGGAGGGATTGTTTGAGCTGAGATGTAAAGAATAAGCAGTTTGCCAGATAAACAAGTAAGGAGCCGTGTTCCAGGTGGAAGACACAGTACTCTCAAAGGCATGGAAGTCAGAAAGGGCATGGTCTATTGAGGATGCTGGAGATGTTCTATTTGTAAAGCACAGGGGAGCCAGGGAAGAAGAGACCAGTTAGGTAGCTAGGGAAGGACCAGATGGCACAAGGCCCTGATTGTCCTGCAAAGCAGCTCAGATTTCCTTCTACTCAGTGGGGAGCTATATTCATTTCCTACCTCTGCTGTAAGAAATCACCATGAATCTCATGACTTAGAACAACACAAATGTATTATCATACAGTTCTGGAGGTCAGAAATCTCACTAGGCATGTTGAGGTGATGGCAGGGTTGTTCCACAAGGAACACAACCCTCCTGGAGGATGTGAGAGAGATCAGTCCTTTGCCTATTCCTGCTCCTAAGGTAGGGGTGGGGACATGCTTCTTGATTCAAGTTCGCCTCCATCTTCAAAGCAGCAACCATACCAATTTAATTTCTGTGCCTGTAGTCAAATCTCCTTCTCTGACTCCAACACTCCTGAACCCCTTCTTCTAAGGACACTTATACCTACACTGGGCTCACCAGGTATCTCAGGCTAATCTCTACATCACTCTAATTTAAGTATGTTAGCAAAGTCCTGTTAGCCATGTCAAGTAACATATTCGCAGGTTTTGGAGATTCAGGTGTGGGCATCTTTGTGGGTCATTATTTTGCTCACCACAGGAGCCACTGAAGAAGTCTGAGCAGGAGCATGGTTTGACAGAATTGGGGTGCTTAGTACAGCCCCCAATTGTAGTTAGAAGAGCTAGTGCAGGAATCTGACTACCTAGGATCAATCCTGACTGACACTTAACAGCTATGTGACCTTGTATCATTTCTTACTTAATTTCTCTGTGGCTTGGTTCCTTCATCTCTAAAACAGGGATATCTACTTTATTCCTAGCTGGAAGGATTATATGGGATAACAGAGGTGACACTTAGGACAGCAGAAAGCATTCAATAAATTAGGAACCGCTTGGTGCTCAGTAAGTGCTAAAGACTGAGACCTGGTTGGGGAAAAGACATTCATTCTCAATGCCATGCAGAGTAGAAGAACCCAGGTTCCCTCGGGGCCTGGCATTAGGGAAGGAGGTATTCAGGCGCCAGGGAGTTTCTGGCACAGAGGAAACACACAGCCACTCTGACTGGCACCACGTTGCTCAGGACAACACTTAACTGCTGCCATAAAGAACCCAGGGTTAGAATATACTCCATCTATCCCCATTTCATGGTGGGATTCTTTCTGGGTGTTGAAGAGTAGAGTTTATTTTATTTTAAACTTCCTTTCCTGAGATTTCCAAAACAACTTCTTGGCTTGCCATGGGGCCAGTTAAAGACTTGGCACACCTTACCCAGGTACCCAGTGGGACAATGTGTGCTTCTCCGAGTCGGTGGACACCTCTGGCTCCTTTCCTTCCCAATTACATGTTCTCTGTCCCCATTTCCTAGTAAGTATGGATGAACCTGTTGGGTTTTTTCTCTAGAGAACTCCCAGGAGTGGATATGAATCTCTTAGTGGTTTACCTGCAGGCAGTGTTGCCAGATAAAATAGAAGACACCCAGTTAAACTTGAATGTCAGATAAACAATGAATAATTTTAATGTAAGTATATCCCAAATATTACTACGTGTTGAATAGTACTTTGTTAGCCAGATTATTTAATTAACCAGAACATTCCATTCTCCAAACTTCTCCATATAACACTTTACTGTGTGTTCTCTTATGCAATCGACAAGGTAGATTCAATATCTGAAAGTTCTAGTTCCTTCTTACAGATGACTTTGTAGTAACACAAGGAAGAGAGGGAAGGTTATGGTTCAAGAGAAGAGATGATCCCAGGGCCAGAAGAGTGGGGACTGGTTCCTTTCCTTTCCTGACAGAGGTTCTTCTGCTGCCCAGCTCTGTTTTTCATGATACGAATTCAGACAAGCTCAGCTCCTGCTCTGAATCCCATCTGCCTCTTCATTAGTGGGGAGCATAGTCCCTGCTACCCATGGTCTACCTACCATCAGGATACTCCTTCTGTTGGAGTATACTGAGATTTTGTTGTTGCTGTTTTATTTTTTAAAAGGTGTTGTACAATACACGCGGTATATTGCTTCGAAACCTGACTAGAGCAATGATGACAACTGTCACCACCTATGGGATGTGCACAAAAGTCTGTCCTTAGATTGAAAGCATATAACTACTTTTTTGTTGTCCTTGTTATTGTTGTTGTTGTTTTCAGGCACTTAACCTCTAAGCCACATCCCCAGCCCTGTTTTATATTTTATTTAGAGACTGGGTCTTGCTGAGTTGCTTAGGGCCTCACTAAATTGCTGAGACTGGCTTTGAATTCACAATCATCCTGCCTCAGCCTCCTGAGCTGCTGGGCTCACAGGCGTGCGTCATCAAGCAAGGCTTGTAGTAATACTGTTACAGTGGCATCTGAAAGGCTTATTTCTATTGAGAGGAAGTTTTGCTCAGGCTTTGGCCCCCAGGTTCCTTCCCATGCAACTCCTCCAATCTAGGAAACAAAAGCAAGACAGACAGAAAAACGAACAAAAAAACCCTCCTCTTTTTACTTCCCTCCAGTGCTCCTTCTAAATTTCCCTCCTTGGGCTGCGGCAGTAGAAGCCCGAAGTCCCCTAGGCTTTCCTGTTTGAAGGCTGTCAGCCCCAAGCCCCACCCTGTAGCCCCCAGAGGCGGCTCTTCTCTGCCATATAAAGTTCAGCTGTGCCGACAGGTGGGACTTGAGTTTTCACATCAGAATTGTTTAGGCATCTTGTGGCGGCAATTTCTACTATCTAAGCATCCTTTCAGATTTTAAATAATGTAAAAATTCTAACAGTTTATGAAGCCCTAAAGAAACTCTGAATTTTATTACTGTGAAAAAGAATGAAGCTTCTCAGCCTAGGGCAGCAGACCTCAAGACCTGGCAATGGGATCCCACGAGTCCTCAGGTACACAAGGATCTTCTGTGTCCTCTCACACCCCCACTTACTTTTTAGGAAAAGGTGGCCCCTCAGGGCCAGGGGAACTAATGACTTAATGCCTAACATCTCTAGAAACAACTTGCTGCAGATAAGGTCTCATTATTGTTAATTATTATTATTATTGTTATTATTGTTATTAACCCAACTCCTATGAAAAGCTGCCACAGCTTTGTTAATGACCTCAGGTCAGGGGTTTAATTAATTCAGTCTCTGAATGCTGTGCCCTCGGGCACCATGTTGCTGGCCCCCACATCGCCACTTCTGGGCACTGCCTCCTTGAGGACTCTGCCCACAGGAGCTCTCCTCTCGATGATCCACTCAGCTCCTCCCCAGGGGCTCCATCACTCACACCTGCCAACCACTCCTCCCTTCCCACCCCTTCCCTTCCTACCACCTGTACAGACCTTCCCTTGACCTTCCCTTCACTTTTCTGCAGGTAACTAGTTCCCCCTACTCCAAACAGTTGCCAAAAGTCAAACCTTTCGGGGGTTGTGAAAGCTAAGAGAGGGACCCCCGAGTCCTACCCCTCTCCTGGCAGCCCCCACTTCCCTCACTGCTTCACCAGGTCTCCCATCCCACCTCCATGAGAATTCAAAGGCTGTTCCTCGGGTGGTGAGGCCGGTTGGGTGGGTTGGCTGGTTTAGAGTTACAGAGTTTGGCACTCACTCCTGGCCCTGTGCAGCTGCCCTCTTTAATTAATTAATTCCATTTTTTAAAAAAAAACCATCTCAATTGGACCTCAGTGCGTGCCTCTGGGGCACATGTCACATCAATTACAGACAACAATTAAGCGTGCTGCCTAAAAGAATCTGTGAGTTTCTTTGAAGACTCACACACGACTTGGGCCTTACTGCCTTGGATCTTGCTGCAATAGACAGACCCTGAAGCAGAACCCTCAAGGGGGAACTGGGCTACCAGCAGTTCAGATAGAGATAGGAGGATATTCTTTCCCTCAAGTTCAGCTCTGCTAACCCCAGAGTTCCTGTCTGCCTTTGCTTAGATACCCAGGAAACTAAGGTATTACAGGTGGGCTGAGGGCAGCCTCATTTCTCTAGGATGGGACCATTGTCTCCCAAATTCAAAAGTCCACCTAACTGGCTACCTGACATGAGTAAGAATGACTCCCAGGTCTGCTAACGGTAAGATGGGTATTGAGTTCATCTGTTCTTTTCTCAATGGAATTGATGGTAGTGCAGGGTAACTGACACTTTTATCATGGTGGTCTGAATTAGGGAAATGGCTGAAGATGTTGCTGGAGGGCAGAGATGATTTCTTAATGGTCTTTCATTCACCTTGTGATCCCTTACATTTGGTAGATGCTCAGGGAAGGTTTATACAACATTAAAGACAAGGAAATGAGTTCACAGTGCAGTTACAAATATTTTTCCATATGCAAAAGCTAGTCCAGAATGGGACTGGCCCCAAACCTTATTCTTATTAACACTGTCCTTCCTACTCGATTGGAATTAAAAGAACATTAGTAGACCAGGTAAACATGCCTTACCTTATCTATTTAACTAATTTGTTTATTGGCATGTGTGATTCGACTGTAAATCACATTGTCCTTTTATGTTTGCCGGCATAGGGGTTGTCCATTTGAGTCCAAAACTTTCAGAGGGCAGAGACCACGTCTGTTTAATTTGCTTTGTGTGGTATCCAGCAAAGGGCTGAAGTATAGTGTCATAGAGGAGTCCTGGACTTGGACTTTGGAAACCAAGGTTTTGGTCCTGGCTACTGACCTTTAAGATCAGGATTTATTTATTTATTTATTTATTTTTGCCCTGTGGGGATGGAACCCAGGGCCTGGCAAATGCTCTATAACTGGTCTGCATCCCAAGCCCCAGGGTCACATTTTTATTGGCTGCTAAAAAACCCAACATTTCCTGTCCTTCCTACCTTACAGGGTTGGGAGAAGGGTTAAATTAAGTAACTCAGGAGAAAAACTTGTAGATATTGTCACAGTTTGTGTGGGGGTTAGGGTGGGAGGAGAGTGAGTTAACTGAAGATTGAACACCAGGGCACTTTACCACTGAGCTACATCTCCACCCCCTACTTTTCTTCTTTAATTTTGAGACAGGCTCTTGCAAAGTTACTAAGGCTGGCCTTGAACTTGCAATCCTCCTGCCTCATCCTTCCAAGTTGCTGGGATTACAGGTGCCTGTCACTGCAACCAGTATCAACATGGTTTTCAAAAAATTATAAAATACACTTTGATTATAAGGACACAGAGTAATTAAAATTCAAATTCTGAGATGTTTCAAAGGAAGAAATCGATGCACACAGAATACAGCTGCAGGATATGATCCCAGACTATGCTGCAATGGCCAGCTATCAGAAGGAGGGGATATTTTTAAGGCCAAAGGAAGCTATAGCTAAAACCAGACTTTCCACCTACATGACATTGGCTATTCCAATAGCCTCTTTATCTCTACAGCTGTATTCATATATCCTGCATTTATTGCATTCTCTTTGATTCTTCTAGGCCATCCTGGAATTTAACTTTTCACTAAAATTCATTGGGGTGGGTGTGGGGGGGTGAAGGGGCACAGAGGAAAAAATGGTGCACAGGGCCATGGCCCATCAAGAATGAGCATATACATACACTATGCAAGTGTACACCTCCACATACAAACCCTAAGGCTGAAAAGACAAGGCAGTTCAGCTTTCTGAGCTGTCTCTGGACATAATCACTTAGAGATACGAGAAAAAAGTGAGTAAAAGGGGGAATCTAGGAAAGCTTTATCTATTCTGCAAAAGGGACAGTTTCCTGTAGGAAAGGGTTTAGGGATGATTACTGAATAGTGATTCTTAGGAAAGAATGGAATTGCAATGTATGAATGAACACAGTCATTCTCTAGAGTAAAATCCTAGGTATCAGATCTAGAGGGTCACATAGTCCCCCTCTTTTTAAAAAGCCTAAAAGGTGAAATGATTGACCATGGACCTGATCATGAATGATCATGACCAGGACTCTGACTCTAAGTTGGTACTGTAGGATGGGGTGTATTAATCGATAGGCAAAAAGAGTCAGAGTTACTGTCCCTATATAAGTACAGGTGGTAAGAACTATTTTCCAATGAGGGTATAGCTCTGGAAACTCAGCAATGAGGAAATGCAAAATCAGTTTATTCAGTTCACTTTACAAGAGCCAGATATCTCTTCTACTGTTGAAATTACATGTATGTGGGTTGGGGTTGTGGCTCAGTGGTAGAGCACTTGCCTAGCATGTGTTAGTTCTAGGTTCAAGTCTCAGCACCACATGTAAATAAACGAATAAAATAAAGCTCTATCAACATTTACATTAAAAAAAACCCACCAAGGTACTTTCCTAATGCTCAGGTTCCAAGTGGGGTTGAAAAGGGCCACTAGAGAGGGTTACTGGGAGAACTGAATGAAGTCTCTTAACCCTTAAGACAGCACTAAAAATAGGGCTAGGGATGTGGTACAGTGGTTGAGGCCCCTGAGTTTAATCCCTAGTACAAAAAAAAAAAAAAAAAAAAAAAAGAAGAAAGAAATTACATGTATGCACATTGCACATTTTAAGGACTCTCAAAGTGTACAGAACTTTTCAATGCAATGTTTTTAATTAAAAAATTAATGAAAAAAGTTAACCAACTTAATGAAAAAAGTTAGTGAAGAACTATCCAAGGCCAGGAAATCAGAGAGAAGCCTGATATTCCAATAAAGTCAGGTATGGATGCTGAATGTTGCCTGCAATCAATGTTAAGCTGCAGTGTCAACAGCTCATCAAGGGATGCCCTGGAACTAGCCCTCTTCCTGTGATTTGCTGAATCAGTAACACTGTTGGCAGCCCCCTCCCTGTGGTGAGTGAGTGGATGGAAAAGACAGAACAGAGGAATCGGAATCTCTAGAAAGGGACCTTGCTAGATAGCCCTGAGGTCCAAAGCCTTCCAAAGTACCAGCCAAAGTTTTACGGGGGCAAGAAAGAGGGAAGGAAGAGAAAAAAATTAAATAATGAAGATGCAGAAGTAGATTTGAATATTAGATTATTTTTCATTATCTGCTAAGAACACCTGTTTTCACTCCAAAAGATGTGGAAATTTATCAAACCCTCTGAAAGACCACCACATTGGGAATCAGGGAACCCAGGGCCTGGTCTGGCTCCCTTGTTGACTGGGTTGGGTGAGTTTGGTTGAGCCATTAAAATATTCCTGGCCTGAATTTCCTTCATTGGAAATAATACCTGTCCTGTCTGCCTTGCAGGATTGTTAGGAGATCTGATGAAATGATAGACAGAACCTCCCTGCAAAAAGCCATAAAGTACTCTTCAAATGCAAAGTCATATTATTACTATTGTAATGGCTAGAAGTCCTTCAGGGAGTCATAGCACTTGGAAGGTCACCTTGTTATTTGGTCATCACTCTGCATACCCCTCTTCCAAGCAGGATACTCTGACCAGGGGTGGTGGTGGAGGGGGTGGGGGTTGGTGGGGGCAATGGATCAAGGGTCTAAGTAGACATCTCAAACATTCTGGGTTCACCAGCCCCCACAGACACCAAGTTCTTTCTTACATTGCATTTAAGTCTCTCCTTTATTACTTACACTTAGTTCCTCCTGTTCTGCCTGATGATTTTCTAGCTACCTGATGAAATATAATTTTTAGTGTTATTCCACTAAACACTCACTGCTGAAGAACATGACCCAAAGTTGCCAAAACTATGATCCCTGGAGTCTGGAGTTCAAGTGTAATAAAAGCCAAGCATCTGTTTTTGGAAGGGGCCAAGGATGGAGTCAGATCTTGGATCCCTTTATTTATAAAGTTTGTCTCTTCCTTGACTTTGTCTGAACTCAGGTCATTTTATTCCCTGCAGGATATTTTTTGGGGGGCATTCTGTTTGGGGGGAAAAGTAGCTGCAACCGTATTGAAAATATTTATGTGCTATTGAGGTCAGTTTTAAGGTAAGAACATTAGTATGTGCTTTAAATAATGGAAAGAATTTCAATTAAGACAAGACTGGACAACTTCAGGGAATTTTGATTTACAGTGGGAGAGGGTCATCCTGACCTCAGGGATTGTTCCCTTGGGTCTTTTCTAACTTGGACTTTCAGCTTGCCAAATCATTTCCTCTCCCTTTACCCTAGACACTTTCAATTATGGACACTCTCTCTTGGCTCTGAACTTGGATAAACGTTACCTTGTTAGCTAATAGTACCATTAATTATATTAATGATTAATAGCTAATTAGTCATAATGCTGTAATACTTACAATGGAGATTTCCTTTCTTACAGCAGTTCTGGGTCTCCACCACACACAGCTTTCCCTATTCCTGACTACAGGACTAGTGCAGCTCTAAACCTGTTTTTCTGACCACCCTGGCAATCTCTAAATTGCTTCAGTTTTTATTAGCCAACCCAGTCATCTCATGAATGATCACTACTGCTTGTATCTTTCCTCTTGTTATTTCTGTACTGTCACTAAACTGCCCTCCAGTAATGAGGCCAGCAACCAAGAGTTTTGAAACTTTATTCTATAAGCCAAAGGCTCTTTTACTTCCACTCGACCCACTTTTCTTATTTCACTTTACCTTTCCCTATCCCAATTTCGTGGAATCCCACATTCCCTGCACACAGCTCTCTCCTACTCTGCGTTTTGGCTTCCTTTCAGCAACCACGCCCCCCGATCCACGGGGACCAGCACGCATGCGCAGCCCACGCCTTTACCTGGGCGCTTCGGAGTGGGCGGAGTGGGCGGAGTGGGCGAGGGCGGGGGTGGAGCAGATAGTCGGCGGTTATCTGCGCCGCTGAGCGCTCACAATGTGGCAGGAGGGAGAAAAGGTGCGCCAGGGCCGGCCCTAGGGCTGCGCATGCGCACCGCCGCTCCCCGCGGCCGGGATGCTGGGGGAGGGGGGACGGGCGGAGGGAAGTATCGGGATCCCAGCCGGGCGGGGGGGCCGGCGAGCGCAGGGGCCTCGGGCACGCGCGCGCGCTCTCGCTTCCCTCTCTGCCCCCCCTCTCGCACACACACATCCACACACGCACACCCCCTCCCCTGTCGCCCGCCCCGCGCGCCGCCCGCCCCTCCGGCCCCGCTCGCCCTCGCGCGCTCGGAAGGGAGTCGCGAGACGTCGGAGCGGCGGCCACGTAGCGCTGCGGCGGCGGCGGCGGCGGCGGCAGCCGAGGCCGGGTCTGAGGAGCGGCCCTGAGCGCAGACGTTGGGCAGGGGGGAGGGGCCGGCCCCGCCGGCGGTGGTTACTCGAGCGCCGCGGCTACAGGCCCCCCGCCGCAGGGATGGACCGCCGAGGCGGCGGTCGAGGCGGCGGAGGCGGAGGCGGCCGGCCCGGGTGAGTAGGGGCCCCTTCCCCCGCGCACTCGCCACCGTCGCGGCGGCGCCCCTGGCAGCAGCCCTTCCTCTCCGCCGCCCGCCGCGCCGGGCCGGGCTCTGGGGACCGGCTAACCCTGCGCCGAGGCAGCTGCGTGCACTAGGCCGGAGCAGCCCCCATCCGGCGGGGAGGCCCTGGCGCTGCGCTCCTCTGGCACCGAGCTTGGGCTGGGGGCGCCCCGCTCCTGCCCTTTCGCCCCCTCCCTCACGGACCTGGGCTTGGCTGCAGTATTGCAACGAGTCCGCTTGCCCCGAGGCCTGAGGGGAGGCTGGGGTGGCACGGGTTAGCGGGCCGAGGGGAGGTTTGCACCGGTTCTCTTGCGAGCGTTCTCCTGCCCTGCAGCTGGGAGCTTGCACTCACTGCCTCCCCCGCCCTGTGGCTGCGCCCAAACCTTCAGCCCCCAAGAGTATTGTGCCACCAGGGGACAACATGCATCTGATGTACACCCGCCACCAGCAGCCCCACACTCACCCCAGTGGGTAATGCAGACCTTTCTCCACCCCCACCTCCTCCTCCCCGCCAATCAGGCTCTGCTGAAGTCTCAGGTCGGAGACACCAAAGATAGTGACACCCCCGTTACTTCTCTACGTAACGTGTTCATTGTCGAGGGATGCCTTCTGTACAAATGATAACTGCCCTCCCTAGCCTCGAAGTCTTATCTTCAGGATTTAAGATCCCATATACTCTTCTTTGAAGTGGACCAGTCTTCGATCACATCTAACGAATCCCACCCACCCACCCCCACACACATACTCACACACATACACACATACTCACACACGCACACTTCCTGATTGCTGAGCAGACCCTGTCATCGCGGATCCATTGTCAGAATGGCTTGTGCCAATCAAAGGAATGTGCCTTCGCCTTTGGAGGAGGGTGCTTTCCACAATCTTGTTACAGGACGTTCTTGCGTTTGTCTGTCTTTGATTGTCCCCAGATTGTCCCAATGTTCAAGCATCATTATAGTATTTTCCTTGTATATATCTCCAGCGGACCCACAGCAACACCTGAGTGATGCTTTCCCCCCAGTTAATGCGATACATTTGGTACCGTGAGAATTTCATCCTTTTTGTTGTAATGTTTAACATCCATGGTCAAGGCATAGTATAAAAGTGAGATGATATTTTGGGATGAAGATCTCTGTTTTTCCAGAGGATGGCCAGGCTGGTATTGTTCTGGGAATGGCAACTAGCACATGCTTTGTACAACATGTGTATGTTTAGGGAAGGAAAGCTGCTTTTACTGGGATATGTGGTATAGGTGCTGAAAGCAGGCAATATACCCAATTGGGCTCTTGTGTGAGTGGTGTGCTGCACTGATTGTCAGCACTGGCAGGTACCTTAGTTAATTGTGTCACCACTATGCACATGTATTTGGATAGACACTGTCTTTAGTATAATTTTGCTTAAAATGTTCACTGCTAAGTTTTAGTGGCTCTGGAAATGTTTCCTTCCGTGATTCCTAACCTTTCTTTGGGGTCATGGAAACCTTTAGGGTCACTATCTCAGTGGAACAGACACAACATTTTGTATGTCATTATTGTCATCTTGAAGCTATTCCTGGGACCTCAGATTAAGATCCATATTATACAAAAGTGAAAGGAACTTGAGTTTTGTGTTTTGTTTTTCTTACAAGGATTAGTTACTTTGGTCCTGAGCAGTAAACAGCAACAAGCATATGTTTGTAACCTTGTGTTTTGTTCTTTGGTTATAGTAAGTTAGGTATTTGTAAAATATCGGGTCCCTGTCTTCCCATTAAAAAGGGGATGTATGTGAGTCTTTTAGAAAAAGTTAAAACTAGAGTCAAAATAATTTGTTTGAATGTGACCAATTGATACTGTATGTTCCTGACATCACATTCTAAATGTAGCAGATTTCAACCGTGAAGTCTGTGGTCTGTTAATAATGTCTGCATGGAATCTTTTTGTATTGGCTAAAGTTGATCTGATCTCTTAAAAGGAGGCTTTGTCATACCCATAATAAAGCACCTGCTCTATGATGAGGATTTTTTCAACTTTGTTAAATATGTTTTCATGTCTATTAAAGGTAATGGTGTCATCAAAATCATTTAAAAATTTTGTTTTAAGGGGAGGATTGTAATTGTAGTTAAGGAAATCTAGAGCTAAGGATGAACTTTGCACCATTCTATCAATAAGCAGGTGTAAATATCAGTTATTTTGCTTAAATTACTCTGCACTCAGCTTTCTTTAATAATATCAGTAGACATTTATTCCAGCTTGTGATAGTGTTATGATAGGCAGTGGTATTAAATAAGCACAGTCCCCAGCTCTCTAGGAGTTGGTAATTTTGACAATAATTTTCATTTTAAGGAATCTATTTAGATCTTCTTTTTTCTTTTTGCATCTTTTGATGCTAAGGAATTCATGGTATTAACTGGCACTTTGGAAGGCAAGGTAGGCTTAGAATCTTGCATAGAACCAGTTCACACAGCTGAAGAATAGCATTTATTCCAATAATTATGAAGTATATCCTATGAAATTTGAAAACATGCTGAGGTTGCATGTTTGCATTTTATTACCTAATGTACATGCTTGAAGTGGCTTATATTACAGGTTACATTTTTTTTTTTTGTTCATGTCACACCTGAAGTTTTACTATCAGAAATTATTTGTCTATCCTAAACCCAAACCATTTCAAAGTTACAAATATATTATTTTTCTTTGTCAGTAGTATAGAGACAGATTATTCAAATCTCAGGGAACATGTAGTTCCTTGGTTTAGTTTTGGAGACCCTCTTCTAACCAGTCATTTACCTAGTTAAACACCCATATAGCAGCTGATCATATAACGCATGTGGCTGTGAGAACAGCATTCTCTCCCTGCCAGCTTCAGGGCTTGGAAGCTAGAAAACAATTGCATAGCAGTGAGACACTTAAGAAGTAGTGGTGCCAGCAGTTCACCCTCATTAATACAGGCAGCTTGCTTCAGTTTCTCCAGCACTCCTCTTCAGACACCCTTCCCTTAGGAGGTTTCAGACCAGCAGCTCTTACTCAGGGGAAATGGCACCTACTCTTTGCAACTTTGGCCTCAAGATCTGATTCGTGACACCCAGAGCTGTTTCCATTTCTGCTTTAAGTATGGGAAGTACGCTGTGGTGTGGTAAGAAAATACTTTTCAAGTCTGCAGGAAAAAAAATTGATTAGTAATACTACTGATGTGATTTTATTTTTGAATGGCTAAAGCCTCTCAAAGAAAGTAATCTATAATGTGAACTGTTAAAAAAAATCACACTTTTCTCAAGGATTTTAGATAATTTTGCGAAAAATGTGAATATATTCTGGAATTTCATTTCCCTTGTTGTAAAGTCAGTTGAGAGATGTCCCCCTCACATTCCCCCCCAAAAACAAGTGAATTGTCTTATATTTGAATCATATCCTTTTGAACTAGTTATTCTGAAGTAGGTAACTGCACCTCTTCTTTGGTAACTTGTGGGTCTTGTGCTACCATTTTAGGTAGCTATCGTCATCATTTTAGATGGTTATCACATGAATTAGCTCTGATAGAGGCTACACCGGTGTTGTGGTTAGTGACATTAGCTAAAAGGAGATGATTCTTTGGAGCCAGGTAGAACTAGCTTTCAATTCCACCTACACCATTTACAGGCTTTATGGCATTGAACAAATACCTTGACTTTTCTTACCTCAGTTTCTCATCAGCAGAATGAAATTTGTTATGAGGACTTGAGATAAATGTTTGTAATCTCATAGTACAGTTCCTGGTATATGTTTGTATTAGGAACTCAATAAATGGTAGAATACAGACACATCAGAGTGAAAATGCAGATCATTTTGGATTAAGACAAGATTTAGAGGTCCGGTGCTATGATTTGGCATTCTTTCATTTGTGCAGATTTGGGATGAAAAAATTGTAAATATTGGACTTGGAGCATACTAAGTCTTGCAGGTGTAATGTGTTTTTTGGAACTTTGATTTCTTACTCTGTGGATGGTTGAACTTGGTAGACAATAAAACCTAGCTGCAAATTCTAAGGTGTTCACCAGCTGTACTTATTTTAAGCCTATTCAGAGCTTATGTGGTAAAAGGAATGTTGTAGGACATTAATGTAGCTCAGTGAGTTCTATGTCCAGGGTTGAATCACATGCAAAGTCTAGGGTAAATTTTCATGGTTAACGCAACCCATGAAGTGCTTAGTAGACTCAGTGAAGACGTAAGTTGCTTGTTTTAGTTAATCTGTTTATGTGGCAATTATGTTTGATTATTAAAAATACTTACAAACATTTTCTCATTGAATTCCCATTGCTCTTTTGAGGTTTTGATCATAAGCTGTTATTTGGGCTACAGGTTTGAGTGCTTTGTGCATTTTTGCTTTGGTGGGGGAAGGAAAGAAAGGTATTGACTGTCAGATTTTATTGACTGTGCTTTAGGCCTATAGTATGTGTAACCACTACTTTTGAGTCTAAAGACAGTTTTAGGTAATAAGACATTCCCTTTTTCCTTTTTAAAACATTGTTTAAAAGTCTACTTTGAAAAGTGCATTCAATGAATATTGTTTATTTAGTGCATATAACTTTAAAAATAGAATTTCTTTGGTTGTTATAGAATTAAATTATTCTATAATGTTTTCAGCATTGTGATAAGTCTGTGACCCACAAGAGTTACCTAAAGACTTCAGATAAGGTAGACACTTCAGAAATGCCTTAGGATTTATTTCAAGGGAATCTGCTAATCCTCATTTTCCTTTATTATTGAGCTACCTAGGGGCTTGCCTATCAATGGAATTAGTCGCTAGTATTGAATTACTGATTAAAAAAAAAAAGATTGGCAAACAATGTCTTTAACTTACCTTAGTATTTGCAGTACACTCGAAAGCTTAATCTTGATCAGAATATACAATAATAACACAGTAGACCAGAATGACTAAACAAAATTTGGATGATTGGATTACATATTTTTTTCTTTAATTATAAAACATTTTGCTGAGTAAACTTTTTTTTTTTTTTTTTTTTTTTTTTTTTTTTTAGGAGGGGATGCTTTTTCTTCTAAACTTGGGATGGCTGGGTGCCTTGTCTTTTTATTTTGATAAGCCAATGAATGTGTGATAAGAACAGATTGTTAGGGTAGAAGAGAGAGAAAAGAATGACTTCTATGCTAGTGCAAAATATAACATTCATACCTTTCAGCTTTGGAATTTGTATTCCTTTTTTTGGGATTCAATGGAGCATAACTTTTTACTTACACTGTGTGACCTACAAAATGAGAAAACTTAAAACTAGGACCTTGTGAGTGTTTTTCACCTTTTTGAATGTGTCATTTTAATGTATTTAAAGTAATATCAGGGTTGGGGTCATAGCTCGGTGGTAGAGCGCTTGCCTAGCATGGGTGAGGTACTGGGTTGGATTCTCAGCACTGCATAAAAATAAATAAATAAAATAAATGTCCTTTGACAAGTAAAAAGAAATATGTATAAAATAAAATAAGGTAGTATCAATGACTTATGAACATTGAAACAGATGGTAACTTTGGATTTTTTTTTTTGTCTTATTTTGTTTTTGCTGGAGAAAAGTGCTTATGATCTTGATTGTATGGGTAAATAAATGTATGTTTGCTTTGAAACATTTTGAAAAAATGACTGAAATTACCAGGGACTTTTCTGTATTAGTATACTATGAGAACTGGAGTTTGAAATTACCTTTCCTGAAAGTTCTTTATTGTAGAGAACCCCACATTTTTCTCTGTTGTTTTGTTTGTGGTGCTAAGGATTGAACTCGGTATTATGCATGATAGGCAAGCAGTCCACCAATGAGCTACATCTCACATTTTTCTTTCTAATAACAAAGTTATATAAATCAAAATTAAAAGTTTGGAAAGAGCTTAAATGTCTATCAGCATAGAATTAAATTAGCATATATTGAAACAATAGGGTGAATATTGCACAGCTGCAAAAAAGAATGAGAACACTGTACATTATTATGGAAAAATCTCTATAGTGTTCATGAAAAAAAAGGCACAGAACAGTGTAGAATGTGCCACTGTTTGTTCTATGGGAGAGTGAATATATTTGAGGATTTTCCTGTATATGATAAAATAATTCTAAGAAACTTAATAGTTTTATAAGACACTGATAATACCAGGTTCTGTTGCAAGTTCATTAAGGAACCCAGGTTGGAGTCAGATGCTTCACTGTATGTGTGTGTGTGTGTGTGTGTGTGTGTGTGTGTGTGTATACACACATATATATATTTTTTTAATGAAATTTTAATCACACTATACCAGAAAAGTAGGGGCATCAAAGATGTACAGTCTAGTGAATTTTCTCTGTATAATCAGTACCAACAATAAGAAACAGATTTTTTTGAGATTTCACTGTTGCCCAGACTGGCCTCCAGTTATTGGACTCAGGCCTCCCCTGTAGCTGAGACTACAAGTGTGCACCACTGTGCCCAGCTAAGAAACAGAAAAGTTCCAGAGCCTTTCATGTCCTTTCCCAGTTACTGCTCTTCCAAAACTTTTCATATCCTGAGTTGTATCATCATAAAGTAGTTTCACCTCGTTTTTGGTAGTTTGTTTGTGATTTTGGTGCTGGGGACCCAAGTAAGCTTGTGCTCTACAGCTCAGTATATCCTCAATCTCTTTTGTAACTATATAAGCAGGAATACAGCATACACTCTTTTGTATCTGACTTTGTCAGCTCAAATTTATGTTTGAGACTCATCCATATTGTCTAGTATAGTAAAAATTTATTTTCATCCAAACAACCAATATTATTAGTTTCCTATAGGAAACTAATAATAGACTGTTATATGCATGTACTATAATTTATTTGTTTATTCTATTATTGATGGAAATTTGGGTTGTTTCTGGTTTAGGGCTATCATGAATAATGCTTCTCTGTTCACTATATATATTTTTTTCACTTAACAGGATATATACCTATTAAGTATTTAAATTTAAAATATATCCTTAACTGATTTATAGGAAAATTGTAATAACTTCCAACTATTTTTGTGTCTGTTCCTAAAGACTACCTTAGATTTTCACAATATTAAGAGAAATCCCAGTGCAACCTAAGCATAAACCCACATTCTTTTATCCTTAAATAAAAAGGGGTTAAATATGATATAAAATATCTTTAAAATAGTTGCAACATCTGAACCGGTGCACAGACCTGAAGTCCCGGCTACTGGGTAAGCTGAGGCAGGAGGATCCCTTGAGCCCAGGAATTCAAGACTTGGTCTCAAAGAAGAAAAGAAGAGAAAAGAAAAAGTTATAATGCCCAAAAGATGTATAATTGCTAAGTATTTCTTATATTTTATAATATTGAAATCACAATCTTTCCTGCACTGGTAATTATTAAATTATTTTATTTAATATAATTTTTATAACTACCAATATTTAAACTTTTTTTAAAGTTCTAAACAAATCACAACATGAAATACTTTAAATATAGAAACTTTAAACTTGTTTTGAGTGTTTTAGGATTTGGTAGAATTGTCAGGCAAATATAATGGTATATAATTGTATGTAGCCATGAAGCTTAATAACTGTGGAGGCATCATTGTTCCTATTAAAAACTGCATTTGAGGGCTGGGGTTGTAACTCAGTGGTAGAATGCTTGCCTTGCACATGTGAGGCACTGGGTTTGATCCTCAGCAACACACACACACACAAATAAGTGAATAAAGATATTATGTCCATCTACAACTAAAAAATATTTTTTAAAAAAACTGCATTTTATTATGCTCCATTTGTGTCCACTGTGTCAAAATGCATTCTACTGTTAAAAACTAATTAAAAAAAAAAACCCAGAAAGGTGGATAAAAAGGAAAAAATGCATTTGATCAAAATTTTTTCCTTTAGTTGCAGTGGTCACACCACCACCACCACCACCACCACCAAAAGAAAAAACATAGAAATAATGATTAAAGTATGAAACTACAGGTGATTTTGCCTCCAGGGGACACTTGGCGATGTCTGGAACAGCCCCCACCATCAAGAATTACCCAGAGTGCCCAGGCTGAGAAATCCTGCTGCAAAGTAACTAGTGACTAAGTACTAGGCAGGTTAACAATTTTAGTATTGACTTTGTTAGATTTAGTACATGAAACTCATCTAATTTTTCTTGTCTAGAGATGAAATAAGCTAGGAGATTTTCTAAATAGTTATACAATTTAGTGTTTTTTGTGGTGCTGGGGATTGAACCCAGGGCCTAGTGCTTATGAAGCAAGCACACTACCAACTGAGCTACATCCCCAACCCAAGTAGTAGAGTTTTAAATATGAAGACTTCAGTATAAGTTTTAGTGCAACCAGTCATCTTAAAAAAACAAAAACAAAACAAAAGGCTATTTACAGTTCCTAGTAGATAAAACTAGATTATCTTGGAATATAGCTTTTATATAAAAGGTTATGTAAAAAGGTTTGCTCTAAGAGAAAATAGTTGGTTCTTTGACATTATATTTTATTGTTTTTGACTTTTAAAAGTCTTAAAAAACATATTTAAGGGACTGGGGGTGTAGCTCAGTCGTATAGCACTTGCCTAGCAAGTGTGAGACCTTGGATTGTACCCCTAGCACCACACACAGAAAATCATGTATAATATGATAGGTTTTAAAAAAAAATTGCCTTCTGGAAGCAGATGTGAGGCTGTGGGTTCGGTCCCCAGAACTGGAGAGAAAAATTGCCAAGTGAGAAAATGTTAAAATGAAATATTAGAAAATTCATACATAGTAGAAAGAAAAGACCGTATTTTAAATGGCAAAGTTCTTCCTGTAAGAGTGTGGTAAAGAACTAAGCACCTGTGCATCCATTCCAACTTGTCAGGTGTGATAATCCATATCCAGGAGATGGTTTGTTCTGCTTTCAGCCTCTCCTACGTCCTTTTATCACCTCATGTGGAAAGTTAGATATTTTTTTATTTCTTTGAAGATGACATGGGTCTCCAAGACCAGGTGGTACACTGAGTACTAAGAAAACTGTCCACAAGAAACTAACTGTTGTAGGGTTGGGCTATTCCAAATCTAGAACTGATATGTATTTAATTGTATCTAACAGTATTCCTCAAACTTTTGGACCATATCTATAGAAAGAATCAGAGCACACATACACACTATTCACTCACATTTACACCCACACCTGAAACAAAAACTTTGTGCCACAGTACTTACCCTTATCTGTGAAGAAGTCTGGTAGTTTTTTATTTAGTTGGGTTTAATTTTGAAAAATTGGATGGGACAGGCAGTTTGAAAAAACATGGCTTTACATAGTGGTTTTTAAAAAGTATCTTGCAGTAGATGTGAACAAATGCTTATTGGATTAAAAAGGGTGCATGGGGGTGATACAAATCATATTTATGGCCTATTCCATGTAGAGGGGTAGTTCTTTAAAAACCTGAAAATCTGGAAAGGATTTAGGTTGGATCCCATTTTGCCCAGAATTTGAAACTATAGTCTTCTCAGAGATAGTACACCTATCATTGCTAAACACACACACACTGCCCATGCACAGATACATACCTATACTGTCTACTGTTCATTATATTAAGTAAAACTGAGAGAACTAATGAATATGTAGAAAGATTTTCTTAAACTCTGTAGAATAGCACCCCTTAGCAACCAGACCCTGTCTTGAAATAAAAAAAAAAAAGGGCTGAAGATGTATGTAGCTCAATGGTAGAGTGCCTCTGGGTTTAATTTCCAGTACCCTCCCCCCCCCCCAAAAAAAAGGGGGCAATGAACAGGACTTGATATTCCAGAAGGACAAAATTTCTGAGTTTCTGATTTCTGTACCTGAAGTATTTTATACTGTGTGTATGAATATGTCTATTTAACAAAACTTTACATAGTATTTACTGTTCATTCTTCTTAAAACTCTTTGAGATGGTAGGTATGATTTTTCCCCCCCATTTTGCCAATAGGAAAATAGAGACAAAGTGAGGTAAAGTTAATTTCCCAAGTTGAGTGTCCTTTTCTTGGTACTGGTATTATTATTATTATTTTTATTTTTTTTAACTTTTTTATGGTGCTGGAGATTGAACCCAGGGCTTAGTGCTTGCAGGGCAAGTACTGTACCAACTGAGCTATATCCCCAGCCTGGTACTGAGATTTTTAAAGAAAAGACCCATTAAAACCTTTTATTTTAATAATTGAAAAATTAGAAGAATTTAAAATCCATAAATATTTCTGGTGTTTAGAAACAGAGATTGAATAACTGATATACATTTTAAAGGTATATTTGAATATAAATGAATAATTTATATACTTTTTAAATGTACAGTAAATTGACATTTTTGTGTACATATATTCTGTGAACGTTAGTGTATATGTAGATTTGTGTAATTACTACCATATAGAATAGCTCCATCACCCCCCGAATCCCCTTGTGCTATTCTTTTGCCCCCTACCCTGCAAACATTGAGGTATTGTTTATCACTATTGTCTTGTCTTTTTGAGAATGTTATATAAATAGAATATGTAACCTTTAAAGGCTGTTTTCTTTCACTAAAAATAATGCCTTTGAGGTTTATCCAAGTTTTATATGTACCTTTTTTTCCTTTTTATGACCAAATAGTATTTCATAATGTGAGTCTATCACTAATTATCAGTCACCATTTGAAGGACATTTGGATTGGTTCCAGTTTTTTATAATTATGAACAAACTTATTATAAACATTCACAGGCAGGTGTTGGGGTGAATATGTTTTCATTTCTTGAGTGTAAATACCTAACAGTAAGATTGCCAGATCATATGGTATGTATGTTTAACTTCATAAAAAACTGCCAAACTGTTTTCCAGTGGGTGTGCTATTTTGCATCCCCACCAGAGATATGAAAAGTTCCAGTTGCTGGGCCTATAATCCCAGTGACTTGGAGGCTGAAGCAGGAGATCACAAGTTCAAGGCTCAGCAACTTAGTGAGACCCTGTTAGGGGTGTGGCACAGTAGTGGAGTGCCTCTGGGTTCAATCCCCAGTACCAAAAAAAAAAAAAAAGAAAAATTCCAGTCATTCCACATCTTTGTCAGCATGTAACATTGTTAATATTTTATTTTTGGCCATTCTGATAAGCATATAGGAATAATTCATTTTGAACTTTTGATCAGAATCTGGGGACTTAGGCCCAGTTCTGCCATTAGAGGAGTCTTTTAGCTTTGACGAGGCTCTCATGTCCTTGTCTTTTATGTAATAGGGTTATATTGGATGTTTTATGAGTTTTCTCAGCTCCCAAATTCATTGATACAGAAAGAATCCTTGGTAAGAGAAGGAGAAATTTGTGTTTATTTATGCAAAAGAGTTTATTGACATCTTTTCAGTTAAAGTACAAAGATTATCAGCACTATATGTATTTATAAATGGAATTCATATGAAGTAACCCAATATATATCTATGGTTTGTCCTTTGGAGTTAAAATAAAACTGTGATTGTATATATCTTTAAGCCGAAATTACATAGCTAATGTTGCAGTTCACATTGACAACCATAGAGTGTTTTGACTGGTGTCTGATATTTTTATATTTTATATATATTTTATTATATATAAATATAATATATATTTATATATATTATATTATAATATGATAATATATTATCATATTATATTATAATTATATATAATATATTATATATTATAATATATATTTATATATATTATATATTTTTATATTTTATATTATATATACAGGGTAGCGAATCATAGATATCTTGGTGGTAAATGAGGCCTTGAGAATAATTTTTTCTCGGAGTGTCCGGCCCAGCATAGTCTTTTGGCTCAGCCTTTCTAGGGTTAAATTTTACAGTGAGTTTAATAAAAAATATTTTGCTATTTGTCATTAATAAGAATCACTTTTTTAAAAATTATACAGTTACTGTCCTTAATGTCTTATTTGGGTGTTAAACAGATTGTTTCTGTATAGCATTAAGAATTAATAGCATTCTTGTTTTTCTGAAAGATTATAAATACATATTTAAAAACTAAGGAATATAGAAAAATATGAAAAATGTATCCCCCCTCACCTTTACATATCTTCTGAGACATCTCTCAGTGAGTGCACATGGGCATGAGTATGTTCATGGTTTTTGCATATTGAGATTGTATGATGCCATTGAGAGTTACCAAATTTTGTTAGTCTTCACAAATATTCTTTTTCTATTTGGAAACAAATTAAGCTTTTAATGTTTTAAATGTTTTTTTCTATGTGGACATATTTCTGTGTCAGTTAATATAAATCCATATCATAATTCAGATGGTTTCATAGTATGCCTATGTCTATATGGGCCATTTTTTGTTTCTGTTTTTTTTTTTTTTGTTATGATAGATAATACTATAATAAATGTCCTCATATATACATTTTTATATACTCCTAATGGCAAATTAGTTATAACTATAATTCCATGGCTGGGTCCTAAAGTATACATACCTTACAGGTAGGAAAATAGCACTGAACAGCTCTCAGGCAGGTGGTTCTGTATTCACATAGTGTCTGAGCCATAGCTGGCCATGCCAGTTATGTCACAGTCAGGCTATCTTGGCATTTGTCAGTTTGGGACTTACGCCATAAGACATATTTACACGTTTGTACATGGATTCTGGTGAAAAACCAAGCCCACTTGCTAATTGATAGTCTTTACCAAGTAAACCTGACATTGTTTAAAATATCAAAGCTTAAAAAACATATTAAAAACCAAATCTCACTTTTGGGAAAAACCACCTGATAAAGCAACCTAATTTTTTTTAATTCAGAGAAAATCTTTTAAAAGTGATTAAGACTCGTTATAGTATTACTGTAAATTCTCTTTTAAAATGTTTTTTCAATAATTTAGATTTATAGAAAAGTTTCAGAGGGTAGCCTTGTACCCCTTATGCAGTTTCCCTATTGATAAAGTCTTTCATAACCATTGTGTTTCTCAGAACTAAGAAACCTACATTGACATACTACTCTTAACTAGACTTCAGAGTTAACAGATTTCATTAGTCTTCAACAAATACTCTTTTTCTATTTGGAAACAAGCTTTTAAACTCAATACTTAAGCTTCAATTCCTGTTCATAAGTTAATTTTTTTTATAAATTAAATTTTATTTTTAAACAGGTTTTGGTTTTGTTTGTTTAAAGAACAAACTTGATTCTTTACTGACAGCACTGTATGCCAGATGCAATTTAAGATGGTAAAATTATAATGTGTTTGGGGGAAGAAATATTTATTATTTAAAACTTGTGGATTTAAAAGTCTCATAATTGATAGCTTTCTACAAGGCTGTCAGCTAGCCCTTTCTGTGGCAAATCTTTCTACCCTCCCGGGGTCCCCACAAGAAAAGAGACTTCCTAGGTGGAGGTACCAAAGGAAGACAGAAGACAGGATAGGTTCTCAACCTCAGAAATTACCTGGAGACCCCATTAAATTACATACTCTGGGCCTTTCCACACAGATCTGTCTGTGGCAAACAGTCTAGTTCTAACAAGGGCCCTAGGAGACTATAGCAGTGGTCTTCTGACAGTACTAAAGGTAAGCTATCTGGGCCAGAAAATAAGCAGACCAGAATAAATCATGACAGCAGGAATAAGAGAACAAATTCTAGTCATATTTACAAGATGGAGTTAATAAGGCTCGGTGATGTTGGATGTTAAAAATGAAGAAAAATCTCATAACCAATAGGATAAAGGCTATGCTAATTTTTTTAGCAGTTTTTTAAAAATTTATTTTTATTGTAAACAAATGGGATACATGTTGTTTCTGTTTGTACATGGAGTAACAGCATACCATTTGTGTAATCATACATTTACATAGGGTAATGAAGTTTGATGCATTGTTATTTTTTCCTTCCCCCCACCCCTCCCACCCCTCTTTTCCCTCTATACAGTCCCTCCTTCCTCCATTCTTGAAAGGCTATGCTAATTTTAAAAGACTATATTAAGAATTCAGAAAGAGCAGGATTTTTGTTTGTTTTGAAGATGGGAGTTGTAAAGGGGTGGTACTGTTACAACTTCGGTTAAAGTGAGTTTGCTGATATTTGGAAGAGATGTCCAGAAGGCATTCACAAATAGTTCAGTGTTCAAAAATGATGTCCAGTATATGGAGACAGGGGTAGCGAATCATAGATATCTTGGTGGTAACTGAGGCCTTGAGAATAATTTTTTCTTGGAGTGTCCGGCCCAGCATAGTCTTTTGGCTCAGCCTGCCACGACAGGGGCCAGATGACAAGGCATAAATTAATTTTAGTCATAATATATATCATACATATGTTTGCACTATATATAATGTATCTGGATCTCTGTACTTGTTTAAACAAATGTAAGTTATCTTTGACATTAATATCTTTGAAAATTATCTTTTGACATTCACAGATAGTTCTGCCCAAGGCCATTTTAAGGTAGGGCTGAGGTGCTTTCCCTGCCCTTTTTGTGTTCTTTGTAGAAACGAGATTTATAACATCTATGAGTGTGGTTCTTGCACAGTTGTACTCTTTTTAGTTACAAGCCCCCATCTCCAGGAGCACATGGAAAATAGCCCATTACTGTGAGAGTGGTAGTGAAGAGTGTCTTATGCGGGATGGTTTCACTGTTAATTTCCCCATAGCCTGTAGTCTCACCCATTCAGGGGGTCGAAGCAGGAGGACCACAAGTTCAAGGCTAACCTTGGCAAAGTCCAGCCTGGGCAATTTAGTAAGACCCTACCTCAAAATAAAAAATAAAGATGGCAGGGGAACCGGGTGGTGGCACATACCTGTAATCCAGTGGCTGGGGCAGGTGAGATGGGAGGATCTCGAGTTCAAAGCCAGCCTCAGCAAAAGCGAGGTGCCAAGCAACTCAGTGAGACCTTTCTCTAAATAAAATACAAAACAGGGCTGGGGATGTGGCTTAGTGGTTGAGGACCCCTGAGTTTAATCCCCTGTACCCACTCCCCATCACGAAAAAAAAAAAAAAATGCAGGGGGATGTAGGTCAAGCAGTACAGCGTCCCTAGTACTACACAAAAAACAAACAACCTTTGTGGTTCTTGAAGGAGAAAAAGTTGCTGGCTTTGAGGCAGTGTGCCATTGTAGATAGGGTAGTAGTAACTGGTACCTTACACTCCATACTTTTACTTTTTTTTGATAGCAAGGATTGAACTCAGTCACTAAACCATTGAGCCACATCCACAACCTTTTTATTTTTTATTTTAAGACAGGGTCTTACTAAGTTGCGGAGGGTAGCTTTGAACTTGAGATCCTCCTCCCTCACCCTGTGGAGTTACTAGGATTACAGGCTTGTGCCACCATGCATGGCTCACTCCACATTTCCTAATGTGAAGAATTTTGCCAGGCAAATCATAACCCACACTCACTATATTAATTTAAGTCATTCCTAGTTTAGTTTATGGCAGGGAAGGAAAGAATTGACTTTTTTTTTTTTTTTTTTTTTTTTTTTTTGTGCCAGGGATTGAACATAGGGTCAATTAACCACTGAGCTGTTGCTTGGATTATAGGCTTTTGCTACCACACCCAGCAGGAATTGGCATTTTTAAAAATCACTTTTCCTTCTAGCTTAAAGGGAACTCCTAAGTATTTCTTCATTAGCATACCACTTTTTTTAAACCAAAAAAATCCTTTTATGTATTCCAGGAAGCAAAAATACATAGCAGTAACTTGGCAGTTTCATGAGAAAATACACACTAGATCTGGATTATATCTTCCTTTTGCAGAGGCAAAGAGGAGGGCAGACCATGGCATTTGCCCTGTATGTCAGTTGAACTAATGAGCTAATAAGTAAAGTGGTCCTGGTCCTGACTTTTGCATGTGTGTTTTGTGAGTGCCTCTGGGCAGAGTGTTGCTTTAGGTGTAATGAAAAAGTATAAATTTCTTTTCTTTCTCTCAGAGAGCCTGTAGTGGGAGAAATACTATTTGTAGAAAAACAAGTGCAATTCAGGATGTTGTGTGTTAGATGATAGTTCTGTGTCACAGAAGTTTAGGAGGGGTGCTGTGTGTTGTGGCGCACGCCTGTAATCCCAGTAACTTGGGGGCTGAGGCATGAGGATCACTTCAAAGGCTAGCCTTAGCAGTTTAGTGCCCCTTGGTTCAAGCCCCAGTACCAACAACAACAACAAAAAGGAAGTTTAGGAGGGGAAATCCCTTCTGTGCAGGCAGTCATACAAGAAAAAGGTGCATTGGAACTAGTTCTTAAAGGATGACTAGGATTTTATTATAGTGGCAGGGGGTTTGGAAGGCATTTTAGGTAGAAGAAAGAATGACAAAATTTTAGAGGTGGAAAGTGTCAAGGTATGCATGAGAAATCGCATAAATAGCTTGAGGATATTACGTGAGAAGGATAGGACAACTTTGGGAACCAAGATTGAAGAGGTTGGGCTCAGGTGGTAGAGGCTTTTGAATGCCTTGCTAAATTGTACTTTATTTCATTGCTTTAGAAACCACTGAAGGTTTTGTAGCTAGGGAGTACATGATCCAAATTCTGAAGATCTCTGTGTAGGGTGGTTTGAAAGAGGGAGGCAGAAAGACTGTTACAATAGTGTGGGTAGGAGGTGATGAGGGCCTGAACTGGGGCTCACGTTAGTAATTGAAATATGAAGAACAGGATAATTTCAAGAAATGAAGCTTAACTTATTGGCTCATTAAATATTGAGGTAAAGGAAAGAGAGCAGCCAGAAATGAACTTGAAGCCTGCATCCTCACTCAGAGACTGTGCTTCATTGGTTCTTCTGTAGATTTGATCATAAAATAAGAACTTAAAAATCAATAATCTCTCAGAACAGAAGAAAAGTATGTGGCATTCTTGTTTTAGAAATAATAAAATATGCAAATGTATAGTTTAAAACTGAAGATACTCGGCACTTGTTGATTCAGGGTGAAAGGAATAAACCAGAGAAGGAAGGTGGGTTTCCATTCAATGGGGAGTGGTACACTGATGTGCTGTGCTTCCGTCTGGTTTTCCAGATCATCATACTGTTAAGTGACAGCAATACAACACTGACTGGATAAGAGAATCCTTGTTAACTCATAGTACAGCAGATTTAGAGAACCATCTGACTGGTTCTTCTGCTCACCCTTAAACATATAGGTACTTTGGATAATTGTCCCTTCACTGGGCCTAGAGAGCCAAAGGTGTGTAATGTATCTGCTGGAGAAAAAGCAGCTTCAACACCAGCTCTGGCAAACTGGCTGTGCACTGGAGCAGTGTAGACCTAAAACTGCCTATGGCCAGATTTACCTGGACATTCCACATGAAGACAAGTGTTTGGTTCCATTTCATTGTCGGTCCCTGAAAAATTAAAAGATAATTAGCATCTGGGATATAATTGTTGCTACTATTTAGAATCTAATCTTAAGTGATGAGATGTGAAATATAAATTGTATAAAGAGAAAATTTAATGGAAGGTTTGTCACACTTATAACTTTCTCTGTAATTCCTTAATCATTTAAAATTACTTTAGGTTTCATTGTAGCTATTTTTTTCTCTATTGTCATAGTGTCCTATGGTTTCTAAATTATTTTTGATCTTTCAAAGGAAGTAATAATGCTTTTGGAAAAAAAAAACAACCCTTATTGTATTATAGAAATTCTCAAATATAAAAAAGTAAAATGAAAAGTGTGGACTTAGTGTACCCATTTCCCAAGTTTAACATGTCAATACATAGGGCCAGTCTTGTTCATATGGACCCACATTCACTACACTACCTACCTTACCCTGTCCCTCCCACCAACTAATTTGAAGCAACTTCAGGCATCGTATTATACTGTTTAGAAATATAAGTTTTTTAATTTAAGAAGACAACTTCAGTACTATTATTATACTAGAAAACTTTCTGAATATCATTAAATATTCAGTCAATATTTCTGTTTCTCAGTTTCACTCATAATTATTTCTTTAGTCTGTTTGAATTAGGGTCCAAAGAAAAATGATTGGTTAATGCATTTGTAAGTATCTTTAGATGTATAGGCTGGCTGTCTCATGTGCTCCCCGACCCCTTACCCTCCGCAGTTTTTTGTTGTAGAATACAGGTCATTTTTGGATAGTTTCCCACAATCTGAATTTTGCCAGTTGTATCCATAGGGTGTCATTTGACATGTTCCTTAGTTCCTTTTATTTCCTGTAAGTTGATATTTCAATTCACAGGTTTGAACAGATAATGGTTCAGTTTTTTGTTTTTTTTTTTTTGAGGCCTAGGGCACTGTTATTTTTAATAAGTAGTGTCACATGATTCTTTTGTGAGACATTGTTTCCTCTTTGTTTTGTTATAAACCTTTGGTGAACTTTGCCTAGATTTATTCCTTTATAAGGGATTGTAAAATAATATCTAATTCTGTAATTTCATCAATTACTAGCTGCAATACTTCTATAGGAAGAAATTTTCAAGCTGTGCACAGTGGCATGTACCTGTAGTCCCAGCTACTCAGGAGGCTGAGGCAGGAGGATCATTTGAGGCCAGCCTGGGCAATATAGTGAGAATTTCCTGACACACACAAAGCTACCTGCCCTCGAAGAACTTACATAGTCTCAAAGGTTTTGATTTTTAAAATTCACTTTATTTACTTAATTTTTAATTTTTTGGTACTGGGGATTGAGCCCAGGGGCACTTAATCACTGACCAGATACCCAGCCTTTTTTATTTTCTATTTTGAGACAGAGTCTCACTAAGTTGCTTAAGGCCCTTCTAAGTTGCTGAGGCTGGCTTTTAACTTGTGATCTTCCTGTCTCAGCCTCCCAAGTCTCTGGGATTACAGGTGTGGGCCCCTGTACCTGGATGTAGACATTTTGTAATCGAACTCTTTACTTAATGAAAACATCTTTGATTTTATCATATAACAGTTGTTTACCAAAATGAGATAAATGTCTAAAACAAGTTTTTTGTAGTTTAAGAAAATCTCATGTATAATAAAAATGAAGTTAAAGGTAAAACTTTAAAATGATATACATTTTACAATTGGGCATGGTAGTACATGCTGGGAGGCTGAGGTAGGAGGATCATAAGTTCAAGGTTAGCCTTGGCAAATTAGCAAGACCCTGTCTGAAAATTTTTTAAAAAGGTGGGGAGGCTGGGTGTAGTTCAGTGGTGGAGCATCCCTGAGTTCAAACCCAAGTACCCCCTCCCAAACACACACACACACACACACACACACACACACACACACACATTTTATAAGCATGTGGTCCTATAGGAACAGTAGTTTGTTTTTTTCAATCAATAGTCATCATATAATTTATGATCCATTTAGGGACATTTTTAACAGTTACTCTGGGAGAGATAGGTATAAACCAGGACTTCATCCAGCAAGAGGACTTTTGTTGTTTGAAGTGCTGGGGATCTAATCGGGACCTTGCTCTATCACAGAGCTACTTCCCCAACTCTTTTTATAAATGTTGTTTTGAACCTGGACATGCTGTAATCCTGGTAACTTGGGAAGCTGAGGCAGGAGCGTTGCAAGTTTGAGGCCAGTCTTGGCAATTTAGTGAGATCCTTAGCAACTTAGTGGGATCCTATCTCAAGAAAATAAAAAGGACTAGGGACATAGCTCAGTGGTAAAGCATCCCTGGGTTCAATCTCCAATTTTTTTTTTTTTTTTTGAGATAGTCTCGCTAAATTGCCCAGCCTGACCTCAAACTTGTGATCCCGTCTCAGCTTCCTGAGTGACTGACAGTACAGGTGTGCCATTACACCTGGCTATTTTGTGTAGATGTTAAATATTCCTTAAACTATGTTTGTATTTTTTCAACTTCCTTTCATTAGCACTTCCATCCAAGTGATCTTATACATTGGAACGTTATGAGTTTGAAGAATTTATTTATTTTTAAAGTTTAGGATTAGTTGTTTTGCTTACTATAGAAATAAAACATGTTCACTGTAAAGAAATGAGAAATGTTAGGTAAGTTCCTTACCACCACCCTCACCTCCACTTCAAAAACCTGTCCTCAGGGAGAACAGAACATAACAGTTATTTGTATGTGATGAGTTCTTGCTCTCTCAAGAGTCCTTCTGACAAGTCTCCATTAGTTTAGACAGTGGGACTTAGTTTTCTCCATTCACAAAGAGACTAATACTTATTTGACAGGAACTTTGTGATTTAGATAAATGTGTTTTTTAGAGGACAGGGTTGGGAAGAAAGGAGTGATTTCTTGGATATGTTTATGTGATCAAAACTATCTTTGAGCCAGGTGCTGTCATGTTGCACACCTGTAATCTCAGTGGCTTAGGAGGCTGAAGCAGGAGGATAGTGAGTTCAAAGCCAGTCGCAGTTATTTAGTAATTTAGGGAGGTCCTAAGCAACTCAACAAGACCCTGTCTCAAATTAAAATATAAAAAAGGACTGGGAATGTGACTCAATGGTTAAGCGCCTCTGAGTTTCAATGCCTGGTACTAAAAAAGAAAAACAAAAACAAAAACAAAAAACTATCTTTGATTACTCCAACCACATTTCTTTAAAATGTCACCAAACTCAGGCATGGTGTCACACACCTGTAGTCCCAGCAACTAAGGAGGTTGAGGCAGGAGTACTGCAAGTTCAAGGCCAGTCTCAGCAACTTAGTCCCTAAGCAATTTAGAGAGACCCTGTTTCAAAAAATAAAATAAATTGGGCCGGGATGTAACTCAGTGGTAAAACACCCCTGCATTCAATGCCTAGTACCTAAAATAAAATAAAATATTACCAAAAACTGGTATTAGAAAATTTGCATTGGTGTGAACTCATGTGAAAATGCTTTGATTTTGGAAAGGGAAAAATATTTAAAGATATTATAATAAAACTCCATATCACTAATTGAAAATTTTCTTCAACATTCATAGATGAAGGGGAATTAGACTTAGTTAAGTCCCCAGGTCTCTAGGCAATAGGTTTGGGCACATCATTGGTTTGGTTACCTTGACCACACACTGAATTTGGGTTATAACAAATTTATTTTAAAACAAAAACAAGCAAGCAAGCAAACAATACATTTACTAAGTTTTTTAACTGATTGCATCTATTTTTAGCACATATATTATGCAGAGTTGTGGTTTTCTTAGATTAACAAAGATGTATAAAAATCATCTCCACACATAAATGTTTCCTCCACCTACTCATTTGTCTGCAGGCTGGGAGTCTGTTCACTTCCTCCTGGGCTGGGTGCCTTTGCTGCTCATGGGCTCGTTTTTTAAATATTCCAGTGCGGTTAAAATCTAAATGTCTAATGTGTATAGTGTTACTAGTTATTTTATAACCTCAAAGTAACTTCTTTGGAGTTTACAGGGAGATAGTGGAATGAACATATTGTTTACTCAAAAATACGAATGGGGCTTTTGCCTTACTGAAGTATGCAGTTATTATGCAATATATAGAATGGCATTTTTGGAAAGGTGATTAAGAATTCCATGTAGAGAGCTGGCATGGTGATGCACTCCAGTAATCCCAGCTAAGGAGTCTGAAGCAGGAGAATCCCAAATTCTAGGCCAACCTGGGCAATTTAGAATATGTTACAAAATAAAATTATAAAAAGGGCTGGGGATGTAACCCTTGCCTAGCATGTGTGAGGCACTGGGTTCAATCCCCAGCAACACACACACACACACACACACACACACACACACACACAAACACACTGGATTCTGTGTGGAAGAAACTTTTGTATATTCAGATGTCTTTCTTCTGTTTCTCAGCTCAGGTATTATTGAGCAATTATTGTGCCATGGAGCAAATAGGCAAGAATAATTTTGTGTGATGAGGGTTCTTTCTCCTCACAAGTGTGTCATTAAATTGCCACACATTCTGTAATTCAGCTTTGTGTTAAAATTTTAGGATTGTGTCACCAATAACTAATGGAGACTTGTCAGTGTGATGTGTGTGTGTTCACAGGGAACGTGCTTTTCTTCCCTTTCAGTAAAGATATGTTGCAGCCAGAAAATGTATTGATCCATTGACAACCGCCCCACCCCCCCAACCCTTCACCTCTTGTCTGGCATTTAATGAAAGAAATCTTGTTCGAAAGTTGCAGATCTCTTGAGGGCAGCAAACACTACACTCAGAATGAAACTAGGTTAGTGCTTCTGCAACATGCAGTGGTTTGTATCAAAAGCTGTTTTGGTCTTAACTTTGAAATTATCCCCTACTCTTTGAAGTGGTCATATTTTGATTGGGAGTGGTTTTAAATTTTAGAATTTCCTGAAGTGAACCTAAAATGTTTTATTATTTTCTTATGTGGTTGTTGTACACAAGTTTATAGAATGCTTATCTCAAGACTACATACTTCTTTAGTAAGAACAAAGAAAAAAAATAACTTCAGATTTGAGAAAGTATTAAAGACAAAGTGTTTTAGGAGGGTATTAAAAATGGTTTTATGTAGCTAGAGTATATATCTCCTTAGCTTTTAAAATATCTGAGTTTAGTATCTGTGGCTTAGTACCTTTGAGTTTGCGTTTTAATTTTGGAATCATCTTTATATTACCAAGAGAAAACAAGGCACTTTTCCTTTACTATTTTTTACTACTTAAAAAAATATATTCATCTTTTTCCTTTTGGTTGACATGTCTTGAAGTGAGGTGGAGTTTACAGCTGTTCCTTTATCACAATCTTTCTTCTACATATAAGTTTTGAAACCTTAAAAGTAATCTCCTATTTTAATGAATTCCAAAATATTTTTCTGCAATGGAGTTGTATAACAAGAAATGATCCTTCCCTTTTACATTTAAACTCTTTAAAACCAAACTCATACATTTTCTCTATTTTGTATCCTTCTTCCTCTGCCGATCATCAGCTTCTGTCATGTCCTCACCACACTGGAGCCCAGCAGGTTAAGTGGGCCCAGAGGGCAACCCTGACCCTTCTGCTAACTAAAGGAAGACATCCATTCTCCCAGGGAGAAGAGGCTAGTAAGACAAAGGGACCTTCATATTAAGGAATTATTCTGGTACTAAATTTGATGGTTATTTTTTTTCCTCTCTTCCCATTGTTTAGCAGTATTTGAAACAGGTGACCAATTCTTTCATGAAAATTAAAAACATTTTTTTTGTTTCAGTTGCTTGTCTTCTTTGCTCTACAATTTAGTGCTTTTATTTGACCTCACTGTTAATTTCTTCTTTCTTTTTTGGTAGCTATTTCTCCTCTGTTCTTGGAGTACACTCCAAGAAGGTCTTCTGCCCTTTTCTCAATTTACCTGCCTTCCCAGTTCCCAAATATAATTTTTTTTTCTGTATGCTGATGTCTCCCCTGTACAGATACTGTTCAGCTTATAGTGGGGGGTTAGGTCCTGATGAACCCACTGTAGATTGAAAATATCTTAAGCAAAACTGCATTTAATGTACCTCATTTACTGAGCATCACTGTTTAGCAACATAGGATTGTGTCGTTACCCTTTGTGGTTGTGTGGGAGCTGGGAGCTGCAGCTTGCTGTTGTTGCCCAGCATTGCAAGAGAGTATTGTCTGCATACCGATAGCCCAGAGAAAGATCAAATTTCAAAATATTTTTTTTCTTTTTTTGGTGCAATGAATTGAACTCAGGACCTTGTGCATGCTAGGCAAATGCTTTACCACTGGACTATATCTCCAATGAAATATATTTCTAATGAATTTGTATTACTTTTGTACCATTATAAAGTTGAAAAATCTTAAATTATCTTTAACCATCAGAATATAACTATAGTCCTGATTAGGCTCTTTCCTGATTAGGAGACTCTTCAGTTGACTACTTGACAACTCTACATAAATGTCTAATTTGCATCTCAAGCATTATCATATAAATTAGGATGCTTTGGAACCAAATAATAGAAAATACAACTAAAATTGATTTGAAAACAGGAAAATTTATCCTTACCAGTCACAAGATGACTAGTCTAGGATTGGTTTAAGTCTGTGGTTTAGCAACATAATTTGGGACTCATTCCTTCTACCTTTCTGCTCTGCCAGCTTGAACATGTCTGCCTTGTTCTTTAGTCACCTCTCATCATGGGTGCAAGATGACATCCAGCAGAAGGTCATAGTTGCCTCTTCCATTGCTTCTGAAGAGTTAAGAAAGATTTCTCAGAAGCTTCCCAGCAGATCCACTTAAATTCCATTATCCAGAACTTGGTAATGGGCCACCTCTAAATCAGCCACTAGCAAGGGGAATGTGTACATACAAACAATTTTCATACAAAATGGAATGATAATTATAATAGAGGTAGAACAGTAGAGTGGAAATGCACACTCCACTGTTCTATAGGGGAAAGGTGACAGGAATTGGGGAATTTCACAAAGACCTTGCAGGACAGGTGGTGTTTGAACTGAATATTAAAAGATTAGTGAAATTCAGTTATTAGGAAGTAACGTAAGGGTCAAAGGGGCAGAATATACTAATGACTGGTGTATAGAAATTGTATGACATGTTTGGGAAACACTGCATATGTTCTTAAGGCTGGTACTTGGGATCTGTGGAGGGAGGAAGAGAAATGATGTTAAAAAGGTAAGGTGAGGACCCTTTAAATAATCATGTGCGACCTTTTGAAAAAATTCAGCATTTGTTTTATTTGGTAATTGTGATTGTGTGTGTGTGTGTGTGTGTGTGTGTGTGTGTGTGTGTGTGTAAAGCCTTGTTTACCCACCAACTTTTAAGATTGTGATGTAAGGTGAATGCAATAATTATTGGAAGGAATAAATAAGAAACATCTCCTTATATTAGATTCTTTGAACTTTACATTTAGATGATAGTCAAAGCTTATGAATGGATAGAGTATAGGAATTGAACAGAAAATGTTTACTGTATAAACCTGTTTTATCTATAAACCTCACCTTTATATCAGAAAAGAGTAAATAATCAGTTTCTCTATTTGGGGGAAAAAAACATGGGCATTTACATACAAGTCCCTATCTGAGTAGTATCAGTTTTAATAACACAGAGTCCCATCAGTTCTAAGACTGTGATATTGTAAATGTCCCATGAAGATTCATTAACTATAGCTCAGTATAGCTAGGGTAACAACCGAAACCCCAGTAATCAACCTCTTCTCTATGTTCAACTATACTTCCTGAAAGGGTGGCAGGATCAATTGGATCAGTTTACCAGCACCCAGGTTGAACACCTCTATTTGGTACAGTTTTGCTCAGTGTTGCCTATAGAGTAGTTAGGCACATTTGCCCTTTATTTTGATACAGTATGACAGTGTTATGAGACTTTATTTCATACATCCTATTATGACTTGGTTTTTAAAAAAGGAACCATTAAAGAAAGGTGGTAAGTGGATATGGCAGGTATCTGAGGCTTCTTGAATTTCTTCTATGTCCTATTTGGTACCTGATTTTAATGCTACCTTTTTTTTTTTTTTTTTTTTTTTTTGGCACTGGGTATTGAACCCATGGCCTTGCACATGCTAGATAAGTGCTCTACCAACTGAGCTATATCCCCAGTCCAGGGCTCCACAATTTGTACTGATTATTGGTGACTAATCTCCTGCCTATTTCATCTGGTCACCTATTGCCACATAGGTAATTCCCAATCTGTCAATGTTAAGAGCTATGACATACACTTCCTCCTTACCTCATTCCACCCTGCCATACTTTCTTTTCTTGGTTAGACTGTAAAGTGTTACCACATTTCCATTTCTTTGAGAACACAAAAATTAGCTTATGAATAATCTCAGTTTGGGGACACCTGAGTAAAGGGAATATAGTCTTGAAAAAAAATTGAACCCTACTGGAATTGAGCCTACAACCTTAGCCACAGAATAGGTAAGTTTTTCTAAAAACAACATTGGGTCTACCACACTTTCTTAGCAAGAAGAGAGAACTGACCACACTTAACCCCATTTCTTGGGTGATTTCATTCATCTTCTGCCTTAATTGGAAGGCATTTGAGAGCCAAGTATGGTGGCACATGTCTGTAATCCCAGCAACTTGGGAAGCTGAGGCATGAGGATCACAAGTTTCAGGCTAGCCAGGGCATCTTAGTGACACCCTATCTCAAAATAAAAAGGAGCATTAAATATCAGTGATGGAAGGGAATTCCTTAAGCTATGGTTGAAAAAACTGAAGGCTAGAAAGGGAACCTGCCAAGCATTAAGGAAGAGCCCCAAATAGAGCCCATCTAGATGCTCTAAATCCCCACACTGACGTTATTTTTCCTTCTGCCTCATTGCATCACAGCTGTTTGGGCCTAGTTTGTACTTTATGAAATATCCAGTGAGTCAAGATGTCATATTTATATAAAATACCAGTTTATTTCTGCGTAATCTAACTGCTTCAGATCACCTTTGGACTGTTAACTGTCCAGTTTGTTTTGTTTTATATATTTCTTTTTTTTTTTTTTTTTTTTTTTTGCGGTGCTGGAGATTGAACCCAGGGCCTTGTGCTTGCGAAGCAGGCACTCTACCAACTGAGCTATCTCCCCAGCCCTGTTTTATATATTTCTATTGAGATATAATTCACATGCCATAAAACTTATCCATTTAAAAAGTTTGCAGGTTTTGTGTGTATTCACAAGATGGTACAACTCTCACCAGTATTTAATTCCAGAACATTTAATTGCCTCCCAAAGAAACCTAGAACCCATTAGCAGTTGCTCACTATACCTCCCTGGCCCCTAGCCTCTGTTAATATCACTGATTTACTTCTGTCTCTGTGGATTTGTTTATTCTGGTCATTTCATGTAGTAGAATCATACAATTTTGTGGTCTTTTGCGTCTGGCTTTTTTTACTTATTGTTTTTAGGGCTTGGCCATGTCATACCATGCATCAGTACTTAATTCCTTTTTATGGCTAATAGTATTCAATTGTATAGTTATACATATGTGTATTTGGATTGTTTTTACTTTTTGCCTATTATGTGAACTTGTATGTTGAAGTTTTTGTATGAATTTATAGTACATCTTCAGATCTCTTGGGTATATGCCTAGAATTGGAATTGCTGGATCATCTGGTAGCTTTACCTCCTTGAGGAGCTGCCGACTTTTCCAATGTGTATCATTTTATATTCCCACAAGTAATGTATGAGGCTTCAAATTTTTCTACATTCTTGCCAATACTTGTTATTTTACAATACTTTATTACAGCCATCCTAGTAGGTAGGAAACAGTATCTCATTGTGATTTTGATTTACATTTTTCTAATGACTACTGATATCGAGATCTTTTTCTTTTCTTTTTTAAATTTAGTTTTATTGTAAACAAATGGGATACATGTCGTTTCTGTTTGTCCATTAAGTAAAGGCATACCATTTGTGTAATCATACATTTACATAAGGTAATAGTGTTTGATTCATTCTGTTATTTTTTCTCCCCCACCACCCCTCACACCCCTCTTTTCCCTCTATACAGTCCCTCCTTCCTCCATTCTTCCCCCCTCCCACCCCCATTATGTGTCATCATCGGCTTATCAGCGAGATCATTTGTCTTTTGGTTTTTTGAGTTTGGCTTATCTCACTTAGCATGATATTCTCCAATTTCATCCATTTGCCTGCAGATGCCATAATTTTATTATTATTTATGGCTGAGTAATATTCCCTTGTGTGTGTGTGTGTGTGTGTATGTATGTGTATATATATATATATATATATATATATATATATATATACACCACAGTTTCTTTATCCATTCATCAATTGAAGGACATCTAGGTTGGTTCCACAATCTGGCTATTATGAATTGAGCAGCTATGAACATTGATGTGGCTGCATGATATCAAGATCTTTTCCTATACTTTTGGCTATTTGTGTATCATCTTGGGAGAAATGTCTATTCACATCCATTCCTCATTTTAATCTAGATACTAATGTCTAGATATTAGATGCTTTTCGGATCATCTAATGCTGCTGGGCAGGTTATGTTTCAGTTTTTTCAGCCATGAGAGATTTATTCCTTAGGGGATTCATTCCTTAAGGAATTCCCTCTACCATTGACATTTTTTTAAGGAAATAAATTTTTTTTCTCTGAAAAACAGATTTTTTTTCTCTTTTTTTTGACAGTGATAAATATTTAAAAATTTTTTCATACATGTATACAGGGTAATATTGTCTGTCTCAATCTGCTATCCCTCCCATCTCCACTTGCTCCACCCCTCCCCTCACTTCCCTCTGTACCATCCAAAGTTCATTCTTCCCTACCCACTCACCACTATGGGTCAGCATCCACTTATCAGAGAAAACATTCAGCCTTTGGTTTTTTGGGATTGACTTATTTCACTTAGCATAATATTCTCCAGTTCCATCCATTTACATGCAAATGCTATAATTTCACTCTTCTTTAAGGCTGAGTAATATTCCATTGCACCACTGTCATTTAATGCTCTACAATTTATGCAGATTTTTTGGTGACTAATTTGCCTAACTCATTTGGTCACCTATTGCCACAGTTTGTAAAAATAATTTACAAAGAATTTTCCCCATTCTGTGTATTGTCTCTACTTTGTTGATAGTGCTCTTTGGTACACAAATGTTTTAATTTTATAACGTCCAATTTACTTATATTTTTCTTTGGTAACTTGTGGATATTCATTTTTAAAACTTCTCTTTCTTCCCAGTCTTTTCCTTTCTACAACCTCATATTTATTGTGCAGTAGTGTTTGCAACAAACTTAAATTACATGACCCTCTGATCTGCCATCCATAATATATAATTTCTTTAGGAAAGATCTTCTCAAATCGGGGAGGAGAAGGGAGCCAGCACTGAAAGCCTCCTCTGTAACACAGGAAGTGGGCCTGTGGGATCCGTTAAACCTTCCCAACAGCCCTTAGAGGTGTAGGCACTCATATTCAAGTTTTACAGGGGAATACTGTAAGATTTAGTTGGTCTGTCCAAGGTCATAGACCTGGTTAAGTAGTATATTGGAATTCATGCTAATCTCTGAGGCTCTATCATGCTTCCTCCCTAAAATTAGAGCCGGATAGCATCTGTAAGCCTTGTATAGACATTCCTGTTTATGGCTGCAAGCTTAATCTTTTATTCTATTAATTCATTTCTTACCATATATGTGCTGTAGAGATACAGAGAATAGGGTAGGGAGAGAAGGGAAAATTTCAGTTTACAAACTTCATTTAAATATATATTATAAATAAGGAGCAGCCTGGATTTTGGGTCTCCTAGAGAATTCATGGGTGGGTTTCTGGAAGTGGGCAAACTCCTGGAAATAGCATTAAAATTTTGAGTTCATTTGTGCGAAGGGATTTGTAATTATTTTTTCCTTTTTTCTTTTTTCTTTTTTTTTTTTTTTTTTTTTTGTACTGGGTATTGAACCTAGGGACTCTGTACTACTGAGTCACAACTCTACCTCTTTAAAGTAATTTTTTTTTTTTTAAATTTTGAGACAGGGTCTCACCAAGTTGCCCAAACTAGCCTCATATTTGCCATCCTCCTGTTTTCCGAGTCACTGGAATTACAGGCATGTGCCACTGTGCCTGGCTGAGAATTTGTAATTTTCAGAAGAATCTTCAAAGTTTTTAAGAATTGCTGCTAAGGAAAGGAATGTACAACCTTGCTGGAAAGAAAATGCAGGTGGTGTGTTAGCAATTTGTCTTTTTCTATTGGCCGTGTTTTGGGTTTGAGTTAAATCTTCACATCTGGTTTCAAGTATTTTTGTTTTAGATTTTTTTTTTTTTTCTTTTTGCAGAGGTGGGTACCAGGGATTGAACTCAGGGGCACTCAACCACTGAACCACATCCCCAGCCCTATTTTGTATTTTATTTAGAGACAGGTTCTTAATAAGTCGCTTAGTACCTCGCCATTGCTGAAGCTGGGTTTGAACATGTGATCCTTCTGCCTTAGTCTTCCAAGCCTCTGGGCTTATAGGCCTGCACCACCATGCCTAGCTTGTTTTAGACTATTTATGTATACCTGTTGACTTAAGACTATTTAAGAAATATCAAAACTTTCTTTGTTAGTGAAAAGTAATAACAATTCTTTGTCTTTGGGTAGATCAAATATATTAAATTCCAACATTTCTTGATGTGATTCATACATCTAAATTATTTGTGATTTTTAAAATTTTTGCAGTATATAGGAATATAATGAGGACATTTCTTAGAGTTATTTTCATTTTCTGCATGAGCTTTCAATTCAGGTTTCTGATGATCCAGTCAAGATTGACGCCTGTCTTGAGAGGTTAAGTGATAGACAGCCAGAGTGTGAACATCTGTACCTGTACCTGATGAATACATTTCAGTTCTACCCAAGGGTAGTTCTACCTCTCAGAGTTTAAGAAAAGGAAGTGTCACAGGCCTTTTAAGTCTCTGTTTTTTCTTATTAAAACTAATAGGCAGAATATCGGTTAATAATGATCAAGGAACTCACACATTGGGCTGGGGCTGGGGCTCAGCCATGGAGCACTTGCCTCACATACGTGAGGCACTGGGTTTGCTCCTTAGCACCACATAAAGATAAATAAAATAAAGGTATTGTGTTCATCTACAATTAAAATTATTTTTAAAAAATATTAAATAAAAAGGGAACTCACACATTAACCATTTTGAAATGAACTACTGTATTAAATAATTTCATTCCTACCAGGCATAGTGGCATATGCCTGTAATCCCAGTGACTCAGGAAGCTGAGGAGGAAGGATTGCAAGTTTGAGGCCAGCCTTAGCAAATTAGTGAGACCCTGTCTCAAAATTTAAAAAGGGGAGGCCTAGAAATGTAGCTCAATGGTAAAGTGATTCTGGGTTCAATCCCCAATGCAAAAAAAAGCAAATAATCTCAATCTAGAAAACAACCTTTGGTCATAGCTAGAATGAGCTCTCTCAAGATTATGTGTTTTGCCTGGCACAGTGGCTCACACCTGTAATCCCAGCTGCTCAGGAGGCTGAGGCAGGAGGATCACGAGTTCAAAGCCAGCCTCTGCAACTTGGCAAGACCCAGTCTCAAAATATAAAAAAAGGGCTGGGGATGTGGCTCAGAGGCTAAGTGCCCCTGAGTTCAATCCCCAGACCAAAAAAAAAAAATTATGTGTTTTGTAGATATGTACTGGTGGTTTTTTAAAAAAAATTATTGTGAATTATAATTATACATAATAGTGGGGTTTATTATGCCATATTTGTACATGCACATAATTTAATGAGTCTCATTTCACATTCCCTTCCCTTTCCTTCCTCTCCTTCCGCAGATCCACTTTCTCTATTCTACTCATCTCCCTTTATTATTATTGTTGTTGTTTTTAAGGGTACTGAGTTTTATTTAAGCCAGGACATAGATAGATTTTAGTGGAAAAGATCACAGTAATATACACAAAACATTACCTTCCTTTAAAAAACAGCTCCTTTGTTTAAGTTACATTTCTACTCAAAGATGATGTTTGTGTGAATAGAATTGAATAATGGAAAATGTTTTGAAATGCATTGTGATCATGTAGGTCGTGCAGTGTAGCTTAATGGTTGCTTTCATTTTGGGGTGGGGCAGGGCGTTAGTGAAAGTTAGGTTGCTTAGACTATGTCATTAGTAACACACACAGTTTTGTTGTTTTGCATGGAAATGTGGAGATTGTTGATGGTTGATAGCAATTAGGTAGTACCTAGGAGGAGCTCCTTGCTTACCCTCTTTGGTCTCCGCACTTGCATATTGTCAAGGAAACACAATAGCAGCCTCATTTAAATGCACATGTAAAAAGCTACACTGAAATTTTATTTTTATGAAAGCTTTGTCTGAAACTGAAGGTGACAGGCATTTCCCAATTCCATTTCTTATAGAGAATGATTAAATGGACTGCTTAAAAATAATTGTTTGACATTAAATTTTTATTGGATGAAATTATCTTAAAATTAGTTGTTTTCAACCATTTATTGTAGGCATCTAAGAATATAATGCTTATCTGAAATATGGCCCAGTATTATATGTCATTTGAGGATTTTGTTTGTTGTAAAGTAGATTTGTGCACGTTAGTGTTGGTAGCTTTCCTAGCATTTTCCAGGTTGATATTGTGAACACCTTTGGAAATGAAGAACATGTTAAATAATGCCCCTGCTCCTGTGACATAGAACCTTTAGGCAGTATAAATTTTGTTTCTATAACTTCTACTTTACAGAACATGTTCAAAACCCACAAATTTATTTAGGTTTTATACATTTGAAAACTTATCCCGTTTGTTGCAAAATGAACTAAAACACAATTTAAATTTTAAGTCCTCAATTGTCAAAAGTAAGCCAGGCATGGTAGTACATGCTTCTAATCCCAGCTACTTGGGAAGCTGAGGCCAGCCTTCGCAACTTAGCTAGACCCTGTATCAAAATAAAAGAGTTGGGCATGTAGCTCAGTGGTAGACTGCCCCTGGGTCCAGTTGCCAGTACCACACACATGCACACTTGCAAATAAAGTGATTACTATGAAAAACAAACTGCAAGTGGATCAAATTGAAAATTGACTTGTATCCATGTGAACCAATCTTGACACTCAGGGCATTCAGATGGGAGGGATGAATTCCACTAGCTGAGGATAAAATTTAGTGTACTAGTCTAGATTTTTTCAAACTTTGTTATTTAGTTTTGTTTAAAATCTAAGTGGATCTTTTAAGATGCTTGCTTAACACTAACTCAGCAGAGAGTGTGGTAAACTGAGAGTAGGAGTCAGAAAATTGCAAGTCTAGCACTTGCTTCATCACTTGCCAGCGACAACAGTGGGAAAATTGTTAAACTGAGCCTCAGCTATGAACAGAAACAACAGTCCAAGTCATTGTAGGGCAGTGATACTTAAGGAAGTAAAATTCTATGAGGTTTCATTCCTGTCATTTACTTGTGGTTCTTGTATGCAACATGCCTACCTCCCTTCTCCATCTGTCTCACTTCTGCTTGTCCTTCAAGACTAGCTCCATCTTTGTTCATTCCTGAGATTTCCACTGACAGGTTCACTACTTTTTAAAATTTTTATCATTTATTTATTTATTTATTTTTGGTACCAGGGATTGAACTCAGGGGCACTTAGCCTCTGAGCCACATCTCCAGCACTTTTTTTATGCTTTGAGACTGGGTCTTGTACTGACGATATAGCCCATCACGTAGAGTGCCTGACTCGCATGCTGGAGGCCCAGGTTCGAGTCCCCAAGACAGTGGGATTGTGGAAAAAACAAACGAGACTGGGTCTTGCTAATTTGCTGAGGCTGGCTTTGAACTTGCAATCCTTCTTCCTCAGCCTCCTAAACTGCTGGGATTACAGGCATGGGCCACTGCACCTGGCAAGTTCACTATCTTTAATCACCTCATTTTCTGCACTGCCAACATAATTATATGGAGAGGTGTGTTTATTTGACAAACACTTAGAATAGTGCTTGCTGTTGCTGAGTACTCACAAGCATTTAGACCAATAATAATGCTATGAGGTAGATAATGTTAATATCTTCTTTTTGTAGATGCAGAAAATAAGACATACATAGGTTAAGTAATTTGCCTACACTCATCCCATTACTAGTAAGTGCTGGAGCCAGATTTCCTTTTCCAGCGCTGAGGATCAAATCCAAGGCCTTGCACATGTTAGACAAGTACTCTGCCACTGAGCTACCAGGAGCCAGATTTATGCAAGCAGTCTTGCTTCAGAGTTTTTGCTCTTAACTGCTTTGCTGTTTTCTTGTCTGTCCCCACATAGACCTTTGATCACTTTGATGATGGTTCTGACTCCTATAATTCCTAACACATAGTAGACAGTTAATAAATAGTTAACAAATATGTGATAAATGTGGTTTATCACATTTATAAACCATATCACATAAATGCAAATTGTTAGAATCCCTGTATGAATTTTATAAATCAGAGAGTAGAGTTTACCAAGCTTCTCAATTTTGCAGTTTATTCCTTTGGCTCCCATTTTTCAGGTTGGTAGACTACTAAAGTATAGCTTAGTAAAATTCAATGATTGACTACCAAAAATTGAATTAGAAATGAACCCTAGTGCAGGAGTGGTGGCACATAACTGTAATCCCAGTGACTCCTGAGGCTAAAACAGGAGAGTCACAAATTTGAGGCCAGGCAGGGCGACTTAGCGAGACCCTGTCTCAAAATAAATAAATAAATAAATAAATATTAAAAATTGAAAGGACTGAGGAGGTATCTCAGTGTTTAAATAAAGCACTCCTGCTTTCGATCCCCAGTGTCATACAAAATAAAATGAAATTACACAGCAGTTTAGCATCTTAAGTAGTTAATCTTCCAATATATACCATAAGGTGTACTGAAAAGTTTCATATTATTAAAGATTATGTTTAAGGAAAAAAACAGATCAGTGTGAGATTTCATTCATTTCAGACACGTACTATATTAAGAAAAAAAAAATCAAACTTTTACTGTGGACCTGAGCATTAAACTCAGTAGCAGGAAAACTAAATATTTCTCTCATAAGAACACATTCTTATTTTTAAAAAGTTAAAAAAATTAGAATTCAGATATTTTAAATTGTCTTTTAGTCAATACTGATATATCACAGGATTTAGTAGAAAATGGTTCATGCTTACTTTGTGTGTGTGTGTGTGTGTGTGTGTGTGTGTGTGTGTGTGTTAAATACAGGAGCATTCCACTGCTTTGCCACATCCATACCCTTTTTTTTTTTTTTTTTTTTTTTTTTTTTTTTTTTGTTACCATGGATTGAATCCAGGGTCACTTGACCACTGAGCCACATCCCTAGCCCTTTTTTTATATTTTATTTTGAGACAGGGTCTTGTTGAGTTGCTTAGGGCCTCACTACATTGCTGTGGCCGCTTTGAACTTGTGATCCTCCTGCCTCAGCCTCCCAAGCCACTGGGATTACAGGCATGCGCCAACTGCCCTTTTTATTTTTTATTTTGAGACAGGATCTCACTAAGTTGCCCAGGCTGACTTTGAACCTTCTTTCTCAGACTCCCAGAGTCACTGGGATTACAGGTGCATACCACTGGGCCTGGCTTGTGCTTATATTGTATTGTCCTAATTTCTGCCATTGTCTTACTTTTCTACTTCTATTTTCTTCTACTTTAATTTCTTTACTTTTTAAAAAATATATTCTATCTTGCCTAATTGTATATTTTTCTTATTGTTTGTGTGTGTGTGTGTGTGTGTGTGTGTGTGTGTGTGTGTGTGTTTCCCAAAAATGTACTAAAATATGCTGGGAATGTAGTTCACTGGGAACTCACCTAGCATGAAGCCCTGAGTTTGATCCCCTAGCATGAAACAAAAAACAATAAAAACCAGATGTGGTGGTGCACGTCTGTAAACCCAGCTGCTCGGGAGGCTGAGGTAGGAGGATCACGAGTTCAAAGCCAGTTTCGGTCATTTAATGAGGCCCTAAGCAACTTAGCAGGACCCTATCTCAAAAAGGACTGGGATGTGACCCAGTGGTTAAATGCCCGTGTTCAATCCCTCAATCCCTGGAACCAAAAAGAAAAAAAAGAAAAAATATTTTAAAAGATGTGCTTAAATATGTCTTTAATTGTTTGCTGTTATATAATTCAACTCCTAAAATACAACTCTAATCAAATTAGTTGTTTCTTTAAAAACCTCTCTTTCTCTTTCTCTCTCTCTCTCTCTCTCTCTCTCTTCTCTCTCTCTCTCTCCTCTCTCTCTCTCTCTCTCTTGTGGTGTGTATATGTGGTATTAGGAATTGATCCCAGGGGTGCTTTACCACTGAGATACAGTGGTAGCCCCTTTTGAAAAATTTTATTTTGAGACAGGGTCTCACTAAGTTGCTGAGGCTGTCCTTGAACTTACCGTCCTAACTGCCTCAGCCTCCAGAGTCTCTGGTATTACAGGGGTGCACCACTGTGCCTGGTGCTGGTGTTTTTATCTTGACATCCATAGTAATTTAAGACTCTTTAGCCTAGACTTAAAGGTCTTAAAGCAGTAACTCGCTTTTTCTTTTTTTTCTTTGAGGTGCTGGGGATGGAACCTAGGACCTTATGCATGCTAGGCAAGTGTTTTACCAGTGAGCTGCATTCTCAGCCCCAATAACTTGCCATCTCTCCTTTCTATAAGCCCTGTATTGTAGAAAACTAAACAACTTAAACTGCCTTTGTTCAGGAATGTCCTGCACCATTATGTCATTCTGATTTTTCCTTACTAGAAATGAACTTGTTTGCTTTCTTTTCTGCCCATGTAAAACATACCTATCCTTCAAAGTGTTTCTGAAATGTACTATTCTTCATAAATTTTTTTCAGATTTCCCCTAAATACATGTTACTTCTCTTTTATAAAATTTCAGATTGCTTTATACCATTTGTTTTGCATGTGGTAGATGTTAAATAATAATTTGACCATCTAGAGATGTTGAAAATAGTTGTCATTTGGCAAATGTGTCACTAACAAACTTTCCTAATGTGGAGAATAAAGTGAGAAGTCTTCTGCAAAAGTAGCAAAACTTTGAGTATAAAGCATCAGACCATTGGCCTGGAGTTGTGGCTCAGTGGTAGAGCTCTTGCCTAGCATGTGTGAGGCACTGGGTTTGATCCTCAGCATCACATAAAAATAAATAAAGGGAATTGGAAACAATCCCTTTATTTTATTATATATTTTTATTGTCTAAAACTAAGAAAAAAAATTATTTAAAAAGCATCAGACCATTTTATTACAACACACAGTGTCACCCTTTCTTCCTTCCTAGTGGATCATTCTTTTTGGAAGAACTCTGCTGATAGGCATTTATTTTCCCCTCCTTGCTCCTTTCAGTTTCTTTATAACTTTAGTTTTGGCCTGCTCCTGATGGATATTTGTGTAGAAACTCATTCAGCAGGACCAGGTTCTGGCAGCGCAGGGGTGGTTCAAGCTTTGAAAACGGATCAATGGGGGTTGTGGTTCAGTGGTAGAGTGCTTGCCTAGCATGTGTGAGGCACTGGGTTTGATTCTCAGCAACCCATATAAGTAAATAAAATAAAGGTCCACTGACAACTAAAGAAAAAAAGAATCAGTAGGGGATTGATTGGTTTGGAAGCAAATGGAGTAAACAGAAGTAGCAGATTGATATGACTTACCAGGTTGCCCTTCCAACTTGGAAACACTAGTCCTAAACATAATCTTTGTAAAGTACAAGGAGGATGCTTAGGTACATATTTTATTAAGGGAAAAAAAACCTTGAATTTGTAAGAAATTAATTATTAAAGCTTTCCAGGAAACAAAATTTTGTTTCTCTTTAATTTTTTTTTAGTTGAACAATGATTTTATTGCTTGAATACATAAACAAATTTATGCCACCAGAGCAGAGGCTTGGATGACTCATATTTCCAATTCAGGGAGAGGACCTACTTGATCTTATAATATGGGGCCAGTTGGTGAATGCAGCTCTCTGCCAGAATCAGATAGAATTTAGCATCCTATTCCTCTCAAGATGCCTTGGAACAGCAATTGCTTTCTTAATTAAATGGTAGAGATCTTTAGGAAGATCAGGAGTAAGTCCTTTGGACTTAAGAATTCTCAAGATTTTATTGCTGGTTGTAAATGCTGTGCAACATAATGTAAACCCTCAGGATCACACCAATTTGTGACTGCATCAGACTCTTTTTAGTCAGTTTGTAAATCTGCTCCTTCACGTCATCAGATGTCAACTTTAGCTTGGTGGGGACGCTGATAGGGCAGAGCTAACTGGCACAGGTCCTTCCCAGGAGCATGCATGTGTAATGGCATCTCCAGCCTTCTTTAATTTTTTTTTTTTTTTTTTTTTTTTGAGAGAGGGTCTCACTAAGTTGCTTAGGGCCTTGCAAAGTTGGTGACGCTGTCCTTAAACTTGAGATCCTCCTGCGTCAGCCTCCCAAGTTGCATGTGCCATTGTGCCTGGCATCAAGTAAACCTTCTTGAAGACTATACACTTAATTTTTAGACTACTAAAAAAAAAAATGGTATCGAAAAGAGCACATTCTGAGAAACATTATTTTACTCTTTATAATATACTGTTGAGTTTTTTTTTTTTTTTCTTAAAATTGTATTTTCTTCCCAATAGTTGGCCAAGCTTTTAGAGTGCCAGGATTAATTGCTTCTCAATTTTTATACCCACATTTTACACACCACATTCCCTCACATCCCCCAAGATGTTTACATTAATTATAGCAAGACACAAGACTTGAACCACTTTATTTTGGAATTAATGTTATGATACTGTAGAGGATCTGTAAGAACAGGTGAACATGCTTTGTTTAATGCCTTTATAAGATGAGTTTAAACATCATTAAACAACTCCTAATATCAGTGAGGGTTATTTCTTAATTGCTTTCTCTACTAGCAAGTCTTAGAGCTCGATATATTCACTTAGAGTCTCATAAAAAAACAAATTAAGATGATCTGTAGTAAGTGGGACTGAGAATACATTGAGAAAGTAGGATCATGGAAAATGGAAGGTCCTAATTTCCCTAATGTGTTTTTGGTCTTATAAAGTTATTGTGTTCTTAGGAGATATTTTAAGTTTTCTGGAAAGAGAATAAAGGAATATTACCACCAAAACTTAGATAGGGAAAAGACACCAAAATCAAATGAAGAAAGTGAAACGTGAATAGAATGTACATGTGTGTTTTGATGTGAATCCTTAGACTGCATCTTTTATTGTCACTGATTTATTCATGCTGTTTGAGTTTTTCTGATGTGAATAGTAGTGAGATGTTTCAGGTACATGTGGGAATGCATATAGGCACTCATCACTTAGAATAAAGCACTTTAATTAGAATTTTTAGTAGAAATGAGTCTTATTACTTATTATCATCTCATTTATTTTGTTTTTTTGTTGGTGGCACTGGGGCTTGAACCCAGTTCTACCACTGAACTATATCCCTAGTCTTTTTTTTTTTTTTTTTTTTTGAAAGAGTGTCTCACTAAGTTGCTGAGGCTGGCCTCAAACTTCCATCCCCCTGTCTCAGCTTTCTGAGTAACTGGGATTACAGATGTGTATACCCACACCCAGCTATTATCATCTCACTTATTAAGAAAGGATTTCCATGTGAGTTCAGCCCTTTATATTTCTAATTTTTAACCTCGTGCATATTAATTCCATTGTCTCTGCTGTCTGGCTTAAGACAAGGACAATTAATGTATGTTATCATGTGTATATGTGCACAAGGAATATGTAAGCTAGGTCGTGCTGTGGTCACAATCATGACCTCGCTAATGAGGTCCAATCTGAGTGGCTTGAAACAATGAAGGATTTCTTTCTCACACTATATCACTAGATCAGGGGAGCTCTGCTTTTATCATTGCGCAGTGATGCAGGCAATGAACCAGTTGTAATCTTTTTATATATTAGCAATTAAATACAGTAGCTCAAAAGTGACTAACATTAACTGAGTTAAAAAAAAAAATAACACCCATAACTAGTCATGTAGCCCCATGTAACTTGAGCAAGGCCAGGAAGCACAGTACCGCCTGTGCCGGGGAGACAGACAGCTGAAAGTACTTGCTGAATAGCACATCTATCATAGTCCATCTTTTTGGTTGTCAGATATTTGGTCTACTTTCTCTTAAAGCTAAAACATACTTCTTCTCCAAAGTTTGGTACCTCAGCTTCCTATGCAATCATGGCATCAAGCTCAAAATCCAGAATCACAGAATTATGCAAGAGTATGGTGCTTAGTGGTCTGCTTATGAGGAGATGATGCATAGTAGATTCTTCATTGAGTGCAGATGTTGCTCTTCTTGATCCAGAAACTTTGAAAAGAAATTGACAATCTGTCCCCAGTACATTAAATAATACAATAGTGAATAGCAACAAAATAATAAAAAAATAAACATTCTTATTTGAAAGGGGTGGAAATAGGAAACAGGAGTCTCCAAAATATTCTGAAACCCCTCCAAGCAAAGGTGGGAGATGTCCTTGCATATACTCTGATTTTGCTCTTTAGAAGAGTTCTCTTATCTGTTTTTTCTTTGATCCCTAGTTTCATCTTTTGGATCTTCTTTTTTTTTCTTCTTCCTTCTCCTTCCTTTTTTTTCTTCTTTCCCCTCCTCCTCCCTTCTTTCTCTTTCCCTCTCTGCCCCTCCTTCTCTTCTCTCCTATTCCCTTTTCTTTCTTCCTCTTTCCTCCCTCCTTTTCTTCCTTTTTTTTTTTTTTTTTTTTTTTTTATCCTGTGACCTTTGCTATATCTGAAATGGACAGTGGGTATTGTCTTTAGCCCATTTCCTGCCATAAATGCTTGGGAATCCATCAGTCATTTTGTTCTTGAGCAGTCACAGTCTAGCTCAGGCTGGTGGTTCTTTTGGCAGTATCATCTTTGTAGGCTGCTGCTTAGCCACATCCACCGCTTTTTTCTAGCCATACTTCTGGTGTTTGCTGCATAGCTCTGCTTTAGCTGTTCCATATTTCTTCCTTCACTTAATTTTGAGTACAGGTTCTTTTGCTCCAATGCCATATGTGTCTTCCCCAAAATCTGCACAATTGAGCCATAATTTGCTCATTTGTAAATAGAAAAAAGTATCAATATATCTACTTAGATGTCAAGTAAAACATGGTGGCATTTATCATTTTTTTCTGAAATTCCAATAAGTGAAAGTAAAATAATTTCTTTTAGAAAAAAAGAAATCTGTGAGATCAAAGAAATGGGAGAAAAATTAGAAGAGAAGACAATAACAAAGGAATGAGAAATAGTTGCAAACTACATGATCATAAGCAGTATATTTTAAAAGTTCTGATATATCTGTATTTGGAGGATGAGGGGAGAGTTGAGAATAATAAAGTAAAAAAATTATACTGAGAGACAGGAGGTAGTACCTGAAATCGGCGGTGGGAGGAGAGTCAAGAAATAGAAATATATTCATATGTAAAAAGGTAAGAAGTAAATACCAAGGAGGAAATAGCAAAAATAGCATTATTGCCTCTGGGGAATGAGACTCAGATAATTGAAGCAGGGCCAATATATTTGATTTGTAAAACTATGGGTGCTTTTTAAAAATTAAAATTAGCTTTAAAATTAACCCAAAGTTCTGCAATAGGTATAAAATAGAAATAATAAAAACTTTTGCCATGTCCATGCACATAGCAAGCTTTCAGTAAACACTCATTCTTCCCTTTTGTCAGCCTGCAGGGTCTGTGCTCAGAGTAGTATTCATATGACTCAGCGGTTAGGTGGTTGGCTAAACAGCAATGTGAGGCATGTCACAAAGCAAATAGTGTGCCCTTCTAGTCTTTTTTTTTTAATGGATGGTTTTATTTTTCTTGGAACCATATCAACCTCATGGTTACTGTTTCTTAGAATTTAGACTTCTGTGCAACTGACATATGAAAAAAAATCACACAGTTATTGAATAGATCTAGTGAGTTTTGCAGACAACAAATTTTAAAATACTTAACAACTTTGAAGTCACTCTATTTTTTTTTTTTTTTCCGGTACCCAGGATTGAACTCAGGGGAACTCAACCACTGAGCCACATCCCCAGCCTTTTTTGTATTTTATTTAGAGACAGGGTCTTACTGAGTGCTTAGCACATCATCGTTGTTGAGGCTGGCTTTGAACTCAGGATCCTCCTGCCTCAGCCTCTCAAGCCACTTAGTATGGGCGTGCGCCACTGTGCCTGGCTGAAGTCCCTCTGTTAATTCTGAAAACAATTATATCTATATCTAGTTTATAAATTTATTTAAAACCAGGGGTATTTTCTTTTCCTTTTATGGTTATGTCAATTAGCTGCTTTATTTCCATGATTTCCGAGGCCTGTCTCACCACCCCTTTTCTTGGACTCCCACTGTGGTTGATGTGGTGACTGATGCTGAAAGAAAGCCTGCTCATTTGAAGCTCCCGAGTGTTTCAGAGCATTATGTAATGACTGTAGACTCTGTGCAGACACAGGCCTTGGATTCTGCCATGTCAGTGTGCCCACAGCATCTGGGGTAACAAATGCCATGCATTAGTAGCTGTATATTCATCAGATTCATACTGTGTGATAGGCACTGCCCTAAGCTCTGTTGATATCTCAGTGAACTAAATAGTTGTGGCTCTTGCCGGTCGGTCATAGAACTTACATCCTAACAGAAAATGTTTGTAAGCCAGTGAAATAATGGCCCATGCTGAACCATTCAAGCAGTATAAAGCATTGTATATGTACCGGGTTTAATAATTTTAAAATATGTTTGTTATGTTTTTAACTTTCAGTTATATCATTGTGATAAATGCCATAAAAAGGAAATGGAGATATCTGATTTTTTTTCCTCTTTGTTTCTCTTTACAGATAAGATGCTCCAAGTTCCTTGCAGCTCTCTTCAGAAGAAAATCACCTGTGCTCTGCTCTTGCCATAATACCAAACCTTTTTGCTTATGTTTTGGTGCTGTGACACTGGAAGAATTGCATACAGTTTCCAGGAATATCTTTTTTTCATTTAAGTAATTCTCTGTGGATGGAGAAAGATTTGAGTCCTAATTATTACCTTGTTTTAAAGTTAATTCTCTGTAATCTGAACTGCTTAATAAATTGGGCCACTTACCAATGAGCCACACAGCCAGTTCTTGTCAGGAACTGGTTGAAAACTGTGCTGTGCATGTAGCAGGGATGGCACAAGAAGATAGCCGCCGTGGTCAAGTGCCATCTACTTTTTATCATGGTGCCAACCAAGAACTTGACCTGTCCACCAAAGTGTACAAAAGGGAATCAGGAAGTCCTTATTCTGTGTTAGTGGACACCAAGATGAGCAAACCGCATCTCCATGAGACGGAGGAACAGCCATATTTCAGGGAGACAAGAGCAGTGTCTGACGTGCACGCTGTCAAAGAAGACCGGGAGAATTCTGATGACTCGGAAGAGGAGGAGGAGGAGGAGGAAGTCTCTTACAAAAGGGAGCAGATCATAGTGGAGGTAAACCTTAATAATCAAACATTAAATGTATCTAAAGGGGAAAAGGGTGTCTCTTCTCAGTCCAAAGAGACTCCTGTTCTTAAGACGAGCAGTGAGGAGGAAGAGGAAGAGAGTGAGGAAGAGGCCACAGATGACAGCAACGACTACGGAGAGAACGAAAGGCAGAAGAAAAAGGAGAAGATAGTGGAGAAAGTCAATGTTACACAAAGGCGAACACGGAGAGCTGCCTCTGTTGCCGCAGCTACCACTTCCCCTACTCCCAGAGCTACGAGAGGGCGTAGGAAGAGTGTAGAGCCACCTAAGCGTAAGAAGCGGGCCACAAAGGAGCCCAAAGCACCAGTCCAGAAAGCTAAGTGTGAAGAGAAAGAGACTCTGACCTGTGAGAAGTGCCCCAGGGTGTTTAATACTCGCTGGTACCTGGAGAAGCACATGAACGTTACTCACAGGCGCATGCAGATCTGTGATAAATGTGGCAAGAAGTTTGTCCTGGAAAGTGAGCTGTCCCTTCACCAGCAAACAGACTGTGAAAAAAACATTCAGGTAGGTCTTATCACCGAGAGGGCAAACTTTCCAGGATAGAACCTGGCTATTCAGATTCATCTGGTATCTGCCCAAGAGAATAAATACAATAGGAGACTGAAGGGACAGATTTCACCAATTTATCATTTTAGAAGCTCCTGCTTGGGTCTTTTCAAAACCGAGGCTTAACATTGTATTTCAAAAGCATTACATTTAACTGATGCTGGACTAGCGGGAACCCAGGTACACTGGAAGGGGGATCTGTTATAGATGATTGACCAGGACGTAAAGTCAACATCGACTTTGCATTGAGATTCACTCTGTTGTAGGACGTGTGATATAATTCATTCTGGCATCTTTTCTGTCAAGGTGGGAAACATTGAGTAAAGGTCAGAAGTAGAGAAAGGTCCCTTTCTATTTAAAAGGATGCCAGATTCTAGTGCAGCTGATGGGGACAAAAACCATAATGACACAGACCGGTGGAAATGGAAGACCTCCAGGAGTGAGTTTGCTTTTTACCAGTGGAGAAATGACAACACTAAATTTGTCAAGAGGCTGAGCCCATGGGAATATGCAAACTTTACACAGAGCTTGAGTTGGTTGGAAATGTCGCCCACCTGGTGATAGGGTTACATAATGCTCCTGTACAGTATTGTTAAGGTGACAAAACATGGTATTCAAACCAGGCTGGAGTCTTGAAAGGACTGTACGTGGTAGGTTAAGAGATGTGCTAATTATATTATGTTGTGTGGATTGCAGCTATATTGTTTGCGTATTAATGGAAGTTCATAAAAGGTAAGACTCTGAAAGTCTCTGTAAGATGTATACAATAGAATATTTTGTGCTGTATTTAAGCTAACCTTTTAAAAGATAAATTGTTCTACTTTTTTGGGGGGAGTGCTGTTCATGTGGTAGTCACTTTTAATTTTCGCTTTTCTTCTATTGCTTTTAATCAGCTGAAGTCATCGCCTTACTTTAAAGAGAATTTTTAAAACTATAAGTTATATTTGCTAAAGATCTACTGTTTTTTGGTTTATCAATTGTAACTTGATCTTGACACACGGTAAATAAAAGAAGCAGCAGCTGTCGCTCCTCTATCCTACAGCAACTGCCAGTGCCCTCTCAGGGTGTGAATTGGTGGAGGTGTTTCAGGCCAGCGGGAAGGTGATGCTGCACCCTAGGGGTCAGAATTGGATTGCATGATTCATGACTAAAAAGGTGTTCCTGATCTTTCCTTATGGGAGGTTTTGCTTAACTTTGCTTTTAGTTACAGGATAGAAAGCATTTTAAAAACCCTTTGTGTGTGTGTGTGTGTGTGTGTGTGTGTGTAACTTACCTTGCTATTCCTCATCACGATATGTTTAAACTTGTGTTTAGAGTTTGCAGAGTCTGCTAAATGAACTTTCTTCACATTCCTGAAGAACACTGCTTTGTTCTTACATATAGATAGTAATCCCAATGACCTGGTAACAAGTGAAAAATCAAAACCCTGCCCTACGAGATGTCTTATGGGAGTGGTTTTTCCTTTTTTAGAGCATGATCTAGCCAGGAACTTATCTTTCAACTCTTCTCAGAGTTCTTGTTTCCTGCAGTGACAGTGGTGTTCAGAGATCTTTATTTGCAGAGAATAGAACTTGTTTTCTAAGTATTACAAAGTCCAGTGATTACCAAGAACTTTTTGGTACTGTTTTTCTTTAACCAGAAATATTTTATTTTGATGCTCTATTCTAAGCTTCATGACGTAAGAGACTAGACAGTGTGGTGTCTTTCCTATAGATACATGTAAGAGAGATCTGGGACAAGGCTGTAGCGGAAAAGGGGGATTGATGCTAACAGTTTAGAGGTTATATTAACTTCAGCCAGAGGGAAATGTTTAATAAAGTAAATTAGATTTGGGAAAATATAATAAAATCTCATTTGTTAATGAGGACTTCAAATGAATTGTCTAAGGTACAAAAATATTTTTATACTTCTGCAGATCTAATAACCATTGCTACATGTTGTTTTATCTTATTTTTATTTGTGCTAATTTAAAATTAATTTGTGTTTTCTGATAAATGCCTATTAACTGCTTGGTGCCTCATGTGTTGGAGGCAGCCACCCTTGGTAATCCATGGACTAAATAAACCTGAAGATTCTTTTTATAGGTACAACACTTTATTAGTGAAACTTCCCATTTCTTGTTTTACTTTTTGCCATTATTATCATACTCCTAAAGGGTCTCTGAACGATGCATCTTGGAAAGTAGAACATACAGATGTTGGTGTTGGAATCTGGACTCCACGGTGGAATAGCATTTGTCTAGATTCTGGCCTTGTGCTGTGAATCTAAAGCACATCCATTTCATCTGCCAGGAGACCAGTATGACTTTCTGCAAACACCAGTAAATAAAAATTATTTCTATTTATCCTGCTCAGTGTGTTTCCTGTAACAAATCATTCAAGAAACTCTGGTCGCTTCATGAACATATCAAGATTGTCCACGGATATGCAGAAAAGAAATTTTCCTGTGAAATTTGTGAGAAGAAATTTTATACTATGGCTCACGTGCGGAAACACATGGTTGGTAAGTTTTTTCTGCTTCTCTCACACCTATAATTTCCCCCTTGTTCTTTGGTGTGCTTTATGCTCTGGATTGGGCAAGATATGTATAACTGCTGTACTTTAATCAGTTTTGACATGTTGAGACTAAATACAGCATGTTTTCAGTAAGCATCACCAAATTGGATGGTGTAGTTCTCCACACCCAGATTTCTTTTTAACTTTGTTATTTATTTTTCTCTTCAGAACATTACTATTAAAGTGTCACAAAAAAGAGTGTAAAATTTAAGATGGCATAATTGCCTACATCTGTCTTTCAGCTTTGAGCTTTTCGGTGGAATTATTTTGAGTGTAAGTATGTTCTATGTTGCAGCACACACGAAAGACATGCCATTTACATGTGAAACCTGTGGAAAGTCTTTTAAACGCAGTATGTCACTCAAGGTGCACTCCTTGCAACATTCTGGAGAGAAGCCCTTCAGATGTGAGGTAAGAACTATGCCACCCATAAACCAGGCCTGGGTCTAAGATGGTGTAGCAGTGAAAGTGAGGTGCTGAGGCACAAGGCACATGGCCACATGCCACAGAAGCTGAAGAGGCACCTTGAGCTTTGTGTGCACTCTCACAGCCAGGAAGAGAAACGTCTATTTAACACATGGTTAACTCTCTTAGGTTAACTTGGGAATAGCATGTAATGACTTATTTTTCCTTTCTCAGTGATTCAGAGAAGTTGAGTATGCTCCAGTAATAATTATATGGGAAAAATCCCCTTTTATTCACAACTCAGCTGCAGAAGCATAGCAAAGCCAAGTAGCTGACACAAGCAGGTTCTATTTTGAATATGAGAAATAGACCTAATGTCAGAGACTGTGTTAAGGTGGGCTTAGGTAAAGCTGTGCTTGGCATTCAAAAATCTCTACTGTGTCCAATGCAGAACTGTGACGAAAGGTTTCAGTACAAGTACCAGCTACGTTCCCACATGAGCATCCACATTGGGCACAAACAGTTCATGTGCCAGTGGTGTGGCAAGGATTTCAACATGAAGCAGTACTTCGACGAACACATGAAAACACACACTGGTAAGGATTTCTTGGGAAAGGTACAGATTTGTCTCAAACATTTGTTGATAAGCACCTGTGGGTCTGCTTTGTTTTAATTCTGAACCACAAATTTTCATCCTGTGAAAAAAACACCATTTTAAATAAACTCAATTATGTAAAAATACAGATTTGTGATATGGAAAAATTTGGCTTTCATAACTATTTTAAAAAGGTTTATTTGTGACTGCCTTTTAACTGTAGGTTTATTTAAGGAAGCGGGTTCTTGTGGTTTAGGAACTTCTGAAATCTTTTTTTGTGTATGCACATGTTATTTTTCTAAGAAAGAGTTCTGGGTCTTAAAAATTGGAGGACACGTACTGCTTCAAGTAGATGACCCTCCAGTATTCCCAAAGGTTGATTAACTTATCAAAATTTGCTGCCTTTCAGGAACACATCCATTAAATGAAGCTAAATAGATTTTAATCACTTTTTGTTTTTAGGGACGTATGCTTCATAGCATACCTTTGAACCCTGTCACCACTTGATTATCCAGATTCCAGGGAACTGACTAAATTAATAACTCCTCTTAAAAATACTATCATTAATCAAAATTTTTAAAAATGCTATCATTATTTACAGTGTGAACTTGATGTTCTGGGATTACCCATCTTTGCACAAATTGAAGAGCGTGAAACATTTTTAGGTTTCTAAATGAAATCTAATCAACAGAGTAACAGAACTAGAAAGAACCATAGGAGATGATCTTGTTTAGCCTGCTGTTCTTTTTGCTTAACTAGTGGTGAGGAAATTCTGCCCATGACTGGATCTCTTTAGTTCCCATTTCTCTGTTGAAGTTCAAAGAAAAATGCCTGCCTGGTAGCTTTCTTTCTCATTCAGAACAGAGCACCCTCAGATGGTAAGCATTAGGTTAGATAAAATCATGAAATGAGTTTATTTAGTTACATTAGACCTCAAAAATGATAACAACTGAAGATATAACTCAAATAAAGATCAGGATCTATCAGAGTATTTAACAGAGTCTCCTCTTATAATTTAGTGGCTCCTAGATAGGCTCTTAGTTCTGATTGAGTCTCTTTTAGGATTCAGTTTTTTTCATTACTTTGCAGGAAACTATGGAACTATAACAAAACATAGGTGTTTTGACAGCAGAAATTGTGTTGCATTCACACACGGTGGTCAGCACAAAGGTGCTTGGTAAATGTTGCACTATTGAAAAGAGTACCCCCCACCCCTGCACTTAAGTTTCTGCCTCTGCATCCACCTTTTCCCCACATGTCTCCCTGCATGTACTTCTTGGTCCTCTCTCCTTTTCCATTTTTCTTTCTTTCCTCCCCTTTATCTTTCTGCTTATTCTCCAGACCTTTAAATGTCTATAATATGAAACCAAAGTGTGTATTTTGTAATTATTTTAGTTATTAAATAAAAATTTTTGTTAAATATTCTTCTTTGACCAAATAGCAAGCTGAACATTTCCTATTTTTTTCCTAAAGGAATACAATTCACTTAAATTTTTATCTTTCTCCTTAAATGAGTAATATATATGGGGCAAAGTGGAGTTTGCCTATAACCCCAGCAACTCAGGGGGCTGAGACAGGAGGATAACAAGCCGAGGCCAACCTTAACAATTTAACAGGCTCCTCAGCAATTTAGCAAGACCCTGTCTCAAAATAAAATATTTTAAAAAGGGTTGGGTGTGGCTCAATGGTAAAGTGTCCCTGGGTTCAATCCCCTATTCTACCCCTTGAAAAAAAAAGTAATATACACTTATTAAATTATTAGAAACTATGAAAATCACAAAATAAAAATATAATTTTTGGTGAGTATGGTAGTACACACCTGTAATCCCAGTGACTCAGGAGGTTGAGGCAGGAGATACACAGGTTTGAGGCCAGCCTGGGCAACTTAATGAGACCCTGTCTCAAAAAAAAAAAAAAAAAAAAAAAAAAAAAAAAAAAGCTGGGGATGGACCTTGGTGGTAAAGCTCCTCTGGATTCAATCTCCAGTACCAAAAAAATAAAATAAAATAAAATCTTACCACCAAGAAATGACCACTGTTAATGTTATAGCAAGCATCCATTTTTTCTAAATGTTCTTCTGATTTTTTTTTTTTTTTTTGTGGTACTGGGGATTGAACCTAGGGCCTTGTGCTTGCGAGGCAGGCACTCTACCAACTGAGCTATCTCCCCAGCCCTCTTCTGATTCTTAATACACAACAAACATAAATAGTATGCATATGTGTTTTTGTGTTCTTACGCACAGTAATAAAACAAGGGACTGGGTGTGGCTCGGTGGTAGAGCATGTGCTTAGCATGTAGGAGGCCCCACGTTCAATCCCTAGCAGTAAAATAAAATAAAATAAAATAAAATAAAATAAAAGTCTTTATACTCTATTATAACTTGTTTTTTTCATACTATGTCATGTCATTATAGCAATGTAATTTAAATCTCTATACAATATTTCTTTTTATAAATTTGCTGTAAGAGTAGCTATTATTTATTATTGCACATAAATGCCAGGCATTACATACATGATCTCATTTAATCAATAAAATCTTTACAACAGTCCTATAAAATAAAGGATGTTTTTCCCTTTGGTTAGCTAGTTCCTGTTATAAGACTATTATAAATAATAGAGTGATAAACAACCTGTAGCTTACATATCCATGATTATTTACCTAGGGTCGATCCTGGAAATCGGATTAATAGGTCAAAGAGTGTACAACATTTTTGACTTGGCATGTATTGCAGAATAGCCCACTCCCACTAACTGTGCATGAAAATCTCCATTTCCCCACCCTTCTTTTTTTTTTTTTTTTTTTTTTGGTTTGGTTTGTTACTAGGGTTTAAACCCAACAGTACTTAGCCACTGAGCCACATCCCAGCCCTTTTTTATTTTGAGACAGGGCCTTGCTAAGTTGCCGATGCTGGCTTTGAACTTGTGATTCTCCTGCCTCAGCCTCCTGAGCCTCTGGGATTATAGGCGTGCACCACTGTGCCTGGTTCCCCCCCCACCACCACCACTTCTAACTGTATTTCTCATGTGAAGTGGTTTCTTGTATTAATTTGTATTTAATTAATATTAAATAAATATTAAATAAGATTAGACATTTTTGTATGCATATTATCAGTGTGTTTTCTTTTCTGAATTGTTTTGTGCCTTTTCTGTGCTCATCTTTCCGTTGCAGTGTTTGACTTTTATTGTTTATAATAGCTCTTTATATAATAAATATGTTAGACCTTGTTTAACACCTATACTGAAACACTTCCACTGGTCTGTCATCTTCCTTATAGTATTGTTTGTAATACTTAAATTGGGGAAAGCAGCTGGATGGTGGAGTTGGACAAGCCTGGCCCCTGCTGCTCACTAGAAGAATTACATAACATATATAGGCCTCTGGTTCCTTGGCATCGAGTAAGAATGACAGGGGAATCAGAGGGTAGCAGGGAAGGGTTAGCTTTAGAGAAGAAAAAGGAGCTGGCATGGTGGTACACACCTATAATCCTATTGACTCAGAGAAGGCTGAGGCAGGAGGATCACAGGTTCAAGGATGACCTCAACAGTTTAACAAGACCCTCAGCAACTTAGCAAGATCCTTTCTCAAAATAAAAAATAAAAAGTGCTGGTAAAGCACTTCAGTGGTAAAGCACCCCCAGGTTCAATCACAGTACCAAACAGAAAAAAAAGAAAGAAGTCATTTAAGGCTGGATGAAACTATATTTAGAGACAACAACATATTTTGATGGACATTAAGGCCATTGTGAAGACTGACATTCAGTGGGATATTTCTTTGTAGTTAAAGAGAAGTGAAACACAACTAACCTAGGGTAGCTAACCAGCCACAAGGCAGGGCTTCCTAGTGTGGTGTGGACATGGATTGAGTTCAGAGTAGAACACTTGCCGATTCTCCTTGTATTGGGCTCAGTGCCTTATGCCTAGGGACACAAGGATAAAGACCTGGTTCCTGCCCTCAGGAGCCTATAGTCTGATGAATGATAATGGTGATGATGGTGATAATAATAAGAGTATCTAAAATGAATTGAATGTCTACTATTACCACATACTACTCTAAACATTTACACTTATGTATTATAATAACCTATTAGGTAGGTTATTATCTTTATTTTTCAGATGAGGAAGCTTAGGTTCAGGGATTGAAAAACTTGTCCAAGGCAATATGACTCCAAATCACCCACTTAATGATTGTGATATAAATTTAATGAAACAAGATAACAGGACATCATGAGTGTAGAAAGTACCACTCCAGAATCTGGTTATCAGCTTCCAGGATTCATCAGAGTACCCAAGGAGCTCAGGATCAGAGGAAATGATATGTGCTAAAGAGTTCTAATAATATGCAAATAAAATTGCCAGTCTGTTAATTTATGAATGGCAGATAGTTTTGCCTAGTACTAGGGATTGAATTCAGTGGCTCTCTACCACTGACCTACATCCCAGTCCTTTTAATTTTTTTAATTTTGAAAGAGTGTGAGAGGGTCTTGCTAAGTTGCTGAGACTGGCCATGAACTTGCAATCCTCCTGCCTCAGCCTCCTGAGTAACTGGGATGACAGGTGTGCACCACCACACTGACTAGTTCAGAATTCTTAGTGCTCTTTAGTCAGAATATTCTTTGCCTAATGAAAAATCTATATTAGAAGCTAAGTTATAATCAGAATATTGTCAGGAACAGAGAAACAAGGAAGGCAACTGAATGATCTTAATGGTGACTGCTATACATCATTGAATCCCAGAAACCATCAGTTGAAAGACAAAATTTATATACTGTTAAGGAAATGCTATAAATTAAACAATGACATGCCACTGATTATAAAGTATATGCCAATTTCAAAGATCTTAAAACATTGGGGGGAGAGGTATATCTTAAATTAATCAAATATTTATTAAGAGTTTACTAAATGGGGCTACTGTGGTAAGCAAGTCTGAGATATGAGATAGTTCCTGAGCCCATGGAGCTGTTGGTCAGGCTCAGGGGCAGGTGAACAAGGCATGCAGTTTGGCCTTAAAAGCACAGGGAGGAGTGTGAGGGGCAGGGAGTCTGATCAGCATAATACTAAAGAGCATCGAGCAGGGATCAGATCACAAGGAACTCCTTAGGCCTTGTGAAATATTTTGAACTTTATTTTAAGGACAGTGAAAAGAGAATGATTTTAAACAGTATGTGACACAACTCTCTGAGAGTTCTGTCTGGCAAGAGTGGAGAGAGGACTAGAGGTGGAGAGCAGGAACAGAGATGGTGAAACCGGTCAAGTGGCTGTTGTGTAATCCAGGTAACAACTGTGATGATATGAACTATGGTAATGCAGTGGATGAAATTACGGCCATGGACAAGGCAGAGTCAAAGGCAGAGTCAAAGGTACTAGGTGATTGATTGAATATTGATAGTGTGGGAGCAAAGAATCAAGGGTTAGTCCTAGATTTGGGGCTTGATACTATTTTTAAGGTAGGGAATAGTGGAGGGAGGAGCAGATTTGTAGGAAGGATGATGAACTTAATTTTGCATTTGTTAGTTTTGAGACACCTCTAAAATATTCAAGTGGAGATACCGGTAAGCCATTTGAAAAATGAGCTTAAAGCTCAAGAAAAAGATTTAGGTTAGATATGTGGATGATGTTATAACATCTTTTCCTTGTAATAGTCTTTCTTACAGTTGGGTCAGCTTTATTAGGTATAGCTCTGCGTATTAATAATATACATGCTCTTCTAGTTACTTTTAATGAAGTTAGCTGCTCCTATACATTCTAGTAACCAAATGTTGCCAAGGAATGTTATACAAGTGGTTGATTTTCTTTTCTTTTTTTTTTTTTGGTACTGGGAATTGAACCCAGGGGTGCATTACCACTGAGCCACATCCCCAGCCCTTTTTATATTTTATTTAGAGACAGGGACTCATTAAGTTGCTGAAACTGGCTTTGAACTTGAAATCTTCATGCCTCAGCCTCCCAAACCACTGGGATTTTAAACTTGTGCCACCATGCCTAGCTGGGTGATTGATTTTAAATGTTACATTTTAGCCAGTTATTACATTTTATCCTCCTGACTTGGGAGGCTGAGGCAGGAGGATCATAGGTTGGTAAAATGGATCAATTTTAATTTGAATCATGGGTAGTAGGCTAGTTCTAATTGATTTTGGTCTTTCTCTGGGAAATCATTTATGGCCTAGGAGACTATAAATGAGAGATGATTAGAGAGATCCACCCACAGCAGAAAGTTAAATGTCTACTTATTCAATAAACGTTCAATCAATGCCCACTGTTTGTGAATAAAGCGGTGTACTCAGTAGTGATCAGTGAATCAAGTGGAAAGTATTTGCTCAGACTAGAATGGTAATTCAAAGATTAGATCCTTCAACTCTATTTCCAGGTGACTGTTGTGAGTGAAGAACACTAACTGGAGAGTCAAGGAGGAGAAGGTTCAGGGGTTTAATAGGTTATCATACAAGTGTGCTTTTAAAACATAACATTACACAAGTAAATTGTGTTTATAAGAACAGAAGATACAGATAAGCATTTAAAACAAGGTCAATATCACCCATAATCCCATTACCCAGAGATAATCATGGTAACCCTTGTTGTATTTCTTTCCATATTTTTCTAGGCATATTTTACATTGAAGGTATATAATACCATGCATTTTCATAACTTGCTTGTTTAACTTTATGGATTATAGATTTTTCATGTTAATAATTATATTTCCATACTTTTTTAAAAAAATATTTTTAATTGTAGATGGACACAATACCTTTATTTTTTTTATTTATTTTTATTGTAAACAAATGGGATACATGTTGTTTCTGTTTGTACATGGAGTAACAGCATACCATTTGCGTAATCATACATTTACATAGCATAATGAAATACCTTTATTTTACTTATTTATTTTTATGCGGTGCTGAGGATTGAACCCAGTGCCTCAGGAGGCATGCTTGGCAAGCGCTCCACCTCTGAGCCATAACCCCAGCACCCCCTTACTTTATAATGTTGTTTTCAGTGGCATTTCCCTTCAGATGAAAAACTATAATTGATTTAATCCATTCTGTGTAATACAGAATTTGAAGTTTTAAAGACGATTGGAGGAATTGGATTTGAAAAGAATGAAAATAAGCTGGACTAGAATTCATTCAGAGGTGAACATGAGTCACAGTGAGGAGCCTTGCAGTGCAGGGGTGGATAATGGAAAGCGGAAAGATAAGACCTCCATGATAGCTTGGAAATAGCACTGACAGAGCAAACTGGCCCCTTCCAGCTCTTCAGTCCCATCCCTCAGGGAAGCAAGAGAAATTATCTACTCTGGAAGAAGGCAATAGGAGAGGTCAAGTTTACTACTAGAATAAGAAACTGGAGAGAAGAAATAGTACTATGACCATAGGACTTTGCTCCTAGTTATGAGTCCCAAAGTGGAAGAAAGGCGTAAGAAAATACATCCCTCTGTGTGTGCAGAAGTGCACCTGAAGTGTCAGTGCTCTGGTCCACACATCAGATGCAGACTCTGGAGCAAGACTTCAGAGTTTTCAGTTTGGACCCTCCACTAACAGTCTTGACAGCTTTCTTAATTTCATCATCAGTAAAATAGGGATAATAAAAACTCACCTTGTAAGGTCTCTGTGAGGATTACCAAGGTTAGTAGATGTGAAGCAATTAGACTAGAACCTGCCTGGTATACTGTAAGCCTCAATACACAGAGGAGAGGAGTGGCAAGTGAAGTGACAGCAAGTGCTCCTAGCAGGAGTTTAAAGGGACCAGCTAGTGTGAGTGAAGAAGCCATGCAGCTGCAGACCCCTGTGCCACCACCACACCTCCTTCTGTCTCTCCTGCATTAATCAAACCAGGATGGTAGGTTGCATGTAAGTGAGTTGTACTTGGTTCTACTCTGATCTATTAAGTTGCAATTTGGGGGGACTCTTTTATGACTAGAATATAAAATGCCATGAAGAGAAGTTATAATCTCCTTTTTAAATATGAGGAGTGCCCAGCATAAAACCTGATTGCTTCTTTTTTGAATACCTAGTTACAGAGTATCTCTTAAGTTTATACTCTAAAAGTAGAAAATGTTTAAGACTGAAAATGATTCAGCTTCAAATATAAAGCAGAATACAGGAAAAGAAAAGAAAATAGTCATGTCTGACTTCAGTATTGCATATAAGCAGTGACTGCTTGAAGATTGTTTTCTGTTCACATAAATAAATGATTCTTTAAAATAAATAAATAAATATGAGGAGTGAGTTGTACTTGGTTCTACTCTAATCTATTAAGTTGCAATTTTGGGGGACTCTTTTATGACTAGAATATAAAATGCCATGAAGAGAAGTGATAATCTTTTTAAATATGAGGAATAACATCAGCACATAATTACTGCTCAGTGTGTTAATCTGTTTCTGTGTCCATGTTCATCTCAGGAGAGAAGCCCTTTATCTGTGAAATCTGTGGCAAAAGCTTCACCAGCCGCCCCAACATGAAGAGGCACCGCAGAACTCACACAGGCGAAAAGCCCTACCCATGTGATGTGTGTGGGCAGCGGTTCCGCTTCTCCAATATGCTCAAGGCCCACAAGGAGAAGTGCTTTCGGGTGACCAGTCCGGTGAATGTGCCGCCTGCCGTCCAGATCCCACTCACGACTACCCCAGCCACCCCAGTTCCTTCTGTAGTGAACACACCCACCACCCCGGCTCCTCCCGTCAGTATGAACCCTGTAAGCACTCTCCCGCCTCGGCCCATCCCTCACCCCTTCTCGCACCTGCACATCCACCCGCACCCTCATCATCCGCACCACCTTCCTATCCCTCCGGTCCCTCACCTGCCCCCGCCACCAGCTCTCTTCAAGAGTGAGCCTTTAAATCACAGAGGCCAGAGTGAGGACACGTTTCTGCGGCACCTGGCAGAGAAGAACAGTTCAGCACCACATCATTAACATCCATCTCCTTAAGTGTGTTCCCACGGTGAGTCGGTGGAGCATTTCTGCAGTTCTCAGGCTCTCCTCAGCTCCCTCAGGGGCTTTGCCATTGTCGGGGTGAATCAGTAGACCCAAGGGAGTGAACCAGAAGAAGACCTTGAGCTCACAAGGAAACTCATCTAAACCAGGGAACCACTGAACTAAAGCCCAATTTGCTTGCATTTTCTGATGGATTTTATAAATTTCAAATACTCAGACTTGTGGGATTTTTAAATTTCATATCAGCTGATGAGGTATGCTTGCTTTTATATCCTGGACTTCTCCTCAAAGAGGGGATAGGCCTGGTCTCCTTTGTACTAATCGGGAAGGCTGTGAGATTAATCCAGAGCATTAATTGTATCACTGTGTATTGTAATGAATTCTTTTCAGCTTTTGGTGCTGGCTACAGAGTTAAGCTGGCCACGTTTCACAGTATATCAAGCATTATAGAGAAAGATGGAAATTTTCTTCTTTGTGTAGCTCTCCTAACGCACTCTTTATTTTACTACAGAAATTATTTTAGAGGTTTTGTATAGACTTCTTTAGTAGTCTGTTTCTAAAATGAAATGTATTTCAATAAGCGGTGTAATTTTTTCTGTGTAGCTGAACCTATGTTGTAAAATAGAAAAAAATTTTTATAATCATCAAAATGTGATTCTTAAAGATACATATAACTTCTATAATTCAAAGTTATTCTTACATCCGTACAACTCAAAGGTGCTTCCGAGACTAGATGTGTCTGCGAGGGTCGCCAGACCAGGTTCCTGCAAAAACAAGGTTTTGCTTTCAGAATGTGGTGTAAGTTCTTGGTAGTTTTCAAATCTCTGCTTCACTCTCAGATGTCCATCAGCCTCACTGATACGCTCCTCTCCTCGGTTTTCCTTTGGGCTCCACTTGTGCGTTGAATGGATGATTTACAGGGGTAGCGCCTTTTCCAGGCTTGCCTGGCTTGAAGAGTCTGAGTGAAGTTGTTCACTGTTATTTGAAGGAAGTAGAGATTATTTCCTTTTCGTCATGTTTGTTTCTTACTTTCCTTAGGAACTGTGTTCACATTTAACTCTTCTGGGAAGACAAATTAGAGTCTGTGTTTTTGAGGTTGCTTTATTTTTCTAGAATTGTTAGGAGAATCTAAAATAGTAAACCAAAATCAGAAACTTGTTGCTGATAGTGGCTGAGAAATTTGGATGAGAAGACAAATTGGTTGAGTTTTTAAATGTCTATTATACACGAAATGTGAATATGCCCACAACTTTGAGCTATTTTAACATAGTTTAAATTGTAGTGAGGGAATATTCCTAGGTTTTGCTGCCCCATCCTCTGCAGGTAATTATTTAACACCAGCACCCTTAGGTGAGGAAGAGAGCAGCACCTCTCTCTCATACCTCTAGGTGGCTTCCTTTTTCAAGTTTGGGAGTCTTCCAATGGGCACCTTCAACCAGAGCTGATTCCCAGGAGGGGAAGGTTGAACAGAAGGGCTGACACAATGATTCCATTGAACTAACTACAGTTATCTAGACTCACTAATAGCTACAAATTTATTTCTTCATCTCAGACAACTGAGTCCCCCACGCACCCCCTCCTTTTTTTTTTTTTTCCGTGATGCTGGGGATTAGAACCCAGGGCCCTGTGCATGTGAGGCAAGCACTCTACCAACTGAGCTATATCCCCAGCGCCCCCCCTTCATTTTTAAATCTCGAAATTCCTTCATTTCTCTTTCCTCGGGCTCTTAAATCATTGCCTGAATCAGAACCCTTATATTTATTTTTTATTTTATATGAAATGTGCAGATATGTGTCAAGCACTTTTCTGACTGATTAGCTCAGTAGCAGGGATGAATGGAACTCTCAACTGAGACCTAACTGAGCTTAGGTCTCAAATAGACCACTCTCTATTAGCTTTTTGGTTTAATGTTTCCAATTTTTTTCCTTCTGATTTTGCCTTTGTCTTCTATAATGCATAGGAAAATTTTGCAGTGAGACAGAAAAGTATCATAAGACATATTTTTCTTCCTGTTTTTGGATGTAAGTTTTAAAGAATGGTATTTTTAATATTTGTATACATTCTTCAAGCCCCCAGGTACCCAAGCTGAGAAGGAATTTTTGTTCCTTGCTTTTGACTGTTATGACTTTAGTGACTGTCTCCCCTGACCTCCACAGTCTCCTCTGCATTCCATGACAGGTTTGTAAATTCACACTTTTATGTAGACTTATCATTATTTCATGGTTGAGCCTGTAATATTAAAATACTTTTTAAAAAGATGTAAATTGTAGCTTAGTTAATTGGTTAGAACTTATTTTGTTCTAAATAAATGTATAGTATCAGGCAGCAATTCTGAACTCTAGACTCGAGACCATCGAATCAACTATTTCATGAGGTGTTCTATAATTATACACTGGAAAATTCAGGTAGTCATCTTTGGTTTTTCATTCAAGTAACTATAGCCATAAGAAAATATCTACTACACAGAAAAACAATAGTAAGCAAATAGCCACCACTATCCTTAACAGAAAAAAAAAATATTAAAAAAAAAAAAGAATAAGCATTGTCACACAGTATAATTTTAGTGAAATGTATTGTGGAACAATTTAGAAACTTGCAATTTTTTTTCCCCTGGATAGGTATATCTTCTCTGATTTGGGATTTGTGGTCTTCAGGAAATCTGCTCAGAATATGACTCCTCATCAGTGTCATGTTATACATGAATAATGAAATGCATTACGAATAGTCATAACATTAATGCTTCTGAATATAAGAACTATAGGATTAAGCCTTAAACATGTATGTGCATCAGGTTTAACATGCTGAAGACTCAAACTCAGGGTTGAAAATTTGGTTGGGGTCCTCTACCAAAATAAAAGTTGTATTATGTGGTATGTTCTTTCCCACATATTCTATAGCACCCCATGAATACTTCAAAGCCTATGACTTCTGCATTATCTGTTTTTGAAAAAAAAAAAAGAACTCTGGAGGAGTTTGAGTCCTCAACCCTTGTCTGTACTTATATCTCAAAGACAATAAAGGTCACATTTCAGCATTATATAGATAAAAATTGAGGCTGCCTCTCATTACTTAATCTTATACTGTCCTCAAAGGCTTGTATCATTGCAAGGGTGACTTATTTGAGGAAAATTTCCCAAGGATTTCCTTGAGTCGGCATTGCATTTTTGGTGGTTGGTGAGTTGGTTTTTGCATTTTTCTATTCTTTTCTCATAGATTTATCATTCAAGTTTAAACTCTTCTTTAGCCCTAATAAAAGGTTCCTGTTTTCTCAAATTGAGTCAGGTAGGCTTATACTGAGGTAGGTTTTGAAATTTGAATGAAGAAAAAAGGAACGAATAGTTTAAAGGCATGTGGCCTCCTTTCTACATATCTGTACAAACTGATTCTTATTTTTAGCAAATGGGAAGGTCTCTGAATAAAACTTTACTATAGTTCAAAGAAACCTGTGCAGATCACCCCCACATACTTTTGTAGTCTACCTTTTACACTTAACTATTCTAAATTAATGACATGGACATTTCCAAACTTTTGTGCCATCTTTTTTTTTTTTTAGAAACTACACTTATTGGAAGTACCTTTTCATTATGGTTGGAATTCTGTCCCTGTAATTTGATTGTCCCTAGCACACTAACTGAAGGCAAAATGCTTTGAAGAGGAACTTAAAAACTTTTCATTTTTTACTTCTTGAAATTTTTTTTTTTAGTTTTTATTTTTGTTGAATGGATATGTGTGTTTAGTTTCATTTTTATTTCACTGAAAATTTTAAATTTTGAGAATCTGGGATGAAGAAATTCATTGCAGATATACAGGTAAATTTATCTTGCAAATTTTAGTAAAACACACTATGGAAGGTGGGTTTTTATGTTAAAAAAAAAAAAAAAGCAACTAAAAACAAGTTAGATAAACACTTCTGGTTGAACTACTGTATGGAAAAGACAACTTTTGTTGCATTGCTGATCCACATGATGTTGTTCCAGACTGGGGAGTATTTAATTAAAAAGGGGATAAGTTTCACTTTATAATTTTATTGGCTAACTATAATTTTTTTAAAAAATTAGATCACTTTGAATTTTTCAAACTGTAAAACTGAGCAAGTAAATATTGCATTTTAATTTTCCTTTGCCTAAATTAAGATAGGAGTTTCCCAAAAGACCATTTTTTCAGGAATGAAAGGTTATAAGCCATTAGAGATAGTGGCGTATCATGCAATAACAACACCCTAGCTGACCTATTTTTGTCATCTGTAGCATTCATACAAGATAATGACAACCTTCCAACCCTGGACACTACCTCGATAAAGCAAACCAGAGATCCTCTCTACACTTTCTGTGGAAGCCATAAAAGTTGCCATCAAAATATTCACTTTCATAGTTCTATACTTTTATACTCTGTAGACATTTTTATAGACTTTATGACCAGATCTTTTTGTCTTAGAGGATAGGCTTTGCAAGACTTAAAGGAAAATCAAACTCCTAAGTTCTCCCAACTTTGAAGCTTCAGCCTCAGTAAATTTGTTTAAAGAATCAGATAATGTACCATTTATCAGATTTGGTACTTAATTCAAACTAATTTGCATAATTGCATATCCAGAAAACAAACTTCTCTTTCTTGTTCCCTAAGTAGAAGCTATGTTGTTGTGAGAAATAACTCACAAAGTGGATTTCTTTCTATCTTGTTGACTCTATGGATCACTCATGATGCACGTCTTGTCACAGTGCTCCTGGTATTGTTTTTGTTTCTTTATGACACATAAAGAGAGAATATGCCTCTCTGTTAGGGCTGGGATCTCACTGCAGCTTCAGTCTCTCTCACTCTGTTCTTGAGTGCCTTCAAAAATCCAGCATCCTGGAGCATTATTTCCCTGGTCTTAATCCTACCTCTGATTATTTCATTCTGCATGAGTATTAGGATCCACCCTTGTTCCAATGGGTTTAACTCTACAAACTAGCTAAAACCTTGGACAAGAATTCTGAATGCATTTTTGTTGTTGTTGTTCCTGCATGTTGTTTTCAGGTTACCTTTTAAACTCTTATTTATATCTTATTCATATATTGTGCCGCTAGTGTTGAAAGATTTTATCCTTTTCTTGCTCTTCACCTTCTTTTCTTTCACCAGAAGCTAGACGTTCCTTTAAGGGTCATTGAGTCTCTTTTGAGCATCTTTTTCTCATCTGAAGTCTTCCTGAATGCCTGCCCTTTCTGATGAAGGGATCCTGAATGCTGCTGTTGCTCTGTGCCCTCTTCTGTTTTGCATTTTTCAGGGTTGTACCCATAATTTTCTTTTAGTCAAAATGATTTTAAAACTGCTGTCTGAGTTTAACAGAAGACCTTCATTGTTTTTGTTTTTTGTTTTTAATCTGCCTCTTTCATCTATCTCCCATCTCTCAAAAACCTCTGTTTACTTTCTTTTCTACTTATTCTCATCTAATTCACTTTAAAAGTATGATTGATACATAATACATGAAGGGTATAATAAAAAGGGGGTTGAAATGTGTTCTGCCTGTGATATGGGCATTTTATTGATAAAACTTATTTTAGCAATTGGCTAATTGTTCACAGCCAAAACTAGTCTGTGCTGTGTACAGATTGGCTGTTCCTAAGTTCTCCTCCAAAAGTGGAAACAAATGAACTCTTTAAAATGAGAAAAATGGCCGGGCATGTTGGCCTGTGCCTGTAATGCCAGGGACTATAGAGGCTGAGGCAGGAGGGTGGCAAGTTCAAGGCCAACCTCAGTAACTTAGTAAGATCCTGTGTCAAAACAAAATTTTAAGTATTGGTGGTAGAGTGCCCCTGGGTTCAATCCACAGTATCACAAAAAGAAAGAAGAAAGAAATTGGATTCCATTTTTGTTGGCAAATAAAAACTATTGAATATTTTGGCCTTGGTCAAAATCTTTGCTTTCTGACTTAAAATCTCATGACTCTTCCCTTAAAGTTATTTGTACTCAGGTTTTCAAAACTAATAACCACATAAATTGGGAGTCTACAAAAGTAGCTGTTAATAGATTTCTTAGTCCCTGTTGTCTGGTGATAAACAGTATGTATTGGTAAAAATTGGTTGGGAAAATTGATTATGTATGATAATGAGTAAATTCAAGCTATCAAAAGCTTTCACTGGCTATTTGGAATGGAAAGAAAAGTTTTCAAAATACAAGTGGTGGATTTCTATGTTACAGAAATCAGTAACGTTTCTTCTTGTTGTTTTAAATTCTTTTCACTTCAGTTTGCCTTGCTGTTGCCCAGTATTAGCCTAGAATTTTGCCACTTGAGTACAACTGGCTGTCTAAAGCATCTGCTTTAAAATGCGTTGCTTTTCAGAGTCCCAGGCAATAAAACAATGGAGAGCCATACTTGCCTGTCATTTGGAGGAGCCACGTCCTTTGAGACAAGACTGCTGGCTTGTTTTTTGTCTTCAGTAGGAAACATTTGGTACAGGTATCAAAGAAGTGTCCCTACAGCTCTGACTCCAGGTTGCTTTCATACTATTTTAGCTTCTTTGGTGAGATTGGGGATGTTAGAAATTACTTGAAAATGATTTTTGACATGTAGGAAATGGAAACAGGGAAAAAAGGAGCAGAGGCTGGATTTTGCCTGCTTCAGAAGGCAATTTGATACTTGCATTGATTGGATAGTTTTGATCGACAGAGCCTGTCTCCATACTGGATGTGCCAAAGAGTCGAGTTGTTTCTGAATGTCTGGCTCCTGTGAATGAACACAACTTCCTCCCTGCCTTTTACAGGTGAAAAGGGGCCATGTGATCAGGACACATCCTGCATAGGACTTGAGACTGTTTCCCTGCAGTTGAAAGTTGGTGGGAAGTATTTTATCCTCGAACTCCTAACCCTCCTAGAAACATCTTTCATGCTCAATTATTCACCTCATTAGGTTGAAAAGAAAAACAATGTGTTGTAGTTTTGATGTTCACCTCTCCAGTTGTATGTATTTCCAAGGGTATGTGTGTGTGTGTGTGTGTGTGTATATACATATATATATATATATATATATATGTGTGTGTGTGTATATATATATATATATATATATATATATATATATCTCCTCAGAAAATCAGATGAGTTCTCAATCTTCCATAAATTTGAGTATGCATTTTATTCATTTCTGCACACAGGCTAATTTTTTTCCACATGCAGTACTCGCTCTGTCTACAAGGGGGCAATAAAGTACTTTACATTTATTCTTAGCTTGTAAAGATCTGTTTTTAAGTTTTCTGGAGTACTGTCTCTTGGCTCAGTACTTATTTATGTATCTTGATTATTTAAGGCATTTCCTCTCTTTAATAAGTTCAGTAGTTGCTTAGCCTTCATGATGCAAGCGAAGATTGATGTGCCGATCTAGAGTCCTTGTGGGTCAGGCAGTTCAGTGAACTAGTCTCTTAATAGTGGTGACCCAAGATTGCAAGCCTTGCCATGAGGCATCCTTAAGTGCTAAATGCACAGCAGGAAGGCCCTCCTTATTTCCTTCTTCCACATCCCACCTGCAGCAGCGGCAGCAGCCTGGGACCTCCTTGTCTGCACCGAGGAGCAAGTCCTCCAGGTGGGGAGGGGGAGGCCTCCTGCCGCAGGCACTGCTCCAGCTTGGAATTCCAGCTGCGCTCTCCCTGTTGGTTAGGGCTTCTCCCGCTCGTCAGCTCTCAGACTTGGAGTTTTTTGTTGGTGCTCATTGCAGCAGTATCTTCACAGTGAACATGTCAGTCATCAAGTAAGGGAAAACACCAGGCTGTGAATATTTACCCAGAAGAGCCAGGAGGCATTTACACCCAGGAAGGCCTTCTTAACCTATTTCTGCCTGGCCCCTTTTCCCTGCCAAGTCTGAACTTGAGCAATACCAGACACACAGAGTGGTGTCCACTTATAACTTTGATGCTTGATAAAAAAACAAAACTGAAGCTGTGACCGGGTTTAGGTAGCAGGTGGCCAGGTGCAACTTGTTTGTTTTTAATTTTGTTTTCCCCAACAGTACTGAAATCACTTGCACTTTTCCTCATTTCTTAAAGAAAAGAAAATCCAGTTTGCTTGCCAGGAATTGTTTAGCGTTAGGTTTACAAAGCTTGTTGTTGAATGTTGAATATTGTCCAAAGGAGTTTGACAAAATAGAAGCTGCTTGGTCCCTGTTCTGCCTGCTAGGTCATAAGGATTAAGGCCATGTGGCTGGGGTACTTATGTCAAGTCCAGAATGGGGCAGTGTCCCTCTCCTACCTCTCTGCGGAGATGCAGTTGAAGATCAAGTTGGACTCAGTGTAGGGAAAGTATCTGTCATGCTGCAAAGAAGTTTAGAGGAGTCTCAGTCGGGGAGGTGACAGGTAGGTAGGACAGGATCTCTTAAAATGGGAAAGACCAGGGAGAGGAGGGCTGCTTGGCCCCGGGGAGCTGCAGTGAGGTGGAACTGGGCCGAGGTAGGCTCCTGAACTGGCCTGCACTGCCTGGCTTCCCTGAGTCATCTATTTTCCGGCATCCTGTCAGATCCCTCTATGTACTGATTTTCCCCCATGTGTTAACTATACCAATATTATTTTTTTAGCAATTGAAATGCACTTTTTTATTTCAACTCAATCATGATTTTAAGTATAAAAAATTTATAGATTGTTAAAACTACTTTTTGTGTATTTTTAACCACTCAATGTAGCATTGTATATTTTATTCTTGTGAGACTCTGGTACAAGGTGTGCCGCTTAATGATTTTTTTTTCTGAGATGCTGGGCCTTTGGATGTGTACGGTAACCAACTTAATGCTAATGTTCAAAGTAAAAAAAAAAAAAAAAAAAAAAAAAAAAAGGAGCCATATCCTTTGTGTCTTTCTTTACTTCATTTCTTGCTTATTCTCAGTGAACATTTTTTAGGTCCCTTGCTTAACGAATTTCCCTTTTAATGTAAAATGAAAAATCCTACAAACCTTACTTGTGTAATGGACTATTGTCTCTAGTGATGATTGTAGACAGCCCAAACCCAGAACCCTGCCTCATCCTTTTTGAATGACATGTTTCCAAGACTGCCGACCAAAGCTAGACTGATGGCAGCAAGGCCTGGCCCAGTGCTTAACTGGTCTCCATAATACTGCTCTGTCCAATTGAGCCATAATCTGAAAATGTCCTTGAGAAGAGTGTTTGGGGAAAGGATCGGGATTTGGGTTCTGAACCAGTTTGAAGAAAAATAACACAGATGCAAACAGCTTACAGAGTTTAATCAGTGAGAAGCAATGATTGTAAAATATGACAGTTGGAATGAGGCTTCTCTCCCCACCCCTGGCCCATTCATTCATTTAGTTATCCTGATCATTTACTGATTTAGCAACTGGGGATTCAGCAATGAACAGGACAGAGTCCCTACCCTCCTTTTCTTGCTTTCCAGTGAAGGAAACCCCACAATAAACAAATAATTATCAAATATAGTGCGACGATGTGGTCCCTTGTAATGTGAGGCTCGACCTCAGAGGCCTGAACACACTGAATGAGAGAGAAACTGGTTTGTGTCCCAAGCCCTTCCACTCCTGACCCACCCTGCTTTGTTCCTTCTAAGGATCTCAATGAGGGAGTTCAGCGTTTAGGAAGGAAATCTTATTGTTCCAGTTTCCCTTTGTATGAAACCTTTAGAATGGAACAAAATTGGCCGAATCAGAGAATTACCATTGCATCTCTGACCAGAGATGCGTTAGCACATTGTTTCCTCATCTGTGCAAAGTAGATACTCTTCAGTGTGAACTAAATCAGTGCTTTCAAACTCTGGCTGTGACTTTAGTAAGAAATACATTTTACAAATATTTTGCTATCTAGTACACTTATGTATGATTTTTATTTTTTAGCAGTACTGGGGATTGAACTCAGTGCCTCATGCGTGCTAGCTGGGTAGGCAAGTGCTATACCACTGGCTCCCAACCCTTTTCTGTTTTATTTATTTATTTATTTATTTATTGCTGGGGGGCAGGGAGGTACTTGGGATTAACACAACAGTGCTTTACCACTGAGCCACATCCCTATCCCTTTTATTTTTTATTTTGAGACAGGATCTCACTAAATTGCTGAGGCTGGTTTCAAAAGTTGCGATCCTCCTTCCTCAGCCTCCATAGTTGCTGGGATTATCGGTTTTCACCACCATGCCCAGTTTATGTAAATGAATAATATTTTCAAGAAAAAATAGCTGTACATGCACGGTTTGATATTTTCTGCTTTTTAAAATGTGATCATGAGCCACTAAATTTTAAGGCTTCCTGTTGAGTCCTAATTGGAGTCTGAACTATCTTAAGGCTTACTGGCTTCTATTTCTGACTGCATCCAAACTCTGAGTCTCTGCACAGATTAGCTGTTTACACTAGTGCCTTCAAATCCCAGACACATTGTAGTCCTTTCCCCTGGAGCCTGTAACCCACTGCTTGCTGTTACTATAGGTAACTCTAACTACTTCTTTGAAATGTACACATACACTCTCTTTTCAAGGCCTCCAAAGTATATCACCATAAAAGTGATTTGTGATGAGCTACACCTCCTTGTGTCCACCCCTTTTGTCTTGTGTCCTTGCCCCTCCGCCAAGTTCCTGGTAAAAGTCATGGCCATTCTCCACACCCTTGATTGGGGACTGGGCTAGTCTGGTGACTTTTTTTTTTTTTTTTTTTTGGTACCAGGGATTGAACCCAGGGTGCTTAACCACTCAGTCACATTCCCAGCCCTTTTCATTTTTTATTTTGAAACAGGGTCTTGCTAAGTTGTTTAGGACCTGGCTTAATTGCTGAGGCTGGCGATCCTCTTGCCTCAGCCACCCAAGCCACTAGGATTGCAGGTGTCTGCCCTCACGCCCAGCTGGTGACTTCATTTATTAATAGAATACTGCAAAACTGATGTGCGAGTTTTGGAGTCTGTGGGACACTGACGCTTTGCAGCTTCTGACTTCATTCCCCCGGAACATGGCCACCGAGTCATGAGAGTTCTCAACGTTCCTGCCAGTCACAGATATGGGCAGGGCTATATCAGACCTTCCAGTTCAGCAGATCCGACAACTAATTGCATGCTTAGGAACCCAAGTGAGACCACCAGAGTAGCTGCCCAGTCAACCCACAGAATCATGAGACATCAATTGCTGTTGCAAAGCCACTACGATTTGGAATAATTGCTCATGCAGTAACAGATAACTTGGCCGAATGTGGAGATGCACACCAATAATTCCAGAGATGTAGGAGCCCAACGCAGGAGGATCACAAGTTTGAAGCCAGCCTGTACATCTTAGTGAGACCCTGTCTCAAAATGAAAAAGGGCTGGGGATATAGTTCAGTGGTAGTGTGCCTGTAGGTTCAATCCCCAATACAAAAAAAAAAAAATTGAAACAGCGTGCAGCCTTAGTTCTAACAGTTACAGAGATCTTTGATGCAGACCCCTCATTTTACTGGAGCCCTAGGTCAAAGGCCTGACTGGGGATCCAACAAACCAGGCTCACCCCACACCGTCTAAAAACCAAATGGAAAATTAACGGTGAAAAGCAGGAAAGGAGTTTTAATCAGTGTAGCTGTAGCAGGAGGACAAGTGTTATCCTGTCTTTGAGGGGTTGACATTGACTTTGAGGTTTTCTAGAAAGGGAAGTGAGGGCAAGGACTGAGGGTTTGCATAGCTGGAGGGATTGCTCAGCCGCCAACACAGGTGATCTTGATCAGGTGCGGTCTGTCCATCATAATCTCAGGATTTGTCAGGTCTTTTCACGATAAGAAAGTTGCTCTTGCCTGGGGCATAGTTTTGACTCTTGTCACAAGATGTTTATCCAGCAGACCTCTTGTTTCCGGAATCCAAGGTGACTGCGGGAGAGAAAGGCTCAGAAGAACTCAGAAGGACAAAAAAGTCAGAAAGGCAAGATGGAGTCAGAACCGAGAAGATCAATGACTAGGTCCTCCTTCACCTTGTGCAAAAAGCTTAACATTTTTGGCCTCAACTATCAGTTTTAACTCGATTATTTCTATTCAGTTTATTTTACCTGTTTCAATCCATAGTTGGTCAAGGAGGGTTTTCACCTGTCCCCAGTGGCCCAACAGCACAACCATCTCAGGATTCCTTTCTACCATCTTTTTGCCCTGCTCTTCCAATGTTCCTGACCGTATTCTTGAACTTGTGGATTATGAGATGCCTAGTTTAGGACCTGCTGCCTGGTGCGTCTCACCATTAATCCCTGCACCTAACATGTAGTAGCCCTGATTTGACTTCACTGTTGTGCAGCAACTTTGATCCTTCCCAAAATAAAAAGAGATACTTTAGCAAAGGAATTAGAAACACTCAGGCTTGTTCTCAGACCTGGGCTAAAGCTTTTCTCTCCTAAATAGTGATTGGTGTGGCTACGAGCAAGTGTTTGAACCACTGTGAGCCTGTTGCCACATCTGCAAAGGGGATGTTATTAACTACCTTCAGGTCATCGTGAGGATTAAAGAAAGCAAAGCAGGTAAAAGGCTCAGCTCAGTGTTTGACAGGTAGGATCAGGACAAACAGCTTCCTCAAAGATATCCCCAGTGATCTCCACCTCCTGGTATTCATACCCCTGTCTAATCCCCCCCGCCACCACCATGCTTGTTTGGGGCTGGACTTTAGTGACCTGCTTCTGACAAGTACAATATGGCAGAGGTGATGGGATGTGGCCCCACAGTGGTGGCACACACTGTTGTCCCAGTGACTCTGGAGGCTGAGACAGGAGGATTGCAAATTTGAGGCCAGCCTAGGCAACTTAGTGAGACCTTGACTCAAAATAATTTTTTAAAAAGGGATGGGGGTGTAGCTTTTAAAAGGGATGGGGGTGTAGCTCATTGGTAAAGTACCTTTGGATTCGATCCACACACACACACACACACACACACACACACACACACATACACACACACACAATGATGGTATATCATTTACACAATTAATTTAGAAAGACATTCTTGGATGTGGTCTCTTACTCTCCAATCCCCAGCTGCCATGTCATAGAACACAGGCAGCCTGTGGAGGACACACTGTGGAACTATAGCCTGCCGGGGACCCTGTGGGTGAACTTGCAAGGGGATCTTCTGAGGCCTGCCAATAGTCACACAAGATAAAAACTTGAAACTGGGCTTCCACCTACAGCAGAGCCTTTAGGTGCTTCTGGGGCAGGAGCTTGATGGCAGACACACAGCTAAGACAAGTTCAAATTCATGGCCAACAGAAACTATGAGAAAACAAGTGTTTGTTTTCAACTGTTACTGAAAACTTGGTCCTTGTCCCAGGTGCCAATCCTATAACGAGGACACAGTTTTGTGAAAAAGGAAAAAGAAGTTTTATTGTTTCCCTAGCAAAGGAGAAGCACAGGGGACTCCTGTCCCAGAGGCTGTGATTGTGCCCATCCAGGGGAACAGGGGTTTGTCTTTAAAAAGTTCAAAGACGTGTTCTGTCCGGAGTTGTAATTCACTTGTTAATTTGGGAGAAGGTCACATCTGAGATCTTCTGGTGCCATCCCCAAAGCCTGAATTACTTCGTTCCTGTGGCAGGTGTGTGCTTAAGGGCAGATGACTCTGCCTAGCATGGGGAAGAAAGGTAAGCCTGTTTCCCCTGAGATTAGGGAGGGGGTGAGATTAGGAAGGAGGAGGGGGAAGGAAAAAGAAATACGTCCTTTTAAAAATAAGTCACAGTGGCCGAGCAGCAAGAGCCATCTTCACAGCCACTCCATTTTGCAGGCAATTTGTTGTGCGTCAATAGCCAACTAATACAAAGTGAAAATAATAACTATCAGAAGACTCATAAAACAACCATGTGGGCTTACAGGCCCACACCTGCAAGCCCAGCGGCTCTAGAGGCTGAGGCAGGAGGATCGCAAGTTCAAAACCAGCCTCAGCAATTTAGCGATGCCCTAAGCCACTTAGCAAGACCCTGTCTCATAATAAAATATAAACAGGCCTGGAGATGTGGCTCAGTGGTTGAGCGCCCCTGGGTTCAATCCCCGGGATCTAAAACAGAAAATCCCAAAACCAGTCACCACCCGCAGCTCTCAGCCTCTACCGCCCCAGCGATTGCCCTCAGTGGAAGACGGTTTCCTCCCCTCCCCAGGGGCCCCACGCCCTTGACGGGTTGATGGAGAGCTTTGAGGACCAGACCCATGGCCTTGGAAGAGCCTTTCCTGAGCTCCTGTGAGCCAATCCGTGGTCCTCGGTGTGACCGCAGCGCGGCTCAACCCCATCCGCCAGGACCTTTGCCCGTCCTGCTTCCTTCACTCCCCAGGTTTGGGCTCTCCATGTTGGAGCCTGTGCCTTGGAAACCTGCTGGGACACCTTGGCTGGTGCCAGGAGTGGTTCATGGGAGCAGATTCCTAAGTGGGATTTTAGATCCGATCACTTGCTGGCCCATTGCTAACGAGGACTCGGTCACCTCTGGTGGGTGGAACCGACGGCCCTGCCATCCGAAGGACAGTCATTCAGACTGAGTGATGGGCCTTTGGGGGATGAACTGAAGCTACCGTAGCACAGACCCTCGAGATGAGGGAAGTACTAATTCTAAATCAGTCCAGGGCTCTTTTTTTTTTTTTTTTTTTTTTTTTTTTTTTTTGCAGTGCTGGGGATTGAACCCAGGGCCCTGTGCTTGTGAGGCAAGCACTTTACCAACTGGGCTCTTTTTGAGTGCTTTGGAGGAAGGCAATGAAGGACTGTGAAGGGTTAGTCTCCAATTGAAGGCAAGTGTGAAACAACCTCTGGTTGTTTAAAGCTGCCTTGTGATCCCTGAATTACAGCAATAGAAAACTAAAACTAAGATGTGGGACCTTGGAACAAGGTGACAAAACACACATCTAAAAACGTGGGAATGGCATACACCTATCATCCCAGTGACTTGGGAGGCTGAGGCAGGAGGATCTACAGGTTGAAGGCCAACCTCCTCAGCAACTTAGCAAGGCTTTAAGCAACTTAGCGAGACCCTGTCTTAAAATTAAAAAATAAAAAAGGACTGGGAATATAGTTCAGTGGTAAAGCATCCTTGGATTCAATTCCTGGTAAAGAAAAAAAAAATGGTAGGAATGTCTTTGGAATTGGACAGGTGGATGGAGCCTGAATGAATTTGAGAAGTTTGATTAGAAGACACTTAGATTCATCGAACAGAACTTTATTGAAAATATGGACACTAAAAACATGGCTGGTCAGAAGACATGAGGATCATAAGTTCTATGGAATTTGTAGAAATCGTAAATTGCCGTAGAGAAAGCCTCAATCTCCGGCCTTGACAACCTGTGAGACCCCAGGAGAAGTGAGGAGCACGTAGCTGTCGGAAGACATGGTAGGGGGACTCTTGGGAAGTGGCGGCAACGACCTTATCAGAAAAGATCATGTCTGACTCTTCTATGGAAAGCAGGACTTAAGGTAGGCATGGCGCACCCACCTGTGATCCTAGCCACCCCAGATGTTTTTTTTGTTTTTTTTTTTGTGGTACTGGGGATCGAACTCAGGACTCTACCAACTGAGCTATCTCCCCAGCCCCACCCTAGATGTTTGAGGCAGGAGGAGGATGGTAAGTTCAAGGCCAGCCTCAGCAACTTGGCAAGACCCTGTCTCAAAATTTAAATAAAGAAATAAAAAGGACTGAGGCTATAACTCAGTGGTACAGCACCCCTGGGTTCAATCCCCAGTACTGAAAAACAAAACAAAAACAAAAAACAAAAAAATGAGAATGGAATTTATAAGCAATGAACTTGAATATTTAGCCAAGGAGATTTTCTAGGCAAAGTCTGGTTTCTTTCTGCTTCTTGTAGTATAAGAAGAGAGAAATAAATTGAGGAAAAATTGATTAGACCAAAAGTAGTCAGAACTTGATCTGGAAAATTCTCAGCCAGATTGGAAAAGATGCTAAAATTCAGAATGAGCTTCCCCAAACTGGCCTTGAGACAAGTCCAAGTGGGGGGTGGGGGGCTATGCAAAATTTTTCTGAAATCTCAGCTCAAAATATCAGAAAAGAGTAAAAGTTGTTATTAGTTTATTAAGGTCACCATCACAAAGTACCACAAACTGGGTGGCTTAAATGACAAATATATATCATCTCTCGTAGTTCTGGAGACTTCAAGCACAAGATCAAGATGGCAGCAGGACTGGTCCTTTCTGGAGTCCATGAGAACCTGCTCCATGCCACTCCCCCTCACCTCTGGTGGTTCACTGGCAATCTTTGATGCTCTTTGACTTGTAGAAGCATCCTTCTGACCTTCACCTTCATGTGGGACTCCCCTTGTGGTATTCAAATTGCCTCTTTTTATAAGACCCCAGTTCATTGAATTAAGGGCTCACCTTGCTCCAAGTTGACTTCATCTTAACAAATTATATATTTCCAAATAAGGTAAGATGGAGGGACTGGGTGTTGGGACTTCAACATTTGAATTTGGGAGGACATGATTCAACCTGTACTAAGGGTATTTCTGCCTAGATCTTCTCCATTAAAGCACAGGGTTCTAGGAAGCTTACAAGATGTCCTTGGGGCTGGTGGTGTGGCTCAGAGGTAGAGTGCTTGTGTGACATGTGTAAGGTCCTGGGTTTGATCCCCAGCATCATTAAAAAAAAAAAAGGTCTTTAGTGTCATCCATAGAAACGAAATATAAAGAAGGAATTATTCTAGGATGATATGGGAAAGAACCTTTTTGTCTGATGGAGTGAATCTCTGCAAAATCTTTACAAAGCCCATAAGGTTCTTGAAAAATTTATATCAGCAGGAACACTGTGAACTTGTACTGAGATGGACAGAGTACAAAATGAAAGACTTTTGTGTCCCCAAAATTTTACTGGCAAGAAGCAGGTTGATAAAACTCAGTGTAAACATGTGATATCTTTTATGAAAAAGGAAAGATGACTCAGGGTGGCCCCAAGAGACCAGAGGGCAGAGTCAAGAGCCATAAAAGATCATTCCTTCAGTCTGGAAGCCTAATGGAGTTGATTTTTTTTCCCCTCAAGCCTGATGGAATTTGTTCAACTGCATTTAAAAACTGTTTTGGGTGGGTGACATTTCTCCCTTGTTAAATTAAATATAATTGTATCCTATGACTGTCTTTTCTTTCTCTTTCTTTCTTTCTTTCTTCCTTTCTTCCTTTCTTTCTTTCCTTTCTTTCTTTCTTCTTCCTTTCCTTTCCTTCCTTCCTTCCTTCCTTCCTTTCTTTCTTTCTTTCTTTCTTTCTTTCCTTTCTTTCTTTCTTCTTCCTTTCCTTTCCTCTTTCTTTCTTTCTTTCTTTCTTCCTTTCTTTCTTTCCTTTCTTTCTTCTTCCTTTCCTTTCCTTTCCTCTTTCTTTCTTTCTTTCTTTCTTTCTTTCTTCTTTCTTTCTTTCTTTCTTTCTCTCTCTCTCTCTCTCTCTCTCTTTCTCTCTCTTTCTTTCTTCTTTCTTTCTTTCTTTCTTTCTTTATTTCTTCTTTCTTTCTTTCTTTCTTTCTTCTTGCAATGGAGATCGAACTCAGGGGCACTGAGCCACTGAGCCACATCCCCAGTCTTTTTAATTTTAATTTTAATTTTAATTTTTTTTTTTTTTTTTTTTTTTTTTTTTTTTTTTTGAGTAATGCCTCCCTAAGTTGCTGAGGCTGGCCTTGAACTTGCAATCCTGCCCCAGCCTCCCTAGTCAACCACTGTGCCCAACACTATCCCACTATTGTCTATTGGAACTCTCAGAGGTCATATGGTTTTTTTTCCTTTAACTGCAAGGCTTCATAGGTGGAGAAGAAATGTGCTTGGGAGATGCACTTAATGGGTCATACTCAGAAGAATCATCAGTGCTTGATTTAGATAAAGTGTTGGACTTTTAAGCTTATGATATACAGATGGGATTTGGGACTTTGACCTGATTTTGTAATTGGGTGAGGTCCTTGGGCACCTTGAGAGGAGGAGAAGGTATTTTGCTTTTGACGGGGAGGAGATGTGAACCTTTGGGGGTCAGAGAGTAGACTGTGGTAAGCAGAATTCTAAAAATGGTTCCCCAGCATCCTACACCCTAAATTCCTAGAATCTGTTAATGTGATGAGATCTTGCTCCCTTGACTGTGTTCAGTGGCATAGTTGACCAGATACCTTAAGCAGAACCCAGTCAAGCCTGCTCAGGCTCTGGGCCCCCAAAACGACGTGATAAAGACAATAAATAGAGGTGGTGTTTAGCTGCCGTCCATGGTGATCTGTTACACAGCATTGGAACTAGCACTGTTGCTTTGCAGGGTACAAGGAGGAATTCACGTCCTGTAGCCAGAAGGCAGAAAAGTTGAGCCCAGGCCCAGGACATAAGTAGGAGCAGCAAGACTCTAGACAGAGCTGAATTCTCATCTGCTGCAAACCTGCTATAACCAAGGCAGGGTCCTGGCTGGGAGAGGTGGGACCCTGAGATATGGGATGGGAACATCTGAGTCCACAAAATCCCAGCTCTCCCTCAACCCTTGGGCACACTGAACACGGGCCACTCCTCCCTCTAGGAGGCTCTTGCTTGGAGATGCTGGAGGAGCCTGTGACTTGCACAAATGCAGGTCTCCCTGGATCCACCCCATCTCTGTTCCTTGTCATCAGATCAATAATGAGGGCCAAGTTACAACATAACCCAGCCAGGGTTTTCTTTTTCCTTCCAGAAGAAGTAAAGGACTGAGTCAGTTGTCTTTATTAATTAATTAATTAATTTTATTTTTTGCCTCTTAGCTCCAAAGACGTCCTTCATTGCCTGCTCTGTGAAAATGGATCTAAACCTTCTAAATATTTCTCCTTCACCCGTTGGCACAAGCTTTGTCATTAGAGGCAACTGGAGAAACTTGGCAGAAGGAAGGTGTTTTCCTTCCTAGCCTCTTGGCAGGTTCCTCCCAGCTCCTGCAGGGTGGGCAGCTTCTCCACGGTCCAGCTCTAGTGCATGACAGGCAGCAACTCCCAATGGCCAGTGGCCCGTAGGCACAGGGCCTTCCCAGGCACCCTAGAGAGTGGATTTCTGGTGAGTTCTGCTGGGGAGATTGGTTCAGCACCACAGTGACTTTTTGCCATACATGGAGCCTTGACCATATCCACACAAGATCTGGTCTCATCCCCGGGATGGCTTCTTCCCTGAGTGCTCTATCTCAGCCTTATGGGTAGTGGCTGTTCCTAGATTTTACTGTTTAGAGTTCCCTTTATTTTTTATTTTATTTTTGATACCAGGGATTGAACTCAGGAGTGCTTAACCACTGAGCCACATCTCCATGCCTTTTTTATATTTTAGATAGATACAGGGTCTCACTGAGTTGCTTAGGACCTTGCTAAGTTGCTAAGACTGACTTTGAACTCATGATCCTCCTGCTCCAGCCTCTCAAGCCACTGGGATTACAGGAATGAGTTCCCTTTATTTTTCACTAACCAATCCTTCATCATTTTAATTTCTCATCATACTTAGTTTATGTATCAAACTTCCCCTTTGCAGTGTTTTGTTGTTGTTGTTGTTTGTCCCCTGATTAGACTCTGCCTGAATCAGGTACTATGTCCTGAAGGAGTTACAGGAACTAGTCAACATAGCCTGGCACAAGCCAGGACACTTTTGTCGAATGGGATTGGGCCGGGGTGAGGGCAGGAAGGAGGAAAGTGTTGTGGAAGTTTGGATAAGTGAAAGCACATGGACAGGAGGTAGTTCTACTAATGGACCCTAGTGAAGATCCCAGAAGATGGTTCTAGTATGCTGGTAGGATGATTTTTTTTTTTTAAACTTTGTTATTTATTTATTTGTTTGTTTATGTGGTACTGAGGATCGAACCCAGGGCCTCACACATGCTAGGCAAGTGCTCTGCCACTGAGCCACAAACCCAGCCCCTGGTAGGATGATTTTTGGAAGCTGGGAGAAAGCCATGGCCCACACTAAGTCAGATAGAAAAGTCAAAGCTGCTGTGGAAGACAATGAAATAAATACGAGAAGTGAGCCTGCTGGAGTGAGTATCCTGTCTCATCGTATGGATGTGGTTTGCCTGCTCCAAAACTCATGTTCAAATTTGGTCCCCAATATATCAGAGTTGAGAGGTGGTGAGCCTCTAGGAGGTGATGAGGTCACCTTTCTCGTAGGGTTGAGTTCTCACTTTTATAGTCCTGGATGAGCAACTGTGAGTCCCTCCTGCTTGTGTCTTCCCCATGCACCTGCCTGCCCTTCCACTCTCTGTCATGAGTAGAAGCAGCATGAAGCCCTGCCAGTGCATGTTCTTGGACCTCCCAGCCTCCAGAACCATGAGCCAATAAACCTCTCTTCTTTAAAAATTACCCAGTCTCAGGTATTCTGTTATGGCAACAGAAAACAGACTAAGACACTATGAAAAAATGAAACATCTACTATATAACTATGTCTCATAGGAGGGCCTGGAGGACAAACCCTTTTATGAAAGGGATAAAAATTCTCTGGTGAGAAGGATAACATCTTTGAGAGGTTCAATGTGGTTGTCCTCTGTAGGCCTGGGTTGGTATTGCAGATCTAGGCTCCCTAAAAGCAATGAGGATGCTAGGATCCTTATAAAATAAAGGCCAGATGGCACCCTTTAAACATCAGAAGCAAGATGGATTCAATCATCACAATGTATAACCATTCAGGGGGGTTATGAGCAGGGTGCAATTCCCAACTATGGAGGTGATTAACTGAACATGGCGGGAATAGCGGTCTCCTTTATATCTTTATTAAATTTTATCCATCTGGTCCGTGTAAACATCAGACAGATCCTAAAGGATTAAAACGGACTACTACAAACTTAATAAGCAGTAGCTTCTGCTTGAAACTGCTGTGCCAGATGTGGTATCTTTGCTAAAGCTGATTAATACAGACTCAGGTCCATGGTTTGTGACCATTGATCTAGTGAATCTTTCTTTTCCATCTCTATGAAGGAGAATAAGGGGAAAAAAATTGCATTCACTTTTTTTTTTTTTTTTTTTAGGAAAAAGTATACATTTATGATCATATTCTGTGACTCCCAACACACACCCCTGCCTACGTTATCTCTTCAGTCCTCTGATATAATATAGTCCTGGAGGCCCAGAGGGGTGGCACATGCCTGCAATCCCAGTGGCTCAGGGGGCTAAGGCAGGAGGATCACAAGTTCAAAGTCAGCCTCAGCAACTTAGGGAGATTCTGTCTCAAAATGAAAAATAAAAAGGGCTAGGGATGTGGCTCGTGGTTAAGTGCCCCTGGGTTCAATCCCTAGTACCATAAACAAAAGAAAAATGAAAAACTGCTGAAAGCTCTCCAGAATAGGGAAGCAGGTTCACCATGGTGCAAACACTACCACCTTGGCATTATGGGCATACAACTGTGGTATTAAACATGTCTTTGAAGAAATTATATACCATTTGTGAAAAGCCCAAGTAGGTATATGTAGATAAACAGGGTTCTTATGTAGGTCTGAGTCACTCACATAAGGTCAATATAAACCTTTTGCAAAAGAGCTTCTCCTGATCTCTAGGAGAAATGGAACAGCTGGCCATGGTTGCCAATGTGCATGCAGCCAGCACTGCCCATCATGAGCTCAATTCTGCTAGACTCACTAACTCACAGAGTCAGGTGAGCCCATCAGCTCTCTGAGGCAAGGCTATATCTGGATTGACCCTGAGCAAGAACAAGGGCACCAGTACAAGCAAACTACAGGAGCATGCAGACTTCGTGCCAGCCACCATGTAGCTCTGATACCTCTTCCTTAGCTTGCTTGTAAGGTGTCCACCTGGGACAGTGACAATCATTTATGATCATCTGAAAGAAGGAAAAAAGCAGAGCACGGTTCACAGGTGGGCTGGCTCAGGGGATTCGAGCTGAGAATAGACCCTGCTTCACTATGCTCCTGCTGTGGGTTGTCCAGAGAAACAGCAGCGAGGGCAAATCCTTCCTGTGGGCAGAGTCTGGCAGTGCTCCTGGACATTCACTGCCTATGGGAAGAAGGAGCCAGAGTCATGCCCAGTGGCAAATGGCTTGATTGGTGAGTCACAGGCTTGAGAAAGAAAGATGGGAATGTCCGGGATAAGGAGAAGGTTTGGTAAAGGGACAGGTGGATGTGGATGGGAGAGGGTATGTGGTGTGAAGATCTTTGCATTATCCATGAAGGTCCATCAGAGAGCATCTACTGCGGAAGGTGCACTATGTCACTAAGTAGACAGAATAGCTGGGTCGGTGGGCATTAGCCAGCCTCTGAATATCACACCAGCAGTGTTCAATCATGGGTTTCCACACTGATGACCATCATTCCTCAAGGAGATCAACAAGCACATGATGACTGGTGATTACATTGTTCAACTTAGTACTCTGACCATGGGTACTTGCAATGGTTAAGTATGGTTTGCACTGCTGAAACTCCCCAGTCTAAGACCCATTGAAACACAAAGCTGTAACAGGGCCCAGCAGCCTGGGCTCCCACTCGCCTACTGCCAACCAGTCAGCCAGTAAGAGATGAACGCCACACCCCTGTTAAGGGACCATCATTCCTCAAAACCATTATGCAGTGATTATGTTGGATGCCAGCATCACTATCTGCTATGGTTTGAATGTGTGTGTCCCTCCAAAGTTCCCCTGTGGGAACCTGAATCTCCAGGTAGAGATTTAAGAGGTGGAGACTTTGGCGAAATGATTAAGTCATGAGGGCTACAGCCTTATGAATGGACTAGAGCCCTTATAAAAGGGTCTGAAGAGAGGCCCCCAGCACCTGTGGCCTTTCTTCCCTGCTCCGGGTGAGGACTAAGCATTAGTCCACTCTAGAGAATGCAGCAGCAAAACCCCATCTTGGCAGCAAAGAGCAGCCCTTACCAGTCACCAAATCTGCACACTTCCTGGCTTCTTGATCCATGAGAAATGGCTGTCCTGTATAAATGGCTCAGTCTAAGGTGTTTTGCTAGAGCAGCCCAAGCTGAGTCACCATCTGAAAGCTCATAGCCAGTGGTAGTTATTCCCTGTTCCCAAATCACTATTTTTCAGGGACCTAACCTTGGTACTGAGGTCTTATCATGTGGCATCCTTTCACCTGGACTTGTCGTTAAAGAACAAGACCCAAGAAGAAGAAAACCGTGTTTGGAGTCAGAACTCTGGGCTGGTAATCTATGCTGCCCAATGAACACTGATAGTCACAGATGGTGATAAGTCACTTTTTGTAATGTTGCCAGTTGATGACAGGAATGGTAATCACAGAGTGTGGCCAGGCTTGCGGGTGCAGGTAACAGATTAATCCAAAAGAAGAATTTGGCTGAGAAATCTCCGCTTTGAGTAAATGAACAGGTGATGTTGGTCGTGGGGATGGGAGGTCCCGGGAAAAAGCACAAGCCCCATCCTGTAGGGTCCCAGATATGTAAAATGACCAGGTCAAACCCTGAAAGGGATCAGAAGCCAAGGAATGATGGATTGATCAGTCAGGGTAAGGAGGGATGCTCCCCTGGAGTCAGGAATATTGAACTGAAAAAATGAGAACAGTCAGTATTCAGCGTGTGAGTATTATGTTTCTGGCTTTCTGGTTGCAACTCTGTGACAATCAGTTTAGGAAGCCACAGAGCGGATTTGACGGATGCACCGAGAGCACAGTTGCTGTTTTCCTCCTGCCCTGGGCTCCAGTGAGAGGGTGCTCACGAGTGGAGGCTACCACGGTGCTGGATGAATACCAAGTCACTGGGACAGTGCCAGCCCAGGAGCAGCGGGACTCCTCAAGAGCAGGAATGTAGGAGGCAGGAGTGAGCGACGGTGGCCTGGGTTAGCAAATAACATCCCAGACAATCCGAGACCACAGAACAGTGTTCACCCTGGAAAGCGACAAAATTAGAACTTCAAATACCAGCTAGTTACAAATTAGGACTCCTTTATTTACCTTCCCAGCCCGCAGGGGACCACATCTTTCTGCCCAGGCCGCTATGGCAAGGAGAATGAATAGAATCATGCCTGCTGGGATGATGTGACATGTTTGGCTTGGGTCTAGTAAGACCCACACCCACCATGTTGAACCAGACAACAAGGACCTTTTCAAAGGAGGTGGCTTTTTCCACCTCTTTGTGATCCAAGTTCCCCGACCCCACGGAAGGTCAAGGAGAGAACTGGAAACTTGAGTTCAGGGGACCAATTGCTGAGAGTCTGAAAGCCCCACCAAACTTGGGGACCCACTTTAGTAAAAAGTCGTCCCACAAGTTGAAGTACAGGTTGTAGGAATGTAGTCTATCAAGTGCAAAGACTGGCAAAATCCTCCACAGGGCCTTCTACCTCTTCTGCCTGCCCCAGACCAGTGCTATCGCCACCAGATGTCCCCTCTACTGTTCTGAGCCCATGCCACCCAACGGCTTCCCCACATGCACACCACACCTGGACCCAGGCTTGGTCCTTCACTTCTGGCTTCTAGACCCATCTGCAGAACAATCACCAGGTGAAGCTGTTTCCTACTGTTTGTAAAATCAGACAGGCTTTAGGACAGAACCCTGGGTCAAAACCCTATGTTACACATACCTTGGTTTCTTGTGTCTCCCTCCCCACCCCTGGAGAGAAATGACCACCCCCGGTCCCACTGCAATTTTGTGGCAGAGCTGAGGCTACTTCCCTTAGGCAGTCCCGCCTGGCTCATCCTTTCTCTCGTATGTTGGTATCTCTCTTGTTCCTCTCCTTCAAAACGACACAAAAATTCTGATGTGTTCACATGTTAAAGGAGTGAGATAACACAGGAACTGACCCAAAAAAGAGCAATAGGTTCCAAATGCATTTTTCTTGTAGCTGGGCGTGATGGTCTAGTTCTGTAATTCCAGCCACTTCTTGAGGATCACAAGTTTGAGACCAGCCTCAGCAACTTAGTGAGACCCTGTCTCAAATGGGGAGGGCAGGCACTGGGGATGCAGCTGAGTGGTAAATTACCCCTGGATTCAATCCCCAGCAGCCCTGCACCCCAAGAATTCATTTTCATTAGATATTCATTCTGCAATTCCATGGAATATAGCAAGTTTCCCTTCCGAGTTAGGTCTGTCTTGTGCTGACATTTGCTTCCTCTGAGCTTCCCATGCCAGATGGCAGGGAGAAGGGACTCTGGGAAGCAGTTTCTCCACCCGTGGGTAAACCACACACAGAGTCAAGAAGCAGATGTTCACAGTCACCAGGATATACTTCTGGTGCCTAGGAACAGACAGAAATGGAAACTACCTCTCCTTCCTTGCCCAGGACAAATAACTAGACCACCTAGACCCTGGTTTCCATCGGGGTATGCCAAGATCGGAAGTACTGAAACCTTCGCTTCTGCTGCCACCCACGGTCTGTCTGCGTGGGAGGTTGCTTCTCATCTCCTCTCCCCGCTGCCCAGGCAGGTCTGGTCCTGCGACGGGTGCTGGGGCAAGGTTGAACGTAATGGCCTTTCCCAGGCTTCTGCATGGAGGCCTGACACCCCCAACCCTCCTCCTTCAGGAGGCTGAGAATTCAGGTCTCCAACTTCCCCAGAAAGTCATCTTCAAGGTGATAGAAAGTGACCATGTAGGGAAAGAGCACCAGTCCAGAAAAGTGGGTTCTTGTCCTCTACCCCAGCTCGCCTTTCTGGGCCAACTATTCATCCCCCAGCACCCGGCTCAAACATCACTCCTCTGGGTATGATTCTTCCCCAAGCAGATGGCCCCTTCTCAACACTCCTGAACTCCGCACCTGCCACCGTTCTTATCCGAGCATTTTAAATTAGCATGAGGGTGGTTGTGGCTCAGTGGTAGAGGGCTTGTCTTCCATGCATGGGGCACTGAATTCAATCCTCAGCACCACGTAAATAAAATAAAGACATTGTATCCATCTACAACTAAAAAAATTTTTTTAAATAAAATAAAATTAGCATCAAACTTGTCTTTGTCCTATGAGCTCCTCAACCAAAGAGAATGGTCTAGTCTATGGCCATACCACCCTGAATGTGCCTGATCTCATTTGATCTTGGAAGCTAGGCAGAGTTGGGCCTTGTTAGTACTTGGATGAGAGAATGGTCTAGATCATCTCATGGTTCTAGACAGTACACAGGGTACTCAATATGCAAATAAATAATTATGGAATCTCTCTAAAATGAGAGGTTGGGGCTGGATAATCAATGAAGGTAACTCCCTTGCTTAACAGTCTGCAATGAGCCAGGTGCCGTGGCATATACTTGTATTCCCAGCAGCTCTGGAGGCTGAGACTGGAGGATCACGAATTCAAAGCCAGCCTCAGCAATTTAGTGAGACTTTAAGAAACTCAGCGAGACCCTGTCTCTAAATAAAATATAAAAAAAAAGACCTGGAGATGTGGCTCAGTGATTTAATCCCTAGTACCAAAAGCAAAACAAACAAACAACAACAACAAAAAGAGCCTGTGATGACCCTGCTCTCACTTCCAGGATTGGCCCCCTATGTCTGAGAGAAAGACCCAGAATTCTTAAATCCTCAAATCAAAGTGTGCTTGATCCAAGTTCCCCAGCCTTGGTCTCCAGGACATTAAGTATGTAAGTACATGTATATGTACATGGATATATGACTGTTCAACAGAAAGATTTGGGGGTTAGAGTCACCTCTTTTCCTTCTGTGACTATACATCAGTCAGCTGAAGGCATTTTGGGGTCTGTCACATTGTGTGCCAAATGAGACAGTGCTTCTCAATAGGTAAGGAGATGAAGGCTCAGAGGATTGATTTGCTCAGTCACACACACTGAGGAGTGATCCAGATTCTCAGCTGGGTCACCTTGACCAGTGCAGGGTTTGTGATCAACCACAGCAGTGGCAATGGGCTGTTTCCTCCAGGCCCTGTTTGGGGCAGAGCAGGGATCTAGGAAGAGCTCCTTTCGCTGTGGAACTTTTAAGCTAAGGACACTCCTTGTTGTGGTCTGAACCAATGCCACGATATGTTTGGATAATGGTTACATTATCCCTCCATAAAGACTGGAAATGAAGCGATGTCTAAATATAACAATAGGGGACACGTTCAGTGGAGACGGGAGCAAGATGGCAATTCTGGGCAGGCAGTACGGGCTTATTTTGCCAAAGAAAACACAGCAGCCACACCCTGTCTTGCACAAACCATCATGTTCAGGAATGATTCTGAGGAGGAGGAGGAGCATGATGCAGACAGGCGCGAGTCTGCAGCCGTGGTCCTGGAAGGAGGACAGCGTGGAGCCACGCCACACATGACAGACAGGTAGCACAGCAAGAAGTAAATGTTTATGTTGTAAGAAATAATAATAACAAATTAATATGTCTGTGGGACAGAGTTTTAGGACTATGAGTAGAATAAAATAACTCCATGTAGAGGTTTGAGATAGTAATAAAATCAAATCCACTTATCCCCACCTTCCATCTTTGGGCATTATTACTATTTTTTTTTTTAGGGTGCTGGGGATCGAACCCAGGGCCTTGTGCTTACAAGGCAAGCACTCTACCGGCTGAGCTATCTCCCAGCCCCCATTATTTTTTAAACAGGCTGCATGCACTTTGTTTTTCTTATGTAAAAACCCTGTGTTGAGCTGGGTGCGGTGGCTCACACCTGTAATCCCAGTGGTTTGGGAGGGTGAGACAGGAGGGTTCAAAGGCAATCTCAGCAAAAGTAAGGCGCTAAGCAACTCAGTGAGACCCTGTCTCTAAATAAAACACAAAATAGGGCTGGAGATGTGGCTCAGTGGTCGAGTGCCCCTGAGTTCAAACCCCAGTACCAACAATAACAACAAAAAACCCTGTGTTGGCTGGGTGCAGTGGTACAAATCTGTAATCCCAGCAACTCAGGAGGCTGAGGCAGGAGAATACAAGTTTGAGGCTATCCTGAGCAACTTAATGAGGCCCTGTCTCAAAATTTAAAAAATAATAAAGGGCTGGGATACCGGGCACAGTGGAGCACACCTGTAATCCCAGTACTGGGGAGGCGGGAATAGCAGGATCTCGAGTTCAAAGCCAGCCTCAGCAACTTAGTGAGACCCTAAGCAACTTAGCAGAACCCTGTCTCTAAATAAGAATTTTTTAAAAGGGGGGGTGAATTGGAGAATGGGGGATGTGGCTCAGTGGTTATGAGCCTCTAGTTTCAATCCCTTGTATCAAAAAAAGCTGGGGATGTAGCTCAGTGGTAGAGCAACCCTGGGTTCAGTCCCCAGTACCAAAAAAAAAAAAAAAACAAAACCAAAACCTAGGTCATAGTCGCAGCCTGAGTCCTCTGCATAAAAATCCAGTGGGGATTTTTATGAGATGATAGATGAATTCCTGATACAAAGACTTGGTGAACATGTTTCCTTTCCAGAGGTCAGGGGTTAGGTAACTATAGTCTTTGAGAGGTCATCGAAGGTGTCCTAGACAAAGTTGCCCAGGGTAGCAGTGCAGCCCCTGGCTGAGGTGTAGCAGTCATCGATTCCAATCATCAGAACCAGTTTTCTGAGCATCTGCTATAGGTAAAGAAGGGAAAAAAAAAAAAAAAAAAAGACCATAAATTGGGTAGTGTTCTCATTGGTTATGGTATTTTCAGGCCTCAGTTAACTCACATGTAAAAAAAGAAGTTACTGTTTGGGAGGTACCTGCTACTGCGAGCTGGGGGCTAGCCGCAGCCCATCTCACTCTCAGCATCTTCTACCACACTGCAGGGAGAAAACACTATTCAGAGATGGGATCAAAGAGGTCAGTGCCCTGGCCCAAAGACACGCTGCTGATAAGCAGCAGGAGGAGCTTGCATTCTGCTCGGGGGATGGAGACGGCTGTTCCCTACCATCCTGCATTACAGGGTTGTGAGAATGAGGAGATGATGAACCAGACAGCACATCTTAAAAGAGAAAAAAAAAAGAGGAACGCAGTGGTGCACACCTGTAATCCCAGGGACATGGGAGGCTGAGGCAGGAGGTCTGCAAGTTCGAAGCCAGCCGCAGCAATTTAGCAAGGCCCTAAGCAACTTAGGGAGACCCTGTCTCAAAATGAAAAATAAAAAGGGCTGGGGATGTGGCTCAGTGGTTAAGTGCCCCTGAGTTCAATCCCCAGTAAAATTAATTAATTAAAATATAGAGAAAAAAAGTTTCATGAGTGTAGAGGGTGATCCTGTTGCAGACAGTCCCAATCCCTGTTACAGAAACTCTCTGGTTTGACCCAGAAGCACAGAGCCACTTGAAAGAGCCTTGGCAATGTGGCACTGATGTGTGACTCTCAAGACTGGGTCCTGTGGAGACACCAAATCTACATACAGGAAACCACAAGAGCCTTCCAAGCACTACCATGAAGCAATTTTAGAAACAGGAATATAGAAGAGCCCAAGAGAAGTGAAGTCAAACCAGGTCTTTGGGCATTTCTGCCCCTTCCAGATGCCAGAAAAGAAAATGCCATGGTGTCTATGTGGCCGGTGGAGAGGGAAATCTGGAGCAGCAAATGTCAGGCAAGGCTGTGCAGGTGATTTGTGGAGCCAGTGGATGCGCTTCATACACCCTGGGCCGGTGGAGACGGCTTTTATTAGAAACCTTTCATTTTTCTGGTATTTCCCTAATTTAGCCAAACCACTCTTGGCAAAAACTCTGGGTGTCCTTAGCCTAAGGGTAGTTTTGATTTAATCTGAGGAGGGTAGTGGAGTATTGGAAAAAGGGCCCAGGGCCGGTTGACAAAAATAAGGGGATTCCAGTCCTGGCCATAACTTACGGTGGGGTCTCCAATAATCAGCCCCCCTCTAGGGACCTCAGCGTCCTCATCAGCAAAACCGGAAGGGTTGATCCCTCGGCTCTGGACACCGCTTCCCCATCGGATGCCACGATCGGCCCCAAGGGACTGGGAGGTTGTTGGCCCATCGCCTAGGAACGCTGGAGACCCGACCCGAGGCGGCAGATTGGGGACCTGGTTGGCACTGTCGCAGCCCCTTCGCCCGCTAGCTTTGGGTCCCCCAGTTGCCAACTCTCAGTCGAGCGAATGTCCAAGGCGGTAAAGGGGGTGGGTGAAAGACAATGCGCCCTCCTACCGCGAGCTGCGGCTGGGCGCTCCGGAAGCCTCGGGTCTGGCTAGGGGGCCGCGGCGGAGCTCGCGGGGCTCGGGGGCGCCCGGCCACACGCGGCCCCGCGTCCCGGGAGGGTGTCAAGCCCAGGGCGCGCCAGGGCCGGGAACGCGACGTGGCGCCTGCCTAGGCGTGGCCGGGGCTGGGCGGGGACCGCTGCCTGCGGGGCGCCGGGTCCCAGCCGCGGACCAGCTCGTCCTTCCCGGACGTGCCAGGCTCCGCGCTCGCTGACCCACAAACAAGGAAGCCCGGGAACGCCCGGCGGGCGCCGGGGCCCGTGCGAGACCCGGGTGCCGCGTGGGCCGCTCCGGGAGGGGCCGCCATGGCAACACCGAGCGCGCGCGCCAAGCCGTGCGGCACGTGCCGCGCCCGGGTGCCCGCGCCGCCCCCGCGTCGGGGCTGCGGAGCGTTCAGCTCCAAGACCCGCTGGCTCCGTTGAATTTCCAGACATCTCTATGGTCCTGGGGGAGGAGGGGAGATCTGCTCTCAGGAAGGGCCAGGCGCAACAACCTGCCTCTGCTCGCCCCTCTCTCCATCCCCCAAAGCCGCATTTGCCTGTACCTGGGGACGGCGCCCCAAATTACAGGTGGCAAAGCGGAGGGGAGAGCAATCTAGCAGGAAGGAGAGGATCCCCACTCGTCCATAGCCAGGCGCTAGAAGGCCCTCTGTCGCTGGGATCAGAATTTGACAGGCTCATCCCCTTTCTAGCCGCATGCAGCCTCTGGTGAAGGAAAGGCAGGCTTCGAGGATCTCCAGACTCTAGGGGAGAGAGGTTTGGACTCCTGTTCGGGTTCGGGGCTTCTTTTTGCGGGATGACTCCACCCTCCCCCTCATGACTTCTCCACACAGCCTTCAGGGCACAGGACTGGGAGAGGAAAACGGGCTCTACTTCTAGCTGGGCCACAGTTTACCGTGGGAGTCTTTTTTTTTTTTTTTTTTTTTTTTGTACTGGGAATTGCACCCAGGGGTTCTTAACCACTGAGCCACCTCCCCAGCCCTTTTTATATTTTAGTTTTCATATTTTATTTATCCCCAGGCTCGTTAAGAAGCTGACTTTGAACTTGTGATCCTCCTGTCTCAGCCTTCTGAATTGCTGGGATTTCAGGCAAGCGCCGCCTCGCCGGGTTTACCAAGGGATTTTAGCCTTGGTTTCCCTGCTTCATTCCATCAGGATTGAAGGCTAAGGACCAACACTCCTGCTCTCGCCTTAATAAATAGAATTACAAATGACTCAACTGTTTCTGATTGTGTTAACTTGAGTAAACCCCTTCCCATTCTGGGCCTCGGTTTTCCCATCTATTTAAGGACTAGATTAACCCCTAACTTGCCTTCCAGCACTGATATTCCAAGGTTCTTGTTCATATATTTTATCTGCAGGCAACAGCCTGCCATAAGGAGTTAACTTTTTTTTTCTGTATCACAATTATACTTGCCTCCCCAACACCAGGTAGTCAAAAATGTTGTTAATGAAGTGTAAAGGTCTTTTTGCCTGTCCCCTGTTTGCCAGCAAACTCCTAATGATGACCAATGGAAAGATGAGAAAAATGATCTGGGCATGGTGATGCACCCCTGTAATCCTAGGGACTCAGGAGGCAGAGGTGAGGCAGAAGGATTCAAGTTCAAGGCCAGCCTCAGCAATTTATTGAGGCCATAAGCAACTTAAGGAGACCCTGTCTCAAAATAAAAAATAAAAAGGGCTGGGGATGTGGCTCAGTGTTTAAGTGCCACTGGGTTCATTCTCAATCCCCTGTACAAAAAAGAAGAGAAAGAGAGAGAAAGAGAGAGAGAGAGAGAGACAGAGAGAGAGACAGAGAGAGACAGAGAAGAGTGGAAGAGTGGGCAGGTTTATTAACTTGATTGATCAAAGATAGGACTTGTGCATCCAGAATGGGAAGGTGACTCCCACTAGCTGAGGTTTGGAGGGTAGCATAAATGTCAAACACCAGCCACATGCAGTTCAAGGCCAGCTTTCGCAACTTAGTGAGACCCTATCTCAAAAGGAAAAGTGAAAAAAGAGCTGGGGATGTGGTTCAGTGGTAATGTGCCCCTGGGTTCAATCCCCAGTACAAAAACAAACAACAAACAAAAAATGTCAGTAAAGATGCTTCTTTCTCCTTGGGTACTTGGGAACATGTGGCCTTGGGAAACCCTGATTCTTCCTTATTGCCTGGCTTGTGGATATATCAGAAGTCATGGCTCCCATTTTGCAGATGACAAACCCAAAGAAATGACATGATTTGGCCACATACACAATACAAAATATGAAATGGTAAATGTAAGATCACTTTCCTCATTTGTTCACTGGGGGCGACAGTAGTAACGACAATGCCTGCTTTATGGGATGCTGTCTGCAAATAAGAGGAGAGCAGTTTGTAAGTGGTAACTGATCGTTGCTGGGTGCAGTGGCTGTAGCGTAACACTGAAGCCTGGCATGGAACTACGAGAAGCCCGCCTTCCTCAGACGTTTGCATCCGGGTCCTAAACAGGGCTGGGCACACAGGATAAACAAGGTGCTGTCTCTGCCTCCAGGTACTGACACTCTGTGGGAGGGGGCGACTGAATACACAGATCAGTACAATCCCTCCAGGCCATTTTTATAAGCTAAGCACCACTGTTGTAACTCAGGTGCCTCCCAGGCGTACTGGGTTGATTTGTGTATGTGTTTAGTTTCAACCTCTGCCATTTTCAGCAGCTCCTAAAGGGAAACCTGGGCCACTAAGGACCTGACCTCTTTACCCAATTTAGGTGCCACATGTGAAAAGAGAGGTCGATTGGGCGGCTCTCTGGACCCCTTCTCCTTGGCGCTCAGCGTGACCTGTGTGACTTGGTCAGGTAGTAGTGGGTGCGCTTCCTAAAGTCCTTGGAAATGCACTCGCTAGCTTTCAACTGGTTCCGTTTCCACCTGGGCAGCCGGTGGTCATACTTGGGGCATTCAGTTTTTACCTTGTCCTTGCACAAGGCTCTACATGTTTAAATTTATTTTTGAAATAAATTAACAATTATTCAGGCATGTGGTACAAAGTTTAAAAGGTACAAAGAAAGAATTCAGTGTAAAGTAAATCGGGGCTGGGGTTGTGGCTCAGTGGTAGAGCACTTGCCTGGCATGCAGGAGTCACTGGTTTCGATCCTCAGCACCACATAAAAATAAATAAATAAAAAATAAAATAAAGGTATTGTGTTCATCTACAACTAAATTAAAAAAAAAAATAAGAAAATCTTCCTCTCTTCCCGACCCTCAGCCCCCAAATCCCTCTCCCCAAAGGTAACCACTTTTATTCCTTTCTTATATGTCCTTCCAGAAATCGAATATTCTCTTCTAGGGATTCTTCTAAAGTAATGTTTACCAAGACGTGATCTATGGACCACCTGAATCAGAATCACCCAGCTCACAACCATTAAAGTGGGAGAAACTTCTTTGAAGCACCTGCCAGCTATCACGCTGTGGTGTGGAAGGTATTTCCAGATGCCCCTATTTCTAGATGAGGAGACTGAGGTCAAACCTGGTCAAATTCATGGTGGTCTAGAACCAGAGTTTCCAACACTTTGGGCTACATCAGTATTTTACAAGCCCTTTGCGTGTCTGCGTGCGTGCGTGCGTGTATGTTTATCCTTAGTAGCAAACACCCTTTCTAAATGGAACCGTATCTGGGTGCAGAGAAATAAATAATCAAAGCAGAGTTCCTTCACCAGTTGAAGTGGGGTGGGGTGGGCAGGGAGGGAGTCCTCACTAAGCTTCCTCTCCCCTTGCCTTATTGCAGCTCTCCTTGGAACCCAGGGGTAGTAAGATCACAGTCTCATCTTAGGTGACATCCTAGAGGTGATATAAATTTAATATTCACAAGGTCAAGTTCAGGGGCAGAAAAGAGGAATGGGAATTTCCAGCTTAACTCTTTTGATGCGAACCTTGGAATTCCCAGCCCCTGCGATGCCCATTCGTCCTGCTCTACATCTACAAGCCCATGAAAGGTTGTCGTAGGGAGAAGGCTGCTTGCAGTCATGGGTCCCCAAGAAGAGAGGCGGCCTCCCGTGATCCTTCCCAATCAACTTCAGCATATTTATCAAGACCTCAGTGTACCTAGTGCAGTAAACTCCAAGAAGTTTTAAACTCGTCCCCGCCCTCCAGTTGCTATCAGTTTAGCTGAAGAGAGATCTAGAAGGAAGTGATAATGACATCATGGTGACTGCCAAGTGAGGGGAAAGCGAGGTCGGTGAATAGATAATGGTCTCTGGGTGGGCATGCAGGGGAGTCGAAGGTGTTGGGGAGAGGGGATCAGAGCTGGGCGGCAAGGAATTGAGGGGACGCTGCCTCACAGGGGGAAGCCTGCTGCTCTCCCTTGAAAGTGTAGGAGCAGCAGATTGGGACTGAGCTTTATCCCAGATTAATGAACTAACCGGCTTGAGGCACGTGGGTTAGAGTTGAGGATGATCTTCACAGGAAAACTTCCATCCCTCAACCTGCTTCTCCCCAAGCAGCTGGTAACTCCACAGGTTTCCGGCTCTGGCCACACACTGAGTCCACACGCGGGTCCCCGCTGCTCTAGAACACACCTAGAATCCTCCCACCGGAGTCCTTGCTTTCCTTCTGCCTTGTGTTCTCCAAGGGCTCCATCATCATGTGGCATCCGTGAATTTCCCTGTCGCTGGCTCACCTCTCCCACGGGATGTGAGCGCCTGAGGGAACCCTTTTCTGTGCCTCTGGAGCCCAGAACAGCACTGGACACAGAAGCAGTCATGGAATGACATGGGTGACTCCCTCTCAACCATCTCCTTGGGCTCCTCCCTGGGAGGAGGGAGGACTCACATTGGTTGGGAGCACAGTCTTACAGTGGCAGAGGTCCTGGTCCAATTTTACCATGCTGCAAGCAGTTGTAACAACACGATTATGAATGGCACCTGAAGGTGCCAGGTGCCAGGTTGAAGCAGCTCCTTGAGGTGACAGATGAGGAACCTGGGGTGCAAGAGAAGGCCTGGCCTTGGAAAGCGAGCACCATAGGGATGGGCAGGAGCAGCTGGAGGGTATGGTTCCCAGCTCCCTGCACCGTATTTAGTCACTGCAGACATCAAGGCCAGGATCTAGAGAGGCAGAGAGGAGGTAGTCCTCAGGATCAGAGTGTTCGTGAAACTGCAGGCCAGGTGTCCCCTCCTGTCCCCAGACTTGGTGCCCTTAACCTGTCCTTGGCTCCCCAGATGAATCAGCAAATTCCAGCCTCTGGGGTTCATTGCAATACATCCCCTGGGGCAGATTAGAAGTTCGTGGGTGACATTAAGTAATACACCTGGGAGAGCAAGAGGTTTAGAGATCAGTAGCAGCCTGGGGTCAAGGTCATCTAGGGCTGAGTCCATGTCTGTATGAAGCTTCCAGCCCAAGAGAGAGAGTGGATGCTGGGAACCTAGGGAGGAGTGGGGTTCCCCAGCCTCAGCTGAAAACCAGTGACTTTGACTCCAAACAGTTGCAAAGACCATTTTAAGGCAGAAAATCCTCAAAAGAGAGTGAAAGCAGGTGTGCCTTGCTCTAAGCCACCCCTTCTAGGAAAACTGAATAAATCAGGGTGCAGGAGCAGTGGGGCCCAGTGATTTGGGAGGCTGAGGCAGGAGAATAGTGAGTTCAAGGCCAGTCTCAGCAACTTAGTGAGACCCTGCCTCAAAATAAAAAATAAAAATGGGCTGGGGATGTGGCTCGGTGGTACAGCTCCAGTGGATTCCATCCCAGTACGAGAAGAATCAGGAGAAGAGGAGGAAGGGGTGGGGTAAGTCCCACAGTTTATTTCACCAGGCCATAGACTTGCCGCTCTTCCCAGCACATCGTACTGTTGTGTCCACGTGATTCTGACAACAGCTCTGGAAGCCCAGTACAGGGCAAGAGGCTGTGATCCCACGTGACAGATGAGACACCAAGACCCGGAAAGCAGAAGACTCTGAAGAGATGACTGTGAGCCCAGCTCTGCTGTCCAGCAAGCCTGGGGTCACGTTTCCCACCCCTGAGCTCCACTTGGCACATTCTAGGGGCTTCAGTATCCACATCTATAAAATGAGGATAATGACACTTGTGTCATGGGGTCGTTCGGGTGGACTGAGGCGGTGCGTGTTCCTGTCACAGCAGCCTGACACATGGCTGCTCTCCGCCTGCCTGTCATTCTGGTTATTTTTAGAGTATCTCATGCTTTTTTTAATGAAATGTCCCACAGGGACCTGTGACAGAGCCTCTCCTCCAGGGCCAGACCAGAAATCATTCCCCCGTCATCTGTCCCTTCTCTCTCCAGATACTCTCACCCCTTCTAGAAGGTCGCACCAGGCTGGTCTGTCCTAACCCCCAAGGAGCTCACTGCCACTGCCTGGTCCCACCGCAGAGCTCCAGGGCTGCTTTGGCCACAACCCGCCTGTCATGTGGTCACCCCGCCTCTGCCTGCGGCAGGGCCTGGAGCCTGGAGGAGCCTGGCGGGCCGCCAGGGCTTCCTTGGTAGGACGCCCCGCCACGCCCTCTGGGCCCCTCTATTCTGGGAGCTGTAATTTAGACAGCCTTCCCCACCCCAGCTGCTATCTGCGGTAGCAGTCATGATTCCCCAGGGCCCTGCCCACCCGCTCTGCAGCCTTTTCATAAACAGCTCCCAGGCTGCCCTGTTATCTTGGGCACCGTGGCTCTGGGAGGAGGCCCTGCCACCCTGGAGATACAAATGAGCTCCTCATCCCGGACAGAGGCTGGCTCAGTGTGGGCAGAGGTGGGATGGAGGCCTTGCCCACCAGCGCCCAGGATAGCAGCCCTTGAACCTGATCCTGAAGTCTGCTGCTCGGGGTGGGTTGTAGAGAGCTTGTCATTATCCCCACAACACCATGGGGACTGGGTCAGTCTGGGCTGTGTTCTCCCCAGCCACAGAGTCATGAAAGTGTATGTGTGTGTGTGTGTATATGTGTGCATGCACGTATGTGTGGGTGTGTGTTGGAAGCATCAATAACGCCAACAAAACTAATGACTTCAAATCTTCAGTGGCTCCCCAAACCCCTAGGGATGACATTCAAAAGACCCTCTACTGTCTGCTGTTTGTATCACACCTCACACCTCAGGACCTTTGCACAAGCTCTGGCTCCCCTCCTTCTCACCTAACTCCTATTTATCCTGCGAATCTCAGCTTAGAAACCATTTCTCGTGGTCTCCTCCCCTGAGGAGACATCACAACAGATACACCAGCTTCCCTGGTCCTCCCCTGGCCCAGGATGGGTGGCCCTCCTGACTTCACCAGAGGCACCGTGGCCTAGCCATCTACAAGTGCTCCCAGAGTAGCACCCCCAGCACCTGGCCCAGTCCTGGGATACAGTAGGTGTTCAAGAAACATTTGTTGAAAGAAGGTATGAATGAATCAACAAATGATTCCTATGCCCCTCCAGGATGGTCTCTTAGAGAGTATGTGACCTCTTGGTTCCCTCCATTCTCGAGCAAAGGCCAGGCTTCCCTTTGTCCTCCAAGTAACTGCAGGCTTTGCTATACAGTCTGTCCATCCTGATTGGGCAAATATGGCTGCCATGACCATGGGCCTGCTGATGGGAGCCCCAAGGGCTCCCTTCTTTCCTCCCTTGAGGCTCTGAGGATGCTGTTGGACCAGGCGGGCACCCTTGGGTTGAGAGGGAGGAGGGCGTGGAAGGGCAAATCCTCAGGCCCCAGGTCACTTACAAGCAGCAGCTCTGTTACTGGGAGGGAAGGCGGGTGTGCACCAAGGCGGGTTTGTATTTTGCAGCTTTTGCTTTAGTATGGAGATGCACTTGGTATACTGTTTGCCAGAGAGAGAAATGGCAAAGAATCACGACGACAGCCACCGGGCTCAAGGTGGTTTATTCTGTGTCCCCGTAAATTAAGGTAGACCTCTGAAATTTCAGTAGCTCTGCATCCAAATTGCATCTCCTTCATAATTTCTCTTATCTGCAGTTTCACCTGAATTCACCCGAGACCTGCTCCAACTGCGGGCTGGGAAAACATGGCGGCTGTGGTTGCTGCCACCTTCAGAGAGCACAAGACCCCCTCCCCCAAGAATGGAGCCAGGGGGCTGAGGTGCAGGGCCCTGGCCTTCAGGAAGAGAACACAAGAGCAATGGGGGGGCTCAGCACCCCGCCTTCCCACTCCTGGAAGCAGCATTATGAGTGGCCAAAAGTCATGTCTGGCAAGGATGATAAATCTAGTGGCAAAATATACAAGATGGAGCCAGGTGTGGTGGCGCACCCCTGTAATTCCAGCGACTCAGGAGGCTGGAATTCCCGGTAAAACACACACACACACACACACACACACACACACACACACACAGATTCAGGCAAGTCACATGATCTAGCCCCGGTCCCAGCTCAGGACATTTACTGTTCCCTCTGACTACATGATCTTCCCCTCTGATCTTTTTTAAGATGGGGTCTCAATGGCTGGGGATGTGGCCCAGTGGTAAAATGCTTGCCTACCATGCTTGAGGTTCAGGATTCAATTGCCAGTACCAAAGTGGGGGAGGGTCTTGCCGTATTGCTCAGGCTGGTCTTGAACTCCTGGGCCCAAGGGAATTTTTTTTTTTTTTTTTTTTGGTACCAAGAGTTGAACCCAGGGTGCTTAACCACTGAGCCACATCTTTTATTTTTCATTTAGAGACAGGGTCTCACTAAGTTGCTTAGGGCCTGGCTAAGTTGCTGAGGTTGGCTTTGAACTTGAGATCCTCCTGCCTCAGTCTCCTGAGCTGCTGGGATTACAGGCATGTGCCACTGTGTCCAACTTTCCCTCTGATTTCTGTGTGGCTCATCCGCCCCCTCTATGCTTGAATGCCCCTTGTCACTCAGACCTTCCCTGATCACCCTGCTTATATTGAACTTCCCTCGCTTTCCCCGAAGCACTCACTGCTGTCTGGCACGCTGGGTTTTTAACCTATTTACCATGTTTACTGTCTGCCTCCTTTCCATGGAACACAAGAGCACTGTCAATTTTGTTTACTGATGTCTCCCTGATTGAGTTTTCTATTATCATGTAACAAATTACCCCCCAATTTAACCACTTACAACAATAAGCATTTCTTGTCTCTGTGAGCAGCAGTCCTCATGGGGTTGCAGGCGTCTTGGGGCCAGACCGGGGCTGGAAGTCTGCATCCAAGTTCACTCATACAGTGGTTTGCAGCCCCAGTTTCTTCACTGGCGAGAAACTTGTTTCCTCCTTTTGGTTGCTCCCCACGTGGCTGCCTGCTTCTCCCAGAGAATGATCCAAACAAGAAGGAGAGGGAGAGAGCATCTAAAACAGATCCGCAGTCTTTGATAATCTAATATGGGAAACGATGTCCCTCGCCAGGTGTGGAGGTGCAGGCCTGTAATCCCAGCCACTCAGGAGGCTGAGACAGGAGGATCACAAGTTGGAGGCCAGTCTCAGCAACTTAGCAATACCCTCAGCAAATTAAGGAGACTCTGCCTCAAAAAAAAAAAAAATAAAATAAAATAAAAAGGACCGGGGATAAAGCACTCCTGAGTTCAGTACACGCCCCCCCCCCCAAAAAAAAAGGGAAGGGATGTCTCTTGACTCTTGGTCTAAGAGTTTGTCGGAGGGGGTGATTGTTGCCCCAAGTGTAGACCCTAGGAGGTGGGTCTGAATAGGGCCACCTTGGAGGCTACCACGATCCCCAACACATACGTGGCACATGGAAGATGCTCAAGAAATAGGTATAGAGAAAAAGAATGAAGATGGGAACAATTTTAGCATAAAGTAGTCTAGATCTCAGTCCTCATGGGGATTGAACAGCCTTGCCTATGGACCCATCCCTAAAGGATTTTTTTTTTTTTTTCCTGTGGTGCTGGGGTTTGAACCCAGGGCCTTGTACTTGCAAGGCAAGCACCCTACCAGCTGAGCTATCTCCCCAGCCCTCCCTGAAGGATCTTAATCCAGCTTTCCTCCACCCCCTGCCCACTTGCCCTCTTAGAACTCACCTCACCTCTCCCCCGCTGTGCAACCGTGGGGCAAGTTCTGAAACCCACAGACCTGTCATGGGGATGAAGACACTAAGCATCCGGGTGCCTGACACAGACAGACCTCCCTCCAGGGCCATCACCATCGGTGCAGGGGCTACTAATCCCAGAGGGAAAAAGCAAAGTCTCTCCCTGGGGTCAGGAGCAGTTGTAGAGCTGGGGGCATCAGAGTGAGTGGCAGTGTGTGTCTCTATTTTTGATCTTCCCAGAGGAGCTGTCCCAGGGCAGCGGTGCTGGTCCGGACACCCAGAGCCAGAGACGCTCTCCTGTTGGGGTTTTAATCACTCAACCAAGCAGGGGACACCAATGGGACTGGTGGTTCAGCAGGTGCTCAGCATGTACAAGGCCCTGGGGTCAGTCCCTAGCATAAAAAAAAAAGAGAGAGAAAATAATTATAATAAACTCAAGCCATTCCCAGGTGCTAGATTAAAAATGCCAGCACAAAACTCAGGCCTACCAGAACTTGCATCTCCTGAATGCATGAATAAAAAGAATCAAATGACTACCCCAAAGATCAGAGGCTGAGAGTCTTTTCTGGTTGGCACAGCCCTCCCCTCTTAATAACTGCCCCTGGAAAATTATTCTTCAAAAGACCTGCATTCAAGCTTTGCTTTGGTCACCTTACTAACTATGTGAACTTGGACTTGTCACCTGACCTCTCAGCCTTGTTTTCCTCATCAGGAAAATAATGTGAATGACAGATTGTTTTGTAGGTTGCAAAGCCTAGTGAAAACATGAGGAACTCTTATTTTGGATGAACTCTTATTTGGGTGGGTACATCTAGAGTCAGGCAAAAGGAATTGAATATTAGCGCCCATCAACACAGACCTGCCTTGGGGAGGGGAAGATTCCTAGCGGAGCAGTTTGCTCAGGAGAACATGTGAAAACGCTTTCCGGGAGACCTGTCTTTGTTAGCATATCACAGTCAGGTGACTGGGTTACAAAATGACGGAGGCGGAGACAGCTTGCTTTGGTCCCATTCCAAGCCCAAGACAACACCCTATGCAACTTGACTAGATAGAGAATCCTCAGGTCATTCGGGCAACACATATTTATTTAGCAGCTACTATAGACCAAGGCTTGTGCGAGGCACCAGGGGTACCACAGGAGCACAATCCCCATGGTCCCTGTGTTCTTGGAGTTGGCAATCTTGTAGGAGGCAGATTTAATTAATCACCTGGGAGGAATACAGGGGGCTGTAGCCATATCTAATAAGAGATCCTGATCTTGGGGATGGGCAGAACAAGGTTCCTTGTGGAAGTGACACAAGAGCTGAGCCCCAAACTTGGTGAGGAGCCATGGATAGGATGGGAAGTATTCTGGGCAGAGGCTGTATGAAGTGCAAAGGGCCTGTGGCAACACATTTGAAAACTGAAAGCTGGTTATACATTCCACTTACATGTAGAAGTGCAAACTGTCCCAAGCACTTTAAAGGTAAAGAGCACAATCAGTGAGAGGTAACTGTGGGACCAGATGGTATTTATCAGTGGAGACATCTTTTGTTTGAAGGAGCCCATGTCATCTTAGCAGGAAGAAGCACCCAGGAAGCTGAGAGGACAGTATGTGCCAAGGCTGTGAGGCCAGAGAGAGTTGGTATGCTTGGATTCAAGGAACTGAAAGAAGACACTGGGAAAGGCCTGAGAGAACAGCAGGAGTTGGACCTCGTAGCTGCAGCCTTATGGGGAGTGAGCTGGTGTCTGTACTTGATCCTGACAGCAGTAGGAAGCTGTTGAGGGGGAGCAGGAGAGTGATCAGTTTCTATTTTGCAAAGCGAAGCTGACCTGACTGGCATCTGACATCACCTCTCATTGAAAACATCCTCTTAGAAGATTCTCTGAAGAACTTGTTCTTGAGGAGGCCAGCTTCCCCCTCCTCCACTCTCTAGACCCTCCCTGGAGGTCAGTCCAGGGAAGGCAAACCCTTGAACATGAACCTTCACTCACCAGACTCCAGAAGGGCCTGGAAAATCTGTGAGAGGAGAAGGTGTGAACCTGAAGGGCCATCCCTCAGCCACACTGTGAAAAAAATAAATTTTTTTTTTCCTGTACTAGGGATTGAACCCAGGGGTGCTTTACCACTGAGCCACACCCCAGACCTTTTTATTTTTATTTAAACTTAAACCAACATATTTATTTATTTTTAAACATTCTTGTAGTTGTAGATGGGCACAATATCTTTATTTCATTTGTTTATTTTTATGTGGTGCTGAGGATCGAATCCAGTGCCTCGCACACGATAGCCAACACTCTACCACTGAGCTACAGCTACAGCCCTATTTTTTATTTTGAGACAGGGTCTCACTAAGTTGCTTAGGGTCTTGCTAAGTTGCTGGGGTTAGCTTTGAACTTGGGACCCAACTGCCTCAGGCTCCAGAGTTGCTGGGATTACAGGCGTGCACCACCGTGCCTGGCCCTTTTTGTTTTTCTTCTTGAAACGGGGTCTCACTAAGTTGCTGAGACCAGTCTCCAGTTTGCAATCTTATGACTTGGTCTCCTAAATTGCTGAGATTACAGATGTGTGCCACCATACCCAGAAGAGGATCCTCTGATATGATATACCAGGCCTTCCACATCCCTCCCCTTTCCTAATCTTATTACCTGCTTGCAGGGTGGATAGGGTAGCAATAGACCCAATTTGCAGCCAAGAAAACTGAGGCTGTGACATGGAGAAGAGTCGGTACACAACTTGGGAGGAGCATGCCTGGTCCTTAGACCTGAAAATTCCACACTCTCTATCCCTCCCCAGGTGCTGTGGTTTTGCCCATCGGTGCTGCTTACTGAGAGAGGGCAAGCTGTCTGTTGTAGGGAGAAGGGGCTGGAAGTGGGAAGGCAGGGAGGAAGGATGCATTGAGGGTGAGCATAAGGTAATCCTGGGGTGTCTCTGGGCTACACGAGGAAGTTGAGAGGACAGGGGAAGGGACAACCAGCAGCATCAAAGAACAAGAATTGGGGTGAGACGGGGAGAATAAGCAGATGGGACCTCTCTGGGGGACTCATCCCTGGGTAATGGTCTCCTCTTTATCCCGGAGGCACCTTGGGTCCCAGCTGCCTGAGCTGCTGGAGGACAAAGCAGAATTCCTGGGTTGACACAGGGTCAGCAGCTCTTCCCTAACATTCTTTGGGAAGGACTGTTTTCTTGTCCAAGTTCCCTCTAGACTGCAAGTTCCCCTCGGTCAGGATCTATGTCAGGTTCAATATCTTATCTCCCAGTGCCTGAAGCAATTAACTTTTGTTGCATCAACAGAACACAATCAGATGCATACAGGCGTGGTAGAGATGTCTGCAAGTGTAGAGGGTGTACACAGTGACTGATGGGATCCAGCTCTGAAGTTCTGAGCCCAGATCTATGTTATCATCAGGTTCTTCTAAAGACCAGATAGTGGATCCACAGAAGGGCACAACTCAGACAAGTCTAGCAAGTCAGTCAGAATCATACAGTTTGTGAGCTGGGACCAGAAACTGGAAGGTCAATTCACAGCCCAGGACTGGAAAATGAAAATAAGAGCCTTCTCCCATGGGGACAATGGGTAGGGGGCAGACTTGAGGAGATGCCCCAAGTGCCACAAGGGAAGCAGACAGTCTTCAGCATGCTTGGGTGAATCCAGGGACTCAGGCCAGAGTATTTCAAAAATGGTTCTCACCTTGCCTTCCTGGGGCTGTGGTGCCAGCTGGCCGAGCTGTCCGCCGCCTGGGCAGAGAAGGGAGCAGGGTACTTCTCTCCCCAGCACCTCCTATGCTACCTCAGAGGCCTCTCCCTGCTCCTGTCTATACCCCTACTCCTTGCAGCACCGCATGCTCTGGTTTGGAAATGAGAGTTCTTGAGAGTGGCTGTTTGGTCTCTGGGTAGTTGAGGAGCCCCCAGGCCTCCCTCTCTGGTCTCCATTAAATAACAGACCATCCTCAAAATTGGTGAGGTCCACCCAAGTAGGGAAATGAGGTCCAAAGGACCTTCAGTTGCCTGAAGTCATGCAAGTTCAAACCCAGTATCCTGATTCCAAGTCAGACTGTTCTAGAAGCCAGAGCACAAGGGACAGCCAACCTTCTAAGTTAATAGATAGCAATTGATAGACCAAAGACTTCGATCACAAGACCTAAGAACACAAGTCTCCCTCCAATTCCCTTCCCCAAGGCTGGTACTTTTCTTTGTCCTGCAGGGGAACACTTTCTTTTGGGGGGGGGGGGGTCATGCATTTTGGGTGGGAATGAAGCTTTGCAGCTGACTGCTTGGGTTCAAGTCTTACTTCTGCCACTTCCTAGCTCTGTGACTTTGGGCAAATTCATACCACCCTGTGTCTCATTTTTCTCATCTGTAAAATGCAGAAACTGGTAGGGTGTAGAGGGATATAAGAATGAAGAGTTGAGCCTTTTTCTTTTTATTCCCCACCCTTGCCATCCCCACCCTATTGGGGATTGAACCCAGGTGTGCTTTACCACTGAGTTACATCCCCAGCCCTCTTTATTTTTTATTTTGAGATTAAAAAAAAGAGCTGGGGAGATAGCTCAGTTGGTAAAGTGCTTGTCTTGCAAGTACAGGGCCCTGGGTTTGATCCCCAACACCGCAAAAAAAAAAAAAAAAAAAAAAAAAGAGAGATAAAATTTATTTGAGGGTCTCACTAAGTTGGTTAGGGCCTTGCTAAGTTGCTGAGGCTGGCCTGAACTTGGGATCCTCCTGCCTCCGACTCTTGAGTTGCTGGGATTACAGGTGTGCACCACTGACCTGTCAGGAGCTGAGCCTTTTGGAATGCTGCTTGGTACACAGTGTGTATTGATATTGGCCATTGTTATCGAGGAAGGCCACAGGGAGACCCAACAAGGGATTTCTTCAGCCCTGGTCCCCATTCCCAGCACAATGCTCTACAACAACTGCCTGAATGGTGACACCCTTGGTGACCTCTCTCAACTACGCCTATCCTCCTCTGTCCCCAGGTCACTGAGATCCTCATCATTGCCTTCTCAGGGCACAGCAAGCAATGTAGTACCCACACCTGACCACCCCGTGCTAAGCATCCTTGGGCAAGGCAGTTATTTTTTTCCTTTTTTTTTTTTTGATACTGGGGATTGAACCCAGGGGTGCTTAACCACTGAGCTACATTCTCAGTCCTCTTTTATTTTTGAGACAGGGTCTCCATAAGTTGCTCAGGGCTTTCCTAAGTTGCTGATGCTGGCCTTGAACTTGTGATTCTCCAGCTTCAGCCTCCCGTGTTGCTGGGATTACAGGCGTGCACCATCATGCCTGACTCAAGGTGCTTTCTTAATGTCTCTGTGCGTCTGCATTTTCATTAATAATAAATATTATCTGCCTTGTTGTGGGGAGTGGAGTGGTTGTGGGGAGTATGCATCCAGCACCCCATTGGTTCCCAGACATGTTTCTTTGCCTGCAGGTGGAATGTGTGGACTGAACTGTTCTGTCCCTCCCTCTCACCCTTGCTTTTCCCACTGAATGCCACCTGGAGAGCGGGAGCCATATTCTTGGATTTCTGGCCTCCTTTGACTCTAACCCTGAAACACTGGGCAAGTGACTCACCCTTTGGAAAGAGCAGGTGGAGAGCTCATCCCTGGTTGCCTGAGTCAGGGTTCACCAGAGACTTGAGCAAGCCCTGTCACCTCAGATGACTCCTGTTCTCACAAGCTCTCTGCTGTGTCAACTGACTGAAGTCCTAAGGTGAAATACACAAGGAGAGCAAGATCCACTGCCTGTGTGCTGGGCAGAGGCCTCTACCCGTTGGGAGGTGGATTTCCCTTTCCATTTCTGTCTCCATCTTTAGGCACATGACTGATCAACTAGCTCACTTGCTGATTGACAGTAAGAAGGGAAAGTAAAGAAAGTTGAGAGACAGCTGTGTCCTAAAATTTTTAGCACAGGGAGGAACAGGAGTTTCTACACTTATTTCATACAGACACTTTGCAGGTGGCACCTGTGATCTTTAGCATCCCCACCTCTGGGCTAGAAGGCAGAACTGGGCAGCAAATTTGGTCACCGGTGCCAATAGGAAGTCATCTGCCTACCCCTCCCCCAATCCTATCAGTGAATTTGGGAACGAGATTGAAATTGCATCAGCGGGTCAGGATTGGATTCACGTGCCTCCTCAACAATTGTGTGACCCTGGGTAAGTAACTTCATCTTTTGAGTCTGAATTTCCTTGTTGCAAGATGTGCATAATACCAGAGCAGCCTGTTTATTATGAAGATTAAATGAGGAAACACAAATAGAGCTTTGGAGCTGGAAAACAGCAGGGGGCTTGTTTCATTCAACAGCAAACATCTAAGACTTAGGTGTGCCAGGGTCTCTATACTTGGAGTTGGGGATCATATTAATAGACAAGATAAACATGGTCTCCCCCTACTACTTACAGGAGAGGAGGGGTGACAGACACTGAATGAGAGGAACTGTGTGGAGTAATGCTTAAGGCAACCAGGTTGGAATCCCAGCCCTACCATTCACTAAACGCGTGTCATGAGCAAGCGCAACGCTTTCGACTTTGATTCACCAGCAGTGGCGCGGGTTACCTGAGTTGACACGCAAACTATTCCCAGTACCTAGTAGTACACACGGGACCAGTGGGGGCTGCAGGAATGTAACAGGCAGAGGGCAGAGATGCTGCCAAGGCTGAGCCACGTGCCCAGCGGGGAAGGCAGGAGGAAAGTTGCTGCCCCTGAAGGAGGGAGGCCCCTAGGAGATGAGGGGCAGTGCTGGGGGCGCTGGGGAGCAGGAGGACCGTCTGTCTTATGAACCCCCAGGCCTGAGTACCGAGATGAGGGCAATTCCTTGCTGACTCTCATTCCCCCGAGGACTTCCAGATTCACCAGCTTCTACGTCTGGTTCTTCTAAGAGTGAAGCAGGGGAAGATTTAGGTAGGACTGAAGTTAGAATCAAGCCCGAGGACGCCTACATGCTCACCCACACACTCCCTTTGGGACCCAATGGAGTCAAGCATCCCAGGGTTTTAACTCTTGGGCAAATAATTTCTCCTGGGCGTTATGAATATTCAATCATGAACGCGGCAATCTATCCTGGTTTATATCATGTTCTGGGGAAATACAAGTTTCACCTCTTTCCTCTCTAATCCTGATCTCTCCATCCCTTCATCAGAGGGCGGGGCGGGCGGGGCGGGCGTGGCGGGCGGGGGGCAAAACCCGGGGAGGAGGGGTGTGGCTGGGAGCGGACTCCTAGGAAGCGAAGGAGAAAGTGATTTTCAAAAATGTACAATACCTTTTGCAAAGGATCAAACTGTTCGGTCCCCTGAATTAGTGTTTACGGGCAGGGGAGTGAGACAGCCCTACCCCCAGGAACCCATAACCTGGGGAGAGGGTACCGAGGGGTGGAGCCGGGCATCGCGACTCCGCCTAAGGGCAGAGGACACCAAGCTGGGCGCACGTGGAAGGGGAAATACTTCCCCAGGCAGGGTCAACCTGCGCCTCCGCCCTGGTTTAGGGACGACGTGCGAAACAGGATTAAGGTGGAGGTGAATTTCTGAAAAATCTCAGGAAGCAGAGCCCTGGAGGCGGAGGCTGAGAAAGTCCACCGCCCTGCACTGCTAGGCGTGTGGGCCAGCCACTCTAATGAGGGTGCTCCCCACCCAAGAGCCTCAGATGGGACGCGCCCATCTCCACCTTCCCACTCTTGCCCCTGCGCCCAATCCCACCTTCGCTCGCGCTCGCAGAGCCTCCCGGATAGCCGGGAGGCGTGGTCCGTGGGCGGCCCGCCCCTTTGATGTGCGCCGGCTCCACTGTGATTGGACAGTCTCTTGTGACGTGCGGGGACTGCGGTGGGCCCCGGTGCTGCGGCAGCCGCAGCGCCGGCCGCGGCTCGGGCTCCCGCTCCCGGGCATTTAAAGGGGACGCGGCGGCGGCCCGGGGGGATGGGGGCCAGGTGGAGGGGACGGCTTAGACGCACATCATCCACGGTCCCTCGGGACTGGAGGGACTCGTGAGCCGAAGCCCAGAAATCCGGGGGTGGATAAGACACCGCGTCCCCCCAAATTCCCGTAAGTACCCCTTACTCCATCCTGCGCCCAAATACCTTAGCTAGACCCCCTTCCCTCTCTTTACTCTCCAAACTCCGCCGGGACAGATCTCTGCCGCCACCGCTCCCACGTGAGTCCTGGGCTCCGCGAGGTGGGGAGGGCTGGGGTCCCAGTGTAGGGTGGGGGCTGTGTGGAGTTTCAGGGCGCTTCCTCACGCGCGTGGCGGTGGGGGAGTCCCTGGAGCAGAGGAAAGAGTCCTCTTCTACCCCAAGAACGTGGTGGTGCCCTGGCGTCCCTTCGTTCCGGCTCTGGCAAAGCCACGGAATAGGTGCCTTCTTGCTCCCTGCCACCCGTAAGTCCTCCTCTCTCCCCAAGCCTCGCACCCCCCGCCCGCATTAAAGTGGAGGGCCCGCCAGCTGGGGGTGTGCCAGAGTGCCTGCTTTCCAGTCACCTCTAAAAATATCTCCCCCCATCCCACCGCAGCTGCCACCTCCCTACCCCTACCCAGTGAGGATCTTCTCTCAGGGTGTCCACCCAGGCAGGGAGAGAGCCCAGAGGTGACTCCTGGTCCCAGATTCCTCACTGGCACCAATGCACAAATCATTGCCCTGAAACTAGTTAGGACAGCGCTCTGAGCCTAAGGGAGCCTCCAGGGCAATAGGGGAAGCACCGGGTGCAGTTTCCCCAAGAGGCTCAGAGACCCCTGAGTTCTAATCCTGATTCTGATGCCGTGTGATCCCCCCACCCCCCACACGCCATGTGTGATGTTAGCTTGACCTCTCTCAGCCAGTTTTTCCTAGTTGCTCTTTGGGGTTGGTGAACAAGAAAGGTGAAGTTGGCGGGTACTGTGTCGGGGAGAGAGGGAATTCCACCTTTAAAATGTTGAATGTGATTTCTAGTGATTGATAGGAGACTTGTCTGGGGGCAAAGAGGGCCTGTTACCATGGTGTTTCAGGAGTCCTCAACCCCATTCTCATCCTGCACTTGACCTTTGGAAAACTGCCCCAGAACTTTTCCTGGGGGCTTCATCTACCCACTAGGAGGGGAAATTCAAGCTTAGGGCCCAATGTCAAAGAGGGTCCTATTTCCCTCCCCCATTCCCAGGAACTCTTCCACTCCCCACAGATTTAATCTGAGTGAGTCAAAGACGAGGAAGCAGGCAGGAACCTATGATCCCAGATGAATCAAGGAGGCGGGCACTTATCTTACATGGGACTAGAAATGGACTCCCTGCCACCACCCCCAGAAAACCTTCTTTCCTCTCCCTGCTCTAGCCTGAGGGAGAAACTCAGAGATCCTGACCTCTTTTGGAGACCCTTTTGGTGACCACAAAAGGATTTGATCACTCAGGACAAAGCTGCCAGAGGTGAGTGACCTTTTGGAATTTATAGGAGCCAGATTCCCCAACTGGGGATGGGTCCCTCAGATTGCTTGAGCTGGGGTGGGGGTGTCACAGTGTGGCCTTCTCTGTCTCCAGGGCAGATGTCTGGCTTTTGGCTTTGAAGATGAAAAGAATCAAGGGCAATCTCCCAAACAAGTGTTTAACTGATTTCCTTAAATACTATTAGATGAAAAAGTGTAACTACATCTTTTACTATGAGAAATGAAAAGTTTGAGCATAATTAAAGATCAGAAGAATATTCAAAGCCAGGCTTGGTTGGTGCACAATTTGTAATCCCGGCAACTTAAAAGGCTGGTGGGAGGATCACAAGTTCAAGACCAGCCTGGGCAACTTAACCAGACCCTGTCTCAAAATAAAAAGGGCTGAGATGTAGCTCAGTGGTACAGCACTATTGGGTTCAATCCCTGGCTTAAAAAAGGAATAAGAAGAATATTTAAAAAAAGAAAGGAAACAGGGACAAAGCAATGAGACCCTTTTCTGTGGGATAAAAGTTGGTCTCCGTGTAGCTCTGGCCACCCCTTGATATCTTCATATCTTCCCCTTGCTTCTCTGTGTGCCTGACACATGCCTGTCCATGTTTGCTTTTGTAAAGGGAGTGGCATCCTCTGACCTTTCTCCTTGACTCACCTAGACCCAGCAGACATGTGATATCAGCTAGGATTCTGAATGGGGACACCCTCCCACCCACATGCCATTCCCTTGCCCCCCCCCCCATGCCTCCCTCCCCTTCTCTCACTTTCTCCTTAACCTGCGTCTCCCCTCCCAACCCCATCACACTCTTTGCCAACTGCCCCATTCAGCCTTTGGCCCTCTCTCTGTTCCCAATGAAAAGTTGTTGGGGGGAAAAAACTAAGACCCACATCTCATCCTCACTGAAATGGTTTGATGCATGAGTGGTTGAACTGGGGAGGCAGGGCGCACTAGGAGATGGAAGGTCATAGAGCCTGTGTTCTGCTCCTGGGATGACCCAATCTCTGTAGGGGCCAGTCTTTTCTCCCTGTTCCCCTGGGATGGTCAGGGGAGAGTCACCTTGACAAAGTCAGGAGTTTACAGTGTCACCCGTTGTCACCACCAGAGGGCAGCAAGCAGCCAGACCTTTGCTCCTGGTCTAGTCTCCTGGCTTTCAATATCCTTCCAATTATCCCAGATGCTTTTGGTCTTTCACTCAACCCTTGGATGGAGGGGGTTAGGGGAGTAGGGAGGAGCTGGCAGCTGTAGGTGGTGTCCTTTGTAGCTGCATTGATGCAGACCTCAATAGGCCAAACCTGGTCCCCAAAGGCATACAGCAAAATCCAGCAGAGATTTCAACTTGACTCCTGTTCTACCTGCTAGACTCCAGACCTCTGAGAGCACTGGAGAGGCTTGTTCACTTGCAAAACCCAGGGGTCTCAGCCCCCCATCTTTGGTACAGTAAATCCTGGTCACTGGCCCCTTCCACATCATCATTATTTTGGCATGGGGATTGAACCCAGGGATACTTTACCCTGAGCTATATTCCCATCCCTTTTTATTTTTATATTCTACATGTATATATGTGTGTGTGTGTGTGTGTGTGTGTTACTGGGGATTGAACCCAGGGTTTGGCATATACTGGGCAAGTACTCTGCCACTGAACTAAATCCCCAGTCCTTATTTATTTTGAGACAGGGTCTCACTAAATTTCCCAGGCTGACCTTGAACTTGTGATCCTCTTGCTTCAGCCTCCCAAGTTGCTGGGATTATAGGCATGTGCCATGATCTCTGGAGGCCCCTTCCCTTTTGAGGGCACAGGGAAGGCAAAGCTGTGGCCAGGTGCTCGTGACCCAGGCTATTCCCCACTTAAACAGCATGGCCTTGGGCAAGTGAGTCAACCTCTCTGAGCCTTATCTGCTGATCTCATGAGACTGAGTACGGAGAGAAGGAGTAAAAGTGGTTTGTAAACTATGATGTACCCTACATGTGCAGGGGGCAGTGATCATACTGGAGAAAAAAATCCCTGGACTCTGCCTCTAAAATCTGGTTTTAAGATGCAACTGCCACTCACAGTGGCAAGTCAGTTGTGTTGGTCTCTAATACAATGCCATCTGTGACCTCTGTGGCATGCTAGGGGACTGTAAGAGGATGCTAGCAAGGTGCATCTGTAAATGCTGTGCCCATTTAAGGGCTTGTTTTTGCTGAGATCCTGGGAGTGGCTACTGGGGCTCAGCAAAAGTGACAGAGCCAAGTGGGCAAAAGTGGTGGAAGGAAAGCCAGCTGACAGGCCCAGTAAATGGACTTTCTGGTTGTCAGGAGCTCTGGACAACGGCTGGCAGCCAACAGAGTCCCTAGAGGTGGTGCTCAGGGTGATGCACTGACAATGACTGGGTGTCTTCCAGTTGCTGGCCTCCGATGCCTGACTAGGGTAAGTGGATCCCTCCAGGATGGGGCTTCAGCCCGCACTTTTCCGCTGTGGAGTGGGAGGGGTCTTCTCTAGCCCCTTTCAGGCTTGCTCTCACCTCCATCTGGGCTCTAGTGATCCCTGGAAGCTTCTGTCCTGGGTGTGGGTTACCTTACATCCTTAGCTCCAGGGATCTGGGCCACTGAGGCTCCCAGATGGATGTTGGTGAGAGCAGAGGATGACTCTAGGGATGAGGTCAAAGGGACAGTTCTGTTAGGGAGGCAAATAACCAGGGTCAAATTCCTGCTCCAAAATGAGGAGCTTAGTCTTTTGTTCTGCAAGGTCTGCCAGGCCATCAGCATCCCGGGCAGATTAGAGAGAGGGGAAGGAAGAAACCAGGCTCCATCTCGATGAATTGGGGTGGGAGATGGGGTGCGGGGAGGTAATGTGGCGGGTATTCTGCAGCTGTACAGGATCCATTCATGCTGCCCCTCTCACGCATAGCTGCTGGCAAGCAAGGGTGGCGGTGACATGCCGCTGAGGGCTCTGGCTGTCTTCATTTGCTTGCCTTTCTTTGTGCCCTGACACTTTCCCATTGCTCGCCTATCCTCTCCCATGCTGTACACACACACACCACTACCACCACCATCACCACCACCACCACCATCCATCCATCCTTAACATGACTTCAGCAAGGTGTCCTGGACCCCCCTCCCCTCTCTGTCTTCCTGTTCAGCAGTCTGTCTCCACGTTCTCCTAGCATGACTTCCTCCTAGTCCTCCCCTCATGTCCCCACTACTTGCCCCTCCCCATCTACCTTTTCAGCCACTGCTGCTCTCTTTCCTCTCCCTTACCTGTCTCCCAGGTATGCCGTGGCCTGGCGCGGGAGGCTTCTACCTCCCCAAGCCCCACTGCTTCTCCTGCTGCCCGCTTGCTTCGGACTCTGGCAGAAACCCCACCTGCTGACACGTTCCTCCCAGGGATTTGGCAAGTGATTAGTGATCAGCTGTCAGCACAGGGCCCTAAAATCCCTGGAGAAGCTGTATTCCATCCCCGGATCCCTACCCAGAGCCATCTGTCTGGAAGCAGCTCCCAGAGAACCTCCCTGGGTCTTGTGTGGTCAGTCCACCTACTTGGTAATTCCTAGGGCCCAATCCAGTTGTCTGGCCAATGCAGAGGCCCAGGCACCTAACCCTGGGGCCTGGCGCTCAATATCTGCATGCCTTGGAGGATGCCCAAAGAACCTTCCCTGGAGCCCAGCTCCTTATCGTCCATCACAGTCCCGTAGGCCACTGATCCTACAAGGACCAAAAGGATAATACGGAGCTTGTTCCCGCTGGGCAAATGGGTAGTCCCCCTCTCCCCTAACTCTGCTTGTGTTGTGGAAGGAGGATCTATTCCCTCCACCCTCTTTTTGTCCATACCAACCACAGGGGCCACGAGAAGTCTCTAAATCATTTGTGTCCAGGAACCTCCCAAAGGAGTGACCCCTAGGAAGCTACTCTACCAAGTTGACCTTATAGTGCCCCAGTGACCCCAGATGAGATTAGCAGAAACAGGAGCCAAGGAAACCCTTCAGCACTAGAATGGTCCCCTGGGCGTAAATCCTAGTGTGGTTAAGGTGCAAGAGGGTGGGCAGGGAAGGGTGGGGCGGGATGGGGCGCAGCTTTGGGTACTCTTCAGAGGTTAACCAGCCTTGGGTCCTCCTCAGGTCTTGGATGTGCCAGCGCCTCTGGCCGTGGCCTTCTAACCAGCCTCTCCCCGGCCGGCTCCCGCCGCGCCCCCTTTCGCTTGTCCCTTCCTCCTCCTCCTGCACCCCTTCCTCCTGCTCCCAGGACAGCGGGATGGCTGCGCAGGGCACACCGCGCTTCCTCCTGACCTTCGACTTTGACGAGACCATCGTGGACGAAAACAGCGACGACTCGATTGTGCGCGCTGCGCCAGGCCAGCGGCTGCCCGAGAGCCTGAGAGCCACCTACCGCGAGGGCTTCTACAACGAGTACATGCAGCGCGTCTTCAAGTACCTGGGTGAGCAGGGCGTGCGGCCGCGGGACCTGCGCGCTATCTACGAGGCCATCCCCCTGTCTCCGGGTATGGGAGATTTGCTACAGTTTGTGGCCAAGCAGGGCTCCTGCTTCGAAGTTATTCTCATTTCGGATGCCAACACTTTCGGTGTAGAGAGCGCCCTGCGTGCCGCCGGCCACCACGGCCTGTTCCGTCGCATCCTCAGCAATCCCTCCGGGCCTGACGCTCGGGGACTGCTGGTGCTGCGGCCCTTCCACACACACAGCTGCACGCGCTGCCCAGCCAACATGTGCAAGCACAAGGTGCTCAGCGACTACCTGCGCGAGCGGGCCCACGATGGTGTGCACTTCGAGCGCCTCTTCTACGTGGGCGATGGTGCGAACGATTTCTGCCCCATGGGGCTGCTGGCGGGCGGTGATGTGGCCTTCCCGCGCCGTGGCTACCCCATGCACCGCCTCATTCAGGAGGCACAAAAGGCCGAGCCCAGCTCCTTCCGCGCCAGCGTGGTGCCCTGGGAAACCGCCACGGATGTGCGCCTCCATCTGCAACAGGTGCTGAAGACATGCTGAGCACTGCCGCCTGGAGGGGGCGCCCCGGCGAGAGGGCTGAGGAAGGGCAGGGAGGGGGAATTGGGAAAGACAAACCTAGTTTTACTACTCCCTCTTCCCTTTTCGCTTTGCTATGTCCCTCCGGTAATTTCTGGAATTTCGTTCTGGGAGAGGTTCGAAACGGTCCCTATCTATGCAGTTGACCCAGATCTGCTGCCGTCCCCAGTTCCACGGCAAACAGTTCGATTCTGGAGTCTGTCCATAGCGGAGTGGTGTGCATACCCTGAAGGACAGCAGCGTTTCCAAAACCCTGTGCTCCGAACTGGGAGGAAGGGGCTCCTTGGCAGATGAGAAAACGAACACCTCCCACTGCTTTAACTGTTGCCTCCGCTGCGTGACCTCCCCTCCCCCAGTCTTCTCTCAAGGGGACCCAGGACCCCAAGCTCCTCATGGCCGCACCGGACTTTCCGTGGAGACAGATCCTCTCTGCTGACAGCTCCAGACCTCCTCGATCTTGCTTCAGCCACGGAAATCCCACACTATTTCTGTACTCGCAACACCTTGCCGACCCCCTCCCAGCCCACCAGCACCTCTAAATGGAAAACAACAACAAAACAACAGAACAAAACCCAGAGGGAACAGTCGCCTCCTGGTGGTAGAACGAGGTAGTACACCGTCCACCTCCGTTAAGACCAGCCAGGGACTTCACAGCGTGCGAAGGTATCTCCTCGCACCGAGTCTCGTCTATGCAGCAAGAGCCCAGGGACTTCACCAAAATCATCCTCCACGTCCCCCTCTTTCCATATGGGACAGAAAGCCATGATGTTTTAAAGCAGAGTCAGGGAAAACCAAGCCCCTTCTCCCTCTGGTGTTTGAGAACTATAAAGGAGGTGAAGGGGGACAAAGTGACTGAGATCTCTATTGCGCCGCAGTCTGGGGGTTGAGAATGAGGTGTTGTTTGCTTTCAGCCTCTCTTAAGTGAGGAAGGTTGTCCTTACTGCTCAGATTGAGGAACCAAGACTGAAAACACACACACAGACACACACACACACACACACACACACACACACACAGAACAAGCAAGGGTCTAAAGAGCCAGGCAATCACTGGCTGCCAGGGACCTCTGGTGGTCTAGTGGAAGGAACACTAATGAGGACTGAGGAGTGAGGCATTCTGCAGGGCTAGTTAGCAGGAACCTTAGAACTGGGTGCCTTTCCATCTCTCCCCTGTGGACCTCTGGCCCTGCAGGGCAGTTATCAGATTTATTCAAAGTTGGTACTTGCAGCTGGAGACCCCACTCTGCATGGATTAGGGAGTCCTTGTGGACAAGATCACCAAGTTCTTTGACTTCCAGTTCTTTCCCCTCTGCATTGGGTCTTTGGGTATCTTTTCTCTGTCCCTAGGACCTCTCCCCCACGACAATAAGGGGGAAGGGACAACACAGCTCACAGCCCAAGAGGTGGCCAGGCCTCGTCCAGCCTTAACTGTGGTGCAGGCTTTGTTCTGGGGCTCAAGAGGCCTGCTCCCTGCAGAGCCTGGGCAGGTACAGGAAGATCCCTGAGCTGTCAGCTGTGTGGCTCCACGTAGTTCCCTGGGAAGAATCCAGTCCCCTCTGAGCTGACGCCTTCGCACCAGCCATCGGAGTAGCGGCGGGTGACGCAGATGACCGTGCCCTCAGAGAAGGAGAGTTCGTTGTCCTTCTGGCGGGTGTATGAGTACAGTGTCACCACTGCAGGGCAGAACAGGAGGGTGCTATGAGTTGTGCCTCCTGTCCCTACTGCGTAGGGATGTAGGGGGCCAAATACTGGACTCTGAGGGAGCACCTGGGGGGAAGGCTGCAGAGTGGGGGTGTCTTCAGAGCTTTCAAGACCCCTCCCCAACTTGGTTAATATTCAATACTAGGCCAGCTGCTTTCTAACTTGGTTCAGAACTCAGTTAATCAGGCGATGGGAATGGGGGCCAGATAACAAGTTCACACCTTTGTAGAGGGAGAGAATGCCTTTGGGGTAGGAGAATTGGGATCAAGGCTACAGAGGGCCATAGGATCTGGTGCCCTTCCGTTCTAGGAGTCAGGTACCTTTCTCCAAGTATGCAGCAGGGACCCAGCTGGGTTCATCTGGTCCAAAGCCTGGCGGGGGTGGAGGTGGCAGTCCCAGGTCCTCTACTTCCGGGGGTGGAGGAGGGGGCAGGTCCAGGGTCAGGGGCAGCTCTACGGCAGAGAGGGAAAGCAAAAGACTGCAAGTGTGGCAGGCAGCCCCAAGCTCACCTCGGGAAACCGCTGCTCCACAGGAGGCCCCAGGATCTAGCCATTTCATGCTGTGCCCCTCGGGGCACACCCATCCTGGTTCTCCCAGAGTGCCTCTAACACGTAGAAGGTGCTCGGAACACGCTGAAGGATCGAGCAATGTAGGATAGTCAGACCTTGCCATTCAACTGGATGGCACTAGTCAGATCCCCTAGCATCGCAGTCACACTGTTACGAGTGTTAAGATTCTCTCGGGCTAAGTTTCTGTGAGAAGATGGGAGAGAAACTTTGAACCCAGGACCTGGTGTAAAGTAGGCGCGAGTTCTCTTAGTTCACTCGCTCCTCCGCCTTTCGCTCGGGTTCTGTGCATCAGCCACGCGGTGCTCACAGAGGCTGGCAGGGTTAGAGCCCAGAGCCACCCGGTGCGGAGGTGTGACAGCGGCCCAGCTGACAGAAGGGCGGAGCTCCTTACCCGGTGGGGGCGGGGAGAGCTCTTCGAGTGGAGGGGGCGGCAGGAAGACCTCAGCGGCGGCCGGTGGAGGAGGTGGGGTTGGGGGTGCCTTTCCCTTGGGCTGGGGGACTCCACCGACACCTTCAGCGCTGCTGAAGCCCAGAAAAAGCCGCGTTGGGTCACCTGTAACAGCCACCCCAATCGGCCCCGCCCCTCCAATCCGAAACCCCGCCTCCTAGCTCTACCTCTGTGATCCCGCGTCCTCTCAACCTCAGTGGTCACCGTGATCACAGGCAGGAGGCGCCTTTCACATCCACAGCCCGCCCACCCACCCTCTTGGGCTTGTAGGGCTCACCCGGTTGAGGTCAGAGAAGAGGCGGATGAGGCGGCGGAGAGTTTGCCGTCAGGCACCACCGGGAGCTGCACGAGCTCCGGGATCCGGGGTGGTCTCCTGTGGGGTGGGTGCGTAGCATGAGGGAGGACAGTTCTTGGCCCACAGGGCTCGGGTTCGAGGAGGAGGGGGCAACTGGCGGAGGGATAGTGTGGCACCAGGCGTCATGCACAGCACCGGGAGCATCAAGGCGCCAGGTGCCGCGGGCGGGGGCGGGGAGTAGTTTCAGGATCGCGCGCTGCGGCCCCAGGCTGGTTAGGACGCGGTAGAAGCCTCACCCCAGCGTGGTGGAGGCAGGTGTTGCAGGCGCCTTGATGCTCTTTCGAGACAGGGTCCCAGTCCGTGACAGCTGCGTGCTCAGGTCCTGCCAGGAAGGGGGGCAGGGCTGGCATCTGGGATGGGGGGGACAATCCCCATCCTCCTCGCGGGGGAGATGGGGGAGGGGCGGACGAGAAGTGGGAGGGAGAGCCGCAGGCACAGCAAGTTCCCACTTCCACTTCCCAGCCCCGCTCCCGCCCTACCCCCATCTCCACTTGCCTCCTGTCATCGCCTGGTCCCCGGGGCCTCAAGTCTGCCTCAGGCCCTACTGACCAACTGAGTCTGAGTTTCTGACTGAAATGCAGAGCCCAGACGTCGGAGGGCCACTTCCTCTGCATAGCAACAGGGACTGAGTGGGGCCCCCAGCCTCACCCTTTCCGCAAACCATCCCAGAACCGAGGGAGCTGGGGTGGCTTGGTGGTCCTTAACTTTGATTAGATCTCAACGCCAACATAAGTTGAGGGGTGGACAGGGCCATTCTCAGAAGGGTCCCTCCTGTCATTTTCATAGAACTATGGAAGTGACTTCTCAGAGTTCAAGACAGAGTGGCAGGACCCAGGACACGTAGAAAGCAGTGTGCAGCTGACAGGGCGTGAACCAATACAAGAGGGCATCTCTGTTACTATTAGGATTTCCTCGGGAGTGGGCACACAGGAAAGAACCTTCTGTTTGCTCTTCTTCACTAGGAACATGACAAAGAGGATTTGAACTGAAGGAGAAAGGATAAATGGAGGGACTGGGAATATAACGCAGTATTAAAGCACATGTTCAGGCCCTGGGTTGGATCCCTAGCACCACCAAAAACCAGAGGGAGGGAGAGAAAGTTGAGCATCAGAAAGAACTTACTGGTGCAGAGAACTGGTGACTGAAGGGAGTACAGATGTCCCTTCTTGGAGGGCTTGTATATTAGGGATGTCATGGGGGTCATTTAGACACAGGAGAGTTTAGAATCCAGTCTGGAGTAATGAAGCGTGGAGAAAGGAATTGAAAAAAGGTGTGTGTGTGTGTGTGTGTGTGTGTGTGTGTGTTCTCCTTCTTTGCAGAGATAGGCTGAAAGGAAAGCACCCCTCTCTTCACTATGTCCCCTTTGTGTGGCTGTGTCCTGCCCCTTCCCATCACCAGCAGCTCTGGGGTGACTGCTCAGTGCAGTGACCTCAAACCCCCAGACAGAGGAAGTCGCTGTTCTCATGTGGCTGGGGAACCGTTCTCATGCACACCCTGACACCCTCCCTTCCCCCTCTTCCCCTTCACACACACACCCAGCACCCAGGGGCCAGGCGTGCAGGGAGGTGATCAGGATCTCTCAGCAGATCATCTGAGGACAGGGTCAAGGCCAGTTATGGGGGAGAGGGTCAAGGGAGAACTACAAGATCTAGGGAAGAGAAGGGGGCTCAGGGTGCTGGCTGTAGGGAAGTGGGGAAAGAGGGATCACAGGGTAAACCAAGAACATGGACAAGAACTGGGGTCCCAGAGAGAAAGGAGCCTTGAGGCAGAACAGGGCAGGTTGTGGGAAGAGGACCGGGCCTCTTTTTCTACCTTGATCCCATGGCCAATGTCATCCAGGCAGCCAAAGTTGAGGGGTCTCCTGTAGTAGGGCGCGAGGGGGGGTAGGCTCTCAGGAGCGATGACTTTCTGGCCAGGGGGCAGTCTCTGGACAGTGGCTAAGGTGCCAATCTCCCTTCGGGCCACCTTCTCCATATGCATGTTCACCATCTGTGTGACAGGTTTGAGGTGACAGTGCAGGTACCATCTGTGTCCAGCATCCTTCCCTTTAAGGGAGGAAGAGGCTAGAGACATTGGGGGCAGGGGGGATCCTGGGAGGCAGTGAGGCCCACAGGAAGAGTGATTTTTGTCCCCAAGGCCACACAGCAATTGGGAAAGAGTAGCAGGGGAGGATGGAGCCACTTTGGAGGAACTTCCTGGTGGAAGAGATTGAGGGTTATTATTAGCTGAGCAGGAAGGGAGGAAAAGAGAAAACAACGTCCCTGGAGATGCTGGGAAGGACTGAAGGACAGGGCTGGCCTACGAGCGCAGAGCGGTGGCGTGCAAATGGCAGAGAATCATGACTGGATAGGCTCTCCTCTTTGGGGACAAATAAGTGAATTAATTTCCCTTTAGAATGTTCCATAGAGAAGCCTACATCACTTAGAGGGTGGGAACTACAGTCAGTCAGGCTGAGAGAAAAAGACGTACCCCATGCACTGATCACAAGAGCGTTGCACAGCCAGGTCCAATGTGCAACTGGACTTGTGCATGAGCTGTTTGGGGCAGTCCCCTTGGTCAAGGTCTGGGAAGGAAGGAGGAGGGCATACATGCGGAAAGGCAGGGCACTATACTGGTGGCACTGCCTCCAGGTCTAAAGATTACCTTTGCCAAGCAAGCACCTTGGGTGTAGCACATTTATTAAGTCACTGCCTGTATTTAGGTACAAACAGTGTCCATTTGTGTCTTCCCTGAACTATGATTGGCAGGCATTGCTTTCTGCTATCAAGGGTGGCATCCAAAGAAAGAAAAAGCTTTGCCTTCAGGGAATTCAGCAAAGCCCACCACTGAGACATAGCTAAAGATAAGGAGCCCCCCAGAGTTTGGAAAGAGCTGGGCACTCAGACATGGAGGAAGGCAGGAAGGAACTTTTGCTGCAGAAAATGTCTGAGTGGAGCTGAAGGGTTGGGGGCTGATTCGGGATGTCTTCCACACACTTACCTGGTCCAGCGTGCTCACACGGGCTTCCACCTGCCGCAGGGCAGCCTCCTGCAGGTCCAGCATCCGCAGAGTGTGCCCAGCCAGGTTGCCCACCTGGTAGGCCACACTGGCCAGCGCCTGGGTGGCGAAGGCCATGGTCTCCTCTAGCGCCTTCCGCTTGTCTGTGGCCTGAAATGCAGACAGTCGTGGCCTGAGGCCAGCACGTTCCCCTGGGTCCTCAGGTGGGTGGGGTGGAGTGTGAGGGGATAGGAGCAGAACTGGGAGAAAATGGCAACCCTTAGATGTTGAGGTGACTTCTAGAAAAATTATGTAGCAAGAGGGACTCAGGGGATGTCAGGAAAGAAAGTCTGCAGCCTTGGGGAATGGATGAATGGGTGTGAGGGGAGGGAAAGAGAATCTCCCTCCAATAGTCAAGCTGAAGATTGGGCTGAGATGGTGCTACCACCTCCCTAAGGACTTCGGCAATAAATGTCCCTCTCGGGCTCGGGAGGTGAATAGTAGAAAGGAAACAGGAGGGTATACTGACTGGGGGAGACATCCTTAAATTTAAAAGGCCACCACAGGAGGATCGCAAGTTCGAGGTCACCCTCGGCAATTTAGCAAGACCCTAAGCAACTTAGTGAGATCCTGTCTCAAAATTTTAAAAACTTAATAAAAGGGCTGGGGATGTGGCTCAGTGGTGGGGCTGTGATTCGGTGGTTAAGTGCCCCTGGGCTCAATCCCTGGTACAAAAAAAAAAAAAAGTCAACCAGCCTCACTGTCCGACACACACCCCCAGACCTTTAAACTGAAGTTCCCTAAAAGCAAAGACAAGGAATCTGTGCCTTTAAGTACTCCTCAGGTGGCTCTGTTCTCCTTGCTGAGCCCCACTCTGCAGTTTGGTGCTTGGGAATTCAGATAAGAAAACTGCCACCAGAATGGCGTCACCTCACTCATTCATTCATTCCTCCAGTAGCTTCCCAATATGCTGAGAATAAAATCCAAACTTCTAACCACGACCTGTAGACAGCACTCCAGGTCTGGCTCTTGCCTTTTTCTTCATCCTCTCCTCTGCCACTCCCCTTCTCACTTACTCCCGTGCAGCCACACTCGCCACTGGGATTCTGTTCCTGAACAAGTTGGATCAGTTCTACCTCAGGGCCTTTGCATTTGCTGTACTCCTTAGAATCCTCATTAGTAAGTTTCACCTTAAAGCCACTTTCCCTCATCACCCTAAGAGTCCCCCAGCCCACTTCTCTATTGACTGTCACATTTGCCCTGTTCTATTCTTCACAGCATTCAGCAGTATCAAATTTATTTATTTACCTCTATATTATTTATTCATTTCTCCCAAATGTAAGTGCCTAGAGTGTAGGGAGTTTGTCTGGGCCTGGAAGAGTGCCCAACATAAAGGAGACAATATGTGTATTCTTTGTTTTGTTTTGTACCAGAGGTTGGATTCAGGGGTAAACACTGAGCATTCCCAGCATTTTTTTTTTTTTAAACTGGGGATTGAACCCAGGGTCTTGTGCATGTGACGAAAACACTCTACCAACTGAGCTCTGTCCCCAATCCCCTCACAAGCCTTTTTTATATTTTATTCAGAGACAGGGTCTTGCTAAGTTGCTTAGGATCTCACTAAATTACTAAGGGCCTTGCTAAATTGCTGAGACTGGCTTTGAATTCACAATCCTCCTGCCTCAGCCTCCCAAGCCATTAGGATGATACCACCATGCCTGGCAAGAGCTGCTTAATAAGTATGCATTTGTAGGAGCCCAAATGCCTGCTGACCACCTTTGTACTGCCTGTCAGACACTGACTGGGGCACTGTCCAGAGTCACACTGCCAGTCAGTGGAGGAGGAATGAGCAGAAGGTGGCTGAAGACAAAAGATATCTTTTTTCAGGCCCAGATCAGACCATAGCAGGCTGGGGCAAAACTTCTCTGGTCTTTTGCTTCCCCTGGCAGCTTCATGAGGGTCATGAGCTTGCTGATCTACCCTATACCTTCCCAGGGGACAGGGTGCAAGCCCAGGGCAAATCAGGGCAGGGTCCTGTACTGACAGGCAAGGCCACCTCTGGGGTCTCCTTACTTGAGCCCTCAGATTCTGTACTGGACCTGTTAGTGGAGAGCAGACCTAGACGTTTTGAGAGTCCTGAGAGAGACCTGGGTGACTCCCAGAACCTCCTGGGAAGCCCACATTCTGGTCCTCCCCTCCCTGCCTTTCTGCTTCAACAGCAGGCAAATGCTCATTTGCATGCCAATTTACATCTAATCCACATATGTAACCAAATTTGCATCTCATCAGCATATGTCACCAAGAGCCTTTGAATAGGCAAGAAATCAGCTCAGGATGTTAAACCAGAAAGGACAGCAGGTCTTGTTCTAGCTCAAGATTCCCCCTCAGTAAGTGAGGAAACAAGCCCAGAATGAAACTTACAGAATGAAACTTACAGAATGAAACTTAACGATTCCTGGGTCTCCACCCAAGTTCCTTAGCTCTTCTTCTGGACAGTTCCCTCCCCAGACTGGCATGTGAAACTGTGTGTGAAACTGGCATGTGAAACAGGAAAAGTGTGTGGGCCCAGCTCTGGGCGACTTATGCCTGGACACTTTCTTAGCCCAAAGTTAGGGCTGGAGGAACAAGGGTCTAGAAACCATCATCTGGGCTGACAGCTTGTTCATCATGCAAATTACTCTGTAAAGTCAATCAACCTGACCAAGAACTCTGCAGTTGACCCCCGTTTGCTTTCTCCCATTTCCCATGAGTTTTCCTGACACCTTGTTTGGGGTGGGGAGAGAGAGGGTGAGGTGGGGAAGAAAGGGCGAGAAACAGGCTAGAAAAGGTAACTGGTTGAGTGTCTAGTAATTAGTACTGTGCATGAAGGAAGCAAGAGTCCAGGGATCATGACCAGGGCCAGGGCTCCCAGCGTCTAGAGTGGTTTTTGTTTTGTTTTTGTACCAGGGATTGAACCCAGGGGGTTACTTAACCACTGAGTCACATCCCCAGCCCTTTTTATTTTTTATTTTGAGACAGGTTCTCACTAAGTTGCTTAGGGCCTCACTAAATTGCTGAGGCTGGCTTTGAATTTACAGTTCTCCTGCCTCGGCCTCCTACATCGCTGGAATAACAGGCCTGTGCCAACGTGCCCGGCCTGAAGTATTTTTGCAAAGGCTGCGTCATCTCAATAGAATGGAGTTTCTTTATCCAGTGTACCTTTCATCCTTCTGATGAAGGACAATAATAACAGTGATGAGAATAACTGCCATTTGTCCTGCCCTTCTCAAGGAGTGGACACTAAACTAAATGCTCTAACGCATTAAACAGTAAAGGCATAAGACTCTGAAGGGGAACGTGCCACAGGTCCTGTAATTGGCAGGTGGCAGAGGTAGAAACTGACCTCAGGGCTTTGTGACCTCAAATCCTGAGTGTGCCCTGTATGTGCAAATGAGAAAGAACATCTGGAAATATTTCATGTGTGCAGAGGTTACCGAAGAAATGGAAGGGGATATTTTTATCCTTGTCCACAGGAACAGAGTTTTTAGTGCCAGGAGAACAGAGCTGGTTTACAATCTCTGTTTCATCTCCTCGACAGGCTGGTTACTGAGCATCTATCTACACAGACTTGGGTTAGAGCATGCTCAGCTACAGGTTTGCTCCTTCCCCGCCCCCAACTCTCTTATTATGCCAGGAGGCCGTGGGCCAGTTCTCTAGAAAAGTAAAGTTTTGCCTTAGAGGTAACAGGTTTAGCCACTCACTCTTAAGGGAGTAGAGGAAACTGAGGGCAGAGAATGCAAATAGACTATCTTAAAATTACTTGGCATGGTCCAGGTGGGTGGCACATGCCTGTAATCCCAGCAACTCGGGAGGCTGAGGCAGGAGGATCAAGAGTTCCAAGCCAGCCTCAGCAACTTAGAAAGGCTAAGGGACTCAGTGAGACCCTGTCTCTAAATAAAATATAAAAAGGGCTGGGGATGTGGCTCAGTGGTCAAGGACCCCTGGGTTCAATCCCCCATACAGGGAAAAAAAAAAATGAAAAAAAAAAAATCACAGGGCATGACATGACAAGCAGGCACAAGGACGGAGAGGAAAGATCTTGGCATAGAAAGCCAGAGAGGCCAGGGTTCATGCTCCACTCGGCAGTTTTAGAGCTGGGTGACCTTGGACAAGTCATCTCACCTCCCCAAGCTGCTGTTTTCAGATTCGTAAAACAGGAATTATAACACTTCTCCAGAGGCAGCCGTGAGGGTAAATGAAAACCCAGAAACGTTCACTCATTCAGTTCCTCTCCTCCTCTCCAAGACCCAGCCTTCTACTTTCTCAGTCCTGAGACAACCATGCAATTTCAAAAGACTTTCTACGCTGCCACTCTCCTCATCTTGCCTGTGACCTGCTCCCAGCAGCCATGTCGTGACCCCTGCCTCTACCTCCGACCCCTTCTCTTTAGTTCAGCCTGCTCTGACTTTTCTCTGCTCTCAAGGTATCAAGGAACCAATTCCCTTCCCTCGTCTGTCTCAAGTTCACTACAGGGTTGGAAGGTCTTCTGACATCCCAGCTAGATCCAGACTGAAATGGAATAAAGTGCCCAGGAGGAAAGGGTCTTAGGGTCTTTGGGTCTCTGGAGTGGGGTTCTGAGAGACATGAATCTGGGGTAGCACCCGAGAACAGGATGTCCAGACCTCTGAGGCTCTGCCAGGAGAAGGGGCCCAGCCACCGCTTGAGTCGCTGGGCTTGGGGCCTGGGCTGAGGCCGAAGCCTGGTGTGAGCTGAGGCCCAGAACAGGCACCTGTCAGATGGCTTCCCGGGCCCCCTGAGGTTGGGCTGCAGGGCCCGTGGGGGCCGGGCGCCTGACGTGTGCCCACTCCACCTACCTGCACGTAGTTGTCCTCGCAGTAGTCGGCGACCCTCAGCAGCGCACTGTGGTTACCCCTCAGAGCCTCCCGGCCTGTGGGGATCTCAAACTCTTGTAGCTGCTGCAGCTCCGCCATCGCCCCCAGCCTCGGTCGGTAGGGCTCCCCAGGGAGCCCGCTGGTTTTGAGCCTCACCCTGCCCTTGATTGGTCGCGCTGTCTGCCCTCCCTCTGACTGCTTTTGGTTTCCTCTGCGTGAAAGCCCCAAACCTGCTCGCAAAGGGCAGGCAAGCTCATTCCGGGACAAGAGGAAGTCAGTCCCTGCTCCCTGAGCCTGTGTCTCTATGTCCCCTGCCCAGAGGAAGGGGGAAGCCAGGGGCCTGTTTGGGGGCCCAGCCCCCAATCCCACCCAGAAGAGGAAGCCAAGGTCGGGGCGGCTGTGATTGCTCCCTGGTCCTGGAGAGGAAACTGGTCGGTGGGGGGATGGGGTAGGAGACTGAGGAGGAAGGGGGCTGGCCTGTTATGGGGGTGTGGATTTTCCACTCATGGAAGAGGGGAGGAAAGGGCAGAGGGTGGGGGCTTCCTTGGGAAGCCCTGGGATGAGTCACCAAAGGATAGGGGAGTGGAGGGTGGATATGGAGATCAGTCATACTGGGGGGACTGTGGGGTGGCAATGCACTGACAATGAATAACAACCCATGCAGCAGCAAGAGGAATCGGGGTTAGACACTAGGAAGATGCAACCAGAAATTCCTGGAGAAGTGTTTTCCAGGCTGGGAAGGGTCAGGTACGATGGAGTTCTGCTATAGAGGCTGTGTGTCTGATGAAGGCTGGACAAGATGAAATTGACCGAAGTCGTGTGAGGGACTCAGATTAGACAACAGGAAGGACTTAGATTTGAGACAACATGAGGTTCAAGTTTCAGGTTAATTTGTGGGTTTGGGGCAGTAGTGGTGGACAGAGAATGGAGCCTTGCTCCAGAGCTATGGCATCCATCTAGTTCACGACTTAACAGGACAGTTGGAGGGCTGGGGCTGAAGCTCAGTGATCGTGTGCTCACCTAGCACATGTGAAGCCCTGGGTTTGATCCCAGCATCACAAAAAAGGAAACAAGAAGGGAGAAGTTGGTGAACTCTGGGATTCTGTCTAATTCTTCGTGCTTCGTGGGGCATGGTGGCACGTGCCTGTAATTGCAGTGACTCGGGAGGCTGAGGCAGGAGGATTACAAGTTCACAGTCAGCATCAGCAACTTAGCAAGGCCCTAAGCAACATAATGAGACCCTTAAAATAAAAATTAAAAAGGCCTGGGGATATAGTTCAGTGAGTGGTAAAGTGTCCCTCTGTTCAATTCTCAGTACCAAAAAAAAAAATTCTTAGGGCTCACAGCTGCAAGTGGGGCTTGGGTCCTGGAGTAGGACACGGACCACCTTCTCACCCAGTCGGTCATTCCCAAGGCAGAGAACAAGAGCACACACTGGTTCCTTAACACCTGCTCCTTGAGAGTCTCTTGCCACAGGTGTCAGCCAGAGCAGGAGCTCAGCGTCTGCGGAGAAGATACCAGGAGAAAGACCAGGATGTGGGCCCCTGTCAGGGACTGCAGTAGATAAGGGAGACCCGGGACTCAGGTCAGGAAGCAAGGACATGGGCGTTAGGGTGGCCACGGCCCCCAGTACCAAATGGCGCAGTACTGTAAATAAGGAGTAAATTTGTGTAGAATGAGTGAATGGAGAGCAAGCCAGGAGACCCCTGTAAGAAACTGGGGATTCGAAGGAGGACACAAAGGCTTCCAGGTCAGGGAAGTCAGGAGCTGGGCTGGGACTTGGCCCCTGGGGAAGAAGTGCCTGGAAGCAGGCTCAGAGTGGGGGAAGGCAGGCAGAGGGGCGCTGGGCTGGGGAAGGAGAAGCCTGAGGGTCGCTACAGGGGGGCGCTGATGCAGGGTGCCAAGGACAAAGCCTGGAGGACACACTGAAGGTGGCCTCTGTTCCCTCCTTTATGGGCAGAGAGACAGCATCTCTGCTCTGGTGGCGGCAAGGTCTTGCAGGCTCAGGCGTGGAAGGGCTTAGAACCTGAACCTCTGATCAGCTTAGGCGTCAGAGATTTGGGTTTCCAGACCATCTGCTCTATCCAAAGATTTTCAGCTGATGAGGAGCGAGGAGGCTCAAACACCATCTCGTCCCTGTCTTGGAGAACTGACTCGGAGTGCGCGTCTCTGGCAGGTGAGGGGACCGAGGTTTCACTGGGCTGGGATCTAGACTTAGTATGATGGAGGTTAGGCACCAGGCAGGTCTCCTGGATTACCTGTCGGTGATGATAATAGTGACATTATTATCAGTAATAATACTAAGAAGAAATGTGTCATGTTCCTTAGATGGCAGGAAGCAAGTGTATTAAAGATTTCATATGTATTATTTCCTTCTTCCTCTCCTCCTCTTCCTCCTCTTCCTCCTACTTTTTCTTCTTCTTCTCTCTCCCCGCCCCACCCCAGGGGATTGAATCCAGGAGCGCTCTGCCATTGAGCAACATCCCCAGCCCTTTTTATTTTTTATTTTGAGACAGAGTCTCCCTAAATTGCCAGGGCTAGACTTTAACTTGTGATCCTCCTGCCTCAGCCTCCAAGTCACTGGGATTACAGGCATGTGCCACTGCACCTGGCCATATGCATTATCTTTCTACTTCTCACAAGAAGCGCGTGAGATAGGCGCTATTGTTATAATACCCCTTTCGCAGATGGGGAAACTAAGATTCAAGGGGATTGACTGTCTTGCCTAAGGCCACGCAGTGAGGAAGCGGCAGAGCTGGGGCCAGAGTTGGAGTCTGGCCGGCTCCAGAGCCCCTGCTATAACACTGGGCTATCCTCGCCCCTGCCAGGACTGGAGAAAATAAAGAAATGTCTACCTGAATCATTTTGTGGAACAATAACTATGCTGCTCAAATCTTCCTAGCTGAAAGAAACTCCCTTTTTCCTTCCTTCTCTGTTTCCTTCTTAGACAGGTCCTTATCCAAAAGCAAAGACTGTGGCTCCCCTATCAGACTGGGAGCTTCTCCTCCTGACCCTACACTCGCCATGGGGCAGGGGTGGAGGGAGGGAGTGAAGGAAGCTTGAACAATGAGGGACCTGACCTGAGGGACGCTGCAGGGAAGAGGATAAAAGCTGAGGTGCGGAGGGAGTTGGAAGAGCTAATGGCATTCATAATCCTGGTTGGCGAATCCTTTCCAGGACCAGGTCTCTTCGGGGCAAGATGGCGCAGGATCTCAGTGAAAAGGAGCTACTGAAGATGGAAGTGGAACAGCTAAAGAAAGAAGTGAAGAACACAAGAGTTCCGGTGAGCCTCCTCTTCCCTCCCTCCATTACTTCCTGTTCTGGATGGAGTTGGGGTTTGAAATGAGATAAGGAGATAGTGGGGTCTTTCCTGAGGAGGAAAGGAGCCAGGAAGTGCCTCTGGGCCAGGGTAGGATGTAAAAGGAGGCTGGGTTTGATCCTTGGGAAAGGTGCCACATCCCCTGGGCATAGGAGAGAGCCACAGAGAGCTCAGCGTGTCCAGCCCTGCCCTTGACTGAGCCTGGCCAAGCATCCCAGAAGGCTGGGTCAGTGCTTGAAGGTCAGGTCAAGGCCTCATACCTGCTGGGCCCCTTTACCCGTCTCCTTTTTGGCCTCCATCCCGGCCTTGCCTGGAAGCCTGTTTCCCTGGAACTGACCAAGTCATGGATCCTGAGAACTAAACAAGGGCTGCGATCACATTTTGTGTCCTCACAGATTTCCAAGACAGGAAAGGAAATCAAGGATTACGTGGAGGCCCAGGCAGGGAACGACCCTCTTCTCAAAGGCGTCCCTGAGGACAAGAATCCCTTCAAGGAGAAAGGCTCCTGCGCGATAAGCTGATGGCTCTGGGCACCTCCCCCTGCGTGTCTGTCCCTCCTCAGCCAGGACCAGGTGTTCTGGGTCACCCAGAAAACCAGTGATTGTTCACCTTCTCTAAGTCACAGAATCAGTAAAGATACCTGAACGAGCGCATCGTGAATCTTCCCTGAGCCCACTTTCCTCCCTGTCCTGCTGCTGCGTCACTGCAGACCCCACTTGGGAGACACCCTGAGCTTTGCCTGCTGAGTGGTTGGCACGTGGGTGACAGAGTGTGTGAAGAACCTGCAGTACCCTGAGGCCCCAAAGGGCCATCGGAGGGAGCATTTGAGACTCCTAAAGCCCCTCTGTCCTTTCCCTTCCCTCTCAAAAACTTTTCCACATGGTTTGGGTGGGGGGTTGGGGTTAAGTGGTCCTTTTCCCCCCACCTCATGTCCTGTCCTGTGATCCTCTTTCTAGTCATTTAGATCACCCCAAGTGACCTGATGACATTAAAAAAATGGGGGGGAGTGGTACTAGGCATTGAACCCAGGAGTGCTTTACCAGTCAACCCTTTTTATTTTTCATTTTAAGACAGGGTCTCTCTAAGTAGCTGAGGGTCTCCCTAATTGTTGAGGCTGGCCTGGGACTTGGGATCCTCCTGCCTCAGCCTCCCACGTTGCCATGTTTGTACCACTGCGCCCAGCTGACAAGGTGCAAAGTTGTCATTTCATGATTTATTTAAAATTGTTGATGGTCTTGTGCACTGGGCACTGGGGTTAAAAGTATGAGCAGATGAACATGGTTCCTCTCTTCATGGAATTTGGTGGAGAAGACATGAAACAATTTATAATTAAGTCAATAAGTGCTACAATGGGGAGAGTCAAGGTCAGTGCAGGAACAACAGTGGATGGACACTCAGTGCAATGAACAAAGGCAGCTCGGATGCCCCAGGCCTGAGTCCAGAAAGAGGCTGGAGAGCGAGATCAGGGTCAAGTGTTGAAGGGCCTTCCTGTGAACTCAGTTAAGAACTTCTTTTTTTATTATTATTGTTTTTATTATTATTATTATTATTATTATGCCAGTGATTGAACTCAAGGGCGCTTAACCACTGAGCCACATCCCCAGCCCTTTTTAGTTTTTATTTTGAGATCGGGTCTTACTAGATTGCTTACAGCCTCACTAAGTTGCTGAGGCTGCCTTTGAACCTGTGATCCTCCTGCCTCAGCCTCCCAAGCCACTGGGATCACAGGTGGGCGTAACCACACCTGGCCAAGAACTTTCTTCTTCATTCTAAGGGTAACGAGAAGCAGAGGGAAGTATTTAAGCAACCAAGGGACAGGCTTCAACTAGCAGAAGAGGCTGGATCATGCCAAGGGCTGTGGACACATGATGAGTGAAACTGACTCATCAGCAAGGAGAAAACTGTCTGAAGGGGACAACAGACAGGCAGACACCCAGGGGACCATGTGCGTGGAATAGGACGGCACCCCCAGGAGGGCTCCCTAATCCTGCTAAATGGGTTCCTTACATCCTGGCAGGGAGGGCAGGAGAGGCCTCCAGAAGGAGGTGACATTGGGGGTTTGTAAATGAGGGGCCCGGAAGGCACTTCTGGCTGAAGGGGCAATATAAACAGAGGCATGGTTAGGAGAAAAAATACAGTTGTGGTTTGAAAGGGAGCACCAAGCAGGTTGGAGTTGGAATATCAGAAGAGAGTCCCGGATTCTCAGGACAGGCTACTAGAGAGGCGGGACTGGAGGTGACCAGAGGGGGTCTCCCTTGCTGACCTCAACAGCCTTATCTGCTGGGAGTGACTTAGTGGTGTTAGAAGGAGATTTGCTCTTGACACGATAGAAAGGGGAAAGAGGGAGGGGCGGGGGGCAGTTAAGGAGGCGATCATTCCGTGAGGGGAGAGCTGAGAAGGCCTGAATTAGGGCAGTGGCCATGTGGCCGGGTGTGGGTGGGAGAGATTGAAGAGTTCTTTTGGAAATCAAGTTTTCAGATCTCAATGTCTTATCAAATGGCTGGTGAGGCAGAGTGAGTTTTCAAGGATGACATCCAAGGTTCTGGCTTCTGAGATTTACTAGATAGGATTGAAGGGAAGTCTGAAAACAAACCAAACACATACCATGACTGTACATAACAGCCGCCGTCTCAGCCTCCCTTCCCCACAGCCCAAAGGCATAGTAAGGGTAAGTTCAGGCGAGATCATGGTCAGAATCCTGGATCTCCATTTCCCGACTCCATCCTGGCTCCATCTCACCAGTTTGCAACCCAGAGTGCATTCAACCACCCTCCATATACCGGGATGAAGAGAAGGAAGAAGCCTGAGAACGTTTACCGTGATAATTCTTATCTCAGAAAATGGAGACTGGAAATATTCCACATGGCTCCGTCAGTAAGAAAGGAGAGGTAGATGGGGCCCATGTCATGCAGTCACAGCCACGTGGCTATGCTTCCTTCTGCCTACCTGGTCTGGCCCTTATTCTCCTTGCTTCAGGCAGAATCTCCCTGGATGGGTGCTTGGTCCCAGGAGGTGACAGTAGCTGTCTTCCTGAGAGATTGGAGCCCTCGTGGGACTCTGCCCAATGGAGCAGTTTTTTTAGCTTGCTTTCACTCAGAGCTTTGTGGCCCAGATGATCTCTGGCTCCTGCATCCCTTTGCTGGTCACCCTGAGGTGTGGTCACAGCCCGAGTCTCAAGATAGGGCATCAGCCCAACACTCTGACTCCTTTGCTTGTTGTTTGCCATTGAGAACCTCAGAGTGCCAAGTAGAGATCTCAGCTTCCTTTTAAAGGAATTACGATGCTGCACCCGACAGCTGCATTCCTTCCTGCCATGCCCACATCTCACCAGGCAAGTTCAGAGGATGGGAATGACCATTCGAAGAGTGGGCTATGTGGGCGGGGGCGGAGGGCACCAGGCATTGAACACAGGGGTGCTTAACCACTGAGCCACGTCCCCAGCCCTTTTTATTTTTTTATTTTGAGACAGGGTCTTGCTAAGTTATCTAGAGCCTTGCTGAGTTCCTGAGGCTGGCTTTGAACTCGCTGGGATTAAAGATGTGTGCCACCATGCTCAGCAAGAGTGAGGCCACTGTTGTCGTCCATCCAAGGCATCGATCCCCACCTCGATCCCACAGGTCCTTGGATTTTCTTAGGTGTGAAAGGACAGCACCACGTAGGGCTGAGAGTGAAGCTCAGGGATAGAGAGCTTGCCTAGCATGGGCAAGCTCTGGGTTTGGCCCCAGCACCGGAAAAGAAAAGAAAAAAAAAAGGAAAGCAAGCAAGCAAGCGCTGTGTATTGTCACTGGTTCAATTCAGAGCACTTCCAGCAGATTTTCAGGTAGCACCTCACCTGTGCCCAGCAGCGTCTCCCAGCTGGGCTGGTGGTACCGACTGGGTCTTTACCAGCCCATCCTATCACTCCGGAGGCCACCTGCTTCCAGATGTTGGACACATGAGATGAGATCAGTGAATGCTTTCAATATTAGCCGCTTGCTTGCTCTTCTTCCTTCCTTTTTTTTTTCCCCTCCAGTGATTTTATTTTGAAATAATTTCAGATTTACAGAAGAACTGCAAAGATACCATGGAGAGCTCCCCTATACCCTTCATCTGTTTTCCCCAATGTTAGCCCCTTACATAACCATGGCCCTTTCATTAAAACTAAGAAATTGGCCAGATACGGTGGCACACGCCTATAATCCCAGCAACTTGGGAGGCTGAGGCAGGAGGATCGTGAGTTCAAAGCCAGTCTCAGCAATGACAAGGTGCAAAGCAATTCGGTGAGACCCTGTCTCTAAATAAAATACAAAATAGGGTTGGAGATGTGGCTCAGTGCCCGAGTTCAATCCCAGGGACCCCCCCAAAAAACAAAGCTAAGAAATTAACACTGATACAATGCTATTAACTAAGCTCCAGACTCCAGACTTTACTTATTTTTCCCCAGCTTTTTCATTAATGTCATATTTTTGGTTCCAGGACCACCCACACTACATCCAGGGCCTTGCTTCTATTGCTGGGAAGAGCTTTTTGACTAAAGATAGCATGCCCAAGATGCCATGACCATCTAGAAGACATTCCATAAATGTGTAGGTGTTGGTGTTGGCTGGAACATAACAGAAAGTGCAAAACCCAATTTATTTTTATTTTTTTATTTTTTAGTTTTTGGTACCAAGGATTGAACCCGGGGCACTTAACCACTGAGCCGTGTCCCCAGTGTTAGCCTCTAACATAACCATGGCACTTTCCTTAAAACTAAGAAATTGGCTGGCACAGTAGCACAGCCACTGACAGGGGCTTGCTAAATTGCTTAGGGCCTTGTTGAATTGTGGAGGCTGGCTTTGAACTTGTGATCCTCCTACCTCAGCTGCGGAGCTGCTGGGATTACAGGTGTGTGCCAGTCAAACCCAGTTTTTGAATAAGGGCCTATTCTGATGAGAGAACTTCCAGAGAACTGGCTGGTTGACGTGAGATCTGGTACTCTAAGAGGGGCTCATGGCTGTCGCCATTGCTGGCTTGAGGGGTAGTAGTGAAGCCAGGGTGGCGGTAATGAAGGATATTCCATACTGTTCTGCCCACGTATAATCTCCTTCCCTGCTTCTCTGGCTGCTTAGTTTCATGAGAACTAGTCAGCTCAGTGGTCATCATGGCTGTGGTTTCTGCTGGGTTCTTCTGGGAAACACCCACAGTACAAATACTTTCAGCCTCAAAGTGAGTTCAGCCTCAATAGCTCTCCCCAGGTCTCCTGTCTTCCGTCCTTCAATTATGCTCCAAAACCTTGGTCATCTAACCAGAACCTTAACTATGTTTCCCAGGAGTCAGAAAGCAAGCAATTCTTTTCTCTGCTGACTGCCAGGGCCACTCAGCAAAGAGCAGTTCCCAGAGAAACCGGAAGCACTCTGATCCAGCCACCCAGGTTAGGAGCTGGATTGGGCAGGTGGAGTAAGAATGGAGAGGGGATGGACTGAAGAGAGCAGCAGGAATTTCCACCATTTTTTTTTTCACCGCTGGGGATCAAACACCTTGAGGTTGAAGGGCAGACAGAGAAGATGCTTTTGTCAAGAATGCCTTTACCAACTTTGTCATTTCTTCCTGGATGACTGGGTGAATGTCACCAGGTACACTGCCCTCCCCACCAGGCGAGTCTCTGTGCCTCGAGGCTTCTCCCCACCTCTCCTAGTGTCCGCATTGAGAATCGCTGAGAGGTGGTAGCTGGCATTGCAGGAGAGGCCGAGATTGCTCAAGAGGACTGTGTGTGTGAGTGACAGAAGGGACCGAGAATAGAATTTGGAGGAACACCAGCCGCTGAGGCTGGGTGGAGGACGAAGAGCACCCAGAGGGGAGGGCTGAGGGCCAAGCGAGCCGAGCAGAGACCAGTAATCAACGTTTGGATGATCTCGGTCAGTAAATGATGTGAAGGCAGGAGGAAGGAGGAAGAAGGGAGGGATCTCTTGAACTTCTGGAGTTCCTGGTCAAATAACACAGAGTCAAGTCATTCTCAAGCTTCAAACTCCCTCTTACCTTCTTTCCAAGCCCCACTGGGGACTCCCAGAACAGATGCCTTGATCTCAGAAGGAGGGGAGGGGGACAGCTGAGTGGTTCAAGTGGCCTCAGCTCCTGGGCAGATGAGGCAGCCTCACCCAGGAAGCTGGAGGGGGAGAGATGTGAAATGTTAGGAAGTAGCATTTCTTGTTATGTGGGACAGGATTGTGTCTGTGTGGCACCTTGGTGCTGTGGGCAGAGGATGATTAACCCATCATGACATCAGACCTTAAGAAGGTCACTCAGGGCCTCCTGCCCCGATTCTCTACCTGAGCTTGATGCCTGGGACAGGACCAGCTTCATGGGAATGCCAGCTGTCCGTGTTCAGAGGGGTCCATGCTGGAGGGGGCGGATAATGCTCTACTGTCACTCTCTTGAAATTCTTAATAATTTTTGAATAAAGACCCTGCATATTGTATAATGTATATAATTACACACTATATAATATATTATATGATACGTCTAGTCCTTTGTAGGGGAAATAGATGCCCCAGTTGGAGGGAGGTGGCAGGATGCTTATCCAGGGACAGGGTATAAGGTTGGGCTTCCAATTAGCACAAAAATGATCTTGCTCCTGGCCTCCTCCAGCGTTCCTGATGGTGTTCTTGGGAGAGGGAGGAGCTGGGGGGCGAACACCTGTTGGCCCCTCTGATTTCTTATTCTCCAGCAGACCAGGGAAATGGAAGAGGTGCGTGACTCATCCTCTGCAGCGTCAGGGCCGAGGAATCAGGGAGAAGGGAGAACAGAAAGCAGAGAGATGCAATGAAGAGCCCAACAGGGATTTGGCTCTTGACTGCACCCCCCCGCACACCTAATCGTGCTAATTCCTAACCATGCTAATTCCTGTTGATTCTACCTTCTAAAGCTCTCACACGTTTATCTGTTTATCTTTTTGCTCCTTCTGCCTCGCCCTTAAAGATCCATGGCCAGCTTCCAACACCACTCATGGTTCCAGAGGCTCCTGAAAACCCCTCTCTGGCGTGGCCAGCTACAGCCTGCTCTTCCCCCCGGGGCTAGCATGTTCTCTGCATCTCCCTTGCTTAAAACCCTTCTCGACTTTCCACTTTCTATCAGATCAAGTCGAGGTTCCGGAGGACCAAGGACACGCAGGCCCTACCCGGTGGGGGCTCAGCTTGCCCTAATCATTGGCCTCCACCTGTTAACGTGGAGCACCTTTCAACTCCTTGACAGGTCCATGCTGGACCTGAAATACCCTAAATCCTGTGACCTCTCTTTATCCAGCTAACTTGCATAGTAAGTCATGGCTAGGTTAGGCATCGCTGTGAGCTTCCTCTGGTTCGCCCAGTACCGGAGACTTTGTGACTGAATAGAGGTACTTAAATATTAGAAGGTTCCAAATTGGAGAGGTGCAAAAAGGATGCAGCAGCCAGGCACAGTGACGCACACCAGTAATCCCAGCAGCTCGGGAGACCGAGACAGGAAGGTCGCGAGTTCAAAGCCAGCCTCAGCAATTTAGTGAGCCCCTGTCTATAAATTTAAAAAAATGACTGGGGATGTGACTCAGTAACTAAGCACCCCTGGGTTTAATTCCTGGTATAATTTTTTTTTAAAAAGCAGGACAGGGGGGATGCAGCAAACAGTCCCTTCCTCCTCTCTCTCTCTGGTTTCATCCCTAGAGACGCTAATGTTTCCAGATTCTGTTGTAACCTTCCAGAGATGTTTTGTGCAAACACAAGCCGATCCAGAGAAACACTCTGTCCTTTCTACACCATCGGCACATTTATATGCTATTCTGATTTTGTGGGGATTTCCTTTTCCACCTTACCTCTCTGGATTTCACTTACATTTGTATGCACATATACTCCTGAACCTACTGTTGTTCATTTCACACTGTACTTTCGTCTTTGTTTTTGATCAAGATTTCAAGTTCCTTGAGGGCAGGGATCAAGTCTCATTTTATTGTGTATTTCCTCAACTTGACCAACTGGTCTGAAACTGTGCATTCTGTAACTCATCCCACCCCCCACACTGTGCACTAGGCAGTGAGTGTCCTACACACATTATCTCAGGTACAGATAAGTAAACAAAGATGATGATGAATGGACAGCCCTGGGAACCTAGCAGAGGGGAGAGTCCAGACTAAGCACAGACCTGGCTGGGCTGTTGGTTTTGGAAGCTAAGTGCTGCCCTCTGCTGGTGACTCTGGTCAGGGACGGCATACTGAAGGTACTACTTTCCAAAAAATGTCAATCCCTGGGGCTCTTCACTCAAATAAAATCTTTGGAAGGGGCTCCTTGGACTGTTTGGGGGAGAGAGAAAAAGAAATCAGGGGAGGGGAGAGAATGAGAGAGACAGACAGACAGAGGTGTGTGTGTTCTCCCCTTAGCTACGGAGGACAGAAGAGAAGGAGATGAGGGTTTCTGAGAATCTGGAGCTATAAGAGGACAGTGGGAATGATAGTGAGGTCCCAAGTGTTTTGCAAACTGTGGGTTATAAAATCAAGTTGGTAGGTTGTGAGCAACTTTTATATATACATTATAATATCACATGTATAAGGAGAAATGTTTTCTTAAACTTTTGTTTCAGTTTTTTTGTTTCAGTTTGCGTGTATATAAGTATGCACTGGCTTGTGAGATGAGATAGATGATCTTACTGAGGGTCTCTGTGCAAATGAACAAAAACAAATGGTGAAAGTCGTCGGAGAAATGATGACAAATTCACAGTGAGGAAGCCCAAAGGATCCCGGCAGGAAGGGAGCATACCTTTTGTGGAGCCCAGTCTCCACCTGAGAACAGAAATCTTCTACGCCCACACCAACAAAGATCTTTGAGTCTCCCTGGAAGATTTCCAAGCTAGAAACCCAGTAGTTCTCAAGACTGTTCTGCTGATGGACAACTTGAATTGTTAGAAAGTTCTTCCTGGCACTGGGGATATAGCTCAGTTGGTAGAATGCTTGCCTCACAGGCCCTGAATCCAATCCCCAGCACCACAAAGAAAAGAAAAGAAAAGAAAAGAAAAGAAAAGAAAAGAAAAGAAAAGGAAGTTCTTCCTATTTGCCTCTCAAACTTCCTCCCCAAACCAAGATTCAACCATGTTATTGCACATAGTTGCTCATTTGTTTTTGTTGTTATATAATATCAATTTATGTATTTACTGAAAAATTAGGCATTCTGCTATTGAAGGATATTTGAGTTCTTTTCTAATTTTTGGTTTTTATGTTGCCAATAACATTCTTACTCATGCCTGTAGGTGAATATGTACACACATTTCTGTATTTTGACTGGAGTGAAATTCTAGGTCATAGGGTATGAGTTCCAACTTTAGTAGTAAATGTTGAACTGTTTCTCACCAATTTATACTCTTATAAGGATTCACATTATTCCATGTTCCTGTTTTAAAAAATTATTTTTAGCTGTAGAGGGGCACAATACCATTATCTTATTTATTTATTTTTATGTGGTGCTGAGGATCAAACCCAGTACTTCACACATGCTAGGCAAGCACTACCACTGAGCCACAACCCCAGCCCTATTCCATTCTTGATAATCTTCAGGTTGTCATCTGATGAGTGTGTAGTGGTATCTGATTGAGCTTTTAATCTGCATTTTCGTGATAACTAATGATCCTTTGCATCTTTTAATATGTATACCAGTTATCTGGGGTTTCCAATATGAAGTGCATTCAAACCTTTTGCTATTTTTCTCTTGGCTTTTCTATTTTTCTGTAGGTCTTTCTTTTAAAATATATTTTTAGTTGTAGATGAACACAATACCTTTATTTTATTGATTTATTTTTATGTGGTGCTGAGGATCAAATCTAGTGCCTCACACATGCAACGAGAGTTCTCTACCACTGTGCTACAAACCCAGCCCTGTAGATCTTTTTTCTTATTCGTTTTTAAGGATTTCTTTATTTTAATCTAGATTTTAGTTCTTTATAAGTTATGCATTAAAATTATCTTTTCCTGTTCTGTGGCTTACCTTTTCAGTTGTGTGTGTGTGTGTGTGTGTGTGTGTGTGTGTACATGCGCTGGGGATTGAATCCAAGCTTCCAATGGCTTGCATGCTCTGCCACTAACATACTTCCCCAGTCCTTTCCACTTTCTTATTGGGCCTTTTGATAAAAACACAGATTATCACACTAATATGATGAAGTATATCAAACTTTCAGAACCTTCTGGATCGTTTACAAAGACTTTCCTTACACTGAGATCATGACGATATTCATATACTTTGTCTTTCAAAAACTTTTTGCCTTTTCTTGGGATTGAGGTCTATAATGGTCACGGGATTTATTGCTGTGTCTAGTATAAGTTAGGAAGGAATCTGATTTCATATGGGCACAATTATCCTAGAACCATCTATTGAAAAGCAGGTCCTTTCCCCCATTTCTCTGTTGTGCCACCTTTTAAAAAAATCAATCTTCTAAATAGGTGGGGCTGTATCTTGGTTCTCTTCTATTCTGTTCCATTGATACGTCTGTCTATCCTTACGGAATACCACAGAACCTTAATTCCTATGGTATACAGTAGATAATAAGCTTTACTCCCTGGTACGGAAAATCCTCCCACCTATCATGTCTAGATATTTTTGAGGATGGGATCGTTCATACACGCAGATCCATTCAAACGTTTAAGGAGTGTGTGGGTCGGGCGGGGAGGAGGGGTGCTCAGGGGAGAGATGGGGGGAGCACAGCAAGGATCCCGTTTCCACGGCATCCTCCCTAGGGGTGGGAACATATAACGACAGTGCCAATCACCCTGGAGGGAGAGCATAACTGCGTCAGCCGGCTCCCTTGTCACTTATCCCACAGGGACGGGCACTTTTCAAAACTCAGATACTAATCCAAACAAGACAACACGCTATTACATCTCTTCCACACTAAGCTACGGGTACGCTCTTTCCCGCAAATTCTGTGCGCCAGGTCCACAACCTCAATTCCGCTCGTGGACAGATTCGCCTACAGACATGCCTGACCCTGTTGGGGATCGCTTAGAGATTCCTGTCCTCCGCTAGGGAGAAACATTCCATGGATGTGAGACAGGCCAACAGAGACACCCTGACGGGCTGAGACGGACTGAAGAGCCCACAGCCTAAGGAACTGCTTTAAAACTGAAAGACGCAGACGACCTCACTGGCCGAGCACCGGTCAACCTAGGCGAACCCTGTCTTCTCAGACCTCTGTACGCTCAGCTTTCTGGAATCAGAGCCTGGTTATTGCTTGTGACCAATTGGAGTACCGCGAACGCCGTTTCCCCGCCTCTGGCTCTATCCTGCCACTTGATTCGCGGCTCACAGAGCAGTCACGGAGAGAACTTGCACAGTAGCCAATAGGAGGAGGAGTCCGGCGGCTTTCGGGGAGGAGCTGGCCTTTAGGCGCGCTGATTACTGCAGGGCCCCTCCCGGAGCTGCAACCTCGGGAGCCTTCGGGATCTTTCGGCTGTTCCCCTCCAGGGTAAAGTCACGTTCAGTCTCCCATCAACACGCTTATTTTTTACGCCCGACTCTCGCGCGTGCGCACTGTAACAGTAATCATGGCCCTGAAAGGAAAGAGTGTTGAGAAGGGGATGTGACCCTAAACCGCGGTCCAGCAAGTCTAGGAAGTCGCAACAGAGCCCGAGGTACTCGCTGCTGCCGGCGGTTCCCAAAACAGAAATTGTGAAGGCCAAAATGTTTAGTGAGGTCCCACCGAGATTTGAACTCGGATCGCTGGATTCAAAGTCCAGAGTGCTAACCATTACACCATGGGACCTGCTGGCTGCTTTAGGCGGCCGGCAGTCTTCTCAAGCCACGTGGCCCGCTAGGCGGCTTTTTCCCAAGCGCGGCTGCCTAGACGATAGGCGCAGGGCCCTGGGCAGTACCAGGCGCCCTTGGAAGTGCAGCAGCGAAACCTTCCAAGTCCCTCGAGTTCTGGGCGTTCTTGGTCCAGTCAAGTCATCTTCTCCCCGTGCTTCTCCTGCGCTCCTTCAGGGATCCGGCCCTGCGTCCCAGAAGTCCGGAGGCGGCAAGTTGGCGGCGACGCTGGGTCGAACTGGGTCGGGAGAAAGCCGTCTCCAGCCCCGGCCCCTGGCAGGAGGAGCGGCACCCGCAGTCTGGTCTTCGTACTTGTTTACTTATTCATTTATTTACTTATTTACATCGCGAGCCCTGGGCTTAGGGCGTATTGGCCAAGCGAGGAGGGAAGCGGACTGGCACGTGGTGGGACGACGGTTCAAGCCCCAAACGCACCTGGGATGGGCGAGCGCAGACTTGAGTAGTGCGCCCCGCCTGGCTGCCCGGGCTGGTAGCGCTCCAGCAGGATCCAGTTGGGAAGGTTTGCATTTGGCCGCCTTCTCCACCTCCGCGTGCGCTGCCAGGCTCTCAGTGGGACCGCTGGAGCTTATGCCCGTTCCCCGCCCCCCCCCCCCCCCCCATGAGCGCTCACCTGATGGGCGACTTGGCTTGAATCTTCTAGGTTACAAGAAGATCAGTTGACAAGGACACTCCCCCCTCTGGACTCCTTCACGTTGCCTGAGGTGTGTTTCTGCAGATCAGTCTGGCAGCAGGTAGAATTTCGTGTGCCATTTGACTCATCTGTTTCTCTACTCATCTGTTTCTCTTTGGACTTGATCCTATTGGCAGACTAATCCAGAGAAGGCAACACGCTGTTGCATCTCTTCCACACTACCCGACAGGTACACGTTGGAGGATGTTCTCAACTCTTGTTTATTATAGTATAGTGACAATTGGTAAAGTAAATAATGACAATACCTATGTAATAAGTACTCTGTGAATTTTAGGGAATATTTTATTGTATTCATATGAAAGACATACGAGCCTGAACAAACCAAACCAAACCAAAAATCTATTTACCGATTAGCGTATATAATAAAATCCCACTTATGTAAAAACATAAAAGCTGTACACATATGTAAGGAACACCTGCCGTGTATTTGCTGTATGACATCAGACTCACTTTCTGGAAGAATCTGACTTTGTGTGGGTCTGGGTGACAGCAGGCCTATGCCCCAAGGTAGATACACTCACTCTCTGGGCTTCTGGTGCTCCGAGTGGAAGTGCATGTCCTTGGTGTGAGCTACCTGGATTTGTAATCCTAAGAGACAGATGCCTAGAGGCAGCCGTGTTTTAGAACTTGTTCTGCTGGTGGTGAATGCTCTGGCACCCAGTGTCCCCAGGGCAGCGTGGGCAGCCATGCCATGTCCCCTGGCAACACAGTTGGCATCCTTAGGAGACTGCCTGGTATCCTGACCTTAGCTGATGGGCTCCTGGCTGCCTGGATCCCCAGAGTTCTTGCCCATTTTTTTTTTTAGTTCATTTTTTTCAGTCTTCCTCTGGTGTATGAGCTGATGTCTTTCTGATAAATACCTTTTCTGCATAATGTACTGAATTCTTTACTATGACCTTTAGTCAAGAACCCAGTTAGCCCAAATCCAAAAAGCTCTGTTGGTGATATTTATCTCTGGGGAGTAAATTTACATGGATCTTTTATGTTTTTCTTTATCCATTGAAAACATTCTAACTTCTATGTTCTCAGAAGAATCATCAAGGATTTTTCCTTCTGAGGAATACCCCACCCCAAAAAAACCCCTCCAAAAACAAAAAAAACTGTAGCAAGGAGTGTCCTTATATTAAGACTGGAGTTGAATGTCTTGTGTCTCTGAACCTCAGCTTTCCTGTGTTTACTTCTTTCTAACAAAGCCTCTGTGAGTACCAGTGAGAGTGCATTACCATTAATTTCTCAGAAGCTACTGTAGAAATCCTGGCGTCGGGGGAGAATAGAGGTTCTGTGGATTAGACAAAGGGGAATGAAGGGAAGGGAGGGGGACAGAAATAGAAAAGACAGTGGAATGACTGACATAACTTTCCTATGTTCATGTATGAATACACCACAGTGAATCTCAACATCGAGTACATCCAGAAGACTGAGATCCTAATTAGAATAAGATATATTCCATGTTTGTAAAAATACATCCAAATAGATTCTACTCTCATGTATAACTAAAAAGAACAAGTGAAAAAAAAAAAAAAGAAATCCTGAAGAGTCAGGATTATATCCTTTGACAACATATAAGACATATTTTTTTCTGTGCAGTATAAGGGTAAAGATGACCCTCACTCCCTCTTCTACCTATTCCCTTGCCCTAGTTCTTCCTTTGCATTCTCTCCTCTTTCTTTCTCAGCTTGGAAAACATCTGCCCAGCTCAAATGAGATCGTTACTGAAATCCCCCATCGTGCCTTCCCCAGGTGGCATAAAAGATGACCTCCCTTAGACTTTTTGTCATTACTCACTGGAGTTATAGGTAATTGTGTAAATGACAAGGCTCCCTCCCTCTCCACATTGCTGGGCTATGAATTCTTAGGGGCAGGCTCCAGGGCTTACTGGTCTTTGACTGTGGCTGGTGCCTTTCCAATCTGGGTCACTGAATCATTCCTTAGGGACTCAGGGAAATCAAGAGCAAGAAGAAGCCTTCCAGTTTTGGGGTTCAGAGACCTTTTACATCACATTAATTAAATTTCAGGGGGTACTGGGAATTGAACTCAGGTGCACTCAACCACTGGGCCACGTCCCCAGCCCTATTTTGTATTTTATTTAGAGACAGGTTCTCACTGAGTTACTTCATGTCTTGATTTTGCTGAGGCTGGCTTTGAACTCTCAATCCTCCTGCCTCAGCCTCCCCAGCCACTGGGACATAAATTAATTTTTTAAATTAAAATATTTTTTATTTTTACAGACACATTTTGATTCATTGTACACAAATGGGGTACAACTTTTCATATCTATGGTTGTACACAATGTAGATTCACACCATTCATGTAATCATACATATATGTAGGGTAATACTGTCTGTTTCATTCTACTGTTTTTCCATCCCCACCCCCTCCCACCCCTTTTTCCTCTACACCATCCAAAGTTCCTTCATTCTTCTCTTCCCCTCATCACCCCCCCTTGTTACATATTTTCATGCACTTATCAGAGAAAACATTCAGCCTTTGGTTTTTTGGGCTTGGCCTATTTCAGTTAACATGATATTTTCCAACTTCATCCATTTACCAGCAAATGCCATAATTTTACTATTCTTTATGGATGAGTAATATTCCATTGTGTATATATACCACAGTTTCTTTATCCATTCATCAATTGAAGGGCATCTAGGTTGGTTCCACAATCTAGCTATTGTGAATTGAGCTGCTATGAACATTGATGTGGCCGCATCACTGTAGTATGCTGACTTTAAGTCCTTTGGTTAGAAACCAAGGAATGGGATAGCTGGGTCAAATGGTGGGTCCATTCCAAGCTTTCTGAGGAATCGCCACACTGCTTTCCAGAGTGGCTGCGCCAATATGCAACTCCACTAGCAATGTATGAGTGTGCCTTTTCCCCCACATCCACGCCAACATTTATTATTATTACTTGTGTTCTTGATAATAGCCATTCTAATTGGAGTTAGATGACAGGTTCTCACTGAGTTACTTCATACCTTGATTTTGCTGAAGCTGGCTTTGAACTCCAATCCTCCTGCCTGGGCCTCCCCAGCCACTGGGACATTAATTTTTTAAAAATATTTTTAGTTGCAGATGGACACGATATTTTTTTATTTTTTTATGTGGTGCTGAGAGTCGAACCCAGTGCCTCACATATGCTGGCAAGCGCTCTACCACTGAGCCTCTACCCCAGCCCTTAATTTTTAAATAACACAGAAAACAGGAAAAGAAACTCTAATCTTCGTTCCCCCAGCATAGCTAGTTTATTTTAGCATAAATCCATTGTGCATGACATCCTAGAGATGGCATCTGGTGATAGAAAATTGCCAGGATTAACAACTTTTATAAGATATTCTCCCAATTTCTTGTTAAGCCTGTAATTGGATTGTGGATGGAATGATAGATAAAATAATGCTTTGAATAGTTAAAAGAATTCCTATTCACTTACCTTTGTCCACTCTCAAGTTGCTCAGTTAGCTGGGGTAGGATCTGCCTACTCTGTGTCCTCACCACCCAGGTGATACATGCCATGAATCACCCTACTTCCGTTTGGAGCCCTGTCTGAACCAGACAAGCCAACAGCGCCTCCTTGTGCTTGGTGGCAAAGGACGCTCTAAATCTTCTGGGATTGCCTCGCCCAACCTCAGTTGTCCAGTCCCCTGTTCTGGGCCTGGATTTGATGGGGAAAGGTAGCTGCTACTGCTTCTGCTTCTTCTTCTTCTTCTTCTTCTTCTTCTTCTTCTTCTTCTTCTTCTTCTTCTTCTTCTCCTTCTCCTTCTCCTTCTCCTTCTCCTCCTTCTCCTCCTTCTCCTTCTCCTTCTCCTCCTTCTCCTCCTTCTCCTTCTCCTCCTCCTCCTCCTCCTCTTCCTTCTTCTCCTCCTCCTTCTTCTCCTCCTCCTTCTCCCTCCTTCTTCCTCCTTCTTCAATAAAGCATGCATCCACATTTTATTTTCCTAAATGTTTTCACTTTCTCTGTTAAAAATAATTGTTATCTTTTTAGACTATAAAGATAAAATATTTATAATGGAAAATGTAGAAAATGAAGAAAGGCATATCTATGTCCTTTGCTGGAAGCTGGGATGTTTGCAAGCACAATAGGACAGAAGGGGGACATGTGCAATTATACAGATTACTCAATTATGTTATGACAATTTTAATTATCTCGGTGAAATTTAAAGATGAGAGAATTAGAATTTATATGGAGACTTGTTTGAAACTGGAGCAGGAAGACTGATGGACATATATGAGGTTGAAGCCATCCAGGCAAAAGATTAAGAAAAAAATAAGAGAGCTGTATGTCAACTTGAATCCTCTGTAAGACCATTAGACAGAAATGGGGCTCAGTGGAAGAGGTAGTGTGGAGGGTAGGGACCTCTTGGAATGTTAATAACCCTGAAACTGTTGCTAATAGCTGGACACGGACAGTGTGTCTACCAAGACTGTTGAATTATGGGAAAAGTTAGTGGTAGGGAACAGACAGACGTGACTGGTGGGAGCATATGTTAAGGAAATAATTCTGTAAATTCTACTGTGCTGACTCCCACACACTTTCACTTTAAAAAAGCAATTTCCCTGCAGCCCTGCCTGCAGGATGTGTTACATTCCTCAGCAAACTACCTGTTACCTGCAGAAGAAATGCAGACTCAAAATGCTTGATAAGAACAACACAAGTTACCCTAATGCGGGGGACTTTGGAACTTCTGCAACCTTTACACAAACCAGATCCCCAAAGTCAGGGAGATAGGAATAATTCTACCTGGCCATAAAAAATCTGTAAGAACAGGTTCTAATACTTATTTTATTTTGGGGGCCTTGGGGATCAAATCCAGGGACTCATGCATGCTAGGCAAGCACTATACCACTGAGCTATATCCCTAGTTCAGAACCGGTTCTAGTTAAAACTGGTCAGCATGGGCCAAAGTGGCCTAGAGTTGTCATGGTAGTAGGGATTTTAAAGTCTGATGTCATTCTACTGTCTGTAGAAATTCAAGAGATGTACCTGGGCGGGACTCTGGAAACTTTCCTGGGACCCCCTATAAACAGGAGGGTAAGAGAGGCACACTGTGTCTCTTCACTTCGAGAGGACCCACTCTCTTCCTTGAGAGTGTCCCCTTTGCCCCTTTCCTACCCCTCCTAAGAAACTTATGCCTTTTACTCCAAGTGACATCTGAAATCTCCCTGGCATGATTGCAAGAATTAGTGTGAAGGGGGATTCTTCGATGCCTCAGATTGGCTCAGTTAAATGGCCTCTGTCAGGTACTCTTTGCCTGCTTTTCCTCTTTCTGGGTGGAAGATGTTTAAGACACTGCAATGGGCAGGCTGGTCTCTTTGCCCAGATTATTCTCCTGTGAAGTCCCTTATCTCTGCTGGTGCTAACTTTCTTAGAGCAGAGTCAGCTTTTGCCGCCTGCAAGACTCAGTCATAGGCCCCGCCAGGAAACTTGTATTTCAGGGCACTCTTAGCAGAATTAAAACCCTAAAAGAGGACAATTTCAGCATAAAGTCTGTCACTCTTCTAGGACCATCCTAAACACTGCAGAAATCACTGAGGCATGCCACCGTTCTGAGTTTTGTCCTACAGTCGCAGGTCATGGAAGCTTCTGCCAATCTGAGTTGTGTTATTTAGGACATTCTGATTATTGTAACAGGAACCAACTCAAATTAGGGTTAGCAAAATGGAATGAAAGCGTGTGGTATCTTCCAAAAGCCTAGGGCAGTAAGATCCCTCTACATGAAGTCCAAAAAAGTGGGTAGGCAGACCTCATCTCAGCTGCTCTCGGTACAGCTGATGGATTCTTCTCTAGCTGCAGAGGGGCACCTCTGCGCCTCAGTCCCCACAGTGCCAAGGGGCACCTCTGTAGCAACTAGGTGTAACGTCTCAAGTACAACCACCCACAGAGCCGGATGTGGTATTTCTCGGACTCAACTCAAATTCTGATCAGACACAGGGTCAGACATGTGCCTCTCTTTTCATATACACTGGAGCTGGGGAGTGAGTCACACAGTTCATGGTAGATGATCACTTCCTGGAGAGGGGGTTCCTGATTCACAGGATAGGCAAACACCCCACCGCAGCTCCATTTTGACTCTTCCTATCAGCTGAAGCAAATGGTTCTAGATGTTGGGATAGAGAAGAAAATGTGCCTGAGCAGGCTGATACGTTACAGCATGTCGAAGGGCCCTGGTGGGAGATGTTGGAGAAGCTATAATTGTCACAAAGGGCACAAGGTTACCACCTAAATCAAGATGGTGACTAATTGGTCTCGGGATATAACTCAGTTGGTAAGTGCCTACCTTGCATGCACAAGGCCCCGGGTTTAATCCCCAGCAAGTGAGGAATCAGTAAGCAACTGTTTATTATGGAACCAAGCCTGGGATAAATGAAAACCCACACCCTTAGTTCTAAATATTAAAGCTCACATTCCCGTAATCCCAGTGAAATTCCAGCGACTGCGGAGGCTGAGGCAGGAAGATCAGGAGTTCGAAGCCAGCCTCAGCAAAAGTAAGGTATTAAGCAACTCAGCAATACCCTGTCTCTAAATAAAATACAAAATAGGGCTGGGGATGTGGCTCAGTGGTCAAGTGCCCCCGAGTTCAATCCCCAGTACCAAAAAAAAAAAAAAAAAAAAAAAAAAAAAAATTCTTGTTCTATCCTCTTACCTTTGTGGCAAAATGAAAAAAAAAAAAATCTGTACTGGGGATCGGACCCAGGGGCACTCTTCCCAGTAAGCCATATACCCAGGCTTTTTTTTTTTTTTTTTGAGACAGAGTTTCTGTAAATTGCTGTGGCTCGCCTTCAACTTGGGATCCTCCTGCCTCAGCCTCCTTCCTGAGTTGCTGGGATTACAGGTGTCACCTCCATGCCCAGCTGAAATGCAAAATATTTTAAATCTGTGGTTAAGGTGATCAAAAGTAGGAAATAGAAGTTAATTACTTTTGTGCATATCTGGGTGGTTAGTTGATAGGCTATTGATGTTTAGATGAGTAAGAACAACACACGTACGGGCATATGTAAAATTCATAAATTATCACATATTTATTCCACAGCTTAACTTCCTTGCTTTCATTTCAGAAAAATCCATAATTATATTTTTATAGTCAAGATTTTTCACATAATTTGTACTCTAAAAAATAGTTCTAGTCCAAGGTAACAAACCACAGCCCGTGGGCCACAGGCAACCTGTGGCTTGTCTTTGAATGGTCCCTTAAGCTCCCAGAATGGATTTCACAAATTTTAAAGAGTTATATTGAAAAAGAAGAACATAGGACAGAGACCTTATGTGGCTCAGAAAACCTAAAATATTTATTATCTGGTGCCTTACAAAAAAGTTTGCTGACCCCTAACCAAAAGCAAGATTACTCAAAGTGTGCTCAGTTGTACGTCTAAGCTTCGAGGTTAACTTGTTAGCAGCGAATATGTTCCAAGACCCCCAGGGGATGCCAGAAACCATGGTTAGTACCAAATCCTACATATACTATGTTTTTTCTTATACATAAATATCTATGATGAAGTTTAATTTATATTAATAAGTTAACAAAAAAAGAACTCAGTAAAAGATTAACAATAATAGGTAGTAATAAAACAACAGTTATGACATAGTATAATAAAAGTGAATGTGCAAAGTATATTCTCACTGCACTTAGCAATTATTTTCAGACTTTGAGTAAACATAGAAAGCAAAAACTCTGATAAGGGGCCCCACCATACATCTGTAAGCTCAACTCTTAGTTAACCTGTTATTTCATGGAATATTTAATTAAAAAAAAAACTTAGTCTCAATTTTTCTTTTAAGATGTTGATGGACCTTTATTTATTAATTTATTTATATACAGTGCTGAGAATCAAACCCCATGGCCTTGCACATGCTAGGCAAGCGCTCTACCACTGAGCCACAATCCCAGCCCCAGAAGACTTTTCTTGATGAAGGAAGCTATATATCGATTAATTTGGTTTCTTATCTCCTTGTGGACCAGCACTGAGCAGTAATTAAGGAATTAAAAAATTAAGTGTAACTATGTTCAAAGTCTATAGAATTTACCTCGTGGGTTAATTGAAGCAAATCTAGGAAATTTAAAACTTAGCATTCCTTTCCATGTTTCTAGAAATTATTTTTCTTCTAGAATATTCAAAGTTATTAAAAGAATTTACAATGAACAAATGTCACATTTAAAAGTCAAAATTACTTGAATGACATCTTAAATCTACTTAAAAAGAACAAATCACTGAATGCTTTTATCAAAGTAAGATTATTGTAAATTTTATCATTATGGAAGGAAATCTGAGGCACAACGAAAATTTAGAGTTTGAGTAAGTTAGCAATTCACATAATCATATGCTAGTTGGCTGCTTACAGTTAGCTGAGGTTAAGTTTGTTTCTGTCTAATGTAAGCATTTACCAGAAATGACTGAAGTTTCACTTGTGTCTCCAGTACAAGCAGGGTTATGACCATCTGTAAGGTCCAGTTGGTTTTGTTGACTCAGGAATACTTCAGGCCTTGTATCCTACTTGGATAGCATTCAACACCCATCTGATTGCCAATGTCGAGTTGGGGGTCATACCTCATGAATGACACAGTTACACCTCCACACACTCACTGTCCTTACCCACCAGCTGGTTCACCCATGTGCATCTTATTAGGAGTTCAGTTCTGGCTAGTCCTAACCACCAGGCCCACTGCTGCCCGAACCAGGCTACAACCTCCTCAAGACAAGGTTACTTGCCTCTTTTGGAGTCTACAAGATAGGACCAAATTAAAAAAAAAAAAAATGTGTGGAAGACAGTGATGCTGGACATGATGTTTCCTTTTTTTACATTCTTTTTAGTAGAGTGTATTTTGACATATTGTACCTATATGGAGTATAACTCCCATTCTGGTGGCTGTACATGATGTGGAGTTACACTGATCGTGTACACAGGAAAGTATGTCCAATTCATTCTACTGCCTCTGCTGTTCCCATCCCTCCTCCCTTCCCTTTATTCCCCTTTGTCTAATCCAATGAACTTTTCCCCCACTCATCCCAGATGTGATGTTTCTGATTGTCATATGATTTGCACCAAATAATCCTCAAGGACCCAGCAATGGTCCTCTTGAATGAGGACACCAACCAATATTTTCTTCTGTGTGTAATCAGATGTGATATTGTGATATACTCTATGCTTCATAAAAGGGAAGGCATCATACAAATAATAATTGTTACTCATGCAGTCTCCATTGCCCTGATCAGGGATTGGTTCATTTCTAATGACCCTTAACCTTTGATTGAGACACCCATCCAACTGGCCCTATCCACCAGCAGGTTCGCTGATATTTATCTCACTGGGAGTCCACCTTCCGGTAGCCCTGCCAGTTCCATTGTTCTCGATACCCACAACCAGTCAGTCTAGAGCTTTGCCTGTGCTCTGCACCTTTATTCGAAGCACTGGAGATGGTTCTTGAAGTAGTGGAGAGCCTGTTTGAATTGGATCTGATCGTTGGTGTTTTTCCGGTATATGCCATAGATCTTCTCCAAGGGGGTCGGGTTCAAGTCCTCTGGACTGTGGGACTGGTGACCGACAACCACATATGGGCATGAGCCCACCAGCAGACTCCCCAGCCCATCAACAAAGAACTCTGTGAAGAGAGGGAGAGCAGGAGAAGAAATGAGAGCTGCCACCAGAGAGCCCGAGTCCTCCTGCAGCTCTGTGAGGACAGTCAAGGGAGAAGCTAGAGAGGTCCAGCTCCGTGTAAAGCCACAACCTTAACTCCAGGAACCTGCCTGTCCTGATATATTGGGAGGCCATAAGCTCACTTCTCAGGCAGAGAGGCAGGATCAGGCTTCTGCTGAACAGAACTGTGGGCTCCAGTGTGGAAGGAATAAGAGAGAAAGCAGGGGCAGTTACCAGCAGCAGTTTAATGGGAAAGGACTTCTGGGGAAAAGCGACTAGGAAGCAGGACAGAGCTGGAGGGGAATGAAGACAGGGACAGCCTAGGAGAGGCACAGAAGTGGAAGAGAGAGGAGAGGGAGGCAAGAAAGACCATGCGCTCCCTAGTTTGGGGTGCAAGAGGAAGGAGACCCACTGGTGTGGCTGCCCACACGAGCTGCCCAGGGGTCCGCCCTACCCACCTCCCTTCCCCTCTCCTCCAGCCTCCCACCTGAATGAGCCACACGTTGCAGGCGGGGATCGAAGCCAACTCTTTGGAGTCGCTCTGTGTGGGCCAGGAAGAAGTTGACAACGCCACTGGTCACCACACAGCGGGGGAAGCCATCCAGGCGCTGGAACCATCCCTTCCTCTTGTTAAGACAGTCACCACCCTCGCTCTGTTCCAGCAACAGCTTGAACTGGAACACGTTCCCCAGCACGCTGCCACCCACCTAGTCAGAGGGCACAGAGATGTGATTCGAGAGCATCCTGCCTCTCCAGGAAGCCCCACTGGACTCCACCGCTGGTGCGAGGAGAATGGCACCTTTTCTGGATCTGCCCTTCAAACCATCCCTCAGTTACTTCTCTTCTTGCCCTGTGGTCACAGTTTGTACCATACTGCTGCTGGGCCTGTTGGGTCTTTGAATTCCTGCCTACCCTGATGTCCTTGATGTGAACAGCATTACCCCCAAGTCCAAAAGGCAGAACTGCTACCTATATTCTGATCACACTACAGAGAGCTCTCCTCTCCTGGGAGAAGGTCACTCAGCACTCCCTTCCATGATCTGAGTACAGGCAAGAGGCAGTCTATTCTCAATGTTCCATTTGTGAAGTGTACATGTGCCAGGTTTCCTTGCAGGAAGCGGTGTATCTAAGCTGCCTTCCTCCCCTCCTGTCTGCTCCTGGTTTACCACTCCACACGCCTGTCCATGCCCCCGTGGGAGATAAATGCATTTATGTTTGAGCTTGAGCAAAACAGGATGAGCAAGTACAGTCATCCTTAGTATTCATGGAGAGATGGTTCCCAGACCCCCTGCAGATACTGAAATCCCTAGATGCTCAAGTCCCTTGTATAAAATGGCACAGTATCTGCAAATAACCTAAGCACATCTCTCTGTAGACTTTACATCTTCTCTAGGACTAGGTGTGTAGCTCAGTGGTGGAGCACTTGCCTAGCATGCCCTGAGGCCCTGGGTTTCATCCCTAGCACTGAAAAAATAAAATCAACTCTAAATTTCTTATAGCACCTGATACAATGTCATTTTTACACTGTATTGGGTAGGAAATAATGACAAGAAACAAAAATTTGTACATGTTCAGTGTTGTCGTGATCCTCAATGGGTCTAGCTACCTAGTACATATCAGCAACAAGGTAACTCCACCCCTTACTATATATATATATATATATATATATATATATATATATATATTTAGTTATAGATGGACACAATACCTTTATTTTACTTATGTGGCTGAGGATCAAACCCAGTACCTCCCACAGTCAAGGCAAGCACTCTGCCACTGAGCTACAACACCAGATCCTTCACAATTTTTGATCAGAGGTTGATTCAATCCTCAGTTATAGAACTCACCAATACCAAGGGCAGACTATATACTAGTTCTGAAATAATCACCATCATTTAAAGGTGACACACTGAGGTCTACTCATTGTCCCTTCTCATCTGTTCCTTCTTCCTTCCTTTTTATAAATGAATCCTCTGAGTTTTAAGTGGAATAAATTAAGTTAAAGTCGACTATCCAGGGGTGGGATTGTGGCTCAGTGATAGCGCACCCCCCAAGGCGTGTGAGGCCCCTGGGTTCCAACCTCAGCACCACATAAAAAGAAAATAAAGGTATTGTGTCCACCTACAACTAACATATATACTTTAAAAAAAAAAGGCAATTAGCCAATTAAAGACGACATTTCCCATCCTCCTTGCATTAAGGTTTAACCAGGTGGCTAAGTTCTGACTGGAGGGATATGATTTAGAACTGGTGTGTGCAACTTCTAGATCGTGTCCTTAAAAGAAACCTGTTTGCAGGCTGGGCATGGTGGTGCACGCCTGTAATCGCAGAGGCGTGGGAGGCCGATGCAGGAGGATGAGAGTTCAAAGCCAGTCCCAGCAACTTAGTGAGGCCCTAAGCAATTTAGCAAGACTTTGTTTAGAAATTTAAAAAAATTAAAAATAGAAAAGAAACAGAAAGCTGTTTGCCCTGGACTTCCTCCTCCCTCTTGTTTCTGGCCTGCGGGAGTGGGGCGGGGAGGGGTGTGGGGGGCAACAAGAGGAAGCAGTTGTCCAGTATGCTCTTGGAAACTGCATGCATGGAGTTCCAGACTGCAAGCATGGAGTTTCACAAGAGCAGGTACTACACCTTCCATCTTGTTTAAGCTACTGTAACTTGTCCCTATGGGGTAGCCAGCCACGTCTGAGTTCATTCAGATGCTTAGTGGATTTTCCACTGTGGTCATGATAACATACCTTAGGATTCATTTCCTTGTTTTCTTTTCTTTTCTACAGTACATTGACTTCTGGTGTTTTTATTACTTTCCTCTTTTTTTTTTTTCTTTTCCTCTTTTTTAAATGTCATTGGGGTCGTGTGTGCTTTTAAAGTTTTGTACTACAGGTTGAGCATCCCTAATACTGAAATCTAAAATCCTAAATGATCCACAATCCAAAACATTTTGAGTGGCAACATGACTCTACAAGTGGTAAATTCCATACCGTGAAACTCTGCCTCATGCACGAAATTATTTAAAATAGTGTATAAAATTGCTGGGTGTGGTGGTGCATGCCAGCAGCTCAAGAGGCTGAGGCAGGGGGATCGCAAGTTCAAAGCCAACCTCAACAACAGCGAGGCGCTAAGCAATTCAGTGAGACCCTGTGTCTAAATAAAATACAAAATAGGGCTGGGGATGTGGCTCAGTGGTTGAGTGCCCCTAAGGTCAATCCCCGGTATCCCCCCTCCAAAAAAAATTAGTGTAGAAAATTACCTTCAGGATATGTGTATAAGGTATACATGAAACAATTGAATTTCATGTTTAGATCTGGGTCCCCATCTAAGAGATCTCATTGTGTATATACAACTATTCCAAAACTTTAAAAAATCCAAATTACAAAGCATTTCTGTTCTCAAGCATTTGGATAAGGGTGACTTTACATTAAAAAAAAAAAAAAAAAAAAGTTCTGTGACAGAACCAAAGCATGGCTCTCTTTAATCTCCCACCAGTCCTCAGAGAGAGTTGGAATTGATGTGCAAATACACCATTTTAAAGGTAGAACAACTGTAGATTTTAAGGGGCGGGGTAATTTGCTCGCAGAAAAGTAAGTGTGGAGGGAAAAGCAGAACTCCCATCTCGTGGTTCCTTGTGCAATGCTCTCAGGCCCAGAACTGTGCTGACTTACTCATCTGCGGCATCAGTTCCCCTCCCTCCCTCTCTCCCTCCCGCCTCTACACTTTCCTCTCTTCCTCTCCAGCCCTTCCCTTCCCCGCTGCTACAGATTGCTGGTGGGATACAATTGGTGATTATCCCTTACCACATCCAGCTCCGTTTTCTCCAGGACATCCACCAGCACCTCAATCTTGGTCTTGTTGTTGAAGAGAAAGTCATCGTCCACCCACAGAACATATTTGGTGGTGACCTGAGATATGGCCAGGTTTCTACCAGCAAACCAACCCTGTAAGTGGCACAAGCTTAGATCAGCAGTTGCCCACCCTGGAGAATCACAGGGGGAGCGTCCCAATAGCCAGGCTGTACCCCCTCATGGATCATGTCAGAATCTGTGGGGGTGAAATCAATACACAGGCCAACGTTGAGAAGCACTGAGCCAAAGGGAGTCCATGTCTCAGGGAAACACAATAAGAGACAGTGACTTTCTGGGCGAAGATTGTGACAAAGAAAAGTTAGGAAGTTTTTCGTTGGCTTTGTGGACTCTATGAATGGACAGAAGTACTTTTTCATCTCACAGGGTTTCTGTAATTCTTCCTCTACTTCCTAAGAGATGTCAAGTTTGGGGGACATCTGAGAAGTATTATATCCACTTCCTTCTTTATGCATGCAGGAAGGTGTGTGGGAAGAGAGTTAGGGAGAGGAAGAGAAAGGAAGGGGCAGGCAGGCCCGCAGAGCCTAGTGTGGGTGGAATCAAGGGGCTGAGAGATTTCTCTGCTGTTGGAGCTATACTTCAGGAATCCTTGGGATGTCAGAGACCTCAAGTTACTTATAAGGACCTCTTGTCAATTTCCACACCAAATATGGTGGAAGATGAAACAACCACTTTTTTTTTTTTTTTTTTTTTTTGCAGTGCTGGGAATTGAACCCAGGGCCTTGTGCATGCGAGGCAAGCACTCTACCAACTGAGCTACATCCCCAGCCTGAAACAACCACTTCTTAATGCGGAAAAGCGAGGGTGACCCAATTTCTCTCCAAATCTGGAGTTAGCAAAGGGATTCAGGGAGAGGCCCCACTCCCTCCCAATCCAGGACTTCTCTTGCCTTTGGAGACCACTGAAGGAGCCCCCATCCAGGGTAGAACTGACTCTGGGACCCTCTTGTCTAGGGAGCAAAATATCCCCACCTCAGGGGGACATACCTTCCCGAAGGGCATTAGATAATACTCCACATAGTCATCTTTAATTTCCATGGGCTCCTTGCTGTCATCAGCCACGATCACAGTCACATCTGGGTAATACTTTCGAATACTCTGAAGTAGGACCTTAACCTTGTGGGGACGGAGGAAAGTCTTGGTGGCAATGGTCACCAGATTTCTGAGCTGCTTCTCTGAACAGAAAAAGAGTAGATGCCAGAGTTTCTTCTTGCAGGAAGCCTCACTGTCTTGACTTGCTTTCTGCGATACTTGGTTTTGTTATACAGTGCTGGGAATCAAACCCAGGGCCTCACAAAGGCTAGGTAAAGGCTCTACCACCAAGCCACACCCCAGTCCCTTGAGGGCTTTTTTCTTTTTTTTTCCCTTCCTTTAGTTTTTTTTTTTTTTTTTTGGTGCAGGTGTTGAACCCAACGGTGCTTAACAACTAAGTCACATACCCATACCTTTTTTTTAGATATATTTTATTTAGAGACAGGGTCTTGCTAAATTGCATAGGGCCTTGCTAAATTGCTGAGACTGGCTTTAAACTCCTGATCCTCCTGTCTCAGCCTCCTGAGCCACTGGGATTATAGGCACACTCCATGGTCCCTGGCCTGAGGGCTTCTTCATGCCACAGCCTGTCAGTATTTATGGACCCCATACCTCTTGTATCCAGGAGGTGCTTAATAAGAGTTTCTTGCTTGATTGGAAAATAAAGACATTTACAACACCCAACTTGTTGAAATTTTACATCTTTTCCTTTTGCTGGTTCTGTGGGCTCTGCTATGCCATCTTCTTACTCTCTGTTCAAATACGGCCCCCACTCACCGGTTAGCATTTTACATACACCCTGCTTCCATCTTAACACTAGAAGTTAACACACACAGACCTTCACCACTCAAGAAGTTCAACGTAGAGAGTCACAGAACCCAGGTCTACAGGAGTTGAGACCCGTCCCTGACATCAGATTCAAGTCCTAGGAGAAGCCTACCTGGTCTTTATCCTCAGGAAGATATGAAGGGAAAGAGGTTCGCTAAGAGATTGGAAGGCCTGAAATAGATTGTCCATTCTGAGGCATGTGACCTTACATAAAAGGTCGGAAAACGGTCAGTTTTTCCATGGAAAAGATCCCAAGGCTGGGCGGGGGATATAGTTAGTTGGATCCCATGGTTGGTAGAGTGCTTGCCTCGCAAGCCAAAAAAATAAAAAAATAAAAATAATCCAATGATGAGGGGCTGGGGTTGCACCACGTATATAAATCAATGAATAAAATAAAGGTCCATCAACATCTAAAGATTTTAATATAAAGATCCCATGATAAAACAACTGCAGCTGGGGTACGCACTCTGGATTCAGCCACTATGGGCGGAGCCGCACCAGGGGGCTGAGCTAGAGGACTTCAGCTCCGGCCGGTGTGGGTGGAGTTAACTGGTGAGCTGCATAACCCCAGGCAGAGATGATATCAGAATGACAGAAATCAGAAGTCATTCCAGAATCCCCTCAAAATTTTTGTCTTGCGCCTTTACTTCAGCTGAGACTGAGTCTGATGGAGGGGAAAAGAGACCAGTGGAAAGAGTCAAGTAAATTGTACTCAGCCTCAGCAACTTAGCCAGGCCCTAAGCAACTGAGCGGAATTCTGTCTCTAAATAAAATACAAGAAAGGGCTGGGGATGTGGCTCCGTGGTAAAGCGCCCCTGGGTTCAATCCCCTGTGCCCCTCCTCACAAATAATTGTCCTCAAGATCATGCTCAACCAATCCTCCCGACTCCTCCCCTTTTTAATCTTTTTAATTTTTTTTTTCCTTTTTAAAAATTAATTAATTATTTGGGGGCAATGCTGGAAATTGAAACCAGGGGCACTCTACTATCAAGTTACTTTTTATTCTTTATCGTTTTGAGACAAGGTCTCTCTAAATTGCCCTGGCTGACCTCCAACTTGTGATCCTCCTGCCTCAGGCCCTCGGATGGCTGGAACTACGGTGTGTACTGCAAGCCAGGCTCCTTTCCGTCTAACCCAGGACCTCACACTTGCTAAGCAAGCTCTCTACCACCGAGTTAGATCTCCAGTTCCGAAGCAGATCATTTTATAGGAACATTCTAAAATCAATTCAATGAACCTACAGAGCCAAAACCATTAAAGACACAGAATTGAGATTTTTGTCTCCCTTCTGTCAGTCCCATTCCCACTCCTAATCCCCAAACCTACTTGTCACTTGGACCAAAAAGAAAAAGATGCGAGTTTTAACAAACTTTAAGAGACATACAATTCCTACACCACCATATGATAAAGGAAGAATATTATTATCAGTATAATGCACTTCAGAAAAACAGCAAAACAGGGAAAGTAATTGACTGATTTTAATTTATCAAAGGATCAAACTTCTAGATGACAAGGGTCTCAGAAATCTCAGAAACAAAATCAAAAGGCAATGCCCAGGTCCTGCACAGATGGTGTACACCTATAATCCCAGCAACTCCAGAGGTTGAGGCAGAAGGATCAACAGTTCAAAGATGGACTGCGCAAGTTAGTGACACACAGTCTCAAAATCAAATAAAAAGAACTGGTGTGGGGGGCTGCAGTTGTGGCTCATTGGTGGAGCGCTTGCCTACCACGTGTGAGGCACTGGATTCCAGCCTCTGCACCACATATAAATAAAATAAAGGTCCATCAGCAACCAAAAAAAAAAAAAATATATATATATATATATATATATGAATAATTTTTTTAAAAAGAAAAGAACAGAACAGGGACACTGGGCCTGTAATCCCAGAGACTCGGGAGGCTAAGGCAGGAAGATTGCAAATTTGAGGTCAGCCTCAGTAACTTAGTGAAGCCCTAAGCACCTTAACAAGATCTTGTCTCAAAATAAGAAATAAAAAGGACTAGGGATGTAACTCAGTGGTATTAGTGGTAAAGCGCTCCTGAGTTCAATTCTTGGTACCAAAAAAAAAAAAAAAAAAAAAGATTGTGGATATTATTTCCACTGCATCTCTAACACTTTAAAAAGGTCTGGAAATGTAGCCCATCTTTAAAACAAATCTAAAGAAATAAAAATAAATAAATAGAAACAAAAAGTAAAAATAAAGAATTTAAAAATATGAAGTCAAAAGACCTTGGGATGAATTTTCTTTTGCTTATTTCTTTTATTTTTGAGACTGTTATTGTATTAAGCAAATATTTTAAATCTTTATCAATAGATACATAATGTTACTAGTTCAAAATTATAGTGTGATTTATATTTTCAATAGAATCTATTTGGATAAAACAAATTACATTTCAGACATATAAGTAATACATTTAAAAATGCCAAGTGGCTCAAAAGATCCATCCCTGTCCCCTAACTATTTGGTTTCCTCCCAGGAGACAACCAATATTTCTTCTTTATTTTTTCATAATCAAAAGGCATGAACATACATTCTTTCTTTCCCTTCTTTTATTTTAAAAGCTTACTCTTCATTCACTTCTGCGTCTTGCTTATATCTTGGCAAGCATTTCATATCATCACTGGGGAGTGCTTGCCTAGCATGCACAAGGACCTGAGCTACTTCCCTGGCCCCTCACATGCACCTCTTTTCTTTTTTAGCATCAAACATTCTAGTCCCAGGTGCAGTGGCGCATGCCTGTAATTCCAGCAGCTCGGGAGGCTGAGACAGGAGGATCGGAAGTTCAAAGCCAACTTCAGCAAGGACAAGGCACTAATCAACTCAGTGAGACCCTGTCTCTAGATGAAATACAAAATAGGGCTGGGGATGAGACTCAGTGGTCAAGTGACCCTGAGTTCAATCCCCCATACCAAAAAACAAGAATGTTTGCTAAGTTAATTATAATCAAGTTATTTAATCATCTGTTGCAACAAATACAAGTGTTCCGAGCAAGTCAAGGTTCTTATCCATTTGAGAATCGGTCTTGCTCACTAGGACATGTTCTGGTGTATTGTTCACATCGTCATAGTATAGATGGGTATCATCCAATGAGGAATCTCAGAAAAAAATTTTTCTCCTAACAGCATGTGCTATTCTGATAATGGCCAGTGTGGTTACCAAAAGTACAATTTTGATTTCTTTTTCTTAAAACAGTTGATTTTAAAGAATAAACGTTTCCCATTATGAAAAAAAATATTCTATTCATTTATTTATTTATTTAATATTTTTTAATACTGGGAATTCAACCATGGGGTGCTTAAACACTGAGTCACATCCCCAGCCCTTTAAATTTTATTTATTTATTTATTTGTTTGTTTGTTTATTTATTTATTTTAAGTTTTGAGACTGGGTCTCCATGAGTTGCATAGGGCTAGCCTTTGAACTTGGAATCCTCCTGCCTCAGCCTCCTGAGTCTCTGAGATTACAGACTTGTGCCATCACACCCGGCTTGAGCATATATATTTTTTGATACTGGGGATTAAACTCAGGGGCACTTAACCACTGAGCCACATCCCCAGCCCTTTTTTGTATTTTATTCAGAGACAGGGTCTTGCTAAGTTGCTCAGGGCCTCGCTGAGTTGTTCAGGGCCTCGCTGAGTTGCTGAGGCTGGCTTTGAACTTGCAATCCTCCTTCCTCAGTCTCCCAAGCCACTGGGATTACAGGCATGTGCCACGGCACCCAGCTTGAGCATGTATTTTAATGTCTAAAAATATTGCTAAATTAAATTTTTTTGTGAACTGAGCACTTTTCCTTATTAATTTATAGGTGTTCTTAAGTAAAATTAGGCTTTACTGTGTATTTAAGATGATTTTTCCCCAATTTGTCCATTGTCATTTGAATTTGCTTGGTGGGCTTCTGACATAAAGACATTCTAAAATGTTATCTATCTTATGTTTTTAGTCTCTGGGCTTTGTGTCATGTCTCACATTCTGACATTACTTTTTAAACTCTATGGGTTTTTTTTTTTTTTTTTTTGTACTTTAAAAAATATCTAGATATCTGATCTATTTGAAACTTATCTTGGTATGAGCTGTAAGATAGAGTCAACATTTTATCCTCCACAGCTACAGTGATCCCACAGGATTTCTGAATAATCCGTCTTTAACTTGCTAATTTGTCCCATTTAATTTGAAAATCCACCTTTATCACACAGTGAGATTCTAATATGTATTGGGTCTATTTCTGGGTTTCCAATTTGATTCCATTGAAGTACCTATTCATTCCGCAGTACCACTTAGTTTTTATTACTATTACTTATTAAAATGTTATAAGTCACCAGGCAGTCACTCATACCTGTAATCCCAATGGCTCAGGAGGCTGAGACAGGAGGATGACAAGTTCAAGGCCAGCCTCAGCAACTTAGCAAGGCTCTGTGCAACTTAGACCCCGTCTCAAAATTTTTTTTAAAATGATGGGGGATGTGGCTTAGTAGTTAAGTGCCCCAGGGTTCAATTCCCAGTATCAAAAAAAAAAAAAAAAAAAAAAAAAAAAAAAGGTATAATTCACTCTTTTTTTTTTTTTTTTTTTTTTTTTTTTTCCAAATAAGCTTGAACCACATAGCAAGTAAATATAGTAAAGCAATACTAAGGGAATGTGTCCTAGAATTTTTTTTTCCCTTCAACAAAACTGGTGCTCAAGAATCCCACCAGCCCTGTGGTTGTGATCAGTACTCCTCCATCTCAGAGGTGGCCCCTCCAAATTTCAACCAATAGCTCTACCAGGTACCACTGTGGAGCCCTAAGGACAAGAGCCTTACCTGGTCCGGGGTCATATAACTTGGGTATGACAGGATGGCGGATGGTCACAGGGAATTTGGCCACTGAGGACTTGAACTTCAAACTCACTGGAGGAAGAAAACAGGTCAAAGCCTGAGCCGCATCACATCTGGATGGAACTCCACGCTGCCCCCGGGAAGCTGAATTGAGAGGCTCAGGTGAAGGTGGTAGAGTGAGTGCTGGCAGGGACAAGATTGAGGACCCCACAGAGCTTAAGGCACTGGGGCTCCTGACCCTCCCTGGGGCCTCCTGATGAATGCTCCGGAGCTCTCGCTTCTTCCCGGTGAGAGTGTGCCGGGTGGCGCGGGCTGTAGACCCCAGGGTCTGGGTTAAGATTGACCGCGTTGCGTACTCTCTGAAACACCTTGAATACATCACTTCACTGCCTTCTCTACAAAACCAGGACAATAGTGCCTGCTCCATTTCACCTCACAGGGTCATTTTCTGAAGGGGAACGTTTTAAAATCTGAAGGTGGGAAGAACTATTTTTTTAGCTAGCAGTCGTGAGCGACCTATCCCATGTTGTCTTCTGTTGGTGTCCTGGGAATGCACCCATGTGGCTCCTTAAGAGAAAGGGGTTCTTTGGGTTGATCCAGAAGGAAACCGACAAATAGCAGAAATTGTTTTCCCGGGGGTTTCTGGAGTAGGGAGAGGAGACAAATCACTGCCCTTGGAACTGGGAGTCCCCCCACGTGCCCAGGCCAATATATGGATGCACAGACTGGCTCCCTTCTCTCTCCTCTCCAGGCTGAAGGCTGTGCTTTGGGAACTGCAGGGTGACAGAATTGGATGGTGTTATGGTTTGGGTAAGTCCCCCTCAAAGGTCTGAGGCTTGGATACCAGTGGGGGAGGGGGAGGAGCCTTTAGGAGGTGGGACATTGGGAGGGCTTCAGGTATTTGTTATGACAGAACACTAACACAGGTGGTTTCCTCAGCGAGCCCATCCTTGTGTGATGGGAGCCGCATGAATGATCTATTTCCGTCCCTGAGTCACTGGATGGGATCAATGGCAACATAGGAAGAGTGTTGGGAGCAATAACTGGGAAGTCTGGTTTTAGAAACAGGTGCAAATGAAGAATCTTAAACACAGGCAGGCTTCCTGGAGGAAGAAGACTGAGGAGGAATCCCAGGGATATTTTCTAGCTCCCTAGGCATTTGCAATCCAAAGACAGGCTCTCACCCGTGTCCACCCAGTGGTGCTGGTACACTGTGCTGGTGTATGTCACATGCTGGAGGATGAACTGCAACAGCTTCCGGCTGCTGGTTGAAATGATCATCTCTTTCCGGCCTCTGCCGTGCACGACATCACCTGGGACATCAGCGAGGGTGTTCAGTGACCCTAGAGAAGCTTTCAGGGTGACCTAGGGTAGCATTAAGTTTATTCACATTATTATGCATCTATCAATCACCACCATCCATTTCTAGATCTTCTTCACCAATTCCAACTGATTCTTTGTAGTCATTTAACAATAAGTTCCCATTTCTCCTTCCCCTAGCCTCTGTCGGAGAGATGCTAAATGCCAGAAATGGAAAATATCCGTTCTCAGGAAAAACACATACGCAGGATGGCCAGCAGGGGGCAGAGCACAGAAGAGCTAGAGAGACATCTGGGCTAAAGGACAAGGTAGCTGACGCTGTACCCTCCCCACCTATGAAATCCTAGACTGTCTTAGGACTCCTGTGTGTTTAAGGGCCTGCTTCTGCAAATATAGTGTATTCCTTGGTTTGTGAGGTACCCCTCTTCTAGATTTCTTCTTACTCTTCTACAAGATTTGTTCTTGCTGTTGTTTTGTGGTACTGGGATCAAACCCAGGACTTCACACATGCTAGGTGAGCATTCTACCACTGAGTCACAACCCAGCCCTATTTTGTATTTTATCTAGAGACAGAGTCTCACCGAGTTGCTTAGGGCCTTCCTCAATTGCTGAGGCTGGCTTTGAACTTGTGATCCTCCTGCCTCAGGGTCCCGAGCTGCTGGGATTACAGGCGTGTGCCACCATGCCTGGCCTTACTGCTGGTTTTGACTGTTTGCCAACTCCTCCTTGCTCTAACCTCCAAAGGGAAATTTTCAGGGCTTGATCAGAGACCCTTTTTCCTTCTTACTTTATACCTTCCTGCTAGAGTATTTCACCTGTTCTTATAGCTTTAAATACCAATTTTTTGTGAATGGTTTCAAAACTTGTCTCCAGCTCATTTCTTTTGATGATCCAGCTGCCTGGTTGGTGGTCCTGCTAGGAAATTTTGCAAACAACTCGAACCCAGTGTCCTCGACACTGAATTACTGATAGTTTTGATACTGTCAGAAACTACTGATAGATCCCCATTGCCCTATGTTGCACCCCATGTTTCTCCCTGCCTTGTGAATGGCACTTCATCCACTCACCGGCTCAAGCCCCCAAAGGGAAGGCGTTCTTGTTCTCTCCTTTTCCTCTCACCTACAGCCCATCTTGGAGCAAGCCCTGCCAGCTCTACCTTAGACCTGCAGCTAGCAGTGGACCACCTCTCCCCACCCCTACTGCCACCTCTACACTACTCTCTGCTTGTTTTCTGCCATAGTCAAGTCGGTTTGTTTGTTTTTGGTGCTGGCGATTGAACCCAGAGGCACGTTACCACTGAGCTGCATCCCCAGCCCTTTTTGTTTTTTATTTTGAGACAGGGTCTCACTCAATTGCCTAGGACCTTGCTAAATTACTGAGGCTGACCTTGAACTTGCAATCCTCCTGTCTCAGCCTACGGAATCACTGGAATTACAGTTGGGTGCCACTATACCCGGCAATAGCCAGGTATCTTTATGAAAATCAACTGGATTGGTCTATACCCAAAGGACTTAAAATCAGCATACTACAGTGATGCAGTCACATCAGTGTTTATAGCAGCTCAATTCACAATAGCAAAGCTATGAAACCAACCTAGGTGCCCTTCAATAGGTGAATGGATAAAGAATATGTGGTTTATATACACAATGGAATATTACTCAGTCATAAAGAAGAATGAAATTATGGCATTTGCCAGTAAATGGATGGAACTGAAGAATATTATGCTAAGCGAAATAAGTCAATCCCTAAGAAATAAAGGCCGAATATTTTCTCTGATATGTGAATGCTAATTCACAAAAAGGGGAAGGGAAGAATAAGGGTATTTTGGACTAGACAGAGGGGAGTGAAGGGAGGGAGAGGGTATGGGGGTAGGAACGATAATAAAATGAATTGGACATTATTACCCTGTGTGCATACATGATTACATGATCTGTGTAGCTGCACATCATGTACCAGATGAATGAGAAGCTATACTCCATTTATGTACGATGTGCCAAAACGCATTCTACTGTCATGTGTAACTAATTAGAACAAATAAAAAGATATATTAAAAAATAAAAGAAGGCTTCTTCTCTGGGAAAACACCAAATAGCAGATGACGGTGGTGCAGCCAGAGGGCCCGGAGGGCCTGGGGGCCCTGGAATGGGTGGCCACAGCGGCTTCCATGGAGGCTTCAGCAGCAGTCTCCCAGGCCATGGCCGAGGCGGAGGCTGGGGTCAGGGCTGGGGCCGTGGTGCTCGCGGAGGCAAGGCGGAAGACAAGGAGTGGATCCTGGTCACCAAGCTGGGCCGCCTGGTCAAGGACATGAAGATCAAGTCCTTGGAGGAGATCTACCTCTTCTCTTTGCCTATCAAGGAGTCTGAGGTCATCAACTTTCTCCTGGGGGCGTCACTCAAGGATGAGGTTCTGAAGACCATGCGTGTACGGACGCAGACTCGTGCTGGCCAGCGGGCCAGGTTCAAGGCATTTGTAGCCACCGGGGACTACAATGGCCATGCTGGACTGGGAGTAAAGTGCTCCAAGGAGGCAGCTGCTGCTATCCAAGGACCATCATCCTGGCCAAGCTCTCCATTGTTCCCATGCGGAGAGGCTACTGGGGATACAAGATTGGCAAGCCCTACACTGTCCCTTGCAAGGTGACTGGACATTGTGGTTCTGTGCTGGTGCGGCTCATCCCTGCCCCCAGAGGTACTGGCATGGTCTCAGCCCCTGTGTTCAAGAAGCTGCTGCTGCTGGCTGGTACTGATGACTACTATGCTTCTGCCAGGGGCTGCACCGCCACCTTGGGCCATTTCACTAAGGCCACCTTTGATGCCATCTCCAAGACATACAGCTATTTGACTCCCGATCTCTGGAAAGAAACTGTGTTCACCAAGTTTCCCATCAGGAATTCACTGACCATCTTGTGAGAACCCACACCAGAGTCTCTGTACAGAGGACCCAGGCTCCAGCTGTGGCTACAACATAAGAGTTTTTATACAAAAAATAAATAAATAAATAAAATGAATGAAACCTGTTTAAAAAAAAAAAAAGAAAATGTGGTATATATACAGAATGGAATATTACTCAGTCATAAAAAAGAATGGCTTTATAACTTTTGCCAGTAAATGGATAGATCTGGAGACTACTATGCCAAGAGAGATAAGCCAATCCTCCCCCCAAAAGAGATCAAACTTTCTCTCTGATATGTGGACAAACAGTAAGGTCATGAGCAACCACTGTCATTGGATTAGACAAAGGGGAATGAAAGAAAAGGGAGGGGGGACAGAAATAGGAAAGACAGTGGAATGAAATCTGACATTTCCCATGTACACATATGAATATACCATAGTGAATCTCCACATCATGTACAACCACAAGACTGGGATCCTAATTAGTATAAGATGTACTCCATCTTTGTATAAATTTGTCAAAATATAACTCTATTGTCATGTGTAATTAAAAAGACCAGGTAAAAAATCAACCGTAATCCCATCAGCTTTGGAGGCTGAGGCAGGAGGATTGTGAGTTCAAAGCCAGCCTCAACAGACTAGCAAGGCCCTAAGCAACTCAGTGAGATCCTGTCTCCAAATAAAATACAAAAGGGGGCTTGGGATGTGGCTCAGTATTAAGTGCCCCGGGTTCAATCCCCAGAACCAAAAAAAAAAAAAATTTACTGGAATGTCACTGTTGCTGAAAATGTGAGTCAATCAATAGCGACTCTCTGAGAATCAAGTTACTATGGGAGAGACTGAGACAACCTCCTGCCTTCGAGAACCTGGTATTCCGGTGGGGAAGAAGTCAACAAGCACAGAGTCACACACACAGTTCCTCAGGTACAGATAAGGGCAGAGCTCAGTGGTAGAACACTCTCCAGGAGTCCCTGGGTTCCAGCCTTCCACTACAAATAAACCATGTAGAAAACAAAACAAAACAAAATGCAGTGTAATGAGAAAGTGACAGTAACGAGGTTCGGGGTTCGGGGTGAGCTCAAGGGGAGGGGAGACAGAGAAGGCCTGTGGAGGACAGAATGAGCTCACTCATCTCCATTCCATGCTCCCTCTGGATGCACAGGTGGGAAGCCAAAGTCACCTTTCCCCCAGGTCCCTCTTTCGGGTTCTGGATGAGAGTACAGCCCAGCCGTGAGATGTCCCTTCAGAAGACCTTGACTTGGTGCATTCCGTAGGGAAAGAAAGGAGGACACTGAGCACCTTTGTCCTGCCAGCCTGACCCCAACGGAGGCCCTCCAAGGCAGCACCCACGACCCTGCCAGCAGCTTCCTGTGCAGCAGAAACGGCAGCTGCCGTGGTGGCCCCGTGCTTTTGTGTGGCCTTGGGAGTTCAGCCACTCCCAAGGCCAAGGAGATCTTGCTTCTACACACACAGCCTACCTGCTCGCCCACCTTGGGCTTGTGTGACATTTCATCTGGACAGGGGCAAGGACAGCAGGATGCCCAGTGCAAAAAATGCTGGGAAGGGGACTCTTACCTTATAGACTGGGACCTCTGGACCTTCATACTGGAGACCTGGAGGATGCGGGGAAAAGGACAAAAAGTGCCGTTTGAGAAGTTGCCAAGGCTTCCTGGTGCTCTCCCCTAACGACACATGCTTGAGAGACCCTACAAGTGTCACCAGTTATCCAGTGTGTGGGCTGACACGACCCCCTCTCCCCCAGAGCTGTCAGATGGGGCCACAGTCTTTCTCAAACCCAGTGTTTCTAGGGCCTCCAGAACTCCTCCCCAGCTTTGGGTGCCAGGAATTCACTTGACCCCTTCCAGGTGACTATGAGCTGAAGGGAAGGCAGCAATGGAAACAATGACTCGTCCTTAGATGAGGGACCTGAAGTCATCAAATTCACAGATATAGGAAGGAGAAGGGGGGTTGCCGGAGGCTGGGAACGCGGAGTTGTTGTTAAATGGGAATAAAGTACCAATTGGAGCCTGGTATGGTGGTGCCCGCCTATAATCCCAGCAGCTCCAGAGGCTAAGCAAGAGGATCGCGAGTTCAAATCCAGGCTCAGAAACGTAGCGAAGCCCTAGGTAACTCATCGAGACTCTGTGTCTAAATAAAATATAAAAAACAGTCTGGAGATGTGGCTCAGTGGTTGAGCGCCTCTGGGTTCAATCCCTGGTACCAAATAGAAAGTACCTATTTGGAGGGCTCAGGGTGCGGCTCAGTGGTAGAGTGCTTACTGAGCATGTGCAAGACCTTGGGTTCCATCCCCAGCACTGTTAAAAATAAAAATTAAATTAAAAATTTCAGTTGGGAATGGCAAAGAAGTTCTAGAGATGTCTAGAGATGAATGATGGTTGTACTATAATACGAAAATACTTAATGCCACTGAACTCTGCAGTTAAAAATGGTCAAAATTATAGTTCGTGTTATGTATATTTTACCGTAATTAAAAAGTATCATCCAAAATAGAAAAGCATTTTTTAATTGGCTATTCAAAAGCTGGACATGGTGGTGCACACCTGGAATCCCAGCTACTTGGGAGGTTAAGGCAGAAGGATCTCCAGTTCAAGTCAGCCTGGGAAACTTAGTGAGACCCTGTCTCAAAATAAAATAAAAAGGGCTAGGGTTGCAGCTCAGAGGTAACTTGCTCAGTATGGGGAGACCCTGGGTTCAATCCTCGGCACCACAAAAAAATAAATAAATAAAGCTATTCAAAGCCATTATCAATTCACTCCAAATATATTTACTTTAGAATCTCTATTTTTATAATATGTCTAATTCTAATTCAAACACACTTCTTTATGCGGCCTGAATAAGCTTACTAGGCTCTCACCATCTAGAGAATTGGCAACACAGTTGATTTCAGGACTGGGTTGTATTTCAAAGGTAGAGCGTTTCAAAAGCAAGGATGGCAAGAACCGAAAGGAAGGGAGCAGGCTCAGCTGGATCAGGGACTGAGGCTTCGACATGCTTCTCCCTTCCCTTTGTCCCATCTGGGAGGCTCAGTCACAGCTCTAGCACCTGCCTCAGGCACTCTCTCATTGCTACCTGTTTGACATGTGACTAAATAATTTGGGTCTTGCTCGTTAATGTTGGACCTAAAGAGGGCTCAGCTGGCTTCATGAGACATGCCCCTTCCCAGGTGTCATTGCCACCCAGCACATACTTGCAGGGTTCATGATGGGACTGTCGACTCAAGATGCCAAGAGCCCACAGCAGAAGAGTCCACCACCAGACAGGCCCACAGAATCCACCATCTCTGCACTGGGGGAAGACGTGTGCACACGCAGGCTCGTGCCGCTTGTCTCTTCTGGTGATCTTGCACTTGGTTTTGAAAAGGGATGGGATGCTGAACTAGAGGAATGCGTAAAATTCTACCACGGAGGAAGTTTTAACCAGCATAATCAGCTTTTCAAAATGCCTTCCCTAGAGACCAGCTCACACACTGCCTTTGCCCTTCATGCTGGAAGATTCCATAGAGTCAGCTTTGCCCTAAGATTCTTAAGAGACCCACTGCTTTCTGTTCTCTTCTATATTTTCTTGGTTCCCAAGGAAGACCACAGCTACTAAGGGCGATTCCCAATTGTGAAACCAGGGAGGCTTCTTGAACTGTGCTGTGTATACAGCAGGCATTCAATGAATGACTTTTGCTCTACCCTTTGCCTAAGAAGAGTGAGAATAATGCCTGCAGCCTCCTAGGAGGTTGGCATACCTACCTGGGATGAGAATGGTGTGCAGGGGCATCACCTCTACTCCGTGGACTGGGTACCCAAAGGGGATGTTGGGCTGAGCCAGCAGGGGTGGTGGGCGTGGCAGCCCTTCTCTGCAGGAGAATGCAAACATGAGCAGCTGCCCTGATGCTGGTCCCTGGAGGGTCCTCAAGGTGGTTCCTGCACACACAGCTTTGCCCTTCCCATGGTGAGAAATCAAAAGTACATTGTTTCTGTCCCCCTCCCCATATCTTTATTTTCACCCCTTACCCAGGCTCTATTCCACAAACGTACTGAGGCAGTATACAACAAAGCAAATGAAAATGAAAAATCACAATAAAAAATGAAGTTATTAGACCGCAGGGGCCAACCCTCCTGCAGTAGCTGAAAACCAACATTATATCTGAACTTCCTGGTAGCCAGATATAAAGTGATTGACACTCAGTATACTATCACCAGGGAGCTGCAGATCCATTCCTAAAGGGAAGGAAACTATCTCCAGTGCCAAACTCAAAAGTAACTATATCACAAGAAATTTGATAATGGGTGGTTGTTATCTCAATATTTGTAAAGCAAACCCAGTAACTATTTTTATGTTTTGTTGTAATTGTTGATAACCTTCAGTCAAGGGCAAAAGTCTACCAATCCAGGAAGAGAGTCCTCGAGGCATGAATGCGCGGTTGAAATGTAACTTTTAGGGATACAGTTTAACTATGCATATCACTGAAATTACCTTGGGAAAAGATTAGACTACTCCAGTGAATATGCATACAAATAAGAAAAAGTTAAAATTTTCAAATGAAAAGGGGCATAAATAGGCAATTAGCAGATGAGAAGACACAAATGACAATAAACACGTGAAACTTGCTTCACTTCAATATTGATCAAGAAATGTGGATTTAAAAAATAATGAAATACTTTTCTCATTAAAGTTTTGTTTAAATTTGATGAAAGCAAACACTAGTTAGGTAGAGGACGTGTAAGTTACCACACTCACCCACTCCTCATGCAAGTGTGTACCAATGTAGGTCCTTTGAGAGTAATTAGGCAGTATCTATTAAAAGTAAAAATAAGGGGCTGGGGTTGTAGCTCAGTTAGTAGAGTGCTTGCCTCACAAGCACAAGGCCCTGGGTTCAACCCCCAGCACTGCAAAAAAAAAAAAAAAAAAAAAAAAAAAAAAAAAGCAAACGACTATATGATCTAGCCACAGGTCAGATGTGAAGTAAAAAGAGAAATAGAGGTATGTGGAAAACAATAAGATACGCATAAGGATGTTCACTTCAGAATTGTTTAAAATAATCATCCTAGCTGGGTGTGATGGCGCACACTGGTAATCCCAAAGACTCAGGAGGCTGAGGCAGGAGGATTGTGAGTTAGAAGCCAGCCTCAGCAACTTAGCGAGGCCCTAAGCAACTCAATGAGACCCTGTCTCTGAATAAAATAGAAAAATGAGCTGGGGATGTGACTCAGTGGTTAAATGCTCCTGGGTTCAATCCCCAGTGCCAAAAAAAAATAAATAAATAAATAAAAATAAATACAGTGTAATGAGAAAAGTGGTAACAGAAACACTCAAAACTCATCACTTCCTAAGTATCTTACTATAACCTCTGATCTCGAAGCTATTTACATCTACTCTTTCTGTGTGGTGGGGATATTTTGTAATTGTGACCTACTGTGTTTCTCTTTCCAACTCCACATTCAGTAACATCACACTGGGAACTTAAAATCAGCTATGGTGTAGGTATTTCCACCATGGAAACTGGCAAACACTCCAAATGAGGGTAGCCCTGTCTGGACCATTGTTAAACATTTAATAACACCCCCAATAAACAACACTCACACTCATGAGTATCCTCTTTACTTTTAAAAACACCAATGATTGTATATTGTACAAACTTCTTGCATCTTGCTTTTAGTAGAGCTCTGTCCCCTATCAATGCATCTAGATTTACCAAATTCCTTTTACTGCCTGAAACTTCTGTCCTCACAATCGCTCCTCTGTGCTGAGGAAGTGAACCACACTTACCTTCCTGACTGCCAGGCCTGTGCTAAATTGGAGACACAGGATTACACAAAGCTACTAATAAGAACACTAACCCACCTGTTCAATAACAAATATAAATCTGGGCTTTGACTGTTACCTTGTCCTTGAATATTCTTTTCTCATTTCTCAGGTATGGAATCCATTCTCCCTCCTAAGATCTACCGTGTCACTCCCTCTATAACTACTGTGTTAACGCTGAGCTTTGAGTCAAACTCTTGAGTTTCCACCCAATTTGTTAAACACATGCCCACATTCACTCACTATTCAACACTGGGTTCCGTCACCTGTGTCACCATGGTGGCACAAGGAAAGTGTTAATGTGAACAGACACTTGATTATAGGGAAGGATGCACTTTCAACACTGTAAGCTCATGGAGTGCAGGATCTGTATTAGATTTATCTCTGTCCCTAACTCACACCTTGCCCAAAGCAGGCATTCGATATAGTCCATGCGCTAAATAAGAAAGATGTGAGGAACCAGGAGGAACTGAGCATCTCCCTGCCCAGCTATCTTTGTCCTCACCGGCACAAGACCCAGTACACATGAGATTTTTTAAAAATTTTTACTTTCTTTCCTCATCTAATGATTACATTATGATTTTGGTATGGAATAATATTCACTGTGTATGTTATTGTAACTATGTTCACCTTAATCATGAACAAGCCATGGACTATTTTTGCCAATTGCTACATTCTCTTTGTCAAACTTAATCCTCCCTGTTTGCTTAAGTTTTCTGTGTGGCATGGATACGTGACCTTGGAACTCTGAGCCAATAGTTGGAGTCTCTCAGTATATTTAAATGCATCAGGCAGTGTGCCTGTTCACCACTGTCATAGAAGTGTCTCCTACCGCCCTATTTCTGCCCCTCTGTTGACCTGAGGCTTTGCTTGCTGCATGACTATCTTAACCACCATCCATGTCAATCATTATTATTGGGCTCTGTTGGCTTCTGTTTATACCTGTATTGCCTTGTATAATCCCAAGAGCCCATTTCCATAAGGAAAGGAGGGGACGATGAGGACATGCCCGGGAGCTTCTCCAGCTTCATAGGTTTCCCCACATGGAATCAGTCCCTTCTGATAATTCCTTTGCCCAGCTCCCTCCACCTCAGCACCCCACTCCACGACCCCTTAGCCTTCCCCTGCCTCTCCCCATCTCACCCCCTGGGACTCTTCAAACCCCCTCTCTGTTCCTTCCTTCCCCACTGTGTGCCTACCGCATATTTGCATACCTGGGGTGTTCCCTCCTGTAATGACCAACAGTCCCCATCTGCCCAGGGTGGAGACAAAAGCCGGGTTCCCATACAAGCATGTCCCCTGTGTTTCCCCTCATTTTACGCACACTTGCGAAGGCTTTCTTTGTGTCAGGTCTTGAGTCTCTGGGTACAGAGACGTCATGAGTCAGTGGCAGAAAGAGATCCAGAGATGATCAGACAAATGGTCTCAAGGGACACAGGCAGAGGGCATTGTGGGAGGCCAGGTTCTACTTGAGGTGAGAATTTGTCACACCAATGTATGACCATCTGCATACTTAGGTTTGTTTATTATTTGCTTATTCATTTATGTTGCAGTACTGGGGGTCGAACCCAGGCCTTGCAAATGCTGGGCAAGTGCCCTGCCATGAAGCTGTGTCTCCAGCCCCCACTGTCCAGAATCTTAGGATGATCATGATGAGTGTTAAATCATATTTGTTATTACAACTACAAAGCAGATACAGTTTTAAGCCCTTTCCATCTATCAACTTCGTAGATCCTCAGGATGACTCTAACAGAGAAGACTTAGCAGCTTGCCCAAGGTCACTAGCAGAAGGTAGAGGCTCCAGGCCCTGAGTGTGGCTGGCCTGCCTCCCACCGCCCAGTCCCATTGCTCTGCACACAGCCAGGTGTGCCATGTTCAAATCCATGGCAGGATCATCTGTGTATCCCACTGGCAGTGTGGTTTTCAACACGCCCTTCCTACTGGTGCCTGCATCTCTTTCCTGGGGACAGCCTCCACTTGAGTGTGGTTTAGGGGGTAGCCGTTCACTCCAAAAATCAAATAGGGAGAGATCTGACTCACTCCTTCCCTTACTTTTGATTAATGACTTAGGCTTAGTTGACAGAGCACTAAGGCAGTGACCTGGGGACAGGATATTGCAGAGTTAATGACAACATAGGCAGCAGAAGGCTATTGGCCTGTCAGCTCTTGTCCAACTTCCCAGCCTGCCCATCTTGCCATCTAGGGATCGGGTGAGATCCCAGAATCTTTCCAACCAATTCCCCCTTGATATCAACCAGAGAATCAATTTCCTCCTTTTTCAATTAATAGTCATAGTTGATACACCTTGAGGTTGGCACCTCTTTTATTTTAAAAAAGTGACACACCCCCTTGCACAAATGGCAGGTGGACTGTATGTTCCCAATATATAAATGAATAAAACAGCACAACTTGGTAATGAGCACAGAGTCACCCGCTGTGAGGTTCTACCACCAACATCACCCTTAACAACTAGTCTCAAAATACCTCCATTCCCTTTTTCTTCTTCTTTTATGAGATGTTTTATGCACGCACACTCCATAAATCTTCAAGTGAGGATCATGTCCTGGATTCCCTTCTCATCCATTCCCGATAGCTCCTCCCAAGAGAAGGAGGTCCTGCTTTTTCTCTTAGGACCCACTCCAACTCCCAGACCCACCATCCCCTATGGTCCGCCTTACCTCCTCTGAAAGTGTTCAAATTCAGCCTGTCTCCTTGCCTGCACGGCTGGGAGGTCGCTGTGGTTATAGGCATCCTGCAAGTTATAACCTCTTCGCCCTTTGGAGGTTACACATTTGCACTGCTGTTTAGGGAACAGCCTAGAACAAGCGAGAGGGCTGTAAACATGGGTTGGGTGGGAGGGAACCTGAGGCCTAATCCAGTGTGTCCCTCACTCTAAGGATCTCCTTTCCCACACACAGCTGTCCTAACTGTCCTAACTGGGTCAAGACCCTGGACTCCTCCAGTAGTGGCTCTTCACGGAGACACAGGGAGGGAGGGAAGGGGAAGGGAGGACTAAAGACAACCCCCCTCCTCTCTCTCTCTTGCAAGGTGGAGCTTGCAATCCTCCTGCCTCACCCTCTCAAGTTGCTGGGATTACAGGCATACACCACAGCACCTGGTGTCGCCCCTCTTGAATTGTCCCCTGCACCTATCCTTTTTCATCCTGAGAGCCACAGAAACCTCAGCCATGTCCCAGGGAAGAGGGCAGAGTGACAGGAAGGCAATGTCTCCCTTTAGTCTTGGTCTGTAGGGCCCTCCAAAGTTTTTAAGGGATTTTGCTGAGTGCTATATAGAACAGAGACCAGGACCTGTGGACCAGGCTCTTTCCTGGTTCCTACAATTGGGTATCACTTTAGCAAATCAGCAGAGGTTCAGGAAGAAAGGGAGCTCTCTGTAAACTGGGCATAGCCAGGCTTAGTACACCACAAGGAAGAGAGAGAGCGCGGGAGGGCTAGGGTGGCTCACCAGATCCCATCATAGGAAAACAGGTTCCTGATGCTCTCCTTGGAAAGAAGCGTCAGTGGCAGGTGTGCATGGTCTGACTTGAAGCCACGGAACACTACCGGAAGGGACACACTTCTGAACATAAATAGAACAATGCCAAGTACCAAGATGAAGGCTAACGTCTTGAGAAGCCACGGAAATCGAGAGCTGATGGAAACACAAAAAAAGCAAAACACATGAACAACTCTTCCTTTTGGGTCTTTTTCTTATACTAGGCATATTGATCTGCAATGAAGGAGGCTCTTTCCATCCTTTTCTTGAGGCTTCCTTGAAGATGCCTTTGCAGAGGCTGCCTGCAAACCACAGGTTGGCCTTAGTGTCTGTCTCTTTCTTGGTGCAGTTGTGAATTCTGCCAGTCTCCCAGACATCTAGCTTGATGGGACACCGTTAGAGCAAGAACTGCTCTGCCCCAGGGTTGGATATCTCCTGGCCAAAGGGGTGTCCTGTCAGATCTTCAAAGGGGAGACTCTGTCCATCCCCAGGTCATAAACTAACAGTGCTGAAACTTCCTGCCACATCCTCAGTGGCCAGCAGCCTCCACCCTCCATGGGCAAAAGGGGCTGGAGGGCCGGGCAGAGGCCAGGTTCTCTTTGGTCATTTTTCTACAGCCCAGGCAGCTTTTCGGGAATTCTTTTCCAATTTAAGGCTAGTGTTCTCGACCACAGTAAAATAATCTGCAGCTGCCTGGGGCCAGGCTGAGAAACAGTGCTGGGAACACTTGCGCTGGGTTTAAAAGATTTAAATCTTTTTAACCCTTTCTTCTGGTGGTCGGCTATCCTTGCACACCATAGGCAGTGTCTTTTGGCACCTTCAAATTAGTTCCTGACAGTTCAGACCTCTTATCATGCAGCTGCATAAATGCCTGTACATACAGAATTTCTTTCATATACTTTACCCCTGACAGATCAACTTCAAAGTCAAGATTGTATAAGAATCCAGAAAAACCATTCAAAGGTCAGATTGTGTAACAGTAAACTGTCTTTCTCTTAGACAGGTTTATGCCTATAGGTGGCCCATGCAGCCAAGATCCCTCTGCTCAAGAGTACTGACTGGTAAGACCAGTGCAGCATGGCCCATGTCTTAAAGGGCCAGGAACAGACAAAAACAGGAGGACAAGAGAGGATCACTAAAAACAGGCTGACAGACAGGAACCTTTAAAACAGATAGACTTATTGTGAACCGAGCTGCTATAAACATTGATATAGCTGCGTCACTATAGTATACTGATTTTAAGTCTTTTGGGTATAGACCAAGGAGTGGGATAGCTGAGTCAAATGATGGTTCCATTCCATGTTTTCTATGGAATCTCCATATTGCTTTCCAGAGTGGTTGCACCAATTTGCAACTCCACCAGCAATGTATGAGTGTACCTTTTTCCCCACATCCTTGCCAACACCTATCGTTGCTTGTATTCTTGATAACAGACATTCTAATTGGGGTGAGATGACATCTTAGGGTAGTTTTGATGTGCATTTCTCTTATTACTAGAGATGTTGAACATTTTTTCATCTATATGTTGATTGCTCGTAGATCTTCTGTGAAGTGTCTGCTCATTTCCTTAGCCCATTTATTGATTGGGTTATTTGTATTCTTGGTGTAAAGTTTTTTGAGTTCTTTATAGATTCTGGAGATTACTGCTCTATAGATGAATGGATAAAGAAACTATGGTATATATACACAATGGAATATTATTCAGTCATAAAGAAGAATAAAATTACGGCATTTGCAGGAAATGCGTGGAGTTGGAAAATATCATGCTAAGCGAGACAAGCCAATCCCAAAAAACCAAAGACCCAGTGATTTCTCTGATTAGTGGATGATGATACATAGCCAGGGGTGGAAGGGAGGCAAGAATGGAGGAAGGATGGATTGTATAGAGGAAAATGAGGGATGGGGAGGGTGTGGGGTAAAGAAAAAGTAACAGAATGAGACAAACATCATTACCCTATGTACCTGTATGATTACGCAAATGGTGCAACTCTACTTCGTGTACAACTAGAGAAACGATAGTTGTACCCCATTTGTGTACAATTAACAAAAAAAAGACCTGCACATACAAATTTCTTCTACTTATTTTACTTTTGACACACCAACTCCAACTGCAAGATTGTAAAACAATCCAGAAAGCTTTTCAAAAGCCAGATCCTTACAGTAAAGCGTTATCTTAGACAGGCTTGTACCTATAGGTGGCACTTTCTTCAACTCACTTTACCTCTGACAGACCAACTCCAATTTCAAGATTCTACAAAAAGCAACACTGAGAGAGACAACCAGAGTGGAACCCCAAAACCAGGGTGAACGGCTGGGAACCTTTAAATTGAGTAGACAAGATCTTCCCAAAAGACTACCTACAGGATCAATGCAGTATTGGTCACATCTTAAAAGGGGCACTAATATATACAAACAAAACAAAAACACAGACAGACAACCAGAGGGAATTCACAAATCCAAGGCCAACAAAAGATGAGAACCTCCAAAAGATCCGAAGGAAGTTAATACCCCTAGATTCTCGAGTCCCACTTAACCATGACTCCTACACCAGTGGATGTGTACATCTACACAGATGTCCCCAGAAAGAGGGACCAGACGTTCCCACAAAGAGGAACCAGATATGTGGAATCAAAGGTCTCAGCATGCACACCAGGGGACATACCAAATGGCCAAGAGTGTTGTGACTTTACTGAGTTCAGTTTCCTTTTCTCAAAGTGGACCATGATGGAGAAACCTGTACCATTCAGGGAGAGAAGGCAGGAGTTTCCCGAAGCAAAAGGAGCTTTGGCAGCTGCAGGGACAGTCCCTCAGTCCCTTCCTTTACTCACAGGAACAGCTCCTCTGGTCCAACCATAGGCAAACTCACCTAAACTCTCCTAACTCTCCCGCAGTTGGTTCTCAACAAGTTCACCCGCCACCTTGCGTCCTCAGCACGGAAGTGGGGTTCCTTGGAAAGCCAGGCCTGCCCAAGGAAGCTGGAGGGCGGGCTGCTCTCAGATCCCACCTGGGGTACCAAATTTGTTGCCAGAAGCTCAGTCCTTGTCCCCTTGGGCCGATCCACTGACAAGAACATGGTTTTGAGAAGAAGGAAAAAGGTGTATTGCTTTGCTAGCCAAGGAGAAACACCGGGGACTCTTGTCCCAGAGGCTGTGATTTGGCCCATCCAGAGGAACAGGCAATTTTTAAAGAGGTGATTTGAAGGTTACATCCCCGCGTTCTGTATGAGAGTTGTAATTTGCTTGTTAATTTGGGAGATAGTCATTTCTGAGATCTGGTACTATCCCCAAAGTCTAAATTACTTCGTTGCTAGGGTGTGTGTGTGTGTGTGTGTGTGCGCTCAGGACAGATAAATCTGCCTAAAATGGGCAAGAAAGGTAATCCTGTTTCCCCTGAGATTAGGGAGGAGCAGGGAGAGAGGAAGGAAAAGAAACATGTCTGTTTTAAAAATGAGTTGCATGGCAGAGCAGCAAGGGCTGTATGCACAGTATCAAGCGGACCACGGTTACAGTCTGAGAGGCTTAGGAGTTAAGGGAACCTTCCACTTTTAGTCACAGTAGACTAGGCAATGCAGACCAATCTCATCACTGACGACAAATAGTAAAGCTGGAACACGCACTCGTGTGCACATGCATGCGCGTGTGCGCACATACACACACACACAACCTGCCTCAAAGTATCAGAAGGCTACCAAGATAGTGGGGGGTTGGGGAGCAGTCCCCTAGGAGGCTCCCAAATAACTCTGCCTCCAGGGATTCACACCTTTGTGTGAATCATCATCAACATGCACGTAGCATATGCCATTTCTGAGATTGGCTTCCTTCTTAACAGTGACCAGTCCTTTGGGAGTTGTCCTTGGCAGAGTTATTTTCACTTCCTCTTCATTTGCTTCCCTTCCTAACCCTTTTGATATCCCCTCCTAAATCTAAAGAGAAGCCCCACCTAAATGGTTAAGAGGTTAATTGCTCAAGTATCTTTCTTTAGATTTGCAGAACCCAGTCTGGAAACCTTCAGATAACATCAGAAGGTGTAACTGCATTTCCATGTCTTTTCTTTTCTTTTCTTTTCTTTTCTTTCTTTCTTTCTTTCTTTCTTTCTTTCTTTTTTTTTTTTTTTTTTTTTTTCCCAGGGATTGAATCCAGGGGCACTTAGCCACTGAGCCACTTCCCCAACCCTTTTTTTTTTGTATTTCATTTTTCTTTTTGTATTTCAGGGTCTCACTGAATGGCTTAGGGTCTCACTGAGTTTCTGAGCCTGGCTTTGAACTCAAGATCTTTCTGCCTCAGTCTCCCAAGCTGCTGGGATTACAGGTGTGTGCCACTAGCCAGGCAGTGTAATTCATTTTTAATTGTTAGTTGTCCGAAAATGAAAAGAAGGAGCCCATCTCTGTTGCATATGCCTGTAATCCCAGTGACTCAGGAGGCTGAGGCAGGAAAATCACAAATTTGAGGCTAGTCTCAACAACTTAGAGAGTCCCTGTCCCAAAATTTAAAAATAAATAAATAAAATAAATAAATAAATTGCTGGGGATGTCGTGGTAAAAAGCCCCTGGGATCAATTTCCCCCCAACACACACACAGAATTTTGTGCCTGATTCCAGCTGTTCATAAATGGATTCATTGGCATCAGTTTGAGTGTGAAGCCTGGGCACTGAACCCTAGCATTCTCCTTTTCAGTCATCCATAAAGGAATAAGATAGGGTGAATGCTGGAGGAACATTGGAATTCAAGCTTTAGCCAGGGACATGAATAAATGCAAGGGCTGTCTTCCTTCCCTCATTTCCCACATTCTCTGTTCAACGTGGGCTTCTTTTTATTTTTTCTTTTTATTTTTTCGGTGGTACTGGGCATTGAACCCAAGGCCTTCTACTTGCGAGGCTACCAACTGAACTATATCCCCAGCCCTTGGGCTTCTTTTTAATGTTCGTAAAATGTCATCTCATGAACACTTTTTTGCATTTTCACAAGATGACTTCCTTGTAGGCGTTTAGGGATTGTTCTAGAGTTTTGAGATATATAAAGAATATAAAGAAAATATACTTTGGGGATCAAAAAGAAAGCACAAAATTACTACTTCTTCATAGTTTATAAAAATTAATTTACACTTCCAAGTCACTTTTCCCCGTTAATTATTATTATGTTAGCGCTCTGGGCTATGGAGCAGACTCTCTCACTCTGCCTTGTGGATGTGCGCCTGAATTTGAAAACCAAATTTTCGAAATCCCAGGCTCTGAGCAAGCCGCGGAACGGACAAAAATAGCTCCTGAACTGCGCAGAGCCTGCGCGCCGGGGAACTGAATCCCTCTGATCGCCGCTTGGTCCTGGGTGCAGGAAAGAGGCCCTAGCCCTGGCCAATACTTCCGCGTTCCGAGCTGGGAGCCCCCAAGGTCGAATCCCTTGCTCTAATTCCCCCGCGACACATTCCCAGACTCGAGAGGTAAGGTCCACATCGAATTTGCTCACGGAAAAATCAGTTCCCGGTTCGTTTCTGCGGGCTCAGCGTTGAGGACCCAACCCCGAGTGCAACCGCTTCCGAACCCGTGGACCCCTGTTGCTGCTGCTGCTGCTGCGGCCACCTACCCCGGAGACGCGTTGGGCTTACGCGGCCCCGACTCTGCTCCTTCCCGAGACTTTTCTCTGCTCCGGGGATACTCACCTGCAGAAAATCATTCCGGATCACGCCTCTCTCCGATGGCCGAGATCGTGGGGCCAGGCAACCACTCCACCGACCGCCCAGAGCTGGTACGGGCTCAAGCAGGTTCTCTGGGGGCCCGGCAGGTGTAGGAAGCCGCCAGAGCTTGGGGCGGTGCATGCCCAGGTCCTGGATCTTCCTGTGCGCCCAGGTTGTTCCCGGCGCGTCAAAAGTTGTTTGTGGTTGTTTGGATTGGTTCCAGCGGACTTGCGGGTGCAAAGACCCGCCAATGACCCACGCCCGAAAGAACAACATAAAGTAATTATACTGACCTCTGCCCTTGTTTTTGGTGCTTACTAGCTAGTAGTGGACTCGACCCTAAAAGCCTGGTCTATGTCATTTCCTCAATACAACAGCCGTAGGCGGTGAGTACAGATATTAGTCCCAGGTTTAGGCTACGTGGGATAACCAGCTAGTAAGTGGAATTCGAACGGAATCTAGGTGACCCTGAAGCCCCCAAGCACTTTCTGTCCCCCGGACCCAGGGCTGAGAAAACAAGATGCCTTCGCTCTGCTTAGTGGTCTGAGTGGAAAGTCCAGGGACTCTCTGCTAGGGACAGTGTATTCCAAGTATTACCCAAACCTCAGGATCGAAAGGAACTGGGTGAGACTGGGCAGGAAGCAGGGTCGCGTCTCCACTTCCCACAAGTCCCCGTCCTTCTTTTGTTGCTCCCAGGTATCCATTCCAGGATGAGGGAGCCGGTCGCACCCAGCAGGTAACGCCCGCGCCTATACAGCTTCCTTACTTCTGCCGTGACAACCCTGCCTGACCCTGTATCTACCTTGGACAAGCCTGTATCTACTGGTGAACGGGTTTCCCTTTCCACTTTACAGAGAGACACAATTCCCTGGCGCACTCCTAGTTTCCTTGTCACCGCGGCGCCTACCTGTCGTTCCTGGCTAGGCTGAGTCGGAGCGCCCACCCATCTCTCAGCCTCGCCCACAGCCCAAATTCGCCCTTTTTGCGCCACACTCCACCAAAGCTGTCCAGGCAAGAGACGCTGGAGGTGGAAGGCTGGAGTGCGCTAGAATCCCTCTAACAGGGACGTGCGCAGCCACACAATACCTGTATGCCTGGAAGGAAGAGTGGTGAATCTCAGATGAAAGTAGCTTTTTCTAATCCACAGTGCCGGGCGTGGGGGAATACAGGTATTTTGGACTAGACAGAGGGGAGTGAAGGGAGGGAAGGGGCATGGGGGTAGGAATGACAGTAGATTATTACCCTGTGTTGAGATATGATTACATGACCTCTACATCAGGTACAACCAGTTGAAAGAGAAGTTATACTCTATTTATGTATGATGTGTCAAAATGCATTCTACTGTCATGTATAATTAGTATATATAAATATTTATATATATATAAATAAATTAGCATTTTCAGGACCCTTTACATAAGCCAGCTCCGTGTTGGGTGGTTCCAAAGGCCATCCCAACTGTGATTGTACTGCATTTTACTCTGACTTAGCTAAGTTGCAAACAGGATTTTTTTTTTTTCAAGTAAACACAATGATGGAATGCAACACTGGCGGTGCTTCTATGTGTATCCAGTATGTATTTAATTATACCTTGCCAGTGTCCCAAGAAAGGATGTAAGATGATACATAAAATACAAGGTAGTGTAACTAAAAGATAAAAGTGACAATCAATTAATTAACCAAGTCTGGAAAGAGTGCAATGGAAAGAATTCCCAGAGTGCTCTAAACCTTGGTGCTAGTAATTCCAGATTCCCCTGGGAATTTCTCCAAAGTCAACAGAAAGAATGCCCAGCTAGAAGGGAGTTAGAAGTAGCAATTGCAGATAACTTATTTCCCGGCTCTGAACTGAAAGAGGAATGTTATTCTTTGATAAGACCCATCAGCAAAATGTTGTACTGACCATATGTGTGCATTAAACAATGTTTGTGAAAGACCTGCTTGCTTATAAGGGGCTTTCCCTTTTATTCGTTATTCAACACTCCTAATAATGCTGCCAGGGACCACCCAACCTGTGAGAGATTGTATGGTTCATTTGGATTTTTGTGGCCAGTGAAGAGACCATGAGTTGCACCCAACAAGTTCTGTCTCTAAAGCCAGTGTTGGCTCCTCTGTTCCCCCCAACCCTTCCCATCATCTCAACACTGTCTAAATAGGAAAGCTCTTTGCCCAGTCAGCTCTTCTTATGATTTGGAAGTGGGGAAAGGGTTCATTCAACCCTAACTTCTGTCTCACAGCAGTGCTGTGATTTGTGATTGCTCTGTGGTTGCTGAGTCTCTTCCTGCTCCAGAGAAGAGAGAAGAATAGAAAAGAAGGGAGTTAGTTAAGTGAGGTGTTCTTTGTCCACCTAAACAGGAACTCTGCACCAGTTTTCCATGGCAGAACCATTTGCCCTCCCAGAGCCAGGGAGAGTGTCTGCTGCTGCTCTGAGAACTAGAGGGGTCTCAAGACCACCTGGAATCTCAACGGTGCCAAGTCTGTGCCTATCCTGTTTAATCACTCTCTGGGATCGGCCCACAGGTAGCATCTCTCAGTGGCTTCCCTTCCACTATAGCTGTTACTAATGTATCACCATAACGAGACTTCCACTTCTCCAAGGCTGTGGACATTTCTGGCTCTCACCTTAGCAAACTGACAAATTCTGAAGTTATTGGAAAATTCCTGGGGTAATTTCAGCTACTCCCAGGGCCCAAAACACCTGCCTCTGGCATTGGTCTTGCTAGGCTAAAGGGCAAACTCTTCTTTTTTTAAAAAAGAAATGATGTCTCACTAAGTTGCCCAGACTAGCCTCAAACTCCTGCCTCAGTTGCCTGAGATGCTGAGGCTACAGGCATGAGCCACCATGCCTAACAAGGTCAAACACCTTATCTTTCACAGTAGGGCTCCTGTGTTTTTGTTCCTTGTGGGAGAAACTTTGAGTGGCCTGCAAGGAACTCAGATCCATATAGCAGATCCTTGTGCTGTGACTGAGTTTTCTGGCAGGTGTTCTTGGAAGACCAATAAAGCCAGCTTTACATTCCAGTTAAGACAGCAGGCAATGTAGCACATCTTGTAGAGTGCCTGCCCCTCATGCTAGAGGCCTGGGTTTGAGTCCCCAGCACTCTGGGGTTGGGGAAATAACAAACAAACGAAACCAACATTCCAGTTAAGACAGCACTTTCTACCACGGGAAGTTGAATGATTTTTGCCACCCCATCAAATTGGTGGTAGTAATTTCTTAGTTCCAGAGGAGTGGGGCATTTCTGAGTCAATTCTGAATCAATTATCAACTCCACGGGACTTGCACAGATCTGACTCAGAGTGGGCACCATTTATTGATTGACTGAATGAATAATTGCCATGTTTTCATTCTTTCTTTCTTTTCTTTTTTCTTTTTGCCATGTTTTCTTAACACAGTCATGAACCCTTCTTTTTCCCCAAATTGTTTTCTTAACACATTGTCATTAACCCTTCTTCTTCCCCAAATCCAGTCCTTGCTGATGCTCAATAATGTATGTTGAAAGAAAGCTTCTTCAGAGGACTGAAGGACAAAATGCCCTGACTTGTCATAATCATTAGGAAAAGGAAGCAATGTCACTTATTCAAGGGTAATGATTAAATTTCTTTTTTCTAAGGAGACTTCTAGAAACATTTATCTTTCCTCCCTTTCTCTGGTCTACCTGGTCTGATAGTAGATAAGACCCCCATTTCAGAAGGGATCCTGTCCCATTCCCAGGAGCAAGGACTGCTATGCAGAGAGGTCAAGAAGAATCTAAACAGACAGGTTTGCTGGGTTTTCCTACCCAACCTATTAGAGTTAAATATGCAGTATAGTCTCCCCTAAAAACTCAAAAGGAAAGAATTCCACGTTCCTGGAGGGCAATGCACCCAGAGAAGGCATGAAATTTCCATGCCTTGCCCTATGCATCTCTTCATCTATCCTTTGTAATATCCTTTATAATAAACCAATAAATGTCAAGTGTTCCCTGAGTTGTGTGAACCACTGGGGCAAATTAGTTAAACCCAAAGAGGGGGTTCTGGGAATCCTGATTTATATTCAGTCTTCCAGAAGTACAGGTTAAAAACCTGGAACTTGTGAATGGTATCTAAAGGGAGCTGGGGGGGCTGGGGGTAGCTTAGTGGTAGTGTTAAGCAGACGGGTAGCCTAAGAAGTCAGGATGTGGCATTGTGACATTTTAACATGGGTTGGAACACACCCACATATTTGGGTTATGGACAAAGAAAATATATACCTTTGAGTTATACACAGTGGCTGAATTTGCAAATCAGATATACATCCGACCAGATCTGCTCTAAGAATTGTAAGATTATTGTGAACACCAACCTTGTTAGATTTCCTCTAGGTAGTTGGAGATAGACCCTGATCAGAGACCCTGGAGTATGGGGAAAGCAAATGCAATTAAATCTGAAGGAGAGCCTGCTGGGGTGTATCCTCCAACACTGGAAGGTATTCATGTACTCCCATTTACCCTAAAGCAAATAATTTTCTTTTGCATCCCAACCTGGCCACAATACTCTCTGGAAGATTTTTTCTAATGACCAGAAAATTAATCTGTTAATTAGAATATATTTCAGCTTGATTTACTTTTTGAAAGGGAAGGAAAGTGAATCAAGATCCCTTATATACAGAACTTCATGGTTGTGTACCAGAATCAAGGTTTGCAGAAAAAATGAGTTGACTATTAAGCCCAGCATTTAAACTGTCTATGCTAGAAAATCTTGTGAACAAGGAGGTGCTTTATATGCCAGAGACAAAAAAAAAAAAAGTCTTTGATTCCCAGGAAACAGCCTCTGTCTCACCTACAGCACTACTACAGACAAGTGATATGGGGAAATGACCACCTATTCCCCAGACTCTGCTGTCAAATCCACAGCTCCTAAGAGTCTAACTCCTGTGCAGATAGAACCTAATCCTTTACTCTCCCTGACAGCAGACCCCAGCCCACACTTGAGGGTCACTAACCACCCCAGCCCTCCGCTGCCTGATGATACAAGTACAATGGGCACTAGGGATAAGTTAGGATCTGACATCTTCCCTCTAAAACAGTACAGGATGCTGACAGAAATCTAATCAAAGCACACCTGCCTTTCACCACCTGAGATCTATACAATTGGAAAGCCTGGACCAGGGATCAAGAAAAAACCCGGAGGATTTCATTGCTCTGATAAAATATTTTCTATTCATAACCCCATCTGGGCAGATAGTCAAAGTCTTTACATTAGCCTCTTGTAGGCTGAAGAAATGTCAGCAGTTTTGGTAATAGCTAAGAAACTCGCAGATGAAGAGAACCAAGGATCTGAAATCAAGAGAATGGGTGAGGAAGCAGTGAACTGGGACTCCCATGATTTGGGAGACAGGGAGTTATGAGAACATTCATTACAAAGGGATGCTTCTCAGAGTTATGGGAAAAATAAGCAGTTCTTGGGTCAAATTTGGATAAACTAAGGGAAATTCAACAAAAACTGGAGGAAAACTCTTCTGCCTTCTTAGATTAAGGGAGTGTCTCAGGCAATACCTAACCTGAGTCCATCGTGCCTCAGGTAATTGGGTGTGTCTCATCACCTAGATCATATTTCGGAGTGACCCAGCTATCTGCAGGAAACTCCAAAAGTTGTCCATTGAACCTGACATTTATTCTTCCCTGTTGATGGAGGGGGCCCTTTAAGCTTTTCAATAACAGAAATATAACTGAAGATAAAAAGAAAGTTTTTAAAAAATGAAAACCCAAGCTTCCTTATTGTCCATTGCCCTCCAGACTACTCCAGGTAAGGGACAAGAAGATGTCATGGATAAAAAAATCTCAGCCTCCAGTGTGGGACCTGAGAACCACCAAGTTTGGCAAGTTGTTGCTGTGACCAAAATATCCGGAAAGAACAACTTAGAGGAGGAAAAGTTTATTTTGACTCAGAGTTTTAGAGATATGATCCTCATCCAAGGAAGAAACATCATGGAAAGACATGACAGAGGAAAGTTGCTCAACTCATGGCAGTTGGGGGGAGACAGAGAGAGAGAGAGAGAGAGAGAGAGAGAGAAGCCAGGGACAAGACATAGTCCTCAAGGGCACACACCCAGTGACCTACCTCCTCCAACCATTCCCACCTGCTTATAATTACCAGTCAGTAGACTATTCAGATTATTAGTCCATGTATTAGCGCATGTAATGGTTAATTTGAATTGTCAACTTGATTAGATTAAGAGATGCGGATGGTGTGTCCAGGAGGATGTGTCTAGGAATGATTTGAATGTGGGATAGAGTGCTAACGGTGGAGACCCTCCCTAAACATGGGCAACACTGCCTAATAGGATGGTGGCTTGGATGGAATAAAAGTTTAAAGAACAAGAAAGCAGATGCAGACCCCTCTGGACTCTTCTCTAATGGTCTTACTAGGGTAGCACTGTTGATCCTTCTTGTTCTGGGGCTTCTGCCTCTTGAACTGTGCAGATACTCGTTCTTCCAGCTCTAAACTGCAGACGACCAATTGTGGACTATCCAGCTTCTGGTCATGTATGTCAATCTAATAAATTCCCTTTTTATAATCATACTTCCTGTTGATTCTGTTCCTCTATAGAATCCAGACTAATACAGTCCATCAAATGAATAAGTTCACTGGTGAGGTTACAGCTCTCATAATCCAATCTTTTCACCTCTGAACAATGCCGCATTGCCTAACACATGCGCTTTTCAGGGGACATTCCTAGATCCAAACCATCATAGTTGGAGGTCTCACCAGTGTGCTTCCTGTAAACAAGAGGGGCATGGAAATGGAACTGTCCAAATTGTCCCCAGAAAGGAAAGGAAGGGGCCAGTCCCAATATTTACCATTTGCTCCTGATATACCCAGATGATTGATGGGACCTGTGGTTCCCTTAAGACCTTTCATAATCTCTCCCAAATAACCCCACTTTAATTTGGATAAAGCTAGGGGGGAAATTAAGTTCTTGCTTGATGTAAGAGTCACTTATTCTGTGTTGGTGACCAGAAAGCCTTCTTTGACTGACAAGAGATGTAACATAAAGGAAGAGGGTAGACCAAATGATTTGTGGAGTAACCCACATGAGAACTGGGAACTAGGACATTATAGCACTCTTTTTAATTTGTACCCATGTAGAGAAAAATGGAGTCTTGTTTAAGAGGACTTTCAAAAAGTGAAATCAGGGCAAGGAGTAAACAACTTGCATGAGAAACTTAGTGGTCTGACAGTGCACACATTCAAGGACAGATCAGCTCTCTGTCCAAGAACATTAAAAAAAAAAAAAAAAAAACAAAACTTAAAGACATCTGGTTTCTGCTCTCAAGGCCTGGCTCCTGGCCAGATCCAGGTCTGGAGACCAAACGTACTGATGGCACTGAGCCCAATGGCTCCAGACAATAATTTATATGTTTACTCTGGTGTATTTAAGAGAGATGAGAAGAACTCAAAGGTGACAAGACTGCTTTCTTTGGTTATGTATGCTGCGAAATGCCCGTGATGTCTCTCGGTGCTGAGTTGGTATGCTACCTGGGATGGTTTTCCTTTTGTATATACTTTATATATCTTAATAAATATTATCTTTTCCTATACAGCTTGTGGTAGTACATTCAACAGATCAATCCATATAAATTATAAGTCTGTGCACAGCAACGGGAAATACGTTCCCAAACAGCCCAAGTGTCCAGTCCCATGTTGGAAAGAGACTTGCTGGTTAAATTAGGAGCTACTGTAAACTTGCAACATAACAAGGTAGAAAGACAAGTGCCTACCAATAAGGGAGCCAAGTTTTTATGGTCCTCTTGCAAAGGAAACTCTCAGCCCCATCCTCAATGCTGAAGGACATTTCTTTTCTTTTTGGTATCGGGAATTGAATCGAGGGGCACTCAACTGCTGAGTCACATCCCCAGTCCTTTTTTTATATTTTTATTTAGAGACAGGGTCTTACCGAGTTGTTTACTGCCTCCCTAAGTTGCTGAGGCTGGCTTTGAACTTAAAATCCTCCCCCCTCAGCCTCCCAAGCTGCTGTGATTATAGGCCTGTGCCACCTCACCTGGCTAATGAAGGAGAGTTTAGCTAAAATTAACCCCAACATACAGTCACAGGGACAAATATGCTGAGTCATAAGTGCCCACCCAGTGAAGCTTAAAGCATATGGACAAATGGCCAAAGGTAAAATAATACCCCCGAAAGTCCAAAGGCATTAAGGGCGTTTTGCTTATACTCACAGGTTGTTGGCATAAATATTAACAAGACCCTGCAGATCCCATATATTACCCCCATATTATCAGGAAGAAAAGGCCTAAAACTGAGGAATATGAGTTTGTGCAGGATTTCAGAGCTACACAGGTGGTTCCCAACCCTTATACTTTGCTGGCCAACTTGCCTGGAGAAGGCAGATTTCATACTGTCACCAACCTAAAGGATGAATTCTTTTGGTTCCTTTAGATCCTCAATCCCAGGAGCTATTTATGTTTAAGTGGGAGCACCCCAAGAGACAACGGTACTGTTGGACTATCCTACCACAGGGCTGTAAAAATTCTTCCACTCTCTTTGAGAGATTTGGGAAGTGATTTATGAAAGTTAAAATTTGTAAGGTATGCTTATCTTCAATTTAATTAGATCTGCCACATTATTTCTCCTTAAAACCATGTGATAATTCTCATTACTGAACATCCTAAGGTAATATTAGAATTCTTTTGGCAATTGGGCATGGTGGTACATTCCTATAATCCCAGTGGCTCAGAAGGCTGAGACAGGAGGATTTCAAGTTCAAAACCAGATTCAGCAATTCAGTGAGACCCTTTTTCAAAAATTTGAAAAAAATAAAAAAGAGAGGGTTGGGGTCTGGGTATGTAGCTCAGTGTAAACAGCCCTGGGTTTAATCTCTACTACTGAAAAAAATTAGTAATGAGAAGAATTCTTTTGGCCAACATGGTGAGGATATATTGGATGTAATTATGGTTTTAATTTGCATTTTTAATAATTAAACATATTTTCAAAGGTTTATTAGACATTTTCTTTCTTAGTTGATTTATATTCTGGATTATAGGCAATTTTTCTATGTTTTGGGTGGCAAATTCTTTGTTGAAGGTACATTAACAACATCTTCCAAAAAAACCTACCATCAAGACCCTCAACTGCTTGACTGATAGAGTGTAAAATGTATCAAAAGAAAAGGCAGAGATACCTAAGTACACTCTCAAGTACCTGGGGTTTTTTATTTCACAAGGACAGTTCAGCCTACCTTTGGAAAGAAAGTTGATTGTTGCTAAATGGCACCTTCAAAACTCCGGAAGTAAGTAAGAAGATTTGGGGAAGGCTGTTTTCTGCTGCATCTGGGTCCCTAACTTTGGCTTAATAGCTAAACCCTTAGATTATAAGTAAAGAGGCTGACTACTTTGAGTGGCATGAACGATCAGATCCAGGCTTTTAAAACCATAAAAGGGTTAGGGATGTGACTCAGTGGTACAGCGAGCTTTACATGCACAAAGCCCTGGGTCCAATCTCCAGTGCTGCAAAATAAGGAAAGGAAGGAAGAAAGGATTTGCCAGTGAAGGTTCCACCCTCTGATTTGTATGTACATGAGAAACAGAGGACAGCGGTGGAGGCACCAACCCAAACGCTGGGCCCCCTAAAAAGAGTGATAGTCTATTTTTCTAAGTAAGTAGATACAGTTGCTGAAGGATGACCAGCTTGCCTATGGCAATGCCATCTATTTTCCTGCTTATTAAGGAGGCAGAAAAACTGACTATGGGACTGCTCCTTGTCCCACACCAAGTCTCCAGTGTCTGGTTGACAGAGGAGAGAATGTTAAACCAGGCTCTGTTGCTAGACTCTTTCTCCCACCCCCAACTCTTAAAATTTTGCCGGATACTTAACCCTAACACCTTGCTGCCTGTATCCCATAAACCGTGAATACACGACTGCTCAGAACTGGTAAACTTCTCCAGCAGGAAAGACCTTCAACCTGAGCCTCTGCCTAATGTTGAAATGATGTGGTTTATAGATGGAAGTAACTGCATAGTAAATGGCCAGCAGAGGGCTGCTTACCCTGTGCTACCTCTCCATGAGATCACTAAAGCAAGAAGGCTTCCTCCTTGTATCTCTGCTCCAAAAGTAGAAATAATAGCTTTGACTTGGGGCTTGGAACTGGAAAAAGAAAAGCTACTAAATGTATATACAGAGTCTAGATATACCTTCTCAGTGATCCATGCTTATGGAGCAATATGGAGAGAGAGAATGAGAGAGAGAGAGAGAGAGAGAGAATGAAAGAGAGAGAGAGAGAGAGAGAGAGAGAGATCTTCAATACCAGCAAGAAAAAAAAAAAAAATGAAAAGGAAATTCTCAGGATGCTTCAGGCAGTAAACACCCCTCAAAGGTAGCTGTTGTACACTGTAAAGAACATCAGAAAGGAGATTCAGAAATAATAAAGGATATAATAAAGGAAAACCACACAGCCAATGCTACAGCTGAAGGTTCAGCTTTGTCCAGATAAATTTCCCTTCTTTGCCCCTCTACTAATTTGCCCCCTTCTATTCAGAGGAAGACAAAAAGAAATACAAAAGGCAGGATTTCAAATGTCTCTTGTTTGGGTGTGGTTAGTAAATTCCAAAGGCAAATTTGGGCTCCCAAAGAAAGTAGTTAGAAGTAGTTGTCAGTAGTTGTCTACCTGTACCAGATCATCTCTGCCCATGCGTGTGACGATGCTGCAAGTGGCCACTCCTTTGTGAGTTACCTTTTGTAAGGGTACTTCCCCTTCCTTTTGCCTAGTATTCTAAATTCTAAAGACAAGTGAGACCAAAATGATTAGAATGTTTACAGCTAAATAGTCTTTCTTTAGCTTGGCAGAATCCAGAATATCTGGATTACATCACAATATGTAATACCCCTCCTTAGTCTTTAGTTCTGTACATTCACTCACAGAAAGCATGTAAATTGCTTTGAGGTTCAACTTGCAGAAAAGTAATATTTCCATCTAAAGAACTGTAGGCTAGCCCCAGGAGGTCAATATCAATCGGGATGACAGTCAGAGAAAGGGAGAAAAGGAGACACATACTCTGGTGACAAAAAACCCTGCACAGCATGTAGTCTTCCTGCTCATTATCCCCTGCATTTTCTTTCCCTCCCTATAAACCCCTTTCATATACCTAACTTCCACACAATGAAGGTTTAAAGATGACAGCCCTCTTTATATCCCAGGATGCCAACCCTTGAATAAAAGTGATTTCCTTCATACCAACTCTTATCTCCCAAGTATTGGCTTTCATGTGGTGAGCTGCCAGACTCGAGTTCAGTAAAAAATTTGGTGAACCAGCCAGGAAGTGTGCCTCCTGAGTAATATAACCCTCTTGGTTTCTATGAGGAGGTGCAATGATTGCTTATGAAAATCCAGCTGCTCGTGACAAGGGGACCCCACATTTGGGACTTTGGGGACTTCCTAGCAGCTTTTGAGAATCTTTTAACTCCAGGATTTTCCCTTCTCTCTTCCTTATGGCACCAGCTACTTATAAATGGAATAAATCAGTCTTTATTTTTGGAGGGAAGTCAGTGGATTACAGTATGGGGAAGTCACACCTGTGTGTACTGGGAATCCTCTATCTCCACTGAATGGGACTTAAGTAGTCATTTGTATATTGCATGGGTAGTTTTTAGTGCCAGTTGGTCTGAGATAAGAGTCTAAGGACTAGCATTCCCAGGCTCTCCTTTGAGGGAAATGTATTTGTTTGGAAAGAAGTCATTTATTTTGTTTGACTTTTTTTTTTTTTTTTTTTTTTTTTTTTGGTGCTGGGGATCGAACCCAGGGCCTTGTGCTTGCAAGGCAAGCACTCTACCAACTCAGCTATCTCCCCAGCCCCTGACTTTTTTTCTTATAACCACTTGTCCTCTTGGTCACATGCTAGCTGACTGAACAGCTTACAACTATAATCCTATTACTAAAAAGGAATTGGTGCTCCGTTGCAATACTGCATGACCCACACATGTGCTAGATTTTGATGAAAGATGGCTGCTTCATGGATCTTCAAATTACATACTATTTTACAATAGGAATTGTTCTGTCAAAGATCAGGTAAATAGTGTGAAGTCCCTTATGTACAAACTTTCATGGTTTTGCATAATGAGCATTCCAATGAAGAAGGGAATAGGTTGATTGTTCAGCTAGAAGGGGAAGACTTTAATTCCCTTCCCAGATAGTAAACTTCAGGAGGAAATGGAAAATGAAGAAATTAGCCTTTTAAATGCTTTAAATCTGCTTCCCTCCAATTGGTGCAACACCAGGTCCCATGGACAAGAAGTGGGTCACTGGAGCTGCATCCCTTGACCATTTCAAAGTGAGGCAGGAATAGTCTCTCCTTTTAAGACCCAACAGGGCATGGTGTTTGGCCAGAGAGATACCCATTTTAGGGCAGGACAATATTCTCTAGGACAGGATCCCATCAGCCAGCCAGCAGAATTTTATTAGATTTTTCTATTCTCAACTTCAGATTTGTTAAACTTGAAAGACTCTAATCCACAATAGAAAGATGATTCACCCACATAAACAGTGACTCGGGTAGAGGAAGGCACTGTGGTGGCCAGTACTGGATATCTTGCAACACCATTGCCCGGCGGGGATGGAGCCAAAAAGTCATCGTCAGAATGTCGGGCAAAGACCGGATCCAAATCTTCCCCTCACGAATGGCACAGATCATCATGAAGGCTCGTTTTAAAGGAGCACAGACAGGTCGGAACCTTCTGAAGAAAAAATCTGATGCCCTAACTCTTCGATTCCGACAGATCCTGAAGAAGATAATAGAGACTAAAATGTTGATGGGTGAATGATGAGAGAAGCTGCCTTTTCACTGGCTGAGGCTAAGTTCACAGGGGGGACTTCAGCACCACAGTTATGCAAAATGTAAATAAAGCCCAAGTGAAGATTCGAGTGAAGAAAGATAATGTAGCAGGTGTTACTTTACCAGTGTTTGAACATTACCACGAAGGAACTGACAGTTAGGAACTAACTGGTTTAGCCAGAGGTGGGTGACTGTTGACTAAATTAAAGAGGAATTATGTCAAAGCAGTGGAACTACTGGTAGAACTAGCTTCACTACAGATTTCTTTTGTTACTCTGGATGAAGCTATAAAGATAATTAACAGGTGTGTGCATGCCATCGAACATGTCATCATTCCCCGGATTGAAGGCACCCTTGCTTATATCATCACCGAGCTGGACGAGAGAGCGCAAGAAGAGTTCTATAGATTAAAGAAAATACAAAAGAAGAAAAAGATTCTCAAGGAAAAATGTGAGAAGGACTTGGAGCAACAGAGAGCAGCCAGAGAGGTGATGGAGCCTGCTAACCTTCTGGCTGAGGAGGAGGACAAGGATCTTCTGTTTGAATAATCTTTCCTGCTCTCTTCTTTCAGAAACCCTCAACACTGGTTCCAACTTAATTCAGTGTGTAGGTTTGACACATGTGGCTGTTTTGGGGGCTAAGAATTTCATTCGTCATTTACCGGGGTGTCCATTTATGGGATTACTTTTGTGGACTCATAATTCAGTATTTATCACAGGTGAATGGGATTTGTAAAACTTACAGGATTTCTTCTGCTGAAGTGTCACACTACTCCATCTACAGTGCGTTACATGATCTCTTTACCAAGCACATTAGGACATACCCCTTAGGGCACATTAGAGGTCGTTGTTCCTACCTACAATCCTTGGCGCTGTTGCCTGATGTTATCGCAGACCTCCTTCACCACGGTACTTCTCTGCTCGAGCTTTATGAACACCTTCACTTCCTTGCATGACAGATCTCTTGTCTTGTCTGTCATGGGACAGTTCTGCCATTTAAATGTGTGTTATGAACAGAGTAAAATGATTTAAAATGGAAGTTGTTCCCCTTTTTATTATTAATTTACTAAAAATAGTAGCTATATTCTATGCTCAAATCAGTGACTGTATTGCCATCCATAAAGCTTTCTCTGCTGATGTGTGAGTATTTTTTTAACTCCCTCTATATATCAATGTTTTACTAAAAGGCTTATTTTGAGACAATTTTTGCATTACGAAGTCACTAATAAATGATCCCCAGTGAGTTTAAAAAAAAAAAAGAAAGATGATTCATAGAAAATGACTGATTTGTTTATCTCTATTTTTTATCTATTTTTAACTATTTTTTATCTCTGTTTGTTTATCTCTATTTTTGTTACTCACCACCCTTCCTGGGTGAATATCCAAGATCTTTTAAATATTTTACTGACTGCAAATTATAGAAGGCTCATGTTAGACATGAAGGTTCATGTGCCCAATGAAAAGGCACAGCATCTCCATAAAGAAGAACCCATGGGAACCCCCAACCTCACAGGAGCTGTTCCATTAATAGAATTAATTGGAATTCAAAAGATGAAGGGATAACGATTCAATTAGATCTTTATAAATGGTGCATCCTGGCAGGATTAAGGAAAGGGATAGCTAAGCAGAGAAGTTATACAAAGTACAAACAATCCAACAGAAAGCAAATGAGGACCTGTCGGAATTTTTCGAAAGAATTTACTGGGCATATTGAAAGTATGTGGATGCTGATCCAGAAGCACCAAAGAACATGAGGACAGTTGTCATGACTTTTATAGAGCAAAGGGCCCTCAATATCCACCAATTACTTTATCACTTACTCATACATAAACTATTCCTTGAATATAACAAAGAAATACTAATACAATGTATTTGATTTTTTTTTATCATCTCTATATTTAACTCCATGCTCTCCTGGAGCTAAATCAACCTAATTACTAAGAAAATAATTTCCCAGTACGTGGCAATAACTAGGGTGGCCATTGCAGCAGTCTGAGTTGCCTATCATAACCAGGGATTATTTTTTTTTCTTCTTTTGATGGTACTAGGGATTGAACCTAGGGCCTTGTGCATATGAGGCAAGCACTCTGCCAACTGAGTTATATCCCCAGCCCAGGACCTGGTGAGTTTTGACGGGGATGTAAAACTGATCTTCTCTGACTCACCCTCTTTCACTGCTGGGAATTAAACCTGGGGAGCTCTACCACTGAGCATTTTTTTTTTTTTTTTTTTTTTTTTTTTTTTTTTTTTTTTTTGCGGTACTGGGGATCAAACTCAGGGCCTTGTGCTTGCAAGGCAAGCACTCTACCAACTGAGCTATCTCCCCAGCCCACCACTGAGCTTTTTGTCCCCAGTCCTTAGCGAGGGTCTCACTGAGTTACCCAAGATGACCTTAAACTTGGGATCCTGCTGCCTCAGCCTCCGTGTAGACTAATATTGTTAAGATTGTAAAAGTTTCTTTAATGCTATTTCATATGTCATTCTATCATATTGTCTGTAAATGTTCATTTTCCCTTTCTTTCTAGGCCAGAACGTACCTGGTTGAACTGCATCTCCAAGGCTTTGGTTGGCCTTATGCAATCCTGGAAAAAGCATTTCCTCAGGGTAAGATGAGGTTATTGGTTTGAGTCACAGAGGACAAAGGCTGAATGGTCCAGATTCCAATAACATCAGTCTTAATTTTTCTACTACTACTCATTTCTAAACAAAGAATGAGATCTTCCTCAGAGACAAAACAGACTAGGGACAGGAAGGTGGCTTCCAGGATTCCAGCCACAACATTTTTCCATTCGAAGCTAATACTACCCGTTCTAACCTTGGGTCAGAATGCCTGAAATTGTTTGGAATCCTAGCTTGAAACATTTGCTGGAAGGAAAGTGCTCCTCTCTTTCTACCAGACTTTTCCATGTGGCTTGGCCTGAGGCTAGGGAGATACTTAGGGAAAGTATGCTGGGGGCCACAGTGAACCCTTCCCCCTGGTAAGAGATATCCATATGGTGATGAGTCCCTGACCCGCTCTCCCCATCTGGGGACCTGTTGCCTTAACCTTTCTGCGATGAAAAGAAACACTAGCCAGGGTGACAGAGGGAAAAGAGTATGAGCTTGGGTCTTCTGAGAGTCACTCCTTCCAGAACAGGTTTCCCCAGCTTCAGGCAAAGCCCAGATCAATGACCCAGCAGTTCAGCTATTTTAGCAAGGTATTAGTTGTAGCTGTTAAAAAAATGAAAAAACTTCATTTTTATGACCCTACAGTTGGTTGAGCTCTTAGATATCCATCTATAGACAACACACTAGACATGATGTAAAGTATAAAGAGACGTTTAGGAGCCTCCACAGTTTCTGATTGGGGCAATCAGTGTCAGCAAAGTAAGTGTGGCAGAGCCCTAAGCCAAGATGTGAGAGACCCAACTCAGACTCCGGCTCCAGCCCTCCTGTCTCTGTGTGTCCCTGGGCAGGCCACTTCACCTTTCTGGGCCCCATCCTTGTAAGAAAACCCACAAAAACCACGCTGTACACGGGAAATCACATAAGGGAGTTTATTAAGCAAACAGAGTATCTCCCTGCAGGGTAAGAGAAAATGAGAGGAAAAGAGAAAGGAAAGAGAAAGGGCGCGCACGCTACAGAGAGTGGAAAAGTGAGGAGGAGAAAGAGAGTAGGAAAGAGAGAGCATGAGAAAAAGATGGCAGGGAAGCTATCCTTAAGCAGTTGAATTCCGCAGGGCTCACAGGGGACCAATAACGGAGAAGGATACTCGCAAGCTGACTGATGAACCAACAGCTAGCTAGGATGTTCACAGACTGACAGTAGTTGGGAGGCGGGGAAATGGCTGCAGCGGAAAGGGTCGGGGAGCAGCTTTCAGACTGACAAGCTAGGTTGTGATGCAATGGAAAGGGCGGGAGCAGCTTTGTATTACAATCCTTTCCCTATAATAGGCAGGGACTCTTAAAAAATCTCTGCCTTCACCTCCCATCAACACTCAAAAAGATAAGAATACATGCATATATGTGACAAGGTGGAGGTGATTCCCAGGTGAGAGGCATAGCTACTCTACTAAAAGACAGGAACAAGATGAGGTTGGCTCTGTGCAATTATGACTGAGCCTATTCTCAAGAACTTTATAGAGGTGAATGTCCAGAGGACACTCAGGTGCACGCTGATGCTCCAGGACAGGAGGAGGGACTCTGCATAACTGTACCTTCAGTGAAAGAGATAGGGGAGCTGGGGTCCTCTCAAATTTCATTATGAGTCGAGAGTGGTGGGGCCCCTCTCCTACTGACAGTGCAAGTTTACCTGCACCCTGGTCAGGGTCTCACCTATCCACCCCCTCTTTATTTCCCGTATGTTCAACTTTCCCTCTTTACTCAACTCATAGGCACTGTTCGAACACGCTCACACCTATCACTGAAAAAGAAAAAAACCCTCCCAGTTCTTCCTTCAGCTACGGTTCTTCCTCCCTTCACAGCCAGATTTCCCCACAGGGCTGTCTGTCCTTGTTCCCACCCACTTCCCCCTACCCAGTCCTCCTCTCCCCGTGAGGATTCCACTCCACTGGGTCACAAACACTGTTTGCTTAGGTCACTGAGATCGTCCTGTGGTTTAGTCTAACGGTCCCTCCTGTTTTCATCTTCTCAACCTCTTGGCAGTTCCTGGCAAGCCAGCTCCAGAGAATTGGATCATACACATCTCTTCACGCTCAACTGCCAATAAACATACCACCTAGGTGGTGGCATTATTGTTCCTGGTTATTTACCCTTCCTTGGACCTGTGCCCTCTATGATGTGACTTTGCAGCATCTCCCATTAGTGGCCTGTGCACCCCACTCCACGGGTGCAGGGATTGGTCGTATGACTTGTGTTAGCCAGTGCAGTGGGGGAAGAAGTGACAGTGTGCCCAAAGGAACCCAGGACTTCAGAGGCACTGCATGTTTCTGTTAGCTTTGTCCATGCTACAAACATGGTCATGGGAAGAAAAGGCCCTGATTCTGGAAGAAGAAGTGTAACATGGAGCCGAGTTGCTCTGGCCAACCTGTGAGCATGTGTGTGAAGGCTTACTGCTGTTGCCCACCAAGAGTGGGGTGGGTGGTCACACAGCACTGTCATAACAATGGTAGCCTGATGCACCATGCCCTTCCCATGAGACAGTCATGGCCTCAAAAAGCAGTCAGTTGAGAAATCAAAGCTGTTGACCAATGATTTTCTTAAGACTCTTTTTCCATTTTTCCTCTTCCTGTAGCTTAGCAATGGAAGGTTCTAGGAAGAAAAACTTGCCAGTTTTTGGAATTTTTTTTTTTTTTTTGGTATCGGGAATTGAACCCAGGGGTGCTCAATCACTGAGGCACATCCCTAGCCCTCACTGAGTTGCTGAGGACCTCACTAAGTTGCTGAGGCTGGCTTTGAATTCACAATCCTTCTGCCTCAGCCTCCTGAGCGGCTGGGATTATAGGCATGCACCACTGCACCTGGCAGCTTTTGGAATTTCACAGTATTTTCATACTAGAATTTGACATCACAGTGTTTTGATCCAGGAACCACCATCTGGAACTGCAGGTAACTGGGTTTTGTTTTAGTTTTCCATGCATGGGTATCCTTTTATTTCCTGGGTTAAAATTCAGAACCATAAATTCCCAGTGGTCAATGTTTATGAACATGAGCAAAGTTTCCTACGCTTCTGAAAACAGTACGATTTCATTATTGAATTTTGAAATCCCATCCAACAGTCTCTGATTTCTGATTCCACCCTGGAACCAACCCAGGAGTTCCATCAGTCAGCAGTAGTTTCAGCCATATTGCACAGCAATGTGATCTATATTTTTTATTTCTACATTAATTCCATTTTTGCAATCCCAAGCTAGCATGGCTCTAAGTGATATTTCTCTAATCTGTGTGGCCTGTTCATAAAAAATTAGGAGGGAGAATTAAATCAGCTTCATAAAAAAGGGCCCTTCATATACGTGAGCTTGACTCCTATGCACGAGCTTGACTTGTCTGTCTAGCCATAAAGAGGGTTTCTATGACCAAAGAAGGATATTAAATACCACTGTAGGTTATGATCCTTGTGTCATAGATGACTAGTGCTCATTGGTATCAGTGCTTTCCTCTTCTTGACACAGCTCAGTGATATCATATCTTCTAGCCTACCCTGCAGTAAGCAGCCACATGAAATTTAATATGGGGTTACCCTTGTGCCCCCTTCTGTTTGGCTCTGTTACCCAATCTGACCGAATCATAACACCCAACAGGTGCCTGCCACCCCCTCACATGCCTGCCATCCTATGTCATGGGATCACATGGTCTTCATCATGCCATGAATTTCAGGACCCTTGCCAGAATCTGAAATACTTATTAAATATCCACTCCATCCATAAATCTTCAGCTCTCCATTTACCACCAACTCTAGGTTCTACTCACAGTCCCTGGACATGAGTAAGAACTTCTTTTGGTGTCTCAGCACCAAGGCTCATTTCAGTGGTTCTGTTGTGCTTTGTAGCATAGGCCCAGACACAGAGCCAGGGCAGAGATGGTTGAGGAGGGCTGGTTTTCATTGCCTGAACCTGGCTTCCTCCTTCTAGGGCTCATAAAGGAAAACATGGTGACAGATGAACCAGTCAGAGTTACCACCAAAGCCGCACTGGCAGCTTTTATCCATGCTTGGAACCCTTCCACTATTACCCAGTGATACCCCCATTGGCTTCCAACTTTCCTAATGCCGGGGTGCCAAGGAAAAAAATGACCTCACACCCAACGCACATCTAATGGCATTGTCTGCCTGTAAACTGACTTCCCTGAGAATACCACACAGTTGAATCTACATTATAGGTAATTTAGAAGCTACAGTGAGAATTCAGGTAGCCAGGTAACGAGTGTGCTGAGTTTGCAGTTCTTTGTGAGCATATTTTCTACCTTCGCAATTTACAAAGGTGCTTCATCCAACCAGATGTCACTACTTAAATCTCAGGGAATCTGAAACCATAGGATTTGGTGTGACAGGGCTGACATATTTGACTCCATGGAAATGTTATAGGCCAGGCTATATGGGCAATGACTAAACAGACTCCATTTTACCCTGAGACTCCATGGTATGTAGGAAACGCTTCTACCATGGGAACACCCGCCCTGTTCCCACCAATGGTTGTTTAGCATAGCAGGTTTGGCAACACAAAATGGCAATTCTTATTTAATGTAAAAGTGTTCTCTTTTTAGTGCCTATTTTTCGTGGACAATGTACCCTGTCAGCAACGATTGTATAGATGTTAGTAACCATTCTTCAACTTGTACCCAACTAAGGTCGTTTTGACCCACTTCCCCTTCTGCTTATGATTTTCGATCTCATGAAGTTTGTAGTTTGGAATCATAGCAACAGACACTTATGATTAATGTACCAACATGCTTTACTTATGGTATAGAAGCCCTTGCAACCCTATGGTCGGGGCTGTTCTCCCAGTAGCCATTTTGGGCATGGTCAGTTGGTTAATAAAGAAACTCAGATCAGTGGTGATCAGTCTGTTCTTAAGTTGCACCCCACAACATTGGTTGGGTACCTGGAGCAATGTTGTGAGGCCCCAGGCCTGGGAGCAGCAGAAGAACCAGATGGTGAACTAGAGCTGAGTTGTGAATTGTTCAGATTTAGTCATAGGAAAATCTCTGGGAACTTCTGACCACATCTTTTTATCTGCAAAAAATTAGCCAGGTCTCATCTGTGCCTCTATTTAGTCTTGTATATGCCCAGTCTCAGCTTACACACACATCCTCAGGACCCCCAAGCAACTTAGCCAGACCCTGTTTCAAAAAGAAAAAATAAGCCAGGCACAATGGCTCCCAGCAGTTTGGGAGGCTGAGGCAGAAGGATTGCAAATTCAAAGCCAGCCTCAGCAACAGAGCAAAGTTGTAAGCAATTTAGTGAGACCCTGCCTCTAAATAAAATATAAGAAGGGCTGAGGATGTGACTCAGTGGTTAAGGACTCCTGGGTTCAATAATCAGTACCAAAAAAAAAAAAAAAAAAAAAGTAAAGAGTCCTTGAGCCCCAGCTAAGCATTCTACATATAGGCAGTAGGAATAAAATACACTGATGTGTTAAGAATTGAGATCTTCTGTAATTAACAGAGATTTGCAAAAAATGTGGCTTGAATAAATTAGAAGTTTTATTTATCTCATATAACAAAAAATCCAGAGAAAGGTAATCCAGAGCTAGGATAGCAGTTTTATAACATCAGGGATTCAGATTCTGAAACCCAGGAGGGAAGGCTTTACTGCCCCTCTGCTCTGGCTCCACTGAAACTCTGGGAGGCAGGTTGCAAGGGGACAGGTTTTATTCAAAGCCAACTTTGAGAAAGAGATCTTTTTCTTTCTCAAATCTCTGTCTTCTGGGTGTGGAAAGTTTTATGAGAAGACCTGAACATAAAGAGTTGGGTGCTTATTCCTGAAAGAGGCAAAGTCTGAAATATTTAACAACCCTACCTACGGGGAGGACTTAAGTGTTCCTTTAGGTAAGAACTCTCCATAATCTCCTGGGCTGTTATAGAAATGACAAGTCACTCCTGGTGATTCCCCAACCCAATGGTGTCTGCAGAGTTTTCTCGAAGACACTGCTGATTTTTGCCAGGCCTTTTGATCTCCTGGCCAAGAGCCTTCTCCCATTCTTTGATCTCTTTGGTCCTGCATCAGAGGAAAAGCAACAGTCAGGATCTGAAGACCCTCCTTTAGCCAATTCTAAGCAATAGGTTCATAGGCCAGAAAAATACAAAACATTAATAAAAGCAAAGTGATTCAATCTGTACGGTAGATTTGAGCTAATAAGCATAATCTCTTTAATTCTATCATTTTTATCTAATCAAAGAAAACCAACTTGTCCATAAAAGTACTCTGTCAGATTTTCACTAAAGAGAGCCTGTTAGCTAGAGTAATTCTTATGCAAATCAGTGTTAATCGCCGTCTGGGTAGAAAGTTCAAACACCACATTTTATAACACCTTTAGAAATTGAGGTACACCAGAGTGCGGTGGCGGCACAGGAGGATTCCGAATTCCAGACCACCTCAGCAAATTAATGAGGCCCTAAGCAACTTAGTGAGACCCTGTCTCAAAATTCTAAAAAATGAAAAGAACTGGGGATGTGGCTCAGTGGTTAAGTGCCCCTGGGTTCAATCCCCAGAAGTAAAAATACAAACAAACAAACAAACAAACAAAATTGAGGTACATTCCAAAGAACTACAAAGACCTTGAACAGTCTACAGGAATTAATGTCAGTCCATTTATTAAGAACATGTATATATAGCCATATGCAGTGGTGCACGCCTGTAATGACAGGAACTTGGGAGGCTGAGGCAGGAGGATGGAGAGTTCAAAGCCAGCCTCAGTAAAAGCAAGGCACTAAGCAAATCACTGAGACCCTGTCTCTAAATAGAATACAAAATAGGGCTGGGGATGTGGTTCAGTGGTTGAGTGCCCCTGAGTTCAATCGATCCCTGGTACCAAAAGAAAAAAAAACAGAACATTATATTTACTCAAATGTATTTTGTAAACTAAGTCACAATGCAAATAGTGTAACTGAGAACACCTTTTAAAAATAACCAATCTGGGCTGGGGAGATAGTTCAGCTGGTAGAGTGCTTGCCTTGCAAGCACAAGGCCCTGAGTTCAATCCCCAGTACCGCCAATAAAAATTTAAAAAATAACCAATCTTACACATTTGCCAAAATCTTTGGCCTTAAATTCATCTTGAGATAGAGGATGAATAAATCAGGATTGACTCTTATGAACTACACAGACATTGCTCATGATATCTAAAATAACTATAAACATATAAGGTATTATTGTTACGTAGAAGCTTAGCAACTCAGCGAAACGATTTAGTTACTTCTACAATATGTTAAGTCAACAAGCATGATTTACAGCATTACATTCGAACTATCAGGCTTTTTAAAAGTTTAGAGTATTTATATCCAGAAAACATCAATTATTGTAAAAATAGTAGTTTATTTAAACAGAGCTATAAACCAAAAGGAGACTTTAGAAAAAAATATTTGAATAAACCATAACTCTTATAGGATTTAGTTTATCTTTTAAGCAACCAAAATCAGCAGAAAACAGGAAATTATCTTGATAAAACATAAAATCTTTGTTCTTTAAGTCAATATTTTTGTAAACTTTGCTAAGAGCAGGCCAGTTATTGCCAAACTGTTGGATTCTACCTATAAATGTATTTTTAAAGTTACTTAACATTTTTCTAGAATTTAACCATTAATCAAAACACCAAAGCTTAGCACCATCTTATGTCTTTAGGTAATTAAAAATTGAGAAAATAAAAGACATTTAAAATAATGTAGATCCTTTAAAAAAAAAGGTATGGTGACATATTAGAAAGATAGATCTACATTAATATAAAAATATATATTTTTTAGTGAAAAATGTTCTACAAAATTCAATCGAAACAAACTAGATTTTTTTAACACTAGACATAGCATAAGATCCATTTAACAGTTTCAAGGAATATTATAAGAAAGCAGTGAAGCATCTTGCTGGTTAAAAAAATAAAAGCCAGGTAGTTTGTACAGAAGTCATAAATGCAAAGTGTCTGAGTTACTCTATAAGGAACATCATATAAACTCACTTTTTAAAAAAACTTTATTTTATTTTTATGTGGTGCTGAGGATTGAACCCAGGGTCTCACAAGTGCTAGGTAAGCGCTTTACCACTGAGCCACAACCCCAGCCCATAAACTCACTTTTAATTCCAGGTTAACAAAAGGAACTAATGTTAGTTTACAGAGAATGAGAACAGGCTTTTAATCTGTGTTCTTTGAAGGATAATGAGCATCAACTTTATTTTTAAACATTGCAAATTTAGGATCTCTGTATATCAACATGAACCTTTTTTAACAAGGGAATAAAGAAAATAAAAATGACAAACTAGTTTTAAAAGCTAATGTCTAAAAGCTTAGAAAACATTAAATTTCTCTTATACCCAATATAAAGAAAATAACAATCAAAATTCTAGAAGTGAGCTGGGGTTGTAGCTCAGTGGTGGAGCACTTACCTAGAACTTGTGAGGTATTGGGTTCGATCCTCAGCACCACATAAAAATAAATAAACAAAAATAAAGGTATTGTGTCCACATACAACTAAAAAAATTATTTTTTTAAAATTCTGGAAATGCACATGACATTTAGGTTACTGAATGAAGGTATAGATAGAATGATAGTTAATTTTTGAAAGTACTCTAGAATTTATGATCAATTATATATCTACACATATATGTGTATAAAATTATGCTATTCCAGAAATCAGAAACAGAAACCATCCATATGTAGGTCATTAGCATTTTAATATCATCTTGCCTAGTATGTATGAGGCCCTGGGTTTGATTTTCAGTCCCACATATAAATAAATAAATTAATTAAAGGTCCATCAACATCTAAAAAAATTTTTAAAAAGAATTCTGCCAATATGTTTTTAATAACATTTCATATAAACCGTTTTAGAACTCAGTGCAAACTTCAGTCTAGGCATTTTAGTGCATAGGCTCACTTGTGAATTTCCAAATATATTGAAAAATTAATATCTCAGGTAAACAATGAATATCACATATAGATATAAGAATTACATATTTATCAAAAAATAAAACATATTTGAGGTGTGAAAAACCTAAGTTTTTACCAATTTTTGAAGACATGCTTATTACCAACAAATTAAAATTATCTCATCACAGATTTACTAAAGTTATGTGAATCAGAAAGTCATTAAGGCTAACTTAAGTTTTAAGTTATGTGATTACTTTTTTTATAAGCCAATTTGGTACCATGCAAAACAAACAATTTGTAAGCATATAGACATATAGGCACACACAAGACAATTTCAAAGCTTAGATTTATCATTTTGCCACTTTTGTTTGTTTTTTTAAATTTGCTCTTTTTAAATATACATGGCAATAGAGTGTATTCGGACATACGTACATCGAGTATAACTTATTCTAATTAGGATCCCGTTCTTGTAATTGTACATGATGTGGAGTTTCATCGGTGGTATTTTCATATATGAACATAAGAAAGTTATGTCTGAGTCATTTGCCAGTTAAAAGTCAGACTGTTGATCTGATATCACCCTAAGCAGTCTTGAATTCTTAAATTTACATTTACGAAGGTAAAATCCTTACTTGAGGCAAGGTAGAAAAATTACATCTGGAAGATTCAGATCAGCAAACTTTAAATAACCAGTTTTTCAGAGAGAGAGAAAGAGAGAGAGAGAGAGAGAAACAACCCTCGAGTAGATAGAGAAAATGAAGTTGTTTGTTTGTTTGTTTGTTTTTGGTTGTTTTGTTACCAGGGATTGAACTCAGGGCACTTGACCACTGAGCCACATCCCCAGCCCTGTTTTGTATTTTATTTAGAGACAGGATCTCACTGAGTTGCCTAGCGCCTCACTTTTGCAGAGGCTGGCTTTGAACTCCTCCTGCTTCAGCCTTCCAAGCCGCAGGGGAATACAGGTGAGCACCACCGCACCCGGCAAGAGAAAATGAAGAGTTTTTAATCAGACAAAACAAAATGCATATAATTTAAACATGCAGAATAAAAAGTGAATTCACCAGAGGAGGGGAAAAGCCTTAAGCTCAAAATAAAGCGATTGCAGATAAAGTTTGTCCAATTTTTGATAGAGGCTCATCTGATGACTGAAGCAAGGATCATTCTTGGGAAAATAGAATTGCCTATCTATGCAGATAAATCTGTTGCTGCAGTCATTAAAATTTAGTCTGTTCAGCCAATCGTCAAGCTCATAAACACATAAAGCCATTGTGTTAAACCAGAATGCACTTTTAGACATATGAACTACGTTGTATTAATTTTTTTTTTTTTAAGAGCAAAATCAATCAAACGCTCCAAATGACCAGATCAACAAAATTGCCAGGAATGTTAGCCCTCTGAATTTTACCTTATACCGACCTGTACCTGCAAACCAAATGGCTTATTCAAGCCCCAGACAGGAGAGAGAGAGAGAGAGAGAGAGAGAGAGAGAGAGAGAGAGAGAGAGAGAGAGATAGAGAGAGGGAGGGAGGGATTCTTACCCCCACCTCAAGAGAGAGAGAGAGAGAGAGAGAGAGAGAGAGAGAGAGAGAGAGAGAGAGATTCTTACCCCCACCTCACCAGTACTGCAAAATGACCCATTCAAGGTCCAAAAAAGGTTACCTTAGCCTCAAATAGGAGAGAGAATCTGTAGTGCCTCTACCGAGACACTCAGGGGAACCCGTAGATCCCCACACAAAGCCTTCTTTCCTCATCGACAGGTAGTTGATGGTACAGAGAAGGAAGCAGGGTGAGGGGACGGGATCTAAAACGTCTCTGAGCAGCCGCTCGTATTTTCCCCTGCAGCTCCCAGTGGAGGTTCAGCTAGCTGTGCGTGGTCCAGCCCCTCTTCCTTAGAGATCGCGGCCCCGGGCAGAGTCCCCCGCTAGCATCCCCAAACTGAGACCCGGCAGGGAAAGCTTTCCGCTTGTCACGCTCCACTAAAATTCTGGGAAGCAGGTAGGCAAGGCAGCAGTTTTATTCAAAGTTGACTTTGAAAAAGATAGAGGAGACCTTTTTCTTTCATCTTCCGGGACTCAGGGAGTGGAAAGTGTTTATGAGAGGCGGCACAGTGGGACAGAGGATAGGAAATGTACATGTGTAGATTTTGCTAGACCGTATTCGTCACAGTCTCAGGTTCCTGGGCGGCAGTCAGGGCTGGGGACAGGCCCTCAGCCTCCATTCTCAGTATGAGGAAGTTCGAAAGTTAAAACATTTTGGAAATTTTTGTTTGGTTGTTTTTTTTTTTTTGTTTTGTTTTTTTTTTTTTGTTTTTTTTTTTTGAGGGAGGGCGGTACTGGGGATCGAACCAAGGGGCGCTCTTCCCATGAGCTACATCCCCAGCACCGCGCCGCAAACTCTCCCACGTTTTTTTTTTTTTTTTTTTAAAAAGACCGAGTCTGGCTAAATTGCTGAGGCTGCCGGTGCGCGGTGGTGCACGCCTGTGATCCCAGGAGCCGGGGAGGATGAGGCAGGAGGATCGTGAGTTCAAAGCCAAAAAGCGAGGCGCTAAGCAACTCAGTGAGACCCTGTCTCTAAATAAAACAAAATAGGGCTGGGGGTGTGGCCCAGTGGTCGAGTGTTCCTGAGTTCAATCCCCGATACCCCCTCAAAAAAACATAAAAGGTTGCTGAGGCCGGCTTCAAATTTATAATCCTCTTGCTTCAGACTCCTGAGTCGCTGGGATCACAGGCATGGGCCACTGTACCTGGTAGGAGTTTTTAATTTCAAAAGGGGTCTGTTTCGGTCCCTCTAGCTCCCCAATCTTTTTTCCTAGGGTGAGTCTTTATCCTTTTATATTATGGCTTAAATTGAAGCAATCCCACATTCTTAGCAGTGAAAAGGGGAGGAGGGAAGAAAGGGCCAGTAAAAAAGGCTGAGGTTAAACCCAATGCAGTGTGCACGCCGGTAATCCCAGAGATCACCCAGAGGTAATCGGAGAGGCTGAGGCTGGAGAATCACAGTATGTCCCAGGTCAAACTCAGCAATTTAGTAAGGCCATAAGCAACTTAAGGAGACCCTGTCTCAAAATAAAAAAAGGCAAAAGGGCTGGGGATGTGACTTGGTGGAAAAGCACCCCTGGTTAAATCCGCCCCCCAAAAAAAATTTTTTTTAATTTAAAATAGCTGAGATTGCCAATTGAGCCAGCCTCAACAAACTGCTGGCTCCCACTGACATCTCATTGACCAGAATTGTGTTAGGAGCCAGGCCCTGGCTTCAAGATAGGCTGGGAAGTGTGGTTCTTTTTTATCTGGTCTTTTGATATCCTGAATACAATTGAGATTCTCTTGTGAAGAGAGGAGAAGAGAATGGAGATTAGAAGGCATCCCCTGTCCCTGCCACCTAAGAAAAGACTGTCCCTGGACCGGGAGATATATGCATCTAAGGGGAGAAGCCCACTCTAATTTCCCTAAGAACTGCCTATGTTTTGCCCAAAACAGGGCTTGCATTTGAGACTTTATTGAAAGTTTACCTTTTCTATAAAACCAACTATATAAATATCTTGGTTGCTCTCACAGGCTATACGCACACTGTTTATCTGTGAAACCCCCAAAACTGTCAAATTAATGTAAAACTGACTCAGAACTGGCAGATCCTTTATAAGAGACAACCATAAAAAGATACACTAAGAACATATTTATAACAGGATATTCACAGGACTTCCACTAGAAGAAACATTCAGATACCCAGCCAAGAAGAACTCATAAATAAAAATTATAAAGCATATGAGGAAACAATGCCATAAGAAATAATTACCAAATGTAACAAATTGTGAACTAAAGCTAGTAAAACAATTTGAAATATATTTTAGAGTATATTTTTACTTTCAAAAAATTGAAAAGAAGAAATTGATAAAACAAAGTTGGAGCATTATGGAAAAACAATTCACAACAGGAAGATCTGAAAAAGATTCAAATAGAAAGTCTATAAATGAAAAATATCATTAAGATGAAACCAGTAGAAATATAAAAAACAATTTGAACTTAGCCAACGAAAGATTCCATGAACTGGAATACATCAGAAGAAATTAACCAGAATGCTGCATGGCAAATTAAAGAACTTGATTTTTTTTTAATGCAAAAATAACTGAGCATGGTGACTCACGCCTGTCATCCCAGCAACTTGGGAGGCTGAGACAGGAAGAGCGCAAGTTCCAGGCCAGCCTCAGTAACTTAGCCATGCCCTAAGAAACTTAGCAAGACCCTGTCGCAAAACAAAAAATAAAAAATAAAAATTTAAAAGGCTGGGGATGTGGTAAAGTGCCCCTGGGTTCAATCCCCAGTATCCAAAAAAAAAAAGTAAATATAGGTTAAAATGCATAGAATTTTTTTTTTTTTTTGGTACTGAGGGTTAAAACTGTAGGTGTCTTACCACTGAGCTACATCCTCAGTCCTTTTAAATTTTTATCTTGTTGTTGTTAATTTTGAGACAGTGTCTAAATTAAATTGCTGAGATTATCCTTGTGATCCTGCTACCTCAGCTTCCCAAGTCCCTGGGATTACAGGTGAGTCCCACTCACCACACTTGGTGAGGCATGAAAATTAAATGAGAAGTTCCAGAAGACATCTAAGGGATGTTCCAATATAAAAGAATAGCAATAATGGAGTGTATTAGTCAGCTTTGTATTACTACAAAATATCTGTGGAAGCTAACTTCATAAATAGGAAAAGGTTTATTTAGCTCCCAGTTTAGGAGTTCAAGGTCATGGTGCCTGCATCAGCTGAACTCTTGTGAGGACTTCATGGCAAATGGTAGATAGCAATGGCAAGAGTGTGCAGAAAAAAGCAGGCATATCCTAAGTCAGGAAGCAGATAGAATGGAAGAGGCCAGACTTGCCCTTTTCCAAGAATTCAAAGAGCCACAAGAGAACTACCTTCCAAGAGCAAGCCCCAAGTCACCCAAGGACCCCCTACTAGGCTCCACCTCCCACTATCAACTCCCACAAACCGAACTTTCAATAACCATGGAACCTGAAGGGACACCCAAACCATAGCAGAGAGTCACAATATTCAAAGAGTTAATTGCTAAGCATGTTCCAGAACTGAGACAAGGCACATGCACCCTCAGTTCAAAAAGTGCATACTGAATTCCGAACAGGATAAATAAAAACAAATCAACATGTCATAGTGAAACAATAGAAAATAAATGATTAAATAAAATACTTCACCAGAAAAAGGGAAATACTAATGGATTTTAACAATAACAATGATATGCAGAGACGCAGCCACTGCCTATTAGCAGCAATCCATGTCAGAAGACAATGAAATGCTATCTTCAAAGTGCTGCAGAAAATAACTGTCAGTTTATAATCTTCTACTTAACTTTAAAGATGGGGTGAAATAGGCATTTTCAGACTTAGAAATGTAAGAGGGCTTTTTTCTTTTTTCTTTTTTTTTTACTTCCAGATTCCCTCTGAAATACCTACCAAAAGAAGTACTTAAGTGAAGGAAAATAAATCCAAAAGGAACTTCGTGAAATACAATGATAAATAGTAGGCACAGAAGTAAAATAAATAAATAAAATAAATTGGCACAGTAATCCCCCCTTATCTGTGGGTGACACGTTTCAAGACCCCCAGTGGATGCCTGAGACTGTGGCTAGCACTGAACCCTATATATACTGTTTCTGTCTATATAAAAATACCTATGATAAAGTTTCATTTACAAGGTAGGTGCAGAAAGAGTGCAGTGCTAATGATAGACCAAGTATAACGATACACTGTAGCAAAGTTATGTGAATGTGGGCTGTCTCAAAATAACTTCCGGGGACTGCAGTCACCCTGTGATTCTGTGAGAGGACACAATGCCCACTAGATAAGAGGAATGCTGTAGGCATTGTCACACAAACTGGCCGTAATTAGACAAACTGATTGATGAGATGGCTAAGTGACTAACAGCTAGGTAGCATATACACAGTGGCTTCGCTGGACAAAGGGAAGATTCACTTTCCACGCAGGCTGGGGCAGCATAAGCGCAAAAGGTAGGGAGGTAGTGGATTCAGAGACGCCTTTATTCCTTTGCGGACTCGATCGCCCTCGAGAGTCCACTTTCCGCTGCGAAAATGGCCCTCAGTTACAGAGGGGATTTGGGTTTTATAGGGTACAACGATGTAATCATTGCAAGCCGTGTACATGCATTTTTGACGGTCAGGAGCTAGTTGGACAGGTTAAAACTTTAACTTAGGAGGGTGGTTGTAAAAAGTTTGAAACTCATTGCTGTCTGGGGAGATAAGAGTCCACATCCGGACGGATAAGTACTCAAATCTCGCCCATTGGTATTTGCTGTGCTTGGGTTTAGGACTAATTTGCCATGGGGGAAGTCATGGTTTAGAGCCCAGGATTCAGTCTCCGCCCCTTTCCCCCAGGGCCCATTGTTCCTTGGTTAGTTTCCCCTCCCTCCTCCCTAGCCGCACCTCCATTTTTCTTTGGAGGCTATGTTGCAGGAATATTATTTTCCATAACCCTTCATATGAGACTCTGAAAGGAGAGAAAGAGTTGGGACATCAGGTCGGATCTGGCTGCTTCGAGCTGAGAAGGGGTGAAGTTGGGGGACCCTCCTTTCAGAGTTCTGGAAACCCTGGCGGGGAGGGTGTGTGGGGAGGAGCCTTGAGGTCATCATAGGTCTTCCTTTTGTGGTTTCAGAAAGTCAGTCTGCAACTGTGGGAGAGGTGTGTTCTGGGAGGCAGTTGGAGTTGGGCAGGTTACCTCATTAAGAAACTATTTCTGGGAGAAGAAAGGTTATTATATTAACGGTGAGCATTAGTTAATTTGCTAGTGGTAGGAATTTTCCATGTCAATTTTCCATGTCAAAACAGAGCATGTTCTTCTAAAATGCCAGAAATCATACACCTCAAGAACATAGCAGGTAACATAGTTGGGACCCTATTTTTCTTAATCAAGGCCATTATGCCCCTTTTAAATTTCGGGTGCACTCTCCATTATTTCAGGAGTCTGGGTCCTCTGAAGCATAGCAAGCATAATTAAGTTTGAAACCATAATTTCCTGATGTTTGAACCATCTCCATCCTGCTTGACAAACTATGCAAAACAAGAACCGAGATAAAGTTTATGGTACAGTTATAGCCAGCAACCCAGCTACGTGTGTAGAAAAGTATTTTAAAAGGTTAAGAGAAGAAATTCCTTCAGGTAAACTGTCTCAAACTTCTTCATTATTAAAAGTAGGTGTTTTTGCATTGACCAGGACCAGAACCTGAGATTGTAATTTTAACACATCCAAAAAGGTGTTATGAAAAGGATCAATATGTACTCGAGTTTGCCAGGTCTCAGTAAAATTTTTGAAATTGCTGAAGGAAATGAGTTGTGGTGCCTGCTGGTGCAAAGACACCACTGCAGTAGATGCAGAGGCCATTATCCCAGCTGTGACAACAATGTCAGTTATTCGCCCTCAGATAAAACATTTAGCACTTTTACAGGGAGCCAGGAGGCTACTGGCCTTTTGGGAATTATAACAATTTGTCCTGAACTTCATCATATATGCTGATTGATACAGTGTTGTAACATACAGTTTTCACATTTAACATATGTTTTGTGAGGCATCATATTGTACTTGAATAAGTCCAGACAATAAAACATAGATATTTAATACACATGCTGTGGAATAAAATTCCTTATGAAAGGAAATATTAAGATGGGTAACATTTTGAAACACATTGAAAATCACTGCTTGAGATTTTAAAAAGGCTCTTAAGTCAGATCTATTTTCCATATTTCAGGTGGTCATGGAGCTGTTTAACCCTGTCTCTTACCACTTCTAATTGGTTTACATAGAAACAGCATTCTTCCTTGATTGGTTATAAGACAACAGATGTCAGGGAGTCCAGTTGAGTTTGTAAAGTCAGTACCAATCGGTGACCTGTTGGATATCTGCAGTAACCTGTGCTGACTATTGTTATAGTGAATAGAGGTTCCTGATCCTGCTGCTCCTGGTTTAATACTAGCAGATTTTTTTAACCCTATGAGTAAGGGAATAATTGGGGGGAGGGGGACTCCTACATCTACCGTGTGCTGTTAAGTTCCATTAAAGGAACTATTATCTTTCTTTTTAAACCCAGTTATAGCTGTATTTTGGTTATAACTGTTTTTGCTAGGTGTTCAAGATCAAGCTGATCAAAGTGGCCATGTTTCTATCTGCTGTTAAGAGTCAACTGAGTTCCCACAGGGGTCACTCTTGGGGAACTTGAGAGCAGTTTCTTAGCTCTTTTTAGTGCCATTTGTTAGGTAGGGTCTCCTTGATGAGGTGGTTTCCCTTAGAAGCATCAGGAATGTCTCCCTTTTCCAATGACCCTCCTCTTTGCAGCAGGTACACTGATTGACTTTCTGTTCTCCAGTGGTCTCGTTAATCTCCTTGATTGGGAGGTCATGTGGCCCAGAGTTGCAAAACTCCTTCGAGATGCTCTCCCATTCCCTGGGTTCAGGCTGACTCAGAGGGCAAGTCAAATACTAGTTTACTTGACTCTTTTGTGTTAATCTTGATCTTAAAAATCCAGCAAGGCAGTCTCACCAGTCTTAAAGTAAGAGTACTGGGCCTTAACTTTAATGTCTATAACTTACAGGCAGGACAGTGTGAGATTTCATCACATTGCTCACAATAACACACAATTGAAGACAAGAATTATTTATTTCTGGAATTCTCCATTTAATGTTTTCCAACTGCTATTGACAGCAGGAAACTAAAATCATGGAAAAGGATACTGCTGTAAATTATTATAGATTATAAATAATGACTAATTTGGGTGTGCCTAAAAATCTAAACATAAAATTTTAATATAAATATTTGTAAACTTAAACATTAGAAAACAAGAGCATAAAATATGGAAAGGGAAAGTTGGAGATGAAATGTTTTAAAAAGAGCTAAGAAGAAAAGTTTCTTTGATGGAAAAACTATAAGGATAAGTATATTATGTTAAAAAAATGTAAGGGTGGGGCTGGGGTTGTGGCTCAGTAGTAGAGTGCTTACCTGGCATGTGTGAGGCACTGGGTTCGATTCTCAGCACCACATATAAATAAATGAATAAAATAAAGGTCCATCAACAACTAAAAAAATTTTTTAAGTGTAAGAGTAATAATTAACAATATAGAAATACATGCATATCTTTCAAACCAATAGAGAATAGGGAAATGGAAAAATTTTTATTAATCCAATAGAATACAGAAAAACTACAGGGAGTGGGGAAGTAAAAAGCATAGGTATAAGAAAACTTCAAATAAGATGCTAAAATATGTCAACCATATTAAAAATGGCGATAAATACGGGTGGACTAAATTCATACAAAAGACAGTCCCAGCTGGGCATGGTGTTGCATGCCTGTAATCCCAGCAGCTCAGAAGGCTGTGGCAGGAGGATCACAAGTTCAAAGCCAGCCTCAGCAACTTATCGAGGCCCTGAGCAACATAGTGAGGCCTGAACAACTGTCTCAAAATAAAATATAAAAAGGAATGGGGATATGGCTAAGTGGTTGAGCTCCTCTGGGTTCAATCCCTGGTACTGAGAAATATATATATATAAAAGACAGTCCATCAGCCAAAGTGTGGTGTGTATACCTGTAGTCCCAGCTATTTGGGAGACCGAGACAGAAGAATTGTTCGAGTCCAAGAGTTCCAGGCCAGCCTGGGCAACACTGGGTGACCCCATCAGCCCACTTCCCCAGGTAGTCCATCAATTTGGATTTTTTAAATGGGCTATATGATCTTTGTAAGGCACACCTAACAACAAAATTAAAACAAAGCAAAAAGCACACAAATTAAACACCAAAGTATGGAAAATACTTACTAGACAAATCATTGATGTTAATAAAGCAATACTCAAATCAGAAAAATAAAAATTTAGACAATGATGATTAAGAATAACAGTAATATTTTAGAATGATAAAATGAACACTCATAAGAATCAGGAAATCATCTGTCCCCTTAAAACAGAACCTCAAAAAATGGAATTATAAGGAGAAATTGATAAGTTTGCAAGTTGGAGATTGTTTTGTTTCGCAGCACTAGGGATGGAACTCAGAACCAGCTGAGCTGGTTTGGGCCAGCACTATTTGTCCCAGGACAGTGGTAGCAGAGAAGGAAGAGCTTAATTCCGACCACTTCTCTCATGGTTCACACACCCAGATGACTGTCCTCCGGCCAAGGCTTCTACCCTACACCGCACAGGGTCCCTCTGCTTCAGGGTCTTCACAATCTTCTAGCCCTACCCTTAGCCCAGGATACACGTTCTTTTCTTGGTACTGGGGATTGAACCCAGGGGCACTTTACCTTTGAACAACATCGCCAGTCTCTTTTTTCCCCCCCTGAGACAGGGTCTCACTAAATTACTTAGGGTCTTGCTAAATTGCTGAGATTGGTGTTCCTTCTGCCTCAGTCTCCCAAGTCATTGGAAATACAGGTGTTTGCCACTGCACCCAGCTTCGAATACGCATCTTCTTAAGCACATTCACAATCATTAGAAAGTGAATCATTTATTATACTTAAAAGGAATCCAAAAAATATATAGAGATATCAGGGCTGGGGGTATAGCTCAGTGGTACAGCATGTATTTAACATACACAAGGAACTGGGTTTAGTCCCCAGTACCACAAAAAGGGGTGGGGGGAGAAAGAGAGGCTGGGATCATGACTCAGTGGTAGAGGGTTTGCCTTGCACGTGCGAGGCATTGGATTTGATCCTCAGTACCACATAACATGAATAAATAAAATAAAGGTATTGTGTCCATCTACAACTAAAAAACAAAAAAGAAAGAAACAAAGGATGCTTCAAATGATTTTTTAAATGGTTATCTTGCCAGGTGCCATGGCACATGCCTGTAATCCCAGCAACTCAGGAGGCTGAGGTGGGAGGATCACGAGTTCAAGACCAGCCTCAACAACTTAGTGAGACCTGACTCAAAATAAAAATAAAAAAGGCCAGGGATGAACCTCCGTAGTAGAGCACCTCTGGGTTCAACCCCCAGTGTCACTGGGGGTGGAGGGGAGGATACCTTGCAGATCATATTCTCTATCCACAGTGCAGAGAAGGTCAAATCAGACACACACAACTAGAAACCCTTCTTGGTTTGGAAATTGAGACTCATATTCCTAAATAGTACACAAATTAAAGAGGAAATCATAATCAAAACTGCTAAATATTTTGAAATGAACTATGGTGCGGGTTGGATTTTTACCAATATGCTGAACTAACCATTGATGAAAAAACAAACAAACAAACAAAACCACAAAATTGGAAGACAGTGAAAAGCCCTGGAAGTGCAGTGCCCATGTGTGACGTAGGGTAGGAGCCTTAGCCCGAGTACAGTCATATGGGTGTATAAACTAGGCAAGGAGCTGTCAGAGGTAGGCTCTTTCTTCCTTTTCTCCCAACATTACCTTGGGACAAATCATACTGGTGCCAAACCTGCAGCAACTTGGTCTATTCAAGTGTCCTCTGCAATAAAACCAGGGCGAGGCAGGTACAGGTGAGAGACAAAAGCAAGGGGACCAATTTGGAGGGTCACTTGTCTACCATCCATCACATCTCTCTTTCCAAATCCCCAGGAGGCAGTTTTGACTTCCTGATTCAATGAAACCATGATTTTGTGTCCCAATGAGAACAAGCTTCTTTGTGCACCAGAATCTTCATATCCCCCAAACTGAGGGTCTGGAGGGATGGGAAGCAAAAACTATCCCAGTCAGCTATTAGGTGCAATAGAGAGAGATACTGTAATCTGCACCCTTTGGTTTCCCAAACCATGCCCTCAGACCAAGGTGGACAGGACAACACGTGTGTGCCACTGGTGTAAGGCATATGCCCTTAGACTTAGGCAAACAGGGCCTCGATTTGGGCCAGGTGCTTCAGGGGACCTGCTGTTTCTCCTGTGGCAGTGCCCCTATGGAATGAGGATAGAAGAAGATGAAGGGAACCCATGCACCCCAGGCCCAAGTACTTTTGGGTGCCTAGGACTCTAGAATTCCTTGTCCATTTCCACAGTCTCGACAGCACTCCTCCCTAAGTGCCAAAACACCTTGAACTTTAACTGCCATCATGATGGTATTAAGAGGTGGAACCTTAAGAAGTGATTAGGTCATGAGGGTTCTGCCCTCGTGAATAGATGTTTATATTTACATTATTCTAATAAATAATCACCTTATAAAGAGAAACTGTACTAGGTGTAGTGGCACATACCTGTAATCTCTGTGACTTGGGAGGTTGAAGCAGGAGGATTGAAAGTTCAATGCCAGTCTCAGCAACTTAGGCCCTAAGCAACTTAGGGAGACCCCATCTCAAAATAAAAAAATAAAAAGGCCTGGAGATGTGGGTCAGTGGTTAAGTGCCCCTGGGTCCAACCCCCAGTACGAAGAGAGAGAGAAAGAGAGAGAGAGAGACAGAGACAGAGACAGAGACAGAGAATATTTTGTCTCACAGTTTTAGAGGTTTCACTCCATTGTTAACTGGCCCCTATTGCTTTGGCTTGTGATGGTTCACCGTGGTGCTTCATAGGGCAAAAATTCTCAACTTATGACCAGGAAGCAAAAGAGAGAGGAAAAGAAAGGGTCTGAAGTCCTACTCTCCTCTTCAAGGTCATTATCTCCCATGACTTGAAGATCTCCATTTACCCTACCTCTTAAAACTTCTGCCTCCTCCTGATCATACCAGGCTAGGAACTGAGCCTTTAACACATGGGCTTTTGAGGGACATTTAAGCAATGGATTAATACCATTATCATGGGAGTGGGTTCTTGATAAGGAGGAAAGGTCAGCCTGATTTCCACTCTCTGTCTCAGGCATGCTCACTTGTCCTCCTACCACATATGGTAGCACAGAGTCCTTCACCAGATCCTGGCACCATGCTGTTGGACTTCCTGACCTCCAGAACAGTGAGCTCAAAAAACTTTTTTTTTTTTCCGTACTAGGTACTGAACCCAGGGGTGCTTAACCATTGAGCCACATCTCCAGCCCTTTTTTATTTTTTGTTTTGAGACAGGGTCTCACTAAGTCGCTTAGGGACCTTGCTAAGTGGCTGAGGCTGGCTTTGAACTTGAAATCCTCCTGCCTCACCCTCCCAAGCCACTGGAATTACAGGCATATGCCACTGTGCCCAGCTCAAAAAACTTCTATTGTTTGTAAGTTATCCATTCTGTGTTATTCTGTTATAGGAGCAGAAAATGGACTAAGTCACCATTTTCGTTTCACCACCAGCAATATGCGCACCCCTGGGTTCAAGGAGTGGACACGGGTCAGCTGTTTGCAGGGCATGGGGATGGAGCTTGGGATGTGATGGTCTGGGTGTTCATACAAATTTGCAGAAAGATACGTGCAGTGGTTAGACAGGGAAGAGAGTGGGCCATAGACGGCGGCATAGGCTGATTTGCCTCGTGAAATTTAAAAACTCTGAATTCACATCTGGATTTCCAGTTCATTATGAAAGTGTATTAATGTAGGAAGGCAGAACATAGGCTATTTGGCTGTTCACCTGACTTATCACTTTAAAATATGTAGACGGGGCTGGGAATGTAGTTCGTTGGTAGAGTGCTTATCTAGAATGTATCAGGCCCTGGGTTCCATCCCTCAGACTAGAAAAAGGAAACAAAAATGACAAAAATGTGTAGACTTATGGCCCGCCTTCCTCTACTTACATTCTTGCCCCACAGAGCTAGGGGTGGGCCTATGCGCGGGGTGCTGCGGGTCAAGCTCCAAGGCACAGCGCGCTGTCTCTTGCTAGTGAGAGCTCCCTCAGCAGATCCTACCACAGTCCTGTCAAGGGGCTGCCCCTTGGTGATGGGGCCACTTGCAAAGACCAGGAATTCTGGGAGCATGAGCCCATTTTCATACTTCCTTTGCAACAAAATGTGTCGACTGTTGGCATTTCACATTTATAGGGAGATCATGGTGATGGAACAAGATTCTATAAGACCATGAAAGGTGACTGAAACCCTAAAGGTAAGGCAGGCAAAGCTGAACTCAGAATACACATCTATCCCCATGAGGACAAAGTGTTGTCCCACCAGTCACCTGTGATGGGAAAGAGTCCTATGGAATCCACTAGCCTCCTGGCTCCCCAGGGAATTTCAGGAGCTTAGTGTTAGTCGCAGATTTCGGCAGTTGCTGTCAACCTTGGGAAGATAGACAGCTGTCCCTTTGCAACCTTACCAACATATTCAGTTGACCTGTCTGTACACAGGACTAGCTTCTTTCCTTCTGTTTGCTGATCACAGGGAGCCATGAGGCCATGGGTATGAGTGATGGAGAGGGATTGGCACAGGAAGTGGGAAAGGTGCCTGGACCTCCTATGTGTGTAATTTCTGCCCTCCAGCTGCAGGAGTTGAGGGTCTATTCAGATGGTCGTATTCTGGCTGTCACCATGTGTTCTGACATGATCATGGGTGACTTCAGCCTGTTATCTTTTTTTCAAAAAAAAATTTTTTTTTGGTACCAGGGATTGAACCCAGGGGTGCTTAACCACTGAGCCTCATCCCCAGCCCTTTTTATATTTTATTTTTGAAACAGGTTCTCACTAAATTGGTTAGGGCCTTGCTAAATTGCCAAGGCTGGCTTTGAAATCACAATCCTCCTGCCTCAACCACCCAAGTCACTGGAATTACAGGCGTGTGCCCTCATGCCCAGCTTCAAGATTTTTATAACAGTTAACAAAAACCAACAAGCTCCACACAAATCTACTTTGCCCTGGATCTTTCAAGTGCCAGAGCAACTGCATGATCCAGTGCTTCTCTTTCCGCCTGTTTCCCATCCCATCCACCATGGGTGAGTTTTTGTCACTCTGATTCTGCAGCACACAGGATCTCACTGTCCTGTTCATCACCAGCCAAGGGATCCAAGTACAAAATTCCTTCATGAGGATTCACTGTCTTATGGCCACTTCTGGAACCAGCTGTCTTACTTTGGGCTTCCACAATGCAAACTGTGAGGCAAGGATTTAGTTGCATGGGGCTTATTTGGGGAACAGTTAAAGAAAACTGCGAGGAAATAGGGAACGGAGACTGGGGAGGTCAGCTAAAGAAGGGTGTGTGGGGGCTGGGGAGATGGCTCAGTTGGTAGAGTGCTTGCCTTGCATGCACAAGGCCCTGGGTTCAATCCCCAGCACTGCAAAAAAAAAAAAAAAAAAAAAAAAAAAAAAAAAAAAAAGAAAAAAGAAAAAGAAGTGTGTGTGTATGTGTGTGTGTGTGTGTGTGTGTGTGTTCATGAATGGAGCTCAGCCTCACTGGGGACCCTTTGAGAAAATGTGTGCAACAAACTTCAGAACTGCACTGAACAGCACAGCAGGCTGTTCCTTCTGATTGTTCTAGAGGAGAATCCGTTCCTGGTCTTTTACGGTGACTAGATACTGCCTTTATTCCTTGTGTTATGGACTGAAGTGTGTTTCCTCAACCCCCAATGTTGAAGCCCTGTCCCCCAGAGTGACTATAGTGGAGATGGGGCCTATAAGAAGGTAATAAGCAAGATGCGCTGGCACATGCCTATAATCCCAGTGACTTGGGAGGCTAAGGCAGGAGGATTGCAAATTTGAGGACAACCTCACAACTAAGCAAAGCCCTAAGCAACTTAGTGAGACCCTGAGTAAAAAATTTTAAAAAGGGGTGGGGAGCCTTTCTCTGATAAGAAGGGATACGAGAGGTGTGTGTGTGTGTGTGGTGTGAGTTTCCCCTTCTTCCCATATATTTTCAAAAATGTCCTCGCTTACATGAAATACTCTCATTCTCCACCACGTGTGGTGGAGAGGGAAGACCATTTGAAGACCCACTGAGATGACCGTCTACAAGTCAGGAAGAGGTGCCTCACCAGTGCCATCATCAAACCTGACCTCTAGCCTCCAAAAGAGTATGAAGAAAAATTTCTGTTGACGCCACCCAGTAGCATTTGGTTGTAGCACCCCTAGCAGCCCTGCAAACCTTGTTTATGGACCCCTGTCATCTTCAAAGCCACTGTCACACCACCCAACCTCTGCCTTCACCCCCACATCACCTCCTCCCACCCTCTCTTTCCTACTCCCCCTTTCGTTGGGAAGCACCCTTGTGAGCTGGTGGTGGCAGTGAGTACCTATAGCCCCAGACTTTTAGGAAGCTGAGGTGGGAGAATCACTTGGCTAGGAGTTCAAGATGCACCTGGGCAACAAAGCAAGGTCCTGTCTCAAAGAAAAGAAGCACCCTTGTGATTATATTGGACCTAACTGGCCAGGACAGATCTCTCCATCCCCAGGTCCATTACTTACTCACATTCTTCAAAATCCTTTTTGCCACCTAAGGCAAGATATGCACAGGTTCTGGGAATTAGGATGTGGACATAGGTGGGAAGTGAAGGATTCTCCTGATTACCACAGGAATCCAGCTGGGGCCCGTGAGAAAACAGCTCTCGGGGCTGATGGACCTGATCAAGAGGATCACACATATTCAGACGTCCTGGACTTGGAGCTGCCTGTACCAGCTTGGTGGATCTTTGAGAATGAGAGTATTTCACGTACATGAGGACATTTTTGAAAATATATAGGAAGAAGGGGAAAAACAGATGTTGGGCAACCAAAGGAATGGAGCAGAATGAACATTCATGGTCAGCCTGGCCAGGTTTCATCATTCCTTCTGGTAACAGTCACTGACTCTAAGCTGAGAGGGGCTCGCTGCTTCCTCCTCCATCTGTGTTGGAGACTGCAATGCATGACTTTGGGAAGCCACCCTTCTTTGGCAGAATCGGACTAGGTTGAACCCTGGCATGCAGACGTCTGGCTTCTAGGAACTGCCGGGAAGCGTGTGGCACTGCGTGGGAGTGGTTCCCTGTCTCCTTCTGGAATAGTCCCCCTAAGAGAATGACTCCCCTAACTCCTTTACTTTATTGAGTAGATAAGTCTATGGGTAACTGATTGATAAACAGTCAAAATCATTCTCTGGTAGTTAACCCTTTTCTCATCCACACAGAACGTGGCTGAGAGACCCCCACACACAACCAAAGCCAATCGGTGTATTGTCCTTTCGAATGAACTACGGGCAGAAAAGAAAGAGCGTTGGAAAAATTCCAAGCTATTTTATGGCTAAACACTTGGCATAACCACTACCTGGCAAAACGTTTGGTAAAGTTGCTGACTCCTGTAACTGGAAGACCAAAAACATTCCTCACATTGTAGCATCAGTGAGGAAGGATGATAAAAATAACTCATTAGGGATTTTTGATAGAATAACTCAAGAAACAGATAAGCTCATAAAAGAATTAGCCAGTTCGTGATAAAGCCCAAGATGGCAGGGCAGCGTTGGAGGCTGGGAGAGTGCAGAGGGGTCTCCTGGCACAGGAACTTGAACTTCTCTGCGCTTGTCCTCAGCAGGAGCCCTCACATCACACCCAAACTTGAGCCCTCAGCATAGCAGCCAGCTTGAAGCATGACCTCTAGGAAGAAAGTGTTGCTGAAGGTTATCTTGGGAGATTCAGGAATCAGTGAATAATCACTCTTTTTTGGGGGAGGGTTACTGGGGATTGAACTCAGGGACACTCAACCACTGACCATTCCCAGCCCTATTTTGTATTTTATTTAGAGACAGGATCTCACTGAGTTGCTTAGCACCTCACTTTTGCTGAGACTGGCTTTGAACTCTGGATCCTCCTGTCTCAGTCTCCTAAGCCACTGGTATTACAGGCGTAATTTTTTTTTTTTTTAAATACCAACCAAATTGGTTATAGTTACACAAATCCAAGACTTTTGTTATAGATAATTTTAGTTTTGATAACACCAACTTGGCAATGTGCTCTTCTAAGCTTTACGTTTAACTACGTTTAACTATTAAAGTAAAATTTAGAATCTAGCGTGTACAGTAACAATAACTACAGGTCTGCATGGGTTAACAAAAAACAAAGAATAGCCTTAAATCTCTTGTACATTTAGAAAACAGTGTTAATGGTTAGAAATTGACTTAGTCAAAGTGAGCATTTATAAGATAGGTCTTCAAATGATATTATGGCCCTTCTGTGTCAGATACAATGTATAAAAGAGAGCACTTATTGTTTATCTTTCCTGTAAACTTACATAAACTTTCATTTTATAAACTTTCACAGAACATCTGGACAAGGCTTAGAGAGATAGAGTTCTTAGATGCAAACATATAGGTACTCACATATACTTAGAGTGTCAACTATATTGTTATAACCAAAGTAACAGTTGTTTAACAAGTTACAAAGTAATCATTTAAGACTTCAGAGCAGGTACAAACTCCAATTCCTTTAATACTTAATTTCCTCAAGTAATGAAACCAAATGGCCCAGGGTGTCATGACTTTCCTAAGTTCAGTTTCCTTTTTCTTTTTCTTTCTTTCTTTCTTTCTTTTTTTTTTTTTTTTTTTTTTTTGAGGTATATGAATGTTTGAATCACAGACTTTTACTGTATGCAATTAACTGTATTTCACAACTAGCATCTTACAAAAGACAGTACCATTGTGCCTGGAAAAAGTACTGCAATTAAACAGAAAATTATATTACCACGAGAAACCACCCAATATCACAACTGTCAGGGCTTACATTTTTCTTCCTTCAAATGTTATTATGTCTTTAATGTGATATTTTGTACCCAAGTTATGTTTTTAAACTGATTTACATTTCAGAAGTCTCCTATAAGTGGATGTATATTATGCAAATGGTTAGAGAAAGCAGGAGACCCTAGGAGAATTTGACCAAATGTGACTTCTAAGTTGGTTTTAAAATACAATATAAAACACTTTATTAGTTGTAAACAAAATGCAAAATCTGTAGTCATAAAAATATTTTATTGGTAATTATATATAATACTGAGTGGGGCTGCAAATTTTTTTTTTTTTTTTTTTTTTTTTTTTTTGCGGTGCTGGGGATCGAACCAGGGCATTATGCATGCAAGGCAAGCACTCTACCGACTGAGCTATCTCCCCAGCCCCCTGTAAATACTTTTTAAAATTTCAGGATATTGATAAATGCATAAATTGGCAGATGTATCTGAAAATAGGGTACTATGATTTTATAAGAACTGTTATATTTAATAAGAAGCCAATTAAACTGATATAAGATTAGTTATTTCCCAGTTTTGTGCATCAGTTCCAATTTCTATATTAATTAGATTCATATATCTATGACCTTGCATAAGTTTGGGACGAGGAAACACTGATAAAACTATCATTAAGTTAAAGCTTTTCCAAAATTGCAGCTTTTAAAATACGGCAAGTTTCTTTTCTCTTTAGTTTTTGCCCAATGCTTGTAATTATTTGAATTTTAATGTTTTATATGATACAGAAAATATCAGTGTTCAATGACAATTATCACCAAACCTGAATTATAAAACTAAATAATCAATGTTTTATTGTTTACTAGTCTGCTAGTAAACATTACAATATGTGAATGTTTTGAAAAATAGACAAACAAAAACATCTCAAAAATGTTAGAGCTCTCCTCCTCGCTTTTCACAATCTCTCTAGCGCGTGCCCTTTCTCGTTCCCTTTCTTTTCCTCTCATTTTGTCTCTTACCCTGAAGGGAGACATTCTGCTTAATAAACCCTCTTATGTGATTTCCCGTGTCTGGCGTGGTTTTTGTGGGATCCCTTACATTGGTGTGGCGACTCGGGATGGGTCCTTTCACTGTCTCTTAAGCAAATGGAACCCCATCTGACCCCCCAGTGACCCCCGGACACAGCCTCACCTTCCATTTTGCCTGGACACTCTGCTCTGCATCCATCACCAGATTTCAGATTGAAGCACCCATCCCCAGATGCCTTTACAACCTGCTCTTCCCCAACCAAACTTCTACCATGGACCCCTTGACTAACCCGATTTCTAAAAAGGGAACTCCAAACTGCTTGACCCATGCTGCCCCCTTCCAGCTCAAAGAAGCCAGATCAGTCATCACCCCCTTTCCCTATAGCAGTGAAGGAGTTACTAAAATTAGAGGGGTGAACCAAGTCAGAATTGGGGACAGGTAGTTTGTGTAGAAATAGGGATCAGTGAAATCGAGGAAATGAAGTCCATGAAAACCATCTGCCTTTGGAAGTCTGGAAGGAGAATGGACTTTTTACATCTCACCTGCAAAACCAGCCCCAGTCACGTAGGCAGGAAGGAGAGTGAAGGCTTAGGAAAGAACTGGAGAGCAAAAGATTTTCTGATAAAAACAGAAACGGGGGATGTAATGTATAAAGCTGCTCCCCCGCCCTTTCTGTTGCTGCCATTTTCCCCGCCTCCCAACCACATGTCAATCTGTGAACATCCTAGCTAGCTATTGGTTCATCAGTCAGCTTGCAAGTATCCTTCTCTGTTATTGGTCCCCCGTTAGCCTGGTGGAATTCAACCGCCATCTTTTCTCTTGCTTTCCTCTTCCCCTGGCTCACTTTCTTTCTCCTCCTCACTTTTCACACTCTCTCTAGCGTGCACCCTTTCTCCTCCCCTTTCTTTTCCTTTCATTTTCTCTCTTACCCTGCAGGGAGACACTCTGTTTGCTTAATAAACTCTCTTATGTGAAAAAAAAAAATGTTAGAAACATAAGTCAGAAACAATAATTTAGTAAAAGGTATCAAAAACATTGGCAAAGGTTCATAACAAATTCTTTATTTAATAACAACTTTCCTATTTAACCACACCAAGTACCAGCAGGTGTATTAAGTGGATAACCATTAAGAAAATTCTGTTGCAACAATAGTTGATTAAGCTAATATTTGACTTGTATACATATAACTATTTGTTTCACAATTCTCAAATATTACATATTTAGGCAGCTTGCACTATGTTATAAAAAATTTAAACTTGTTACATGCCAATAGTAGAGAATTCAAGAATCATATTTTAGCTGGGGATATAACTCAGTTGGTAGCACCCATCAAACTAAACAGGAATAAGTAGATCAAGTCCCCAGCAGAGAGCAGCACAGTTGCTGAACAGGTAGTAACCGCAGAGCAGAGTCCTTCGCAAACTAGGAACAGACCTTCTCCTCTCCTAAATAAAACAGAAATTGATCTCTCACATCCAGCCACTGAAAGAAACACCACCAAACATAGTCATATCCTCTCACAAACAAGCATGTATATACACTCAAACCGGATCCATGAAGACAAACTCCAGCCTGTGCCCATGCAGGGGGTGGGGTCTGCCACCCACACCATGACCTTCCACCAGAGGCTGCCTTAGAAACCATTCTAATGTAGGGTCAGCATTGATGTTGCCATTAAGACTCAATGTATCAGTTCATTTTCTGTTACTCTAAAGAAATATCTGAAATAACAGAATGAATCAAACAACATTACCCTATGTAAATTTATGATTACACAAATGGTATGCCTTTACGCCATGTACAAACACAGAAACAACATGTATCCCATTTGTTTACAATAATAATAATAAAAAAAAAGAAATATCTGAGGCAGGTTAGCTTTATAAAGAAAAGAAGTTTATTTAACTCACAGTTCTGGAGGTTCAAAATCCAGGATCAGGCAGTCACATTGTTCAACTTCTGGTGAGGGTCTAATGGTGGGAGTGTAGGTGGGAACAAGACATCAAGTCTCAAAAATAAGAAGCCACAGTCATGTGCAGTGGCTCATGCCTGTAATCCCAGCTACTCAGGAGACTGAAGTGGAAGGATTGCTGGTTCAAGGACAACCTGGGCAATTTTGAGACCCTGTCTCAAAATAAAATAAAAAGGGCTGGGGATATAGCTCAGTGGTAGAGTGCTTTGCTCAGAAAGTGTAAACCCCTGGGTTTAAGCCCAAGTACCACAAACAAAAACACAAAAAACCAAAAACCCAAGAGGCCAGAGAGAGACTGGAATCCCACAATCCCTTTCAAGAACATGCCCCCCAATTGACCTATGCACCTCCTAACTAGGTCCCATTGCTTAAAGATCCCACCTTCCAATATTGTCACCTTGAGGGCCAAGTACCATATATAAATGCTTGGGGACACACTTAAACTATATCCAAACCGTATCACCAATACCTGTATCTGTTAGCTTATGCTTCGTAACAAACTACCCACAAAATTAATGGTTTAAAGCTAGCGTTTTTCTTATGATTCTGTGGGTTTACTGGGTAGCTCTTCTGGCCTGTACCAGTTCAACTGCGGCTGAGTCTGAATGATCTGATGGTTGTCAGGCAGAGCACATAACAGAGAATTAGAGGTTGTTTTGCTAAAAAAAACTGACTCTTCACTTGAGCCTACAGATGCCAAATGGGTAACTAAAAGCAGGATAAAAAATTTGGCATCTCTGCCTTCATTTTGTATCTGTCGTATTTGTTACTATCAAGGAAACTTGGTTCAGATTCTTGCTCAACCCTGCACATAGACATGTTAATCCTTCCTTAAGTGTTTGTCTAAATACTGGTGATGTCACACGTCCCTAACCTTGAACTTCCTGCTTGTCCTAGCTGAACTTCTACTCCTCCCTAATTTTGACTATCTTTAAGGACAAGGTACCATAGGCCAGAACTTCCTCCTTAGGTCAGCTAGCCAAAACTGGCTCTATCAGAGATGGCTGCCGGAGTGACTGCCTGAAAACCTCTACCTTCTTGTTAATCCCATCTGTGTGCTAAATGAGACAGAACCCATCACCCTGCCAGTTGAAAATGGCCACAAAGATGACTAGAAAGAATCATAAAAGGTGTAATACAAAGCTGCTCCCCGCCCTTTCCCTTGCATCACAACGGAGCTTGTCAGTCTGAAAGCTGCTCTACCTGCCCTTTCCGGTGTAGCCATTTTCCCCGCCTCCCAACTACTGTCAGTCTGTGAACATCCTAGCTAGCTATTGGTTCATCAGTCAGCTTGTAAGTATCCTTCTCCGTTATTGGTCCCCTGTGAGCCCTGCGGAATTCAACTGCTTCACGGTAGCTACCCCGCCATCTTTTTCTCATGCTTCTCTTTCCTACTCACTTTCTTTCTCCTCCTAGCTTTTCACACTCTTTCTTGCACACGCCCTTTCTCTTTTCCTCTCTTACCCTGCAGGGAGATACTCTGCTTAATAAACTCCCTTATGTGATTCCCCATGTCCAGCATGTTTTTCATGGGATTTCTTACAAAAGGAACAAAAAGAGGTGATGAAAGAATCACTAAATGGGATAGATTAAAACTAAAAAGTTTTTTCTCAGCACAGGAAACAATCGATAATGTGAAAAGAGAGCCTACAGAGTGGGAGAAAATCTTCACCACACACACTTCAGACAGAGCACTCATCTCCAAAGTTTATAAAGAACTTCAAAAACTTTACACCCAAAATACAAAGAACCCAATCAATAAATGGGCTAAGGAAATGGGCAGACACTTCACAGAAGAAGATATACAGGTGATCAACAAATATATGAAAAAGTGCTCGTTGTCCCTAGTAATTAGAGAAATGCAAATTAAAACTATTGGCTCAGTTTGCTGCCAGTATTCTGTCCCCCCACACACACCATTTTACAACCCAGATTGTCAGCCTGCAAACATTCTCGGCAGTCATTGGCCTGTTATTAGCCTGGGAAATTTGACTACTTAAGAATAACTCCACCACACACCTCTCCCTGCCCCCCCCTTTCTTTCTCTTGCTTTCACTCTTGCACATGCTCTCTCACTGTCTCTCTCTCTCTCACCTCTCTCTCATTTTCTCTCTCTCTCTCTCTCACCCTGTGGGCAGACACTGCCTATCCACTTAATAAAATCTCTTGTGTGAGTTCCCTCATCTGGAGAGGTTTCTGGGTGCTTTCAAAAACCACCCTAAGATTTCCTCTAACTCCAATTTGGCTCTTATCAAGAACACAAGCAACAATAAGTGTTGGCATGGAAGTGGGGAAAAAGGCACACTCATACATTGCTGGTGGAGTTGCAAATTGATGCAGCCACTCTGGAAAGCAGTATGGAGATTCCTCAGAAAACTTGGAATGGACCCACCATTTGACCCAGCTACCCCACTCTTTGCTTTATACCCAAAGGACTTAAAGTCAGCATACTACAGTGATGCGGTCACATCAATGTTCATAGCAGCTCAATTCACAATAGCTAGATTGTGGAACCAACCTAGATGCCCTTCAGTTGACAAATGGTTAAAGAAACTGTGGTATATATACACAATGGAATATTACTCAGCCATAAAGAAGAATAAAATTATGGCATTTGCTGGTAAATGGATGAAGTTGGAAAATATCATGCTAAGTGAAATAGGCCAATCTTAAAAAACAAAAAGTCGAATGTTTTCTCTGATAAGTGGATGACAATATATAAAGAGCGATAGTGGAGGTGAGGAAAAAGAAGAATGAAGGAACTTTGGATGGTGTAGAGGAAAATGGGGTGGGAGGGAGTGGGGGACGGAAAGATAGAATGAAAGAGACATCATTACCCTATGTATATGTATGATTACATGAATGGTGTGAATCTACATTGTGTACAACCATAGATATGAAAAGTTGTACCCCATTTGTGTACAATGAATCAAAATGCAGTCTGTAAAAATAAAATATTTTAATAAAAAAATTAAATAAATAAATAAATAAAATCCTTAAAAAAGAAAAAAGAAAAAAATTCTCAGAAAATTTCTGCCCATTCCCAGAAAAAGACATGAATATTTCTCCCCGTTATTAGTCCACAATTTCCCTGCATTTCTTTTACCTTCTACCTATGACCTCCCAACCCCCAAGGGACAGGAAGCTGATTTGCAAGTTTATCTCCCATTTCTCCTATTCAAGGTCAAGAGTAAAACCACACACACACACACACACACACACACACACACACACCTTTTTAAATTTTTTTTTTTATTTTTGGTGTAGGTATTGAACCCAGGGGGCTCTACCACTGAGTTATGTCCTCAGTATTTTTTCCCCCCTTTGGACAGTCAATCTCACTAAATTGCTGGCCTCAAATTTGCAATCCTCCTGCCAAGATTCTGGGATTATCAGTGTTCATTACCACACCCAGGGAAGTTACATTCAATTCTCTAACAGTGCTCAGTCTTCTTTTGAGTCCCACAATTCTGAGAGGAAAAAAGGAACCCAGCCTTTGGGGTCAAAATTTGGTAATGGTAATATAAGTTTTATTAGCTCTAAATTTACCTAAACCATCTCATCCCTCTTCAAGACTAAAGACTCCCTGGTAGGTAATTAAGGTACTGTCAAGATTTATAGGGACATCCTGCTGCCAACCTCTGCAACGTCCGTTCCAGACTGCCTAAAGTCACACTTAGGAATCTCCAGTCATTGCCCTAAGCCTACAGTCACCTTGGAGTCTAGGAACAGCAGAGCCTTGCAGAGAGATCACCTATAGTGAGGAATCATCTCACTGGAACTGAATTGCTCCCCTCCCAGGATTACAAGTCTGATTGGTAAACATCCTGAGCAGCAGATGGAGATGGCTGCCCCCTGAGCAGCGGCAATTTCCTTGATACCCATAAGACGGTGTAACCAGATCTGAGTTAATGATCAACCAAACCACAATTTGACCTAGACTGCTAAATTATGCCTATGTCTTGCCCCTATCCCAATTATTCCTCCATTTAAACCTAAAGTTCACATCAGTAAAGTTCCTTTCCTGCTTCTCACCATTACTTTTCCAATTTGGTTTTTAGGGTGAATGACTGGACTTCATTTGTTGAGGTTCCCAGAGGAGGATCTCTGGCCTTGGACTCCAGCAGCAAGTGGTATAAGAAAGCTTCTGGTGGGATGGCTGATTTCTGCCTCATTGGATCTCTCATCTTCCAGCAGCATCCTCACAAGTGGGACAAGTGTTCTTAGGATCAGCAAGAGAGGGCAAACCCTTCCCCCAACCTCCGCCCAAGTGCTAGGGTTCTAACCCAGGGCCTTGCACATTCTAGGCAAGCACGCTACCATTAAGCTACATACCCAGCCCCTGTCAAGGCCTTTTCCAGTCTCTGCTTCTATCACTTAGCTAATGTAGACTAATCCAGCTAAACCCAGATTGAAAGAATTGATAGCATCACAATGCAAAGGTGTGCACTTACAGTAACTGGAGGAATTTGATCCAGCCCCTGTCAAGCCCTTTCCCAGTCTCTGCTTCTATCACTTGGCTAATGTGGACTAATCCAGCTAAACCCAGATTAGAAGGACAAGAAATGGAATCCATCTCTTATTGAAAGAATTGTTAGCATCACAACGCAAAGATGTGTACCTACAGCAACTGGAGGAATTTGTGACCATTTTGGCAGAATACAACATGGCTTTAGAACAAAGATGAAAGAAATTGGAGGTGCAGGTATCACACACTTTTTAAGAAGCCTTTTAAAGGATTAAGGTAGTGCCTGTTGATCTATTCAACTAGACAAAGCATTCCTGGAATGAATAACTCTCTGGTCCCACACAATAATGATAGCCTGTTGTTAGGTACCTTGTCTAATAGTAAGTCTAGAGAGAAAATTATTTGGTCCTAGAAGTCATCTGAAATCAAATACTTAGTGTAATATAATATAAAGCTGCTCCCCCCGCCCCCCCTCCCCACTTTCCGCTGCAGTCATTTCCCCGCCTCTCAACCACTTGTCAGTCTGTGAACATCCTAGCTAGCTATTGGTTCATCAGTCAGCTTGCAAGTGTCCTTCTCCGTTATTGGTCCCCTGTGAGCCCTGCGGAATTCAACTGCTCAAGGATAGCACCCCGCCATCTTTTCTCATGCTCTCTCTTCTCATGCTCTCTCTTCTTCTCTCCTGGCTTTCATGCATGTCTCTCTCCTCCTCGCTTTCATGCTGTCTCCTCCATTTCTCTCTCTCCTGCGCATGCATCCTTTCTCTTTTCCTCTCCTTTTCTCTCTTACCCTGCAGGGAGACACTCTCCCTGTGTGCTTAATAAACTCCCTTATGTGAGTTCCCGTGTCCGGTGTGGTTTCTGGGTTCTTACACTTAGGAAATACTAAGTTTTGAGAGACTTATTTTGGCAAAGAACCTCAACATGGCCTGAAAGGGACTAATGATGTCAAATAATCTCCATTTCCCAACTTGCTAAAGGCAGGAAGGAGGCTAAGGAAGCTTCTTAGCCAACACCATGGGTTTAGTCCTCTATGCTGTCTTCCAAAGTGACCTAGGAACAGGATGAAAAAGGAAGAGCCTCGTAAACATTGAGGTGAACCGGACATGGAGAACTTACAGAGTGGATAACCCATCGAGAACGTCATACTGTTAAATGCAATGGTTAATTCCCCGGGTTTATGAAATTTGTCTTCTTTTAACAGGACGCCTCCTTTGGGAAGTTGTCCTTAAAAGAGTTCCCTCCTTAATCCTTTTCTAAGGATTATGTCCCCTCCCTTTTGCCCCATTCTAAGTTCTAAAGAGAAGTTCCACCTGTATAGTTCTGAATAATCTTTCTTTAGATTTATAGAATGCCGAATTTTTGGGGGGGGCGGGTACCAGGGATTGAACCCAGGGGCACTCAACCACTGAGCCACATCCCCAGCCCTTTATTATATTTTATTTAGAGATAGGATCTCACTGAGTTGCTTTAGGGCCTCTTTAAATTGCTGAGGCTGGCTTCGAACTCAGCTGCCCCAGCCTCCCAAGCTGCTGGGATTACAGGCTGTGCCACCACATCCAGCACTTAGAACATTTTTAATGCCCTCCTTAGTCATTAGTCCTAATACAAAGCATGTAAATTGCTATTCAGAAAGTAACGTCCATTCTAAGAAAATACAGAGGGAGGGAAAGGGGAAGTACTAGGGATTAAATTAGGATAAATTATATTCTATGCTTGTATGATTATGCCAAAATGAACCCCAATACTATGTTTAACTATAATGCAGTAATAAAAAAAATTAAAAGTGGGGCTGGGGTTGTGGCTCAGTGGTAGAGCACTTGGCTTGCACGTGTGAGGCACTGGGTTCGATCCTCAGCACCACATGAAAATAAATAAGAGGTATTGTGTCCATCTACAACTAAAAAAAGTTTTTTTAATTAAAAGGAAAATACAGGAACTTGCTGCAGGAGGTTGAAGTCTATTGTGATGTTCCAGCCAGAGAAGAGAAAGAAGACACACACTCAGATAATGAAGATCTCACTCAGCACACAGCCTTCTTTCCTTCTTTCCTTGCCCCTTCTTTCCCTCCCTATGAAGTCCTTTGCACCCTGAGTCCCCCAAGATGGAGCTTCAAAAAGCACCTCTATTTTCCATGATGCCAACCCTTGAATAATTCCAATTCCTTCCTACCAACTCTTGTCTCTCAAATACTGGCTTTTGAGTGGCGAGCAGCCTGGACCTTGACTCTGGTACCATTCTCAGGAGATTTTAACACAGTTGACTTTCTAGGAACACATTCTTCTTTTGGCTTCCACCCTAACCACATACTGCAGGTTTTCTCTCCTACATACCTTTAGGGTAGTGCTTTGCAGTCTCCTCTACTAGCCCCTCTTCGCATAACCTCAAAATTCTGGAGTACCCCAAAGCCATTCCTGAGACTCCTTTGCTACAGAAATGTCATGCAAACCCTGGCATTATATTCCGTTCTCCATGCCAGTGACTATCAAGTATATATTTTCACCATTTCTCCTGAATGTGCCTTCTGCAATACTACAATTCACTCTGACACTGACCACACATGGTTAGCGCAGATTCCAAAGGTTTAAGGGCACAGACCCCCAGCGAGTCTACTCTTACTTCATATTCCCAGTTAGATGTGACCAGAATGTCACTAGAGGATATCTAGGCAGTTCCCAAAGAGGGGGATCTGGACTCAGAATAAGTGGGCTACTTAACAAATGTCAGAGAAATGAATTTAAAGGCACACCATTGACAGGTACAGACAAGGATTTATTTAGAAAAGCAGAGACAAGGTCAAAAGAGAATGTGGATCATCTGTATGATGATAGATGCTTAAGGGATTTTCAGGGTCTTCTTTTAAAGGAAACTCAGTGAGGGGTGGGCATGGGAAGGCACACAGAGTTGACAGTCTGGTGACCACAAGGTGGTTTATGGCAATTCTAAAGATCCTTAGGCTGACATGGTCCCCATGATCAGATCAATAGATACTGTTGCAAAGTATCCTATATTATAGGTTTCTTAAAAGATCGTATCTCTCTTTGCTTAATCTATTATGTAGGCTGATTAACAGTACACGAGGTAATTTTCATAACTGAGTGAATTTATAGCAAAAATTATAGTGAAGATTTACTGGTTTCCCAGAAATTTGAGAATGACAGACCTGAGAGAGAGTGACAGGTCTGGAAGGAATGCTGGTTTTTGAGAAAGTTTAGTTCAAGGATTTCAGATTAAAATTATATCCTTCTTTGTTTTATCTCCTTTCTACCTATATTTTTAAATTTCCTCTATCCTACATCAGTTCATTTGCACTTCTGACCAACTGTATACTAATGCTGGAGTTCCTGTGCCCTTTAGTTTGCTACCATCTCTCACAGAACTCAGGACACTCTATTATTAAAATACTTAGGATTATAGTTGTATGAACCAGGTGCAGTAGGGCATACCTGTAATCCCAGCAATTCAGAAGACTGAGGCAGGAGGATCACAAGTTCAAAGCCAGTCTCAGTAACTTAGCAAGGCCCTAAGCAACTCAGCTAGATCCTGTCTCAAAATAAAAAGTAAAATGTGACTCAGTGGTTAGGTACCCATGGGTTCAATGCCTGATACCAAAAAAAAAAAAAAAAAATCATAGTTTTATTATAAAGGATATAAATCAGGATGAGGCAAGTGAAGTGACATACAGGGTAAGAACTTGTCTTAAATACAATTCTTCTGTATCCTCTCCCCAGGGAATCAGGACACATCACCCTTTCAGCACCTTAAAAGTGTTCACCAGCTGGGTTGAGGATATAGCTTAGTGGTAGACCACTTGCCCAGCATGCACAGGTTCAGTTCTCAGCTTCCACTAACCAGGAAGTTCATCAAGGTATCCAAAGTTTTTGTTAGGTTTTTATGACACAGGTATGGTTAATTTAGTCATTAATTATATCTCTGGCCAGCTCCTTCTCCCTGGAGGTCAGGTTGCTATCACTTGACTTAAAATTCAACTCTCAGACATGGTCAGCATAAACTCAGGTAGGGCCCCAAGACTCATGAGTAACAAGGACAATCTTACCACTTATGAAAGTCCAAGGATTTAGATGTTGGCTCCCTGAAACCAAGGACAAAGAGTGGCTGATTCATTATACCAAGCTTGCCTGCTTAATGCAATGGATTACTTGACATACCTCTTTGTGTAAGGACTGAGACAGAGGAAACTTCATCTGCCAGTTGAAACTGGTCTGCTTGGGAATTACGGCCACTCCTCTAATCTTGATTTCTTTCTTTCTTTTTTCTTTTTTTAATCATGCCTCGGATAAACTTCATTGGCTATGATACTGCCACTGCGCAAAGCTAATATTGATTTCTTAGAAGGTCAGATAAACAACTTAATTTCGTCCTAACCCTGCACTAATCTGGGTTGTAATTACTCAAATTGCCACATCCACATTATTCTATCATCTAGACCGTCAATTTCTTTCTTTTCCCTCCTTTAGCCTAAAGACATTTACCTTGGCCTATATCCATTCAGTCTTCTATTCCAGAGGATTTGTTGCCTGGTTACTAAATTGTTTCCTGGATTTATTTTTTTCTGACAGCCTGGTGATGCCAATTAAGCCAGTCAATCTGACCCTGGGTGACCCTCTCATCATCTGGGCACTAATGTGTTCCATTAGAAATCCAAGTCAGGGGTTAGGGTTGTAGGTCAGTGGTAGAGCATTTGCCTAGCATGTTTGAGGTGCTGGGTTTGATCCTCAACATCACATAAAAATAAAGAAAGAAAGAAGGAAGGAAGGAAAGAAAGAAAGAAAGAAAGAAAGAAAGAAAGAAAGAAAGAAAGAAAGAAAGAAAATAAAGGTATTGTGTCCATCTAAAACTAAAAAAAAAAATAAATAAATAAATAAAAAAAAGAGAGAAGAAATCCAAGACAGTGTTGCAGTCACCCTGAGGGAAGGGAGAGCATCCCCCGCTGTTGCCCATGGGTATTCATCAGGCAACAGAACCTCCTCTTGCGGAGGCTGCTCTATTTTGCACATGCACAGACCTTTTGACTGCAACAAACTCTGAGCAGTTGCTACGTTCTTCTCTGTGATCATGTCATCAGCAAAGCAGACACGGCCATGCTGGCTCAGAACAGGGTGTCAGTCATTCTGGCCACTGAGTCATTTCCACTCCTTCTCATACTACACAATGTGTGTACTGAGGGGCCGACCTCTCTAGACCCATTGGGCTTTTGCTCTCATTTTCCTCCTCTCCCACTTGTTGCAAGAGTGGACCTCAGCACATCTCTAGGTAATGGACTGCCCTTGATGACTAAGAAATATCTCATTTGTGGGCTGGGGATATAGCTTAGTTGGTAGGATGCTCACCGTGAAAGCATAAGACCGTGGGTTCAATCCCCAGCACTGCAAAAAAAAAAAAAAAAAAAAATTCTCATTTGTGGCCGTGGCTACGGGCCACTGCTTTCCCAATGGTACATGAGGGTGAACAACCACCATAGCATGCTTTTCTTAGCTTTATGGGAGTCATTTTCCTTTGTTTCTAACTCTAGCCACTAACATAAACTATTAGGCAACTCAGGTGAGGGCCACTTGTGCCCCTGTCACCAAATGCTTCCATATCCAGAGTCAAAAGATATGCCCCCTCAGAACTTTAGAATGTGACTTGGTTTGGAATAAGTGTTTTTGCTGATGTGATCAGGGTAAGGATTTGGGGATAGAGATCATCTTGGATTAGAGTAGGTTGCGAATCCAACAATGAGTCTGTGTTCATCACTTTTCATTGCTGTGACCAAAGTACCTGACAAGGACAATTGAGAGGAGTGAAAGTTTATTTTGACTCATTGTTTCAAGAGGTGTAGTCCAAGGTGGGCTAACTCCATTGCTCTAGGCCCCAGATGAAGCAGAACATCATGGTGGAAGGAAATTGCTCAGGACAAGGCAGTCAGGAAACAGAGGAGAAGAGGGAAGGGGTCACAGGGAAGATGAACCCTTCCAGGGTACTCCCCTGGTGACCCTCCTCCTCCAGTCACATCCCACCTGCCTACAGTTACTACCCAGTCTATCCATTCAAACTGGGAAGGATGGATTAGGTTAGAGTTCTCACAATCCCATTATTTTAGCCGCAAATATTCCTGCATTAACACAAGAGATTTTTGGGAACACCATATATATATATATATACTTTTTTTTCCTTTTTCTTTTTTTTTTTTTTTTTTTTTCCTTTTTCTTATTTTTCAGTGCTGCTGTTCAAACCCAGTGCCTCCAGCATGCCAGGCAAGTGCTCTACCACTAAGCTACACCCCTTTTTATAGCAAGAGGAATAGGCCAACTTTGGCTAACTTTCACATCAGGAACACAGAGTTCATTACTTTGTAAAAGAAGATTTTTCTGGGGCTGGGGAGATAGCTCAGTTGGTAGAGTGCTTGCCTTGCAAACACAAGGCCCTGAGTTCAATCCCCAGCACCCAAAAAAAAAAAAAAAAAAGAAGAAGATTTTCCTTGACTGCCAGAGAAATTCAGCAATGCAGATCCGCCTACATTGTTTCAAGACTCTTCACCTGGCAAGCAGGCCCTGATTTTTGTTGGAGCTTGAGTGACAGCTGCTCCCGCTGGCAGGCATCCAAGGCCACTAAGAATGAGATCTTTGTCAACCAATAAGACAGTACTATAGAGTGAAAATTTTGGACATCAAAAGAATTTTCTAACACTTTTTTTTTTTTTTTTTTTTTTGGCGGTGCTGGAGATTGAATCCAGGGTCTTCTGCCTGCGAGGCAAGAACTCTACCAACTGGGCTATATCCTGAGCCCATCTAACACTTTATGTACATTCACAATGCAAACAGGTAACACATTTCAATATCAATTACACATTTTTTACACAATTACACATTTAAAATTACACATTCACAATTACACATTCATGTTTATACAATGAATGAATTGGACTCCAATTCATTCCCCCACCAGCTTCAATGCAAAGTTTTTCCCTAAATAATTAGCTTTGTTTTGTTTTGTTGTGGGAACTGAACCCAGGGACTTCCACATGCAAGGCACTGTTCCACTACAAAGCTACAATCCTATCCCCAGACCTAAGAGTTTTAATCCAAGTCAGTACTTCAGGAGTTATTTATGCAGGAACTGGAAGCAGGGGGAACAACTTAAACCAGTAAGCACAACTTTGTACTGACTTTTGGTCTTAAGTGTCCATCAACTCAGTTTTAACTCACTTCTAACCCTGTCAGGTTCTATATTAGTTCATTTTCTGTTGCTATAACAAAATGCGTAAAGCTGGGTACTTGCAAAGAACAGAGGTTTATTCCACTCACAGATGGGCAGCCCCATGTCTGGTGAGGGCCCCCAGGACATCACCTCATGGCAGATGACATCATGGCAGGAATGAGTGAGAGAGGGAGAGATCACATGGCACGACAGAAGCCAAAGAGTGAAGAGGGGCCTGTCTTGTTCTTTTTAGAACTAACTCTCTCGGGAACTAACAGGAGTTACATTAAGAACTACATTAATCCCTTCTGAGGGCAGCGACGTACCTCCAATGACCAAATCACCTTCCATTAGGCATCACCTTAAAGGCTCACCACCTCTCAACATGGGAGACCCTGGGAACCAGCCTCCCAGCACACGAAACACTGGGGGACATATTCAAACCATGTCCAGAACCCTACAGGTACCAATCCTACTCTAACCACTGGACCTCCAAACATTTATCAACAAGTGGCATTCACCGTCAGAACCCAGGAGGTCATATCCCCTAACTAGGACATGTCTGTTCTCCCCTTTGAAGGCCCAAAGTGTCTTTTAAAGGCACTGTCATCTTTATGGGCCCCATGTTGGGTGCCAAATTTGGACACCCTACTGTAAGACCAACCAAGATGCAGCTCCATGGTGAGGAAGCAGAACCTGGGAGACCATGGAAAACTGACTCATAACAGTCTCCCGAGGGAGATAGAAGAGGACCTCAGAGTAACTCCTTGCAGGCCTCTCATTCTTCTATGTTCTGAGAGGATCTCAAGACATTCTGCCCAAATCAAGAAGAGCTGTGTGAAGGTTTTGCCTGCACAAGTATGTACGAGGGTCCATGGTACAACTACGGTGCGGCCATTCCCCTGTTGGGATACAGAACAGACAGAACAAAGACCCCTACCTGTACAGAAATTGGACTCCAGAGAAATGACCGAAAGCAAAGACAACAGAAGCCAGAATGGGCACAGGGGCTTCCTAGGGTGCTAGGAATGTCCCCTTTCTTGATCTACGTGTCGTCGTAGAACATTTTCATTTCGTGATCATTCATTAATTCACTTATAATTTGTGCATTCTTCTGTACATGTGCTATATTTAATTTTTTTAAAAAATTAAAATATATAACTAAGTATGTAGTATGCCGGAGAATGGGAAGTGCTACAGAGAGAATTAGAGCTGAGAAAGGGGAGAGAGAGCATGTGGGTTTGGAAAAGGGGTTGTAAGAGCACTCATGGTCATGGACAGGGTCTCCGAGATGGTACCATGTTTTGTCCCTCCTACCTCTCCAGGCTTCAGCTCAGGCTCTCCTTATCTTCTTCCTGGTTTTTCCACTAATACTTTAATTTTCTTTTAAAAATCCTCCCCTCCCCCCCCTTTTTTTTGGTACTGAGAATTGAACCCAGGGGTGCTTAACCACTGAGTCTCATCCCCAGCCCTTTTTTTTATATTTTATTTAGAGATAGGGTTTTGCTGAATTGCTTAGGGCCTCGCTAAGTTGGTGAGGCTGGTCTTGAACTTGTGATCCTCCTGCCTCAGCCTCCCAAGCAGCTGGGATTACAGGCATGCGCCACTAGGCCCAGTTTTAAAATCTTTTTTTTTTTTTTTTTAAACAAAAACAGTGTCTGTGAATTCCCATCCTAAGCATGTTCACACAACCTATAGTTGATATTTCTATATTCATTTCTGGATTATTGTGGATAAAATTCCTTTTTTCTCTAGTCTTATGTGGTTTTGCTAAGATGACAAACTCTCACATATCTGTTGTAGTATTTCCTAAATTTATTTCATTTCAATTTTTGTTTGTTTGTTTTGTTTGCAATGCTGAGGTCTGAGCTCAGGACATTACACATACTAGGCAAGTACACATGCTGAGCTATAATACTCCAGCCCCCAAATATGGTTTTTTAAAACATGAATCTTTTATATCTTTGAGGATTTCTACTTTTTTTAAACTTTCATACAAATGTCTCCCTAAGACTATTCCTGAGTTATCTAGTAATTTTTATTAGTACCATGAATGAAAAGGTTTTATACAATTTATCATGTATTTTTGTTGTTGTTGTTGCTTTTCCTTAGGATGTTTATATTTAAATGACCCTTTAGTTATGGTGGTTTATTAACTTTTTGAATTTCCTGAAAATGCAATCATATTAATTGCAAATAATAATACTTCTTTCTTACATTAAGACTTCTTTTTTCCACTTAGTATCTCACTGTATTGCCCTGACTACAAACTATAAAATGTGGATAAGTAATATCTTTGGGTTTTGTTCTTGAGCTTATTGTATCTGTCCAGTAGTCAGCATGAAGTATACTTAGACTGATGATTTGAATTAGAGTAGCTTAATCGTGTTATTAAAGTACTTGTATATTTAGTGTTTTTATCAAAAACAGATGTTAAGTATTATATTTTGGGAACATATTGGAATAATTTTTTTTTCTTTTTCGTTTTTCTTTTTCTCTTTTTTGATACTGAGGACTGAACCCAGGGGCGTGTTACCATTAAGCCATATCCCCACCCCTTTAAATTTTCAGATAGGGTCTCTCTAAGTTGTTTAGGGCCTTGCTAATTTGCTGAGGCTGAATGTACAATCCTCCTACCTCCGCCTCCCAAACTGCTGGGATTACAGGCGTGTGCCACCCTGCCTGACTGGAATTTTTCTTAAAAGATTTTCTAACTTTAACCTTCCCTGAAAATCTTTTATTTTACTTGAGTGAATTTTCCTCATTAAATCTCATTTATTGTTATGTTTAAAAAATGCTATCTTTTGTCAGGCTTTAAAAAATGCTGTCTTGCCAAGCGCAAACATGGTGCATGCCTGTAAGTCCAGCAGCTCGGGAGGCTGAGACAGGAGGATCTTGAGTTCAAAGTCAGCCTCAGTAGTGGTGAGGTGCTAAACAATTCAGTGAGCCCGTCTCTAAATAAAATACAAAGTAGGACTGGGATGTGGCTCAGTGGCTGAGGGCCCCTGTGTTCAGTCTTCAGTACCCTCCCCCCACAAAAAATGCTGTCTTTTGTCAGGCTTTAAAATTAGGATGTTTGTTCCATTGACTGAATTAATTAGATAGCTTTCCTTCTTTGCTTGTGTTCTCTAACAGCTAGTTATAAATGTGAAATTTTGATACTTTCAAGTATCAGTTTGAAATTTTTCTTCATAATAAAATCTTACAGAACTTTGATGAGGGACTTTGAACGACTCTTGGATGTTTTATTGGTCTGTTCAGATTGTGTATATTTGTGGTACTGGACATTGAGTCCAGGGACACTCTACCACTGAGCCACATCTCCAGCACCTTTTAAGTTTCCAAGGCTGGCCTCCAACTTGTGATCCTCCTACTCTGCCTCCAGAGCCATTGGGAAAACAGGCATATGTCACCCGTCCCAGCCCTCCTGACTTTTGTCTTTAATCCTGTGTTTCCCTAGAAAGTTATAAATTTACTAGAGGTTTGCAATACTATATAATTCATATTAGTCTTACATTTTTAGCTCCTCAATAACTATTAGTATATCTTCTTGTTTACTTTAAATTTGCTCGTCTTTTCCTGTTTCTTGATTAAATTTTCCAGAATCCACCAACTTGCTGCGATTTTCTTCTTCAAAGCATTAATTCTTGGATTTATTTGTTAATACCATTGTCTTTCCGTTTCCTTCTTTTGCAGGGAGTGGGGGGCAAAGGTGGTGCTAGGGGAGTTGAACAGAGGACCTGGAGCTTGCCAGGCTAGCCCTCAACCACTGAGCTACATTCTCAAGCCCCTTGTGGTTGTATCTCAAACATTTTTTATCTTATTTCCCATACACCAAATTTGTCAAGTCAAATGACTGAAGTTGAATGCTTGCATCTTATTTTTCTTTAACAAAAGTATTTTGAAGCTACAAAGCTAGGACCAAAGTCTTATATAGAATGCCTTAATTCTGTGTCTTAAGTTATTGTTATTGGGGTTTCTGTTTTTTTATTGTTTTGGTACTGGAAATTGAATCCAGGGGTGCTTTACCACTGCTGCATCCCCGACATGTTTTATTTTTTATTTTGAGACATGCCTCACCAAGTTACGGAGGCTGGCCTCGAACTTGTGATCCTCCTGTCTCAGGCTCGAGTTGCTGAGATTACAGGTGTATGTCACTGCACAGGCTTGATTTACATTTTAAAGGTAAAACTCAATGGAATATATGCTGTAAGAAAGGAAATAAGAAGTATGCTTCAGGGATGGGAGTGTTATTGAGGTCATCTATAAAATGGGAATGGTACCTGTCCCACAGACTTGTTCTCGAGATTAAATGAGTCAATGCATGAAAATTTGTAGAACAATTACTGGCACTTCGTCAAATAGATGAATACACTTGGGAACTCAGTTCCTATTGTCTCATGAACCTCTTCATCTTTGTGTTCAAAACTGTTCCCATTAGCCTCTCCCACAAACCTGTTTTCACCTTTATAGGTCCATCTGTTTCCTCAAGCTCTGAACCTGAGGCATGGACCCTCTGGTTAGTTTGGGCCTCCTTCATCTCTTGCCTCTGCAAGTCTCATCTAACTAATCTTGTTTGTTCAAGTACTTGGTTTATTAAATACTCCAGATGCCGGTGTAGCGGGGTATGAAACAAACTCTTTGTATCACCTACCAATACTGGTTTGGGACCTGGTATGTGACACCCCAGAGCCCAGAACATTCAAGGTACTAAGCCATCCTCTTTGGCCACAGCTTCTCTCCTCTGTCCAGCCACAGCACTGCTCATTGGTCCCTATGTCCCTTTCAACACATGCACCTCCTCCACCTGCATACTCTGTGCTAAATTCCACCATTACAAAGACGAATTCCTCGCTTCTACCTCTAAAACGCTGTCCACTTCCAGTTCTTATAGTCCACTGGCCCCATGTGGCAAACCACTCCCTCCTTTGTACGTGGCTCAGCATGGGTGATGGGCGCCTTGCAATATCCAGAGATTTCCTTGACTGCCCTTCCCCTGAGCCTCCCAGCTTCTCATGGACCTGGGAACCACATCTCTGGAATAACATCAACTGCTCGATGCATTAGGTCTTCAAGTTATATCAGAGGAAGGCCTGAAGGAAGACAAGACAGGGCAAAAGCAGCTTAGGAAGGCATCCCTGATGCAGATGCTCTGTAGATGTTCAGAAGGTAGGCAGTATGGCGAAGCTGTGCTGGGACAGGATAAAAACAGATGCCAGCATCAAGTGGTTCTCCTCTGGTTCCTGGAGCTTCCCCAACCGCATGGCAGTCAGTGGCACCCTTGACTTCTTGGTGTGGCTGATTCCAGTAGGGAAATTGGGACACAGGTCTTTTTTTTCATTATTTTTTGTTTTTTTTATGATAGGGACCCCCTCAGAAAATTCTCTCCCTCTTTCTCTACCAAAGGGTAGAGAACGATTGATGTCAATCATGACAAAGCAACACCAAGAGCCAGCCAGCTTCATGCTCTGAAGGGAACACTTCACTTCCTCCAGATGGTTTCTAGAATCTATGTGACCAGAGAAACTTCTCTAGTAACAAACTATAGAAATCTAGTAACAAACTATAGAAATCCCTGTATAATCTTCAGCTGGGTCAGTTTTTCGTCGACTCATGCGTCACATTATCTTGAAGTGCAGAGGCACTTTTTGTCTCTTCCCTCAGAAGAGTTTATTGGTTTGGCGACCATTCTTGGTTTGGCGACCATTCTTGTAATACTCACCCATTTAGTCATTTCCCCCATTTTTTTTTTCTTTGCAGTGCTGAGGATTGAACCCAGGGCCTTGTGCATGCGAGGTAAGCACTCTACCAACTGAGCTACATCCCCAGACCCCTCATTCCTAAATTTCTTTGGAACAATGGAGGGTGTTTCCCTCTAGTCTCTGTTGAGATCTCCTCTTATCAACCCTCAAGGTCAAATGGCCTACCAAGACATGGGAGCACATCTTGCCCTTGTCTAGTTTAGGATCTACTCAAATGACTCAAGGACAATGACCCACACTCCTATGACCTTAATGACAATCACAAGTCCCCTTCTAATTTTTCCTCCCTGTGAAGAATATTCCACTGGACGAGGAAGCCTGCTAGTAGAGCCAAGCTCCAATGGGAAAGCAGATCATCAGCCTGAAGTCCTGGCTACAGGTCCTAACCAGGAAGCCCTGGACGAAGAATTCCACAACTTCCAGAACAGACTCCATCTTTTCCAGATCAGGTTCAAGCTGACTCTCCTTGTACAATGTCTCAAGTCCCGCTCTCACAGCTCAAGGACTAAAAACTGTGGAAAGAAGTGATAAGTCAGGAGCCTGAGGAACTAGCCCAGGTGGTGGAAACAAGCAAAGAAAAAAACGGATGTTTGAACTGGTACAATGTATAATGGCAAAGTGCTGAATGGGACAATCTGTGGGAAGAACAGTGTTAAGTGAAGATTTACCTGGCAAATCGAAAGGATACATTTATGAGAAAATGAAAACCATATCTTTCAGGAGATGGCAACGTAGACCAGATGCAAAACAAAGGAAAACCAATGAGTGGATTCAGTACTAATGGAACTTGGCCATTGGAACCTGGGAACCTGGAGGAAGGTTGTATGGGACAGGAAATACGGGAAGGTCCCCTTGTCAGTGATAGGATTTCAGACCGGAGAGACCTTCCTTACCAGATTTAAGGATGAACATCGTAAGTGGAATAAGCCAAATTACGATTACAGTCTCAGTCACCCAGTGGAATAGTCAGGAAGAGGGCAACTGGGGGGCCAAAAAGTAATTCCTAGGATCGAGTTGGCAGAATTGAGAGCCATAGCACACATGGCATGTTCCCAACCCCGAGAATTCAGTCCATGTCCCATCGAGTAGGGTTTAGGTCCACTTCCTTCTTCCTGTTGACCAGATTATGTCATCTTCTGTTGAATGGGGGCTAGAAGAGGGGTTGATCTCACTCATCAAGGATGGACCTGTGATTCCAGATAGAAGTACAAATGAATACCTGAGGTGTTATGTCTGAACTTCATTTCCTGAATACTCAACTTTCAGCAGAAAATGGGAGTTTGAAATCTTGTCTCTCGTACACCAGCGAAGCTCTCTTTTATAGCGATATCGGCTAAGCGAACTGTTACAGGTACAGGTTCTACAACCTGCACGTGACTTTGGTAACAACCTCTCTGATTTGTTCGTAGCTCCTTCCTCTATGAAAAGGGGCTGGTTTCAAGGGAGTGGTAGTTTCATGGTACATTAAGGGCCTGGCATGTGCAATCTCTGGGTTTGGTCCCCAACACCACAGGAAGAGAATATTTACTTTAAGACTGTTGTGAGGGTTAAATAACCCATCCAGTAAGGTCTTACACATGTATGTGAAGCACCAATATTTATCAATATTGGTTGCCCTCAGGAAGCATCCCCAAAGTTCCACTATCAAGCTTAAGACAGCTCAATTATTTCTTAAACAAGGCAGGGAATAAATATTCATCACCTATACAAAACTTGTCATCAAGAGGTGAGTCAGCCGGGTGCAGCTGGGCACACCTGTAATCCCAGTGACTTTGGAGGCTGAGGCAGGAGGATGGTGAGTTAAAAGCCAGCCTCAGCAACTTAGCAAGGTCCTGTCTCAAAATAAAATATAAAAAGGGGGGAGAGGGGGCTGGGGATGTGGTTCAGTAGTAAAGCGCCCTTGAGTTAAATCCTCAGCACCAAAAAAAATAAAATAAAAATAAAAAAGTCTATGACCCAGCTATACCACCTCTTGGTATTTGCCCTGAAAAATTGAAATCATCCTACTACAGTGATACATGCATTCCCATATTTATAGTAGCACAATTCACAATAGCCAAACTATGGAACCAGCCAAGGTGTCCATTAATGAATGAATTGAGTTTTATTAGGCCATAAAGAAAAGTGAAATTATAGCATTTGGAGGAAAACAGGTGGAAGTAGAGACCATGATGTTAAACGAACTAAGTCCAACTCAGAGGGTCAAGGGTCATATGTTTTCTCTCATTTGTGACAGCTGGAGAGGAAAATGGAAAACAGAGGTGGGGTTAGGTTTCCTAAAAATCAAAGGGACATCAGTAGAGGAAAAAGACTAAGGGTTGGGAGGCAGGGAGGGAGAGAGGAAGTGCTGGGGATTGACGGTGGTCAAATTCTATTGCTATATTAGTGTGTGTGGGGGGAGATGAGAGGGCTGGGTTGTGGCTCGGTGGCACAGCGTTTGCCTGGTATGTGTTTGGCACTGGGTTCCAGCCTCAGCACCACATAAAAATAGGTATTGGGCCCATCTACAACTAAAACACACATGTATACATATTTATTTTAAAAAGGTTTCAGAGTCATTTTTCAACATTTACCCAATTATTTGGGAAGACATAGGTAGTAACAACACCAAATCTAACCCATGACCTTAATCTTCACACATTCACATTAAAACGTCTCAAACAAGGGCTGGGGGGGTAAAGTTCAGTGGCAGGCTACATGCTTGCAAAACCCTGGGCTGGATCCCCACTACCAGAGGAAAAATGTTTAAAAAAACATTCTTTTTTTAAATATGTTGACAGACTAGTTGAGAGAGTAGAGGAGAAGGGGAGAGAATAAGAAAAAATGAGAAAAAGCCAAACCGTATAAGCATATTGCATGTTAGCAGATATTTTCCACTGTTCCCTGCAGAAAGATTTCACTGAGCTGCCTAATATCCAGGGCAAGCACAAAAACCTACACGTGGGAGACAGTGCTTAACTCGTCCCTCCCCACCACCTTCAGGAAGCTATGATTGGTGCAAGGAATGTTCATTGCCCCAACAGATTACCTGGAACACTCATCTAAGTTTGTCATTGCCTAGCATCATCTGGTCATCTTTGAAAAGACAATGACGTGGTGGAAAGAGCGAATCAGGAGAGCCAAAGTAGGGATTCGGATTGCCACACAATGCTCTCATTCCACCAATCTGGCCTTCAAAAGAGTTGGCACAGTCGGAATAGAACTTTCCCTTTCCTGGGTTATAGGAAAACCAAAAACAGATCATTTTCACAGTTCTTAGAGTGAAGTTCAGATTATGGTCTCATCACTTCCAGTGTGTTGACTGCTCTGCACAGCGGCTTCCCAACGTCTTCTTTCCTGGTGGAGTCCTTATTTAGGACATCTGACCTTCCAATATGCAAAGCAAAATTAAAATCAGGGAACCATTTAAAACCCACTTACTCCTCCCTGGAGACATGGCACACACCCATAATCGGCTCAGAAAGGAGGATCAAAAGTTTCACACCAGCCTCAACCATTTAGTGAGACTGTCTCAAAATAAAAACATATAAAACACTTCTTTCTGTTGCCTTTCCATTTGGGCACCTCAGATCCCTGGGTGCTGAGGTTGACCCTCGAAGGTCTGAGCAACTCGGATCCCAAACCAAGAAAGAAACCCTCCCTGAGACACAGACACACTTGGCTTTCAATATAAGTTTCCTTTTATTTTGAAATTGAAACAGCGGAATGAATTGGTTTGTGGCTAAAACAACCTTCACGGGGGAATAAAACTGGAGTATTTATCAAAAGAACAAACTCCAAAAGTCTGAAGCCGGCTGCCCCGCCTCCCCCAGACAGAGTAAAGAACAGATTAGGGTGAGAGGAAGGGTACAATCAAATCCAAGGTGGTGATGGCTGGCAGAGTTCCAGTAAAGTACAATTTTTCAAAGTTGCTGCAATTACAGAATAAGGTAGCACTTGTTAAAAAAAAAAAAAGAAAAAGTCACAAGCAGTAGCCCTCCAGTCCCTCCCCTGATTTGCATTCATAAAAATAAAATTTTCAGTTTCCTAAGTAATGTCTCAGACTGCATACCAATCCACCGCTCCTCAGCGCAGGGGGCTCTTTTGAAGTATTCTGGTTTGAGGGACTAGGATCATGATTCTGGAGAAAGGGGAGAGCCCAAATGGTAGTAGATGTTTATTCGTTATGCTAACTCATAATCTAGTAAAATTCATTTCAAATATCATTAGGTAGCAGTGGCTTACATAAAACTTGCAGGTACATGTGACAAGAATCCCCCGAGCCCTGACAAGGGAAAATCGTGAGTCAAGACTTGAGCACCCCAAAACACGGGTTTTTGACTGGCAGGGGGTTGCGGGAGGAATTAAAGTCACCTGGCAGGGGAGGGGAGTGAGGACAGGTAGGTCTCACTGGCAGGAACGGGCGAGGAATGCCGCAAGCCCAGGGGTAGACCAGAAAGCTGTACCTGTGAATAGCTAAATCAGTGAAGAAGATTGCCAAAGAGTGAAATTTATTTATGGGGGAAAAAAAGAGGAAAAAAGTTTGGGAAATTAAAACAATCCAGCAGCAGCCACTGGAAAATGTCTCCCTCTTAAAATATTTTTTTTTTTTTTTTTTGGTTTTTTAAAATTTTTTTTATTTTTTGGAAAGTATTTTAAGGTAATAATTTTTTTTTTCCTTTGGAAAAAGAAATCTTTTTTTCCCCCCCTAACCTAAGCAAGTGGAGTCGCCACTACCTACTTTATCTCTATTGTTTTGCTAAGAGGTAGATAAAACAAAAGTGAAACGGGGCTTCTATGAGGAGGTCCGTTAGAGGGTGGGGAGGGGTGGGTCACCCAGAGGAGCTCCCCGACTACAAAACGGCCTGAGCGCGTCCAGTGGACCAGGCCCTCAGGCTCTCCCGGGGCAAAGGATCAAGCTCCACCTCTCCTCCTTCCAGAGCAAGTGTCCCCTTGAAGACGGAGAAGGGGGTCCATAGAGGTGGAAGATCTCAAAGAAACCCTACTGAAGAGGTCTCACCTCTGGCTTCCCCGGGCTTCCTGACTGGAGCTGAATGGCAGGTTTCAGGTCAAGCCTGAGCTCACCTCCAGCCAGCCCGGCCTGGAGAAAGCGATTCCTTTCCTCACCATCTGGTCCAACAAAGCTAATGCAGGTGAGAGGGACAAGCTGGAGGGAAGGTGTGAAGCACGGGCAAGGAAGGCAGAAAAGGGGACGTCATGGCCAGCCCTGCCAACTCAAACCGATGAGTGGGGATCCTGGCAGGCCTGCCTGGCCCCCAAGATCAACTTCTGTGGCACAAGCCTCAACTCACTTCTGGCTGGGACTCACCCTCATGCACAAGTCCCTGCCCTTAGTTTCAATCTTACTGTAAAGGATTGAGGTAGTTAATCCATTTATACTCGTAGCATTCATCACCTGTTACTCAAAACAAGCTCAAGAGGAGCTTCCTGCTATTTCGCTTAAGGAAAAAAAAATTCTCTTCTTTGTCTAGTCAGTCCGGATTCAACCATCCTATGACACCAGTACTGGTGCCATCAAACTGTGCCCCAAGGAGGTCCACAGGGCGAGGTTCAGGGCGGGGACTGTTGCCCACCACTCAACCCATCTTCCATCACGGGGTCTCTTCTCTGCCCTGTACCCCCATTGAGTCAGTATCCAAAAGAAAGAAATGGAAGTGTCAGCTGGTGTTAACTCTACGTCTGAATATAAGAGATAGATACCTTCTGCATCTAAACCATCGAGTATTTGGAAGAAAATGGCTTTTACGTCCCCTGGCATCAATGAGGATTTTTCTTCAATCTTCCTGCAATTATGTGTCAGGCTGTGCTGTTCTCCTTCTGGTTTTCAACAGGCAAAACAGTCGCATGGTTTGAATGGCAACGCCAGTAGGATCTCCCCAAGAACACTTCAGGGGAAAGAAAGGAGGAGACCCCACCCCTCGAGAGGTGGGAGGAAGGGTCGCCTAGAGGCGCTGGCTTCTCTGGGACTCGGGAAGGCTCAGCTCCCTCTGGGCTCTGTGAGGTAGTTCGTAGCACTGCAGGTTCCCAGTTTGGCAGAGGGTATGTCTGGGGTGGGAGGAGGGGAAGGCACCCTTGAGAGCTAACTGAGGCCCCTCCTCGCTGCCAGTCTGCCAGGCCTGAAGGGAACTCCACGGTGCCATCTCTGCAGTGGGGACAGGGGACAAGAGCAGTCCCACAAAGAGAAGCCCTGAACATCCCTTTTCCCCAAAGTGCAACCAGGAGCCAAAGAACCCCTTTCTCAGCTCCCTACCCCTTCGCAAGCACCACTCCCATGTCCCCTCAGAGGGGAGGGGACTGTCTTTAGCTCACACTGTATACAGGTCCCTCCCCCTTACAGACAGCCCAGGGAGATGTCGAAAGATGGCTACTGCTTTGATTCAGAAATGGCCTCTCTCAGCCTCTGTCTGTCTGTCTTTGGCACAGAGGAAAACGGACACATAGAACCAACTGGAGCCCTCCCCGCTCCAGTGTCCTCTGGGTTTCACCTGTGGTCTTTTCTGCCAACAGTGAGGCATCAATAAGAGAATGGCTCCCAACTTCCCTCAGAAGTGGGAAGCTCAGGAAAAAAAGGGGGGAGGCGGGTGGAGATGGAGAAGGACCGGGAGGAGGGGAGGAAAGAGTAGAAGGGGGATACAACTCCCTGTCCTGAAGAATGGCTCTCTCCTACCCAGACCCCTCCTAGGAGCCAAGTTCACAACCCAAACTACAAAAGGCAACGGGACGCTAGAGGGGATTAAAGCCATCAGCATGTAACTGGCAGATGCAGCTTCAAAGTTAAGTCAATGAATCAAACCATTTTGGTTTTCTATGTGTTTCAAAGAATTTAAAAATATATCCCAAAAGAGATGGTCCTTTCATAAAAATATATATGTAACGCACACACGTTAGCGCACAGAAGCGTCTTTTTAAAAAGCCGCTTTTTTCAAAACCATCCAAATATCCCAAGTGCTTTTAGCGGTAGCTTGTTATCTTACCAAGGATGGGGAAAAGGAGGTGCCAACCAGGGCAAGGAGTTGCCCTAAGGCCTGATATTCAGGTCACGGAAGGACCCACCAAGACAGGTCCTTCCTTCAGCTAAATCTTAACCCCCAAGGGGTACTCCTTTTGCCTTCTGGTAGCCTAATTTCCACGATTTTCCTGCTGGGCAAATGTCAGCGATGAGTGGAGCCTTGCCTAATCCAAGTCAGTTTTCTGGTCCCTTGTGACACTTCCTGGTCTCTTCTGGGAGCTCAATCAGCCAAACCAAAGGAAAAGGACTTGAACTTCCAAGGTGTGAAGGGAGCAGGCCCCCAAGGAACTGAACACTGCAACAATCACATTTCAGGTACTGTGGGATGTTTCTTTTCTTTTATCCTGATGATCATTTGAACCAGGTGTCAAAGCATGCTTGCTGCAAGAAATCAGCTTTAAATCACTAAATGGCCGATGTCTGAATGTTATCTGCTTCATTTGGAGACAAAGAATACAGAGCCAGAGATGAAAAGCTGGGAGACCCTTTTTGTGGTTGGGACAGGTGGGAGGCTTAATGCTATAGGCCTGATATCACCCCTAAAGGCTTTCTTGCTTCTCTTCTTTTCGGGCTAGAGAGTTCTGGAGGCTATGAGGGGATTTCATGGAGACCAAGTGATTAGACCAGAGCAAGGCAGGAAACTGCCCCAATTACATCTTTCCCCTGACCCTCCTGGCCACCCACCACCCTAAATCGAGCACTCCCTAAGTATATGGGTCTGAATCAGATCAATCTAAAGATAGAGAGTGGGAGGTGGCAGTCATCTGGGGATCTGTTTGCCCTTTGGTCTATGAACATAGACTAAGAAGAATAGCAAGATGGGATGGAAATGAAACAACAATCATCAAAAAATAAAAACCATTGCAATGACGAACCAGGTGGACCTCTCTGAGGGTGAGAGGATGGCCTTATCTTTCTCCCATGAATGGAATCTTGGCTCCCGTATTTTCAGACAGAGCAATATAGATTTTTTTTTAAAGGGTATTTTTCTTTTTTTTTTTTCTTTTTTCTTTTTTCTTTTTTTTTTTTTTAGTTATTCTCTCCTCGATAAAACGGAGGCAATATATTTTAAAATATCACAACAGCACCACTGGTGGGAAAAATGGCTGGGATGCTGCTTAACCTTAATGGAAGGCAGGAAGAGAGGAGCCCAAGGGCTTGCAAGTTGGTGGAGGCTGCTGGTTCGCCCCCCAGGGACCCAGGCTCTGCTAGGTTTTACAATCCTGTCAGTTAGGATATCCCAGCAGGAGACCCAAAGTCAGAGATCCGAGCTGAGGAAGGCTCTGGGCGCTGCCCCTTGGGGCCCTCAACCCCCGGCCTTTCCTCTCCACCTCAGCCTCCTACCAACGCCCAGTCCCTGCCGCCTTTCCCACAGGGGCTGTTCTCCATAGGGAGTTCCTAAAGGGTTACTGGCTCATGTTGTAAGAAATTATGAAACATAACTTTCTCATTTTTTTCTTTTCATTAAAAAAATAAAATATTCAAGACTATCAGCTTCTCTTTTGCTTTGCTTTTCTTTTTTTATATAAAATATCAGCAAGCCGCAAAGAAAAAAAATAAAAAAAATTTTTTTAAAAAGGGGTTCAGGGGAACAAAAAGGAAAATAATTGCTGAGGTAACTTCATACCTTGAGGTAGTTTACTTCGCACACAGCATTGCCTGACTCCGCCCACGTCATGGTTGTCTTGTTGTCACTGTTGTTGTTGCAATGTTGAAAGGAGGGACACTCCATGCATGGGCTTCTCCACATGCAGAGAGGCCTTCCTCCCTTCCCAGCACACTTGATAGCATTGTCCAGGGTAGCTAAAGTGCATCACCTGGCTAATCTGCACTGACAATATAGTATTAGGAGGGGAGGCCTAACCTCATTCAACTGATGGCTGCTGTTCTCCACAAGGGCTAAACTTCCAACGGAATCTTACTGAGCCTGGTAAATTAATAAATTAAGCTTATTTACCCCTTCTGTGCATTATGCTGCTGGTAGTCTGAATTTTGTTTTTAGGCACCTCAATAATAATTCATGGAGTCAGAAGCCATCAGTTAAATACTCCTCTAGAATAAAAACAGAAGCAAATACTCTCCAATTTACTGATTTTACCAGATGATCGACTTTAGCTTTTATCGGGAGCTCGGGGTTGAGTTCCAAGTCCCACCACCACTAAGGAAAGAGTGCTGTGGTGGGCAGTGTCCCACAACCCTTGCCTCTGGGAACCAGCCCTTATGGGAGCACATGGGCTGGGGTGAGGGCACCTTTGGGCCACTCAAGTCCTCCATGGAACTGAGACTTTATCAAGGGGAGTTCATGTCCCCTTCCCAGTGCTCGTATCCAATCATTAAAATAGACTTTAAAAAAATATAAAATCCGCCTGAGAGTGATGGGAATCAGGGACAGTGGTAAGTCCCTACCCTGCTGAGTATTCAGTGCCACGCATGTGCACCTGGACACGATGTGGGACCCATAGGGTTAGAGGGACATGAATATGGCGGGAAAGGCCCAACAGACCGAGGGGGAATTTCAATTGTGCCAAATTTTTAAGATGGTGATCTGGAATAGACCAGTCACAAGGGAATTTTTTAAAAAATTTTCTTCTTTTTTTCCTTTTCATTGCGGTACTGGGGGTGGAACTAAGGGCTTTACACATGCTAGGCAAGTGCTCTACCACTGAGCTGCATCCCCAGCCCAAGGGCACTTCCTTTTAAACGTGGATTACTATATGTTTTAATCGTCTCTTTCCCTACTTCTCCCCCTTCATTCCTTGCTGTTCCTAACTGGATGGTTAGGGAGGGTTTGGAATTTAATTCATTGTTGAGGATGGGTCTTCTCTACAGAGTCAATACTAAAAGCAAAGTAATGCATCAGAGTTCTCATATTCCTGGTAGCAGTTAAAACAGTGACCACAGGAAAAGGGGGTGTCAGGGCATGAGAATGGAAGTATTTTAACCAATTAACCATGTTGGGGGTTAGAAAGAGAAATTTTAAGGTCAAGAAACAAACCATTCCTTTGAGGTTTTTAAAAACCTGAAGGAAAATTTATTTCTCTTCCCCACTGGAGTCTGATCCACCTTCTTGGTGGGATCTGGAGAACTTCCTTAAACAATCCACGTTTAAAAGCACCCTGAGCTAGAATCTGAGTGGTGACACCCCAAAGGGTGGGCCTGGTTGGGCCGATCGGTCAGGGATTTGGCACCGAGAGATCAGGGTTCCTCACCAGAACATCTTTCTTAAGCAAGTGGGCAAACCTGATCTCCAGTCCAGCCCTGGGGTCCCTGATTCCCACTCATTCTCAGGCCTGCGGGAAGAGCGCACTCCCCAGTTCTGCCCGGTGTCCTGCAGTCAATGGGACTGGAAGGCGCGGGTCACTTCCTCCGTGCTTGGGCTTGGTTGCTCTGTCCCTTCTGGTGCTGCTGCTTAACCTGGGCCAGGATGTCTCGAATCTTCCGCTGAGCCATCTGCAGCAAGAAAGGGCAAGTGGGTAGGGTGAGGACCTCCAAGGAGGGAGGGTCCAGGACTCAGAATATTTAGCAGAAAACTGAGGATCTGGATGACTTTAAGTTTCTCTGCCTCCAAGTGCACTCTGAAACTCCTCTAGGCAAAACGGAAAGTAAGCAGAGTTGGAGAGGGTGAGCACAGAAGGGAGGAGACATAGCGAAAACTCATTAATCAGCATTTAAAACTTAACGAAGTTAACACTTTGCCATGATAGTGAACCTAGAAATGGGAAAACTTAAGCTTCTACCCAGAAGTATATTCCATGGTGCCCTAGAATCATAAATTAGGAGACACCATCATAAATCCAATACTCACAGCATGCCAAAGGGAGGGGGACAACGTTCCCAGATGTGGTGTTAAAAAAAAAAAAAGTTCTACCAATGTATCTGAATATTCCTTTCTATAAACTGAATGCTTGGTTTCTTGGTTAAAGAGAAAGTGGGTCTAGGTTCAGGAAAGAAGCTGGAATTCAACAGTTAGGAGTTCTGATCAGAACTCGCCTGATGCTTTTAAGTATTTCATTTAATCCTCATGCTGCTGTAATATTTAATAAAACCTAGCCAGTAGTGGTAGATCTACTACTACCCTCATTTCCTTGTTGGTAAAATGAGGTTGTTATCGGGATTAAATTAGTTAATATAGGGCTGGGGCTATAGCTCAGTTGGTAGAGTGCTTGCCTCGCAAGCACAAGGCCCTGGGTTCAATCCCCAGCACCACCAAAAAAAAAAAAAATTTAATATACAAAAGCCCTGTGAAACAATGCTGGGTGTGTATCATAAGTACCCACAAACGGTAACTATTATTCCTATGGTTCTTACTGATATCCCAGGATTACAGTATGCTGCTAATGCCAGGTAATACAGAGACTATGTGGGCAATGAACTCAAAAAGTTCCCAAGTTTTCAATGCTGTGCTGCAGCAACAATGCTGAGAGCTCAGGGGACGGTTTCACCCTGGATTGCCACAGCCTGCTGATGATAAACAGAAGGAACTGTGTTCAACAGTCTCAGAGTCCCAGCTCTCAGTACTAGTATGTAGAGCATTTAAGATTTTACAACTGCTCTGTCAGTCACCCTTTTCCTTGCCTTGTTGAAGCTCAGTAAAATCGGAACCTGAGATTGGTCTTGTTTCCCAGACTCTTGAGTCAACCGCAGCCCAGGGAAGGGGAAGGATAAGGCGCTCCGAAAGGGTGTGGGAGGGTGGAAGAACAGGAATCAGGGAAGTGGTCATTCTGGGACAGGCAAAGGAACTGCTTTTGAAAACAATCCAGGGTGTTAAGACTGGCCTTTCTCATTATTCCATGGATAAGACGTGGCACTGTTAACTCCAACTTCCTTTTAATGTCCAGTGTAAAAGGGGCAGGGAAAGACTAAGGTTAGATAACTGGGAAGATTACTCATATATAATGTATAATAACAGAATAGAATAATAGAGGTTGACCTGGATATCATTTCTCTGCTCCTGGCCCCTGCAGCCCTCCTGAGATGGGGGAAGCACCAGATGTACCTGGCTAGCATAGAAATGCCCGATGATCTTAACAATGACTTGGTCGTTCTCATCCGGGGTCTGGTCTCTTGGCACCACCACCTCAGCTGCTGTCAAGTTCTGCAGTTCATTCACCTGGGGATGACCAGAAAGGAGCTCAGGATGCTATAGCACTTGCCTAGCATGCACAAAACCCCGGGTTCCATCACCAGCACCACACACACTCACACTCACACACAACACAGGAACATGGGTGGGACTGGAGCAAGAGACAAGAGGTGGGCAACAGTTAGGGAGAGTCAGGCACTGAACTTGGGGAAACAGAATCAAGCAGAAGGGCAAATGGAGCAGACAGTTGAACAGGAGGCCAGAGTGGCCCTGCTGGGTTTGGACCCCAAGGCCCAAAGCCTTCAACCTGGCCCCTCGGGGCTTACCGTTTTGCCACCTTTGCCAATGACTCGGCCAGCAGCCGAGGCTGGCACCCGTATATGAGTCTCCAGCTTTACTTCCTCCTTGGGACCAAAGAAGTTCTCCTCTTTGAGTTTGCCATAGATCCTTCCCTGAGCCTGGGGAGAGGGGGTCATTGTTAATCAGTGGTTCATATTATCTGTGGCAAAAGGAAAGAGTGGTGAACACCAAGGTGACCCCCACATTCCAGTCCGTCCTTTTCGGGTCTATGGCAGGTGATGTGAAAGGTCCCTCTGGGCAAATAAATACTTCCAGAAGGCTCCTAACTCAAAAGTTCCAAACCAGATCTATGGGATCTAGGGTGATTGCATTTATTTGGATGTGGCAAGGTGAGCATGTCAAGGCCCTAAAATCAAGTCAAGAAGAGGGTAGCCCTGCAGGACACCCCAAGGGCTAGAAAGCTGTCCCAGGTCTCCATCCTCACGTAGGTCAGTTTAAGTTAATCATTATCTTTGGCAGCCTAATCACATGCTCAACAACCTATGGTTATGGTGGACATACGGGAACTGGCATCAGTGCAAAGACCAGATTTCGTTCACTCTCTTATTCCTATGTGAACCTTCAGGAAGTGAAGAGGAAAGTAGTAATCAACAGAAAGTAAGTTCAATGCCACTTTGAAAGCAACATTGCATCCTTCTGGAAAGGCCAAAAGACGTGACAAGAATGTGATCCTAGCAGAAGCTGCCCCAGTCTTTCTCCTGCACACAAGAAGTTCCCAACCTCAATTTCCCTGTTAATCAGTTTGGAAAAACAATATAAATCAAAACCTTGAATTGGGCCTCTGGGGGTCCGGTGATGATAACCATTCGAACTTTGGAGTCAGGTGTTTCCGGTGGAGCGATCTACAAAGCAAACATCTGGTCAAAGAGGGGTCCACCTGCCATCTCCATACCCTACAGGTCCCTTCCTACCACACTCGCTTCCACTGTCCAACCTGAGGACTAGGAGAGGGAAAAACAAAGACCCTGAAGCCCAAGTCACTGCTCCAGTGCACCCAACCTGTGATGAATGCTATGAGGTCCTGCTTTGGTGACATTTGCTCAGTAGGGTGTCCCTGACCCTCCCCACTGGAGGGGTTTCACTGGAAACTGCTGAGAAGCAGAGACACAGGTGAGGTACACTCTAGCTAGCATGGTTTCCTTGTGTACTCTTGAGGAAAGTGGGGCTCAGGTCATGTGGATCAGTGGGGCAACAGGGTGGGGCTGGACCTAGAACCCAAAGCAGTCAGTGGCAGGACCCAAGCTCTTTCCACACTGCAGTGCTGCCGCTGATTCAGCTGAAAACCCAGAAGCACTAAAGGCACAGTCCATAGCAAAAGAAGATTGCAGTCCCAGGGCAGGGAAGGTCCTTAACTTGAGATGCAGATTTCTCTAAAGCATACAAAGCATACCATACAAATCTGGAACAAACATCCCAGGTCTGGAGAAACACAGAGCAAATCACCTTGATGGAGGCACTGGCAAATCTGGAGAGTTGCTTGATGTGCTGCCCCTTCTTGCCGATGATGGCACCCACCGCCTGGGCGGGAATGAACACCTGCACCATCTCCTGCTCTGGAGCCTGCTGTGGGACAGGGGCTTCTTACCAAGGGCCTGACTGAGAGCAGGGCCCAGGAGCCCCTCCACTCCCCTCCCTGCCTTGCAGCCTAGAGGAAGAGGAAGTGCAGGTACCCCACTGCACCCTGTGCTGGTGATAGATGCGTGAGCCCTTTAGCTCTTCCTAAGCCCAGCAGGGCCAAAGGGAAGAAGCTGAGCAAGAGTGAGGGAAAGAGCTGCGGGCACCAGGGCAGCATGCTCTGATGGGCTCTGCACAGCTGGCATTCTGGAGTCAGAGCCCAAGGTTGGAGCAATGCAGAGGAGGACCATCTCACAGACCTCCCATCCCTCTCCCTGCCCAACTTCCTAAGCACAGGGAGTTGGATCCCTTAAGGAAGACCACCCACAAGACTGGGGTCCCCTGAGATTAAAACCTTCCACCTACCATAAAGGAGCTGTAGGGAGCAGCCCCAGTAACGCTGCTGGGAGGTGGCGGGACCGCACTGGAGGAGGCTGGGAAAAGACCCACAGCCGCCAGGTTGAGGCCAGGGATCAGGTGAGACTGTAACTGGGGAAGAAGAGTGAGGAGCAAGTCAGCTCATCCTGACAGAGCCCGGTAGTCCCTTGTGTGCGTGGCCCTGGCTGAAAAGTCAAACAACTCCGAGGAAGTGGACCCAAACCATGAGAACTGCATGCTTTTGCATAAAAACCTGCCTGACCTTGTGGTTTTCCTATCCTCACACACTACATGGGTGTGGAGTTTTGGGTGACATAATTTCCTCATTGGAGTAAGCACTAGCACCTCTGACCCAAAGAACTAACCCGCCCTGTACGTCAGAGGCCCTTCCTCTCTGGAAATTCCTTCCACTCCAATGGAGACAGACCAGGTTCATAATGCAGTAATCTCATGCTCCTCTATGAGCACAGGAAGAGCGCGCTCCCTTCAACTTCCAGAACTCAGTGGTTCTGAATCTCTCGTCCTGTACCAACTTCACTTCACCCACCTTTTCTTTTCCTTCTTTCTTTGTACTGGGGATTTAACCCAGGTGCGATTAACCACGGTGCAACATCCCCAGCTCCCTTTTCAAATTTTTTTTTTTTTTTTTTTTTAATATTTTTCTAGTTGCATGTGGACACAACATCTTAATTTAATGTGGTGCCATGGATCAAACCCAGTGCCTCACACGTGCGAGGCAAGCACTGTACCATGGAGCTACAGCCTCCAGCACCTCCCTTTCTGAATTTTGAGGTAGGGTCTCGCTAAGTTGCTTAGGGCCTCCCTAAGTTGCTGAAGCTGGTCTCAAACCTGCAACCCTCCCACCTCAGCCTCCTGAGACACTGGGATTACAGGCCACTGCATCTGACTGTTGTTAAAAAACCAGATGAAAATGACGAACCCTCCTCTCCACTAAAGTGCACATGACCACAAAGTTTACAGGAGGATCACAGCCTCCAAGCCCAAGATTGAATCTCAACTAGGAATCTATGACACCCAAGACTGGACGACCCACACCAACCTAGGACCCAGAAAAGCCCCTGTTAATTACATGTGCTTAAAAAGTTCATTTCTGGGGCTGGGGATATAGCTCAACAGTAGAGTGCTTGCCTAGGATGAGCAAGGAGCCGGGGTTCCATTTTAGCATTGCAGAAAGAAAAAAAAAAAAGTTATTTCTGATGAATTGCTGTCCAAAAGCATAAAGATGCTCCACGGCCATACGGCACAGGGTGCATGTGACCATCACCTTCCTGTCCATGGCCAGGAAAGGGGACCCAAAGGGGCACAGCCTAGCACTCACGCTCATAGCCGCCACATCATTCTCGTAGGCCTCCCGAACTTTCTTCATGATTTCCTGCTCCGCCCTGCAGCAGTTCTCAATGGCCCCCTTGACGGTGATGGTCCGCTCCGGGTTGTAGAGGGTGAGGTCCTGCAACCTGGACAAAGAACAGAGGGGCCTCAAGCTTTCACTGGCAGCCCAGGGCCTGGATGGGAATGAGGCCCAGAAACCAGCCAAGTCCCAGGTCCCCCATTCTGTAATCTGTGGAACTTATGGCAAATAATTCTCCATCTCCAGCCTTCGGGCCCCTAATTATGTAACCAGGTCAGAGAGAGAGAGAGAGAGAGAGAGAGAGGAGAGAGATGTGTCCAGGGAGATGAGATTACTCAACCCATACCCCTCTATCAGAGCAGAGCCAATCCTACGCAGCTTCCAGTCACCGGCCAACCCCAGCCAAGCCTGGAGCCTGGCTCCCGCTTATCAAGTCTCCAGGATGGCTCGAGGCAATCATATTTTTAGAAGAAAACAGTTACACTGCCCACAGGCTAGTAACTAGAGGAATAAGGAGTCGTGGTCCTTGCACAAAGCTAATCCACCCCCTTAACTGGTTCTTCCAGGAGTCGCCCACCACACACATATATGGTGGCAGTCAGGCCTGAAGCCCCATTTCCTAGCAGTGGGCTCTCAATGAGATGCAGAGGAAGAGAGCCAGGATATGGTGGGAAGAGGACATGGAGACAACCGCGCCTGACTGTGGCGGTGGACGAGCTCGAGAAAATTAGCTTTACCACTGCCTCCCCATAAACAGGGATGTGGGGCAGTGCCTTACGAGGAGATGGTGATTTTCGTCTCTGTGTCCTGCTCCACTTTCTTCAGGTTCCGCCCTTCCTTGCCAATGAGACGTCCCACGAAGTTATTATGGGCCAAGATCTTTAGGGGGACTTCATCAGCCCTGGGGAAGAAGCAAGCAGAGGACAAGAGTTTGTGGTTTCTTTTTTTTTTTTTTTTTTTGTGGTGCTGGGGATCGAACCCAGGCCTTGTGCTTGCAAGGCAAGCACTCTACTGACTGAGCCATATCCCCAGCCCCAAGAGTTTGGGGTTTCTACGACAAGTCACAAGACAAAAAGTGTTGGAAGGTTACACAAGTCAGCAGGACAGCGATTGCTTATGACTAGAAGAGGAGGACAGAGAGCCAAGGGGCAAGGGAACTCAGAGGCAATGGCTTTACTTGAACGGATTATGGCTTCAATAGGTACCAGATGCAAATAATAAACTCATTAAACTGTGTACTTCAAAAATAGATATCATTAAGACAGGTATGGTGGCACCAGCCTATAATCCGGGTTACTCAGAAGGCAGAGGCAGGAGAATTACTTGAGTCCACAAATTCACGTGTAGCCTGGGCAACATAGTAAGACCATGTCTCAAAATACAATAGAGAAGAGCCAAGCGTGTTGCACGCCTATAACCCCAGCAGTTGGGCAGGAGGATCCCATCCCAAGTTCAAGTTCAGCCTCGGGAATTTACTGAGGTCCTAAACTAACTAGCAAGACCATGTCTCAAAATTTAAAAATTTTAAAAGCGGGAGGTTAGGGATGTGGCTTGGTGGCTAAGTGTGCCCCTGAGTTCAATTCCTGATACAAATTTAAAAAAAAGAAAATGTATTGGTGGAGGCCAAGGATGTAACTCTGACAGAGCACCAGTCTGACATTTGTGAGGCCTTCCCTGGGTTCTTCCCCAGCACCACACAAAAAGTTATGGGGACAAGGAAGTGTGTGTGTGTGTGTGTGTGAGCAGGAGTAGGGTAGCATTCCCTGAAGCTGTGAAAAGCCGGGGCCTTACGTTTTGGTGTCCTTTGCCTCCTTATGCATAATCTCCAGAATCATCTTACAGGCAGAGGAGCAGCCCTCAGGGGTCGAGTGGACGCTGATGGCCTTTTCGGCGGCACCTGCATTTTCCTTCCTGTGTACATCTATCCTGAGGACCACAAGAACAAAACCAATTAGTTGTCCCCAGTGACACTAGTCCTCAGGCTCCCTCGCCTCTCAATCCATCAAAAGCATAGAACCCACTCTTCTTCCAAAAAGGCCAGTCAGGTCCAGAAGTGAGTAGGGCCAGGGCAATGTGGTCAGGCTATTACTCTGACTCTGTCAGCAGGTAGGTCGGGACAAGAATAAAACCTTCAACACTGATGCCAGGGCACGGATGACCAGATCAGGCCTGTAAAACTGCATTTCCCCTTGAAGCAATGATAGGAAGATACAATGTACCAACGAAAAATAAGTAATGACAGGATTTATTATGAATAAGGGAATAATGTGACCTGTTCTTTCCCACAGAGCACACTGATCAGTCACAAAGATTAGAGAAAAGGCGTGAATATGAGATGGGGCATAATTATGACCCGTGACAGAGGACTCTAACTTTGGTCAGGGTGACTAGCCCTGTGGTCACCACCAAGTGGTCACTAAGGCATACAGCATGAAAGAGTGGCTGAGTTACCACACCTGCATTTGCTTGAGACTGTCTGTTAAACTTTATAGAACAGAACCCTGGTCAGTCACTGCCACCAATGGTGTACCCCAGACTCCTCCTCCCCTGCCACCTGCCCACCACCACCCAGGAGACAGGATAGGAAGCAGCGACCCCGAGTATCCTAAGCACTTTTCTGAAGAGTAAATCTTGATGCCCCAATGTATCTCCAGGAGGCCTCCCTAGGCAAGAGCAGGTTCCCTTGCACCCAGCCTCCTTCCCCAGCAACCAGACTCACTTGGACTGGGTTTGTTTTGTGATGTTACGGATTGTGGCACCCTCCTTGCCGATGATGGCGCCCACATACTGAGTGGGCACCAGGAGCCGAAGGGGGATGTCCACCTGCTGCTGCTTGGCTGGGGCCCCTGTTGCCACAGGTGAGCCCTGGCGGGGCTGACCCCGAGAGCCAAAGCCTCCACGGCGCCCATTCTCAGGACCCTGAGCTATCTGCTCATCAGGAATGTAAGAGACTTTCAGGGCATGGTTCTCCAGCTGGTGGCCGTTCAGCTTCATGATGGCTCTGGGAACAGAGGGAAAATCCATTAGTCACTCCAACCTATGCCAATCATATTAGGAACCCTCCTTGTGCAAAAGCATTCCACCCAGTTACAGTGAGGAACACACACTGAGGAAAGGGAAGTAACCACTGCCCATCACCCCCAACTACTCTTTAAGAGAACGTTCCAGCCTACCTGGTATAAGACACCAAAGGAAAAGAAAAGAAATATAGAGATGCCTGATGACATTTAGTTGGGATTATTGTTCACAAAGGCCTTCCATTTAGAGCAGAGAAGTGGCATCCAGTGCAATGAGAAGCACATGGTGCTGCTGGGCTGAGAAGGAAAACCAAGCCACAGATCTAAAGAAGTCCACAGTTGGGGCTGGGGTTGTGGCTCGGTGGTAGAGCACTTGCCTAGCACGTGTGAGGCACTGGGTTCGATTCTCAGCGCCACATATAAATAAATAAAGCTTCATCAACAACTAATAAAATTATTTAAAAAAAAGAAGAAGAAGAAGAAATCCACAGTTACTTGAAGAACCACATACCTGAAGAGGCTTGACAAAGCTAACACCTGCACTTTCTAGATGGTATTCCTACCAGAGGATGAAGAACCCAAGCACTAACTACTACAAAATCTTAATACTACAGATTTTGAAGCCAAGGATTGAAATGTGTTAATCCTGTCCTGGCATACCCCCAATGAGTTAAGTGAAGATACTCAACTGAGTTAAGACACCACTAGTTTGTGCACTAAGTAATTTATAACCCAGTCTGCACCCAACCTAGCCTAGAACTAAGACTCAGCAGCTGCAAAGTGGAAGTTGTTGCCTGCCCTGCCTATCTTACATCTTTGACCTTTAGAGGTCATTGACCCATTCAGAATTAATTTGTATGTAAAGTGCCAAGTTAGGTTCCAAATTCATCTTTTTGTCTATGCATATCAAATTACCCTGGTACTATTCTTCATAAAGACTAGTTAACACTGTTTGATTCTCAACCTAAAGGTTTACTTCTATATTACATTGATCTATGTCTATTCTCGGTCCCATAACTCATTGATTTAATTATTGCAGCTTTGAAGTAAATTTTAATATCTGTGAGTTCAAGTTCAAGACTCTCATGGTTATTTTCGGTCTCTTGCATTTCCCCACAATGAATTTAGTACTAGCTTATGTCAGTCAAAATTGTATATCCTACAATATGCATGTGAAAGCACATGATAAAATAAGGGGTTTGTTTTTACACCAAGTAAGTCTGGCACCTTCCGTAGTTAAGGAAACTCCATGGGAAAGAAGCAGGAATTGGTGATAGGAATGAATTGGAAATTGGAGCCTACGTATATGAGGTCTGTAAAACAGGGCAGTATCAGATTGAAGGGAAGGGATGAGAATCATCCAAACTCAAGGCTGGCACTGATTAGAAAGGTAAGTGAGCAAGCCTCGATGTGATCTGTAAAGCCATGAAGAAGTGCCTGGATGGTCAGAGGGAGTAGAACGGCTAGCCCAGAGAGCACACGTCTAAAAGGAAAAAAATAATAGGTACTTGACCTGGTGGGACTCTACGTATAAAGTATCACTAGATTGAGGAGGCAGCATGTTGAGGCAGCAAAAAAAAAAAAAAAAAAAAAGTAGCAAAGCAATAGGATCAAATGCCAATATAGACAATGTGCAAAATATGCAACCTGGTATGATGCTGCATCTTGTACAACCAGAAGAATGAGAGGTCAGACTCCATTTGTATGATGTGTCAAAATGCATTCTACTGTCATGTATAACTAATTAGAACAACCAAAACAAATAACCATTAGTAGAAACCACATTTTTATGTCAATCTGTAATGAAGATGCTTACCCTAAGTATATTAAGAGTTCAGAATATTAAAAAGCAAAACCAAAAAACCCATCTTGACCCCGGGGTTTTCAGGAGGGCATTCTTGACAAATAGAAAAGTGGGTTCTGACACTGACTAGAAAATACAACTCTTTTGAATGGTTTATGTGATTTTCTGGTAAAAATGTACCCCAAGAAACAGCCTCCTCCATCGTGATACATAAAACCACAGCTTGTTAGCAGTTTTTTGATTGTTTGTTTTTTAATGTGCAATCTGTGCTAGTGGTTGAGAAGCATAACTGCTCAACCATGCTAAAGAACTAGAAATTGTGTTGTGATGGAACAGAAAGAATACTACAGAAGCTTCAACTAGGCAGGCTCCTGACTATCACTACCAAAAAGTGTCTGGTGGAAGGACTGAAGGTGTAGCTCAGTGGTAGAGTGCCTTTCTGGCATGCGTGAGGCACTGAGTTTGCTCCTCAGCACCACATAAAAATAAATGAATCAAAATTAAAAATGTATTCTTAAAAAATGTCTAGTGGGACATCACTGCTAGTCTTTTGAATCCAGCAGTTCCGCTATTCACCACTTGGTGTCGCCATCAACAAGGAATCCTGCATAACCCTGGGAACCAACAACCTATCAGAGCCAACCTTTTCTCCCAGACTTCCCACCTTCCCTGAGGAGAGTTTTAGGTCCCTTCCTTCAATGTATTTCCCTTGCTGTGCAGGGCACTGAACCCAGGGTCTTCTGCTTTGGAGGCAAGCACTCTACCAATTGGGCTACATCCCCAGCTCCCCTTCAGTGTATTTTTGCTATCAATCCTGAAGTGTCAGAACCTTTGGGATTCCTGAAACACAGGACACGAAGATAAGCCCTGAGAAGACCTATGGAGGGAATCTGAGGTTGACTAGGTCAATACTGAAAAACACAGAGCGTCTAACCTGCCTGGGACTCCCCACACAGCTGTACCCTTCACCCAGACCTCTTGTCCTGTCCCAGCAGAGGGATCAGATGACCACTGCTCCACAAAGATCCCCAAGTCCCACTGCCAGGGTACTCACTGCCTGGTTTGCTCCCGGTTAGAATAGGTGACATTCACCACTGCCGTCTCACTCTCGGTGTTCACTGCAGAGACAACAGGCCAGGGTTAGAGCAGTGATATCTGCAAGCCCCGCAGATGAAACCCCAGCCCAGCCTTCCATGTTTTGAGCTCAAGAAAGCATCCAGCTGGCTACCAGGAGGTTATGAAAGACTCCACCAAAAGGTAAAGTTTCTGCCTGAGGTTCCTTTCACCACAGCTACTGGAAAGTTCAAACGAACCTTCTTGCACTCCTGTTCTCCTTCATTTCTTCATTCAAGCTACCCCAAAAGCAGGTATACAAAGGGTGTGGCCCCCACATCAGCAACTATCCAGAATGGCAAACACACCCCCCACCCCCCCACACACACACCTAGACCTGGGAGAGGAATTTACCCGTGGAAAGTTAGTTAAACTAGTTAAAAATCAACACAGAGAGTGAGATTAGCAATTTACAGAAGTAAACATCTCAAGGTCTGTAAAGATATGGTTGAGGAGATTTGGCAACACCCAAACCGATTCTAGAATCCTGCAAATCCTCAAGGACATGCTCATCAAATGAATATCCAGCTACACGGATTGATAAGAGTGGATGTTGTAGAGCCTAAAGGAAAAGAATCTGTCTCCATCTTTTTCCAGGAGAAGATTCCCTGCTTTGAGTATCCTTAAACTTCAGCTGTGAACTAGACACATTGGGTCATCCTAGCCTCAGGACACTGGCCAGGAATCCCATCGAAGTATATTTCAGTTTTCCTTTGATCACACATGCTTTTTCCTATTGCGTGGAGAATGGGTTGGCCAGCTGATAATAAAATTCAACCATGGGGACACATATTTCTCACTTTAGTAAAATTAACCTCCTAGTGCCTTGTGACTTTGGGTCAGTTCATCCCTGTGTGGGGCTCTGGGTAATGCAAATCTCTGCCTTCTGATCCCTGATAGGCACTTGGTCACAGAACATCAGTGCAAATCACTCTAAACCCCTCTGGCCTTCAGCAGTGCTTTCCCAACTCAACGGTGAGGGAGATTCTGCAAGAATGATCCTTCATGATCAGACAAACAGAAGTGAGGCAACAAGACCTCTGCATTGATGGAGCGTACATTCCAGGAGAGGTGAACTGGTAAGCAGAAGAAGCCAATTGTACAGAATACTAGAAAGTGGAGAGTGTCATAGACATAAATCAGAGTAAAGAGGGCGAGGTGAAGAGGCAGTTTTCAAGAGGGAGACAGAACAGACCTCAGGATCATCTGAGCGGACTAGAGGATTTTCTACTGTCCAACAGATTCAAAACATTTTCCATACTGTTCTCTCCAGGTGGCTGACACCCTTCCTTACAGAACCCTGGTGGGCCCTGAACAAACTAAACCAGCTTTGACTCCGAATGCAACCCCAGTGAGTTCTGGTTGCAACACCACTGCTCAGGGTTACTATTGATTTATACAGGAATAGCGTATTAATTATTCTATACTGTGAACGCTACTTGACAACAAGTTACCCTAGCATTTATGATCAAAGAAACTGCAGGTTTAGAGCATAAATCAACCTGTTTAAAGTTTAAAGTGCTTTACCATCAAATCATTTGTAATCACCTATAGCCTGCCCCTTTCCACAACAAATACAGAAATCAATATTTAAATCTCAAAGGGACCAAAACTAGTGGTATCTTCTCTATCTGAAGACCTAAAGATGCCAGTTGTGATGGCACTCGCCTCCAATCCCAGTGTGTTGGTATTCCAAAATCCACTGTAGCCAAGCACATGATATGTGGAAGACTGAGGCAGGAGGATCACAAGTTCAAGGCCAATCACAGCAACTTAGTCTATTCTCAAAATAAAAAAACAAAAAGAGCTAGGCATGTGGCTTAGAGGTTGAGCACTCCTAGCTTCAATCCCTGGTACCAAAAAATAAAATAAAATAAAATAAAAATAAAATTGAACAAAGACATGTGTAGCTAAAAGTCAGAGCTTCTGAAGAGAAATGACCAGATAATTACTTCGGTCACAACCCAGAAACGTGGAAAAATAAGAAAAAAATTGGAGGCAGAGTACTGGGCATTGAACCCAGGGACACTTTACCACTGAGTCACATCTCCAGCCCTTTTTATTTTTTATTTATAGACAGAGTCTCGCTAAGTTGTTTGAGACCTTGCTAAATTGATGAGACTGGCCTCAAACTTGTGATCCTCCTGCCTGAGTCTCCCAAGGAGATAGTGGGGTTACAGATGTAGTCCACCAGTGAAAGCTGAAAATTTTTTAAAGTAAAAGGTCTGCCAGTCAGACATGGTGACACATGCTTGTAACCCCAGCAACTCAGGAGGCTGAGGCAGGAGAATCACAAGTCTCAGACCAGTCTCAGGAATTCAGCAAGACCCAGTCTCAAAATAAAAAAGGAGTGGGATACAGCTTGGTAGTAAAAGTGCCCCTGGGTTCAAACCCAGAACACCCCAAAGATAATGAATAAAGTAAAAGGACTGCAGATTTTCTTGGGTTAAAAGCACAATTTCCATTCTTAAACTACTGTCTTTGATGTCTATTTCTACCTTGGTTGATTCCTGAGAGCCCAGGACTCCATGGTGGGAAGGAGTGACTTTGTTCACTTCTCACCAGACAGAAGAGACACCTGGTTCCAGGAAGAAGCAGTAGAGCCTAAAACAAGGGCTTGGTGTCCCAGTCCCCAGGCCAGCCTATCCCATTCTATCTGGATCTTCCTGGTGGATATGATGATGGAATGGGAAGGAGAGCAGGTCCAACTCCTCAGATACCACCTCTCACCTGACCCATCTTACCTTGCTCACAGTTCTCTACTGTACCATACTGAGCCAGCAGGCTGTCCAGCACCTAGGAACATGGAGAGGGGTGGGTGAGAAGGCAGTCTGAGAATCCCAGGCCAGGATACGACTTACCCCAAAAGCTCCAGGGCACAGGCAGAGCCATAGGTGAGGACTGGGCATTATTACCTTTTAGACTAACAATGATGGCGGCACCAGCCAGAGTGTCTTTACAGGAATGTACTTCAGCTCTGCACTGAAAGCCTGTTTTGGAAGCACGTCTGGCTAACTGGGTCCCTATATCAACTCTTACCATCGCCAAGTTTAGGGAACACCCTTCCCACCACCTTCTTAATGCCTCCTGCCTTAGATAGTCCAAAAGGTAGAATCCAAGATGAAGGAGACCCAACCAACCCCAGACCCAGGAGACTCCTCCATTCAACCCAAGTCGACCCAGTCATGCTGCCCCATCTCCACCACCTCACCCCACCCCAATAAGAGCTTCCCTCAAAACACTTACTTCCCATCGGAGCTGAGGTGGAATGTTTCGGATCTGGATTTTTCGACTCCTGAAATTAAAAGGAAAATAGGAGTCAGAGAAAGCTCTGGGTGTTTTAACAAGACCCTGTGAACTGGCAGTTTCCAAACTTTGTTTCAGTTTTTTCCTCCCTACCTTCTGCTCACCAAAACGGATGTCTTAGAATAACTGTTTGGTAATGGAGATTTGGATTTGTGGTGCCAAATAAGACTAAATTATTGTCAATAATACCACAGCCGGGCACAGGGGTGCACACCTGTAAACCCAGAGGCTCTAGAGGCTGAGGCAGGAGGATCATAGGTTCAAGCCTAACCTCAGCAATTTAGTGAGACACTTATCAATTTAGCAAGACCCTTTCTCAAAAATAAATAAATAAAAAGGGCTGGGGATGTGGCTCAGTGGTGATGTGCCCCCGGGTTCAATCCCTGGGACCAACAAATAAAAAATACCACAAAGAATACAGAATCAAATGCTGCAAGCAATTAGGCAACAAAATTCCCTTAAAAAGTCATAACTTTATTCTTTGTCACTACTTAGCGTTCTCACTTTATTCAATGTCCTGTTACCACAACCAGGCACTACAATGCAAAGCTATATAAGAGAAATTAATTAATCTAACAACTATCTAATCAGTACCTACTTCATGCTCTACTTTATGTAAGAGGCTTGGGGCACAGCAATGAACCAAACACAAAATGCCTGGCCTGAGGTGCTCACAAGGTACTAGGAGAGACAATATATGCAAACAAATTGCAGCAGATAATAACCTGGTTAAGCCCTTGGCAAGGATATGGATTTAAACCACTTATTAGTACTGATCTTGAAAAGATTATTTAACTTCTTTGAGGCCAAGTTTCCTCCCCTGTAAAGCAGGGATAATACCTATTCACAGGTGGTAGGTGGTGTTAGATAATATTTGTAAGGAGCTTAGCAAAAGGTCTGTTGTAAGCACTTCCCCCGCAACAATGGATGCATCCGTGAATACTAAGGTGGGAGTGATCAGCACACCTCCCAGCTTCTGGACCTCCTTGTCCCTTCCAGTTCCCACTCCCAGGCAACTATACCTTCTCCTTCCCATCTTTCAAATGCCTCTTTTTAAAAATGGCATTTTCCCTGAGGAAAGCTTTCAGGTTTTGGGTTGATTCCCAGGGCAACAGCTCATCACCCCAATCAATACCCTAATCTCTGAGTTTAAGACATTTAAATTGACTTGATGTGTTAGTCAATTGTCATTTAGGTCTTTGTATATCCTTGATTATAAAGTCTTAGTTCAAAGACAAGGTCCGACAAAATTCTAGCAATCTGAAGGAAAACTGCACTATAACGCCAGAGTCCAGTTCAAGCCCCTGAACTGACCCTTCCTGGGATGTTGACTGATTGACCCCCTTAGCCTCAGGCCTCAGTAACCCTATTGGATATGCAATGGGGACATATGCAACAGGAACTGTGTCAGCTCTTGTCCAGTTGGAGAAAGGGGGCTGAATTCTAATTGTAAATGTGTCCACCTTGGCTATCTTGGACGTACTCATACCGTTTCCCAGTGTCCCTGAATATAAAATGGAAACACAAGGGTCTCTAAGACCCCTTCTAGTTCTGCAATTTTGAGTGTGGAGTCTTTATCCACAAAATACATTAAGGAACATCCCTTTCTGAAATGAAATAACTTGGGGAAAGGAGAGTAAATGTTCAAGAGAAACTTTGTGGCATTCTACTTTGGCTGGTTCATGAACTTGACCTCATTACAGCAAGACAAAACAGTGACGATCAGAAACAAAATGCAGTTCCATCTCCTTAGATTCTATCAGGCCACCCTGTGATTCAATTCATTGGACAAGAGGAAGCCCCACATCTGCCCTTATGAGCGAGCAATTTCTCACACAACTCTTTTGATGACCAAATAGATGATTTTCAAAATGTCAGGGAACTGGAGAAATAAATGATTACATCATTTTAAGATTGAGGAAAACCGACATAGTTTTACAGGATAAGAGGGATAGCCCAAGACCCATGAGCCTCCCTTAACTGAACCATTCTGGATGAAGCGCAAGGAGCTGGGGGGACTGTCTGCCTGGGAGTTCAAGCCAATGAGGGCCTAAAGTAACCTGTGGTAGAAGCCTAATTTGAAGTACCCCCTCGCTTTCAGGATTGTCCCTTGCTATAATCTAAGGTTAAAGGTTAAAACATCCCTCCTACTTCGGACTGTTTTAGGGGGCTTTTTTTTTTTTCAGGGAGGGGAGGAGGGGAGGGAGGGGTGGTAGTGGTGAAATCAAATTTCTGCTGGGATGTTAATCCATATCCTGAAAGCAATGGCAGGCAGTTTGTCTGGAATGTCTGGAATGTTCCAGGAGAGGGAGGGGGAGGAGGGCAAGGCCACCCAGCCAATGAAAGAAAAGACATCCTGACAGCCCACCCCCACCCCTCCAGGGCACATACCCCACCCACTCTGGGAACCCACTTCTGGCCCCTCCCAGCCTTCCTTTCAGCAAAGCCCCCAGCCCTGATTAAAACACAACTAGAAGAGCCTGGAAGAACTGAGACCATGAAGAACCTTTGTCTTCGGGTCCCTTGGCCTGGTTTCTATTAAGTATGATGCTACCTAATTTATCTCGGCCCCAAAGCACAAGGGGCAATGCTGAAAGTGTAACCTGCATTCCCTTGCTGCCTGGGACCTTGTAGGTAACTCATTCATTCCAGAAATAAGGTCGAAAGGCCCAGGGTAGGCTGGGTGAAAGCAGGGCACCAAGGGCTTGCGGTACCTGGTGGTGATGAGGGGCACCCAAGACATCGCACTGAAAAGATATAGTGAAGCAGGATGTAGTAAAGCTCCATCCATGTCCCAGTCCCCAGGAGGCTGCAGGTGTCCGGACCAGCATGGAAAAGGTCAGGAAGTAGGGCTGACAAAGAGCTCATAGGTGAGAGGGATGGTAACTATTGATAAAAACTTCTGGGCTGCTGGGAACCATGGGAAACACTACTGCCTAACACCCACTCCTGCTCCTCCACCTCACGGGCTGATGGAGCCCTCCCTCTCCAGTAACCAGGTTCTGCCAGGCCAGGATGAGTGCAGTCTATGTCAGACAGAGAGACAGATAACAGGGCCCCATACCCTGAGAACCGTCTCTGTCCCTGGAGGGCCTAAACCACAATACCCATTTATTTAGCAAAGGAATGAAAACTCCCAGGGGCTCATCAATTGGCCCCAACCTCCAGTAGCTGAAAACCTGTTGAATCAAAGAATGAAGTCGCCCGTCACATGAAGGCAGAAAGAAGAGTGCAGCAGCTAGAAGGCTGAAACTGCTCGACTACTGCCTGCGACATGCAGTGCCCTCTGCCTGCCCTGCCCCATAGGTGTCAGGTCCTAGAGGGCTGTTCAGCAAATACATAGCAATTAGAGAGCCCGCCTGTCAAATGCTGTCAAAGGCCACCATGACGCAGGGGTCCTTTTTTGAAACACAGGGGACAACAGAGAATCTCACCGTGACATAGGGCTACATAGGAAACCAATGGACTTGGGAAGCTCATAAGCTGGTCCCAAGGAAGGGGTAAGAGGGGAGCTCCCTGGACAGGAAGGTCTCATTCTTTTACACTCTAGCTGGGTTCAGAGAAGTATCACTGACATGGACTTCAACGAAAGGGAAATGGTCACAATTTGAGAAAAGCCTGGCTTAAATTTTAAACAAAGAGAACTAACATTTGAGGAGCACTTACTAGATCCCAGACCCCAAGATTCATAGTCTCATATAATCCTCCCTCTGCCCATGAAGTTGGTATCAGTGGTTATGTTTTATAGACCAGGGCCACGATTAAGAGGCTGAATATTTTACCCAAGTCGCACTGCCACAAAAAGCCAGAGCCAGGAGTTGAACCCCTCGTCTGTCTGTTCCAGGCTCTTTGCACTGACCTTGTGCTACTTTTGAACCCAGAGGCACTTGACCACTGAGTCACATTCCCAGCTCTTTTTATATTTTACTTAGAGATAGGGTCTTGCTGAGTTGCTAAGGCTGGCTTTGCACTCATGATCCTCCTGCCTCAGCCTTCAGAGCTGCTGGGATTACAGGCATGCGCCACTGTGCCCAGCCCGTGTCATAAAGAAACAAAAAGGGCTGGGGATATAGCTCAGTTGGTAGAGTGCCTCGCAAGCACAAGGCCCTGGGTTCAATCCCCAGCACCGCAAAAAAAAAAACAAAAACAAAAACAAAAAAAAGCCTTGCCACAGTACAGTCATGTTAGGCTTGAAGACAGATTATAAATACTCAGAGTTCACACAGTGAAGAGCAGGGCCTGCCTCAAGGGTGCTGCTTTCCAAGAAGTCCAAACAGCACACCTAAAACTCATTAAGCTATTAACTTCTTTTCCCAGCTGCACATTTCCACTTTGTTGAATAGTGATTTTATGGCATGTCCTAAGCTTATTAGTTTAATGACATTAAGAGTTTATTGTTATTCTTTTAAAATCATATTGTGATTTGCGACGTTCTTTGTCTCTGCCAACCTGTTCCTTGCTCTTTCCACCCCCATACCCAAGGGGAGGGTACCACCTGCCACATTGATGGCTTGCCCTTCCTAGACCTCTGAAGAGCACCAATAGCAGGTTTTAGAAGCCTATCAAGCTTGGGCCCCAGTCCCCAGAGGCCCCTATCCTTAGTCCAGCCTGGACTTTCATCTCCTGTGGAAGTAGGATTAAACTGGACCCTCTGCCCACCCCAAGCCATGCTTCTGCCTCAACCTGTGGTCTTGGGCAAGTCAAGCCTTCAACTCTCTGGACCTCAGTTTCTCACATCTGAGGGACAAGAAATAGGATTATTCCATCTCACAGGATCTTGTGCCCCTAAACAGGTATGACTCTGTCTATCAATAGAACTTCCCTAATTTAAGAGATTTTCTATGCCTTAATGGTCCAAATAACTGTTCCCCCTTTCTTTCTTTTTTCCTTCCCCCCAGGGTTGAACCCAGCAGTGTGTAGTCACTGAGCTATATCCCCAACCCATTTTTTTTATTTTGAGACATGGTTCTGCTAACTTGCTCAGTGCCTTGCTGAGTTGCGGAGGATGGCTTTGAATTTAGGATCCTCCTGCCTCCAGCTCAGGAGCTGCAGGGATTTGCAGGCATGAACCACTGCGCCCAGCTCCCTTTTTAGGAATGTGATGAAAGCTAAGAACACTTTCTACCAGAAAAATGAAAACCATTTGCACATCATTTCAAAAATTCAGGGGGTTAATGAAAACCTTGGGATCCATCCCTAAGCCCAAAGTTAAGACACCCATTCACACCTACAGGTTGAACCTCAAAATGATGTCCAAATCTTCAGTCAAGTCCCATAGTAAAAAGAAATAGTAAGAAGCAATTGATAAAGAAAAGAAGGGTGAGTAGGCCCTGGGTGTAACTCAGTGGGACAGCATTTGTCTAGCATGCAAGAGACCCTGAATTCCATCCAAAGTACCACCAAAAATAAGTAAATAATTAAAGCTAGACTGAATCTGGGTTACAACTACAATGCTACAAGAGTGAGTAAACGAGATGTTCCAAACCTACAGGAACACACGACACTCACTTACCTAACGAGTACCCATTTCTGTCGTGTCAAGAAGCTGGCTACCATGGCTTCCCTCCATTTTTCTGGAAAGAGTCCAGCTGCTGCGGCTCTCCATTCCACAGGTTATCTTGGTGACTACCACGCACTGGGCCTATGCTATCCATCATGGTAGCCACTAACCACAATGTGACCTCAGAACACTTCCAATGTTACATGAACAATTTTAAATTTTATGTCGAGCTTATATAATTTTTTTCAACTAAATTTTATGAATCTAAATACTGAATGGGTATCTCCACTAAAAACACAGCACCTAACTTTGCGATGGGTTAAGTGTAAAATAAAATAGAGTGGATTCCTAAAACTTAACTATTTCCCTCCAAGATAAAGAAAAAATCTCATTAACTACTATTTATATTGGTTGCATGTTTGGAATTTTTTTAAAGGGGTACTGGGGTTTTAACCCATCCGTGCTTTACCACTTACCTGCATTCCCAAGTTTTTATTTATTGAGATAAAACAGGTTCTTTGCCAAGTTACTGAGGGTCTAAGGTAAGCTCAAACTCATGCTGGCCTCGAAGGGTCTCGGCCTGGGCTTACGGGTTTGTGCCACAGTGGCCAGCAGTGATAATTTTTTATATGCTGGTTCTAAAATATCTTTAAGATTAATTTCAGAGGGGTGGGAGGGGTGGGGGGAAGGGAAAAAAATAACAGAATGAATCAAACAACATTGCCCTATGTAAATTTATGATTACACAAATGGTATGCCTTTACGCCATGTACAAACAGAGAAACATCATGTATCCCATTTGTTTACAATAAAAAAAAAAAAAAAGATTAATTTCAGTCGAGTATGGTGGCCTCATAACTAAACCCAGTGGCTCTGGAGGTTGAAGCTGGAGGATCGTGAGTTCAAAGCCAGCTTCAACAATTTAGCGAGGCCTTCACCTACTTAGCAAGACTCTATCTCAAAATTAAAAAAAAAAAAAAAAAAAAAAAAAAAAATTAAGTCTGGGGATGTAGCTCAGTGGTTAGTTAAGTATCCCTGGATTCAACCCTTGATACCAAAATAACAATAATAATAATTATAATAATAATTTCACCAGTTTTGTTTTCATTATGGCATTTGGAAATTAAACTTTCATGTGTGGCTCATGCTGTACATGCACAGTGCTGGGTGTTATCTGCATGCTTAGCACAGAGTCACTGACTAGGTTCTTGCTTCCACGTACTTTCAGTGCAGTAGGGAACCCCAGTTTGAACAGGGACGGATAGAACAAGGCTGACTGGGGAACAGAGGAGGCTTTCCATTGGGTGCCTGCCTTCAGAAACGGGTGATTCTGCAGACTCTTCAACAAGAGTCCCAATGTGGCTGCTGTAGGAGCAGCAGGGTCCTCCCAAAGCTGGAACCTCATGGTGTTTCTCCAAGCTGGAAGTTGCCCTGAAGGGCTCACCTCTGCTTTTTCCAGAAGATCACCGCTGACTCAGTCCTTCCTCCCCACCCTTCTTTTTATCCCTATACAGGATGGAGAAGTGGCACACACGCAAAAAAATTTGCCCAAGGAAAACTTCTGAAGGGGGCGGGCCTGGCACGCTCCAGGCAGGGCTGTAGTTGAGAAAGGGGGTGGGGCCGCGGAGGGAGGAGAAGCTGGCCCCGCGCCCAGGGCTCTGTGCCAGGCTGATCCAGAGGCAGGGCAGCCAGACAGACGCGACGTCGGGTGGCTGGCGGGTAAGGGCTAGAGGTTGGAAAACAGGGACCTACTGGGTGGCGTGGGACCAGCAGAGTGGGTTCCGTCACCAAGAAGAAAATCAAAGTGTGGAGGGACTGGAAGGCACGGACACCACCGGAATGCAACTGTGGCACCGAGCATGTGGTCCTTTAAATGAACGTGGCGCATACACTGAGTCCCACATGTCCCTTGATTTCTGCACTAACTCTGAGGACAAGAAAGTAGGAAAAGCACATCTCCAGGATCTCTTTTGGAGAGCTCTTCTACCAGAGCATAATAACATTTCAGAGGAGAACGGGAGATCACACAGCTTCTTACAAGACCACAGGCACACCACACACACACACACACTACCCCTTAACCCATCACCAAGAATTTCCAGCTGAAAAGAATCAGATTCATAGTTTTATGGAAAGGAGGAAACCCTCACGCCTGATCTAAAGTCACCCTTATTTCATAGGAGAAGGAAAAAGCTTTGCCAATCTGGGAGTGGAACTAGAACTCACTCTTCAGGCTGGTCTGTGTTCATTTTACCAAACTACGCTGCTTTCCCTCCAAAGGAGGAATGTTGATACAGCAGAAGCTTGTAGAGCCTGACGTCAGGAGCAGGAAAAATGCCCATATTCTGTATGGCTAAATGCGTGCCAACTGGCTTTTACTGCATGCGGCTCTAATTTGGGCACAAGATTTAATTTGCAGAAGAGCTAACTACCCTATAATACGGCTGGATGGCTGTCAGAGATCTGTTAAGAGGGGAAAAGGGTAGTCACCAGAAGTTCTTATCTTGCACACAATGCCAGCTAGGCCTAAGGTAGACAAGGAAGCAAAGGCGTGATCTGAGGGAGAGGTGCTAAGATACTGACTGAGGTGGACAGCAAGCTGCAGCCTCGAATCCTTAGCTCAACTCACTCATCTCAGGAATAAATGGGTTGACAAGAAAGCCTGAAGATTTTTTTTTCCCCTTGCCCATCTGGGCAGCACCAGAGGAAGCCAAAACAGAAGCTCTGGGACAGCCCATGTCTTTCCAGACAAATTGTGCGTCTGCCTGGGCCAACTGGCGTCCCCTTCCCCCACCTAGAATCTTGCTCTTTAACCTCAGAGCAGCTCCTGCAGGGGACTGGCCATGGAGAGCTATACAGTGGGAAGATGTAGCCAAGAGAATAAAGAATCTGGGGTGTGATATATGTGCAGGAGAAATCTAGAGAAAAAAAAAAAAAAAAAAAAAACTCAAGTACACAGACATGTGGAAAAGAAGTGACCAGTGTAGCAAACCCTTCCTGGTGGAGGCAACAATGGTGCCCTGGAGGATGCTGCTCCCCATCCTTCTCAGACTGGCAGTGGGAAGTGTCCGGGATTTTCCCTGGGGTAGAGAAGGTTAATAAGCTCTGATAGAGGGAAAGACCATCTCCGGTCCCAACTACAGCTCAGGGGAGATGCTGGGTTAGCTCTCATCCCCCAGTGCAGATGTCAGCATCTCTCCAGGAAGCCTAAGAGCCAAATGGTCTGGCACTCTGGGGCTCTGGCTGAGGGTGGAGCTGCCACTGAGTGGATGGTGACATGGAAGATGCCTGGGAAATGGAGAGGAGTAGTCTCTCCTCAGGCAGAGCAGCAAGTGTGGAGAGTGCAGCTCAAGGGAGAATTTTGAAGTAGAACGCTCAGAAGCAAGGGAAAAGAAACCAGCTCACTTTTTGCAACTGGGGACTTGGCCCTGTCAAAAAGACCCTCTTAAGAATTAAAGTAATGCTTGGAATAAGTGTTCCCCGTATAAGGATGAGTGTGTCCTGGTGTGCATTAAATAGTAATAATCTAATTTATCCTATTAGTGGACAGGAGCTCTGGTTGCCTCCCCTCCCGGTGCCAAAAAAGACCTGTAGGTGGGGGACACTCCAGGAAGCCAGGGGTTTGCTTCTTCCGGTTGAGGAACATCTGATTTTTGCCTGGCTTGGGGTAAGGGGAAAATGCCCTCTCCGTAAAGGTTTTTCTCCCCATTTCAGGACTAACAGCCCCTTACAAAGATGGTTCTCACAGCCCTCAGCCAGGAGGAGGCGCAGGGTCCAATAACGCCTTCCCCGCCAGAGGGTTGGAAAGCCCAGCAGTCTGGGCAACTGAGGAGAAAGAGGTGCCTGGGAAGGGCGGCAGCAGCTGAGAGTGGGGGAGGGCTGGCAGCAGCTGGGGGGGAGGAGGGGAGTCCTGTGAGCCCGCAATTGAGAAGGTCTAAGCAGCTGAGAGGCCAGGCCTGTGCCCCATGGGGCGGACCCTTCCCCCAGCCCCTCTCACCTAACCCAGGGAAAGCTGAGTACGCACTCTCCCACCCCAACCTCTGGGTGGGCTTCAGATGCAGAGTGCCAAAGGAGGTAGGATGCCCACCCCCACCACTCCCTCTGTTAATCTAGAATGTTCTCCTGCCAAATCACCCTCGGTATCCAAGCCGGTCCAGCGGGGCCCAGTGGTCCCTTGGCTACCAGCGCAGGGCCCAGAGGGGGAGGGGACCTGCACCAGGGGTTACTGGGTGGGGGTGGGGACCAGGACTTTGCCCTTTGTGTGTGTCAGTCAGTCTCTCTCCCTCTCTCTCTCCCCCCCACCCCACCGACAGAAACCCGACCCCATCGGTGCGCCAGGCAGCCAGTGCGGGGCAGGCTCCCCCTCCGGGGTCCTTTAGTAAATCCAGACCCGACCTCCCTGTGGTCAGGGCTGTGACTGAGGTGGTCCTGTGGGGGGAGGGGGCTTCCCGCCTGCAAACAGGCCTGCAAGCATTTAAGTGGGAACCGGTTGGGGGTAGGGAGCCGGGAAGAGGCTGGAAGTGGGGCCGCAGATGCTGGAGGGGAGAAAATGGCCGGGGAGATGGCATTCCTTAGAGACCTCGGCCGAGCTGCGGGAGGGGGCAGGACCGGCTGGGAGGCCTCCCACTGAGAAGGCAGGAACTGGGGCCTGGGAGTGGGATGCGGGGGGGACAGAACTTAGGGGCCTTCCCATCCCTGGAGAGGCCAGGTCCCCAGTCAACCAGGAGGATCTACAGCTACAGCAACGTTGAGTCATCCTGGCTCCCATGCCGGGTAAGGAGTGAGAACCTTATCTGCCAGCCCTTTGGGAGTGTCATCAATTTATAGTCTTATTAATAACGCAACTAGGCATAGTATTTCAAAGTGTACAAAGTACCTCTTTACACGCTGTCTTATGAACCTGGAACAACCAAAAGGTGCTGGTCTGAGCCCCTCAAGCACCAAAGAAGACTGAGTATATTACTTCCATTCTGCCAAGTCCCAAAAGGAGGCTCAGAGAGTTCAAGTAACTAGCCCAAGGTGACCCTAGTCAGCAAGTGTCACTGCATCGCGCAGCCTGCTTCTGCTTGCCAGAGAAAATTTTAAATTGTTCTTGTTCAATGTGTATCTCCCAGCCGCTGGGGAGGCTGAGGCCATGAGGATGTCCAGTTCAAGCCAGCCTAGCCACTTAGGGAGGCCCTGTCTCAAAATAAAATATAAAAAAGGGCTGCAGAGATGTCTGGGTTAAATCCCAGGTACCAATAAAATAAAAGAAAAAGATAACATGAATCAACTATGAATTGTGATTATGCAAGTCATGTAACAAAGGTCACCTCTTTGTCCCTGCAGGGAGTAGGGGGAGGAGAGGGAAAGCATCTCAATCCCTGCCCTTTCCCCCAAGCTCCTATTTCCCCCTGGGTTAAACCCAAATGAAAAAAGGGAGAGGCAGGAATTAGCCAAAAGTTCAAACCCTGGTGCCTTCCAGAAGTGTCAGAGTGGAGGTTCTTTCTTAGAACCCAAAATATTTATTCAGTTTATTTCATGAGGTTTCTGGAGATGGCAAGGATCCAGATGAAGAAACAGAGACCTGGGAAAAGACAATGACCCTTCATGCCACAGCTAATACATCTGGGGGAAACTGAGTGTGCATGGGCAGCCCACTCAGGTCTTTCCTCCACTTGCTTTAGGTCCCTCTTTGTGGCTATTAACACTCCAACAGCAGAATCCTCTTTCCCATCTTAGCAGCCCAGACAAAGGGAGTTTGGGATCCATTATCTCACTTGTGTTAGCCTAAAAATCCCAACAGGGAAAGGAAAACGCAATGTAAAGGCAATGTAACCCCACTGGGAAGGGAAGGAGGCACAGATCAGTGAAATGGTCATGTGATTTCATGTGCGGCGTATTTATATTTGCAAAGCTTATGCTCCCCCCATCAAAATTAAAGAAAAACTCGACCTTGTTAGAGGACTACCTGGCCCCACCTCTAAGAGAGCTCAGCCTTAAAAACAGAAATGCCACAGTTGAGTCCTAAGGCTCCTACTCATGGAAGGCATCTTTTGGTTATCTGCACCACTCAACTTCAGTTTCTTCTATAGAATGAAAATAATGCCTTCGGGGTTCTTATAGGGCTTCAATCTCGGAGTAGATACTCCGTAAGTTTCCTATAATTATAGAAAGACCATTTTTTGACCGTCATCACTTCTCACACTTCTTAAGAACAAAGCATATGTGCAATGAGGGACATAAACAGGGCTCCTGCCCTACCTACCTATAACTTGTCTCCACTGAATACTGCTCCCCCTCACAGAGATGAATTATTTTGCCACAAATACCACCCTGTCCTGTTGTCCACCAGCTCTCCTGAACCCACTCCTCTTTTTCTGCCTATCCTCCAAAACCTAGTTTAGCTACTGCCTCCCTCCTTTATCTTAGCTCCTGACATGGCATAACCCTATCTATGTACCTAATCCCCTAGACCTCCATGCTGTCCCACAGCTTTCCTAGATCTAAAAACTAACACTGGAGGGCAGGAAATCTCCCTCTCAACCCCTGTGCCAGCTTTCTCCGCCCAAAACAGAAGCCCCACTACTAAATATAAATTAAATAATTGAACTATTCAGTGCAGGGGAAGGGTCAGGTAAATATTCCACATGGGCCAGGCTCAGTGGCACATGTCTGTAATCCCAGAAGCTGGGGCAGGAGGAGCGAGAGCAGCCAGCCTCAGCAACTTATAGAGGCCCTATGCAACTCAGTGAGACCCTGTCTCTAAATCAAATATTAAAAAGGCCTGGGGATGTGGCTCAGTAGTTAATTGCTACTGGGTTCAATCCCTGGTACAAAAAAACAGATTCCCACATTGTCTAGGATGAAGGGTCTCTTCCATGTGGGAAAAAGCAGAACCAACAATGATATTAAAATAGCAATTTGTTTTTTGTGAGGCACAATGATTCAAACCTGTGGTCCCAGCTACTACACAGAAGCTGAAGGATGACCTGAGCCCCAGAGTTCAAGACCAATGGGGGTACCATTGCAAGCAAGATTCCCACCTCAGGGAAAAAAGAAAAAAAGGGGTGGGGACGAGCAAAGTAAAGAAAAAAAAGTACTTGACAAATTAGTTTTTTTTCATAGCCATTATAAGACTAAGGTTTTTCACTTTTTCCTCGTGTATTTCTAGTACCTAGCAAAGGGAATGTCATGCAGTCATAGATTCCAAATAGATAAGCAAAAGTGGATAAATGCATGTGCTCATGATCACATGATTAGAGGTACCAACATTTGCAGCAATATGCAAGCTATCACAAGAAGTACCATCTCCTGGGATGCTTGGAGGTTTTTTTTTTCTGGGGTTCTGCGTGTTTGTTTGGTACCAGGGGTTGAACCCAGGGGCGCTTAACACCTCAGCCACATCCCCAACCATTTAAAAAATATATATATTTTATTAAAAAAACAGGGTCTCACTAAGTTGCTGGGCCTGGCTTTGAATTCATGATCCTCCTGCCTCAGCCTCCTGAGAACTGATGAGTGTACACCACTGCTCCTGGCAAAAGTCAGTACCATTTTGCTAAATATTTTCTCACATGCATTTTGGTTATAATTTTTTCATTATTATTAAGGCCAATGATTGAGTAGCAAATGCACTCCGTAGACCCCGCCACCAGGCAAAAGCTGCTGACAGAACTTTTTTTTTCCTTTGAAGAGGAGAGCAAAGGAGCTTGGACTAGATAGGTGGCATTCCTCTTCTAGTCAGAAGTTGAAAGGAAACTACTCATTCAAGATGGCCAGCAAGAAACGAAAGGGTAGAAAGCAACATAAAGATTATCCCTTGGAGATGTATGGGGTCTGTGAAGATGATTCTGCCTCGCCCCCAGAGCTGAATTTTGCAGGGGACTCCCTCCACTCTATTCCAAACTGCCAGCAGCAGCAAAATGGTAATAAACAGAGGAAAGTCCTCTAGATAAGTTAGCTTCTGTCAGCTAGATCTTCCTTTTATTTTTTAAATGAAATAAAAAGTTGCTGAACGGACACTTAAAGAGTGAACCCTGACTGGGTGCCGAGGCCCAGACCTGCAATACCAGTTACTTGGGAGGCTAAGACTGGAGATCACAAGTTCAGGACCAGCTGGGGCAACCTAGCAACACCTTCTCTCAAAATAAGAAACAAAGAGCGAGGGATGCAGCTGAGTGAGTGATACAGTGCTTGCCTAGCAAATCCAACACCCTGGGATTACAAGTGCACACATATACGGCAGAGCAAGGGGGCACCCCGTCCTGCCGCCTCTCCAGTCAGCATCCTAGTACAGCTAGTCCTTGCTCAGAATACACTGGCTGCAGACACCAACAGCCACAGCTCTCTGTGAGGAACATCTTTGCCCTTTAATTTAGGGCTCCATCTCCAAATCCTGCCAAAGCAACTGGTCTTTATTACATTTGGACTTCTCCTCCCAACCTACTTAGAGACCTCCAAAAGGAAGTAGAATAAATATTTCTAACTTTGAATAGACAGCCTCAAAAAGTTTCCTTTTACCCAGCAAACCCCATTTCAGTTCCTGTCTCCCCTTATCTTCTCCTCCTCAGAGAACCTAATGGGAAGTTGATGAGCCCCAAGCAATTCCAAATGCAATATACATCACTCTGCATAAATTGCAAAACCCTTTATTCTAACTGATTAAAGTCACAAGCCTGTTAAAGGACCAGAAACCACATCCGTATTGGAAGCCATTCCCCTCTCCATCCCAGTAAGAGAAGGTTCAATCCTTAGTCCCTGGCGGGGTCCATGGCCTCTGTATGAACATAAGCATATACACACATGTGTGCCCAGGGTATGGTGTGCATGTTTTGAGGAGGGCGGACTGAAAAGAGGAAGTGGTCACAAAATTGGGTTCTGAGTATATCTTCGGGAACTATTTCTAGACTAGCAGACCAGGGAGAAAAGGAAAGGTCACTGCAAAGGCAAAGGAAGGAAGAAACTCACCTCCTTGGCCTCCAGGAATCCCCAATTCCTGAATGCCTTTTTGTTCATTTACCAAGAGCCAAGACATTAAGACAAATACATACTTCTCTCACCAGTTATCCTCAAAACCCCCAAAGGATTGAATTTTTTAAGTTTTTGATGAACCTTTATTTTATTCACTTGCTTTCATGTGGTACTGAGAATTGAACCCAGTGCCTCACATATGCTAGGCAAGCACTCTACCACTAAGTCACAACCCCAGCCCCCAAAGGACTGAATTTTTTTTTTTTTTTTTTTTTGTATACAAATGGGATACATGTTGTTTCTCTATTTGTACATGGAGTCAAGGCATACCATTTGTGTAATCATAAATTTACATAGGGCAATGATGTTTGATTCATTTTTTTTTCCCTTCCCCCCAAAATTTATTTTCAAATCCTTTTTTTTTTTTTGTGGTGCTGGGTATTGAACCCGGGACCTTGGTGCTTGCAAGGCAAGCACTCTACCAACTGAGCTATCTCCCCAGCCCCTGAATTCTTAATACACTTTGCATATTTGCAGAGTGAGGTGGACCCACAGTGTCCCTTTTCTGCATGCACCTTTGATAGTGCCCTAATGTGTGAAATTTCAGCTAGGAATCTGGCCCAGGTTCATAGAATCAACAATCAAAGACTCATTTCTCCTAATGAATCACCTAGGATTCCCACCATGCTTGCCCCATCTCTCCATGCCATCTGTCTCAGAAGATGGGCAATGATGAGGTTCATGATCTGGAGGTGTCCCTAGTAAGCTTCCTCTCCCTCTCCCTAAAGATGGCTTTTGCTTTGTGCCTTTCAGCACAAAGGCAGACTTATCAGTTATCACTCTATACAGATCCCCTTCAAAATGTTCCATATAAAATACAACCAAATTCATATGAATATACTTAAACACCCCAACCCAATGCCTAAGATATGTACCCTACACTGCCACACTCTCACTGACACATTTTCCAACACAAATACACTTGATCGGTTCTGGTTCTCTTGGAGTTACCCTCAGCTCTACAGGATAGAGCAGAGAACTGCAAAGCTTGAAAGGAAGACAACGACTGGACAAAACGGGAGGCAGTGAGGTCAATATCTATAACAAAACAATAATACTATAATTATAATAGCTACTGCATATTACTGTTAGGATCACTTCACAGTTACAGAAATTGAGCTCTTGCTTTTAAATACTGAGTCTCCCGGGACTGAGGATGTAGCTCACTGGTAGAGTGCTGCTTTCCTAGCATACACAAGGCTCTAAGTACCCCCCAACAATAAAAACAAAAAACTTTATATACTGGTATCCTGGGAGAAAGACCCTATATAGGGATCTAAGGTGGCCCTAAGACTCTGATATTATAGAGCTTTCTCCCTCCTTGAGCCATAGGAACTTACTGGTTCCTAGCTGGGCATGGTGGCACACACCTGTAATCCCAGTGGCTTGGGAGGCTAAGGCAGGAGTATCTCAAGTTCAAAGTTAGCCTCGGCAACCTAGAGAGACCCTGTCTCAAAATAATAAATCTTTAAAGCGGGTTCAGAATATGGCTCAGTAGTTAAACATCCTTGGGTTTAATCTCTGGTATCCCCCGACTCCCGCCACTAAAAAGAATTTAATGATTCCTATCCTCTTCATCCCTCCTGTCAAAGAACCTGGATCCTGCAACCTGTGCACTTACTAATGTTTTTAAAAATTCCCAATTCTGATTTCTCCTTTTCAAGATTCAATCTCTATCCAATCAACTAAACCAAACTATCCAATCAAATTTCACTCACTTATTTTCCATTTAAAATGAACAAAATAACCCCAGTGAAGAGCTGGCCTACTGAGGGAGCCTACTCTGGACAGGCAGCAGTGGCCTTGAAGCTCCCATTGGGCAAGCCAGGCACATCAGCCCAGGTCTGCCCTGGTCCCTCTCTCCCCCACCACGTGGGGGTTGGCCATTGGTGTCTCTGTTTCTGAGCCCTGCCTGTACTGAGTAGCACACTGGCCCTCTCAGGTAGAGGTGGCATCACTCATGCAGAAACTGAGCAAATTGAAACTAGAAGAGTCTTTAAAGTTTTTAAAAATTAAAAAAATAAAGTGGTCAAAAGATCTTGATGACTATTTTGTAACTGAAGTTAATTTGCGATGAAAAAAAAATTGAAAATTCCCCTTAACCCTCTTAAGACAATGTGGAAAATTAACTACAATCCACAAAATAGACATGGTTAAAAAAAAAAAAAAAAGAGAACAGGAAAAGATCACCCACTTCTTGTGCCTCTGCTATTATTTTTTCCCCACAACCCTAGTTCAAACTGAGCCAGACAATCCCTTACACGCGTTCCAGTTACCAAAAGGCCACTTGTCTCATAAGATTTGTCCCAAGGAGTCTTGATATCTGGACAATTGAGCCAAAAATTCGTTTAATCATCCTGCTGTTTGCTCTGTATTTCATTCAAAAGCAGTTTACGCATGGCGAGCATACTGCTGCTGGGAGTTGGACCTCTGAACAGGGCTGCGTTTCTCCTGGTGTTTGTTCTGCATAGTTACATCTCAGGGGAGCGCAGTCAGGTTTTTTATTATTGAAAATCATGAAGTCTAGGGCACACTCCTATAATCCCAGCACCTTTCGAAGCTGAGGCAGGGGGATTTCAAGTTCAAGGCCAGCCTCAGGAATTTAGTAAGACACTGTCTCAAAATAAAAAAAAAATTCTAAAAAGGGCTGGAATGTAGCTCAGTGGTAAAATGCACCTGGGTTCAATCCCCTGTCCCCCAAAATAGTCCTCCTTTTCCCCATGATTTATGCATAATCAACATTTTGTATCAGCGTCTGTGTTTGGGGTAAAGCTGTCTAGACTGTTGTATTTATTGCAAACCTACTGTAGTGCTGTAAAGGTAGAAAACCAAGTCAAAGCTGGCTATAAACACATTTCATAAGCAGAATTACCTTTCCCACCTACTAACAAGTACATAGTTTCCCACTTTGATAAAGCCTCAAAAACCATCCCAGTTCTTCTACTGGATAGAACAGTTACTGAACCTTCTCCTGATGGCAGTCCATTCTTTCAGCCATGTGTCACATATCTTACAGGATCACTTCTAACCAAATCAAACTTCCTCAATAACCAAGTGAGTGCCCATTTTCTTCAGTGCAGTTCTTTTTGAGAGTCCTTTCCTTGGGGAGGAAAAGTGGAAATGGGTAGGGAGCAAAAGTTTTCTAATAACATGAAGTCATATGTGAATTTGAGAATGAGGCCAAGACCTAAGTAAGAGCCTCAAAGCCTCACCAGTCACCAACTGGAGGACAGGCACTGCAGTCGGGTTTTCTCCAACTACAAAAGGATGAGGTCCAGGACAACTATTCTCTGATATATTCATAATCCACACACCTTTTTTATCAGCAGTGTTTAAGGTTAAAACTCACTCTACCCTGCCATGTTTTCAACATTTTGAATTGTTATCTATTCTCATCTAAGATTTCACAGAAACTTTCATTACTATTACTCCCTATATTGTTTCAGTCAGTGTTCAGGACGTGCAGTCAGGCAGGCCATTTTGTAAAGATTACAGATTATCTGCCTGGAGACTGGAGACTCTGAGGCAAGAGAATCACAAGTTCAAGGCCAGCCTCAGCAATTTAGGGAGACACTCTCCTGAAAACATAAAATAAAAAAAGGCTGGGGATATAGCTCAGTGGTAAAGCACTCTTGGGTTCAATCCCCAGTACCAGACATTTAAAAAAAAATTTTTTTTTTAATTACAAATCTGAATTAACAACCATTTACTCTTTAAGGTTTTATTCACCAGTAGAGGATCTCTGGTACCCAAAGAGAACAGCAACTCCCTGCATGTCCATATTCTTCCACTTCTAAGTTCCCTTACTCGCTCTTCTTCTCTCTTCTCTGTCTCTTTTCACTTTACAATGACCTCCTGGTCTTTGGCCTTAGAACGAAAATATCTTGGAAGGGGTCTACACTCCGCGGCGGAACTTGGGGAAGTCAAGGCAACGTTCGGGATCTGGGGGTGCCAAAGGCTAAGGCCCAGCTGCAGACTGGGGGACCCTGGGAAGCAAGTCGTCAAAGATGCAGGCTGCGGTTGTTCTCTGCCAGGGTTTGTTAACAGGAGGAAGGCGGGAGGCCCCTCTGCCTAGCGACCGCGTTTGCGGGGCTGGGGCTGGGGCTGGGGCTGGGGCTGGGGCTGGGGCTGGGGCTGGGGCTGGGGCTGGGGCTGGGGCTGGGGCGGGCGGAGAGGGGTCAGGCACCGGGCCGGGAGGGCTGGAACTCTCCAGGAAGCTCTCCAGCGCCGACGATGCCACTATCCTCTCCCCCTGTTGTTTATTTTAAAGGGGAAGGGAAAGCAGTCAGCTCCGAGAGCAAAAATAGCCTTACCCTGCGCTAAATCAATCTACCACGGTCTCCTGAAGCTGGTGTCTGAGGGGTACTGCGAGCCTCCAGCCGCTCCTCTTTAAAGGCAAGCGGGAAATCCACCCCATCCCCAGCGTCCGTCTGTCCGTCTGTCCGACTGTCTGTCGGTCGGTCTGTTTTTCCCCAGCACCCTCCCCCCCCCCACACACACACTACATACCATCAATAAATTTATTCTGCACTTTTGGAAAGATATTAGCCACATTTTAAAAATCCTTTGAAAGGATGGAGAGTGAACAAGACTGACTGAAATTTAATTTTAAATTCTAACAGATGGAAAAATCAGTTCTTCAAACTTTTCTTTGGTTTTTCGTTTATTCTAAGACACCATCATCACCACCACCACTACTACTACTACACAGATATGATCGATAAATAATCTCTTCAACACAAAAATCTCTAATCTTCAAAAAATTGCATTTGCTTGGTCTCCCCCTTTTCACTCAATAAAACCAAATCTGAAATTTTTTAGAAATATTTTCAAAGCATATCCTCACTAGCCTGCCTCACGCTATCTTTGTCAACTGGCTGTTACACATTAAAATATAAATTTTTAAAGTCTTTTTAAAAGGACCCCCACACACACACAAAAATCAATTAAAATGATATATGAAGGTAATTTTAAAAGATAAGAAAAGTTCAGAAACTGAATCCAGATTCTTCCAACTGCTAATGTCACGTATTTAATTCCTGAATCATGATTATAAGAATGTTTTGCTTTTTCCACCAAAAGCTGTGTCATTATAACTACACATTTGGAGTAGTTAACTATACTTTGAATAAGCTAGTGATGGGAATTGCAATTCTTTCCCCTCATTACTTAAGTACTCCGTCTGAGAAACCATCCAAGTAAAATTTCATCTTTCTAATTTGGGCCAGAAAATCAGGGGTTATGGAAACTTAAAATGCTTCCAAGGGACAAATACCATTGTTCTTAGAAAAGTCTCATCTTGAATTACTGCCCAAATTAACACACTAAGGATCTTTCTTGCAATGAATAAAATTCAATTTATGAATGGGTAAAGTTTAATTTCTAGGAGGAAACTAAAATGAGGGTGAACCCCATTTCCACCTTTACTCCAGCAGTATAAAAAATGAGTCTTCATTTTTTTCTCACTTATTTAATGAAAGAACACCAGAACATAAGGGGAAACCTTTTTTACTAAAAGAATCTAATTGTTTCTGCTTTAAACTTGTTGAATACTAGCCACACGTATCTTTCACCTTGTGGAAGTTGTTAATTCTCTTTTTGATTTGAAGGCTAACTCACAGTACAATCAAAGTAAAAGTGCCTGGAAGAAAAAAGGTAAACCTACTCTTTCTTTCACAAACTCCCTTTCATTTTCAGCCCCTAACTATAAGTTGTTATGTTGTTTTTATTGTTTTGATTAAATGTAAAAAGTATTTCTAAAGGTAAAAAATTTAAGCTTGTTGAGAACATCCAATGATCCACGTATTTCTTCAGTTTCTAAAAATCATTTTAAATAAAATGGAAAAAAATTTTTGCCATTTACAAAACCCTTCAGATTTTTTAAAGCTGCTAACATCAGAAAATTAAGCTGTAAAATAGGAAACAAGTTAGAACATATTCTCTTGAGAGTTCCCACACTTATGAATGGTTATGAGACTAATTTTCATTTTAATAGTTGAAAATTTAGGGAAAAGTATTAATTCACCTCATTTTTAGTGAACTTAGAGGAAAGAAACAGCAGTAACTTGACTAATGAAAACAAACTTAAAAGTATTTAACTTCAATATATTTCACCCTGGAAAAGGGCATCTTTTTTTCTTTTTCTTTTTTTTTTTTTTTTTTTTTTAACAGTAACACCTTTTATTTTGATGACACCAGTTGACAGTAAATACCATCCTCAGGTCACATCCCTATAGGAAACGGCATAAACAGTGGCAAGTATAACAAAAGTTGAATTATTTCAAAAACAAATAATTTCCTTTAGTAAACAAGTCTCTTTAAGATGGTAGCCCTTCACCAGAAGAAAACACATACACAAACTCTCCGCAACTATTTTTTAAATGTCTTGGGTCTTCCGACCAACATTTGAGAGCAAATATGTAGAAATTCTCAACCCAAAGGCAAAGCCATTAACCAAATTCTAACACAAACAAGGGTAAGAAAAGAGGGTAGAGAAATTTAATGTCATTTATTCTAAAAATTCAAATTAATTGCTCTTTTCACTTTTACAATAGTGTTCAGTCTCTTGCATCCTTAAAAGGCATAAATTTTATCAAAAATATTGAAAGTAAAAGCAAAATATATTAATAATTTAAATCAGAGCTGCTCAGATGTAACTTCTGTAGCACATCCTTTGTTTGACTTCCCCTCTCTAAAACACACACACAGACACACACACAGAGGTACATTTAAGTTGTCGGGATTTTATGGGCGTCAGAAATTTAAATCATGATTCATTTGGTACTGAGTGTTACTAAGAAGATAACACTTTTTATTTTAAATAATGAAAACACAAGCGTATGAACACATATGTATACATAGTACATATGTGCAGTTGTTCATGTTTCTCAGAATGTCATAATTAACTAGTTTCTCTTATGTACATACATGAGATTGAAAAGTCAGTAACAAACCCAAATGAAGGAATACTTTGAGAGACTAAAGACATACAACATGCTTCCTCAAAGAACACAAAATGATAGAGCAAACTGAGTTCATGAAAACAAACTTTTTTTTTAATCTGAGACTTCAAAAATTGATTCATGCTAGAAAAATGAAGTCCCTTCTCACCACCTCTACCCCCCCAACACACACACAAAAGACAATTGACTCAATGTTTGGACTCAAAAATTATTTCAGAAAGGGGGAGAACACACAAAAGATCTAATTGAATATGGGTGTGGAAAGGCAGATTTTTACCCAGTCTTCTCACAAACCCCCTCCCCATTCCAACTCAAAAAGAGTCCTCAGTAATGCATTTTGGAGGGAACAAGGAGAGTAGAAATAAAAGCAAGCAGATGGCTTGAGAAAAAAGATCCACAAACATAGGGCACCATGAAAATTAAAATATAAATGTTTTGAGTTCCATTTCATCACATTTTGCTATTTCTCAAGCTTTTCACATCATTCCCTTTAAAATGTAAACCATCCTCGAGAAAAAAAAAAAAAAAAAAGTCCATATATTTCAAAGTTTTAGTCATTTGGGATATTTCTCAGCAACATTCAGCTTTCAATTCAAATATCCATGATCTCAATAAATCTACTGGTGTTGATATATTTGCTTCTTATTCTCATCTTCAGAAAATGTCTCAAAATAATGAGACTTCTTCCAATTTTATTGCCTCTTTACCCCTAACTCTAATTGCCTTTCCAATAATAGTATTTCAAGCATTTGAGGTTAAATCACAAGCTGTACAAACACAGTAACAAGCCATATTGATCATCTATAGATACAGTGGCTGGAAGTTAAATTTCTTAAGCTAAACCACTTCACAGATTCTCCCATTAAACTTTCTAGATCCTTGAACTGCCCCCCTAAAAAACACAGCCACCCCCTCACCTTCTTACCCAGGAAAGTCCAGAGACTATGCAAACTTCCAGTTTTGAAATGGGGATTGAGGGGATCAAAGATTTACTGAGGGTTGCTTCCAACCAACCACACAAGAGAAAACTCTGTACTGTCAACATGTTTAAAGACTGCCCTACACTCCCAGCCAGAGCGCAACATAAGATTTTGGAATTCAATGAAAGATCTGAAATCCACCATGAATTTTTGGAAAGCCCAATAAGAAGAGATATCCCATTTTGCTAGAGAGAGGATAGTGGGTATAGGAACACCACAACACACACACACACACACACACACACACACACACACACCCATTCATCCAGAGTTCTAGACCCTCCAAAGAGCCCCAGCTCACAGCCTGAACACAAAGCTCTCACCCCAGATGGTCCCCTTGTAACAATGGGCTGAAGGAGTGGGGGTGGGGGGGGTTCGAAAAGGATAGTACAGCCAAAGCATATTCTGTGGAAAATCCAGTCGGGGAGGGAGGAGATGTAAGATCTGAGGGACTGGGGGTAGGGGGTCTATGAGAAAAAAATGTTTTTACCTTTTACAGAAATTAAATAAAGCACAAGTACAAGAGGATTCTTGGGAGAGGAGAGGCTCCTTCCACATCCCCTAGGGTGTAAAAAAGACCCCCCCAACGACAATCCACTTAAGAATTATAGTGTGGGATGGTGAGAAAAACAGAAAATGAGGCCTGCTAGGAAGTTGTAGAAATCGCCCTCGCCATGAATCTAAACTCTTCAAAGATTTTAAGCTTCCCCACAAATATGGCCCCACACTCTGAACAAACTCCGCAAGGTTTCTCCCCTGTTGATTTTCTCCCTTTACTTCCCTTTATTTCTGCAAGGAACATCTTAAGCACACCCAGCCCCAACTTTTTTTTTTTTTTTTTTAAAACAAGTTGTAAAACCACCCATTACAAGATCTTGGCCTATCTTCCCTCCCAGCCCCCAACATCCGGAGTTGGGGGTGGGAAGGCCAGTACCGGGTTTCTTCCACTGGAGACATTTATGAACCCCTGAACGGTCTCAGCCCCCCATTAGAGTTCTTTCCTACCTTTGTTTTTTGGGAACCGAGTGTTCAATCTCCAGGCGTTTTCCTTGCAGTTCTACTTTCCCTAAAGATTAAAAGAGGGGGAGACCTGAACATTAGAGTGAAGGGGAGTGGGGGCACACACACTTAAGTAATTCAAGAGTTGGGATTTGAGATCTTCCTAGGAATCCAGGCAGTGGCTTCCGCAAGTCTAAAGGGAAAAGGTTGGACTTGGAGTGGTGGAATCTATAAATTCATTATTATGTTTTCTTAATTTTTAATTTGTTTTGTTTAATCGCAAAGACTATTTGAAAGGGTCGTTCTGAGAGCCCGGATTCCGGAAAGGTGCAAGGGCATTTGTGTGAGCGTGCTGCCTACACGGCTCCCAGATGTGGGAGTAGGTGCCAAGAGAAAAGGGCTCCCCGTTTCCCGGAATGTGGGGGGGGTGGGGGTTGCAGAATAAAACTTTAATTTTTTTTAGGCATGGGAGAAGGGCTTCAGGCGGCGGGACGTCACCTGTCGGGGCTGGTCTGCAAGCAGAGAACCTGGAGGAGACAAGCGGGGCCCCACAGGGAGGGTCCCTTGCGGCCACAGCGCGCGCCTCTCGGCCCAGCCTCAGAGTCTCGGGAAGCAGCATGGCGACCCGGCGCCACCGCCGCCGCGCCACCCCGCTCACGCCCCACTTTCAAATCAAAATGGCTCAAGCCCCAAGCCCTGGGCGGAGGCGGGAGCCCCTTCCTCCCATGCCCTGCCCGAGGGTTGCAGTTCCCACCCAAAAAGGGAGAATCCGAGACGGTGTGGGGACCCCCCTTCATGGCTGGAAAGGCCTACGGCTGAGGAAGGGGAGCTGGGGGGGCCATCCAGCGACCGGCAGGGAGGGGCTGGACGTGGAAAAAACGCCTAGACTGGGTCGTCTGAGCCCTGAAAGCTACCACCCCCACTACTGCCAACCCGGGCTCCCGCCCCGTCGGTGGGGAGTAAAGGGAACCCCCAGCTTCCCCTCTCGGGTGGGAGGAAAGGGGCAAGGAAACCCCAAATGTTTCTGCTCGGGGGTGGGATTTGGAGAAGGGATGGGGGCGTCGGAGGAGGGTGGATACTGAGGCCGAGCCCCACAGGCCCGGGGGGTGGGGGGGGGAGTAGAGTTAGCAGGCAAGAAAAGAGGGGGTGAGGGTCGCCGTTGTTCCGGGATTTCGATGTGGTTTTTCCGGGGAGGTGGCTGCGCTCTTACCCGAGAAAGTTTCGATGGCCTTCATCGCCCAGTGCTCGTCGGGGCAGTCCACGAAGGCGTAGCCGGATTTGACCAAGAACTGGCCGCTGTAGGAGATCTTGTGCTCCGCAAATACTTTCTCCAAGTCCGCGGGGGTCACGCTCTCGTTGAGGTTCCCGATGTAAAGCTTGTTCATGGTGGCGGTGTCGGGGCAGGACGCGGTCCCAGGCAAGGCCAAACGGGCAGGCGCTGGCGGCAAACCTCTTAGGCCCAGCAGCGGAGAGGCCGGCGGCAGGAGCCGCAAACTTTCTTTGCACCCCACTCCTGAAGTTGTCCGGAGCCCACAGCGGGGAGGGCGGCCTGAGGGGGCGCAGAGGTCGCGGGAGAGTTCGGAGAAAGCCGGGGAGAAGTGCCGGTGGTGCGCTAGGAGACGGGCGACGCAGCGCGGCTCCTTCCCTTCGGTCCGAAACCCCTCCGAGCGGGCTGGTGTGTCACGTTTCTCCGCGGCCGCCCTGGCGCCGCCTCTAAATAAAATCGACTTGAAAAAAAAATGGAGCGGAAAAAAAAAAAAAGGCGAAGCCACGTGGTGACAGCCCCCACCCACCCTGCAGGGGAAGACCCCCGACGCCACCCGGCTCTCGGCCCTCCAAATCGGCCAAATCCAACAACCTTTCTTCTTGAGGGGGAGTGGGTCATTCAACTCACCCCCAGGGTAAAATGGGATGGTGGGTGTGGAGTCCTCAAAGCTCTATTCGCCCCCTCCCCTTTGGCAAAAACCTGGCCCCTAGGGAAACGCCCCGCCCCCACCCCTCCCCCTACCCCGGGATGAACTGGGGGAGGGGGTAGAGCTCCAAATTTCTCCGAAGAGTAAAATGCACGATTATTTTTTATTCGTTTTGGGGGTCTGGGTTGCCCACCCCACCCAGTTAACTGCTAGCGACTGACAGGCGGGGGACGGCCGAGATAGACAAAGAGAAGCCAAGGACTCTGGGGTCTTCAGGAGGGGGGTCGCACAAGCCAGTTATTTAAAAAGGCGCCTTTTCCCTAGATATTTAAGTAGGGGTCTCCACGTTTCCCGACCCACCCCCACAAGACTCCCCGTCTCCAGGGGTCTAGGACTGGGGGATCCTGCAAGCATGGCACTGGGAAGCTGGGAGCATTGGGGATCGTGGTTGGGAAAGAGTGATCCGTAGGAAATCGTGTTTCTGGAGCCCCACGAAAGAAAGGGTGGCTCACACCGGGAGTCCAGCTGTTAAATAACATTCTGGGGTTCTGGGGGAAACCGCAGCTCCGGCCCGAGATGACCCCAGGAGCTAAGCAGGGTGAGAGAGAAGATAGAGGGGTGGTCGCTTGGGCTAACACGAGCAAACCAAAGGGGGAGGGTCTTAGGGACGAGTGACCGGGTGGAGATTCAAATGGTCCCCTTTTCCCTCTCTGATGAGGGGGCAGACAGGTGGAGTCCCCTGCGCCCGCCCCACCCGGGACACCGACAGCAGCTTTTTCAGCTCGGGGTTTGGGTCTCCGAACTTTGTTTGGGGTGCAGGATTCGTGAAGGCGGGAGAGGGGCGGAGGGCTGGGGCCAAGCTCGAAGCCCCGCCCACGTCCCCAGGTCAGACCCGCGGGGGGAGGGGGCAATTTCCGCTCCGCGCTGGGGGAAGCGAGGGGCGGGAGCTTAGGGGAGGGGGCGGCGGCCCCTCCCCCGCCCGTTCTTGGGGAGGGTAAAGCGGATCCGCCCTGGTCCCCTCCCTCGGCTTTGACTAACTCGTTCCGGATCCTCAGTCTCCGGGAGCCCGAGGGAAAGACCCGACTGGGCAAGGGGCGACACGTGGGCGGTCGCACCCGGTCTGGGTGGTGGGGGAGGGGGCAGCTCGCCGCGCGCTTCGGAGTCCCGGATACTCAGCGGAGCGCGGGACGCGCGCTGCACGCGCAATCCCGGGATCCCGGGCAGAGCGGCGAAGGAGGCCATCGAGTTTCTAGCGTCGGGGACAGGGATGGCCCCAGGGGGTGACGGAGAGCCCTGCCGGGGGATCCCCAGTGTTCCCTCACCGAGCAAATCGGGAGAAAAGGGGCGTCGGCCCCCAGGAATGCCGGAGTCCCCTGAACTGGGCGGGTGCTGGGTCTTGGATCCGCGGGAGGGAGAATAATTGTTTGGGGCAGGCATGCTGCGAGGACAGGTGAGGAAGGGGGTTACTCTCTCGTTCCCCCGTCCGACCCCATTGTCTCAGTCGCCTGCAGCCCGGGCCGACTTCGTAACACGTGTTGACTACACAGATGTGAATGGCTTGAATTTTTTTATTGTTATTATTTTTCGTTTGTAGGGTCAGTGAGCCAACTCCCACTTCGGCTCACCGCCCCTCTGCCGGGTGATTTTATGCGGCTCAAAAGTCGGGAGTTAAAAGACAACATCCAGCACCTTTGTCCCCCTCCCCATTTTTCCCTGCGCGCTGAAAAGAAATGGGGCTGGGACGTGGGCGGAGGACTGCTTCCAACTCGGTTTCTCTATCTCCTTCACCACCTTCAGAACCCACCCTCCCAAATCAGCGTTTTGTTCTAGCCAGACACGTGTTTGTAGAATTTTTATTTTTGTGACATTTTTCTCCCCATGAAGCAACAGCGATTAAAATACTATAAGCTGTTAGTTGCTGAGTAGAAAAAGAATGTTTTCTGCCCAAGAAGGTGGGAGACATCTGCGTCTCAGCCCCCACACCTCCTCGGACCCTCCCCCTTGGATCTGATTCTTAATATTTACTCGACTCTTGACCACAAACATAATTTTAAAATAAACCAAACCAATGAGCTGGAAATGGTGCCTGCCACATAGTAGGCACTCAATAAACACTTTCTGAATGAAAACCAAACTGCATAGCAAAGAGAATTCAGAAAAATTAGTCCGGGGTGGGGGTAGGCAGAGGTGGGAGTTCTTTTAGCCAGAAAGTGTGGGTCTGTTGCCTGGGGACTTTTCCTGGTGGTGTGTGTGAATGGTCTCAAAAAAGCTGTTATGTTCCTTGGCCTTTTTCTAAATAGTAGCTCCTATCTCCTTAAATCGTTTTTTTCTGTTGTCCTGGGAAACAAAGAACATGCCCTAGACAGAGCATCATAGTTCCCAGAAACTTTAAGTGCTGTTTCCTTCGTGTTGTTTAAATCTTTAGGTGTTGATAAAAGCACCTCTCAGATTTTCTCCACGGGAAACATCTACTACATTCTTTCTTCCTAAAACAAAAGCAAGTTACACCCCACTAAAAAAATACTCCATCCAGACCTGCAAAATACAGCCCACTAATTAAAGTTAAAAAAGAAACAAAAAATAATAATTGAATTCAGTTCACTTTTAGATGAGCTTTTACATTTAAAACAATATAATAAAAATTAACCCCAATGTTAGTTGAAACCACTTAGTTTTAAAAATGTATTTAAAATGACAGTAGAGGAGAAAATATAAAGTGACTTCAGCAATCTGCTTAAATATCCTTTTAAATTATTTAATTAACAATGTAGCAATTATTGGTCAATTGAAACTGATTGATTCTTTTTTTTAATCAGCTGTTCCTCTGAATTCTAATCTCCAACACCCCCGCCAACACACACACCAAGGGGCTTCTGTTTGTATAGTTGGAGGCTGTGAAAACTTCAAGAACACAAGAGAGGAGGCAACTGGGGTGAAAGACAGTTCTTGGTCCCCACCTCAGTTTTGCCTCAGAGACCTGGCTATTTGGGGTTGGGATGGGGGGCACCAAATGGTGTTCATTGGTGCTCCATCTCTCCCCTCTGGATGAGCCCAGCATTCAAATTAACGTGAAGTAAGGGTGTTTTCTTGTCAAGACTGACATTCCTAAGTTAAGGCAGAAATGAATAGGCTTGGAGTATCAAACCTTTCCATCTTTTCTTGTTTTTTGTTTTGTTTTGTTTATACTAAAGACAGGTAGCAAACATTGTATTTTCAATTTTTTTTCTACATTACCTTTCTGGAATAGATGACTCTTTAATGCAGAGTTTAATTTAGTTTGTGTAAGAGTCAAAAATACAGCTGCCAGAAAATTTTTTTCTTTCTTTAATAATGATAATAGTTATTATTATTACTATACTTTTTTTCTCTCTTATTGCTGGGCTCCTCTTCCTCCTGCTCCTTCCTTCATTTTTGCTAAAGAAATGTTTGGTCTACTTATGGATTTCAACTTCCCTCTGAATTCAGAAACACTGAAACTTGATTCTCCATTTTAAAGATAGGATTCTGATCCATTTTCCTCCAATGTGAACATACAAATAAATGCAGATAAAATATATATGACAATAAGGGCTGGGGTTATAGCTTACTGTTAGAGCTCTTGCCTAGCACACGTGAGGCACTGGGTTCGATCCTCAGCACCACATAAAAATAAGTCAATAAAGGTATTGTGCCCATCTACAACTATAAAAACTTTTTTTGGAAAGAATAAAACAGCTTTTAAAAAAAAAAAAAAAAAAAAAAAAAAAAAAAAAAAAAAACAGCTTTTTTAAAAATTGGAAATAGAAGGTTTAAAAAATCAACAATTCAAAAAAAATCAAAATATCCACTATTGTCATACAAAATTAGTTGTACTCTTAAATGTTTCAGTCATTTGTTCATTTGTAATAGTTTTACATTTTGTCATCTTATTTTTCTATCTTAATTTTTCACTTGCTATTGTACCATAGTACTTTCCAATGCTTCCTCAATTTTTTATAACTCATTTTCATTCACTCCAATAGAGGTAAATCATTAATCACTGTTTTTCGATATATAAGTTACATTCAAATTTTTAACTTTTATAAATAGTGCAGAACAGTTTTTTTCCTCTTTTGGATTAATTCCTTTGGTTGAATATCCAGAATATATATTGCATTTTTAATCTAACATTTATCAGTGACTTTTCTATTTAAAAATTTTAGCATATTTTATGAAAGAATAAAAATGGAAAGCAGAGGAAAATAAATAAGATTTTTATTTTATATTTCCTAATGAATAATAATCAATTTTGAAATAAAATTATGGTTGCTATGAAATACAGGAAAAGAAAAATTCACATTTTCTGAAAAACTTCGACTTCAAAGGTTTTGGGGTTTTGTTTATTTATTTGGGTTTTATTTTATTTATTTTTGGTTGTTTGCTCGTTTTTTCATTGTTACTACCTTGGAGTGTTTTGTTTCTTCCTGCAATTTGAAGTCTTAGTGTGGTTCTTTTAAATGCCTATAAACTTTGAGAAAGTGTAAATTAGTCCCAGTTTTGAAGCACATGCAGCATTTTTCCCTGTCAAATAAATAAGGATAATTATGTGTTTAGGATGTCTCATAAAATGTGAGAACCATAACTAGAAAAGGAAATATTCCTTCTTCAAATTATCATTTATTCAAAAAGTGTTCAGCATATTTCAAGCCTGAAAAAGAAATGTACTACAGAGATAGAAGACTCAAGGGGAAAATATAACTTTAAAGACAATCGTTTGTTTTATTGTGGGTTACACAGTGTATGTGACAAAACCTCAAGTTTTTTGTTTGGGCTCAGGTTTACAATGTAGAAAACTTTAAGGCTGAGAAGGACATGGTTTATTCTGTTAACTTTTTCTAAAATGGGCATTTCCAAATTCATTTTGTGAGTAAATCAGACTACTCCACTTAACCCCTATTGACAAATGTAGAATAGTCAAGAACCTTCTTCACACTACACTAACACTGCCTTTTCCATTTTATTTAACTCTAAAATCATTTGGTTAAAAGATAATGAACAATTTTATTTAGTTCTTACAGCACAAATGTAAAATAGATCACTGGTTTATTTGAGGAAAAACTAGACAATTCAAGAAAAGATCAACTTTTCCAAAAACAAAACAAAATATAAGAAGCAACAAAAGAGAGGGAATCCATACCTAAATATTATTTAAGATGGAAATACTAATAAGATAATTTTGTACTTGAAATTAACATGTTAATTCAAAATTAATCAGTTATAACATCAAACTACATTAAATCGAGTTTATCTATACAACATCTGTGCGTTTTAAGCCTAAAAGAATTTTTCTAACTGAAAAGAAAATTATTTTTGTTTGTTTTTAAATTTTTTACTCCTGTTAAAATTTATTAATTTTACTCTTGTTTCTAGGATTTCTCCCCATCCCCCACCCCCAGGCAGCCTAAAATATTTCAGAGTTCTTAAGAAAAAATGTTGCTAAGACTTTTTAGTTTTTATTTTTTAATAAATTTATACAACTGTTGTTTCACAAGTATTTCATACCACAAAAAAATCATTAAAAACTTCAGTTGCTCTTCATTACACAAGCCAGTTTTACAAACAAAAGAGAATCAGCCTAATAATAGTTTTGTTGTTGTTGTTATTGTTTTAAACTGGTTGTTTGACTAAATTTGGATAGAATTCTTAAAATGATTTCTGGTTCTCATTAGTTAATCTAGAATGAGTTTTGATTCATCCACCTCTCCCATAAACACTTCAAAATTTTTAAGAATTTTAATTTTAACAAATTAATTTCCACTCTGAAATATAACCTGAAAATATTTGCTCTGCACTTACATGATCAATTACTGAATACTTTTTTTTATGATTTTTCTTTTCGTTTCTAAAACGTGTCTATAAGGTGTGTAGGAAACAAATATTAGAGTTATTTTTAAATTGCTTTCCAATGAGGTTCCTAATCCCATCTCTTTCCCTTCCTCTTCCTCCCGGCCCCTCCTCTCGCCCCTCCCCTTTCTCTCCCCCCCACCTCCTTTTGTTCCTCCATTTTTCTTCCTGCTCCCGACACTGTCAATTCCTCTCCTCCTCCCCCTTTACCTTTATCCTCTTTTCAATTTTTCTTTTTTCTTTGTTGCTTCTCTTCCCCCTTTTATTATTCTCCTACTCCTCTGTTCCTCAACTCATTTCTCTTCTTTTTTTAATTAATGTTGATCTCCACTTCTATCCTTTTCTTCTCTCCTTCTCCCTCTCCCACTATCACAAACTTGTTATCATTCAGCCTGTTATTTCTGGTGAAGGGGAAGGATACAAAGATGCTTGAATTATTTTATACACAAAATAGGAAACTTGTTGCATTTTTTAAGAGAACCCAGGAGTGATTCAGACCCCAGAGCTCCTCCACCCTGGACTCCCAGCATTTGTTGTCTGAACACTTATTAGACACTTTTACTTCTTTGTATCAGTTTGTGTGTGTATCTTATGTTCTTTAAAACTAATTTTGTTACAAGTGTTTTATGTATCAAATCCTTGGGCGCAAAGACTATTGTCTCTCCCAGAGAGTCTAACACAGTGCCACAGAGGTGTCCAATAAAAATATTTTGAATAAGTATCTTTTGATACCATCTGAGAAAACATGACCAGTATGATTAAAGTGCTGTTCAGCCTGTTAGTGTCTTAAAAAAAAAGAGTCTTAATGAATAAGATACACCACAGTCATCAGATGAAATATCATTAATGCAGTCACTTGAAAGGTTAATTGGTCTCCATCAAGAATAGCAACCAAGGGACATCTCTGGGCTTGTCACTCCCTAGTTCTGTGACTATGATAATCCTGTATCCAGAGTCAACTGATGAACATCCTCTTCCTGGTGTCTGATCATTTAGTCAGAATTCTCAACTCAGGATTTCAGGTAGTCGTTGGCAACCTTCAGAGTTACTTGCTGCACCCCTGTTGCCTTTCTGGACTCTCCTGATGCCACACAGCCAAGATGACAATTTCAAGGGGGACATCCACAAACACCTTTTGCTAAGAGCTATCTAAGGGATTTCCTTCTGGGAGAGCAAGTTGCACCCCATTAACCATGTCAAGATTTGTCATTTTGTGTGTCACTCAAAGTCAAATTTTCTCTCCAGACAGTCTTCTTTCTTAATGATTCCCTGGCCCCCTGGTATGGCCAATTGTCCATATTAGATGTTTACTGAATGTTCTAGCTATCAGTACCAGCTGTGAACATTCAGAAGGCAAACCAATATTTATTGTGAAATGAATTAAAACAAAAATGAAACAAAGTCATGAAAATAGAGTCGGGTGGGTTTTTTTTAATCGTATTTATTTATTTTTTGGTGGGGTGATTTTTTTTTTTTTGAACTGGGGTTCAAAGCCAGGGCTTTGCAAATGGGAGGCAGATGCTTTGCCACTGAGCTACACATCTCAACCCTAGAGTTGGGTTTTTAAAAATGTTTCTGATATTTATTACTAGTAAGAACATAGTGAAATAAAACATTCTAAATAGCTGTGTGGGAGAAAAAAATGGTTTTAAATTTTTGGTGCATGAAGAATGATTTGAGGGTGGGTACTGAGGAGTGAATTTCGGGGGCACTCAGTCACTGAGCCACATCCCCAGCCTTATTTCATATTTTGTTTAGAGACAGGGTCTCACTGAGTTGCTTAGCTCCTTGCTTGTGCTGAGGCTGACTTCGAACTCGTGATTCTTCTGCCTCAGCCTCTGATGCTGGGATGACAGGCGTGTGCGACCGTTCCCTGTGAAAGGATGAGTTTAAAACAAGAACCTTGAAAATGTCACAGTTTAACTTAGAATTTGCACTGCTGAGCAACTTTCCTACCAAAAATTCTGTTTTAAGAAAATATTCACCCTTTTAGAGCAATGAAATTCTGCTTACCTGCTACAACATGCATGAATCTTGAAAATGTTATGCTAAATAAAATAGGGTAGACCCAAAAAGAAAATATTAAATGGTTCTTAATGGGTACAGAATTTCAACTTGGGATAATGAAAAAGTTTATGAGATGAACAGTACAATGTTTGCACAATAAAGTGAATGTGCTTAATGCTACTGCATTTTACACTTAAAGATTAAATTGTAAAAATTTTGTGCATATTTTACGATTTTTTTTAAAAAGAATTAGCTTCAAAATCTCAAAAAAATGAACAAAGATATATTATTTATTAATTGTCAAGAAAAAATTATTAATTATATAAATGCTCAAAAATAGGGTGGTATTCAAGTAACTTCTATTATAGTCACTTGATGAAATGAAATATTATGTTCAAAAAGGTTTAGAAATCCTTAAAGAAAAGATGATCAAAAGAGTACAGCACAGAATCGAGTATTTGTGCTCATATATTTCTGTTCATTGGAAACTTTTTGAATTACATGAGCATAAAAGACTAGAAACAAATTACTCTACGGAAACTCTTGCACAGTAGCCTGGAGACATACAAGAATATTCATAGCAGCATTGTTTATAACAAAACTAGAAATCACAGAAATGTCCATCAATAGGAAAAAGTAGAAATAAAACCTGGTAATGACCTTCAGCAACATACACTAACATGGTGAATCTCACAATGTTGATCAAAAAACCAACAACAACTAAAACTGAAGAATATGCACATTAATGTTGTGTTTATATAAGTTAAAAAATATGCAAAACTAAACTACATATTATTTAGGGATACATCCAGAAGAGAGAAAACATTAAAGAAAACAAAGGGAATGATAAATGCAAAATTCAAGATTATGTTTAATTCTGGAAAGGTACCATACACACAGAGCTGATTTCAGAGGGCACATTGGGCACCTCAAAGACACTGATTGTTCTAGTTTTTTAATCTGAGTGGTAGTTCTACAAGTACCGACTTTATTATTCTTGAAATCAAACAGGTAAATTTTATATTTATCTTTGTTAAGTATCAATATTTCATAGCAAAAACTGAAATAACAAGAATCTGGAGAGAAACTGTTACCAGTGATTCTTTTTGACTTTGAGAATATTAGTGCTTTCTCTGTGTGTGTCTCTGTTTCTCTCTCCTCCACTCCTATTTTCCAAGATTTCCAGACTAAGTCTATTATGTTTTTAAAACAAACTATTAAAATAGCAAATGAATACCCAAGTGAAACATCCCAGAGTACCTGTTGAAGCCCAGTAAGGAATAGTTTGGGATCATCTGCTGCCCCAAGGTTTGATTCCACCAGAATTCTTCCGTTAGTATCCATGGTTGAGGGTTAGTAGCAATTCACCCTGATCAATCACAAACATGGCTTGTCCTTAGCTAAAGGTCTGATTAATTATACATGTATTCATAATAAATTGAGATGGTATGTGCTGAAACTCAGGACCAGCATGATAAACAACAGGGAGCAAGCCCGCAGATTCACATGTACCCAGTCTGCCTTGGATCCTGCAGACTCCTTGCTGTTTTCAATTCCCAAGTGGGATCATTTCATTTGCATTCATTGAACTCCTCTAAGAGTGAAACCCATCTCCCTCATCAGTCCAAGAGTTTCTTGGTGTGGGAACATGTCTTATAAAACACTGGAAACCACAGGGCAGGATCCATGTTGCTTCCTTTCTCTAAGTGAGTGGTTTCCATTATTTTCACCAGCTATGACCTCCTTAATTATCATTCCATGAGCCTAGTGGTTTTTTTTTGTGTTTTTTTTTTTTTTTTTTTTTTTGTTGTTGTTGTTGTTGTTGTTGATGAACACAATACTTTTTCTTTATTTTTTTAATTATTATTGTTATGCAGTGCTGAGGATCCAACCTAGTGCCTCACATGTGCCAGGCAAGCACTCAACCACTGAGCCACAACCCCAGCTCTAGTCCAGTGTTTTGAAAAAGGTTACATAGCAAAAAGTTACATCAATCCAAGTAATAAAAAAAGTTTTCTTACATTGGTGGCCAACCTTTCCCTGGTGGTCTAGTGGCTGGGATTCAACCTTTCATATTGAATAGCCATGCAGAAATTCTGCTCTACACAAGTGGTAAGAGTTTCCACTAATTCCACCAAAAGCAAAGAGACTTGGCATTGGAATTTGCCCACACAGCCTTGCCTGGATCAGATGTCCCGTTTGTTAGATGTCCTACAGATAAACCAGTGCACCCTCCTTTCTTTCTTCTGAGAGCCCAATCTCAGGACTAGGGTTTGAGAAATATGACCCAGGACCAGTTTCCAGAGTTTTAGAACTTTCAGAGGAGAGGGAAGAAAAGACAAGACAGAGGAACATTTCAAAACATGGCTTGTATCATTGTTCCTACTTTATAGGTCTACTCTGCTTCAGATCAGTGGCAAGAGCAGGATTTTAACCCAGGTGTGCCTGGAGCCCAAGTCTTTATTCTTGCCTTTATACCAGTGCTTTGCAGTGTTCAAAGCATTTAAAGTCCCAGTGCAACCCACATCTGTATCACAATTTATGTTATACAAAGCTATAAAAACAATTCAAGCCAGATGCGGTAGCACATGCCTATAATCCCAATGATTTGGGAGGCTGAGGCAGGAGGATCGCAAGTTCAGAACCAATTGTAGCAATTTAGTGAGACCCAAAGCAACTTAGCAAGACCCAGTCTCAAATTAAAACATAAAAAGGGCTGGGGACGGGGCTTAATGGTCTAGCACCCCTGGATTCAATCCCCAGTACCACAAAAGAAAAAAATAAATTAAAATTGCTATCATGACAGAGAAAGAATGAAGTACTGATTAAAGAAGAATTAAAGAGACATAAAAATGAATTGTAATACATGATCCTAGAATGGATCAAATAATGGAGGGGAATTCTCTAAAAGACATTACTGGGATAATAGAAAAAATTAGATTATGGACTCTATATCAATGTTACATTTCTTGAATTGGATATGTGTACTTGCTGTGTAACATAAGTGAATACATAAGTGAATATCCTTGCTATCTGAAAATATACATTAATGTATTAAGTAGTAAAGAAACATTATACTATCTACTCTCAAACGTTTAGAGTAGTCTACCTGGGCAGATAGATGAATGATAAAACAAAAATGGCAAAATTTTAAAAGTTGGTCATTCTGGGTAGAAGATGGGTTGGAGTTCTCTGTATTATTTTTTCAATTTCCCTATACATTTGAAATTGTTTCAAAATTAAGAATCTCCAGGGGACTGGGAATGGGGCTCAGTGGTAGAGTACGTGTGAGACACTGGGTTTGATCCTCAGCACCACACAAAAATAAAAAATAAAATAAAGTTATTGTGTTCATCTACAACTAAAAATATTTTTTAAAAAGAAGAAGAAGAATCTTTAAGAAGGATGGGCACAGTGTCACATGCCTGTAATCTCAACAGCTCAGAAGGCTAAGCCAGGAGGATTTCAAGTTTGAGACCAGCCTGAGCAATTTAACAAGGTCCTAAGCAACTTACTGAGACCTGTCTTAAATAAATAAATAAATAAAAGGGCTAGGGATGTGGCTCAGTGGTTCAGCACCCTTAGGTTCAATCCCCAAAACACACACACACCCCAAAAAATGTGGGGGGAGAATCTTTAGGTAACAGGGCAAAGTGGTATGTACTTGTAACCCCAACTACTCAGGAGGCTGAGGAGCAAGGATTTCTTGAGCCAAGGAGTTCCAAGTCAGCCTGGGCAACATAGCCAAGACCTAGTTTCTTACCAAAAAAATTTTTGAGCTAGGGCATGATGGTACAGATCTGTAATCCCAGTGACTGGGGAGGCTGAGATAGGAGGATCCCAAATGTGAGACCAACCTGGGCAACTCAGTTTGACTGTATCAAATTTTTAAAAAATTAATAAAAAAGGTAGGCTCGGGATATAGCAAAGCACCCCTGGGTTCAATTCCTAGTAACACTAAATCTTCCTTCTAGTATACACAGTTAGGTCTGTCTCCAAAGCCCTTTCTGCCAAAATAAACTTCCATAACCTTCTAGGTCCCAGGTACTGGGCTGAATTAGCCTGATTTCCTAATTTCATTTCATATCATTTAATAAGGAAACCCAGCACAGTGGCAGAATCCCAGCAACTTGAGAGATTGAGGCAGGAGAATCACAATTTCAAAGCCGATCTGGGCAATTTAGCAAAACTTTGCCTCAAAATAAGAGGAAAAACAGGACTGGGGATGTAGCTCAGTGGTAAAGCACCCCTGGGTTTGATTCCCAGTACCTTTTTAATGGGGAGGGGAGATGTTTCTGCCAACACTTTCAGGGTTCCCTCAAGTAAACAAGACATTAACTTGATACTTATCTGTAAAAAAAGGCAGGACAGGTTTTGTTTTATTTTGTACTAAGGATTGAACTTGGGATGCTCAACCACTAAGCTTTTTAAATTTTTTATTTTGAGACAGGATCTTGCTTCATTGCCCGAGGTGTCCTCAAACTTTGCAATCCTCTTGCTTAAAAGCACCCCACTCTACCCTGCCCCAGTAGCTGGGATTACAGCCATGCACCAACCACCAGGCTGGGTGAGGAAGGGTAAATTTTGGTGTTCCTTTCAACTTAGGGACAAATTAAAACTCAGAATGTTAAGGGCTTTGTCTAAAGTCAAACTTAACTTTAGAAGTAGGGGAAGGTGGAGCTGGAGCTTGAATCCTCCAAATCTTCTCTCCGTGCCCCACCAAGATGTTCCCTAATATAATTAAGAAGGGGCTTGTTTTCTGGAGTTGCAGATGTTCCTACCCATTGCAGGAGGGGGATGTTCCACTAGAGAGTTTGCGAACTGCTCCAACCTCCCAGGCTCCTGCAAACACATCCCTTCCCTCAGTTCCCTGGGATGTGTTCTCACCAGGGGACAGAGGGGCTCAGAATCCCTCTCTCCCTGGGAGCTTCAGTCCTTTGGTCTTTTATCCTAAATGGATAAGGTGGCCCCCAATGATCTCTGCCTCTTGGTATTCACACCTATGTGCACCCCCTTCCCTCCAGCAGGGTTCCCTGGAAGTGAGGACCTGGTGGCCACCCTCCTAGTTCTAACTCTTCATTTCTCCTCCCAGGGATTAGGCAGCAAATGCTAAAGTTCGAGCTATTTCCCTGACAAACAAAAGACTTTGAAAACAGCAAAAGGAATTGGGATAAGATCTGGGAGGGGATTTCTAAAGTGAGTGCTTTAGCAAATGGCCAGGAAAGACTTGAAAACCAACCTGGAAAGTATCTCTCTTGACCTAAGTGGTGTTGGGGGATGGTATGGTCAAAAATGTTTGGGACTGTGACTGTGGTTGTGGTGTAACTGGGAAGGAAAGCAGGAGGTAGTCCTTCTAGGAATCAGCACAACCAATGACTCACTTGCCTTGTCACTTCTTGTCTGCTGGTCTGCAGGAGGTAAAAGAGGGATCAGAGAGGGAAGTTGACATTCTGAGTCAGTCAGTGAGTTTGAAGACCAAAAGAACTTCAAAAGTAGCGTCCACAGCAGGGAGCCTGAGGCCAGCACTCTGAGTCAGGCTGGTCTGGCTTCGAGCTGGGCCTGGAATGTCTGCAGTGGCCTTGCGGGGAGATGGTGGTAGTGAGTCACCACTGGGAACTGGAAGAGTCAGCAAACACCAAATGTTCTTCTGCTCTTTCAGGGGCTCCATCTCATCACCCATGAAGGGCTATGTGTCAGTCAGATTTTAATCACTATGACAAAGTAACCTTGAGAAAAATCAACTAAAGAAGAAAAGAGCCAGGCATGGTGGTGAGATCCTGTTTGGAAAAAAAAAAAAGACAATTCTGGGGATGTAGTTCAGTGGTAGAGAGCCCCTGGGTTCAATCTCAAGCACTGCCAATTTTAAAGAAAAGGAAAAAAATTCTATTTTGGCTCATATTTTCAGAGGATTAAGTTCATGGTCACTTGGCCCTCTCACTTTGGGCCAGTGGTAAGACAGGGAGCATGTGGCAGAACAGAGCTCCTGTCCTTATCACAGCCAGGAAGCAGAAAGGAAGGGGCCAGAGACAAGACAAACCTTTCCAAGGCATGTCCCCAATGACCTACTTCCTTCAACGAGGTTCCACCTCCCCAGAGTCAGTTCAGTTATGAACCATCAGTAGTCTCATCTATTGATGGGATCCCAGCCATCCAGTCACTTCCCAAAAGCCCCACCTCTGAACCTTGCTGCCCTGGAAACCAAGCGTTCAGCACAGGAGCCCTGGGGGGATATTCCAGACCCAAGATGCAACAGGCCGGGAGGCAGGAGCCTGGGTCCCCTGGCCCATCACTTCTTCTTATCTTGCCTTGTGAACACCTGACTTCCATGTCACCATGCCCACCCCTATACATTCCCTCCACCTATCTGAGTTTAAGGCCAGTTGGGATGTCTCCCTGCCTCCCATCCCACATCCTCTCTGATCCTCAGTTCCTGGAAATTCTCTGTAGTGGAACAGGGGGAGGGATGACTCTGCTCCCTTCTGAGTTTCCCCATCCCCAGCCCACCCGAAACTGCACAGGACTCTGCACATCAGGGCCTTGTTCTTTACGATGTGGTCAGGTTGACTGAACTGCCAGTTGGATTTATTGAACTATTTTGATCAAGTCCAGCAGGCCCTGGGTTGGGGGGTGTAGCGCAGTGGTAGATGGCATGCTTAGCATTCTTCAGGCCCTGGGTTTGATCCCCATCACTGCAAAAAAAATAAATACCTAGCTCAAACAACCAAATAATAACGAACCCAATAAGAAGTCCAGCAGGTCCTACCAATACCCAGAAACTTCCCAAGGTCATCTTTTCCATTTTCCTGCCTCTCTAGTTGCTGTGGTGGTGGAGGTCAGGTGTGCTATATCGGTGCCTCTTGGGAGAGCAGTTGACTTTTTCTTTGATCTGCTCCTGTGTCCCTCCCCATGTTGATCTCCAGGAGTGTGGCGCTTACAGGATTGAACAGGTGCTCTGGACTTGGTGGCCCTCACTATATCCCCTGCCCTGGCCACCCTGCACCTCCCACAGCCCAGGATACATCCTTTCTTGTCTATCCACTTGGGGAACAAGGGTCAAAGATCAAAGTGAAACTGGGAGACAGAAGTGGAAGGGGTGGGATGGGCACTTAAGGCAAATGACCTTAAAAGTAGCCCACCCCAAAAACACCCAGAGAAAGGTGGGACTCACAGCCACTAGAACTCACGGTAGAGCCTTCCCTGACTCTGGTTTGGCACCAGACTTGGGGGTTCCAGGGAGCAACGTCCTCTTTCTTGGATACCCTCTGCCTTCAGGTAGGCGTGCCCAGGCTTTGACATATCATTCTGAGCCCATTAACTGTTGCTCAGCAGAAAGCAATATCCAGGGACCCCATTCCCTCCGGAGGTTGAATCTGAATTCATGTCTAATATCTGCCCATGGGTAGCTGGGAGATGGAATTTAAGGAGCTCGCTCTGGGAGAAGTTTTTGTAGATGATGAGCAATAAGTAAGTGGGCAGGTTAGGTTTCCAGGAGGCAGAGGTGGGCAACCCTCCTAGTCCAGGGACCTCTCATCCCACGCACTTAACTTCATGCTAGATCTACTCCCAGGCCAGCACGTCCACCTGGGAAGCGAAGTGACCTTTATCAGCCCTGGGGTAATAGGCAGAACATGAGCACAACTGTTTCTGGTTCCAGAGACTCAGGTTGAGTGCACAGGGGGAAGGACCCAGGAAGGATGCCTTAGGGGTTTGCCAAAAATGCAGTCCGCACCCTGCCCCCTTCAAAACCCAGAGTTCCTGGAGGCAGAGCCTCCTGCTAAGCATGTGGAGAAAAAGCAAAGAAAGCACTCCAAGGACGCACGACACAACCTCTGGCTCTTGTTGCTTTTCTAAGACAGCCTGATCAGAAACAAGATGCCCCTGCCCCGGAGAGCCCAGTATGACAGAGGGCACAGTGTGACCTCAGAGGGCCCCATGCTGACAGAGGAGGCAGCACGACACACTTCTCTCACATAGAAGAGTAAGGCATCGAGGAGGGGGCTTGTGTCTCACGAACCTTTACAGATAGAATGGTAGTTGCCCCACCTTCCTCCAAGTTCCCAAGTCGTAACTATATCTCAGTCTAAGCTGGGCACGATGGCACGCGCCTGTCATCCCAGTGGCTTGGGAGGCTGAGGCAGGAGGATTGCAAGTTCAAAGCCAGCCTCAGCAACTTAGCAAGACCCTATCATAAAATAAAATACAAAACCGGCTGGGAATGTGTCCCAGTGGTTAAGTTCCTCCAGGTTCAATCCCTGGTACCCCCTCCATCACCCCCCCAAATATATATCTCATTCTATCCTACCTCTAAGCAGCCATCACTGGGAAACTTCAATAGCATTCTCCAGGCCTTTCCCCAGCCTGCTCAGACACCCCCTAGAATGTAGGGTGTTCAATGACTAGAGCCTCTTCTCTTACCCCAAAAGTAGCCTATTGCTTTCTAGAAGTGCCCCCGCACCACCAGGCAGCCACCATACCCAAGTCTGCCCTCACCAAGCTAACCCTCCAATTGAGCTACCCATACAGGAAGTAGGGCACAGAAGAATAGTGAACCCTGTAACCAGAAGGGAGGAGGGAGAAGAGAAAATAGGGTATTTTAAGGTACCCTGCCCGTTGGCAACCCCAGATAGCAGCTGGAGATATCCAAATGTTAATCACCAATTAGCACAGTCCAGGTAGAAGGGCAATGTCATTATGTGTAAAATGGGCTTAATGTAGCGGGAGCTGTGGGCTTAATTTCTTGAGATAAGATGCTTTTAGGCTAATCAGCGGGTCTATAATGCCTGGATATAAAGGAGCCAAGGCAGACTTTCTTGAGGTAGGCTCCAACTGGCCAGCAGGTAGAAGGAAGGGATCCCATCCTGCCCTTCTTCTGGAAGAGCCAGATAGGAAGTCAGGTAAGAGAGAGCGGCTGGGCTAGGGAGGGAAGGAATGACCTGAGAGGAGGTGAACTCTGGCTACCTGAGATGCTGGGCTCCCAGGCATCTCACTCTCCCCTGAGAAACAGGAAGTCACCTCCTATGGTTTCTAAGGAAGGTCGGGTCTTGCAGCCCACACCTCTTCAGGTCTAGCTTTGGTTTTCAGGCCATTAAAGAGTGTGACAAGTTTCCTCATTGTTCATCCTCTCAACTGAAGAACCACCATGAAACGGATCAAACTCCCACAAGAAGGGGAGAGGTCAGACTTTAGGATGACATTTCCTGAGTCACAATAGTTAAGCCTAAGAAGGGAGATGTTTCTGTACATGGTTTTCATTTAGGGCAAGAGGGCTATAATGATTTAGGTGAGAAATCAGGAAGTCTGGCTCTCATGAACCTGGGAGGCTCTAAGGGGAGAGACTTGCTTAATTGGATACCTATGGTGTCTGGCCTCTGGAGCCAGGGAAAGGAGGTATCCCTGCAGACAGGCCTTCACTGCTTTACTCCGCCTAGATCTTTCCACCATTGCCCTTCTCCGCCCCATTCAGAGTCCACTGAAGACAAAACTAAGCAGGATCATCTCTTGGTCAGGCCCAGTGACCCTTCTTGTCACTACCTCTCATCCCGGCAACTCCACCTTCCCCAAGGCGCTGCCCCAACCTTTTGGAGTCATCCCTCCCCCAGCTTTCAGCACCTGCCCAGGTCCTGGCATTGCACGACTTCCGGGCTGCACCCGCATCCTCTCCTCCTGACCCTTTTCTTTCTCAGAGTGGAAACTACCCCCCTTGGAAGATGATGGCCATGAAGACCTGCTCTCTGCTGTTGGTGCTCCTGTTCCTGGCAGTGGGGCTGGGAGAGAAGGAAGAAGCTCTCTCCAGGTAGGAGTTGTAGAAAGGCAGAGGGTTGAGGAATAACCAGGCTCAGGACTGGGTTCACGGGGAAGGTGAGAAAGCTTCCCCAAGCTGAGAGGAGAGAAGTAGGAGAAAAGTCTGCCAGCAGCCCGGGTGCAGAATGAGGATGGGACCAGAGACTTACGAGCTACAGCCGCAGTGGGAAAGACTGGTTAGATGTTTGGATTTCAGGAAGGATTTCTCAATGTCTGCATTCTCAAGAAGATGACATCATCTCCTTGGTTTGTTATATATATATTTATTTATTTATTTATTTATTTATTTATTTTTTTTTTGGTTAGGTACCAGAGATTAAACCCAGAGGTAATTTACTACTGAGCCACAGACCCAGTTCTTTTTATTTTTACTTTGAGACAGGGTCTCACTGAGTTGCTTAGGACCTTGCTAAATGGCTGAGGCTGGCCTTGAACTTGCAATCCTCCTGCCTCAGCCTCCTGAGTTGCTGGGATTAGAGGCGTGCGCCACCTCACCCAGCCAGCTTCTCCCTTTCTGGTAAAAGCTTCAGCCACTCGGTGATATGGGTGGATGTCTTCACTAGATCATACAGAGAGCCTCCAGGGCTCAGGCACAGGGGTATGTGAACAGTGACCCACTGCTGCCTCCTGTCTTCAGGGAGACAGACAAGAAGCACTTAGGTCTATTGCAGATGGTCCTGAGCACTGGGATGAAAAGCCGACAATATGGTGACTATAACAGGGGCTCTGGTGGTCTTTCAAGGACTGAGAGAGTTTGTCTAAGGAGAGTTGGGCCTTCTCAGATGCAAGGACACACCACGTGTCCGTGTTAATTTGGCACATGTAAAGTCGTCCCTGTGAGGGAAGCTGTCAGAAACACACAGGAGAGACGCATCATGTGGACGTTAAGGCTATAGCCCAGGGCCCAGTTTGCCTGTGGTGAGTCCTGGATCTGCCACCTGCACTGTATGGCACCTTGGTTTCCTCATTCACACAATGGGGTAGGGCTGGGGCGTAGCTCAGTAGTAGAGCACTTGCCTAGCATGTGCGAGGTCCTGGGTTCCATTCCCAGTACTGACAAAGCGGGCCATGGAGATTGGGGTGGAGATATTTCCCAGGGATGTTATAAGGGTTAGATGATTTTATGTACTGAAGGGTTTATAGAGAACCTGAGTAGTAGGAAGTGATCTTCTGTGAGATGATGATGATGATGATGATGATGATTAAAAGTGAACCAAAGAACTGAATCAGGCAGGACCAAGGCAAGAGGAAGAAATCAGAAAACTGAGCTGGGCATGGGGGTGCATGCCTGTAATCCCAGCAACTCCATTGGCTGAGGCAGGAGGAGGCAAGTTCCAGGCCAGCCTCAGCAACTTAGCAAGACTCTGTTTCAAAATAAAAAATAAGAAGAGCCAGGGATGTAGCTCAGTGGTAGAGCAAACCCTTTGTTTCAATCCCCAGTACGAAAAAAAAAAAAAAAAAAAAAAAAAATCACGAGAATGTGTGATTCAGTTCTTTGCCCAGAATCTGGAAACACACAGAATGCAGGAAGAAAGTCCTTGAACACTTGAACTGGGAGAAAAGTCCCAGAGAGCTAGGGACCTTATCCTCAGTTGCCAATGAATTGACAACAGGGTGTCTCCATAAAAACTGGCTCCCAAGAAACGGGGCTGGTTTGTTGTATGCCTGACTTCTCTTGGAGGCAATCCAATCCTTTGCCCCCAAATTATGATCTCTGGCTCCTGCCCCTTCTCTGGCATCCTGGTTTTCATCTGTCCTCCCTCAGATCCCATGCTAAGGTTGGTGGCTCCCGGCCTCGAGGCCCCAGGTATGCAGAGGGAACTTTCATCAGTGACTACAGTATTGCCATGGACAAGATCCACCAACAAGACTTTGTGAACTGGCTGCTGGCCCAGAAGGGGAAGAAGAATGAGTGAGTCATTCTGTACCCACTCCTCTTCCACACGCCCTGGCTTTTCTGTGTTCAGATCAGGTTGCCATATGTAGTCACATAGGCAGCATGGTCACAAATCCAGTGGCACCTGTCACTAGATAAGGATGGCGAGTTGGAAATGGAGATCCTGACTCTGGCAGCAGTCGGTCTAGGGGTGATGAGGGCCAGTTTCTCCTCCTTATCCTCCTCTTCTTCTCCTCCTCCTCCTTCTTCTCCTCCTCCTCCTTCTTCTCCTCCTCTCCTCCTTCTTTTCCTCCTCCTCCTTCTTCTTCTCCTTCTCCTTCTCTTTCTCCTTCCTCTTCCTCTCCTTCCTCCTCCTACTCCTCCTTCTCCTCCTTCTCCTCCTCCTCCTTCTCCTTTCTTCTTCTCTTTCTCCTTCCTCTTCCTCTCCCTCCTCCTCCTTCTCCTCCTTCTCCTTCTCTTTCTCCTTCCTCTTCCTCTCCCTCCTTCTCCTCCTCCTCCTCCTTCTTCTCCTCCTCCTCCTCCTTCTCCTCCTCCTTCTCCTCCTCCTCCTTCTTCTCCTCCTCTCCTCCTTCTCCTCCTCCTTCTCCTCCTTCTTTTTCTTCTTCTCATTCCTCTTCCTCTCCCTCCTCCTTCTTCTTCTCCTTCTCCTCCTCCTTCTTCTCCTCCTTCTCCTTCTCCTTCTCCTTCTCTTTCTCCTTCCTCTTCCTCTCCCTCCTCCTTCTCCTCCTTCTCCTCCTCCTTTTTCTTCTTCTCCTTCTTCTCTCTCTCCTTCCTCTTCCTCTCCATCCTCCTCCTCCTCCTCCTCCTCCTTCTCCTCCTCCTTCTTCTCCTTCTCCTTCCTCCTCCTCCTCCTCCTCCTCCTCCTCCTCCGCTGCTGCTGCTGCTTCTTCTTCTTCTTCTTCTTCTTCTTCTTCTTCTTCTTCTTCTTCTTCTCTTACTCTTCTTCTTCTCTTTCTCCTTCCTCTTCCTCTCCCTCCTCCTCCTTCCTCCTCCTCCTCCTCCTCCTCCTCCTCCTCTTCTTCTTCTTCTTCTTCCTCTCCTCCTCCTTTTCCTCCTCCTCCTCTTCTTCTTCCTTCTTTTTTGTTAGAAGAATCATTTGTTGCATTGATTAGTATAGCAAGGTGGCTACCCACAGTCAGAGTTCCAACCTTTTACTTCTGAGAGGAGGAATTGGGGAAATATGTGGAAACTCAGAGAGGATCCCCAGGGGGCTGGGGATATAAACTGGAGGCTGGGCAGCTTCCAATGACTGGTGGTGGCCACTTCAGACTTTGGCAATAAACTGCCCTGTACTTGCTTACTACAACAAGTCTCTTTCTGTGCTCTTGCCTGGTAAATTCTAAAGAGGTGCCACTGGTGGAGGCAATTAAAGATAAATGGTGGGGAGGCTGAGTGGAGAAAGAGATACCCTTGCTCCCAGGATTGAGGTACCAAAGGTTTAAGTGTCCTTGGAAGGGGAACATCTGTAGTCTCTTCTAGCCCATCCACACCCTAATCTTCTGCTTACTAGCTGGAAACACAATATCACCCAGAGGGAGGCCCAGACCCTGGAACTGGCTGGGCAATCTCAAGGGAATAAGGAGGCAGCAGAGCAGCTGAGGTGAGTCTCCCATGGGGAAAGGGAGGGAACAGAGCCTCCCAGGTCACCCCATCTCACTTTTATCTCTCCCACACTCCAGAGCATAAGCATCTTCTGCCATAAGCATCCTCTTTTCCCCAGACTTCAAAGAGGAACCTCCAGTCAGGCACAGTGGTACACACATGTAATTCCAGTGATTCAGGAGACTGAGGCACGAGGATTGCAAACTGGAGGCCAGCATGGGAAACTTGCACCCTGTCTCAAAATAAAAAATAAAAGGGTGGGCTGGGGGTATAGCTTAGTGGCAGAGCATTTGCCTAGCACGTGTGAGGCACTGGGTTTAATCCTTATACCACATAAAAATAAACAAATAAAATAAAGGCATTCTACCCATATACAACTACAAAAATTTTAAAATGCATAATGTAAAAGTAAAAGACATGATCTCAAAATAAATAAATAAATAAAAGGACTAGGGATAGTTCAGTGGTAAAGCACCCCTGGGTTCAATCCCCAGTACCACGAAAAACTTCTGGGGGTTAAACCAAACTCACAGAGGAGGGGTTGTGCGAGTTTCTGGGCTAGGATTTTTTTTTCTTTTTTACAGTGCTAGAGATCAAACCCAGGGCCTTGTGCATGCTAGGTCAGTGTTCTACCACTGAGCTATAGTCCCAGCTCTTGGGTAGTTTCTAAGACCCACGACTAGTGTACACACAGTTTCACAAGACAAGGAGGGACAAGGAACGGGAGATCTTAGGATGTGGATTCTCCACTGCTCCCTGCCAAATCTCAGGAAGACTGGGAAATGGGGGATTCCTCCCAAGCCCAGTCCCTTGAAATCAGCTACCTGCTGCCTGAAACCAAGAGGAATGTGGCACAAAGAGTGAATGTCTCCCAGGGAACCTAGGGTCTCTAGGATGCATTCATTTAAATGTGAGTTGGCTTTCTTTCTTTCTTTCTTTCTTTCTTTCTTTCTTTCTTCTTTCTTTCTTCTTTCTTCTTTCTTCTTTCTTTCTTTCTTTCTTTCTTCCTTCCTTCCTTCCTTCCTTCCTTCCTTCCTTCCTTCCTTCCTTCCTTTCTCTCTCTCTCTCTCTCTCTCTCTCTCTCTCTCTCTCTCTCTCTCTCTTTTTTAGTACCAGGGATTGAACCTAGGGGTGCTTATACAGACAGACAGGGTCTTGCTAAGTTGCCTGGGGCCTCACTAAGTTACTAAGGCTGGCTTTGAACTTGCAATCCTCCTGCCTCTGCCTCAGCCTCCCAAGCCACTGTGATTACAGGGATTCACCACCATGCCTGGTTTGCAGCAAGCAGGTTTCTTTTTTTGGTACTGGGAATTAAACTCAGGGATGCTTGCCACTAAGCTACATCCCCAAGTCTTTTTATTTATATTTTATTTTGAGACAGGGTCTTGCTAAATTGCTGAGTCTGGCTTTGAACTTGGGATTCTCCTGCCTCAGCCTCCTTAGTCACTGGGATTACAGGCATGCAGCACCACGCCTGGCCTTGCAGTAGATTCCTGTTTAACTTTGCCTGTACTGAAGAGCTCCTATTGCCCAGGCAGGCAGAGCTGGGTGAGGCAGGATCTGAGAACAGAGATAACCAAGAGGCAGCTGTGTTGGCTCTGTCCCCGCTTCCAAGGGCCCCTTGAGGTCCCAGGTCCTGTATTTGCTTTCTCTGGGTGAGGTCCATACTCAAGCAGGCTCCCCACAGGCTGTCTTCTTTGCAGTTCTCCACCCAAGAACCCCTGTGATGAAGATCTACTAAAGGAGTTGTTGACTCAAAAGCTGCTGGCCTGGATGGTGGACCAGACAGAGCTCTGCAGATTCAGGTGGGGGAGAATAGTGGCTTTGGGCATGTTGCACAGTGATTAGAAGCTTGAGTTTCTGGGTTACTCATGAATTCAGATTTCCTCACCCCAAGTGCTAGGGACATGGAACCCAGGGCCTGAGGCATGCTAAGCAAGCTGAACCATACCCCAGCCCCTAGTCAGATCTCTACCCCAATACACACTGGCAAATTACTTAGCCTTTCTGAACCTCAGTGTTTTCATTAAAATGAGAGCTATTTAAACCATTTCATGGGAGGCTGGGGTTTACCCATGTGGTAGAGCACTTGCCTACCATGCCATTCTCAGCATAGGTTTGGGGATGGAATGGAGGGCTTATTAATGGATCGTGGTGAAATTTATATAAGATAACGCAAGTGATGAGCTGAGAGGAATAATAAGAGTTGAGAAGTATTAGCAGTTGTCATTACTACTGGAATTTCCCTCTCATTGACCTCCTGTCCCAGTTCCTCCCCAGAGCTCAGCTGTCCATCCTATTCTCAAATTTCCCTCTGGACCCTGGGGCCATGACACCTTCCCAGTGATGAAAACCCCTGTAGTCGGAGGCCCCTTGCCCTGTTCTGCAGACACTGATGGTCTCAGTGGTCACAAGCTAGAAAATCCTTCAGTCTATATATGCAGTCCTGGAGAAAGGGACTAAAGACGACAGACTCAGGCACCTGAGGATGAGACAGGACACCCATCCGATAGGCAGACGCCAAGCAAGGCACAGACACTGAACCACATCCAGACTTTAATACTGGGAAACTGGGAAGGGATAGAGAGGGAAAATCTGGAAAAGCATCTGCCAGAGGGTAAAAAGGGAATGTGACCAACCTAATAGAAAAGAGATATGAGAAAATCACCACAGAAAAGTGGGTAACTGTCTCTGTAGTGTTGTGAATTATTTTGATTATTTATCATTAAAAAGATCATTTGAAGATGGGAGTGGTTTGGCTATGGCTGGGTGCTAGGATAAACAAACTTGCTGAGCTGACTCCTAGTTGATAACGACTCCCCTCCACCCCCTCCTCTTGTTTCTCCATTCTCCCAGGTCTCAGTGACTGACCAAACCCAGTTTCAGGACTGGACTCTGCCCTTCACTTACTCAGCCCCTGCTTCCGCCCAACTCCAGAGTCCCCAAGAGAAACCAAACCAATAAAGTAGAAGCTGAAATAAATCATTGTGCCCATTGTGAAAATATATTCAAATGTCAACCGAGCAATAACAGGTTGTGTTTGTGGGTATCTGTGTGCTTACGGCTCCCCATAAAAAGGGATACACATCTGTTAATTCATCTCTTCATTGAAACACTTAGCGGAAGCAACATAGGCAGGGACTCTGCTAAATATAGTGTACAAACAGCAGTGAAGAAAATGGACACAAGGCTTGTCCCTGAGGAGTTTCAGGTCTAGCAACAGACACTTGCCTTAATCTCCCCTCCCACACTCACCCCCTAAGGGGATGGAACCCAGGAGTATTCTACCACTGAGCTACATCCCCAGTCCTTTTATTTTGAGACGGAGTCAGAATTTCCCAGGCTGGACTTTTTTTTTTTTTTTTTTTTTTTTTGCGGCACTGGGGATCGAACTCAGGGCCTTGTGATTACGAAACAAGCACTCTACCAGCTGAGCTATCTCCCCAGCCCCCAGGCTGGTCTTAAATGTAGGATCCTCTGCCTTAGCCTTCCCCAGTCTACCATGGTGCCTGGGTAGTTTGGTTTTTTTTTTTTTTTTGGTATTGGGGATTCAATAAACCAGTGGTGCTTTACCACTGAGCTTCATCCCCTGTACTTTTAAGTCTCACTAAGTTGCCTAGGGCCTCGCTAAATGACTGAAGCTGTGGCCAGTCACGGAGATTACAAGTGTGTGCCACTGTACCTGGCACCCAGTACTTTTTATTTATTTTTTATTCTGAGACAGGATCTTGCTAAATTGCCTAAGCTAGCCTCGAACTTGTGATCCTCCTGTCGCAGCCACCTGAGCCCCTGGGATTACAGGTGTTCCCCACCATGCCTGGCTCAGGCATTTTAGGATCTCCCTAGTTTGCTTGGGCTGGCCTTGAATTCCTGGGCTCAAGTGATCCTCCTGCCTCAGCCTTCGGGGCAACCGGGTCTATAGGCATGTGCCACCACACCTGACAGACTTTAACCATTTTTTTTTTTGTAGTACTATGGGGGATTGAACCCAGAGCCTCTCCCATCCTAGGCAAGCACTCTACCACCAAGCTACACATCCCCCTCCCCAGCCCTTTGTATTTTGAGACAGGATCTGGCTAAAGGTCCAGGCTGGCCTTGAATTTGGGATCCTCCCACCACAACCTCCCAAATTGCTGGGATTATAGGCGTTGCCACCACACCCAGCAAATTTCAAGTTCTTGAAAGATTTCAAGGAAGGGCATGTCTGGGAGGACCATTTACATTATAAAATAACCATTCCTAAAACAGAGAGGATTATATGGAGATTAAGGGGGGATGAGGTCAAGAGAAAGGAAAATTCTGAGACTTTTGCACTATTTCAGGAAGAAATTATAGTGACTCAGATCAGGGTGGTAGTAGTCGGGGTGAAGGAAAGTGGGCCAACTGTTAAGAGCTCACACGTCATCCTTCAGCAGGTAAAGCTTTCCGCACTGCAGTGCGCTGCCGTCTCCTGGTGCTATCCACTCACAAAGGGCAGGGCGCGCTCCTTTTCCCCCTGGCTAATCATTGGACTGGATGAAGAGGAGAGGGAGGGGTTGCCTACGCTGCCTGGAATCCTCCCTCGGCTCTTACTCTAGTCCAGTGTTGGCCAGCTAGAGCAAAACGCACCTAGAGATTCCAGTCACTTCATAGGTCTCGGCCTTGGCAAATTCTTTTTATGAACCTCAATCTTCCCTCTGGTGCCGCACCTCTGTAATCCCAGCAGCTAGGGAGGTTGAGGCAGAAGAATCACAAGTTTGAGGCCAGGTCCAGCAATTAGTGAGACCCTGTCTCAAAATAAACAAAAAAGGACTGGGATTTTTTTTTTTTTTTTTTTTTTTTTCAGTGCTGGGAAAAAAAAAAAAATCCTGCTCAAGCTGGGCACAGTGGTGCACACCTGTAATTCCAGTTATTTGTGAGGCTGAGGCAGGAGGATTGCATCCTCCTCAGCAGTTTAGTGAGGCTCTGAGCAATTTAGCAAGATCCTCTCTCACAATAAAAAATAAAGAAGAGTTCTGGGAATGTAGTTCAGTGGGAATGCATACCTGTGTTCAATCCCCAGTATCAAAAAAAAAAAAAAGGCCATCTTCTTCATAGGGTTGAAATCAAAGATAATGCCTGGCACAAAGTGGCACAAGTAAAAGTAAGTCATCAATAAACATTGTTTGGTTATTATGATTGTCACACTTTAGCTCGTTTCCTCATCTTAAAAAAAAAAAATGAGAGCATTAGTTTAGAATTCAGGTGTGGCAAACTGGGTTGGCTGAAGGGCTGGGCTAGGTAGGCAGAGAAAAGGCTCTCTACCAGTGAGCTACACCCCAGTCTTCCAGTCAACTTCTTAAGTTTCTTCCAGCTCTAATATTCTTTTTATTTTTTATTTTTTATTTTATTCATTTATTATTATTTTTAAATTTATTTTTGTTGTAAACAAATGGGATACATGTTGTTTCTGTTTGTACATGGAGTAACAGCATACCATTCGCGTAATCATACATTTACATAGGGTAATGATGTTTGATTCATTCTGTTATTTTTTCCTTCCCCCTCACCCCTCCCACCTCTCTTTTCCCTCTATACAGTCCCTCCTTCCTTCATTCTTGCCCCCCACCCCCCATTATGTGTCATCATCCGCTTATCAGTGAGATCATTCGTCCTTTGGTTTTTTGAGATTGGCTTATCTCACTTAGCATGATATTCTCCAATTTCATCCATTTGCCTGCAAATGCCATAATTTTATTATCCTTTATAGCTGAGTAATATTCCATTGTATATATATACCACAGTTTCTTTATCCATTCATCAATTGAAGGACATCTAGGTTGGTTCCACAGTCTGGTTATTGTGAATTGAGCAGCTATGAACATTGATGTGGCTGTATCTCTGTAATATGCTGATTTTAAGTCCTTTGGGAATAGGCCAAGGAGTGGGATAGCTGGGTCAAATGGTAGGTCCATTCCAAGTTTTCTAAGGAATCTCCACACTGCTTTCCAGAGTGGCTGCACTAATTTGCAGCCCCACCAGCAATGTATGAGTGTACCTTTTTCCCCACATCCTCTCCAACACCTATTGTTGCTTGTGTTCTTGATAATTGCCATTCCAATTGGGGTGAGATGGAATCTTAGTGTAGTTTTGATTTGCATTTCTCTTATTACTAAAGATGGTGAACATTTTTTCATATGTTTATTGATTGCTTGTAGATCTTCTTCTGTGAAGTGTCTGTTCATATCCTTAGCCCATTTGTTGATTGGGTTATTTGTATTCTTTGTGTAGTTTTTCGAGTTCTTTATATATTCTGGAAATTAGTGCTCTATCTGAAGTATGAGTGGCAAAGATATTCTCCCACTCTGTAGGCTCTCTGTTCGCATTGCTGATAGTTTCATTTGCTGAGAGAAAGCTGTTTAGTTTGAATCTATCCCAGTTATTGATTCTTGCTTTTATTTCTTGTGCTATGGGAGTACTGTTAAGGAAGTCATCCTAAGCCAACAAGGTGAAGATCCGGACCTACTTTTTCTTCTATAAGATGCAGGGTCTCTGGTCTGATTTCAAGGTCCTTGATCCATTGTGAGTTGATTTTTGTGCAGGGTGAGAGATAGGGGTTTAGTTTCATTCTGTTGCATATGGATTTCCAGTTTTCCCATCACCATTTGTTGAAGAGGCTATCTTTTCTCCATTGCATATTTTTGGCACCTTTGTCTAGTATGAGAAAATTGTATTTATTTGGGTTTGTGTCCGTGTCCTCTATTCTGTACCATTGATCTACCTGTCTATTTTGGTGCCAATACCATGCTGTTTTTGTTACTATTGCTTTGTAGTATAGTTGAAGTTCTGGTATTGCGATACCCCCTGTTTCATTCTTCCTGCTAAGGATTGCTTTAGCTATTCTGGGTTTCTTATTCTTCCAGATTTCATGATTTCAAGATTTCATGATTGCTTGCTCTATTTTTGTAAGGTACGTCATTGGGATTTTAATTGGAATTGCATTGAATCTGTATAGCACTTTTGGTAGTATGGCCATTTTGACAATAGTAATTCTGCCTATCCAAGAACATGGGAGATCTTTCTATCTTCTAGGGTCTTCCTCAATTTTTTCTTCAATGTTTTGAAGTTTTCATTGTAGAGATCTTTTACCTCTTTGGTTAGATTGATTCCCAAGTATTTTTTTTTTTTTTTTTTGAGGCTATTGCAAATGGAGTTGTTTTCCTCATTTCCCTTTCAGCTGTTTCGTCGCTTGGGTATAAAAATGCTTTAGATTTATGCGTGTTGATTTTATAGCCTGCTATTTTGCTGAATTCATTGATGAGGTCTAGAAGTTTTCTGGAGGAATTTCTTTAATTTCTTTGCCTAATTCTCTGGCTAGAGTTTCGAGGACAATGTTGAATAGAAGTGGTGAAAGAGAACATCCCTGTCTTGTTCCCATTTTTAAAGGGAATGTTTTCAGTTTTTCTCCATTAAGAATGATGTTGGCCCCGCTCTAATATTCTTGATTTCCTTTCCTCTAAACTCCTAGAGCTCCTCATCTGGAGCACACACAGTTTAGTGCACACCTTGTTTTGGGGTGCAACTTAAGAACAGACCGATCACCACTGAGAAGTCCAAATTTGAGAGTCTTTATTAAGCCGGCCGGCTGACTGTCTCACACAATGCCCCTAAAAAATGGCTATTGAGAGAACAGCTCCGACCATAGGGTTGTAGGGGTTCTTATACCAAAAATCACATCAATCATAAGTGTTGCTATGATTCGAAATTACAAACTAACATCATTAGATCATCAGCAGAGGGGGAAGTGGGTCAAAATGACCCTTACCCAGGTACAAACTAAAGAATGGCTAATAACATCTATACAATCACTGTTTACATGGTACCTTGCTTAAGAGCAATAGAGATCAAAAGAGAGCAATTTTTCATTACATAAGAATTGTCATTTTGTTTTTTTTTTTTTTTTTTTTTTTTTTGTTTTTGTTTTTTTTTTTGTTTTTGTTTTTTTTTTTCTTTTTATTGTAAACAAATGGGATACATGTTGTTTCTCTGTTTGTACATGGCGTAAAGGCATACCATTTGTGTAATCATAAATTTACATAGGGAAGAATTGTCATTTTGTATTGCCAAACATGTCATGCTAAGTAACTGAGGATGGGTACAGAGACAGAATGTTCCCGTGGGAGAAGCTTATTTTCTACATAACATGGAATCTTAGAGCAAAATGGAGTCTGTTTAGTCATTTCCCCTATGGTCTGGCCTATAACATTCTCATGGAGCCAGATCTGTCAGCCCATCACAACCTCTGCTCAGGGGATATATTTTATTTGTACTTATTTTTTGAGCTGGAGTCTGGCTATGTTGCTCAGGCTGGCCCCTAACATCTGAGCTGAAGTGATCTTCCCACCTCAGCCTTCTGAATAGCTAGGACTAGAGACCTGTACCACCACATGATGCCAAAAATTGTCTTTTAGAGGATACATTACAGTGATTCTTAATAATAGGAACTGAATGTCTTGGGACTGGGTGCAGTGGCACACACCTACAATCCCAGTGACTTGGGAGGCTGAGATAGGAAGAGGCAAGTTCCAGGACAGTCTGGGAAACTTAGTGAGACCCTGTCTCAGAATTAAAACAAAAAGGGCTGAGGATGTAGCTTAGCAGTAAAGTGCCCCTGGGTTTGATACCCAGTGGGGGAAAAAAAAAAAAAGTCTTAGGGATAAGTTTGGATCTACACTTCTGGGGTACTGGGTATCTGGGGATTAGTCAATTAATCAAAAAGGAATAGTCCCCCACCTCCCCATTTGTACAATGTTCTTATTTATTATGGACCAAGCACTGTGAAAAACAATTTTTTTTTTGAGAAAGGGTCTTACTAAATTGCCCAGGCTGGCCTTTAGCTGGTAGTCTTCCTGCCTTAGCCTCTCTGAGTAGTTGGGATCACAAACCTGTACTTAGACTCTTGGCTCAAAAGGCATTTTTTGGGAGGGGATTGAACTCAGGGACACTTGACCACTGAGCCACATCCCAGCCCTATTTTGTATTTTGTTTAGAGAGAGGGTCTCACTGAGTTGCTTAGCACCTTAATTTTGCTGAGACTGGTTTTGAACTCGTGATCCTCCCGCCTCAGCCTCAGAGCCACTGAGATTACAGGTGTGCGACACTAAGCCTGGCTCAAAAAACTTTTAATAAACATCATTTATTTTCTCTTTTCTTTCTTTTCTTCATTCCTTCCTTTCTTTTTTCCTTTCCTTTCTCCTTCCTTCCTTTCCTTTCCCTTTCCCTTTCTTTTCTCCCTTCCTCCCATCCTTCCTTCCTCCTTGCTCTCTCTTTCTTTAATGGAAATGACCTCACTTCAAGCCTCAGCACAGCTGGGTGTGGTGCAATTCCAGCCATTTGATGCAGAAAGATTGCAGGTTTGAGACCAACCTGGGCAACTTAGTGAGATCTGTCTCAAAATAAAAAAAACAGACTGGGGGTGTAGTAGAGCACCCCTGTGTTCAATCCACAGTAACTAAAAACAACAAAAACAACAAAAGTCAGTGCCTCATCACAACCCTAAAGGGTTAACTGTTAATAATAGATGTTAACTGTGTACTGCACTGCCTTTTTAAGGTAGAAAGTTAAAAATCCATGCAGTCAGCCACCTTGCCACAAGGTCAATGAGTCACTTAAAGCAAGTGAGGCTATCTGGGATGGTCAGCATTCAATGGTGTGATGGAGCAAAGGGTATGGAAGAGCTAGTGTTAAATCCCCTGGAATTCTGTGAACAGGTTGTGAAATCTTGGGTAACTTGAAACTGGCCATGGTCAGAGTATTTACATCACAGATATCGGCAAAGGCTACAAATCAGATGTCTCCCCTCCCAGCCTGGAGACATGGTTGTTAAACATTGACCAGCATATAGTACTGGTCAGTATACTTTCTCTAACACCATTAAAGGTAAAAATGTGTCCGTATAAAGGGAAGAGCACATGTGCTTAAGGGAGACTAGGAGTCACATTTACTGAGAGGAACTGTATCTAAGGGAGTATGCAAGTGTATAGTTGAGGGGGTATGAATAGTAAGAAGTGAATGTGAGAGAGGGGGTGAGTGTGTATAATTTAAGGAGTCATACACTGGGAGTCAGGCAGCAAGGCAGGAAGCTGGTAGTTGAGTTGGTGTCAGTAAGTACCTAAGGGACTGTGTTTCTGTGTTTGGGGTGACATAAGAGTATGAGGATATGAAATCAGAGTGTGCAAATGAAGAGTGCTCAGTGAAAATTACAGGAAGCCAGATGTGCACAATGGTGAACTGTAATTCCAGCAACCTGGGAAGCTGAAGGAGGATCAATAGTTTGATGCCAGCCTCAGTCATTTGGCAAGGCCCTGTCTCAAAATAAAAAATAAAAAGGCTGGGGATGTAGCTCAGTGGTTAAATGTCCCTGGTTCAATTCCCTAGTACCTTCCCTCCCAAGTAAAAATTACAGAAAGCCATTGTTTTGGACTAAACTCCTATACTAGGTTCCAACAAACCAAGCTAAAAATTAAAATGGAGTTGCTCATGATAAAGTTTTATATTACCAAGGTGAAACTAAGCTGTTTATCTGACCTGAGAAATCAGGATTAGGCAGATAGTTGCCAAAATTCCCAGAAGGCCAGGTTTACTGGCCTGATAATGAAGTTCCCTATTTTAATCCCTTTTTCTTTCCTTTTCTTTCCCCTTCTTCTTCTTCTTTTTTATTTTTTTCCTCTTCACTTTACAATCCTGGGAGTTAAACTCAGTGGCACTCTACTGTGGGATTACGGTGATAGCCCTTTTTAAAAAATGTTTTGTTTAGTTGTGGATGAACCTTTAATTTATTTATATGTGGTGCTGAGAATTGAACCCAGTGCCTCACACATGCACCACTGAGTCACAACCCCAGCCCTGCCAGCCCTTTTTGTTTGGAGACAGGGTCTCACTAAATTGTCCAGGCTGGCTTGAATTTGAGCTTCTCCTGCTTTAGCCTTAGGAGTTGCTGTGAATACAAGCCTATACAACTCCCTCTGGCTTACCTCCACACTTGACTACAGGAAAATATCTTTGAAATAATCAATCTGTTTTTTTTTTTTTTTTTTTTTTTTTTTTTTTTTTTTGGTTTCTGCTTTCTTCTATCTCTTCTGTCTATAAACCCAGTCTTCTCAGCTGTGACCATCAGCAACACTTTATTTTACAGGATGAAGAATTGCCCAACTCCAGAATGGAAAATAGTCATTTACAATCTTTATAATTTTATCCTTTGACTAGAGTCAAGTTTTTTCTTTTTCTTTCTTTTTTGTCAGCATTGGGAATAGAACCCAGGGGTGCAGTACTACTGAGCTACATCCCCAGCCCCTGCCCCTTTTTGAGACAGGGGCTTACTAAATTGCTGAAGTTGGACTCAAACTTTTGACCCTTCTAGAGCTTCAGCCTCCCAGTTGCTGGGTTTGCAGGCATTCACCACAGTGCCTGGTTAAAAAAATTGATCTTATTATTCCCTGGCCTAGACTCCTCCATGGTTGGGCAAGGTGGCCTATGCCTGTCATTCCAGTACTGGAATAAGACAGAATCACCTGGACCCAGCAGTTTAAGCAAATATAGTGTGACCCTGTTTCAAAAGTAACAAAAAGCATCTTCCAATAGTTCCTTGTTAGGCTCAATAATGCTATCAAAATCACCTGTGCAGCTTTCTAAACACAAAAATGACAGATTCCACCCAAGACGATGAATAATAACAACTCTTACTTTTATGCTGGGCATTGTAGTAAATGCTCTATTACATTAATTTCTTACTATCCTCACAATTCACATATAGGTGTTATTCTATTTTTACAATTGTGGATAATAAAACACAAGAAATAAAGGAAGTTGCTTTGAGTTACTGAACCATATGAAGTGGAACTGAGCTGTGGTGCCAAGCAATCTGACTCCAAAAGTCATGTTAACTGTAGGGCCCTCCCAAATCAGAATTTCTGCATGAGATTCCAACAAGTGAAGTTCCAGTAGAGTGGAATGGCTTCTGGCTTTTGCTCAGAATGAACCTTGAAAGGTCAACATAGTGCCTGGCATGCAGCAGGCGGTTTTGGGGTATTTCTCAAAACCAGGCGCACGCCTAGACTCCCAAAGACTCAGAAGGCTTAAGCAGGAGGGTCACTAGTTGGAGGCCAGCTTGAACAACTGAGCGAGGCACTGCCTCAAAAAATTAAAAGGGCTGGGACGTAGCTTAGTGGTAAAGCGCCCGTGGTGGGTTCGACCCCCAACATCGAAAAAAAAAAAATTAGTTCTTTCGTAACTTTATCAGATATATATATAAAAGTCAAGTGGAGGATTTTTCGACCTCCCGGCAGTGGAGAGGTGGTTGCGGGAACTCCAGGACCTGCGGCGGCAAAGGGCGCAGGATGCGACGAACAGTACGACAGGGGTCGGGGGTCGGGGTTTTCGTTGCAGCGCTCGGCGACCCTTCGCTGCTGCAAGGGCATTTCGGAGTTCTGCCACCAGGGTGAGGCGGGGCCGGGGTCCGTGGCGGAGGGAGACCCTTAGCCCCGCGGCAGGAAGTGGAAGGGTGACTTCCGGCGCGATCGGATGACGCGTTGCCCGGGCTTCCGTGTTGGGAGCCGGTGGCGGAACCCGGGACGAGGAAACCTGGGGTGCCGGCAGCGGGGCGGCCCGCGGGCCCAGGGCGGGGATGCACCGCCGCGGGGTGGGAGCCGGCGCCATCGCCAAGAAGAAGCTTGCGGAGGTGAGGGCGAAGAGGTCGACTCCCAGCCCACCCCTATCCCGTGAGACTGAATTCTTCCAGTGCAGAGTTCTGTACCCTTAAATCGCCTTGCAGCAGACGCTAAGACAGGATTCTCGGGCGCCTGGGAACCGAGTCTCTCCATCTCCTGGTGGACTGACGTGTCAACATCCCCGATCCACCTGTCCTTTCCCGAGTTTCCTAATTTGACCACAGACGGAAGCCGTCCACTATATTCCCTCACCCTGTCCTTCCTAAAAAAACACTTTAAAGAGAGACCCTTCTCTTTTCAAACTTCAGCTGAGGCAGTAAAAGTGGGGGCCTCCATAGCCCCACTTCCTCAGCTCATGCTGGTTTCTTTGTCTGACAGGCCAAGTATAAGGAGCGAGGGACTGTCTTGGCAGAGGACCAGCTGGCCCAGGTGAGTGATTGAAGGGCTCCAGGCAGGAAGGGAGACCAAACAGGGCTGGTCAGTTCACCATTGATGTAAACTGCATTGTTTAGATTGAAGTAAAAGTAGGGCATTTGGCAAATCCGGATTTCTGGGTTGCTGTGATCTTTTAGGCAACTTGCTAATAACACTAGCTAACATTTTTGAGTAATTAAATGCTTATTAGGTTGCAGGCTCTTGTCTGTTTATTTATTTGTCTGTTTATTTTGGTGCTGGGGATTGAACCCAGGACTTTGTACAGGCTAGCCTTCTACCACTGAACTGCCTTCCCGTGTCTAGTTCTTTACATATGCCAATTTGTTCAGTCCTCATTAAAATCTCATGTCAACTTAAAACAAAATCAGTTTATCCAAAGAATACTGATACTTATTGGGAATAGCATTGCATTGGGAATATACATGCCAAAGTTAATTATGGGCATATACAAAGAGATTGAGGCAAAGGGAAGTATTTTTGTTTTTTTTGTTTCTTGGTTTTGGACCAGGGATTGAACCCAGGGAACTTATCCACTGAGTCACATCCCCAGCCCTTTTTTTTTTTTTTTTTGAGATGGTCTTGCTAAGTTGCTTAGGGCCTCACTAAGATGCTGAGGCTGGCTTTGAATTTGCGATCCTCCTGCCTCAACCTCCCAAGCTGCTGGGATTACAGGCAAGTAACACTACACCAAACCAAAGGGAGTGTTTCAAAGATGAAAATTAAGAGGATTACATTGAATATTTTGAAACAATAGTCTTGGTCACAGTGATTAATAACAAGAGTGGTGTCAGTCTAAGGTTGAACAGCTGTTGGGCAGATGTTTTATTTTTTGGGGGGGTGTTTCCAGGGATTGAATTCAGAGGCACTCAACCACTGAGCCACATCCCCAGCCCTATTTTGTATTTTATTTAGAGACAGGGTCTCACTGAATTGCTTAGCTCCTTGCTTTTGCTGAGGCTGGCTTTGAACTCTGGATCCTTCTGACTCAACCTCTCGAGCTGCCTGGCTGCCCTTTACAATTTTGAGACCAGGTTTCCTCAAGCTCAGGCTGTTCTCAGACTTAAGATTCTCTTGCCTCAGCCTCTTAAATAGCTGGAATTACAGGCATGTGCCACTGTGCCCAGCTTCTGATAGTTTTATGTTGCAAATGAGGAGGTGTTGGGCCAGGCATGGTTGATTTGGTAGGATAGAAGATAGTCTTTGTGCTGTGTGTGGTGGCACACATATAATTCCAGTGGCTTGGGAGGCTGAGGCAGGAGGATTATGAGTTCAAAGCCAGCCTCAGCAACTTAGTGAGTCCCTGTCTCTAAATAAAAATTAACAAGGCCTGAGGATGTGACTTTGTGGTTAAGCACCCCTGGATTCAATCCCCAGAACCAAAAAAAAAAAAAAAAAAAAAAAAAAAAAAAAGCAGGGCTGGGGGAAATAGTCTTTGTTAATTAGGGAAAGAGAGAAAGAGAGGTGGTTATACAAATAAAAATTCATAGCATCCACAAAACATTGTTTTTGCTTTGATAGCTGCCTCCCCCACACCCCATTTCTTTATGTGGACTGGATCCCCAAGGAGAGCCATGACTGTGGTTAAATAACCACTATAGTCCTAATTCATGCCAGGCTTCATTTTTTTCCTACCTAGCTTTTCCATCAGTGACTGAAGATTTTCCACTGTGGGAATACTGCATTCCCTTATTTTGAAGAAAAGGGGATTAGATGTACCTTCAATTTATTAACAGTTTTTTGGGGAAAAAGGAAAGAAATACCACATGAGACATACATGTTGACTATTATAGGATGCATCCTGATTTTAGAACAGGGATACATGAAAAATGTATAGTTTAGAATTGAGGAAAAAGTACAGTATCTCACTTCTGCTGACAGCTATGCCGGAGAGGCAGGATAAAAAGAGGAGACAGTAAACAGCATAATGGTAGGCCTGAAGGAGACAGGTTATTTCGGTTTTTCTCCCTGCCAGGGTCTTATTTTAGGTAACTAATTATCACATGGGCTGCTCCTAAGCTCCCCCTTGTTCTTCCAACAGATGTCAAAACAGTTGGACATGTTTAAGACCAACCTGGAGGAATTTGCCAGCAAGCACAAGCAGGAGATAAGGAAGAATCCTGAATTCCGGGTGCAGTTCCAGGACATGTGTGCAACTATTGGAGTGGATCCTCTGGCTTGTAAGAAACTGTCTGTAGGGGTCCAGTGTCCTCATAAGGTTCTTAGGGACAGAAGCTTATCTACTTATCATCACCATGGTCAGGGTGCCCACTAACCCTTTAGAAGGGCCTGTGAGAAGATCCAGAGGATGTCCTCTTTAGGAGTACCTAGCAGGATGGCTAGTACCTGTTCTGCTGGGAAGATGGAAAGATTAGGATGCAGACCAAGTAGCCAGGGTTCATGATTCTCCCTTGAATGATCAGATGATCTGTAGTGGAGTTTTGTACTTGTTGTTTTAATGGCATTTTCCCTTATTTGAAATAAAAAAACAAACTACTTTTAATGAAAGTACTATGTGGTCATGTAGTCAACAAAGAGCTATATAAAAAAGGAAGTGGGAGTCTTCTTACTGTTCTACAATGCGGGGGAGCAGTGCTGGAATTTGAACCCAGGGTCTTAAGCTTGACCCTGTCCTGTAATTGCAGAGGTAAGTAACACTGAGAGTTAAAAGATACAGATGGTTCCTGTTGTAGGATGGTTCAACTTGGCAGTACTGCAAAAGCAATTGACATTCACTAGAAACCATCCTTTGAATTTTGATCTTTTCCTAGGTTAATGATATGTGGGTAGAATACTCTTGTCATCTGGGCAGCAGCAGTTCCATCAAAAGAGTAAATAACATATTCTACAGTGTACTGTGTTTCTAACCCATGCTGTTCCATAGGTTAGGTGTATTAAATGTTTAGTTTTTTGTACTGAAGATTGAATCCAGGGGTGCTTTACCATTGAGCTATATCCCCAGCCCTTTTTTATTTTTCATTTTGAGACAGGGTCTCAACAAGTTACCTAGGACCTTGGTAAGTTGCTGAGGCTGACTCTTCCTTGAACTTGAAATCCTCTTGCCCTGCTGGGATGACAAGCCTACAATACTACTCTGGACTTACTAAAAAATTTTTTTTTTCCAGTGCTGGGGATTGAACCCAGGCAGGCACTCTACCCACTGAGCTATATCCCCAGCCCCTTCAGTGGATTTTTGAATGCCAAGTTTGCATGTTTTTTTCTCTTAGCCTTGTCTGGATCATATCTCCCACTGTATTTCACTGTATACTTTGGGAAAGGAAAACTCCACTGAACTATCATAACCTCAGCCCCAAAAAGGACTTTGATATTGCCCACCCTTTGGAACTGTCCAAGCCTGTTTTTTTTTTTTTTTTTTTTTTTTCTCCTTGACCTTTTTTTTTTTTCTTAATTTTTAAAAATTTTTTTATTTTTTGTGGTGCCGGGGATTTGAACCCAGGGCCTGTGCTTGCAAGTTAAGCACTCTATCCACTGAGCTATATTCCCAGCCCTCAAACCTGTAAAGCAGGAGTTCTCAAGAGACAGGTTGTCACAGAGTAGCAATGGAGCAGGACATAAAGCTAGGCAATAAGATTTCCCGAAAAACAGATGTTTCAGTCCACTGTTGGAAAAACAAGGGATGAAAATTACTGAATAACTTAATTTTTGTTTTTCTCTCTTATAGCTGGAAAAGGATTTTGGTCTGAGATGCTGGGCGTGGGGGACTTCTATTATGAGTTGGGCGTCCAGATTATCGAAGTATGCCTGGCTCTAAAGCACCGGAATGGAGGTGAGGGCTGTGGTTAGAATCTGTGGATTGGGCTTTGAACTTCTCTGAGAAGATTATCTTTGCCATCCTGTAGTCTGCAAACCTGCAAGGTCTTGAGATACATCTTAGCTGTTTTATGCAGTTGAATCCGTGGCATGTCTCCAGAGCCAAGTGTCACTAGAATTACCTGAATGATTGTTTCCACCCCCACCTTCCACCTTTCCTTTTGCTAGTACACGGCTGCTTTACAACTGAGTTATATCCCAAGTCCCTTTTTTTTTTTTTTTTCCCCTCCAGAGACAGGTCTTCATAACATGCTGAGGCTGGCATCAGATTTGTGACCTTGTCTTAGTCTTCCAAGTGGCTGGGATTACAGGCATGTGCCACTGTACCTTGCTGATTGTCTCTAATCTGTAAAGACCTTTGGCTGGGAAGATCCAGCCCTGGATCATTACAGAAAATAGGAGGGAGGTAGGAAGTAGGTTTTTTCCCATGATGTGTGATGCATCTGGTTATGAGTTTTTCATTAGTAACTATAGGCCTGCATTGCATGTTTGAAGTGTAGGGATGCCAACTGAGTCTGCATTCCTTAAAATGTGATGTTACAAATAGTCATCTGGTGGGACTGGGTTGTAGCTCAGTGGTAGAGTACTTGTCTAGCATGTGTGAGGCACTGGTTCAGTTCTCGGCACTGGTTATAAATAAATAGATGAAGGTCTATTGACAACTAAAAAATATTTAATTAAAAAAATAGTCATATGAATTGGGTGTGGTGGCACATGACTGTAATCCTAGCTACTCAAGAGGTTGAGGCTAAGGAATAGAAGTTCAAGGTCAGTCTCAGCAATTTAGCAAAGCCCTGAGCAACTTAGACCCTGTTTCAAAATAAAAAATTAAAAAGAGCTGGGTAAAGTGCTCTTGGGTTCAATTTCCAATACCAAAAAAAAATGTAGGGGCTGGGACTATAGCTCTGTGGTAGAGTGCTTGCGTAGCCTGTGTGAGGCACTGAGTTCATTCCTCAGCACCACATAAAAATAAAGACACTGTGTCCTATATGACTTAAGAAAATGTATATATATGTATACATATGCATATATATATATATATATATATATTTTTTTTTTTTTTTTTACAAAAATGTAAAAACCAGTTGTAAATCATTGGCTTTAAACACATACAGCCCTGATATCAAGAACATTGCAGCCATAAAGGTACTCTCTTCATTTGCTTTCTGTCTCCCCCTCTAACAGGTCTGATAACTCTGGAGGAACTACATCAGCAGGTGTTAAAAGGAAGGGGCAAGTTTGCCCAGGATGTCAGCCAGTAAGTCTTGTCTTCTAACCACTTATAGAGGTCTTTCAAGTCAGATGGAAAGCCTTTATTCATTAAGATTTTTTTTGGTACCAGGGATTGAACCCAGGGGCATTTAACCACTGAGTCACATCCTAGTCCTTTTTATTTTGAGACAGGGATTCATTAAATTGCTTAGGGCCTCATTAAGTTGCTGAGGCTGGCCTTGTACTTGCCATCCTCCTGCCTCAGTGTCCCTAGTCTCTGGGATTGCATGCATGTTCCACTAGGCCCTGCTCCAGATGTAAATCTTTTCTTCCTACTCCTCATGTGTAAGCTAGCTTCGGAACTTTTTTTCTTTTTTTAATTTTATTTTTTTCATTACTAGGGGTTGAACCGAGAGGTGTTTTACCATTGAGTTATATATCTTTTTATTTTTTGAGATAGTCTTGCCAGGTTGCTGAAGGTCTCATTAATATGTTGAGTCTGGCCTCAAATTTTTGATCTCTGCCTCAGCCTCCCAAGCTGTTGGGATTATAGGCCACACCACCATGCCCAGCTATGAACTGTTTTTATTGCTCTGTATGATCAGAAAAAAAAAAAAAAATTTCATATTAGAAAACTATAGAGACCGGGCTGGGGATATAGCTCAGTTGGTAGTGTTTGCCTCGCAAGCACGAGGCCCTGGGTTCAAATCCCCAGCACTGCAAAAAAAAAAAAAGGAAAAGAAAAAAAAAGAAAACTATAGAGACCTATTTTTAAAAAAAGAAGGCTGGGGATATAACTCAGTAGTAGAACATATCCTTAGCATGTGTGAGATCCTGAATTCTATCCCCAGCACTGAAAAAAAAAAGATAAAAACACCTCATTTTGGCTGGGCGTAGTGACACATGCCTGTATTCCCATCAGCTCTGGAGGCTGAGGCAGGAGGATGATGAATTCAAAGTCAGCCTCAGCAAATTTAGTGAGACCATGTCTCTAAATAAAATAGAAGAAATGGCTGGGATGTGGCTCAGCACTTAACCGAGCTTAACTGCCCCTGGGTTCAATCCCCAGTTCCACAAAAACAAATAAACAAACAAACCTGAAAAGGAAACAAACAAAAAAATCATTTTTTCTCTCAACTAAGAGATTACATCTTATATACATGTTGGGGTATTAGCATTTTTCATACATATTTATTGTTTTTAACTTAGGGGAATGTACATGGCTTTTGAGATTATTGGAAGCCAAGGAGAAAGGGGTAGGCCCTTAGAAATTCTGGGCATAGAGGTGGGGGTGAGATAATGTGGTACATTGACCTGGTTCACAAGCCTCTTATGTTTGAGTTCAACTTGAGAAAAAATGAGTGGTGGTTTTAGATGTAGCTCCCAAAGAGCCATCCCAGAATGGGATCATGAAGACCAGGAATATTCAAAACGGAAGTGATGACAAGATTACTAACCATACTCACTACAGATTTAATTCCCATGAAGAGGTGAGCTAGTGCATTTGAGATTGTATTTTGCAGGGATTACTGGGGATTTAATCCAGGGGCACTTTACCACTGAATACATCCCCAGTCTTTTTATTTTTTTCTTATTTTGAGACGTCTCCCTAAGTTGCTGAGGGTCTGGTTAAATTTCGGGGCCTGCCCTTGAACTTGAAATCCTCCTGCCTCAGCCTCCCAAGTTGCTGGGATTGCACGTGTATGCTTTCATACCTGGCAAGAGAGATTTGAATCTGCTCTTCTAAGGGGCTGGAGAAAGCACTTCAGTCTACCTACAAGTTCTCTTTCCCTGGCTGATTAGGTGATATATTTCTGGGGTTTGGCAGAGCTTATAAACCTTCAATTTGTGGGCTGGATATATGACCTCATTTTGTGAGTTTTTTCCTGAGTTTGTTGTCAATTGAGAAATCAGAAAATCTGGCAATGCTGGACTTGAATTTCCAAATGACAATCATCAAAAAATGGATAGGGGGTGCTGGGGAGATAGCTCAGCTGGTAGAGTGCTTGCCTAGCAAGCACAAGGCCCTGAGTTTGATCCCCAGTACTGCAAAAAAAAAAAAAAAAAAAAAAAAAAAGGATAAGGGACTGGGAATGTAGCTTAGTTTTACAATGCTTGCCTAGCATGTGAGAGGCCATGGGTTCAGTCCTCAGCACCAAAAAAAAAAAAACCTCCACAGTTCACACTACTCCCTATTGTCTTCAACTAACTTACCCATATTTCCTGATGAGCTTCAGTAGGCTTATTACTATTTAAAAAAATTTTATTTTTAGTTATATATGACAGTAGAGTGTATTTTGACATATAATACATGGAGTCTAACTTCCCATCTTGTGATTGTACATGATGTGGAGTTACACTGGTCATGTATTCTGTTTTTTAGCTTTTTGGGGTGGTGGAATGGTTTGCTAAGTGCGCGATTGACTTCTGTACTATCTTCCTTAAGTGTCCAAGCACTATTTGGTGCTCTTTAACTGCTGTTTTACTGAGGTAGTTGAGTGTTGTGTGCCATTTGACTCTTCTCTCAGGGTACCCTGCCCCGGGCAGAGCTGAAACTGCATTGTTGTCAGGTCTGATCTGCCAAGGGTCTTTAAGCTGCTCTTCCTCACCTCAGAGACGACCTGATCAGGGCCATCAAGAAACTAAAGGCACTGGGCACTGGCTTCGGCATCATCCCTGTGGGCGGTACTTACCTCATTCAGTCTGTTCCAGCTGAGCTGAATATGGATCACACCGTGGTGCTGCAGCTGGCAGAGGTACTGGTGCACCTTTGGAGAGCATGTGAGCTTGTTCTCATCTTTTTCTCCCCACTGCTCAGGTCTTTTGCAGTCTGTCTTACAGATGAACTACTCAGTCCTGTGCTCATTCAGCAGACATTTATTGAGCAGCTACAGTGCAAAGCACTGGGCTACGCTGTGGGGCAGATATAGAGAGAGGTCCAATACAGTCCTGCTCTCGAGGAGCTTACAGTCTAGTCAGGTAGACAGACATGCAGACAACTAACTATATTTCCTGGGGTAGGCACTCTCTGATGTCCTGTTAAGCTACTTTGTGGATTCTTCAAAATAAATTTTTACTTTTGTTTGCCAAATCTCTCATTCCTTAGCATGCCTGAAGCAAATACCATCTTCCCCCAGAACCCCATCATGTATTTTAGGGAAGACATGTTCATTTCCCCAATTCTGTAATGGAAAACAAAACTAAATAAGGAAGAGGCTTTTTTTATTTGTGGGAACAGGTTGGGTGGGGCAGGGTAAGGGCTGAATATTTAAATATTTTAATTATTAACAGCTGATGATTATCACCATTCCTTCCTATCAGTTATCATTCTCAATCTCTCCTTGGCATATGCTAAGAGTTCTCTGGAAGTCTAACCTAGTATCTTACTGCCTGGGACCCACATCTTTAAGACTGAACCCACGAGACTACCCCTGTCATCCTGAAAGTCATTTCTCTAAACATTCTTTTCCCATGCTTTCTCAGGATTGGCCCAAGGGCAGCTTTTTCTCCTGTTTGGATAACTGTGCTGCTCCTGGGTAGGTGCTGGGCTCTAGGTGAGTGCACTCTTAACTGACTCAGTCCCCACTGCTCCTTCCTTCAGAAAAATGGGTACGTGACTGTCAGTGAAATCAAAGCCAGTCTTAAATGGGAGACCGAGCGAGCGCGCCAAGTGCTGGTATGTGATTTTGGCTCAGAAAAGATGGTTTCCTGGTTGGGGGGTGGGTACCACATAGGCAGGAACTTTAGTCTTGCTCTGCTCATTCTTGCCTTGAAGGCTGCAGTTTCCACCCTAGGAGAAGCCCATTATCTCTCTGCCGATGGCACTGAGAAGGTAGAACTTGTTAAGGCAGGCCTCTGACCCTGGGGTGCACTAATAGCAGCTGCCCCTGCTGTTGGGGAAACCACCAATGCCCACTTACTCCCGTGGACATACTGAGGCTGGAGTTGCTGGTCAGGAGCTTAATATAGTTTTTGCTGGAAGTAACTAGTACAGAGTGAAGGGAATTTACTACTTATATAAGTATATACTAAACAATATATTGCATATTACATAACAGTTTTATATATATTCATGGTACTGATGTAAGACTGTTGTTGTGAAGAGGAAGCAGCAGCATGAGAATGCAGGAGCCCTGCCTTCAGTAGCTTTTCCCTTACCCAGGCAATTTAGTATCTGGACTTTTCATCTATAAAGTGGGAGAACGTAAATATCTGCCTTATAGTACCAGGCCATCTTGAGCATATTTCCATCTTAGGAAAAGGAACTCAGTCTATTTTAGTATAAATGTGGTCCCTCACATTTGTTCCTAGCAAGTTAACCCACAGCTAGAACAGTGATTTCCATTTCTCTCCAGGGAGAATGGAAGCAGTGATTTGCTCAAGGCCATAAAATAAATATTGGAGCCCTGCATCCTTCCCACTACATCCCACTTTATTCAGGCTCTATCTATTCACTAGCAGCACAAGTTAAGTGACTTGGTGGAATATCTTCACACTTCAGGCAAATAAGACCAAACAGCATCCCAGTTTGGTTGTGTAAATGTGCGAAGGCACGTGGAGGTCATTTGAAAGCCTTGCTGAAGCCAAAATAGGTTTGGAGATTGCTTAGCTACCAAACTTTACCCATGGAACCGTCGCTCTCAAGTCATTTTTTTCTTTTCCCTCCAGGAACACCTGTTGAAGGAAGGGCTGGCCTGGCTGGACTTGCAGGCCCCAGGGGAGGCCCACTACTGGTTGCCAGCTCTCTTCACTGATCTCTACTCACAGGAGATTACAGCTGAGGAGGCCAGAGAAGCCCTCCCCTGACTCAGTATTGAAGGGATGCACAGCAGGCAGGGAGAAGAGGGAGGACCTGTTGGTGAATAAACCTGGACAATGTTGTTTATAAAAGAAGTTCCAAGTTTTCCTTTCTTCCCCCGATATTTTATTTTTTAAAAGTGCCTTCACATTGCATCTTTTTTGGAGGAAGCTTCCTTTATCCAATAAGGAGAACCTGAGTAACACAAGTATAGCAAGCACATATAAAATGACTTGTGCAGGTCATGTGTAAGGTCATGGAAGAACTGGGCCCAGAATGCAGGTCACCTCCTGGCTATAGGGTCTAGTTTTTTTCTGTAGCCATCAAACAAATTACCACTGCGCTAGTTAAGAACTCTTCACTATTCCATGTTCCTACACTAGCAGACCCTTGTGAACCAGTCAGTTCTGATTCAGTCTCTTCTAGCTTTCTCTGTAGAGGATCTAAATTATGACAGATTCAACTGAGTGTGAAGGAAACTGGAGTCAGCGTTAAGTGGTGGCTAAGCTGGAGGAAAGAAAAAAGAATTTGAGGAGAATCAGAGAATAGCGAACACTACTTTGGTCCTCAAATTCCCTGCTAGCTCTCCCTCTAGACCGAATACCAGGACCCTCTAAATTCAATGGTAGAAATTTTATTCAACACCTACCCTGTGCTGTTTTATATATATATTTTTAATCCTTGCATTAATAAAAATAGGTATCCTTAACTTCACAGATGACAAATCAAAGTAATTTACCAGACAGAGGCTACCAGCTTAAGCAGCACCAAAGAAAGAGCTAGGTCTATTAACCAGAGCCCACACTTCCCTGTATCACTGCTTTGCACAGTACAGGCAGGCAGAACATAATGTGTGTACAATGCCTTCTACACACGTGGCCAGCCAAGAGGAAAAGCCTGTGCCCCAGGAAGCAAGACTGCTATAACAAGGATGGTGAGGGACAAGGCAGACTTTATAGCTGAGTCTGCTATAACAAGGATGGTGAGGGACAAGGCAGACTTTATAGCTGAGTCCTCATTCTTCCGAAGTGCTCATTTAGTATTATGAAACTAAAAATCCCAGTGGTTTCTCCATGCTGACATCCTCTTTACCAGCAGTAGCATGGGTCCATCACTACTTCTGTTACAGAGCACTGCTCACTTCTCAAAACTTCTGGAAGTCACTGAGGCCAAACTGGTCTGCTCACTGACTACCAGAGCCACAGCCACCCTCTAAAAGCCCCTCCTTTCCTAACAGGTAGAGAACTAATCACCAATAGTCCTGCCTCCACCATGTCACCGTGTCTTCAGCTTCCAGACTATTCACTGAGCATATCTCCTTAACAGATCCAGGCCCAGGTGAGCATGGTGGTTGAGATGATCCCATTCTTCCTTTGCAGAAACCCCCACCCATACCCATAGGCGCTTCCTCCTTCTGCCAAAACAAACTTTATTGCACCAAAAAAAAAAAAAAAAAAAAAAAGAAAAAAGAAAAAAAAAACTTCATTTATGTACAGTCAGATATAAAGACATCTCTTTTGACTCCTGTGCATATATTTCCTCAACTCAAGATTAGGGCGTAAAAGTCAGGCTGCTATGCCAGACATGCTCTGCCCCATGGCAGGGCCAAGGAGAAGATTGTCACTTCAAAGTGGGAACAATTAGATGGATGACAGACAACACTGGACCCACAGACCAAGGGCATTCTTCTCAGCCCTGGGCTAGCTCTGGAAATGGAAGGACATTGGAAGCAGGGTCCCTTTTTCAGTCTCCATGTGAAGAGACCTAGCCTTCAGATAGCCAAGATAAAACTTCTGTTCCCCAAGTGTACCACTCCCTCCCCAGTTCCTCTGCTTCCTGCCCTTCTAAGTAGGATGCTCTCCGTTGTGCCCTGTTCCCCTCACCCATGACTCCCCCCAGGGCAGTCCCATGATCCATAAGGCAGAGACCTTAAAAGCAGTGGGCAGGGCAGGTACATTTTATCCTCTCTTCTGCCCATGGCTGGATACTGACTGGGCCCTGTGTCACATGGATCACCAACACTCCATGAGGGGCCATAACAGCAAGAATCTGGAAGTAGGGGGAGAACACAGCAAAAAGGGGGAAGGATGAATTCCCTTGATGCCCAGTATTATAGGGCGCCTAAAACACTTTTCTGAGCCAACCAGTTAAAAGGATCACTGCAGCTAAATACAAATAGAGAAGCAACACAGCCAGGCAAACACCCATGGAGCCAGTGACAAAGAGCAGCTGGGAGGGGGAGGGGAGAGAAGGGAAGGAGTCTCTAGAGTCCCAGCCCAGATCCCCTTCTGCCATTGGCTACTCCGGCTCCCCGCAAATCCCTGGGGGTTGAAGTGAGGTAGGGGACTACAGGCTGGGGTAAAAATACACAAGGTCAACCAAACAAAATACAATAAGGACAAGCATCAGTCTCCCCTACTGACCCCACCCCCAAGAGAAAATATCCTCATTGTGACTAGTACTAAAGAAAATCTTTAAGACTATTCTATGTAGTGGCTCTAATCCCATACACACTGCAGCTGCCTGTGTTGGGAACTTTTCAAATCAGTGATTTCGGGAACACACAGTACTTCCGGCTTCTCATGGTGCCTGTGCAGGCTTCACCAAGACCTGGTTCAGTCCTGGTCCTGTTTTACGTTCTGTCTGAAACCTAAAAGGGCAAGGGAATGAGGGGTAGGGGAGAAAGGTGCTCAGGTGCTAGGTAAAGCTTACTGATCAGCAGCCTAGACTCCACCACTGTTCCTTCTCTTTGGTCTGTCTAGAACAGTGACTATAAATTAGGGAAAAACAAAATTATGCTGGCCCATGGGAAATAATGGGGGGTGCAGGGAGGAAAAGGGCAATGGGAAGCCCTGCTTTAAGAATAAAGACAGACACAGACAACCACCCAGACTGCGTAAGTGTCAAACAGCCCCCTACCCCAAAGCTTCCTTCCAGATACCCCCATAAACCATTTGGGCACATTCCCTCTTAGAACTGCAATTTCTGTCTTTTAACTCTAAGGAGCTGGCCCTGCAGAGAGGTGTGTTGGTTGTTTTGTTTTGCCAGAGGCCCTTGTTCTAGGTAATCCTGTAAAGGTACCTTGGCCCTGATCCAGGATGAACACAGCCCCAGGTGCTCCAGCGCCAAGGAGGTCAGATCGGAATAGCCCCCCACTCCCACACCCTGGGATCCAAGCTTGCTTGCTTCTTGCCATCTTGCAGAATGACGTCACGTGTGGAGGGAGATACACAGTGCCTCTCCATCCCTGGGGTGGGGGGAAGGGGCTCTGCTGGGACTCGAGTGGGGGGAGGGGAGAAGGGAGCAGGGTCTAAACCCTCAGGCTCCCGTGCAGATCTGTCTCTGTCCCAGACGAGCTGCTATCAGAGTCCATTTCGGCGTTCTCATTATGGAGCCTCTCCAGCACTTTCTGACGAATCAGTCCCAGGCGCATCAAGAGGGACTGGTAGTCAAAGTGGCCCCGCTTCTCTCCAAAAGGGTCCTGTGGGGGAAAGGAAACAGGGGGGATGGAAGATTCAAGTCTGGGTGGCTTAGCTTGGAGAGCAGCTTTGGGCCCATATGAAATGCAAGCTCATCTTCTGAGTCATGGGAATAGAGGAGGGCACAGTGCAACACAGGGAGACCCAAACAGTCCCAAATGGTATGGCATGTTTATTACCCCAGACAGATGTCACTTGGGCTGACATTAAAATATGTTTGCATTCCTTGAAAGTGAATATGCAGAAGGAAGCATGGGAGACATTCTATGAGATGTGGCTGTCACTCTTGTGGGGGGATCTTACACAGTCTTCTATGGGGCTTCTGGAATTAGATAGCTAGCAAAGAGAAATCCAAGACCAGAATTGTAATCATTAAGTGTGCCCGTGTTTTCAACCAACTTCTAAATGCCAAAGTGGGTGCAATTATCTTTCATTCCCTATAGTCAAAAAAAGACACTCTGTGGTAGGCACAGTGGCGAGCATGCCTGCAATCCCTGGAGGCCGAGACAGGAGGATCAAGTTCAAGACCAGTCTTAACAATTTAGACCCCTCTCAAAATAAAAAGGTCTGGGGCTGGGGCTGTAGTCAGTGGTTAAGCATCCCTAGGTGTGTGTGCTCAGTGATAAAATATGTCTGTGAGTTCAGTCCCTAGTTTAAAAAAAAAGGACATCTTTCTTTTCTAAGGTCACAGGCAAGTCTAGAATTCAAGAGTTCTGACTTTCAGATAAACACAGGTACTCTTCCCCAGAGACTCATCAGTACATTCCTGTCCAGGTTCCTGGGCATCACTCCAGGGCCACCTAGTCCTTGTCATACTAGATCAAAGATCTCTAAACACTTTACAGAAAGGTTTATCTGTCCTCAAAGTCTCAAAAATGAATATGCTTGGGACAAAGGACATAAACGTGTATGTGTGTATACATACACACACACACACACACACACACACACACACACACACACACGGGCACAAAAGTTTAAAATGCTATATAGTGACTTTGGCAGCAAAGAGGTACGGCCAGAGTTCAAACAAGTACTGATCTTTCGTTGGTAGTCACAAAAAGTTTACAGAATTTGTATTTTCCTTCTGGTTTTCTCTCCTCTCACAAAAATGCCTTCCACTTTTTTTTTTTTTTTTTCCGGTGGTACTAGGGATGAACACCGAGATTCACACATATTACCCAAGTGTTCTACCACTGAGCCATACCCCAGGGTCCTGTTCCCACATTTCTGTCCTATACATTACCCTCACTAGCAAGGTATCATTGGGTGATAGTTATAGTCACTATGACTATAGCCCACCTTTATACTTGTGAAGGTTATATTCCTTAGAGGCGAAGTTCCACTCTTATGCTCCATATCTTCCTTCTTTTGTCTTTGGTTCCATTTCCCCCCATTCCCTTCCTCTCCAGATGGAGCCCCTCCTATCCCATTCCTCATCAAGAGTTGTTTCTCAGGCTGGGGAGATAGCTCAGTTGGTAGAGTGCTTGCCTGGCATGCACAAGGCCCTGGGTTCAATCCCCAGCACCACCACAAAAAAGAGTTGTTCTTCCTTCAGAGACTGAATGTTGGTAATGTTGCTGGACACCAGCAATGAGAACTCCTACTGGGGAAGAAACTAGGGCAGACATGGCAGTATATCGTAGTATATTCTCAAAAAGGGTTCAAGAGGGCTGGGGATATAGCTCAGTTGGTAGAGCACTCGCCTTGCATGCACAAGGCCCTAGATTCAATCTCCAGTACCACAAAAATAAAAGAGGGAGTTCAAGAAATTTGTTAACTCTGAACCTGCTTTGTCCTTTGCACTTAGGTAAGGCAGGTGAGTGGGAAATCCTTGAAAGCAGAATAGGGAAGCTACAATCTTAGCAGCAGCCCCAAAGGAAACAAGACATCTACTTCTAATGTTGTTGGTGTCAGTGGGTAGAAACAGCACAAGAGCTAGGAGATCTTAGTTACTCAAGTCATCATGTCTAAGCAAGACTACTAGTGAATGATGCAAAGACACAAGAAATGCTCCTCCGAGGACAGGACCTCTTAATAACCAGGTGAGTCCACCTACAATTTGATCAAAAAGAATCTCTTCATTAAAATAAGATTGACTCTGCATTCTTATTGGAAGTAAGAGCACATTTCCCCAGTAGGGCAGAGAATGAACAACTGGCTACCATCTTTGGAACAGGAACCTCAGTATATGACACTGCACAGTCACTATTTCTGTAAGTCAACTTTCTCTGTGATCCCTTTAGGGATTGGGATAAAATGCCAATAATGATTTTTATCATCCCTAAGTTCTGAGAGGGTTAAATGTTCTTGGGTTGAAAAGTCTATTGACCAAGAAGGTAGGACAATGAAGATCCTACCCTGAGTACCTACTTTATGCCAGGAACTAGGAAACAACTCCACATGACTTTAAGCAAATCAGTCTCCTCTCTGGGCCAAGGTTCCTCAAATGACACAGGTTCCTTTTAGCTGTGACATTCTACGAGAGAAGTGAATGTCACCTTTGGGGAGAGGGGTGTCCATGGTCTGCTGTGGGGCTTCTAGAATTAGCAGCAGAGGCTGTTTTACCTGCATAGTTTGGCCTTGAAGGTGAAGGCGATCTTTGCAGGCCACCTCATAGAAGTCATAATACTCCAGGAAGGACTTCTCCATCACCCCTCTAGAAAACAAGAAGAGAGGTTAGAAACCTTGAGGTTCAGGTCCCTTTTGTAGTCTAATCTTTTTTTGAGTACCAGGGATCGAACCCAGGGGTGTTTTAACCTCTGAGCTACATCCTTCTCTGAGACAAGGTGTTGCTAAATTACTCAGGGCCTTGCCAACTTGCTTAGGCTGGCTTTGCACTTGTGACCCCAGCCTCCCAAGCTGCTGTGATTTCAGGTGTGCACCCCCACACCTGGCTCACCTCCTAATCTTAATACCAAATTAAATAGCTAGAATTCCCAAGACTGGATTTGGTTTCCCACACAGATCTTTAAATGGAAAATGGGAAAGGAACAGGTGACTGCCATGGCTGATTTCCCTTATGCCTCAGATAATACAAAGAGTGTCTGTAATACTCACCATTGGAATTTCAACTTGTTACATTTTCAATCTCTACTGTTTCCATAGGCCATAACTAATCCCAAACCTTACTCAAAATCCTCCTAAAAGTTTAATTAACTCTGACTTTGTCCAGTCCTAGCACTTAGAAATGAACTTGAACACAAAGAAACAGCTTTATTATGAAGTGTTCTACAACCATACCTCACTTGCTTGTAGAACAGTTAGTATGTTCAAGCTTTCATTAAAATGGGGCTCCCTGAGGGCATGGACTACCTTTTCTACCAACCTGGAAATCTCCAAGAACTGAGAAACTCTGAACTTTCTCATGAGTAACCTCAAACCAATTGGTATTTAAAAACATGAGCCACATTTTGTCTTCCTTTTTCTCTCAACAATGGACTCTGCCCAATGATCCTCAAATGTACAAACCATCTAATACTCAGTAGGTCTTCTTGACACATACCTTAGGGGTTCAGGGCAGGGACACTTTCCTTCCATCATGTCACAGACTGCAACTCTGATGGTCTCGTGCCGGATACATTCATTGTAGTTTTTGCTGTCTCCTGGATGTCTCTCCTGTAATTTGATAAATGCCATAGTAACCAAATACAAAATTTAGGCATAGAGAAGTCAATGAGACTTCAGGAGTCATAAAGGTAAATGAACTAAGAGCAGATCAATGAAGAACAACTAAACTTTAGTCTGTATTTTTATGTTTTTGCACTACTGGGGATAAAACCCAGGAGTGCTCTTCCACTGAGCTATACCCCCTGTCTTTAAAAAAAAATTTTTTTTTTCCTTTGGTACTGGGAATTGAACCCAGGGGCACTAACCACTGAGCCACACCCCAGGCCCTTTTTATATTTTATTTAGAGACAGGCTCTTGCTAAGTTGCTTAGGTCCTCACTAAGTTGCCAAGGCTGGCTCTGAACTTGTGATCCTCTTACTTCGGCCTCCCAAGATGCTGGGATAACAGGCGTGCGCTACCACGCCTGGTTGCTTTTTTACTTTTGAGGAAGGGTCTCAGTATGTTTCCAAGACCAGCCTCAATCTTGTGATCCTCCTGATTCAACCTCCCAAGTTGTAGGGATTATAGGTGTGCACCACAGTGCCTGGCTTAACCCTTCGAGACCACTTACCTCCCCCATATGTACCAACATCCATCCTGATACAAAAAACTAGATCCTATAATCAGCAAACTAGATCTATCTAAAGTTCCTGAACCCAAAGCGAAAGGACCATCAGGAAATAATTAAGTGGGAAATAACCACATGTAGAGTATCAGTGGTTGATGGGGATATGACTCAGTGATAGAGCACTTGCCTAGCATGCTTAAACTCCTGAGTTTAATCCTCAGTACACCACCAAAACAACAAGAACAAACAAATTTCCTATGTCCTGCTCACCAAAGCCAGGCATGGTATAATCCCAGCATCTTGGGAATCTGAAGTAGATTTGAAGTCAGTCTCAGCAATTCAGCAAGGCTCTATGCAACTTAGACCCTGTCTCAAAATTAAAAATATGGCTAGGGGATGTGGTTCAGTGCCCTTGGGTTCAATCCCTGATACCAAACAAATAAATAATAGAAATGAAATAATGGTGGGACAGAAAGGTACAAATGACATTAGGAGTCTTGGTGTGGAAAACCTTTAGGGATCAATCAGTGAAGGATACTTCTGATTAACTCCTTTCCATGTCTGTAGGGTTCTACCATCATTGAATCCACTATTATAATAAATCTATCAGGAATAGAACTGAGATTTTGAAAAACTCCAAATTTGGCCTATAAAACTCCTATGAATGTGCAAGTGTGAATGAAAGGGAGCAGGGTTTTTTTTCCTTTATTTCTTTTTGGTACCAGGGATTGAACCCAGGGGCGCTCAACCACTGAGCCACATCCTTAGCCCTTTTTATTCAGAATCCCGCTAAGATACCTAGGGCCTCATTAAGTTGCTGAGGCTGGCTTTGAATTTGTGATCCTTCTGCCTCAGCCTCCTGAGCTGCTGAGATTATAGGCGTGCACCACTGTACCCCGCTCTTTGCTTTTTAAGACTTCTCCCTCCCACTTTCCTAGTTGTTTATAGAGTGTAGGCCTCTGATAACATATGATGACCAGGAAAGTGACATAAACCTTCAGCCTACTATCATGGTTTCTAAACTGCTCTACTGTGAAATCACAGGGGCATAGAAAGATATTTTAAACTTCTAAAGATAAACACAATAGCTAGGCCTAGTGGCACATGCCTGTAATCCCAGTGGCTTGGGAGGTTGAGGCACTAAGCAAATCACTGAGTGTCTGTCTCTAAATAAAATGCAAAACAGGGCTGGGGATGTGGCTCAGTGGTTGAGTGCCCCTGAGTTCAACCCCTAGTACCCACCCCTGAAAAAAGATAACTACAGTATTCAACACCTATCAAAAATCATGAGCAGTACTAGCTTAAGGTAGGCAGTTGAGTTTTTATTTACTGTTTATTTAGTAATAGGCATACTCTACAACTGAACTACATCCCCACCCTTATGTGGTCTCACAGGTACCAAGGCTGACCTTGAACCTGAGTTCCTCCTTCTGAGTTGCTGGGGTTATAGGTGTGTACCACTATGCCTGGCCAGCCCTGACAATTTATCTTTGTGAAACTGGATTTTCAGCCACTGCTTTGAGAAAAAGTAAATACCATGTGAACATAACAGGGAACAGGAAATGGGAATATGAGGTCCAATCTGATTCCAAAATTTTTAAAGAATGAATTCTTGGTTTTTGTCTATTTTTAAAACATCTTTTAAATAATTCTATTTGATTTGATTTTTGTATGTGGTGCTGAGGATTGAACCCAGTGCCTCAAGCATGCTAGGTAAGTGGCTCGATCACTGAGCCACAATCCTAGTCCTAATTCTAAGATTTTAAAAGCTGTGCAGTGCATAATAGGTACATACATCCTACTATGCAATTAACAGTTATTTAAGAAAGAAGCAAGTTGTTTGGACTTAATTGCTTAAGACCTAACTACTTAATAAATGGAAGAGTGGTTTTTCCTTGGGGAACTCTGAAGAACCCACTAAGATACTATGGGTGATATGACCCCAAAATGTTTGTGAGTACTAAAAAGTCACAGCCAGACACAGTGGCATGTGCCTAGAGTCCCAGATATTTAAGAGGTTGGGGCAAAAGGATCACTTGAGCCCAAGAGTTTGAGGCTAGCCTGGGCAACACAGTAAGACCCTGTCTTGAGAAAAGAGAGAGACATTTCTTCAATTTTCAAACAAGGAAAAACTCCCAAATCTGTGCCTCGGTTAGCCAATGAGGTTCACTTCTATTACTATGTACTCCTGAAGTCAATACACTGGAAAGGATGGTTTAGGGAATAATTTTTGTTCATTCTTAAAGGGAATTCATTCCCTTTTGTTCAGGTCTCTGTTATCTCTGTTTTAATGGCTGGGCGTATAGCTCAGTGATAGAGGACATGCTACAAATGCAAAGATCTGGGTTTGATCTTCAGCACCAAAAACAGTTAAGAAAAAAAATCAACCAATTTTAATCACTGAAATGGAATTATTTTCTTCTAAGAACATCAATGGAACTTTTTTCCTGTGTTTGAGTAATTAAAAAGAAATAGAACTTGGGCTCCAGTGTAAATTTTGAGTCCTACACTGATTTGTGTCCTTGTGAAAGTTAAATAACCTCTCTGAATCACTATAACTTCACTTGGAAATAGAAACAATACACGCCTCCATGAAATTTAAACAATTACTTGCCTAAAATGCACAAGGCCCTGGGTTAGATCCCCAGCACCAAAAACACATGTATGTGTACACACACTTACTCAACACACACAAATGAAACAACAAAAAAACAGAAGGTATTAAACAAGAAATCATATATAAAACCTTGGCAGTGTCTAGCAAACACCACATCTTTGGAAAAAGTGTTTTCTGTCTTCTCTTTAACAGTGCTGACTCAATTTTGTGTCTTAACTAACGACTACCTCTTTTGGCCCCACAGGTAATAGTACTTCAAAACTCCAGAAGAACAGCTGGCTGGGCAGTAGTCACTCAGGAGCACCTTATGGAGATGCTACAGAATATAGGTATACTTACTAATCCACTGGCTTCAACAACCCCCAAAAGTAGACTCAAAATTAATTTCAGATATTGAACTCAAGTTGGAAGAGGTGACTCTAGTCTTAAAATGGAGGTAAATGGTCACTTCAGCCCAACTCTAGTCATCCCTGTTGGGGGGTGGGGGGCAGTGGCAGCTGGAGGGGGGGGGGCAAGATCCAAAGGAACCAGAGCAGTTGAGGAAGCTGTTTATTGGTGCTCTGAGCTTTGAAACTATAGATGATAGTTTAAGAGAACATTTTGAGAAATGGGGCACGCGGATTGTGTGGTAATGAGACCCCCAAACAAAATGTTCCAGGGGCTTTGGTTTTGTGAGTTACTCTTGAGTTGAAGAGGTGGACACAGCAATGTGTGCTTGAACACACAAAGTTGATGGACGTGTAGTGGAACCAAAGAGAGCTGTTTCTAGAGAGGATTCTGTAAAGCCTGGTGCTCATCTAACAGTGAAGAAAAAATTTTTGGTGGTATTAAAGAAGATACAGAAGAATATAATCTGAAAGATTACTTTGAAAAGTATGGCAAGACTAAAACCATAGAAGTTATGGAAGACAGGCAGAGTGGGAAAAAGAGGATTTGCTTTTGTAACTTGATGATCATGACAGTTGACAAAAACTGTTGCTCAGAAATACCACACTATTTTTTTTTTTTTTGCAGTGCTGGGGATTGAACCCAGGGCCTTGTGCATACAAGGCAAGCATGCTACCAACTGAGCTATCTCCCCAGCCCTGAAATACCACACTATTAATTGGCATAATTATGAAGTGAAAAAAGGCCCTTTCTAAATAACAGATGCAAAGTGGTCGTGGAGGTGGATTTAGCAACTTTATGGGTCATGGAGGAAACTTGGGACGTGGTGGAGGTAACTTTGGCCCTGGTGAAAACTTTGGTGGAAGAGGAGGCTATCGTGGTACAGGTGGTGGCAGCAGAGGTAGTTAGGGAAAAGGTGATGGTGGATATATTGGATTTGGAGGTGATGGTTGCAACTATGGCAGTGGTCCTGGTTATAGTAGTAGAGGAGGCTATGGTGGTGGTGGACATGGTAGTGGAGGAGGATATGATGGTTACAATGAAGGAGGAAATTTTGGTGGTGGTAACTGGTAATGATGGGAACTATAATGATTTTGGAAATTATAGTGAACAACAGCAATCAAATTATGGCAGGAACAGTTTTGGTGGAAGAAGCTCTGGCAGTCCCTATGGTGGAGGTTATGGATCTGGTGGTGGAAGTGGTGGACGTGGTAACAGAAATTTTTAAAAACAGCAGAAAAGGGCTATAGTTCTTAGCAGGAACAAGAAGAGAGCAAGCAAGGAGTTGTCAGGAAAGCTGCAGGTTACTTTGAGACAGTCGTCCCAAATGCATTAGAGGAATTGTAAAAATCTAGCACAGAAGGAACGATGATCCATAGTCAGAAAAGTTACTGCAGCTTAAACAGGAAACCCTTCTTGTTCAGGACTGTCATAGTCACAGTTTGCAAAAAGTGCAGCTATTGATTAATACAATGTAGTGTCAATTAGATGTACATTCCTGAGGTCTTTTATCTGTTGTGGCCTTTTCTTTTTCTTTTCATTATATCAGGTATATTGCTCTATAAATTGTGGTAGTGGACCAGGAATAAAAAATTAAGGAATTTTTAACTTAAAAAATAAAAAAAAAAGGAAGAAGAATTAATTCCAAATGACTCCGCTGACTTCCACTGTAGACTAATACAAGTCAAACACTTAACAGTACCACTGTAATTCTTCAAATGAAATAAGGCATTACTAAGGAACATACATGTTAGCTCCCTCTTACTCCTACCATAAGCACAATGCATAGGGTCACACCAGGTAAAAAGACTCAAAACAGATTTTTCAAATCTCATTTTTTGTGGCACTAGGGATTAAACCCTGGACCTTGTGCATGCTAGACAAGTGCTCTGCCACTGAGCTATATTCCCAGTCTTTTACATTTTTAGGTACTGGAGACTGAACCCACAGGTGCTTAATCACTGAGATTTATCGTCAGACTTTGTTATTTTTATTTTTTAAAGACTTTTTTTCTTTAAATATATACATTTTTTAGTTGTTGATGAACAACTATATGTGGTGCTGAGGATCAAACCCAGGACCTCACACATGCCAGGCAAATGCTCTACCACTAAGCCACAACCCCAGTCCAGACTTTTTTACTTATAATTTTGAGACAGGGTCTCACTAAATTGCTGAGGCTGGACTCGAACTTCTGATCCTCCTGCCTCAGCCTCCCTAGTAGGATTACAGGCATGCTTCCCCATGCCTGGCTACAGTTTTATTTTTAGACAAGTCTCACCAAGTTGCCCAGGCTGGTTTCAGATGGGATTACAGGTGTGTTCCACTACGCCTGGTTTCTCAGCTCTCTTAAAGCACCCAATATAGCACACCCCAGAGTTGAGCACACCTAGTCTTACCTGTTCAAAGCCAGGTTCATTGTGGTAGGGATTCTCAGTCATCAGGGACTGGATAGAGATGAGTACAGAAGAGATGCTCTGGGCTGGGCTCCAGGCAGGGCCAGTCCATGTACTGCAACACAGCAGAGGAAAAGGGTAAGGCAGAAAATAACCAGGAGCACAGACAGCAGCAGTACCATGGTAAACTGACTTACCATAAGGTTCTGTTTCACTATTAATACTCTGAATTTCTAGCCTCTGTCTCAACCTCATTCACCAAAAATCAGTAAACTGTCTAATCCTTATATCAAGTGGGACAGAAGAGAATTGAAAAGCAAGCAAGGTAACTTTGGGCTAGAAAGGAAACAGTAGCCAGGGAAAGTTACCATATCAAAATGAAAGAAGTTAAGAAAATAACACTAAAGGTTGTCTAAATGTTAACTTCTGTGGACCACAAAGAGCTTATTTATTTATTTACAGGTAGTGACAGAGTCAGTGAGGGGAAAGTAGTTGAGCACAGAAGCACACAGGTGACTGAAACCATCTGGTTAGAGGCCATTTGGTAGGACTGATGATCAGGGATCCAGTTCTGTATCAAGCCCTCAATGAGTGTTCAGAAGACCACATGAGACTGCCAAAGGAGGAAGAGAAACGAAGTATATACGGAAAACAACTTGAACATGAAGATAAACACCAAAACCGCTCCTTTTATAAACCTAATCAAGTATGAAGAAGTCAGTTAATAACATTTAATTTTAGCTTTATTGACAAGATGGCACTGGAGCTGAAAGCTGAACAAAACCTCAATCAGAACTGGCTTGTTCAAGTTAACCAGCCACGGTCCTTTCTCTGCTACACTCAAGAAAGGCCTAACTTAGTGACAAGCAATAGTAACTTCATCAGTGGCTGCTTTGAAGTGCCTCCAAACTGCTCTCTTTTAGATCTGCTCACCCTCTACCCCTGCCATCCATGACTTTACTTTTTGGAAATTCAAATCATTAGGGTTAATTCTCACTCCTTTTTTGTGTGTGGGTTAGCCTAGTATTTTTTTCTAGGTAGGGAGGGAAGCAACGAGGCTGAAAATGATAATGTTCTTAGTCAATTAAGAACACGTGGGAATTTTTGACTGTCATTCTTTCTTCTTTCTTTCTTTCTTTCTTTCTTTCTTTATTTTTTTTTGGGTGCTGGGGATCGAACCCAGGGCCTTGGGCTTGCAAGGCAAGCACTCTACCAACTGAGCTATCCCCCCAGCCCCTCCTTCTTTATTTTTTATGTAAAGGGGGTTGACCCCAGCAGTGCTCTAACACTGAACTATACCCCCAGACCTTTCAATTTTTTTAAAAACTTTTGAAACAGGGTGTAAGTTGCCAAGGCTGGCCTTGATCTTATGCTCCTCCAGCCTCAGCCTCGGTCTCTGCCTCCCAAGGCTCTGGAATTATAGACATGTGCCACCATGTCTGGCTTGGCAAAATTTCAATTTCTGGGTAACTTCTCTTTTTCCATACAACACACCTCTGCTGATTTCACCTCACCACTTACTTTCCCTGTTTCTTTTGTGAGCTGGTATTTGCTCAAGGAGCTTCATATTGGCTTAATGAGGGAGAATCTATTACAAACACACTTTCATGAACAAACTTCATACAGAAGCCATTACTAAATTTCCTTTCCATCATGGGAGAGATACAGAGACACACACACAACCACCCCACCAGTGCAGACAATTATGTACTCTAATAAGATGAAAAATTTCTTTAAGGAACCTCCTTTAAAGAACTGCCTTACTGCCACAATCATAGTAGAACATAACCCCGTATTTGATATAAAGTTCTATCTAGAAAAATGAATCATATCTTTAGTATGCTGCCTTTCAAACTCCACACAAACCTGGAAATGTCTTGAAAGGAATAAAGAAACAGGATCACCAGTTTAGACAACTTTCCCAACCTTCAGCCTATATTTGTTCTCCACCCCAGAGAAGTTCAGACCACAACAAAAAGATTAATCCACAATATGCTAGAAAATATTTTCATTCAGAGGTTTTAACTCACAAAGGCAATAAAATGAAATGAACGGAAACTCCATGAAGTAAAATCTCCATAGCACCCAGGAAGATATAGTTTTGTTTCATATATGACAGGATTTTCAACATCAGCCATTTTCAATTGTTAAATTACAACCATTATCACCACCACCACCACTGTCGCCGCCTCCAAAGTCACTCATTGAGAGACTCAAATAAGATATCCACAACACTGAATGGCTCAGATGTGCAGCCTTTCTCAACTTGTTTGGGACAGAAGGCCCTAGTCTCCTAAGGGAGTGTTTCTCAAACTAGAGGATGTGACACAGACTGCTGGCCCTACTCTAAAGTTCCTGATAGAGTAGATCTAGGGTGGATCCCCTGAATCTCCAGATGCTGCTGCCGTGGCTCAGGGACCATGCTCTGAGAACCATTTCATAAGACATCCCTTGTATGTAATAAGTTAACTTCCCTCCTTTGCATCTAGCATAATACCAATGATATACCACCCTAGGGAGAATTGATAAAGTGTCCTACAGTAATTGTTTTCTAAAAACCAACTTGGCCACTTAGAAGTCTCCTCTTACCCTAGAATACTCAAGCAGACTTTCCCATTGCGGTAGAAGTTGGGGTTAAACCTCACTGTGTTATTGCCCGTTGTCATCAGTTTGACCCGAGGTGGGTGGATGGGATAGTCGGGCGGACACCGAAACACGAACAGGAAGAAACCCCCTTCATAAGGAGTGTCAAATGGGCCTGTGATCAATGCATGAATCTGCAAAATAAAACCCCATCTCAAAATTGTGAGGTGATGCCCGACCCCAACCCCTCCTGGTTTCCACCTGTACCCCTGGCAGAAGCAGGGTTCACAGTCTGGCGTCCACATTCCATATCCTCACTATGCAAAATGAACATCCTGTACTCACACAAGGATTGACATTTTTTTAAAAAATCACATTACAGTGGAGTAGCATCTGAGTCAGTGGTCATATTCTAAAGTAAATCCCAAGGTGAAAACTGAATCTATTCAAAATCACCCAAGTGTCCCTCCCTTCAAGCATGGTTTTGTTTTTTTGGTACCAGGGATTGAATCTAGGGTTGCTCAACCATTGAGCGACATCCCCAGGCCTTTTTTTTGGGGGGTGGGGGAGGGAACCAGGGATTAATTTCAGGGGCACTCAACCACTGAGCCACATTCCCAGCCCTATTTTGTATTTTTATTTAGAGACAGGGTCTCAGTGATTTGTCTAGCACCTCGCCATTGCTGAGGCTGGCTTTGAACTCATGATACTCCTGCCTCAGATTCTCAAGCCATTGGGATTTCAGGCTTGTACCAATAAGCCCAGCAAAACTGGTTTTTCTGTGGACCTCCCTTATCAGTATTACAAACAACAAGTGGACAGAACATCAGTGTGTAAGATATAATATGGGTCTGTAAAATGTAATGTTAGCATTAGGCTGGGCTTGTACCCCAGTGGTGCAGCACTTGCCTCGAATGTGTGAGTGACTGAGTTCAATCCTCAGGACCACATAAGAATAAAAAAAATTAAATAAAGGTCTTGTGTCCATCTATAACTTAAAAAAAAAAAAAAAACTAAAGCAAAATGTAATGTTAGCATTTTTAAGATACCCATACCTATTTTTACTAAGTATGTATGTTTGCATTTGCCTAGGATAAATATGCATATGATGCAACTCCAGCCCACTTTTATGTTGTGTGAAGGGGAGATATGCTGAATGGAAGACAAAAGGAATTGGAGGCCACAGCACCACTCCCAGTGCCAGTGTAGACCTGAGGATTACAATGATATCTAGTGTGTCCACTTGCTTCCTCCAGAGGATCAAAACTACTGTGGAGGATGTGATTCAGGCAGCATCTAGCTGAGAAAAATGGGAAAAAACTCAGCTTCCACTCAAGCTATTAGACCATTCCCAGACCTTTCCCTAAATAAATAAATAAAATCAGCATTAAACAGAACTCTAAATTCTCTTTTCCTCAAGCCCTAATTATTAACAAGATTTTCTTTTTTAAATGGAGGAAAACCTAAAGTGACTCAGTTATATGTCTATTTCAAAGGTTCCTAAACACTTAAGTCTGCTCAGAATTCAAATAGCAAAGAGGAAAAGAACCTTGCAATCAATCCCATGCCTCAAGCTGTAGTCCCTACCTTTCCCAGGGAACACCTTGGGTAATATTCTAGCCCCCAATCATTTGGAATAGCAAACTCAACTGGTTTCAACATAGCATCAATTCTGGAACCCCAGGAACCATGATATTAACACTAGTATTTGATCAGAGACAAGATGTCCCAGGAAAAACATTCCCAATCACATAAAAGAAAAAAAAAAAAAAAAGATTTAAAGGGAAGTCTGTTCAAAATTAGAAAGAATATACAAACAAGAAAGGCAAATTTCTACTTTAAGAAATTTGAAACTAAGTTTTTACTTAACACTAGATATAGGGAATCTAATTTCTTCCCAACATCAGTTTACATAAGAATTCACTCCTGAGTTTGGAGCACTTAATGACAGAGAAGCCCAGGTATCTATGCCAGAAGAATTTTAGACATTATGTACTAAGGGTTCTCTGTGTGGAGGACAAGAGAGGAATGGTCTTTGGGTGGTAGGTACATTCAATAACAACCAGAAAGGACAGGTACCTAAAAAAGGCCCTTTAACTACAAACGCTGCAGCCAAGCTGGCCCTATCCCCAACTTTCCCCGGATCTGATTTACAGTACCACAGGTAAAGTCGAGAGTGGCAGATTGGGAAAGAGCTGTGTAGTACAATGGATAGGGTGACCATATAATTTATCAGCCAGATTACAGCATTTTTGAGAGGGAAAGAGTGGCCTACTAATAGTTAAGCTGGGACAACAGACATGAACTGGGATTTTCCAAGCCAATCAGTTTTTATGTGCATCTTGATAACAGACACCTGCTCAAGGCTCTATTCTACCTCACTATTCAACCTCGGGCAAGTCATTTTATCTTCTTGGGGTCTTAATTTCTTCATTTATAACCAGAGGGGTGAGCTGAATAATCTCTTTTAGGGTCTTCCAACTTCATGGGCCCCATTTCCCAGTAACCCCCAACCCCCCCAAAGTTACATACCTTAGTCATGTCAACAGTATCAGGTACAACGAACATTCCTGGAGGAGGCTCCTTATAAATGGACATGATATCCCTGTATAACACCAAGAGGAGGTGGGGGAAGGAGTGAGGGAAGAGGGGAAAAGGGAATCCCTTGAGCAGGACAGCTATCACCTCAGTGAGGCCCAGGTTGGAGAAAGTGGTACTAGGTACCACAAATGTTTGCACTGCCTTGTTGGCTGAGAAATTTCAGTACTTGTCAGGCAGGCAGAAAGCAAATTATTATCAAAGGGGCATTGTTTCCTTAGGGGGAGGGTAGGAAGAGTGGGTGGGTGGGGGGGAATCAGAGATCCCAATGGCATCAGATATCACCCTGGAAGAGCCACATCCCATTTACTCTCACTTCCTCCCACATGGCAACTCATTCACTTTCCACCTCCCAGATTCCCAGGTACTATGCTGAATGCAAAATGAAGCTCATTTTTAGTAACTGGGAAGGCATAATTAACTCCACTAAAAAACTAATTTCATAAACCATACAGAGGACCCCTTATTGGTAAGGTAATTATAAGAACAAGTAAGCTACAGGGAGCAAGATTATCAGTGATCTTCTTGCCCAGAAGACAAATAGGGTAGCGATCTTTTCAGGCTGGGGAGAGGGAGACCCTCTGATATCGTTAGAATCTCACATCTGGAAGATAAACACATAATGACTACTACAGATGAGAGAATTTCTAGGTCATACCTCCTGTAATGGATCAATTGAGAGCAATAGGTTGAAGGAAAAAATACATTCTATATGAGGAAATATCTAGGGACTTGCCAGGGTGGGTAGGGGCATAAAAAGTGTAAAAAGGTGACAGAGCAGAGCCAAAGAATTATGTGCTAAACTCAAAGGTATATTAGGAATGAAATGGCTGAAGGAATGTAAGAGTTGAGTGCTGAGTTTTAAGTTAGAGGTGGCAATCCCTATGAAGTTGGCATCCTGTGTCAGGCACTGTGCCAGGTACTTTACACACATTGTAATGTTTAATTTTCATCATAACCTTGAAAAGTAGGTAGAGAGACATATTAAGTAACTTGGAAAGTGGGAGATAATACCTAGATGAGGATTCTGTGATGGGGGCATAGTATCAGTCTGGTCACAAGGAAACAGATGTCAGTATTAATAGCACCTAACCAGTATTACCCTTCTCCTATTCGGTAAGTACTATGCTAAACACTTTTGCAAAACATATTACCTATTAAATGATATGATCTGAGATCAATCACCCAACAAGTAAGTACAGAAAGGACTTAGGCCTTTGTTCCTATATTTGAATTGAGTACATTCACTTCACAAAAGTTAACCACATGACCCCGGCGGGGGGTGGGGGGAATACAAGAAAAAAGGTTCTGAATGGGATATTACAATCCAGAGTGACACTGAGGGTAAGGGAACCTGAGTTTCTGGAACAAGTGAGAGAGTGGACAGCTTTGGGATACCAGAAAGGGAAGATCTGAATGAGTGAGGGCAGCGCTTTAGACCAAGGGAAGGGGCTATGTGGTGGGGATTTGAGGAAACCGAGGGTAAAACCGAAGCTGGTTCGAGTGTGCGGCAGGGGAGAGCAAACAGTATGTTACAAACCGAGCTCTAGAGGAGACCAGGGGGGACCGATGGGTGCGGCCTGCGGGCAGCACCTAGGTAGTGTGAGGAGAGGAAGGGGGAAGAGGGGCGGCGCGGAGGGCGGGAGGGGGTGTTACTGAAGCGCGAAGGGGTCGGGTTTCGGGCGGGAGGTAAGGGTGTGGGGGAGGGTGTCCGGAACAGAGCCTGAGGGCTCACCGGAGGTTGCCGAGGGGCGGGGTCGACCTGGGCACCCGAGGAGGGGTTTAGGGCTTGTGGCTCTGGAGGCGGGGTGGAAAAGGGGAGAAGTGACTAGGATCCAGGTGCACTGGGCTGGCAAGGTTGGGGCTGGGAACCGGGCCGCGGGGTAGTGAGGAAGGGTTGGGGGCGGGGAAGGTCGAGCCCCGGAACTCGGGGCTGGGGGAGGAAAAACCCCGGCTCACCGCTTGATTCGGAGTAGACACTGCGGCGCGGTTCGTTCACCGTCCCAGTCAGAGCTGAGCGTGGGGTCCCAGTGGCTAAGCAGCGCAGCCCCGTGGGCAGCGGCAGAGGGCGGGAGCCCGGGCAGCGGAGCCAGGCCGCTCCCCGGCCCCCCGGCCCCGCCCGCCGCCGCCGCCGCCGCCCACACATCCGGCAGGAAAGGCGGCCCGAACCCGCCGCCGCTGCCGCTAACGCCGACCACACCAGCAACGCCGCTTGCCCCGGGGCCCGCCGCTCCGGCACCCGCCGTCGCCGTCGCCGCCTCTTCAGTCGGACTCTCCGCCATCGCTGCTTCGCTTCCGGGACTGCTCGGCAGCACGTCCGCCGACCAGAGCGGCCGCTGCTCCCGCCCGCTCCCGCACCACCGAGAGCCGGGCCAGAGTGTCCCCACCCTCTGCTTCCACAGCCTGGGCGGCGCAGGCTCCGCCCACCCCCGCCCCGACCAGAGAGAGGCGCTCTGCAAGAGCGTCCACCCACGGTCCTCCAGGGCGGGGGAGGGGGAAGTAGCGGGGCCAAGAGGGTTCTGGGCCCGCGCTATTACAGTGCTGTGCGGGAGAAGCTGCGAGTCTAGCTTCGTGGAATGTTTCATTTTCGAGTGTTGAAAGGGGAGAAGAAAGTTAAAATGGGAGGATGGGGAAAGCCGTATCCTTCCTTAACGAGTGCGACCTCAGACGTGTCCTAGGGGTAGGACTGGGGATCCTGTTCTATAGGACTCTTAAGAGTGGAGGAGTCGGCTCGCTGTGCGCCCATTCAGTCCGAAAGGCTCTGTGATTGATCCTGCCTGCCTGCGCGGTCGTCCACCAAGGGCAGGCTACCGTTGCCCCCTGCCTGGAGCAGAACCTGCGGATGAAAAGCCACCTCCTTTCAGTTTATTCAACATATTTATGAAGGACCTACTAAAGGCCAGACACTGTTACTAGGCATTGCCCTAGGAATAATGAAGCAGATCTAGAGAGCTTGGTCAAAGGGAAGAAAAATTAGGCCCGACTCCAAAATTCAGTTCTTTTTCTTCCCAGAAATCCTTTAATCTACAGGAATCAAGAACTGAATAAATCCTGCGAGGATTCCTTAGGACTTTCCAGAGAGCTGTAAAGTGAAAAATAATCCTGCGGACTAAGAAAAACAGGCCTTTAAAAAAAATTATATATACACATACATACATATATATTATAATGTCTGGAAACCAGTACTGCCAGATGTGTTTCAGAATTTAGAGTGAGACACTCAGCAGGCGTCGGGCAGCACCCAGTAAACAAATATACTGATATTTCTGCAGCAAACTGTAGGAATGGTCATACTAATTTGGGTACATATATGAATATTCAGACTAAGACGAATAGCTTCACTTTGGATTACATTTTGCCGCCAATTTTTTTCTTTTTAGATCTGGTTTTCAGAGTATTGTGAATTTCCAGTAATGGACTGTGGACCAGAATGTTAATGGCCAATATTTATTGAGAGATAAAAACAATTTTTTTTTTTTTACATTATTGAATGATTAATGTCAGGTTCTTTATCTACTTTGTCTTATTTCTTTCAACAACCCTATGATGTAAGGACTATTATTAGTCTATTCTGACAGATGGAAAAACAGTCTTACTGAGGTTCAGTCACTAACACAGGTCACTCGGAGAGCAAGTGGCATAACTGGGGCTATAGGCCAAATTCGTCTAACTCCAGAAAGCAAATTCAAACCACTCTGTGACATTGTCACTACTTAGAACTCTTCCATACTTATATTTTACCTTGTACTAATTATGGTTCTTTGGTATTCCACTCTCCACCCCCAACAAACAAACACATCTTTGAGACTCAGGTCATGTGTTATTTGGGAACCCAGCACAAGGCTTGACACAGATCAGGTACTTAACATGAAGTGAAATTAACCAATATACAAGTTTATACCGATTTAATGTTTTCTTTGTGTAGCATTTTATTACTATAATAAAGATGTCAAGGGGCTGGGGATATAGCTCAGTTAGTAGAGTGCTTGCCTAGCATGAAAAAGGCCCTGGATTTAATCCCCAGCACCACCAAAAAAAAAAAAAAAAAAAAAAAAAAGATGTCAGAATATTGGTGAAAAAATACAAAAGAAACTGCCAGCAATGGTTGCCTCTGAATGGTTTGGTTGCTGACAAATTGGACCAAAGGAAATCGCCTTCTCATACCTTTTGAATGTTGTGCTGTGCATCTATGTCTATTTCAAACTATATAGTTTGTTCACTTTTTTTGGTGGTGGTGGTGGTGGTAATGGTTCAGTAACCTCAGGGGTGCTTTACCACAGAGCCACATCTACATCCCCAGTCCTTTTAGGATCTCGCTAAGTTGCCCATGTTGGCCTCAAGCGTGTAATCATCATCATCATCCTCTTCCTCCTCCTCCTTTTCTTCTCCTCCTCCTCTTTCTTTTCTTCTCCTCCTCCTCCTTTTCTTCTTCTCCCTCTTCACCTTCTTTTCTCCTCCTCCCTCTTCTTTTCTTCTCCCTCTTCTCCTTTTCTTCTCCTCCCTCCTCTCCTCCTTTTCTTTCCTCCCTCCTCTACTCCTTTTCATCTCCTCCCTCCTCTCTCCTTCTCCTCTCCTCTCCTCCTCCTTCTCCTCCTCCTCCTTCTTTTTTGGTACTGGGGATTGAACTCAGAGGCCCCTAACCACTGAGCCACATCTCCAGCCCTTTTTAATTTTTTAATTTTGATAAAGAGCCTTGCTAAGTTGTTTAAGTTCTTGCTAAATTGCTGGGGCTGGCTTTGAACTTGTAATCCTCCTGCCTCATCCTCCAGAGCCACTGGGATTATAGGTAATGCCCTCGCACCTGGCAAATTTGTAATTCTTCTGCCTCACCCTCCTGGGATTATGGGGATGTGCCACTGTGCTCAGTTCTGAAATCCTGAAATCCTTTTAAAAGTGAATAAAACAAGTTCTCGAATAGCTGTAATCCCAGCTATTCGAGAGGCTGGAACAGGAAGATCATAAATTTTGAGTCTAACTCAGCTTTTTAGCCAGACCCTGTCTCAAAATAAAAAATTAAGCTGAGCCGCCCGCCTGTAATCCTGGGGGCTTGGAAGTTTAAGGCAGGAAGATTGAGAGTTCAAAGCCAGCCTCAGCAAAACTGAGATGCTAAGCAAATCAGTGAGACTCTGTCTCTAAATAAAATTTAAAAATAGGGCTGGGGATGTGGCTCAGTGGTTGAGTGCCCGAGTTCAATCCCTAGTATCAAAAAAAATTTAATAATAATAGTAATTAAAAGGGCTGGGGATGTAGCTCAGTGATAGAAAACACCTGGGTTCAATCACTAGTACTATTAAAAAACAACACCCCATAGTGGGCACAGTGGCGCATTGTTATAATTCCAGCAATTTGGGAGGCTGAGGCAGGAGAATCTCAAGTTCAAAGCTAGCTTCAGCAATTTAGCAGGGTCCTAAGCCATTTAACAAAACCCTGTCTCAAAAAGGGCTGGGGATATATCGCTGTAGTTAAGCACCCCTGATTCCAATCCCTGGTTAAAAAAAAAAAAAAAAAAAATACACCATAGGTCTTGCATAGCTACAGACTGGAGATGCCCAAAGATGGTGTGTAGGGTGAGAGGATCCCTCAGGGTGTCTCTTCACTGCTGCACCACTGTTTTCAAGTGCAAGGTGTGGTAATGATGAGGCCTAACAAACAATAGATTCAGAAGAGAGAGGTTCAAGTTTTTACTCTGAACCACGCTCTTTCTTTACAGCCTGTTTCTGCATCTGTACCATGATGGTAATTCCCACCACTCAAGGTTTTCCTGAAAATAAAGTGTGACATTTCCAGAAGTGCTTTGTCAAGTGGCAAGCACTGTACGAATAACTGACGCCTCACTTGCCCATCTCCCGTCTCTTCTTTGGTCCTTTGTTTCTGTTTTTCCTACTTGGAATAATCTTCCCTCTACTCTTTAAAGAAATCCTAGTCATTTAACCTCTCTGAACCTCAGTTCCTCTTTAGCAAAACTGGGAAAATAATAGTAGCTACTAAAAAGAGATAATGTGATAATGAATGGGCTTAATGACTGGCCAAAGCAAATACTCGATTAACTGTTTACTCTTATTATACTTACTCATACTTCAAGACTTGCTGGAATATGTTAATATGTCTTTAACACTTCCAGGCATATTATTATTAATTAGTCATTTTTAATTACTCCCTCTTTGGTTCTTAGGGCTGATTACTCATACTTTTATTATAGCATATACCACTTTTTATTTTAGTGGTTTGGTTACTCATCTGGCCACTCAGTGACTTCCTCTAGGGCTGGAAGCAGGGGTACCTATCTTTGTATCTTTAGGGCCCGCCATCAGTGAAATAAGGACATAGTTGCCTGTTGCCCTTCCCCTGGCCGTAGGTCTTTTTAGGATTTTTCCTCTACCTCTTCCTCCTCAGGTATCCCATTTTCTTTTTGATGGGCTGAACTAAGATTGCACAAAAAAACCTGAGTTAAAGCCTGAGAAGGACTGCAGGGGATGGCAGCTGCTTAAAGAACCAGGTCACCACAGGAACTTGAATCTGGGGCCGCAGGGCCAGAGAGGTGAGCACCAGGTAGGATGGCAGTGCTGCTGGTGCCAGCTTTTTCAAGGCAACACCTGGCTGTTCCCCACAGGCAGCTTGGCCAGAGGGCAAGTGTACTTCCTGGAGCCACTCCTGTGGCCTCTGAAGGTTGGTATCTGAGCAGTCTTCCCAGTGGAACCTGGATCTAATTCTCCTTCTACTACCCAGCTTTGGCCTACCCTGTATCGAGCCATCTCTTGGTGCCACAATATTTGGTAGCACCTTGCCTGTAGCACTAAGGCAAGTGCTCTCTCCAAAGGATAGATTACCAAGTGTCCTGGAGTTCAGATCACTGCTGTCCCTCAACACTCTCTTCTACTGTGCAATATTGGGGATTCAACTCAGGGGTTCTTTACCACTAAGCTACATTCCCAGTCCTTTCTTGGTTTTTTTTTTTTTTTGGCACGGTACTGGGGATTGAACTCAGGGCCTTGTGCTTGCAAGACAAGCACTCTACCAGCTGAGCTATCTCCCCAGCCCCCTTTCTTATTTTTGAGAAAGGGTTGAAGTTGCCCAGACTAACCTTGAGCTTGTGATCCTCCTGCCTCAGCATCCCAAGTTGTTGGGATCAGGTGTGTACCACTGTGACTGGTTTCATGCTGAACTCTTGAAGTGGTGGTTTCTAATTGGTTTTTGCCCTCTGAGAATAAAAATAATAGAACTTCTATGGGGCTGGGGAGATAGCTCAGCTGGTTGAGTGCTTGCCTTGCAAGCACAAGGCCCTGAGTTCGATCCCCAGTACCGCCAAAAAAAAAAAAAGAACTTCTCCCAAGAACGCATTTCTGTATTCGCTTATAAATATTTTGTACTAAGCAAAATGGTTCCATTTATAGATCATAGACCCTAGATAAAGAATCTTATGTTATTATGGATAAGTTTTCTCCCATGAACCTTAAGGACTCCATGATCCTACCAACCACACTTCCTTTTTTTTTTTTTTTTTTTGGTACTCTGAATTGAATCCAGGGGCACTTTACTATTGAGCTACATCTCTAGCCCTTTTATTTTTTTATTTTTGAGAGAGGGTCTCACTAAGTCGCTTAGGGCCTTGCTAAATTGCTGAGGCTGGCCTTGAACCTTTGATCCTCCTCCCTCAGCCTCAGAATTGCTGGGATTACAGGCATTTACCAATGCATGTGGCCCAATTTGGGTTTTAAGTCTAGGAATTCCAAGGCTGATTGAAGTCTCAAAGGGAGATTCTTACCAGCCTCTTGGTAAAAAAAATAGATTCCTGGCACTTCACAGTAAGGAAAAGGCAATCCCTTCCCTGGGGGCTGTTCTTTGATTACCTCCAGAGCAAGTGACCTCACAAGGATGCCAACGTAATATCCCAAAGGGTATGGTGTTCCATTTGTGAAACAGCATTACCAGTTAATCCATTGCTCCCTTGGTAACACATAGCTGTCACTCTAAACTCAGTCCCATTCCTTTTCCTTGGCCTTGAGATTCCTGGGCTCTGTAGGCAAACTTGAGTAACTTAAAAGAAGCTAACAGGAGAAGCAGTAGATTGATAACCACTAGTTCTCACTGGGTGTTAATTTGCCTCTCAGCCAGGGGACATCTGTTAATATCTGACATTTGTCAATTGGTTGTCACAACCTGGGGGTGGGATTAGTTGCTATTGGCATCTAGTGCGTAGAAACATGGGATGGTGCTAAACATACAACTGTGCAGAACACTTCCCGTCCCAAAGTAAATTATCTGGCCCCAAATATGTAAGACTGAGAAATCTTAAAAGTGGAAAGGCCATGATTATTGATTGAATGTCAAATGGGCTTGGATTGGAATTGCTGACATGCTGTATGACCTTGGACAAGTCACTTGGGCAAAACTCAAATGAATCAATAGTGATAAGAAAACAGGTTCTGGAGTTTGAATCCCAGCTTTACCAGCAAGTTGTGTAACTTTAGGCAGGATGCCTCACCTCTCTGAGTTTTCCCTCCATTTATCCATAAAATATCTTGTTCCTTGGAATGTGAAGTTAATCTTGGAAAGGGCTTCAGCACTGTGCCAGACAAATGCTCAAATGTCAGCCCATGTTATTATACCTAATGCTAACTTCCTTGCTTCTTCTGAAATTTCTGTAAGCACATAGCTTCCCTACTCACATATTTGATAATGTAGGGCGTTGCTTCCATTCTGTTGATGGCCCAAAATCCTTGAGAGCAAGAACCTTTTAGATTTCTTTGCATCCCCCAAGGTCCTTAGGAAGCAGCTTGGTGCCTAAGTATCTGTAGGACTGTCTTTAAATTGCACGTACATTGAATCCACTTTTTTTTTTTGGCAGGGGAGGAGGGTGCTAGGGATTGAACTCAGGCCCCTGTGCCATGCCAAGCACATGTAAGCAAGATCTACCACTGAGTTACAGCCCTGTTCCTAGTCTTTCTGTGTATTTTAACTCTTTTGGTACTGAGGATTAAACCCAGAGGCACTTTACCACTGTCCTAGTCCTTTTTATTTTGAGACAGGGTCTAAGTTGCTGAAGCAGTCCTCAAATTTACAATCCTTCTGCCTCAGCCGCTGGAATCACTGGGATTACAGGAACACACCACTGTGCTGAGTTTGGAAGGTGTTCTTAACACTAATTAAGAAAGTTCTTGGATTCACTATTTCACAGAAGTTTTGCAGTAAATTGAGGTGCAAGATTCTTACAAAATGGGTCTCATAAGTTACTACTCCCTTTGAAACCATCCAATTTTACACAAATCATGTCCCCAAGCACTTCTGCATTATTTTGTCCATGGCTTACTCCTGCTAGGGCTTACAAGAGCTAGCTGGGCACAGTAGAGTGAGGCAGGACTGCTGGAGTCTAGGCCACCTGGGTGAGAGGCAGTGGGACCCTGCCTCAAAACAAACAAAAAACTCGGCAGTTATTGATATCATCAGTTTAGTTATATCTTCCTTGTTGGGTACAGAGGTGTATGCGTGTAATTTCAGCAATTTAGGAGACTATGGCAGGAGGATTTCAAGTTCAAGACTGGTCTCAGGGACTTAATGGGACCCAATCTCAAAATAATAAAAAAGGCTGGGGATGTAGTTCAGGGGTAAAATAGCCCTGGGTTCAATCCCCAGTAGCCAACCCCTGCCCCAACCAAAGCAAAGTTAACTAATTAATAATGAGTTAGGCTGACCTAGGAAGAATTGGGGATTCTGCCTCTTATCAGCCCTGTGACTTTGCACAAGTTATTTTGCTTCTCTAAGCATGGTTCTCTCATTTATGAAACTGGTTTTAATGGGTGTGCTTATAATTCATAAATCTGTTGTAAAACACCTGAGTACAAGCCAGGTGTGGAAGCATGTACCTCTAATCCCAGGAGTTTGGCAGGCTGGGGCAGCAGGACTGACTGTAAGTTCAAAGTCAGCCTCAGCAACTTATCAAGGTGCTAAGTAACTTAACGAGACCCTGTCTCTAAATAAAAATATAAAGAGGGCTGGGGATGTGGCTCAGTGGTTAAGCACCCCTGGGTTCAATCTGTATTACAAAAAAAAAAGTATCATTATGACATGGACAAATCCACATTCCTCTGTGAGATGAGAACCTTCCATGTTCCCACTGTTGTGGCAGTGGTGATTCTCTCTAACTGGTAATCAGGAAGTCCCTAGGGCTTCCTGATTACCAATGGCTGACCCAAGTCCCTCTTCCCACCTTTCCACCAAGGTTCTCCCCAAGGTCAAAGGACAGAGGCAAAGGCATGGGTTTAGAGAAACATTGTTTAATGGTACAGCTCGGCACACTCCAGCACCAGGAATGGAGTTGAGTCGAAGCAGCAGGGAGGGGTAGGTGACCCCCATGGAGCCTCACATGGCGAAGAGGATGAGGAAGGCGACCATCAAACAGAAGAGCCCCATGGCCTCAGACAGGGCAAAGCCCAGAATGGCATACGAGAAGAGCTGTTGCTTGAGAGATGGGTTCCTGTCAGGGACAGAGATCAATGCCAACCCAGGGAGAGGTAAAAATGAGAGTGTGGGTGGGGGTGGAGGCACAGGAGGGTGAGGTGAAGGGGTGTATTATGACTGGGAGGGTCTAGCCTGCATGTATCCTGGGGATTTGGTAGACAAGCAAAGTAATAATCTGGTAAGTCCAAGTGGGTCAGGTTGGACACATATTTAAATTCTAGTTTAGAGGTCACTGGAAAAAATGGGAGGTGGATGAAATCAACCTGAAGGCTCCTGTAGGGAGTGCCTCCTGCTGAAGCTTTGCCCAAATAGGGTAGAACTTACAGTGGGAGATGCTTTAGGCCACCCAAACTTACCTGGCATAACCAATGATCAAGCTGCCAAACACGGTTCCAATGCCAGCCCCTGATCCGGCCACACCAACTGTGGCAGCCCCAGCACCAATGAACTTGGCTGCTGTGTCAATGTCCCGGGAGACAACACTGGTCTGGAACTCCCGTCTGGCCACCTGAAGTGGGGAGTTGCTGTAGGACGGCTAGGAGGAGAGAGCAAGGAGAGTGTGGCATTGAGATAGATGGCTGATTCTACTCCCTAACCCCACCCACCTGAGCTCTGAAACTGCTGGCAAACTGTCTGACAAGTACAGAATCCTCTGAATGCAGACAGTACACTGGGAAGTAGTCTTAGGGTCTGTTTTCAGACAGGGCCAGTGAAGTTTTGTGTGCTAAGCATACGCCATTGTTCCAAGTTTCTAATCTACAATGCTCATTTTTGGTGCAGCAGAACTATAAGAGCATCATAGTCCTTCAATTCTCCTTCTTAGGCCTAAAAGCGAACCAACCTGAAGAACCCCTGCCTGGGAAGACCTCTAAAAGGGGCCTTATTTCCTTACCTGTTTAGATGAGTCCTCTGGTCTACTCAGGAAGGAGGCAGACACAGGCCTGATTAGACCCCTGGTGCAACAGCGGATCTGTAAAATCAGAAAGACATGCCTCCAAATATTAGGCAAGGAAAAAAAATCCTCATTGATGAGCTTCTCTCAAAAAAGACAACAAAGTCATAAACAGATAAACTCCAATGTACTTGAAGGCCAGTACTATATTCCTGTTTCTACCAGGCAAACCTGCACCAGAGCTGCCCTGAGAGTTTGGTGTAGTTTGGCAGTGGCAACCATCACAATTTGGAACCATGTACCAGGCTAAGGTGCAGCTCAGTGGTATGGCACATGCTTAGCATGTACAAGGTGCTGGATTCCATTCCAGGCATTAAAAATCAAACCAAAACAATACAATATATGTACCAAAGTTCACTTCTAGGAACAACCTCAATCAGTTTCCCAGAATATAACAAGAATTCCAGCTAAACTTAAGGCAGGTCCAAGAAGGGTTTGTACCCAGATCAAAAAAGGAATCAGAGGGAGGAAATTTGTTAAAATCTACTCATTGCTACACACTTTAATGGTGAGGCTTTCTGGAACAGCCATCTAAGGAGATTCCTCTGTAACACTGTTTTTCTTAAAATATTCTTTAGTGCAATGGTTCTCAGACTTGGCTCAACACTGAAATCACCTGGGAAGTTCTAAAAAAAAATCCTGGGGTTCCACCCCCCTCCCAGCCTGCTGCAATTGGTCTAAGGTGCATTCCGGGCATTAGATTTTTTAAAAGCCCCCAAGATGATTCTAAAGCACAAAGTGAAGAATCACTGATTAAGTGGACCGTCTAGTTATGGCTATGGCTGAGCCAGACTAGGGGTAAAGGTCGGATCTAAATGCTCCGAGGACATGTCAAAGCCAAGACAGCTTGGTTTACAGGCCCAAATAAACAGGGGTTACCTGTTTCACATCCTACAGCCTCCCCAAGGAGCCAACATCATCAGGACGCCATGCTCCTCTCAGTCCATTCATTAAACACCGATGACTCCCACACCACACATGGCACTACAGGGCACCCCGGAGCCGCAGCTTACCAGAGCCGGAGAAATGAGCAGTGCCCCGGTGGTCTGCATTTTTTCAGTCTGCATAGACAAAAAAAAAAAAAAAAAAAAAAAAAGAAAAGAAAAAGAAAAAGAGAAAGGTAATAGTTCCTTTGAGAGCCAGGTTGTTTGGATATAGTGGCGGCCTTCTTGTCTTCTCCTTCATCTCCCACCCTGTCCTCTCCGGACCCTCTCTTCCGTGCACCGTACCCGAGCTGAGGGCATTAGAGGTCAGAGGAATAGGGGTCGGACTCCCGGTTCCACCACCTTCTGCGCAGCAGGTTTGCAGAGGGAAAGTGAGGGACACCGAAATAAAAGATCAGGCCCCAGGAGAGAAATGTTGTGAAAGGGGACTGTCTCCCGGGAAGACTGGAGGCGGATACTGGGCAGATGCCGAACAAGGTCCTTCCTACCCATGATACGCAGATGTCTACTCAACCCCAGTGGCCGTTTACCCCTTATTACCGTTGGTAATTAACATTAATTGACAAAGCTATAGATCCCCTATCGTCTCTCCCAGCCCTGGGGACAAATACCCCTCCTCAGGGCCCAGCCTACAACCCTGCCGATCGCTTGACTCCCGACCCCAAGTCACCTGCACTCCCACTGCCCTGAGGCCTCTGCTTGGCCCACAGCGCTCGCCCTGCTCAAGGTGACTGACTCACCCCTCAGCTTTAGCCCTTGGTCCCAGCGCTCAGCTCTCCTACCCACGTGTCCCGGGGTCCCTCCACTTTCATTGGTCGCAATCCCCCCGTGTCCCCATTGGTTGACGTCATCGAATCCTCCTTTCTGATTGGTTTTCTGCAGCTTCTTCCTCTCTCTCCACAGGAGCTTCGTGGCAATTCCCGCCTCTATGCGGGTAAAGGCGGGGCTTTCCCCTGAGATCTGGATTACGATTGGTCGATCCCCGAAAAGCTCGACCATAGAGTCTGCCGGACTCGGAGTTTCCAGAACCTCTCGCACAAAATGGCGACCAAGGTGGAAGCTGAAGAAAAAGGCGTGGGAGAGATGACCGGACGCCTGACGCGGGAGAACACGTGACCTGGGTCCCGCGCCTTCATTTGGGCGTTCGGGATTCGCGTCGCGTTTTATGTTGGGAATTGTAGTCAAGCTGGAGGCCTCAAGGAATGCTGAGATCCCGCGAGACGTTGTTCCGATACACCGAGAGCCGACGCCTTTGCAGTAATTCCCACCCTAGTGATTTGTAAAAAGCTCTGCTTCCGCCTTGGGCAGTGAGTGAGGGCGGTCCGCGAAGTTCCCAAGTGGTGACCGCTCTTTGGTGGGTCTCTGCCGGTGTTGGGCAGTTTTGGACTAACAACCCGATTTTTTTTTTTTTTTCAATAAAGCTTATATTGTAAAACCAGCTTTCTAGGAAAAAACTACCCCGGTAGAAAAGAAGAGAGCAAAGGAGGAACCGGCAATCCACTAAGGAAGAAATATGAATTGCAGGAAAGAACGTTCAGCCCTACTAATCAAAGAAATAGAAGTTTTAAACGCACCATTTCGCACTTATCAAAAAAGATTTTTGGAAAGGGGATATCCTGGGGAATGATATTAGCCAACTTATATTGTTATATCGTATGCATGTACGAATATGTAACAACGAATTCCACGTATATTATGTATATTCATAATGTGTCAATTTTTTTAAAATGGGAAGAAAGCAGTTTTTTTTTTTTTTTTCTTTTTATTAAGGTGAGCCAGGCACTCCCCCACCCTACTGGTGAATTATTAGAAATTCTTCCTTGAAAGCAGTTTGGCAGTGTTTATTTTTATTTGAAAAACTTTGAATGGGCTGTCCTCTTTGACCCAACAGTTCTTGAGTAATTGAGAGTCTTTAAGCGCTCCATTCTCTTTGACCCAGTTATATCACTTCTAGGAATATATCCTGAAGAAATAAACAGAAGGGCAAAAATTCTGTTAAAAGAATGGACACTGCAGAGGTTATGGAAAATGAAAACAGCCAGGTAAAGTGAAGCAAACCTCTGCTATCAATGACTGGGGAGGCTGAGGCAGGAGAATCTCAAGTTGGAGTCCAACCTTGGCAATTTAGTCAGATCCTCTCTCAAAATAAAAATAGAAAAAGACTGAGGATGTACCTCAGTGGTAAAGTGCTCCTAGGTTCAATCTGTAGTACATTAAAAAAAAAAAAAAAAGTGGGGGGAAACTGTTATGGGGTGCAACTTAAGAACAGACCAATCACCACTGAGAAGTCCGAATTTGAGAGTCTTTATTAAGCCTGCCTACCGGCTGTCTCACACAATGCCTCCCAAAAATGGCTATTGGGAGGACAGCCCCGACCATAGGGCCACAGGGGTTCCCATACCAAAAATCGCATCAATCACAAGTGTCTGCTGCCTTGATTCAAACCACAAACCAACATCATGAGATCATCAACAGAGGGGGAAGTGGGTCAAAATGACCCCCACCCAGGTACAAACCAAAGAATGGTCACCAACATCCACACAATCACTGTTCACATGGCGTATTGCCTAGGAGCAATAGGAATCAAAAGAGAGCAACCTTTCATTACATAAGAATTGTCATTTTGTATTGCCAACCATGTCATGCTAAGCAACTGCTGATGGGCACAGTGACCGGCGTCCCCATGGGAGAAGCTTATTTCCCACAAAACATGGAGTCTCAGAGCAAAACAGTCTGTCCAGTCATCTCCCTCATAGTCTGGCCCACAACATTCCCATGGAGCCAGATCTGCCAGCCCACCACAAAAACAACTCGTGCTTTAGTTTATTTTTCTTTTATATATTTTTTTGGTACTGGGCGTTGAACCCAAGGGTGCTTTAGTGTGGAGCTACATCCCCACCCCTTTTGAGACAGGGTCTCACTGGTTGCTGAGACTCACCTAAAAATTGTGATCCTAACTGCTTCTGCCTCCCTATTTGCTGGCCACTGCTCTTGTTTTTCCTTCGGAGCCTTGAATTGAACCCAAGGGTGATTTACCACTGAGTAACACTCCCAGTCCTTTTTCTTTACTTTTTATTTAGAGACAGTGCTCCCTAAATTGTTCAGACCGGCCTCAAACTTGACATCCTCCTGCCCCAGCCTCCCCATTCATTGGTATTACAGGCCTGCCCCACTGTGCCCAGATAAGATTATGTTTTGAACAGTATTAAATTGAGAAAAGTTTCATGATGTAAGATGTGGACAATGCAAAACTATAGCATGTGAAAAAATATATATGGAAAAAAGATGGGAAGAGGCCTGTTCAGTGGTGCAAGTTTATAATCTCAGCTACCCCAGGGATTAAGGCAGAAGGATTGTAATTTCCAAGCAGCCTCTGAAAGGAGACCCTGACTCAAAATGAAAATAAATAGCTGGTGATGTAGCTCAATGGTAAAGTTCTTGGATTAAATTTTCAGTGCCAAAAAAAAAAAGGACTAGAAGAAAATGTATAAAGTTAATTGTTAATAAGTTGATTTATATTTCTATGAGTATGAGTGTGTGTGTGTGTGTGTGTGTGTGTGTGTATTTTTTTTTTTTTTTTTTTTGTAACAGGAATTGAACCCAGGGGTGCTTAACAACTGAGCCGTATCTCCAGGCCTTTTTAAATATTTTATTAGGGACAGGGTCTTGCTGCGTTTCTTGGGGCCTCACCAAGTTGCTGAGGCTAACTTTGAACTTGTGATCCTCCTGCCTCAGCCTCCCAAGCCACTGGGATTACAGGCGTGTGCCACCATGCCCATCTGAGTATGAGTATATTTTTTATTTTTTATTTTTTTAAATTCATTTTTATTGTAAACAAATGGGATACATCTTGTTTCTCTGTTTGTACATGAAGTAGAGGCATACCATTTGTGTAATCATACATTTACCTAGGGTAATAGTTTTTGATTCATTCTGTTATTTTTTTCTCCCCCCTACCCCTCCCACCCCTCTTATCCCTCTGTAGGAGTATATTTCTATAAACACTATTAAATTTATAATAGATATGAAAAACTACACTGATCTGGAAAGTCAGAACTCTGGTCTAGCTGGGTGTGGTGCATACTCCTGTAATCCCAGAAACTTGGGAAGCTGAGGCAGAAGGATCAAAAATTCAAGGGTAGCCTCAGCAATTTAGTGAGACCCCATTTCAAAATTAAAAGAGGCTTGGGGGTGTAATTTATTGGTAAAGTGCCCAGGGTTCAATCCCCAGTACTGCAAAAAATAATATATAGAGACTGACTTCAAATATTCTGCCAGTATGGTATCAATGGAAAGAGTGCAGAATTCTGAAATCACACCATATGAAATTCCCACTAGAGCTCCACCCTATAACTGGTATATACCTCTGAGCACATTATCAAGTGTCTCTTGGCTTTGTATGTATAAGCTGCTCTTCATTGAAACTTCACCATATGAGAAGCTACGTGCTTTCACCTATTATGTAGTCCCCCTTAACCTTGGTTTTGCTCTGCAAGGTTTCAGTTGTTATGACCACCTGTTCTGAAAATATTAAATGGAAAATGCCAGAAACAATTTATAAGTTTTAAATTTGCATGCTATTCTGAGGTTTGTGATGAAATCTTGTGCCGTCCTTCCTTGTCCTGCACTTGATGTGAATCATCCCTTTATCCAGCCTAGGGAAGTCCAGTACAGGCTGTCCCCATTGTTAGTCACTTAGTAGTAGTTTAGGTTATCATAACCAGATTGACAGTTGTGATATTCAAGTCTTTGAATATTGGGTTTAGTATTCTCTGTGGTTTCAGGGCTCCATTGGGGGGTCTTGGAACAGATCTCCTGAAGATAAGGGAAGACTTTAATATAATTTAATCCTTATAATAATCTTTGAGATAGGAATTTTTATCCCCATTACATATTTCCCCATTTTGTAGAATAATCTTTCACAGATTAGTATATTTGGTAGGAGGTGAAGTTAGCATTTGCACCCAGATTGAGTTCAAAGCACAAGCTCTTTACTATTCCATGAAACTGGGAAACCCATACAATAAGATTAGTGCCACCTACCTTTCAGAAATAGATAAATGCCAGGCACAGGTGGCTGGTCACTGAAGTTTCCCCTTTTGTTACTGGTCTTGAACAAATTTATCTTCATGTGGATCATTCCTGATTTTGTGTACATGCCTCGATTTTTTTCACATACATATTGTCACAATATCTGTACAGCATATATTCAAAATTGGCAAATTTAATCTATGCTCAGTGATGCACATCTGTCATTCCAATGACTTGGGAAGCTGAGGCAGAAAGACCTCAAGTTTGAGGACAGCCTCAGCAACTTAGTAAGACCCTGTCTCGAGATTTAAAAAAAAAAAAAAAAAAAGGACTGGGGATGTAGCTCTGGGTTCACTTCCCAATACCACAAAAAAAAAAAAAAAAAAGAAAAAAAAGAAAGTCTGTCCTTAGGCACTCCGAACAAAGTGGGAACATAAAATGAGCAGTAGACATGTAATATTAAACGGAGGTTGCCATGACTGGGCATATGGTAGGTTGGGAAAGAGATTGGTCAGGAAGACATAATTGATCCTAATAAGACTGGCCCAAACACCATGAAGCAAAGCTGAAAGAATTGAAGGGAAAAATAGACAACAATAATACTGGTTAAGTATTCTATATCTGAAATGTTTGGGACAAAAGGGGTTTAGGATTTCATGTTTTGGAACATTTGCATATACATAATGAGATATTTTAGGGCTGGGACTCAAGACTAAACATGAAAATTTCTTTTAATATTTCATAAATGCCTTATACACAAAGCCCAAAGGTAATCTTATGAAGTATTTTTAGTGTACCTGCATTTTGGGGGTGGGGCAGTACCGGGAATTGAACTCAGGGGCACTCAACCACTGAGCCACATCCCCAGCCCTATTTTGTATTTTATGTAGAGACAGGGTCTCACGGAGTTGCCTAGCACCTCACTGTTGCTGAGGCTGAACTCTCGATCCTCCTCCCTCAGCCTCCGGAGCCACTAGGATTTCCAGGCGTGCGCCACCACACCTGGTGTGTGTGTGCATTTTGACTGATCGCCTTTGGGCTATGTGTGTAAAGTGTATGTGAAATATAAACATGAGTCAGGTTGGGAGTTTCTTACTTGTGGCATCATATCAACTCTGAAAGCTTCTTGGATTTAGGAGGTTTCCAGGCCAGGTGTGCTTAATCTGTAGTTGATTTCTTTCTTTCTTCCCTGCTTCCCACCCTCTCTCTTTTGGTACTGGGGGTGGAACCCAGGGGTGCTCTACCACTAAGTTACATCCCCTTCCTTTTACTTTCAATTTTTGCCAAGTTGCTGAGGGCCTCACTGAATAACTGGGGCTGACCTCAAGTCTGTGGTCCTTCTGCCTCAGCTTCCCAAGTTGGGGCTGACCTCAAGTCTGTGGTCCTTCTGCCTCAGCTTCCCAAGTTGGGGCTGACCTCAAGTCTGTGGTCCTTCTGCCTCAGCTTCCCAAGTTTCTGGGACTCACAGGTATGTGCTACCATTTCTTTTTTATTTGTTTATTTACTTTTTTTCCTAACAGGGTTCTCACTACATTGTCCAGGCTGGCCTCAAACTCCTAGTCTCAAGCCATTCCTGGCTTGCCTCTGGAATTATAGTTGGGTTTCAGCACCCTGTGTTTTTATTGTTGTTGCTTTCTTTCTTTTTTTTTTTTTTTTTTTTTGGTGGTGCTGGGACTTGAACCCACGGCCTTGTGCTTGCAAGGCAAGCACTTTACCGACTGAGCTACCTCCCCAGTCCTTGTTGTTGCTTTTTGAAATGGGGAACTGAACCCAGGGATGCTTTCCATTGAGTTACAACCCTAGCTCTTTTTTTTTTTTTTTTTTTTTTTTTTTTTTTGGACTAAGTTGCTTAGGGCCTTGAACTTGTGATCCTTCTGCCTCAGCCTCCTGAGTTGCTGGGATTACAGGCATGCACCACCATGCCCAGTTTCTTTGAAATCGTTTACAGTGTTAGCAAACTTTTACCTAGAGGAACCAAGAAAAACAGGGAAGACTCAAATTACTAAAAATAGAAGTGAAAGAGAAAACATCACAACTGACCTTATAGAATGAAAATGAATTATTAGAGAATATTATGAACACTTGTATGTCAAAAAATTAAACAACCTGGATAACATGTACAAATTCCTAGAAAGACACGAACTAGGAAAACTGACTTGAAGAAATAGAAAATCTCAACAGATCTGTAGCAGTAAACAGGTCGAATTAGTAATCCAAAAACTTCCTGCAAAGCAAAGTCCAGACCAATATGGCTTGTTGTAAATTCTACCAAACATTTAGATTTTTTTCTCCTGGTTCTGGGGATCATGCCAGGGCCTTGCACTTGCTAGCAAGTGCTCTACTACTGAGCTAAAACCTCAACCTTTCTACCAAACATTTAAAGAAGAATTATCATCGGGCATGATGGCACATGCCTGTAATCCCAGTGACTCAGGAGGTTGAGACAAAAGGAGCTCAAGTTTGAGGCGCTAAGCAACTGAGTGAGGCCCAGTCTCAAAAACCAAAAAGGGCTGGGGATGTAGCTCAGTGGTAAAGTGCCCCTGTGCTCAATTCCTGGTACAAAAAAAATTTTTAAAAATTGTCATCAGTCCTTGAATTACAGGCATGAGCCATCGTGCCTGTCTTTCACAGACTCTTATAAAAACGTAGGAGTATGTACTTTGTAATTTATTCTATGATGCTTTTATTACCTAGATACTAAAACCAGACATTAACATCACCAGAAAAGAAAACTACAATCCAGGCATGGTGGTGCAGGTTTGTAAGCCCAGCTGCTCAGGAAACTCAGACAGAAGGGTCTTAAGTTTGAGACCAGCTTTGGCAATTTAGTTGAAAGACTGTCTCAAAATCCATAAAAAGGGCTGGTGATATAATTCAGTAGTAGAGCACTCCTGGGCTCAATCCCCAGTACCGCCAAAACAAAACAAAACAAACTAAATAAATGAAACTTTATCCCGTGGTTATGAATTAGAAGGCTTAGCCTTGTTAAGATGATAGTATTCCCCAAGTTGACCTATAAATTTAAAGCAATCTCTATCAAAATCCCAGCTGGATTCTTTTTTTTTTTTTTTTTGAGAAATGCTTTAATTAACAAGTATAAAATTTTTTTAAAAATTATTTAATTTTTAATTTTTTACAGACTGCATTTTGATTCATTGTACACAAATGGGGTACATCATTTCGTTTCTATGGTTGTACAGGATGTTGATTCATACCATTCCTATAATCATACATGTACATAGGGTAATGATGTCTGTCTCATTCCACCATTTTTCATACCCCCTCATTTCCTTCTACATAATCTAAAGTTCCTCCATTCTTCTTTCATTCCCCACACCCCCACCGCCATTATATATTATTCTCCACTTATCAGGGAAAACATTTGGCCTTTGTTTTTTTGGTATTGACTTATTTCACTTAGCATGATCTTCTCCAATTCCATCCATTTATTTGCAAATACCATAATATTATTATTCTTTATGGCTGAGTAATATTCCATTGTGTCTATATACCACAGTTTCTTTATCCATTCATCTGCTGAAGGGCATCTAGGTTGGTTCCACAATCTAGCTATTGTGAACTGAACTGCTATAAACATTCATGTGACTGCGTTACTGTAGTATGCTGATTTTAAGTTCTTTGGGTATAAACCGAGGAGCGGGATAACTGGGTCAAAAGGTGGGTCCATTCCAAGTTTTTTGAGGATTCTCCACACTGCTTTCCAGAGTGGCTGCACCAATTTGCAACTTCACCCCAGCTGGATTCTTTGCAGAAGTTGAAGAGTTGAAGAGTTGATATCTAAAATTCCTACGAAAATTTGAGGGATGCCGAATAGACAAAATAATCTTGAAAAATAGAAGAACAGAGTTGAAGGACTCACACTCCCAATTTCAAAACTTATTACAAACTATAGTAATGAAGACAGAAGCGTGGTGTTGGCATATGCATAGACACCTGGATCATAGATGTGGGAGTCCAGAAGCAAACTCTCTGGCTTACAGTCAATTCATCTTCCTTCTTCCTTCCACACTGGGGTTTAAACTAGGACTTTGCACATGCTAGGCAAGTACTCTACCACTGAGCTACATCCCCCAACCCTATTCAATTCATTTTCAACAAGGGTTCCAAGACAAACTCAATAGGGTAAAGAATAGTCACTTTGTCACTTCAACAAATGATACCAAAGGATGATGTTAGACCCCGACCTCGGACCAAATACAAAAACTAACTCAAAATGAGTCACAGACTAAATATGAACCAAAACTATAAAACTCTTAGAAGAATATATAAGTGTATATTTTTGTGATCTTGGACTAGACTATGCTTTCTTAAATATAACACCAAAGAACAAGCAAAAAGAGAAAGAAAGAAAAGAAAAAATGACCAACATCAACACTAGTGACTTTTGTGCTGGGAGCTATGTTGCACACCTGTAATTTCAGCTACTCAGGAGGCTGAGGCAGGAGGATCACAAATTTGAGGCCAACCGGGGCACTTTAGGGAGACCTATCTCAATAGTATAAGGGCTGGGATGTAGCTCAGTGGTAAAGGACTAGCTTAGTGTGTGCAAAGCTCTGACATCAGTCCCCAGTACTGCAAAAAAAAAAAAAAAAAAAAAAAAAAAAAAAAAATCATTGAGAAAGTAAAAGGACAAAGTGAAAGAAAGCCTAGTAGAGTAGAGAAAGGAGGTGGGGGGCAGGAGGGAAAAGGGACAATGAACTGAAATTGATTTCCAAGCATGTCTTTGTTTGTCGGGATGAGCCCAAGTACTATGTCCATAAAGACCTAAAAAGAGAGAGAGAGAGAGAAAAGGACAGAATGAGAAATATTTTGCAAATTATATATCTGAAAAGGGGCTTTTATCTAGATTATGTGAAGAACCACCACAACTCAATAATGATAATAAAAAACAAATAACCCAATTTTAGAAATGAATGAGGGGTTAGGGGTGTAGCTCAGTGGTAGAGCACTTGCCTAGCATATTCAAGACCTTGTTCTGTCCCCACTGCTGCCAAAATAAAAAATAAAAATGAAAAAAGAAAGAGCAAAAGATCTGTATAGGTAAGCACGGGAAACGATATTCAAAGTCAGACTTCTGGAAAATGTAATCGAAATTTCAATGAGATACCACTTTACACTTACGGGGTGACTGTACTTAAAAAGACAGTTAAGCCAGCTTGGTGGCACATGCCTGCAATCCCAGTGACTCAGGAGGCTAAGGCAGGAGGAGTGCAAGTTTGAGGTCAACTTAGCAAGGCCCTAAGTAATTTAGCAAGACCCTGTCTCAAAATAAAAACATATTGGGGGCTGGGGAGATAGCTCAGTTGGTAGAGTGCTTGCCTTGTAAGCACAATGCCCTGGGTTCGATCCCCAGCACCCAAAAAACAAAACAAAACAAAACAAAACAAAAATACATATCACACAAAGGGATGGGGATGTAGCTCAGTGGTAAAATGCCCCTGGGTTCAATCCCCAGTATCAACAAATTAAAAAAAACTTTTTAAAGACAGGAATAAGTGTTGCTGAGGATGTAGAGAAATCAGAACCCTTAAGCATTTATGGTAGGAGTGCGAAATGATCCTGACGCTTGAGAAAATAGTAGTTTCTCAAAGTGTTAAACATAAAACCACCATAACATACATATCTAGACTAAAAATGTAAGAGAAATAAAAATATATTTCCATGAAAAAACTTGTGCAGGGCTGGGGATATAGTTCAGTTGGTAGAGTGCTTGCCTCACAAGCATAAGGCCCTGGGTTCAATCCCCAGCACCGCAAAAACAAAAACAAAACAAACTTGTGCACAAATTTCATAGCAACATTATTCATAATAGCCCCAGGTAGAAACAACTCAAATTTTCATCAACTGAAAAATAGATCAATAAAATATGCCAAATTCATATAATGGACTATTTATTGGTCATGAAAAAAATGAAATCCTGATGTATGCTGCAACACAGATGAACCTTGAAAACATGCTTAGTAATAGATTCCAGACACAAAAGGTTACTTATTGTATGATTCTATTTTTAGGAAATGTCTAAAATAGGCAAATCTATAGGCAGAAAGTCAGTTCGTGGTTGCCAAGCTTGAGGTGGGAGGCAGGGAAGGCTAATGAGAATGGGGGTTCTTTTGGGGATGATAAAATGTTCTAAACCAATTGTGGTGATGAATGCACAACTCTAAACATACTAAAAACTTTCATATTGTACAAATTGTATAGTATGTGACTTATTCAGTATTTTAAAAAGATTTACAAGTATGTTTTTTCAGGTATAAAACAATGTGAATATACTCAATGCCACGGAACTGTACACTTAAAAATGGTTAAAATGGTAGATTTGTTATGTCTATTTACCACAATTTTATGTATATATATGCATGTAGTACACACACACACATATATATATCACTATAATATGGAAGAAAACATAATAAAAATAATATCTATATAAATAAATGCTTTCTGATGGCAAATAGTAAAAGACAGAAAGAGGAACCAAAATCTGAAAAATATATCTGAGAATGGTTTCCTCTGAGTTTTCAGGTTATAAGGTAAGAGATGATTTTTTTTTCCTTTGTGAATTTTCTGAATGATATGTAGTGGATATGTGTTTCATTTACTTTGAAGAATCAAACATATACTTACTATAAAGGTGCATCTTTTGCTTCAAGGTTAAGGTGAGGAGGAATCAATGTACGTAGAAAAGTCCAAAGAGAACTGGTTGCACGTGGTAGCACATGCTTATAATCCCAGTGACTCTGGAGGTGGAGGCAGGATTACAAATTTGACTTAATGACACCTGTCTCAACATTTAAGAAAGGACTGGGACTATCAGTAACTCAGTGCTAAAGCACACTGGGTTCAATCCCCAGTAGTGCAAAAAAAAAAAAAAAAAAAAAGTTCAAGGAGGGAGACTTGGGAGACTTGGACCTATGTGTATATGTGTGTATGTATACACACGCACGCGCACACACACACACATATTTGAATTTATTTTAGTGTTGAGATTTGAACCTAGGGCCTTGCCCATGTTAAGCAAGCATCTACCATTGAGCTACATCCCCAGCCTGGGCATCCCAAAGTTAAGAAGTCAGGGAAATGAGAACTAGCAAGGGGGTCTGAGAAGGAATAGCTAGTGAAGCAGCGGACAAGGTGGTGACTTGAATGACAAATACACAAAGTGTTTCAGGGATGAGGGAGTGATCAACACCTCCAATGCTGCTGGTAGGTCAAGTTGTATGAGAACTAGATCTGACTTCTGGATGCACTGGTGAACTTGACAAGAGGAGTTTCAAGGGATCAGCAAGGGTGACCCTGACTGCATGGGGTTCAAGGACACGGCTATGGACCACAGTTTAACTGACATCAATAATTGATAATTAAAAGAAAATAATCTCTGATTTTGTCTTTCCATTAGGAACTGTAATTTAAGATAATCAATTCAATTCCAGTGATTAGAAACTTAACAGGATAATGCAGAAATTGAACATTATTTTGTAAACCTTAACAAATTATTGATTCAGGCAAGGATTGTTAGTTTAAAACCAGGCAAATGAGCAGGTGGGGAATTGGACATTTATGTAATGCTAAAGTAACAATGCAGAAATTACTTTCTAATTACAAGGGAGAATACAATTTGCAGTAGGGGGACTAGGCTGTCCTCAGACCTGAACCAGTGGCCTAAGGTGTTGTCACAATTGTTTTATTTTTTTATTTTACTTTTTGTGGTACTGGGGATTAGATCTAGGAGCACTTATCACTGAGATACATCCCTACTGCTTTTAGGTTTTTATTTTGAGACAGTAAGTCACTAAATTGCCGAGGGTCTCACAAAATTTCTGAGGTGGGCCTTGAATTTAAGACTGTCCTGTCTTGGTCTTCTAAGTCACTGACATTCAGGCATGTCCACCCTGCCCAACGAAATATTGTGTTTTGAGTGAGTTGCAATATGAAATGCACAGCATCATTTACCATCTATGCTATGGTCTGAACGTAGGAGTCCTTGACTCCAAGTTCATATATTGAAACCTAACTCCCAGGCGATGGTCTTAGGAGGTGGGGACTTGGGGAAGTGTTTAAGTAATGAAGGCTCTGTCCTCAAGAATGGGATTGTTAAAGACCAGGGGTAGCGTCACATGCCTGTAATCTACCACAGCTCGGAAGGCTGAGGTAGAAGGATTGCCAAGTTCAAATTGCTTAGCAAGGCCCTAAGCAATTTAGTGAGACCCTGTCTCAAAAAATTAAAATAGAACTGGGGATGTGACTCAGTGGTTAAGTCCCCCTGGGTTCAATCACCTGTACCAAACCAAACAGAAAAACATCTAATCAAGTCCTTTCAATAAATTAGTGTCATGAAGAAGGAGACAATGCTAGAAGACCAGGTGCTATAGGTTGGATACTGATATGAACATTTCTGGGATCACTGGGAAAAATCGAATATGGTATAAATGTTAGATCATATAACACTTGAAAATTTCTGATTTGAAAATGGGGAGATGATTGATGAAAAGAAGTTATAAAAGGGTATTACAATATAATCTCATTGATTTTAAAAATCCCATGCATGCTTGGGGATATAGATCAGTGGTAGAGTGCTTGCCTAGCAGGTGTGAGGCCCTGGGTTTGATCTCCAGCAGCAGCCCCCACCAAATCCTATTAATTTAATAATACCAATATATAAATGATCCAGTTGTTACTGAAGTACTAAGTTATTAACATTGATATTCTCAGCATGGCAAGGATTTTATACTTTCATTTTATTATTTTTGCTCATCTAATTTTCTAATTTTCTACAGCGTTTGTGTATTGCTTCTGAGAAAAAAACAGGTTATTTAAAAATATAATATAAAATTATAAATAAAAACCTGAGAAAGAGAAAAATAAGAGAATGAGAGGAGAGGACTGAATATTATTCTTTTGAGGAATTTTGTAGTAAAGGAGAACAGAATGAGGCCAAAACTAAAAGAGGATGAGGGGGTCAAGTGAATCTTCCTTCCTTTCTTTTTGTAGTACTAGGGATTGGGCGCATGCTAGGCAAGTGCTCTACCACTGAGCCCTTTTTTATTTTTTATTTTCAGGCACTGTCTTTTTTTTTTTTTTTTTTTTTTTTTTGGTACTGGGGATTGAGCCCAGGGGCACTTAACCACTGAGCCAAATCCCCAGGCCTTTTTATATTTTATTTAGAGACAGGATGTTGCTAAATTGCTTAGGGCATTGCTAAATTGTTGAGGCTGGCTTTGAACTCTCGATCCTCCTGCCTCAGCCTCCCAAGTCACTGGGATTACAGGTATGTGCCACTGCGCCCAGCACAATGTCTAAATTGTCCAGGCTGACCTAGAACTTGTGATCCTCCTGTCTCAGCCTCCTGAGTAGCATACACCAAAGCTCCAGACAAATTTTTAAGATAAAAAGAAATAACATTATTATTTTGTGTTGATCAGAATGGAAAAAATAGATGATAAAGGAGAAAGAATAAGCGAGCATTGTGTCTCACACTTGAAGACCCAACTAACTCCAAAAGTTGGGGTGAGAGGATCATTTGAGTCCAGGAGTTCAAGTCTAGCCTGGGTAACTTAGTGAGACTCTGTCTCAAAATAAAAAATAAAAGGGGTGGGAATGTGGCTCAGTGGTAAAGTACCCATGGGTTTAATCCCCAGTACCAAAAGAAAAATAAAGAAAGAAAGAAAGAAAGAAAAGAAAAGAAAGGAAGGAAGGATTTCTAAGGCAATACTTTTAGCAGGAAAGAGTAATTTGTCTTTGAGGATAGGAGTGTGGATAGTTGGTTGCAATACTTCCAGTTATATATGTTTATGAGAAACGTTTCAAACAAGGCACTGAGGCCGGGCACAGTGATGCACACCTGTAATCCCAAAGATTTAGAAGTCTGAGGCAGGAGGATTGCAAATTCGAGGCCAACCTGGGCAATTTAGCAGTGTCTCAAAATAAAATAAAAAGGACTGGGGATGTAACTCAATGATTGAGTACCCCTGAGTTCCATCCTCAGTACTACACACACAAGCAAAAGGCACTGAAAAGTTGAATGTAAAAAGAAAATACTAAGGAAAAGAAATCTGGTGTAATTATATTAATATCATGCACACTATCCTTTAAGCAAAAAGCATTACTATAGGAAAAAGGATCTTATATATATATCAATAAAATGTTCAAAGAGAATATAAAAATTCTAAAGTATATGTAATATGGTGAATATAGAGGGAAAATTGACAGAATAATCAGGAGAAATTCAGGAATTTACCATCCGGATGGGGATTAAACATCTCTGCTCTGGTGTGGCTAAGTGTCCCACAAGTCCATATATTAAAAACTTGGTCCTTAGCCTATGGTGCTATTGGAGGTGGTGGAAGCTTTGAGAACTGAGACTTAGTGGGATGGTTTAGGTCATTGGGGACAAGCCATTGAAGGGGATTTGGGGACACTAGGCTCCTCCTTGCTTTTTTTTTTTTTTTTTTCATCTAGCTATGAAGTGAGTGGATTTACTTTGCCACATGCTTCTGGCATGATGTGCCACCACACCCCCAAAATCAACCTGATCAACTGATCATGGACTGAAACTTCTAAAACTGTGAATCAAAAGAAACGTTTTCTTTTGTAAATTGGTTATCTCAAGTATTTGTAACAGTCATGGAAAGCTGACTAACAAGCTGGGCATGGTGGCACTCACCTGTAATCCCAGCAACTAGGGAGGCTGAAGCAGAAGGATCGCAATATGAGGCCAGCATCAGCAAATTAGTGAGGCTCTAAGCAATTGAGCAAGACCCTGTCTTAAAATAAAAAAAATAAAAAGGGATGGGATGTGTCTCAGTGGTAAAGCACCCCTGGGTTCTATCCCCAGTACTTCTACTCCCCCAAAAAAAGTTGTCTAACACACTGTCAGTAATTCAGATCAAACAGACTGGTAATTTACCAGGGCACAGAAGATTTAGATTTGAGCAACACAATTAACTACCTTCATCTATTGAATTTATATAGAACCCTGCAGTCACCAATTTTGAGAGCACACATTTTTTTTTTTCAAACACCCTCATGGGATATTTTTAAAACACTGACCACTTACTCGGCCACAAACATGCTTCAGTAAATAATCGATATCACCCAAACCACATTCTCTGACCACAATGTAATTAAGTAAGAAATCAAAATATTAAGGGCTGGGGAGATAGCTCAGTCGGTAGAGTGCTTGCCTTGCAAGCACAAGGCCCTGGGTTCGATCCCCAGCACTGCAAAAAAAAAAAAAAAAAAAAAAAAAAAAAAATTAAAGCCCACCCTCTTAGATCTTAGACACACAAAAAACTCAAATATGACCACTGATATCCATACCAAGAATTGGAGGGCAGTATCTAAAAAGGAGAGGGTGAAGATTCATGACAAAGAGTACCCCAAAGGTCTGCAGGACATTCTAGGCCATACAGGCCAGTGCATATACACATGTACATCCGCACACACACTGTCATCCCAATTCCCCCTAAACTGACCCCACTGAATATGATCCAACAACTTCAAAGGCAACTACAACTTCTTTTATTCCCACAGAAAAAAGAAATCCAAACTCATGTCCAGTAGTATCCAGAGGCAACATCCTGACATAGCTATTCCCCAAGTACAAAATCTCCAGGGATGTGTAGTCTTCTAGTTCAGGCTAGGTCTTGTTTTGGTTTTGTCATCAGTGAACCAAATAATACATATAACTGCCACCTGCTGCTACCTTATGCATATTTGGGCTTGCTCCCATGAAGCAAAGCCTCAAATTGTGGAAGGATCAGGACAGATTCATGAACACTGGTGTTTTTTGCAGGTGCAGGACCTACTCTCTTTTGAGCATCTGTGTTCATTGCATTTCATTCTGTTCACAGGGAAGAACTTCAGTGCGAGGATCTTAGCCATAATTTTCTTCCCTCTCTCTCTTGTGATTTAAAAATTTGTCAAGTTGTATAATCTGTTTTTTAATTATTTGTACATCCCCTAGAATTTTGCTGAACAAGGCATGTTCATCTAACTTTATTGATTCATTGAATTTTTTCTAATATCAAATGTTCCCAAATATCCATGCATATAGAAAGCATCAATTGTAAGATACATTTCCTTGTATATTTACTAACCATAATAATTTCCCAATTTTAATTGATTAGCAATACCTACCATTAATCACTATACCTACTATTAATCACTATGCAATAGTGGGAAAGAAAAAGACAATTACAATGTTTACCATTAAGAAAAGGGATGCCGGACTGGGGAGATAGCTCAGTTGGTAGAGTGCATGCCTAACATGCACAAGGCCCTGGGTTCAATCCCCAGCACCACCCAAAACAAACAAACAAACAAACAAACAGAAAAGAAAAGGGATGCCTCTAGGGAAGCATACTGGCCATTGGCCCAGGGGCTGTGCTGCATCTTGTTGGAAAAGTCTATACAGATAAATGACCAAACCAGCGAATCCTGTGGGCATGATTGTGTAACTTACTTCCTGGACAATGAGCTCCTTGGTTCCTCTGATCTGCCTGCTTAGAGCACTTCCTTTGTATAACAAGCATCCTTCAGAACTCCACAGAAGAGTAGTGGGTAAGGTTTCCTACAGGGAGCTGTTCAGGGCAGCCATGTACTTCCTACTGTTTCTGGCGTACATTGTATGTGAGTTTGGGAGTGAGTGCTCCTGCAGCCTTGGCTCAAGAAAATCTCAGGTCTCTGTTTGCCAGCATTATATTTTTTTTTCTGTTATTGCAATTCCTAAGAGATATTGACAGCTGAGCTTTTCATTTGGGAGATCTCTGCTAAAAAAAGTCCAAACTAGGAATATTGTCTTTGTTAATTCCTAGGCCTGGTAAACATTCAGAGCTGAGCTTGTGTAGGGGGTTCTGCTCATTCATCCCAATTCCTCTCCCACCGAGGGCCTCAGTCTTATGGTGCGTATAATATATATCAGAGATGGAGGTGTCTAATTGGAACCTGTCTTCTTTAAGCTGTTTTGGAAGGTTAACACTCCATCCTTGCTACATTTTCTAACTATTGGTAGATTTTTGTTAAAGGGGAAGCAATTGCACATTTGTCCAGCAGAGGGGGCTCAATGGGAGATAGAGACCAGAGGTTCATTCGTTGCTTGGTTGGTTGGTCCCTTTTTTCTTTTTCTTCACAATACTGGGGATTGAACCCAGAGCGCTTTACCACTGAACTTCAACTCCAGTCATTTTCAGTCTTTATTTTGACACAGGGTCTTGCTAAATCACCCAGGCTTGCCTTGAACTTGGGATCCTTCTGCTTCAGCTTCCTGTCTCTGGGATTACAGAGGCACCCTACCAACCCTGGCTTGAGGTTTAGTTTTTAAAACAAAAGTCACTTCTCTTACATATCACTTTTCTTTTTTAGTTGTAGACAGACATACCTTTATTTTGTTTATTTATTTTTATGTGGTGCCTCACACATGCTAGGCAAGTGCTCTACCCCTGAACCAGGGGTCACAGCCCACTTACCCATTACTTTTAATCCTAGGAAACCATTGGAGTTCTGCTTTCTAAATACATCCAGGACCTGATCGCCTCTCCAACCTCCAGCCTCATGGCTCCTGCCTGCACCCCTTCATTTTCTCACGTGGCTAACCCCAGAGACCTTCCATGGACTGCCAGAATTTTACTAACTTCCTTCTCATCCATCTTCAATTGAGCAGCCAGAGAGATCCCTTTAAGATATAAATATATCACTCTGGTGCTTAAAGTCCTGAAATGGCCTCCCATTTCTCTAGGAGTAAAAGTCAAAATCGTCCTTGCTCCCCATTGCCTCTTGACCTCGCCTTAGACTTTCCCCTGGATACTCTGCTCCTGCCCCCCCCACCTGGAATAGGACACCCCTGACCTGTTCTTGCTCTTCCTCTTTATATCTGTGTGACTCACTGCCTGGTTGTTTTCACGTCTTGTTCCAATCTTGCCCTTTCCTTAAGGCCTGTCTAACCTCCATGTTTAAAATCGCCATTTCCCTACTCTCCCAAAACTTCTTACCCTGCTGTGTTATTTCCTCCAGAGCACTACACTTAGCACTTTTTAGCATACTGTTCTATTCCACTAAACAAACAAATGTCAGTATTTGTTCTGTGTTTTATTTATCCTTTTTATACCTTCTGCAATATAAGCTCCTTAAGGGATTGTTGTCTGTTTTGTTCTCTGTGCTTAAAAAAGTTCCTGGCACGTGGGTGCTTGCTCAGTAAATACCTATTGAATGAATGAATCAATACCCTCATTCCAACCCCTAAGAGCTTACAGCTTTCTAATCAATACTACTACCTTCTAATGAATACTAACTTCATTCTTGGGCATGGGGGAGGCTTTGACTTGAGAGTCTTCTCACCATCTGGTCCCACCTGCCTCCTAGATAGGTCTTGACTGTGTAGTACCATGACTTCTCCAGTTTTACCGCACCTCTCATTACCCCCGCCCTTGGTAAGCCTGCACTTCTACCGTGCTCCCCCCTGCCCAGGAGGCCTTTCCCCTCCAGGACTGCCTGGAAAACTCACGCACATCCTTCACAGTTCAGCTTGAATGTCACTTTCCCATGATGCCTTCGCCTCTTTCCCCAAATGTAGTCTCTTTTCCCACTACTGCTGTGGGACTTGGTGCACCCTTCTATTCCAGTACTCATTGTACTGAGTTGTAATCATGTACTTAAGTGTCAGAGTTGCTGCTCTCAAATGGTGATTCCTAGAGGTATTTACCCATTGTTCCCAGAGCATGTATGATGTTCAAGAAATGTGAGTGAGCTGGGCGCGGTGGCCCACACCTGTAATCCTAGTGACTCGGGAGACTGAGGTAGGAGGATGGCAAGTTCAAAGCCAGCCTCAGCAACTTAGTGAGGTCCTAAGCAACTTAGCAAGATCCTGTCCTAAGATAAAAAGGACTGGGGAAGTGGCTCAGTGGTTAAGCATCCTGGGGTTCAATCCTGGTACAAGAAAGAAAGAAACGGAAGGAAGGAAGGAAAAAAGGAAGGAAGGAAGGAAGGAAGGAAGGAAGGAAGGAAGGAAGGAAGGAAGGAAGGAGGGAGGAAAAGAAATGTGAGTGAGTTGTAGGGGATTGATCTTAGCCTGAAAGAGGGGGGCTTCTTGCCTGCACCTTCACAGAGCAATCTCTAGAGGGCAGTCTCACCCCATACTTGGCTCCTCTAGTCTCCACCCAAATTGCTTTTTTTATCCTAGCTGCTTGGATGGATGGATGGATGGATAGAAGGATGGATAGTTGGATGGGTGGACAAACAGTGGCAGTCCAGTGGGCACAGTCCAGATGAGCTCTGGAGTTGACAAACTGTGGGACTGGGGCATCTACTCAAGATGCCTTAAGCATTGGAGGCACTGCTGGCCCGGCTCTTAGACACAGAGCTTCAAAGCCAAGGGACTATGATTAAAACCTGGAGAAAGGTAATTTGTTTTAAAATGAAAAAAGAAAATTGCAATATGGAATTGTATGAATATTAAAATGAATAAGCACAGAACAAAATATCATCCAATCAACTGCAACTTGTATATAGTTTAAGTAGAAATTACATTTCATGTGGGATGTGAGAGCGTTTCAATATTTTTGACATGATGAGGGCACCTCTAAAGTGATGAGGGGCCCTTGTGGCCCTTGAAAAGGCTCTGAGAGGGAGTGAACAGGATGGAGTATAAAGTTGAGCTGCAGATTCCCCAGCAGAGGGCTCAAGGCACCGCTCATGATTAGCTTAAGCATGTGGTGGTGAGTCTGAGACTGTCATCCCCCTGTTCCTGCTGGAGCCGGGAACCAAGTCCAGGAGGCTGCCCTTGATCTCAAGGTAAGATGGGAGGGGAGAGGTATTTCATCCATTAAAGTTCCTGTGCTGGAGAGGCACTGAATGTCCTCTGGAACTCCTGGTTCAGGGAATGGAATGGAGAGGAGGTGAGAGCAGATTCAATGAAGTCTGAATTCAGTCACAACCAGTCAGGGACTCTAATGTACTGGTGCACATCCAGGGCGACTCCTGGGAAGAGTCAGTGTTTTGAGTGAACCTCGTGAAGTGAGTCAATGTGGCACAGGGAGCAGAGTAGGTGGAGCATCCTAAAAGAGTAGGAAAAAAGGAAAAAGAAAACAGAGGGCACGTGCTTCCAGACTTAGAGAATTCCTGGAGTGTTACTGTGTCCTGTTTACACATAAAGGAACTGAAGTTCAGAGGGTTGATCATGATAATAGCAAGGACCACTTACTGAGTGCCCACTGGAGCCAGACACTGTGTATTGTCTCATTTCATCTTCTCAGTAACCCTAATCAGAAGTCAACGTTATTAGGCTCATTTTACAGACAAGGAGACTGAGATTCAGAGAGTTAATCAAGTTATTGAATGAGAGTCAGGATTGAAGGACAAGGCTGTCTGACTTTGAACTCAGGGCTCCTAATTACATCATCATACCCTCTTTCAAAATGGCCTGCCAAATTTCACCGCACTGTTAAGTGGCCAGATGTTAGGCTTTATATATTTTAACTCATTTGACTGAAGTGGGGACTATAATGATCACCATAATTTTATGAATAGGGAAATCAAAGCCACGAGAAGTTAAGTAGCTTATCTAAGGTTGACACCAGACAGTCTGGTTCCAGGGTCTGGGCTCTTGACCAGGATGACTTATTACTAGTCTATCTACTCTATGGAAAGAAGAGGTAAAACTTGGAAGAAAATTCAACTAAGGTTCATAGTATTTCCTCTGATGTTTCCTCAGGAGAAATTCAATGTTGAGTGAATGCCGACAGCATCATAGAACATTTAAAAATGTTTTGTTTTATTTTTTCAATTTTTTGGTCTGTGTTGGGGATTGAACCAGGACCTCATGCAGGCTAGGCAGGTGTCTGACCACTGAACTACACTCCCAGCCTACTTAAAAGATATTTTGTCAAAGTGTTTTTGCAAATAATGGTTCCTTTTTTTCTGTGACCAGCACCACTGGTCTGCTAGACTGCTGTTCAGTCCTCCAGTTAGGATTAGTAACCACTTTGTTGAGAAAGAGATGAGTGAGGGCCAATGTGGAGTTGGTCAGAAATTAGATGAAGTGATGGAAAGATCACCTAGGACTCTGGTCCCTAAAAGAATTCAAGGTTTTTGGGACCAGTTCTAGGATAGGCTTGTGGAAGTAGAATCAGCCTTTAGAGAAAGGAAACCTGTAAGGGGACACATTTATAATTAAGCACATGAACTCTGAAATTGAACTACCTGAAATTGAACTCTAACTCTATAACTATATGACCTTGAGTAATTGACTCAACCTCCAAACCTTGGTGTTCCATCTGTTTAATGGATGTATTAATTATGCCTTTCATGTTTACTCATAATTCCGTGATTAATATTTGTTACAGGGACCAAAATGACCAAATACAAAGTAACTAGGCCCCCAAGCACTTAATGTCTATTATTTTATCCAAATTAAAGGATACGTTATGCTTCAAATTTTAAGACAGTAGATCTTGTTAAATGTTCTTCCCACAATAAAAAAAGTTAACTCAGAAAAACAATAATACAAGAAAAGGAGGTTTTATGTAGTAGTTGGGGAAATAACAGCAAAAATAATCCTGTTGTTCAGGATGAATTAAGAGAGACTGAAGTTGGCTACGGAAGAATTTCCCAACCACAAAGGGTGTGGAACCTTGAGCGCATTGTGAAAGCTCACTCTCTTCCCAAGAGAGGGTTTCATCTGGGGTAGAGTCATTGCTGGAGGAGGGTCCTGGGTGAGATGCCCTGGCCACCGGCTGGTCTGTTTACCTTCTTGTGTTCATGACAGTCGATGAACACTGCCAGATAGAGCGCCTACATTCCCAAGACCTCCACTTACAGTTGTTTCCTAGATTTGAGTACATTTGTTTTAAATACATCGCTTGGACTTGACTCAGCTCTCCCCACTGGTTAACACAAACAGTTGCTTCTCTGGCTGAACAGGAGCTGACTGCAAAAAACCCTGGAAGGAAGGAAGGAAGGAAGAAAACAAGAGAGGTGGGGCTCAGTGAGGCAGCAGATATGACTTGGCTGGTGGTAGGGGATGGGATTTTCTTTGAGAGGATATGTCCTGCCTGAGGGTAAGCTGGAAGTCCAGAAAACTGGCAAAGAAAGAGTTACTGAACATCAGCCGAGGAGATGGCAGGTGGTGAGGGAGGCTCTGGCAAAGCAATTCTTATCTTCAGGGAAGTGTTAAGAGTCATTGTCACTTGCAGGGAATTTCCTGGACTATGAACTTTATTGCAGAGAGGACAAAATGGATGAGTGGGTGCAAGTTAGCCTCAAGCTCCACCCCATCCCTCCCATTCCTCCATAGCTGGGATCTCCATTTCCCCAAATGGCATATTGCTAACCTCTGCACGCTGATCCAGACTGGCCTCCAGTAGCTGTGCAACCTCCAGTGAGTCCCCAGCCTTGCTCAGCTGTCGCTCCCTCATCTATAAAAGGGGGTAATACTTATAGTAAGTGCTCAATATATATTGGGTTTAAATAATCATTGATAATTCTGGGGGCCAGAAATTTATATCGAGGAAATGGGACACAGAACAAAGTTTGTTCCTATTTTTGGGAGATGGTTAGAGGAACAAGACAGGCAAACATTGAAAGAGAAATAAATACTGCTGGGTTTGTTGGCTCAGGCCTGTAATTCCAGTGATTCAGGAGGCTGAGGCAGGAAACTTGCAAGTTGAAGGCCCCCCTGGACAGCTTAGCGAGACTCTGTCTCAAAATAATAAAAAATGGGGCTGGGGAGATAGCTCAGTCGGTAGAGTGCTTGCCTTGCAAGCACAGAGCCCTGGGTTCGATCCCCAGCACCGCAAAAAAAAAAAAAAAAAAAAAAAAAAAAATGAAGGGCTGGGGATGTAACTCAGTGGTAAAGTCCTCCTCAGTTCAACCCTTAGTACCAAAATTAAATAAAAAATAAGCAATTGGTTGCCTTGACTAATCAATGATCATGAGCAAAATCACCAATCTTGGGAACAATGTCTAGTTATCCTTTGTGGTATATTTTGTCATCTTTTTGTATTGGTTTTCTCTTCCTGGTCTGTGTTGAGATGGTATTCAAATGAATGGGTCCCCAGGGCTCCACAGGCTGACAGCAGGAAGCAGGAGTTGGGTAACAGGGTGGCAGCAGGACATTCTGACCCCTCTGGCAGATCCTGGGTAATTGGCCATTTCATTATGAAAGCACGGAAGGGAATGGCAGAGACAGGGTTGTGCTGGTTGAAGACCAGGCCAGGGGCACTGAGTGCAGGCTGGGGCACACGTTTACCAGGCTGCTCTATGTTCAGGAGCCAGGGAAGGAAGCTTCCAAAGAGGAGGGGCTTACTTGTGACTTGAGATTATTGGCTCAAGCAAAAGTTAGAGGATTTAAAAAGGAGAAATGAATCAGCACCAAGAAGTGTCAAGGCAGAGAAAGCCCTGGGGAACCCACAGAGCAAAGAACACAGCCCAGAGAGCAGATGTGGAAGATGGATCAGCCCCTGACAACGGATGTGAAATGTTGACTCAGTGAAAAGAGCCTGGTGTTTGTACAGGCCAAATGAGTGCAGCAGCTTCCGAGGGAGGTGCCATAGAACGCCCCTCAGGTCTAGAGGTTGCCCTCTGCACATGCTCTCTGCCGCATCTATTTCCTACCACTCCGACACTAGACACGGTTCTGTTGGAGTAGAGGACTCAACACTTGACACGGTTCTGTTGATCATCCTCCCACTTGGGGACCATAGGTGTGGCATGTCTCCATGTGTAGTTGCTTTTTAATATTATAATCAATATATCATTAGAAACTTATTTGAAAAACATTGGGAAGGTTTTATTGTATTGGGACACAAAATAGTACACAACAAAAATTTAGTAGTAATACATAGATAATATATATGAAAATAAACAATTGTAGCTATGCTCAAGTTAAAAGGCGTCTGTGATTACTTTAGTATAATAATTTCTAAATATAGATGGATAAAGAGGAATTCCTCTGAGCTTGGATGCAGTGTTTAGCCTTTGTTGCTTTCCTAGTTTTAATAGTTGATTCTAGAGATACTTTATATAATAAAAATATTTAGTTTAGTTATAAATATAATTTGTTTTTTCTTTTTTTTTTTTTAATAATAGGCTTTTTTTTTTTTTTTTTTTTTTGCGGTGCTGGGGATCAAACCCAGGGCCTTGTGCTTGCAAGGCAAGCACTCTACCAACTGAGCTATCTCCCCAGCCCTTTTTTTCCTATGTTTAGTCTAATTCTTTGAGAATCAAAATAAGATTGTAGTCTTCCATTAAATGAAATAAAAGACTAAATATTAACTATAAATTGCTTTCTTTGCCCTTTATTAATAATAGTAAAAGCTTTTCACTGTTAAACACTGCGGTGGGGGTGGTTTCTCAGAAAATCTAGTGACATGTTTGTTCTGGAGGTTGAAGGTTGGCAGATCATGGTGTCCTCAATTTAGCCGGGAGGCAAGGTTGTTTTAATTTAGCTGGGGGACAAGGTTGTTGTAATCTAACTGGGAAATAAGGTTGTTTTGGTCTGAGCTGTCATACAGAGGGAATGTGTACTTTGAGAAGAAGCATAGATTGTACTTTTGAAGGTTTTTGCTATTTTGAACTAACCATAACCAACCTGGTTACATCAATGACAACTTGCAGCTCCAGACCAGTCCTTTGCTGAAACATTTATCCAGTTGCCCACCATCCCATCCCTGTCTGCAAGCCCCTCAAACTGGACATGCTTAAAACTCGTACTCTAAAATCTCTTCCCATAGTGTCTATGTTGGTTGTCTGAGTCAGAATCCTAGTCTTTTTTTTTTTTTTTTTTTGAGATGGGATTCTCGCTAAGTTGCCCAGGTAGTTTCAAACTCTTGGGCCCAACTGATCCTTTTGTGTGAGCTGAGATTACAGGCAACTGGAGAGGCTGAGGCAGGAGGCTCATAAGTTCAAGGACAGCGTGGGCAACTTAGTGAGACCCTGTCTCAAAATTAAAAAAAACGACTGGGGATATAGCTGTGGTAGAGTGTTCCTGGGTCAGGGAAAGAGTATATGTCAAAACATGTGAGTAGGTTAAGTATTTCCTCCCCCAAATACTGGGGATTGAGCCCAGGGGCACTCTACCACTGAGCTACATCCTCAACACTTTTATTTCTTATTTTGATACTGGATCTTGCTAAATTGCTAAGGCTGGCCTCAAACTTGCCATCCTTCTTCTTCAGCTTTCCAAGGAACCGGGCTTACAGGCAAGCATCACATAGCAAGTTAAAGATCTTGAAGAAAAACACTTATCCTAGCTTACCCACACGGTTACTATAGTCAATGACAAGGGTCCTTTTAAGAGAGACACAAGGGAACTGTTGTTGTGGCTCAATGGTAGAGTGCTTGCCTAGTATGTGTGAGGCACTAGGTTTGATCCTCAGCACCACATAAAAATAAAGGTATAAAAAAATTATAAAAATACTTTTTAAAAATAGACACAGGAAGAGAGCACACACTGAGAAGAGGTGGTGACATTGTGACCACAGAAGCAAATTTTGGAGTGATGTCACAAATTAAGGAATGCTGATAGTCACCAAAAGAACAGGTTGTCCTGAACAGGGAGCCTTTCTCTTGCTGTGCCCCACTAGGGACACCACACTCTTATCTCACAGACATAATTCCCTCATCTCAATATGTTCTTTGAAGCAGTTCAAGGAGCATATTTTTAAATAAAACTTTTAAACTTTTTTTGAGATAATAGTAGATTTACATGCAGTTGTAAAAAGCAGTACCCATTAGTTTTCCCCAATGATAACATCTCTAAAAACTTGCCTATGATATCACAACAAGAGGTCAACATGGATACAGTTCATAACTCTTCAGATTTCTCCAGTTTACTTGTTCTTGTGTGTTTAGTTCTATGCAATTTGGTCACATCATAGTTTTGTGTAATCCAGATACAGAACAGTGCCATGTCCATGAGGATCCCTTGCACAGACCTCCTATAACCTCCCTTCTTGGCTTAAATCACTATTCTTTATTTCAGAAGTATTACATAAATGGAATATATGGTAAGCAATCTAAATGCTTGTTAAAGCATAATTCTCTGGAGATTTCAACCAAGTTCTAGCATGTAGCAATAGTTCCTTTTTTTTTTTTTTGGTACTGGGAGGATTGAACTCGGGGCACTTAACCAGTAAGCCACATCCCCAGCCCCTTTTTTTTATTTTGAGACAGGGTCTTGTTAAATTGCTTAGGGCCTAAGTTGCTGAGGCTGGCTTTGAACTTGTGGTCCTCCTGCTTCAGCCTCCCAAGCTGCTGGGATTACAGGTGTGCACCACCATGCCTGGCTCAATAATTCCTTTTTTATTGCTGAGTGGTAGTCCATCCTGTACCTTTTTACAGTGTTCTCTTCAATTTTCTAAAGAGGCGGCCAGTGTATACCTCCTGGCCATAGCTGATTCAATGAGAGAGCACTGGTCCACTCTAGTTGGGCCAATGAGTCCCTCCCTCAGAAAATCTAGAATTGGACTGAGAGATTCCCATTCTTTCAAAATCTGGCATTTTGGAGAACAGATAGGGTAGCTTAAAAATCCAGATCTATTAACAGAAACCATTCTACTTCATGTAGTGCAGGAGACCAAGAAAGTTGGCCTACACTGAAACAAAAGGAATCCAAGGTAGAGAGGCAGGATGAGAGATGTAAAGGGAAAACAAGTGTTACTTAGTGTTCCGGCCCCTATTGCTGGGAGTCTTCTAGGCTTGGATTCTGAACACTCCTTTATCATCACCACCATCTCCCCCATCTGCCCCTTGTTCATCTGGGCTTCTTTGATATGACTCAACTAGACTGGAGTCTTATTTACAATAGAAGTGAACTATTTAAAATATTCTATGGGGCAGATGGGAATGGGAAGGGTTGTAGATTGAGACAGACATTATCACCCTATACACATGTATGAAAAGAATTTAAAAAAATATTTAAGCCAAAAAAAGTTAATGAAAAGAAAAAAATAATGAAAGTTCAAAAAAATAAAAAATAAAATATTCTAGCCCTTAAAAATCCTTTGTATTCTGGGTCTGCTTCTTCCTTTTCTCTCTCCCACTTTGCAGAGACCACAGAGTATTCTTACCCTATCTGCCATCTCTGTCCCTCTACTTCTTCCAAAGCACACTTCTGTAAGAAGGTATTAACTTAGAGTCAACCTGTATCAACACTGAGGTCCCACAGCCCCTAAGTCCTCAGTTTGTAAAATGAATTCCCTTATCTTCAGATTCTTAAATTACTTTGATGTTGGTTATCTCTTTTCCCCATTAGATTGGGAGACCCCTGAAATCTTAAGACTCCTTCAGCAGTTTTGAAGTTCCCTAAGGGTAGAGATAATGTCTTCATTAATCTAGATCCCTCAAGAGAGGAACTTTTCTTTTTCCTCCTCCTCCTCTTCTTTTTTTTTTAATCCTGGCCTGATACTAGCTCTGCACACTGTGAGTGCTCAATAAATGTTGATTGGCTGAGTAAACAATAAACTTAGTTCCCTGTAGTGTCATATTCTTTCTTTCCACAGGGAGAAAGTAATAACATTAGGCAGAGCAGGCTGGATCTCTTAATGGGATTACCTGGGATTTGTGGGCCGATGATTCTTTCCCCTAACTTTATTGGGTACATCCATCTCCACAGAATAGATATTCCCAAACAGAAACCACTAATGCTGCTGGCCAAATGGTGGGCTACCACTGATTGCCCTGGTTCTGTTAATCTTGATTCTACTGCGACTGAAACTGCAGCCTGCTGCCAGCCCCAAATAGGAAGAACCTAAAATGGTTGTGGCAGTGGTTAAACTAAGAGTAATATGCCCAAGTTCAACAGTGTTGCCATGCATGTATAATCTTAGTAAGTTATTTAAAAAAATATTATTTTAGGCAGAAATCAGTGTTGTCTATCTTTATTTATTTGTAGTTTCTAGGGATTGAACCCCAGCTTCATGCATGCCAGGCAGACACTCTACCACTGAGCCACATCCCCAGTCCAGTAAGTTATTTTTTAAACTTTAGAAATGTAACAACTTGATGGGCTGGAGATGTGGTTCAATGGTAAAGTGCTAGCCTGGCATGCGTGAGGCTCTGGGTTCAATCCCCACCACTCTACACACACACACAACTTGAAAGATAATTCACGTAACATAAAATACATTTATTTAAAGTGCACAATTCAATGCTTTTTGGTATACTCAGAGCTGTCAATTTTACATTTTCTTTATTCCCAAAGGAAACACCATACCCATTAGTAGTAGTCACTCCCCATTTTCCCTTAACCCCAGGATACCATTAATCTATTTTATGTCTCTAGATTTGTCTATTCTGGACATTTAATATAAATAGAATTATACAATACGTACTTTTATGTGACTGGCATCTTTTACTTAGCACGTTTTCAAGGTTCATTCATGTTGTAGTAGATACCTGTACTTCATTCCTTTTTATTGCTAAAGAATATTCCATTGTTTAAATATACCACGTTTTGTTTATCAATTTATCAGCCAATGGACATTTGAGCTGTTTTAGTACTGGGAATTGAACCCAGAGGCAGTTCTACCACCGAACTACATGCCCAAGCATTTTTATTTTGAGATAGAGTCTCACTAAATTATTGAGGGCCTTGCTAAGTTCACCTTGAACTTGTTATCCTCCTGCCTCAGTCTCGACTGGGATTGCAGGTGTGCACCACCATGCCTGGCTTGTTTCCACTTTTGGCAAATTATTTCTCCATATTTCAATTTATTAATCAATAAAAATAAAAATTAATAACTGGCTAGGAAGATTATGTGAGGTACACAGGGGATATATGAAATATATTATAAACTATAAATTACTACATTAATGTAGACATCTGAATTATTTATGAAATTAGCTAAGGAGGGCACTGGGACCAGTGTAACTTTCCCGAGTTTATGGCCTATTATTGACTAACTTAGGGCAATTAGGTATCTTTTTGAGTTTCATCTCCAATGGAGTCCACTTTGGTTTTTTCCTAGGTAATGGGTTGCACATCTTAGCCCTGACCTGTTTCATCTCTACCTGTTGCTAGGAGACCAGGTTAGATAATGCTTAGCTCAGTGCAACCCACTGCCATGGTAGAAAATCACTCGAATGATATTTGAAATGTGACACTGTGGCAGTTGCATTTCATCCCACTTTTAGTGAGACCAGAGAAAAGGGGTTAAAAGCTATAGGTGTTCTTTAGGGCCTACGTTTATTAAGTATTTTGCCAACTCTTTCTGATGTAGGCTAGCTTTCTTTTACCACTTTCACATTCACATGTGCCAGGGTGACTTTCTACTGTTCATCAAGTAAGTATGCTGAGGGAATGCAAAAATATTTTAATAATAGACTGGGAGAAAATGAATTTGGAAGGAAAACCTGTTGCCATAATAACTAGATTTTTTAAAAAATTGGTTTAGATATAAATACTATTTGCTCCCATACCTTCCTGTTGTTTTTGCAGGTATTTCACAGCTATAAAACACGTGGGGGTAGAGAGGACAGCAGAAGGAGGCTGGGTTGGGCAGTGGATTATGTAAGAATGATTGTTTCCTTTACCACTAGTAGCTGCCTGGAGCATAATTTCCCTTCACAGCCTTGGTATGAGCAGCTGGGGATAATGAACAGTGGTTAAAAATGCTTTGTTCTACACCCAGCAAAAAAAGGATCATTTTGCCAAGTCTATGGAAGGGCTCCTGCTGCTGTTGATGATCACGGTAACCCTCAGGGTAGCAGGGGCAAAGGGTAGGTAATTCACCAGAAAGTGATATTCACTGATTTGGATTATGTGCACCACTGCTCCTCTCCATTCACGTGCTTAATTAAGAGCTGAGTAGTACAAAATAAATGAAACTGCAATTCTTCACTGGAACTATCTAGGAGCAACAGAAATTTTGCGGGGAGGAAGGGTATACTCCAGAAAAACTCCTTTATTTCCATATCCCCATTATATTTCTATTGTAGAGCCAGGGATGGGTTCATGTCACATCTGATTCTTAAGGGGACAAAAGGCTTAAGAGTGCAAGAGAATTCTTGCTGAAATGAAGATACAAGGTAGGTTGTATAGCTTCATTTTCATTTTATCAAGGAGAAATCAAACCAAGTAGCTGTGATTGGGACAATAGTTTGTCCAGGGCATGACTCCAATCATATCAGGAAAACCCCAGTAGGAATGCAGAGATAGAGTTGGCTCAACCTTATGCATTACATCATGTTTCACCTCATTCAAAAGTTTTTGTAAAAGTCTCTATAGTGACTAGCTGGTTGACTGCCTGGGAGTCATTTCCATTTGTTCAGTTCCCAAGAGGAGAGAAAATGGAACTGCTTTCTTATAGTTCAATTAGGCAAATCTGGATGGAGGGTATTGGACTTAGTTCACAAAGGATGCCAAATCCACAATGCTTTTCAAAAACTGCTGGAAAGTCAGAGCAAGAAGGCAGGGCCCCAGATTTCTCAAACTGATACTTTATTGCATCCCTCCCCACCTCAACATAACTGCCAGGACACTAACTGAACAGTTAAGATAGGTGAAGAGAAATCAATTGTGGGGTCTTCTACAATCCTTTTGTTTAACTCAAAAACTTAAAAATAAAAGACCATAAACTGAAGGTTTATTTTAAATTACCTAAATCCCTGGAAGAGTAATTTATTTTTAGCATTAAGATTAACAACAGTAGTCTCATTATTTGGACATCCATACTGAAACTCAACTCTTTAGAAGTTGTAAACCTACGTAGTTTCTAATGACTACTAATTAAAGAAAGACAATAATAAAGCAGGTATGGTGGAACACGCCTGTAATCCCAGTGACTCGGGAGACTGAGGCAGGAGAATCGGAAGTTCAAGGCCAGTCTGGGCAACTCAGCAAGGCACTGTCTCAAAATAAAAAGGGCTGTGGCTAGCTCAATAGTAGAGTGCCCCTGTGTTCAAGTCCAGTACCTAAAAGAAAGAAAGAGAAAAAAGGGCAACAATAAAAGTTAGGTGCATAGGAAAGATTAAAGAGCAGAAAATGCCAATCAGTTATATAGATAGGCTTTCTGTGATTGAAATAGTATTTCCTGTCCATGTTTCAGGAATAAAATGCTTCTTTTGGGAGTTAAAATATCTCTGGTATTCAAATTGAACATCTGAATTCTTGTTGTGCCATTTTTGGCTAGTTTAATGCAACCAGTTGGAGAAAGAGACCAGTTGGAGAAAGAGGCCTGAGGAGAAGGCCTTCAGAGTTAGTACTAAAGACTGAGGACAGATACACTCAAGGCCTAACCTTGAATGGCAATGGGAAAACTCGGAAAACAATCACTTAGTATCAATTCAGGCAGGGCAGCTCTTAACCTGGCACCCTTGTACAGAGGTCCCAAGGAAGAATGGGCACTATAGGTGAGAGGCTGATACAGCTAGAGTTATGTGACTTAGGTAGTCACTCACAAGAATGGAGGCAGAAGCTCTTAACACCATCCTGTATAATGAACATGGCTCCACCTTTACAGGCAGCAGGGCTAAGTAAATCCCTAATGATTTCAGGTTATGAAGTATCTTGATTCATATAACTCATAGTAGAAGCTATATGTTCTATTCTAAACTATGTACAGCACAGATCCAAAAGGCTGGGATGCTTAAAGAGAGTGGCAGAACACATGGTCTTCAAAGATCTGCTTCTCTCTTGCTGGGAAGATCTTGTCACAAATTGGACAATTCAAACAAAGGGTCTGCATTTGCTGCTGCTCCAAGGTATGATCACAGATTTCATCAGCGAAGTCTGATTTGCAGGTGAAGCATTTCTTGATGGAGAGCTGGGAGGAAGTACAAAGAAGTCAACAAAAATGTGGACTCTGTGTGGCAGAGACAGTTCCATCTTGTTTTTCATGTATCCTCAGTGCCTAGCATAATGATTAGCACATGACATAGTGAACGCATGAACAGATTCATATTTGGAGATACTCCCTGGGGTTTTCTCTAACTACAGGATTGAAAAGACCTAATACTGCTAAAGCAGTCAACATAGCTCCAGCCAAGAAGGTGCACTGGATGTGCCTTGTTTGGCTAGCTGCTTAGTTCACATCTCCCTAGTCATGCTACCAAACTTAACTCAGGTGGAGATCATGAACAGAATACTAATGGATGAACTGTGCTTTCTTTTCCCAACCTCCATAGGCTGCCTCAAATCATACTGATCCTACAGACCTCTGGAGTTACCAAAATGAACCACTCTCCCTATGGTCTTCCATAATTGGAGGAGGAAGGGACACATTTTCTTAAGGATTTGATATGAACAGCTCATGAAGCAAATACTTACCAGGTTAGGAGCAGAACTTTCTTGAATACCTGAGGAGAATAAAAAGATTTCCTTCAATAAAAAAAATCATTCCTTGATTCTCGGCTGTGTTCTACTAGAAATTTTCTGTAAAAGCCCTGTTTCTTTTCTCCTCACTGCCTCCGATTCTTTTTCTCATATACACCATTTATTTCTGAAAGAGGGGATCTATGTGAGGAAAAAATAATGAAATAATGGCATTTTCAATAACTATGTTTATATGTTATATAATCAGAAAAAAACAAATGTTTTTCAGAGTGGGAAAAACATTTTTACTTTTTTTTTGGTTACTGGGAATTCAATCTACAACCCTTATTTATTTATTTATTTATTTATTTATTTATTTATTTATTTATTTATTTATTTATTTTTGTGGTGCTGGGGATTGAACCTAGGGCCTTATGCTTTCCAGGCAAGCACTCTACCAACTGAGCTACATCCCCAGTCCCGCCCCCCCTTTTTTTTTTTTTAATTTTGAGACAGAATCTCACTAAATTGCCCAGGTTGAACTCAAATTTGTGATCCTCCAGACTCAGTCTCCTGAGTTGCTGAGATTGTAGGATTGTACTACCACAACTGGCTCTGTCAATTCTTTTGGATGTTATTGAAAATTTTTCTACATTCATTGCTTTCCTTCCTCTATTTGCTAATGTGATCATCTATACAGCACATAAGAAACTAATTTCATACGCTATTATCACCTCTTATATGCAGGTATTCATTAAAAACTTCCTGCGACAAGATGATTTGTCAGAATCCTGATTTCTACCCTCAGCCAATACAATGATGACCCATCTTTATTCTGTGCTTGATCAGCAACACCCACTTGAATTCTCCTGCTACATACTTTTCATTGAAATTCAAGGCACTGAGCAGGGAATCTGGTGCCTCAAACTCAGCATAACCAAAGTCTTTAACCTCTCTGGATTGCTGGTTTCATGTAGTAAACATACTGCATGGATATTTAATCCTCTAAAAATTCCTTAAAGGGGCTGGGCATAGTGGTGCACACCTTTAACCCCAACAACTCTGAAGGTTAAGGTGGGAGGAGCATAAGTTCTAAGCCAGTCTCAGTAACTTAGTGAGACCCTGTCTCAAAAAAAAAAAATATAAAGGGCTGGGGATATAGCTCAGTGGCAGAGTGCTCCTGGGTTCAGTCCTCAGCACTGAAAAAAAGATTCCTTGATGGACTCTTCCATCACAACATAGGCAGGTTCCCTAGAAAAGAATGTTGGGTGGTGATTTAGGAAGGCAGCTCCAGTAGATACTGGATTCCCAAGCAGACAGTGGAGCATTGGGAAGGATGGAGCAGTCAACTGAAGGGGCCTTATACACGTCATCATCATTACTACTATGCCAACCAGTGGAAACATCTCTTGCCAGGTCATCTGTCTCATCAGTCCAGCTGACTGATCTGGAGACACAGGTGCTTCCTCTACCAGTCCCCCTTCATCCCTAGCCAGAAAGTCCATTAGATAAATAGTCCTTTGCTTCCTTTTTATTCTTTTTTTGCTGAGGTTACCATGTTGGGAGAAGGAGAGATAATGCAAAGATGCTTAAAAATATTTTTAAGCAAAAAATAAACCTGTTCTTCATCTACTGCAAAGATTTGGTTGTTACTTTTAAGATAACATTACTGCTTTAAATTGTACAACAAAGTCTTGCATTACCTTTGGAAAAAAAAGAGAAAAGCTCCCTGTTTGGCAGGAACATGTTACCCCAAGTTCCTGTGTAACTACTGGTTTTCACCCCTATTTCCTGTCCTACCATTCAGGAGTCTCAATGGAGCATACTCCTGCTCCCCTTGATTGGGACATCAGTGGGCTACCATAACTGCCAGTTTCTGGGCAGCATAACCTGCTTTCCAAACCTTAATTAGTTTCCTCCACTTTGTATGTGTATATCTTCTACACAAAGACATTTCTCTGATTTATACATTTGGAATATAGCCGCGGGACTCAATTTGTGTCTGCTGCCTCTAGGCGAATGATCTGATTTGCGTCTTCTCAATTCAGATTTATTTCTCAATTAACACTTCTTGCCTGGCAATCTTTCTATTGGGTCCTCAGTTTCTGCCCAGCAAGTCTTAACAATGAGGTTGGTCTTAATTAGCATCTCAGGCAAAAAAAAAAAAAAAAAAAAATTAGTGGTGGGGGATGCAGGCAAGGATTTTCCAGTCAGAATGGCAAAATTGTCTTACCAGAATATGGGTTTCCATAGACAAGACCTGGATTTTGTCCGGCACATCCTTGATCTGAAGTAGGCACTTGACATGGCAAAGAGTCAAAATCCAGACCCATGTAACTCAGCAATCTGCTGTTCTCTCTCTTTAAGTGCTAGATAGAGAATTTAAGACATATTGAAAGAGAACAACAGAGAAAGGTCAGTCACCAGGAACTGACTAAAGTAGTTCTCAATTAACAATGTAGAATTGTGAAGCCCAATAAATGAGAATCCAGAATTCTTCAAAGGGGGAAGAACAGTTTCAATAGTCCAAAGATCAGGCCCTTTATATCTGAATTTGAATATATTTACTGAATTTCATTTATATTATTACAAGAAGAATTTTAAATCATTAATATATCCTGAAACTGAAAGAGGTGGTGCAAAAGTGTTTGGATACTTAATATAGAAGGAGCTATATTAAGATTGAAACTGTTATATTTTATATAAACATATATTAAAATTCCATTTTTCCCCCTCTGGGTGCAAAGATATTCATTCTTTTAAAAATGTTTAAAAAATATTCCCCCCTTTCCTCCCCTCAAGTCAACTTTTGTGCTCCAGAAAATTTTCTATTCCATAAGTTTGAACATAAAACTTCACTTATTAAAATAATTTGTACATGTAGAAAGAAAAATGACTTTTTAAAATATATAAGGGCAGCTGCTAAATCGATGTATTATATATTATGGTTTCTGTAAGAATTTTTTCTGTTATTTTTACATCTAACAAAGGAAAAATATTAAAACAAGGATAAGGAACGATTCCAGTGGGATGATTTTAACATGCAAAATGTCCCTGGGGTTTCTTCTTTGCTGCTTTCTTCCTCCTTACCCTGCTCCCCAACCCCATACACTTTCTATAAAACTTGAAAATAGAAACAAAAATCCTCAACTGTTGTAAATCATGCAATTAAAGTTGATTACTTATAAATATAAACTTTGGATCTGTTAAATTTGATTTCTTATTGCCTATTGTTAAATAAACTGGGTGAGACAGACAAAAAATCATTTTATCAGGAGCAGAATTGTTCTTCTTAGAACGATTTCTTTACATAATGTAAATATTCATCTGATATAATTTTCCTTTCTTCATGTTTTATCCCATCAAATGGACAGACCAATAAAGACAATGAGAGACAAGAAGGGAAGGTGGAAGGAAGGTAATGAGAAAGATCAAGAATGAGAGAGAAGAAGATACCAGTGGCACAGAGAGCATGTAGTTTTTAGAAAAAAGAAAATAAACTTCCCCTTAAAATCATAAGATGGTTTTACTACAGTTCTGAACAAAGCTTCCAAATACCAGATCTCTCTCTCCTTCTGGATTGAGTATATAACCTGACCCTTGACCATCAGACTAACCCAGGAAAACAGGATTCAAATTCAAAGTATAATTATCTAAATCAAGAGACTGAGCATGACGAGACAAGAAATAGACCCCAAAGCTCTTCTACAATCATTAAACACATTGGCATAAATAATATAATCAAAAGTAGAAATTATCAAGGGGAAATTAGTGTTTATGGTGTTTCAGTGCTACAAGATGAAAAGTTCTGGAGATCTGTTATACAACAATGTGAATATACTTAAAACTGTATGCTAAAATTATTAAGACAGTACATTTTTATGTTATATGGTTTTTTAACCACAATTTAGAAAAGAAAAAAAAGTAGAAGTAGTCACTTGGAGGCATAGCTTGAAAGGGTTACAAAAGTATAGAGATGCAGGAGCTAGTCATATGGATACATGCCTGTAATCCAAGGACTCAGAGGATAGCAAATTCAAAAGCAAAAGGTCAGCCTCAGCAATCTAGTGGGACTGTCTCAAAATAAACCTGGGAGTTTGGCTCAGTGGCACAGGACTTCTGGGTTCAATTCATAGTACCATCCCCTCCCCGCAAAGAACATATAGTATTGCGAGAACTATAGCTCTAATAACAGTGAGAATGCATGAACAGCTGGGTCTTTGATGATGGGCATGAGAATGACTTCAAGTAAATCACTTTATTTGCTGTAACTGCAATCAGTCAATCAATCAAATCAATCAATAATAACAACAGCACTTAACACACAGAAGATAACCAATACTGTTTGGATGAGTGAATTAACTGATTAGTAAATGAATGCACAGCATCTATAGCAGCCTACCATGGGTCCAGCATTGGCACAGACAACCACTTCTCCTGGTTTGGCAGCAAAGAAAAAGGAAAAAGTCATGCTAAAGGAAAGGGATCCCTCAGTTAACATAAATTTGATGTAGGGTCATACCCTCCCTCCCAAAGACAGTACTTAAAATAGTTATGAAGTTAAAAGCAGTAAATTAGGTCTTCAGCAGGGTTACTTCTTTCAAGATGACTACTGCCATGCCAAACAAGTTTCAGTTTTAGAACAGAGAGATGGTTTTGTGGTAGATAAGGAAACTAGATTTTGGGACAGTTTCACCCACTGTTCAACTTTCTACTTTATCACTGCATTGCTGGGATACACTGCTCCTTCCCCTTAAAACTTTGGGTTTTCCTGCCTTTTTCCAAACACTTACATCATTTTCTTTTTCCATTCTCTCTTTCTCTCTCTGCAGAACATCACATATAATCTTGTTCTCACTCAGTCTTCTTGACAGTTCGAAATTCTCATCCTGTCAATAATTTAAAAATTAGAATTAGGATCACATATTGCAATCTGGGTCCCCGGTGGGAGACTGTAGAGGATCTGGCTTTCCAAAGGGGTGGGATTGAGGTAGAGGAGAGGGACTTCAGAGGAAGGAGTGGTACAATGGGGTATTGACTTACAGAAGTCACTTAATCAAATGCTGGAAGGCCTGAACTGGCATTTTATTTGGTGTAGCTGTGACTAAGTGACTTAAAGAGAAAAAGTAAGCTTGGGGAAACCTCAAGACTGACATATCAGAATCAGGGTAAAAGGGAGCTTGTTTAATCCCATACAACCATGAAACAATCCTGTTCATTTTGAATAAGCACCTCACTCCATAAAACCTGTAGCACTTAGCTTCAGGTTGGTGTGATTCCCTCCCAGGGTTAGGACAGGTATCTGGGCTCAAGTTCCACTGGGGAAGAAGGAACACTGGAAGGCACTTGTCCCAGGCTGCAAGGAACCCAGACTGGGGTCTTGAGCTTCCCAGAATGATGGGTTGACCTAACTAGGTTCATGCTTCAGTTTTTTCCATCTCCTACTTGTATAAACACACGTGCGCGTACCTCACAAACACACTAAAGCTAATCCTACTTGTTGTGGTTTTTGTTCCAAGATTTTTTATTTGAATGCTGGTGCCCAAACTGCTGTGCGCTGCTAGCCGACCCTGAGGTAGTAATGCGAGAGGGGGCTACCCGATGACAGTGCTGACTGCAGGCTCCTTGCTCCCCATCCCCACTGGCTCCTGCTGGCTCTTCTGGTCCTGCTTCACTTCCTCAAAAGGCAGAAATAAGAAAGGACTGAGTCTGCACAAAACCGGCTCAGTGGTTAAAAAACTTCCCTGAGACCCATGGCTAGGCTGAGGCCTATATTTCCAGAAACACCCCAGGCTGGCTTCTGGTTTCTTACTCCATCCCTCCCTTTCTAGTAGGAAATTTTTCTTCTTAACAAAGGTGTACATTTTGGGGACTTGGTCAAAGAATCACAAACCTTCATTCCCCTTGCTTTCCTGGGCCCCTTATCTCTATCACCTACCAGTGCAGCAGCCCTGAGTTGCCTGATCTGTTTGTGGAGTCGTTGGCACTCTTTGTACTTCTCTAAGAAACAGGCTTTCCCGGCCTCTACCTTTGCCTTTAGGCGTTCCACCTCTTGTACTAACTGCTCCTCCACTGTTGTTTTCTTGTTCCTAGGCTCCTGAAGTATAAGACACACAGTCCTCATAGTTAGAGGCCTTTTTGGATGCATGAGAAATAAAGAATTGTGATTGGACAGGTGGAGAGTCCTTGGATCTTGAAAAATATTCCATAAAAACCAAGGAAACCCAGACCTGTCATAGGGAGCTTCAAACCTCTGAATGACTATAGACTAAAACTAATTTCTTGAGAGACTTTTAGGGTCTTGGAAGGGGGTCTGGAGGAGGAAGAGAGAGGGGAGGGTGAGAGGGTAGAAGGGAGGTTAGACATGATCAATGCATAATATATGCATGTATAGAAACAGCACAGTAACATTCATTTATACAATAAGTCTTAATAAAAAAATAATAATTTCTTTGCTACATCAGACATCACTAACTCAAATGTGCTTAAGGGACCAGGCAAGTGGTTAAGTGAATGAAAAAGTTAAATGCAACCAGTGAAGACTGAGCTGGGGTGTAGCTCAGTGGTAGAGCACATGCTTATCATATGTAAGCTGGTTCAATCCCCAGCACCAAACAAACAAATAAATAAAAAAAACATTGAAGCTGGGTGTGGTGGCTCATACCTGTTATCCCAGTTACTAGGAAGTCTAAGGCAGAATCACAATTTGAGGCCAGCCTCTGCAACTTACTGAGACCCTGTCTCAAAATTTTAAAAGGGCTGAGGATGTAGTCAGTGGCAGAATACTTGCTTAGTACGTGCCAGGCCCTGGGTTCAATCCCCAGTACCACAAAAAAACAAAACAAAAATACCCAGTGAAGACTGCAGCCAAATGGAGTACAAATAACTCATCCAAAGTGTATATAGTTACTCAGCTTCATATATTGCTGCTGTGAAGGAATGTGGGCTCAGGGTTGACAGATAATCTAATTTTTCAAAAAATGCTAGAAACATAATTTTTTTTGTGGGGAGGTACTAGGGATTGAACTTGGGGGGTTTAACCACTGAGCACATGTCCAGCCCCTTTTAATTTTGAGACAGGGTCTCACTAAGTTGCTTAGGGCCTCACTTTTGCTGAGGCTGGCTTTGAACTTGTGATCCTCCTGCCTCAGACTCTGGAGCTGCTGGAATTAAAGGCATTTACCACAGCCACCAGGTGAAACATAATTTTTTTATGAGAAATATTCTCAGATTATCTTCAAATTTTGGTAACCAATTCATTTTCTAAAAAGGTACCCCCTAAGCCAAATAAAACATTTTCCTTTCTTTCTTTCTTTTTTTGAGATGGACTCTTGCTATGTGGCTCAGGTGCTCAGGCTGATATTGAACTTCTGGGCTCAAGTGATCCTTCCACCTAAGCCTACTTTATCTTATATAGTAGGTACTCAAAAACTAACTGAAGGGCTGGGATTGTAACTTGGTGGTAGAGCAACTGCCTTGCACATGTGAGGTACTTAGTGCAGTCCTCAGCATCACATAAAAATAAACAGAATAAAGGTTAAAAAAACCCAATTGACTGAATATACTTGACTTATGAACAATGTATATATGATGTGAGTTATATTCCAATAGTTGTACCCTCAAACACGACTTCTCATGACCTTATAGCAATTTAGAAAATAAACCTTCCAGGTACCTGTCGGCACCATGAGGCTTCTTTTCAACAATATATTATAGGAAATTGTTAGTTAGTTACAGGAAATTATTAGCCAGTTAGGTATTCACTATTATATTGCTGTAATTCAGAATGATTTATAATAATAATTGTTATATATTAATTATGATAAAATTTGCTTTGAGTGTTGTTGTAGTTACCTGTTATAGAGCTATTTGTAACCATTAATTTGTCTGCCCCACAATAACACTTTAGGAGGGAGCAGGAGTTAGTCTGTGTGATTCCTAGCCCCAGAATCTATTTGTTATAACTTGTCATGATGTTTAATTTTCAATATTCCTTTATCACTCATCACACATTATACATGCCCACCTCTCCTAAACATTTTGTAAATGGCAGATTCTCTATCCTTTTGGGTAGCAAGTAAAATATCCAAAAGTGAATGTTATTCTAATCTGTCTTGTTTATCCTCTTCCACACCTGAAAACAGACCCTCATTCCTCCCTTTCTTCAGGCTCCCTCCCACAGAGCCACGCAAAAACAGACGTGCCATTAACTCCTGCTGTTTCTTCGTTGTTGTAGTTTCTTTCTGCTTCATATCCTCCACTATCTGCTGGAGCTTCTTCTGCTGCTCCCTCTGCAAAAAAATAAAAACAAAAAACAGATTTCAGTATCACTGGCAGGAAAACACACACACACACACACACACACACACACACACACACACGGAGGAAGGGCCTGCTGAACTCATGAACAAGCAGGATGCAGAGGGAAAGCTATCTCTTAGTTGCCTAGTAAAGTCGTGAGAAAATTTTGCATAAGATGGTTTTCTCTGAGATCTTTCCCACAGTCACAGATATTCAGGTATATCACAAAGAAAGAACAATGTATACTTTCTTGTAAATGACTAAAAATATTTCTTCCATGACTTTACCTGTTCAGTCAAACTGAGGAATAGTTGGCCATTTTCCTTTTTCAGATGTTCCAACTGTTCTGCCTTATCTTGATCTCCCTGAACAAGCTTCTCCATTTCCTTCTCTTGAGTTGACAGTTGGGCCTAAAGCAAAAGTAGTGAATATAACACCAAGATAAAAAGGAAAACTAACCAGGAACAATGCTAAAACTTTAATATATAAAAACAAAGAAATGTGTTTCCCTAGAAACTGCCAAATCCCTTAGAACTCTTACTTTTCAGCTCTACCTTAAGTCCCAAGAATCTGACTCACCTGAGTAAAATAAAATGAACCACTCTTTACATTAAAGCCCTACTTTAAGGCACAGATTCCTAAAAATGACAGCAGTACAGGCTTTTGAATAAGATTTTGTCTGAAAAGATCTTTTTTTTTTTTTTTTGTACAGGGAATTGAACTCAGGGGTGCTTAACCACTGAGTCATATCCCCAACCCTTTTTCATATTTTATTTAGAGACAGGGTCTTGCTGAGTTGCTTAGGGCCTTGCTAGGTTGCTGAGGCTGACTTTGAAGTAGCAAACCTCTTGTCTCAGTCCCCCAAGCTGGCCTGAAAATATTTCACAGCTAAAAGAAAAGGGTTTGAAAACCATGGTATAGATGTCCATCATCCATCGTAAGAGTTTATAATACATAAATTTTGAACAAGTTATTCAGTTCCTTGTGGGCTATAACTATTTAAAAAAAGTATGGGTGGGAGTCACCTGTTTCAAGAATGGAAAACATATAAACCTGAAACTCTAGTCTGATGCTCTGAAAGGTATGCCATTTGGCACTTAGTACAATGCAATGCATCTTCCCAGGCTACCAGATTAGGGTGGTGGCAAAGCTAAGGAAATACCCTTTGGCAAAGCTATAACTTTACCTACCTGAAGCTGATCCACTCTGATTCCCATCTTCTCATTTTCTGAGGATACCTTCTGGTTATGTTCTTTCAGTCTGTGAAGATGGGGATAACTATGTGAAATATTCACTGATTATTCCAGGTCAGCTCCCCTAGGCATAACTGATTTAAGGCTGACCTGGCCCTAAGTCTACAGAGTTAATCACGTCTATCACTGTCAATAGAAATGTTCTCTAACAAATTCCAGAAATCTGATCTGACTCTATGTGACAGTCCTTATGATATAGCAGCTCCTCCTATCCAAGAATTATAGGACACACTCACTGAAGCAGCTCAGTCTCCCAACAGGCCTTCTGCTCTTTCACTTTCTGTTCCAATTTCTTATTGATACTCTGTAGAGTTTCCAGTTCCTCCTATAAATTGAAACATCATCAAAGGGACAGATCATTTCTAAGACACTTTATTATTTTAGGCAGTCAACAAATATTTATTGAGTATTTACTGCATATTAGGCATGGCATGATACAGCAGTAAATGAAATATCCAAGTAAAGACATTTCCATATGAAAAAAAAATTTTTTTTTTTTTTGTACCAGGATTGAACCCAGGGGTGCTTAACCACTGGGTCACATCACCAGCCTCTTTTTTAAAAAAATTTATTTAGAGACGGGGTCTCGCTGCTTTTTGTTTTGCTTTGTTTTGGTACCGGGGATTGAACTCAAGGTCAATCAACCACTAAGCCACATCCCCAGCCCTATTTTGTATTTTATTTAGAGACAGGGCAACTCAGTGCCTTGCCATTGCTGAGGATGGCTTTGAACTCGTGATCCTCCTGCCTCAGCCTCCCATTACAGGCATGTACCACCATGCCCATCGTGAAAATATTTTTAAATCCAATGTAGCTAAAACATAATTTAATTATAATCATGTAAACAATAAAAAATGAGATATTTTCTATTTTTCATACTAAGTTTTTGCAATTTGGTATATATTTTATGATCACAGCATGTCTTAATGCAGCTGCATTTCAAATGTTTAATGGCCAAATATGGCTAGCAGTCACCATACTGGTTCTAGACATTTGTTTTTGCTTTCCCAGTTTCCTTTTGCACTAAAGTCAACCTCACATGTCAATGTCAACTCCCTGCTTTTAGCTACAAGTTTCTCAAAGTTATTGCACATAGCATGTAGAGAAAATTTTCTTTAGCTTAGCTTCTAGCATTATCAACTCATTCCTTGCTTGCTGATTTGGAGGATGATTCAAAAGTGGAGAAACATCAAAGAGAATAATCTATAACCTTACGTGAATACTAACTCTTCTCCCTCTTGATGTTTACGTTCTAGTTAATTAAAAGAAAATATTTCAAATTATAAATACACAAAAGGCAGAAACAGACTACCTGAGTTTGAATCTTGTGCTCCATCATTGATTACTTAACTCTCCTAAATCTTAGATTACTTACTCATCTACAAAACTGGGATAATAACAGTGACACTATTTGGTAGATGAGTAATCTGAGTTTAGGAAGGTTAATTTTTATTTTTATTATAAATAAAATAATCCATATAAAACTTTTAAAACTGTGCCTATTCAAAAAATATTGGCATAAGGGATTGAGATCATAAGTAAAACAGAAAACAATGCTGGGCAAGAGATACTATCTAATTCTGATCTTCATGTTCCAAGTTCACCTTTAACTAGCAGTCATACCTGCTTCTGTTGGAGCTCAGCCTGCAGGTCTGAGTTCTGCTTCTGGAGGCTGGCACAGCTGTCCTTCAGCTCCTGGTTTTCTTTGCAAAGCTCCTTGTTGTGCTGCTCAATCTCTTCCACCTTTCCCTACAAAAGAACATTCCACATACTATATTCTAGTAAAAAATTCCCATATACTGGGATGGTGAGGGTCTAACTGAGTCTCACTCACTGGAATGACATTTATGTATCCCAATGGGAGCAGCTCCTCAGTATGTATGCAAGCAGAGGTGTGTCTGTATAATTGCAGCATTATGCCTGCCATTAGCATGAAAGAAAAGAAAAGCAAAAATAACGGCCATAAAAAGTTACAAGGGGAAATGAGAGAAGAATACAGATGATTCTTATAGATTCATAGTATTATTTGTCTTTCTCAAAGGACTTGAAGCCAGGTACAGTGGGGTTTTTGTTTGTTTATTTGTTTGGTGTCAGGGATTGAACTCAAGGGTGCTTAACCACTAAGCCACAACCCTCCCCACCCCTTTTTATTTTTTATTTTGAGACAGGGTCTCACTAGGTTGCTTACAGCCTTACAGCCTCACTAAGTTGCTGAGGCTGGCTTCAAATCTGCCACCCTCCTGCCTCAGCCTCTGGAGCCACTGGGATTATAGGAATAAGTTACCATGCCTGGGTGGTACAGTTTTATTTATTTATTTATTTTTGTTCTCTGGTACTAGGTATTGAACCCAGGGGCACTTAACCAATGAGCTACATCCCCAGCCCTTTTTATATTTTATTTTGATACAAGGTCTCACTAAGTTGCTTAGGGCTTCCCTAAATTGTTGAGTCTGGTTTTGAACTTGTGATCCTTTCTGCCTCAGCCTCCTAAGTTACTGGGATTACAGTTGTGCTCCACAGTGCCCAGCACAGCAGGTACAGTGTTTTAATTGGTTTTTCATAGCATCTCTAGTGAAAAATAAGTGTCCTGACAGATGAGTTAGTAAATGAATCTAATAATCATGTATTTACAGGCTCTGGGTCAGAACTGGGAGGATACAAAGAAGACTATTTGGTGCTTCTCTCCTTGGTGGAGCTTTTACATTTACTGTGGTCTTAGGACACACAGATGACAAAAATTAAGTACCTAGAAAAGTTAAGGGGATAACTGAATGTCAACTAAGTTAGAGAAAGTTCTAGAGAAGGGAGAATTCACTTAATTGTTATGATTCTTTTTAATATTCCTTGGTGGGTTAAAGTGGGTACTCTATAGGTTTTCCCCAACAGTATCTGTTAAATATTCCATAAAGCCTTGTGGGGCACGGTGGCACATGCCTATAATCCCAGCCTATACATCCAGTGGCTCAGGAGGCTGACACAGGAGGATCACAAATTCAAATCCAGTTTTAGCAACTCAGCAAATAAAATATTTTTTAAAAGGGCTGGGATGTGCCTTAATGGTTAAACTCTCCCGGGTTCAATCCCCGGTACCAAAAAAAAAAAAATTTTTTATAAGCCTTATTGATTGATTCACCAGGCATGGTGGCACACGCCTATAATCCCAGTGGCTCAGGAGGCTAAGGCAGGAGGATGGAAAGTTCAAAGTCAGTCTCAGTAATTTAGTGAAACTCTACATAACTTAAGACACTGTCTCAAAATAAAAAATACAAAGGCTGGGGAAGTGGTTCAGTGGTTAAGCACCCTTGGGTTCAATCCCTGGTACTGAAAAAAAAGATAAGGCCTTATGGACTTAAATTCTACCCTATCTTGGAATTGTTACTCTTAGGGTGGGAAGGATTTGAGATGATTACAGACCTTAGTAGTAACAACCAGGATGTCTTCCTCACTTTCTGGACGGAACTGGAAAGGGATACTTGCTCCCCGGACCACACCATCCTGATCCACATAGCAGAACTGGTAATACTCATCATCCTTAGGCAGGTAATAAGCTGAAAACACAGCAATCCAAAATAAGGTCTATTCTAAATTTTTAAATCTGGAAATAATTTTATTTGCCCCAACAAGCTCAAATTCAAGAGAATTTAGTCTTGGCTACTGTTTTCAACATCTTTGATCTAGTATTTTTCTCACCTTTGAATTGGACTTCCTGCTGTTTGGTTGATTCGTTGTTTATGTCACTAGGCAAAGCAACCCACATGAAGGTGTAATACTCACGGGTTGTCTTCCATCCCACCTGTAATGACAAGAAGGTTTCATTTGGCACCTGACAGGGTTTGGAGAAAAAGTCTTACCTGGGCTATATCATCTTAAAATGCACTTATATTTTACTTGTGTGTATGTTAAAAATAAAATAGAATAAGTTCATTATGATAAGATTCATGTTTTTCGACTTACGATAACTTTATATGGAAAAATGTTTGACACAACTAAAAACTGAGATGCGCATACACAGTTCAAAATATTAGTTTAGGGGCTGGGGAGATAGCTCAGTCGGTAGAGTGCTTGCCTTGCAAGCACAAGGCCCTGGGTTCGATCCCCAGTACCGCAAAAAAAAAAAAAAAAAAAAATTATAAGTATAAAAACTAGATCTTCAACACCCAGGACATGAGCTCCAAATTCTATCTCCAAGACAGACACATACCTGAATGAGAATGATGGGATAAAAAGGTTCTGAGATTGAGAACCTAGGTCCTGCTACCTTCTTGCAATGGTGCTCTTAGAACTTCTAAATCAGAAAGCCCTCCTAACGTACCCTCTACATTTGTTTGTCCTCTACTCTGTCTAATTCAGCCTCTTTACATACCAACTTGGTATTTTTAAATGCATTTAAAAAAAATATGTGTGTGTTAGGGGCAGAGGGGCAAGAGTAAGAACGTTCTAGATCATGAGGCACCACATAAGAGTTCAGGTCTATAAAGTTTGTCTTCAGTGTTTTCCTCAATACATGCTCAGTGTAAGCTTTTTGGTGATAAAGAAATAAAAATTTGGTAGTCAAAATGGCCTCTTCTAGGTACTGAATACAATGAATTGTATGACAAGAATATACCAAAAGATGCCTCAGAGCAGAAAGCTGGCTAAGTGTAAAATACTGTCACTAAATATGAAGAGGAGTAAAAGATTCCTCAAAACTTATTTGGAGGATAAAAGGACACTAGAGAATAGAAAGACATAGAAAGACAGCCATTGTATTTTTAAGGGGAGAATACTCAGCAAATGAGAAGCAAAATCACTTTTATTGCCATATTTTGACTCTGTCTGTGCCCAGTGGGAAAAGAAAGAACTAAAAATAAATTCCATTTTTATATATTAAGGAATTGGAACAAGGTTGAAAAGGCTATACCAAAAGCTCACCAGAAAAGACTAGGGTATATTTTAGAGTCTTGTTAATATACACCCCATTGCTGTAAACATCTCAAAGCCATTGCAGCCTGCGGTGGTACAGGAAGCAGGAATTTTATAGAGTCCTCATTCACATCCTGGAGTTTCTTAATGCACTGTGACCAAAATATCATGGGCAGGCCTAAGAATTATGGCTGCCTTGGAACAAGGAAACAATTTTTATCTACCTACAATTTCTGTCCTTGGCACTTCTACTTGAATAGTCATAGTCCCAGCCTCCCCTTGTGATATGCTAGTTCCCTTCTCTGGAACCTTGGAAATATTTAAATGTATGGTGAAAAAGAGTATGGAGCACAGGAGTGATTATATCCTCCCCCCAGTTATATCTTAAAGGAAGGAGAGCAGACTCCAACATGCTACAGACTCTATCACTAGTGGTAGCTGTCACTATGATTAGAAAAAGTAACACAACGGCATGCATCAAAAAATATTTTCTGGGGCTGGGGAGATAGCTCAGCTGTACCGCAAAAAAAAAAAAAAAAATGTTTCTGGGGGCTGGGCTGTGGCTTAGTGGTAGAGCACTTGCCTCACACATGTGAGGTACAGGGTTCAATCCTCAGCATCACATTAAAAAAAAAAAAAACAAAATTTTTTTGCCTACTTGGTGCCATGGACTACCAGTGTTAGGAGTGACAGTCTGTTTAAGGCTACAGTGAAAGAACACTAAGGAGAGCTTTGGAAGCAAGATACAAGACAACGCTTTACAGTAAACTCTTTGATTCTTTAATTCATCATCTATTGTTCAAAGGAATTCAGCAGAATAGAGAAGAAAAAGCAGAGACTTGGGAATCAAACAAACTTGCTTTACCACTTTGTTACTTTGAGACCTGGAGAGTCACCGTCTCTCAAGGAGATTCATTTCACTCATCAGTGCATAACAGATACCATCACCCACCTCAAGGGGCTTCTGTGCTGTAAGGATTAATTTAGAGCACATCCAAAGGTCTAGCTCATAGTGTGTCCCCAGGATGGTGCTCAAGTCAATAACTTTATGGACAACAAGTATTGAGTCCCTTGTTTGTGTTAACCATTACTATTGGTACTAGGGATTGAACCCAGGTATACTTTAGCACTGTACTAAGTCCCCAGTCCTTTTTATTTTTAAATTTTGAGATGGGGGTCTTACTAAATGGTCCAGGTTGGCCTTGAAATTGTTATCCTTCTGCCTCAGCCTCCTGAGTTTCTGGGATTACAAACCTGTACAACTTTGCCTGGCAACCACTACTTCTTTGTTGAAGTAGAGTAATACCTCTGAAATGCACAAAGCATCCCAAATATAGATGTGCTTTTAAAAAATACTTTTAAACATTCAGTTTTAAAAAGCATAAGAACGGCTGGGGAGGTAGCTCAGTGATAAAGTGCGTTCCTAGCATGCACTAGGCCCTGGGTTCAATCCTAAGCACCAGGAAAACAAAAAAACAAAACCTCACAACCTTGTGAATTGTTTAGACCTGGGCTGCCTCAAAGAGGATTGGAGGGCTAGGCATGAGTGCACACCTGTAATCCCACTGGCTCAGGAGGCTGAGGCAGAAGCATTCCAAGTTCAAAGCCAGCCTCAGCAACTTAGCAAGGCCCTAGGGTAACTTAGCGAGACCCTGCTTCAAAATAAAAATGAAAAGGGCTAGGGATGTGACTCAGTGGTAGAGTGCTCCTGGGTTTAATCCTCAATACTGCAAATAAATAAATTAATGGATAGCATAAGATTTTCATTTGGTTTATAATAAAGTCCTCACTGGCAGTTGCTGAATGCTTGGGGAATATAACCAGCCTAAGAAATACACTCCATTTATGTATGATCTATCAAAATGTATAAATGCATTCTACTGTCATGTACAACAAATTAGAACAAATAAAAAATTAAATAAAAAAATGGATACACTTCAAAAAAGAAAGGAAGAAAGAAAGAAATACAAACATGTTACAACAAAAAAAATAAATTACATATTACATTATTGAGCCTGGTAAGTTATTTTTAAATCATTCTCGTTTTTTAAAATTATTTATACCTGCACCATCCAATATAATAACTACTAACCACATAAAGCTGTTTAAACTTATATTACTTAAAATCAAATAAAATTTAAAATCCAATTAGTCACACTAGTCACATTTTAAGTGCTTAATAGCCATACTGTAGTGAATAACAAAGATACAGCAGAAAGTTCTATTGGATAACACTGCTCTATATGCTTTGTTACATATGGAAAACAAAAACAACAGCTACCATCTTCTTTCCAAGACAGGAAACACTCTGGAGTGTCTATTTTCTGTGTTGGAATGTCTCTTAGTCTGATGAGTGTCCTGTTGGTTGTTTACTATCCCTACCTCCAAATATCAATTTTGTCTTGGTCTTCCAAACAATTAAGGAAAAGGAATTCACTGAGGGATGTAAATAAGCCATAGTTCCTTCACACTATAGTAAAAAAATGGTGTCTGATTTCAGATGAACAGCACTGGTAAACAGGCACATGACAGTGAAGTGTCAAACCAAAGGTCACCGATGTTGGAGTTAGTAATGTAAATTACTTAAATTTGACCTTTATCTCCTATCTCTGGAAATAGGAAGATTTGTTATTATGGAGAATGTATGTGTGTGTGTGTGCTATTATGGGGAATGTATGTGTATGTGTGTGTGTGTGTGTGCAAGAGAGAGTGAGAGAGAGACAGACAGACATGAGAAATTAAAGTGGGACTTGAACTGACAGGATGATTAGACATTGGAAGAGGTCACTGAGAGAGCTCATAAACTTTTTGTCCTTGGAAAGAAATAAGACACACTAATTTAGGAACAAACTTTTTGGATATCAAACCAGGTAACTTCTCAACCTTTTCATATTTTTAATATTCATATTAAAACAAATTAAATACTTGTACCAAATAAGGCATGGGTAAAGTAATAAAGTCACAAAAATTATATAAGGGGGTCACCCATATCAAACAAATCATATATGAATATTTCAAAATGGGATCATTAAAAAAGCATTTATATTTGGTCTTTGAAAGTATAATAAAGCTTGAGGATTGTAGGGTTTCCCATGTTATTTTTATTTTTTTTAGTACTAGAGATTGAACACAGGGGCACTTAACCACCGAGTCACACCCCAGTCCTTTTTATTTTTTAATTTAAGACAAGGTCTCATGAAGTGGCTTAGGGCCTCACTAAGTTGCTGAGGATGGTCTTGAACTTGCAATCCTCCTGCCTCAGGCTCCTGAGTTGCTGGGATTACAGGTGTACACCACTATGCCCAGCTCCCATGTTATTTTAATTTGTAATTAAAATTTTGAGTTCCACAGCACACATTGAAGTGTGATAGGGAAATACTAGGGAACTTAATTTAGGATTTTAAAATTAGCCAGACATGATATACAAAGTACTTATAATACATATAGTGAGTCACATCCTCAGGTAACAGAAGATTCACCTCTAGTTCCCAATTACTTGGTAGTAATTAAACACTTACTCTAAAGATACCAATCCAGTCCTTTCGACGGGGGATGAAATGCTGGGTGAAGGTGTAATAGCATGTGATGTCCCCTCCAGGGACATAGAACTTCTCCACACTATTAAAGATGACCTGAGAGAAATGACAACGATCGAGCAAGACAGCTGATGTAGGGGGATCTTCTATTGTTTTTTCCATGGTGGGGGTCCTGTAATGAGATATGGAATAGAGTAAGGCTCAGAAAGGATTTCTGAAATGCCAGAGATTTCTGGGCTCTCACCCAAGAACATTCTGTTCAAGGCTATCAGGAAAAGCGAAATTCTTGACAAGTATTGAAATCACACAATTTACTTTCTGTTTCACTTCGTGCCATTTCTCATCCATAACTACCCATTCTTTAAGAATTTTCAGAGAATATATTTTTGACCTCTTCACCACAGGCATCACCATACACTTTAAAAAATTTTTTTTGATGTTGGGGATAGATCCCGGGGGCACTTTACAACTGACCTACACCCCTAGCCCTTTATATTTTTTTGAGACAGCGTCTTGCCCAGAATGGACTTCAACTTCTGAACCTCCTGCCTAAGCTTCCCAAGTAGCTGAGATTACAGGTGTACGTGACCATCCCTAGCCCTCACATACCCTTTTTTTGTGGGTAGTGGGTTTCCAGGGACATTTTACCACTGAGCTATATCTCTAGCCCCTTTTAAGTTTTTTTGTATTTTGAGAAAGAGTCTCATAAAGTTGCTTAGGACTAAATTGCTGAGGCTGGCCTCGAACATGGAATCCTCTTGTCTCACTCAGCCTTCTAAGTCACTGAGATTATAGGTGTACCCTTGTTGCTTACAGGTAGTTAGATGTTGGTAGTTGTTTCCCTTTCTCCTCTTCCTCTTTTTTTTTTTTTTTTTTTTTTTTTTGGTGGTGGTGGGGGGACTGGAGATTGAACTCGGGTGCTCTACCACTGAGCCACATCTCTATCCCTTTTTATATTTTATTCTGAGAGTTTCCCTAAGTTGCTTAGGGCTTCACTAAATTACTGAGGCTGGCTTAGAATTTGCGATTCTCCTGCTTCAGCTTTCTGAGTCACTGGGACTACAGGGTTGTGCCACTGGTACCCTGTTTATTTGTTTGTTTGTTTGTATCAGGGATTGAACTCAGGGGCACTCAACCACTAAGCCACATCCCTAGCCCTATTTTGTATTTTATTAGAGACAGGGTCTCACTGAGTTGCTTAGTGCTTTGCTGTTGCTGAGACTGGCTTTGAACTCATGATCATCTTGCCCCAGCCTCTAGAGCTGCTGGGATTACAGGCGTGGGCCACTGCACCTGGACCCTGCTGCTTTTATTTCCCTTAAATAAACAAGGCAACCTGAGAAAACAGTCTAAGGAACTTGTAAGACCTAGATTTTAGATTTTTCATCCCATCAAGCCCTATGACTTTCCTAAAGTCAATCTCTCTAGATTTCAGTTTCTTCATTCAATTCCATTTATAATTATCAGATCCTTCCATATAAAAGACACTGTATGTTTTAGAAGGTTGAGGCAGGAGGATCACAAGTTTGAGGTCAGACTGGGCAACTTTGTGAGACCTTGTCCCAAAATAAAAAAAAGAACTGGGGCTGTAGCTCAGTTATATAACGCTCCTGAATTCAATTCCCAGTATCACACACACACAAGAGACTAGGCTAGGCTGAGGATGGGATCAGAACAAAGACAGAAATAAGAGATTATGTGACATGCAGCAGTAGCAAACATGGGTTCTGAAGTCAGAATGGTAATATTCAAATTACACTTTCTGCTCCTTGTTAAGGGATAACATTCGGGCAATTTACTTAATCAGTTAGGCTCTGTGACTATTTCCTCATCTGTAAAAGGAGACCTATAACAACATTTACCCCAAATTTTATTGTTTTGTGAGGTTTAAGTGAAATAATAAAAAGTGTCCAGCCCTTAAATCAGTGCCTGTCACTGAGCAAGACACTTCAAGGTAGACTCATGCTGACTGATAGAATAAAGAATTTAACAGAGAGTCTGCACAAAGAAAGGGTTTAACAGATGCTGATGATTATTACTATGATTGTGGAGGGATTTTAATTTTTTCCTGGCATCAACCTTGCCCTCAAAAGGGTCCCAATCCCATATAGAGGCTAAATGAGTATATAAGTTAACTGCCAAATGAATTAAAAAGAAGTGCAAAATGCTATTGTTCAAAAGAAGGGATGCAACTCCTTATGAAAACAAAGAAAAGTTTCAGGAAGTAATGAAAATCTTACATAAGCCCTCAAGGAAGATTTGGATTTTGACAAGTGGTTATATCATGAAGGGGGCATTCCAAGAAAAGGAAATAGCAAAGAAATCTTTGTAACAGTAAAGAAGCAGCAAAATGTAGTCCAGGTTTGGAAGAAGCAAGGGACTTTGGATCCCTTTCTATAAAATGGAGGTAACCCATATTTCACCTTTTTAGATCACAGTATACAGATAAAATATGATCAAGGATAGGAAAATTTTGGAGATAAAAACACTACATAAAAGAAACCAGTGCCTGAATTGTTGACACCTCAAGCTTCCTGGTGCTCAAACAAGTCACATGTACTGTCTTCTAAATGCTTCTGTCAGTCAAACATGAATGAGTCTGATTCTCAACCTATGGTTTTACTAGGAAATGGAAAAAATATTGCAGCTGTTCATATGCAAATACTAAATGATACCTTATAAGCGCAGCTGTTGGAACATGTTGGAAGATAATATACACATACAGGCATGCACACAATTAAAATAAGTACAATAACTAAAAAACAAACCACTAGGGCTAGGGACACAGCTCAGTGGTAGAGTGCTTGCCTAGCATGCACAAGGCTCTGAGTTCCATCCCCAGTACCACAAAAACAAAAACAAAAAAACCATTATTACTCTTCCAACTCTGCCCACCCTACCTATTTCCTGGTTTTACTCTGAAATACATGCAACCAGGCCTCTTCCTCCAACTTCCCAGAAGTCTGTGTTTTTTCCACAGAGAAGACAAAGGGACTTTGGGGCACTGAACTATTCTTGAGATTAAGCTAAAGAACTGAGAAATCACTGGCTTTCTGGTTTTTGACACAGTCTAGCACATCCTCAACCTCAAACCTCAGAACATATTTTCAAAGTGGAGGGGGTGGGATCCCATTCTGGTCTCTTATTTCCCCTATAATAAGCTGTTGTCTGTGTGATGAGGGTTTCTCTTGGATGGTATGGGAAGATGGGCAAGGAGGTTTATCAGCTTACAGACTCTTTCTCCCTAAGAGTCTCCAGTCACTCTGAGGTCAGCAAATTTCCTTCCCTCTGTCCTAAGCTGAAGCACCAATTTATCTGAGCATATAAAATGACTTAATTTGTCCTTTGCCTGTGGATCATGAAGAACACTCCGGTAAGAGTGACTTCCAAGGCCTGCCCCTCAATTAACTTAAGTACCTCATATCTAGTTCTTTTCCTTAGGACACTATCATAACTGTGTATATAACACAATGCCTAATGCAAAGTAATCATTAGGTATTTGTTGAACAAATGAATGAACAAGATATGCATATTGATATGCATATCAAACAGTAAAAAGAGAAGGAACTTTGCAAGTAAATAATGGTAAGGGTAGGTTGGAAATGTAGCTCTGGGTAGAAAGCACTTGCCTACAATTTGCAAGGTCCTGGGTTCCATCCCTAGCACTGCAAAAAAGAGAATAAGTAATTAATAATAGTAATAATAATAGAAGTGATGGGGCTGAGGGTTTTTTTTAAAGCCCTACTCTTAATTTGTTGAATACACTTGAGGAAGTTGATGTTTCTTAGTTTAGTTTTCTCCTGTCTAAAATAGGGTGAGGATCTGATAAATATCTGTGTGCAATGTCAACTCTGTGTGGCTGGTTCAGCTGGCATGGCTGGTTCAAGTGGCATGGTGCCAAAAAACAAAAGGCACCAATATGATTTCTTTAAGAATCCATCCAGTTTACACTCCATTACCCATCTTCCACACACTCAAATTTCAGCAAGCTGTTATACAAATAGATGCTACTCTAAAAGGTAAGACCAGCCATGGGTAGGGTGACTTGTTACAGCCTCTCTTTACTTACCAGAAAAATCACCAAAGTAACTCATGAGCCAGGTGTGGTGGTGCATCCCTATAATCCCAATGGCTCAGGAGGCTGAGACAGGAGGATCAAAAGTTCAAAGTAAGCCTCAGTAATTTAGGGAGGCCTTAAGCAATTTACCAAGATCCTATCTCAAAATAAAAAGGGCTGGGGATGTGGCTCAGTGGTTAAAAGCTTTGGGTTCAATCCCCAGGCCCTGGGGGGGGGGGGGGAAGAGTAGCTCATGAGCAGAACTCTGAAGAAAGGACAGGGCATGCATACATGTATTAAGACATAAAATAACATTACAGAGCTCATGTTTTGAGGCTTGAGTGCACCGCCTTTCATTCATTTTAAAACAATCAGTCTGTCTGGAAAAACCAATAGCTTTGGTCCTGTGCTTATCAAAAATGTAAGAGACTTCAAGAAGTTTTCCATTTGAGAGATCTCATTGTATTCCCAGCAGGACTCAGGATATTCAGAACTCAGTCATTCTTTTAACTTTTTATTTATTTTTTTTTTAACTTTTTTTTTTTTAGTTTCAATGGATCTTTTTAATTTTGTTTATTTATATGCAGTGCTGAGTATCGAACCCAGGGCCTCACACATGTCAGGCAAGCGCTCTACCATGAGCTACAACCCCAGTCCCCTAACTTTTTAAATTTTTGTTTCAAGACAAGGTCTTGCTAAGTTGCTCAGGTTGGCCTTGACTTGTAATGTCCCCACCTCCCCATTAGCTGGGATTTTAGGAACATGCCACTGTACCCAGTTTAGATTTCAACCAATCTTGAAATTCTCCTTGGCCAAGACTGGCTTCCCTTCTCTCCTTTACCAAAGTTTAGGACAGCACTTAGCAAACCTCAAACATAACTATACCAATCTGAACTGGGTCCGGGAGGAAGGACTGCAACTTTTCCTGGAAGGAAGGTATCTGCCGATTCTTTTTTTTTTTTTTTTTTTTTTTCCTGCCGATTCTTAAAATCAGTGATTCCTAAAACCCTTCCTTTCTCCCGGTGACAAAATTCCCTGGACTAATGGGCTCCAACAACTGCTTGGGAAATGACCTTTCTGACAAAGTAGTTTAGAGATGAGTGTTTATGGAGGGGGCACTGAAGGAAGGATATAGAAGGAAAATTGGAATGATTTACACATCAACTTCCCCTCCATTAATCATTCTTCTCACTGTAGAACCTTTCTACCATCCACTTCTAATTCTGGCGATAATTAATAGAGGCAAAGGAGAAGAAATATAAGAAGAGCAAAAGTTAAATTTAGAAGCCCTGACAGCTACTGAGTCATGAAAAAGCAGTAGGATGCATTAGGTCCCCTAGAAATGTGTAATGGTATTCTACCCAATTCCTTACCCCTACTTCCAAATTAGATTGGTCACAGAAGAAGTGACCAGGAAAAACGAATAATCATTTTTAAAAACAAAAACATCAAGCATGAGACAATAATACAGAGATGCTACAAACTATCAGAGGCACTTTACTTGGCTTTCCTTTCCCCACCCCCCTCCAATTTGGTTTCCAAAAGGATTAGGGTCCTCAGGGGAGCTGGCAATAATAGGAATGTATTTTAAAGCAAGTCCCCTGAACTGACTCCTAAGAAAACATGACATATTTTCATCTAATGAGCTTTTTAAGCCTAATATACTACTCCCAGGACTGTTCCATGAGGGTATAGATCCTTTTATCCTGAAGCAAGGCAACAATAGTTCTACTTCTGCTCTTTCTGAGTGAATCTGCAAACTACATTGATATGCTTTTTAGCAGAAAAATAATTTTAAATGCCCAACACCTCCCCCCTTTTTTTTGTGGTACTGAGATTGAACCCAGGGGCACTTTACCGCTAAGCTTTATCCCAGCCCTCTATATTTTTTGAGATAGGGTCTCACTTGATTGCCAATGGTAGCTTCAGACTTACCATCCTCCTACCTCAGCCTCCTGAGTTGCTGGGATTACAGGTGTGCACCATGTTGCCCAGCCCAACATTTATATTATTCTTTTATCCCAGTGGGGGGCATGTGTCAAGAGAAATATAGCTACATAGGTAGCTTCTCTGGATTAGCTCACAAAAGGAAATCAAACACTTCTATAGCCAACACATGCAAATCTATTCTTCATTTGGGAACAGTAAAAATAAAGATTTATAAAAGTCAAATCTACATTTAATCTAATTCCTTCATCCTTATGCTTACTTTCTAGAGCTAATAGCAATTAGCAAAATGAATGAACCGATTTGAATCCCATTTCTCCCTGACATGGTAGATACATACATATAACTAACCTCAGTGAACACTGGTAGTATGTGGCCCTGAGATAGGTAGGAAAAGCAAAACCAGAAATCGCTGTGGTTCAGATTACTGAGCCACTTGCTCTAGTTCAAATTTCCCAAGTTCATTTTAGTTCCTTACCTAAAATGTTTTAAAAGTGCCTTAGAACCCAAAGGCCCTTTCTTTCTTTCTTTTTCTTTTGGTGGTGCTGGGGATTGAATCCAGGGCCTTGTGCTTGTGAGGCCAGCACTCTACCAAGTGAGCTATATCCCCAGCCCTCAAAGGCCTTTAAGACTACTCATTGACAACTGTATGAATTGGCAGTTCAGCTTATTCTAAGCAAGCCCTTATTCCACATACCATATCAACCATAGTGCCAGCAGTACTAGGGAAAGCATAGAAAAATAGTTCTGGGATGCAGGCAATCAGAAAAAATCTGTGAAAATCTTAGTTTGCCCACTTTTTTCTTGAAATGAATAACTCTGCTCTGTCATGTCAATAGTGATATGGGCAGATACAATGTTTGAAGAGTAGTGGAAAGGGGACTAGGCCACCAGCCAAGGGACCTGGGTTCCTGTCTTTGTCCTACCAATAACTAGGCTGAGATCTTGGCCAGGTCACACTACCTACTTTTAGGCTTCTGTTTCCTTATCAGTAAAATGCAGGGATCATGCTAGAAAATGTCTAAGGAAGTTTACGGCTAGAATGATGACCCTAAGTGAAAGAAAAAGGAAGTGAAAGTTCATTTTAACTTTGATCTAAGAAAACAGGGAGCATAACACTATGTCAGCAAGTGCCACCACATTTTTCAAAGAGCCCAGATGTACAATGTGATTTGAAGAGTACAACTTGTTAGTTCCAATTAACTCAGGATTACTGACCAACCCTTTTAAAGGTTCTTTCCACTTTACAACTGTCAAGTCTGCCAAAGGGTAGAGTTTCAAAGTCCCCTGAAATTATCTGGGAAACTGATCCATCCGGCTACTACTAAATCATGTGTTCTCTGTAAGTGACAAAGATCTACCGCATCACGTCCATTGTTTCATATAGTTTGGGCAACCCCTAAGAGATGAGTTGTATCTTCCATATTATTCTATTCAGCTCCACCCATGGCCACTTGTTGGCCCGCATCTGTAGCAAAGAATCCAAGCGATAGGAAAAAGCTAACAGAAACAAGTTAACAAGTCCGGGTGGGGCTGAAATCATACGGGAGTGGGAACATTAGTCCCCACACTAATTCGGGCTAATGGCGATGGGGAGGGGCAACGGAAGAGCAGCGGTGACGTCGGTGGCACCACACCTCCTTTTTCTTCTCGGCTGCCTCGAATAAAATGCGAGCCGGGGGGTCAGGTATGCAACCTATTCGTAGAGGGGGAAACTGAGGCCTAAGGAAAAGTAACTTGTCCGGGGTGACGCGGTGGGGCCCCGCCTGCGCCCGACAGCCGTCCGCGCGACGTCGAAGCGAGGCGGAGGATTACGAACCCGCAGGAGGCGCTGGGAGGAGGCATGACGCCAGGACACCGAGGGCGGCCGCCGCGTCACGACCCTCGCTCCTGTCAGCGACCACAAACAGGCCGCCCGGCCCTCCTCAGGAGAAAACTGCCCCTTCACCCTCCAAGGCCGCGGAAGGAGCGCCAAGGCCTCCGGGGTCTAACTCCCACGGCTGATCACCTTAGGAAGTGGCGTGAGGTGAAATCTGAAACTGGCCGCACCTCTACCCGTCCGTGTCCTTTCTCGGGGCTGGAAGTCTGAATTTGGGGAACCCGAGGGCCCAACTGCCCCCTTTCACTTCAGGGACTCACCAGGGGCAGCAGCCGGCAGCGGCGCAACAGCAACAGGGCAGGGAAAGGGGCAGGGGCGGGACTAAAAGCCCGAGGGATCGCGGCTTCAGCCCGGCCCCGCCCGCGGCGTCATAACGGTCAGCAAGCCCCGCCCCGCCCCGCCGCAGGGCTGGCTGGGACTTGTAGTTGTTGCCCCTCGGACTTTCCCGAGTAGCTGCAGTATTGTCTACCCCCAAGGGTCCTACTTCATGCCCTAGAACGAACTGTTTTACTTACTTTATTTTTATTTTTATTTTTTTTTAACTTTAGTTCTTTCAGTCTTGACTGAGAAAGCTTCATACCTTTGAAGGGTCATTGAGAGGTCATTTTCATTTTCATTTTTCCTCCTGCCGCGTAATACTTTACCAAGAGTCCTGCAGATGAGACTGGCATTTAATCATGCAAAATTCCTGAGTCTCCTAATTTCTGTATTTTATCATTCCCTCTCTATGAACAAATTATTCTCTAAGGTAGTGCTCTTTCTTTAATTAAGAACAAACTTAGCAGGGCTGGGGATGTAGCTTAGTGGTAGCACCTTGTTTAGTATGCATAACGCGTTGTGTTCAGTTCCCCAGTACCATAATAAATAAACTCAGCAATAAACTCCTTATGTGAGCATGCGTATCAGCCTTGACATTTGGTCTCCCTGGCCTTCCTTCAACAGGAATCCTGTTAACTTGGGTTTAGCAAGAGTCTCCCTGCAGACCTGGTGGAGCAAGCCTGTAATCCCAGCAATTACAGAGGCTGAGGCCAGAGGATGGCGAGTTTAAACCCAGTCTCAGCAATGTAGCGAAGCCCTAAGCAACTCAGAAAGACTCTGTCTCTAATAAAATATTTAAAAGGGCTGGGATGTGGCTCAGGGGTTAAGTGCCCATGGATTCAATCCCTGATACCAAAAAAAAAAAAAAAAAAAAAAAATCTCACCACGATACCACAATGTCTCCTCTTAGAAATTCCACCCATTGACCCCTCACTCTGCTTGTTGACTATGAATTCCCACTTATCCTTATTGTATTCAATCCCTAGTTTAAAAAAAAAAAGTAAGAAAGACTTTATTTTGGAGTGTTGCAATAGGGACAAAATGGTGGTGAGGGTCTGTGGACAGAAAAGTACTAAGAGAGGCTGGGAGTATAGATATGTGCCAGAATACTTGCCTAGAATATGTGAAGCCCTGAGTTCCGTCCCAGCACACACACACTCACAAAATTACCAAGAGGAGATACCAAGAGTAGGGAAGTTGTGGTGCAATTTGAGAGGCTGAGGCAAGAGGATTGCAAGTTCAAGTCCAGCCTCAGCAATTTAGCCAGACCCTGTCTCAAAATAAAAAATGAAAAGGACTAGAGATGTAGCTCAGTGGTAAGGCACCCCTGGGTTCAATCTCCAGTATCAAAAAGCAAACAAACAGAGTATGGGAATTCTTGCTAAACTAATACAGGATTCTTGATGAAGGGACACCAGGCCAGGGAATGATATCTCAGGAGTAGAAGAGGAGGAATTTGATCAGATGTTGAGGGTAATCAGATATCAAGGGTAAGGGGTTCTCCCACCATATGACCCAGCTATCCCACTCCTTGGTTTATACCCAAAGGGCTTAAAATCAGCATACTACAGTGATGCAACCACATCAATGTTTATAGCAGCTCAACTGACAATAGCTAAACTATGGAACCAACCTAGGTGCCCTTCAACAGATGATGTTCAACAGATGGATAAAGAAAATGTGTTATATATATATATATATATATATATATATATATATATATATATATACACTTATATATACACTCAGATTTAAAGAAGCTGAATATTACTCAGCTTTAAAGAAGAATGAAATTATGGCATTTGCTAGTAAATGGATGGAGTTGAAGAATATCATGCTAAGTGAAATAAGCAAAACCCAAAAAACCAAAGGCCAGATATTTTCTCTGATATGCGGATGCAAATTCACAATGAAGGGAGGGGAAAGAGTTACTTTAGGTAGAGGGGAGTGAAGAGAGGGGAAGGGGTATGGGGGTAGGAAGGATAGTAGAGTGAAATAGACATTATTACCTCATGTACATATATGACTGCATTTCCAATGTGATCCTACAACATGTACAATCAGAAAAATGAGAAATTATATTCCATTTATGTATGATTTATCAAAACAAATGTATTCTACTGTCGTGTATAACTAATTAGAACAAATAAAATTTAATACAAACAATTTTAAAAAAGGGTAAGGCGTTCTCTCTACACTACCTTAGGATTCCTACTAAAACTGTACTCCTAAGAACAGACATGGAAACCCAAAGTCAAGGCCAACTTTGAAGAGGGTCTTTAGAGGAACCTAACTAAAGCTTGATCAAAGAGAATCTTTATTAAAAGATTTGATAATGGATTTACTTGAATAAGAAGCTTGGCAATCAGAAAAAGGGATGGGAGAAAAATTCAAGCTAGAGGGAATGAGCCATTATGCACAGCAGTGCTACCTGGGAGAATTCTCTACAATGGTGGTAGTGTTTGATATCTGCACCTCCTGATCCAGTAGCCACTAACCATATATGGCTATTGAGTATTTGAAATGTGGCTAGTGAGACTGAGGAACTGAATTTTCATATAACTTAAATTGAAATGGCTGTGGACAAGTGTCCTCCTAGTGCAGATCTAGAGTATCTGGTAACACAGGCATGGATTCTGGGAAGGAGGAGGAGAAGTAGGCAAGCCTGAGGGGAAAAAAGGTACCCAAGGTGCAACTTCTTGCAGCATGAGCCCTGCCTAACTCTGTCTAGGGACAATAACACTGGCTTTTGGACTTTCAACTCCATGGAAAAAGAGGTGAGAGGGATTTCCTCCCTGAAACTTGTCATCTCTGTAACCTCCTAGTCCTTCCAAAGTGCAGATTGTTTCAATGTTTAACTTTGAGAAAGAAGAGAACTGAGTATCAATGGGAAGAAGGAAACTACTAATTAGACTGAGATGTGACTGGAATTTTACATATTTGCAGGCCAGGTATACAGGAGAAAACAGGGGGTCAGGTGAACCTCACATTTACCCTGTTTCTAAAATGTGTGGGCAAACCAAATCACCTATTAAATGTTTTAGAAATTGCTAATATTTACTGACTTTTTCCCCCCTTTTTGTGGTGGTAGAGGCCTTGCACATGCTAGACAAGTGCTCTATCACTTAGCTATAGTTCCCACCCAAGAGTGCTAACATATAAAGGCACTTTTCAAAAGTCCTTTTAAAAATTTGGCAGTTTTGTTTTTTCAAAAATTATACCAAATAATAAACTGATACAAGAAAACTCCACCAATATTTTCAAGTCCTTTGTAGAGAAAATTTGTCTATAGGACAACTTTCCTTGAATTAGCTGATTCCAGTTGATACTATGGGAGTTATTTTATAACTCTGTAAATTGTAGGTAATTAATAGAGAAGCAAATTCTGTCTGGTCTGATAGAAACTTAGTTGTCCTCTCTCCCTTCTGGGGAAAACAGTTTTGCCTCTATTTGCAATTCCTTTCAATATTCTTTTTCTCAAATTTTGTGCTTCTTGACTTCTTTTTGAACCATCTGACTATCTGAATTTTTCCCTTATTTGAATGAATCAAATAAAATCTTAATACACATTCATTTTAAAAAATCTTTATGAGAGCATTGTGACTCTCTCTCTCTTTCTCTCTCTCTCCCCTCCCCCCTTCTCCCCACTACCCCTTTTGGAAAATTCTCTTAGCATTTCTTCTAATATTTTTTATTTGCATGTAAATATGTTTGACATAATTTTAACCTTTACAAAACTTTTTTCACACTATTAAGTGAAAAACTTTTTCATATTGCTATAAAACCTCATATTTACTGGTTTCTATTTTGTTATGACTCTACCATGATTTACTTCCCTATCCTCTAATCATTAAGTTGTTGTTCATTAAACAACAAAATCTTTTTTTTTTTTTTTTTTTTTTTTTTTTTTGGTGGAGAGCTGGTGATTGAACCCAGGATCATTAAAATGCAAAGATTCTGAAGGTATTTAACCGCTTTGTAAGTCTGGACTTGACTACATATTACTAGTATTATCAGATGAAATGATATCAATGTATAAATAAGAAGACTTCATACTACATATTACATACCCATGACATGCATGTACAGTGTGGCCACCAAAAATAAAGTGTTAGTGGGAAATGGATGTCTGAAGCAGTTTGAAGAAAAATTAAAGGGCAGTTTTGTGGAGGGACCTTTTGTTTATTTTTAAAAATTATCTATTTATTAATTTTGTGATACTGGAAATTGAACCCAGGAGCACTCTACCACTGAGCTACATCCCCAGTTCTTTTTATTTTATTTTATTTTTTATTTTGAGACTAGGTCTCACTAATTTGCCAAGGCTGGCCTTGAACTTTTTTTTTTTAACTTTTTTTTTCATTATCTTTTTTTTTTTTACAGTGATAAATAGTAAAAAAAAAAATTATTTTCACACATGTATATAGGGTAATAATGTCTATCTGAATCTACCGTTCTTCCCATCCCCACCTACCCCACCCCTCCCTTCACTCCCTCTGTACAATCCAAAGTTCCTTCATTGGCCTTGAACTTTTGATCCTCCTGCCTCAGCCTCCTGAGTCACAGGGATTACAGGTATGTGCCACTGCACCTACCTCCTTTTCTTCCATGTAGTGTATTAGTGCTGAGTTTGTATGTCTCCTGTGGCACATAGGATGGGCTCAAGGAATATGCCTGTTATTTCACTTGTGGTGGAGGCACTTTCTATGGGACTTGTTTATAGGTGCCACCCATACTAAGAAAAGGATGCAGTAAAGCATCCATGAAGGACTGGGGATGTAGCTCAGTGGTAGAGCACTTGCCTTGAATGTGTGAGGCACTGGGTTCCATCCTCAGCACCATATAAAAATAAATAAAGATATGTGTCCATCTACAACTAAAAAATATTAAAAAGCAAAAAACCAGATGAACAGTTACTTTTTGGAAAAGCTGTTTCCCTAGAAGGTGAGGAAGGATGAAGACAGGCAAGAGAAAGACAGAAACCTGAAATGCTCATGGCTGAACAGCCCCATTTCTAGAGATTCTTTTTTTCAGTCCCATTAGATATAGCTGAACGTCAAAGGGTGGAGAGCTCAAAAGAGGTGTTGGGCAGCAATTTCTATTTCTCTTCTTTTTCTTCTTTTGGTACTGGGGATTGACCCCAGGGTTGCTCTACCACTGAGCTACATCTCAGTCCTTTTTGTCTTTTATTTTGAGACAGGGTCTTGCTAAATGGTCATGGCTGGTCTCAAACTGGTGATCCTCACGCCTCTGTCTCCCAAATTGCTGGGATTACAGACCTGCACCACTGTGCCCAGCATATATAGTGTGTATATGTGTATACACACACACACACACCCACACACACACATATATTATATATATAAGTACTGGGGATTGAACCCAGTGGCACTGTACTACTGACCTACCCCTAGTCCCCCCCATTTTTTAAAAATATTTTTTTAATTTATTTTTTAATTTTTAAAATTTTATTTGTTGTAATTAGTTGTAATACGAGGGGAATATTACTCAGCTTTAAAGAAGAATGAAATTCTAGCATTTGCTGGTAAACAAATGAAGTTAGAGAATGTCATGCTAAGTGAAATAAACCAAACCCCAAAAACCAAAGACTGAATGTTTTCTCTGATATGCAAAACCAGGTTCTTAATGAGTTCACCCTAAATCAGTGTTTTTCATTCTTAGCAGCACATCTCAAATCCTTGGTGAAATTGTATAAATTTCTAAATCCAGGCCACAGCCAGATATTTAAAGCAGGCATGGGCATTCTTTTCTAACTCCTCCAGTAATTTCAATTTGTGGCCAGCTTTGAGGACTAATGATTGGTCTAAATGCAAGACTCATCTGCATATTTCACTAGTTCCCCTGATCAGAAATGCAGTCCACAGACCAGGTGGTCAGATCACCATGGGAGCTTTTAAATATGCAAATGCATGGAATATATCCTATACCCACTGAGTCAGACCTGGGGCAAAGGAGGGGACCAACCAATCTCTAGGAAATTCTAATGCTTGCTAGGGTTCAGGAACTACTGTCCTCTACCCGTGGGGAAACAGTGCTTCTCAGAGGGTAATGCATATGTGAATCTTGTGGGAGTCTAGGAATCTTGTTAAGATGCAGATTTTGATTTAACAGGTCTAGGGAAAGGCTGAGAATCTTTCTTACAAACTTCTAGAGAACATTGTTGCATGCATGATGCTTCAGGCAAGAGGGGCTAACTCACTGGTGAAAACTCAGACATAGACACGTGCAGTGAAACATGCCTGTAATACCAGCTACGTGGGAGGCTGAGGCAGGAAGATCACAAATTCAAAGCTAGTCTGGCAACAGAACTTGAAGGTAATGTGGGTGGCTATTGGGAGCTGGAGAAGCTTGGGTTGGCAGGCCCCTAGTGATCAGAACAGGTCTGTCGCAGGCAGAGGAAACCCCATGTATTGGGATGGTGGGTTGCCCAGGCTTCCGGTCAGCCTCAGATACTGCCCTCAGAGGTGACTAGAATCTCATTTTTCTTAGTCCTGCTGCTCTGGCAGAAGGCATTTGCACTGGATGTCTGCCCTGCCCTCCAGTTACTGTGGAGTAAGAGTTGTATAGTTGGTCCAAAGTGAAGCAGTTTTTTAGTCAATCCCGGAAATGCCAAGCTTCTCTACCTGACAGGCGTCTTGAGTTCAAAGGGGCCTCTGTGTTTAACAGCCAGCCATGCAGACCTGTTCCCAGGCAGGGGAAGAATGCCAGCGTCTGTTTGTCTGCCAGCAGGCCTTGACCCCTAGTCCCCTTTTTACTTTTTCTTCTAAAACAGGCTCTCACTAAGTTGCCCAAGTTGACCCTGAACTTGCAACCTCCCTGCCTTTAGCCTTTGGAGTAGCTGGGATTACAGATATGCCATACTGCAACTGGCTAGCAATTTCTACTTCTATTTCACTAATATCACTAGTAAGACTGTAGAGAAAGGAATAGTGGACTCTGTGAACCTACTATAAGATCGTGGACAGGTCAACTTACTTCTCTAGGCCTTGGTTTCCTCCTCTGAAAGCAAGAGGAATGCCGGAGTTGAGGTAGGCGTCTGTAAGTATTCTGTACATATTTCTGCCACATTCCCTCATGCATTGCAGACTTGAAGGGAAAAAAATCTGTTGCATGCAAAAGTTCTCTTTACTATCCTTACCTCATTCCCACTCCCTTTCTTTAACCCATCCCTGGCACATATACCTAGACTTTGCTTTGATAGGACTGTTGGCTCCTGTCATCACCCCTGAAAGGACAGCAGTGCCAGGATCTGGCCTATTAGCTCCCGTTGCAGCCAGCTCTCATAAATAACCAGTTGTCAGGGGTTTTAATGGAAACCCTCTGGAAGCTGTAAATCTTTGCTGCTCCCTTATGCATCCTCTCCCTCATTTCCATCACAATATTACTCCTGAGGGAGGAGAAACCGAAGTCTGGTGGAGCAGATTGGTAGGACACTGGGGAGAGGAAAAGGTGGGGTGGGGGAGGGGAACAGAGTTAGGACGGTTTGTCTTAGGGAAGCATCTGCTGGGGACCAGTTGATGTGGTCACCTGGGCCCTTAGGGCCCTGGAGAGGGGGAGGGGCAGTACAGCCTGGGCCACCTGCAGGATAGAGGGAAGAGGAATATATGGCAGAGAGGTTTCTGGGAGCAGTAGATGGGTTGCTGATTCCACCTTGGGCTTCTCTATTCATTCCAGGGTGAATGTAAGCTTCATGTCAAAGGCTTCCAGTATCCATGGGGCTAAGCTACACCTTTGCCTCTAGCCTCCAGCTCCTGCAGATTAGCAGATCAAGGGACAGTTTCCTGTGCTGGGAGGAATTTATGTTACCAATTTAGGTTCATATGCTGACAACATTCATATGCATATAGGGCACTCAGTAGTATATAACTCTCCAAACAAATGGAATAAAGTCTTATATACCAGGTTTATTGGGGGGCGGGTGTTTTAGGGCTTCAGAGGATGGAATGTTCTGATGATGATGTCGACAGGATTTTTTAAGAGTGTCCAAGGAGAAAGTCTTCCTGAGAGAGAACCTCCCCTCATGGAGGGTTGTGACAGGTGCTTTATTTAGACAGGGGAAATTAACATAGGATTTCTTTCTGTATCTGCAGTAGATCGATGTTTTCACTTTCAAGTAATATTTATACAACCTTTAATTTATTAGTTTAATTTTGCAGTACTGGGGATTGAACCTATGGGTGCTCTAACCCTGGAGCTACACCGCTATACCCCAGTCCTTTTTTTTTTTTTTTTTTTTTTTCCCCTCCCGTTTTGAGTTTCCCAGGTGGTTAAAAAGTATGATTCTCCTGCCTCAACCTTGCCAGTACCTGGGATTACAGGCACGCACCACCACGCTAGGCAAGTTTTTGTTTTTGATTTTTGAAGTCTCTTCACCTGCCATTTCCCCCATATTTCATCATAGCACAGCATGAAGTCCCAGACACACATGGGCACAATGCTCCCAATGAGTCCGCTCAGATCCTCCAGGAAGTTTCCTGGATTAACTCCAAAAGAGATGTGGCTTCTACCTCTTCTCTTCGAACTTTGGATGTAGTTTTTCTGAGGAGGTACTGTCGCTCTTCCTCCTCATGTTTCCCCTCAAGAGATCGGCAAAGGCTCTATTTTCAGCAGAGAGGATGATCCATGAAACTAACCCTTTCCCACAAAAGTAACTGCATTTCAGTGGCATTGCATCAAACCCCTGAACATTTCCCAAGGCTGAAGAAAGAAATAAGGATATTGACAACAAGAAATCGTTGTCTAAAAAAACCTATAGTTCATGTATTTAAAGTCGACCCTTTGATCTTTCACCAAATCCTGAATTAATCCAGGCAGAAAGAGTTCTTCTCTGCCTGCTAATCCTTTGCAGGCAGCCATACGGCGAGATAGGAGGAATGGAGATAAAACTGCAATTATTTGAATCCAGTCACTGAGAACAGTCAAATGTTTGTTGGGAGAAGTCGAGACCCGGACCCCGGTCTGGGTGGCACTCTTCGACTAGTCAGTTGGATGTCATGATTCGGGAAGTCTGAGCGGTACATTACTGATTTGCAATACCCATTTTACAGTGAAAGAAGCTAAACCTCAGAGAGGCAATGTGGACTACCCACGGTTACATAGCAAAATATGCCTGCGATCCTGACTTCAGTCTCAATCCAGTGCTCTTCAGATTCTGGTTTCGTCTTTGGAGACTTATGTTCAAGTCCTTCCCTCCCCGGGGCGGGTGCAACTGGAACTCGGGCTAGCCTTTCTAACAGCGCCTGTGCACTGCGCTCGGAAGGCGCCGGCCAGGGCGAACCTCCGCGGGAACTCGGCTCGCTGAGGGGGCGAGGGCGAGGGGAGGAGCCCGGCGGAGGAAGAGGGGTGGTGGCGCCCCGCTGCAGTAGGGAGCCGGTGCGTCCCCAGCGTCTCCCGGGACAACCTCGGCGCTTTCTCTACCAAGCTCTGGGACGGTTAATTAGATTCGGGAGGGAGGGGCCGTGGCCCCTACTGCAGGGGCCAATCGAAGGCCTGAGAGGTCCTGTATGTAAATATGAGGGGCGGGCGGACCGGGAGTTAGGAGGCTGGCGGGCTGGATTTGGGGTTGTCTGGCAGCCAATGGGAGCGTGTCTCTCTACTCCTCCCGGGGGCCGTAGAGCTCGGTCAAGACCGGGTAGAAGGAATCGCGGGTAAGAGCGCCCCAAAGTCCGGTGCTGGCCCCAAACCACGGCCTCTTAATGCCTCCCCAACACCGAAAACCTAACTCGACACGACCCCTTATCCCATCCGAGACTCAGTTCCCCAGGGCTACCCCTCTACCAGCCGCTCACCCTCACCGCCTCTCAGCTCCGCAGCTCTGTCTTTTCTCAGTCCCTGCTGTTAACGCTCACTTCCAGCTTCCCCCGATTTCCTAAACTCGGTGCACCAGGGAACTGTCCCTTAGATACCAACGATCCCTGGGACTCAAACAGCCTTTCGCTTCTTTCTTCACCATCATGGGTCCTTCACTTCATCACTTTTCTTCGTTGGCCTTCGCATTTTTCATGTCCGGGATATATAGTCCTGTGCGGATGCTCCTTCCTCCTTTCCTGTCTCTCTTTCACCTCCATTTGTTATTTCTCACCCCTTCTGAGGGAATACTCTTCTTCTCTGGGGTTTGAGCCCTAGAGGGGAAAAAAAAAAAAAAAAAAAAAAAAAAAAAAAATATATATATATATATATATATATATATATATATATATATATATATATAAATTATATTTGGGGTTGAAATGGGAAGGGGGTTAACGTTTATTAAGCACTGTGCCATGTGCTCCAGAAAATGATTTAATATTTATCCCGATCCTACCATCGTATTCTCATTTTTATGATATGGCGCACATTTTGAACCAAGCTCTGCTTTAAGCGCATTAGAAATGTTAACTCAGTCTTTAGAACAATCCCGTGACATGACTTATTATCCTCATTTTATTTATAAGGAAACTGAGGTACGAAGAGGGTAAATTACCCACAGCCATCATTCTGGAAATCTGTCTGTTTTTGCTACTATTGCCTTAAATATTTTGGAGAAAATGACCGGACATGAGCCTAACCTGAAAACTGAACCTTCCAATCTTGCAGAATTCCTAAATTTCTAGCAGAATAAAAGATGGCATCTGAGTTTGCAAGACTCTTATCTTTCTCAGTGAATGTGGCCTGTCATCCTCAGGATTTCTCATTGGCAAAGCCCTTGAGCAATTGGGCTCCCCATCCCTTTGTTGTTAGTTTATATTTTGCTAAAATTCAAAGGGTGACTAAAAGGAAAAGCAAAGAGGCCACAAGAAGCATTTTATTTTATCCTCTCTGGATCAAAGCTCAAACTACTGTCCTGAATGGGAAGTTTTTAACCTCTTGGGGGTCCTGTAAGCACAAGAAGATAGGGAATGAAAAGAGGAAATAATAACTTGGCTCCTATGCCATATTGAGTCCGAAAGACAAAGCTGAAAACTAGATCCAGAGGTCTCTCCTCCGCATTGTTTTGTCTCCACTCCATTCAGCATTTTCCAAGAGCTGGTCACTAGAGGCTTCAGATGGATCCTTCTAGTATGGAAACAAGAGCCAAAACGTGAGAAGGGGTGTGGGAAGGAAAACCTATTATTTGGGAAAAGAGAAGGAAGTCAAGGGCAGACAAAAGAGGAGAATCCTTCAGTACTATACATTCCTACAAACTGGAAGAAAAGTTTAGGCTGTAAGGGGAAGGAATGAAAGAATTTGACTCACCTTTAAAACATGTTCCCCTATCATTCTTCTTTTCTTTTCTTCTCCTCTCCAAGTGCTGGGGATTGGACTCAGGGGCACTCTACCACTGAGCTACATCCCCAGCTCTTTTTAACTTTTATTTTGAGACAGGGTCTTACTAAGTTGCTTAGGGTCTCCCTAAGTGCTGAGGCTGGCCTTGAATTTTTTTTTTTTTTTTTGGGGTGCTGGGGATCGAACCCAGGGCCTTGTGCTTACAAGGCAAGCACTCTACAGTCTGAGCTATCTCCCCAGCCCCTGGCCTTGAATTTGTGATCCTCCTGCCTTAGCTTTCTGAGATCACAGGCGTGTACCACTGCCAGGCTTCCTATCATTCTTATTTTAATCACCCACCAAATTATTCTTTCCTCTCATTTAACGGACACCTCTATGCATTCAGTCTTGGCAGAAGAAAGCACTGAACATTTTCCCAGGGAAAACAAGAGTAGTCAACAAGTATAGTCCTTCAGGAGTGGAAACCAGACATGGACTCTGGGTTTTTTCCAAATAACCTGCAGCAAGTTTGTCTGGAACCATCCCAGTGCTCCATTCCTCCCCCTGGTGGCCAATGAAGGGTATTTTCCTTCTCCCCAACTAGGAATGAAGTTGACAGCCTCTGGTTTGAAAGATCTCAAGATCAAACCCATCCGTAAAAGGAAGGAAACATCAGTGTTTTTTCACTGCCTTAACTATCCTATTTGGAAAGGTGAACTGAATGCTTCTTGCATCATTAAGAAAAACTGGGCCAGCCTGGGCAACTTAGCAACACCCTGTCACAAAATAAAAAATAAGAAGTGATGGTTGATGTAATCCAGGGGCAGCACACTCTTGGGTTCAGTTCCCCATACCAAGGGTGTGCAATGGGAAAAGAAAGAAAAACAAAAAGGGAAAACTGAACATGTTTTGTTTGTTACATTGATAGCAAAGCTCTTAGTCTTCCTTTTCAAACTCTCCAAAAGTACTTAGTCCACTTTGCCTGCTGTCCTTGTACATTATTATGTTTTTAAACCTGGGGTTGAACCTGGGGTGGGGAGCTTAACCATGGAGCCACATTCCAAGCCCCTCCCCCTATTTTTTTGAGACAGGTTCTGGTTAAATTACTTAGGACCTTGCTAAGTTGCTAAGGCTGGCTTTGCACTCACAATCCTCCTGCCTCAGCCTCCTGAACCATTGAAATTACAGGCATGTGCCATCATGCCTACCAGTGTCCTAGCACAATGAGAAGATAATTAGGCAGGGCAGGAAGCAGAGGTGTTGCTCCTGGCTCCAATAACTTGCTCTCGAGCTCTGTGTACATGCCCTTTCCTAGTCTAGACTGGTGGCAATATAGGCGGATGGGGGAAATTTCAAAACCTCCTCTAAAAAGTAAATGGGTTGAACTAACATTCTTCAAAGTCCCTTCAAGATCTAATATTCAGGAATTCCATAATATCTTAGAAAATGTTCTAATTACACCCCTAATAAGAGCCCTGGTATAATGTGGATATTGGTGAAAAGAAGGGAACAAAGAGTGAAAATGAATACAAAGCAGCAGTGGCAGAGCTGTTCCCAGGGTTTGACAAATCTGGGGAGATCTAAACCTCTCATTGGAGGTGGAAATTTAGAAGGAGTGACTTTAAGGGATGTAGGGACAATTTATTTATTTATTTTTGGCAATGTTGGGGATTGAACCTAGGGCCTCATGCACGCTAAATAAATGTTCTACTGCTGAGCTCTACCACCAGACTGAAACATTTGATTTTAAGGGGCTAAAGTCACCAAGACTGCATCTGGGAGCTAGGAAATCAGTTACTTTATGATTACAACATTTATGGGTGATCATTGGAGAGGAAAAGACAGCAGAGTGCAGCGGAGAGACAGGCTGTGGAGTCAGATAGACATGTGTTCAAAATCCCAGACATGCCCAGCTTGGCAACTACGTCTATCAACTATAGCAATAACAACATACTGCTGGGCCAAGTGAATGCTTCTGCAGGCTAGGTTCAGGATGAGTCTCCAGCAGGCAACCTTTGAATGAGATATTCTTTCAGGAGCCTTTGGAGGGAAGCTAGCAGTTTTCAGCCATAGAAATTAAACAGGGAGGAGGAATCTAGGGAGAGTGAAAGGGAGGGAGAAAGACAAAGTAAAAAATAATCACATGTGGCAAGAACTGTTGTCTGCCATCTTGCACCTGTCTCATGTGCCACCCAGGTGGCACTTGTGTCATAAGCAGCCTAGAATACAGGGGAATGTAGGCAAGAATGCCATGGTGAACCTGTTCCTCCCAAAGTACACGGACTTAGTTTCTTGCTCTGTGGGCCTGAGTCCTTCCCACACAAGGACAAGCCATTTGACCTTTTTGTTTGTTTGTTTGGTTATTTTTCTCTTTTAGGCAGACAAATATAAGCAGCCATGACTTGTTCTGACCACTTGGGTAAGGATTTGAAAGGGCAAAGATACTTTCCGACTCTAGAGGTCAAATTCAGGGTCAGTTTCTCCCCAAGTTAACATTAACCTTTAGGTAAACGAGCCACTCCTCCTTGAGGGCTTGGTAAACAGGAGCCGTTGTGGAAGGTTAGGGGAGTGGAGCTGGCCGTTTACCTGCAAGGAAGGAGCAGCCCAAGGTCAAGATTCATGTTAATTCTCTTGAACTTCGCCAAAATATGCCCTGTCACTGAGGAAATCTGACTTACAAGGCTCAGGTTTTATGTCAGTTGCCCAGAGCACAACTCTTTTTCCCCTGCTCTGCTGTCACCATAAAGGGACTTGAGTACAAATGACAGTGAGAGAGAGAAAACAAGTGACAATCCTTGGTACATGTAATAATTCTGCCTGTCTTTCTCCAGGGGTGATTGTAAGCATTCAACGAGAGCATGCATATGAAAATTGTTTGCAGAGCCCAAAGAACTCTCCCACATTAGGGTTATTGTTAAAATATTCATGGGTAGCCTTCCTAGTTAGAGCTCCCACCCTGACACCAAATTAACTTTGGGAAAAGGGCAGAGGGAGGTAGAAGGGTGTAATAATGTTAAAGACATGGTGGTAGGGTGTAAGAATTGTCTAGAATTAGCAAGTTTAAGTACAGAGGGGAGGTGATTCCCAAGAGATTGCGTACCTCTGTTGAGCCTGCTGTAATTGCATGTTGTTGGTAATACTTAGAAAAAAATTGTTGAAATCCCTCTGGGAAACAACATGGTAAAAAAGAAAAAAATATATGTATACCAGAAGCTACATAATTTTCCTGTTTGTTAGTAGTATAATCTCTGGTTATTAATTTAAGAAAACAATCTCAAAGAAGTAAAAGATTCTCTGTAAAAGTATGGGTTTTTGTTTGTTTGTTTGTTTTTTCCCCTTTGACATCTTACTATTTTGCCCAGGCTAGTTTTGAACTTCTGGGCTCAAGTAATCCTCATGCCTTAGCCACCCTAGTAGATGGGACTACAGACTTGCACCATCAAACCCATCTTGAAAATGTGTATTTTAGAGTTATTTACATAAGATTAAAAATTACAAGCAACTTAACATTTCCAACAATAAGGCAATGGTTGGTTAAATTTAGGCACATTCCTTCTATGGAATATTGCATAACTGTTAAAAACTAGGAACCTGCAAACTTTGCCACCACTAGAAGGATGTTTACAGTATGATATGTGGACAAAAAGCAGATGTAAAATTGACTATAGGACTGGGGTTATGGCTCAGTGATGGGGTGCTCACCTGGCACGCATGGGGCCCTGGGTTCGATCCATAGCACCACATTAAAAAAATAAAATAAAGGTATTGTGTCCATCTACAACTAAAAAAAGATTTTAAAAAATGAATAGAATAATTATGCTCAGAAGTTAAGAATAAAAGAAGGCACAGATAAGTCAAAGTTGCTATGCCCCATTTCTAAAATGTTTGTTTGCAGTGCTGGGGATTGTTGAACCCAGGGCCTTCAGCATGCTAGGCAAGTGCTCTACTACTGAACTATATTCCCAGTTCACCCTACCCCGTTTTAAAAGTCTCCTTTAATGTTATTTCAATAATAATACGATATAATAAATATATATTTTTGAAATCCAAAGAGTGTGTGAAGGAGGAACAGATAGTAAATAGCAAAATAACTGGGTATCAAAAGAGAGGGCTAAAACAGTGAGGAGCTTGGCAGGATTTTAGGAATTAAAAAGAGGAAGAAAAAGCACTGGAAACATGGACTTATGGCCACAGGAGCCTTGGATGTAAGGGAATTCATGTTAATTGGGCCTGGTATATCTGGGTTACCCAAAAGCAAACTAAGTACTTTCCTAAGGAGTAGTGAAGCAGGAACATTAAAAGTCCACTTTAAAAATGTGATATTTGAAAATTCAAGCAAACATCAAAGATGTCTCATGCAGTTAAGGAGGATGAGAACTTTGCTGTACTTCCTTTTATGTGTTTTATGCTTTGGTGTTATTTTTAATTTGGAGTGGATGGTGAGGGGGATGTCATAGACTTTTCGGTGGTTGGTGTACTTGAAGGTCTGCATTTGACCTTGGGCTTGACTCTTACAGTCAGCTACAAATTAGCCCTGTAGTTCTTGAGTGATCGTTGCCTTTATTTTCAGGCCTGAAGATTACTATGTGGGGAGTTGGATGTAACCCTGAAAGAGTTAACAGACTTAAATGCACCTCCACTGCACCCTCAGGGACAAGCTCCCTCAGCTAGGAAGGCTTCAGGCTTAGTTCTGAAGCTGTCTCCAGATACTCACTCACTTTAATAATAAGATTGTTTACCAAGTAGTGCCATGCACAGCATCTCAGCCTGCTCGGGAAAACCCCAGGAGGCAAAGACCAAAGCTAGGGTTGGCTGGGTTAAGTCTCCAAGGACATAGTCAATGGCAAAAGGTGAAATCAACTCCTTCCCAGAGCTTGCACCAACTGTGGAGGTGGGTTGGGTGGTATTTTATAAACTACCACCTGTTGCCTTGTCTTGGAATTCTAGTTCACCACCCACATGCGCTAGGGAGGGGGTCCCCCTGCAGGTGGGTCCGTGTAAGTACGTTCCCTTTTGCTCTTTGTCCAGGGGGAGCTGGTATTTCCCCAGAGCCTCCTTCCAAGCCAGGAAGATGCTACAGTGCCTGACTTCTGAAGGTGAGGAAGGAGCAGACTCCGAGGAGAGGGAGGACAGTAACATAGAAGATCTAAAAGAAATCATCACCCTGGCTTTTGTGAGAGAGAACACACAAAAGAGGCTCCAGGATGCCCATCAGCAAAGCAAGAAAAAGAGGAAGAAAAAGAGGTTAGGATTGAAAGATGGGGAAAGGGGATCCATGTTGGTAAGAACAGGAAGGACCTGAAGGGAAGGGGACCTGATAGAGTAAAGGAAAATGTCAAAATCACTCTGCTTTCAGTTCACATAGAGAGAAGGCACTTTAGATGGCCTGTTTTATAGAATCAAATAATTATATGTAAAACTGTACCTTGTCCTGATTTTCATTCTATTTATATTTAGAATTCCTTTGGAAAAATGGGTGGAGAGAGAAAATTTCCTTGCATAAGTATAAGAAAGTGCTTATTTGGGTAGGGGTTGTGGTTCAGTGATGGAGCTCTTGCCTCATGTGTGAGGCACTGGGTTTGATCCTCAGCACCACATAAAATAAATAAAATAACGGTATTAAGAAAAAAAGAAAGTGCTTATTCTGAGAATTTAGTGCATTTTAAATATAAGAGAATCATGTTATTTTATTAGGATCTGACTGTAGCTTGTGGATTCCAGTTCTTGTTTAATATTTTGCCATGTCTTGCTCCATTCAGACTGATTAATGTCTGAAAGTTTGTCTGCTTTCTCACTGACAGCTTCCCTTAAGGAGAAGATGAAGAGAGAGACAAGTATTTTGTCCAAAAATATTTTAAATTTCTGTCCCCTGTGGGTCACTGGAGTAAAATGACTAAGACCATGGTGTTAATATGAAGCTGTATGCAAAACTAGCATGCAGCTTCATATTATAATTCAATATAATTCAATAATTAATTCATATAATTGCAATACAGAACTTGTACCACTTGGACAGAGTAACTGCACTCTGATTCCATATTTTCTGCCACTCTACCCATTCATGTCCTCAGTGATGGGAATGGTCGAACCAGGCTTAGTGTGACAGCTCAGCTTAGGCTTCCTGCAGCTCCATCTGGGACAGGATGTTTCTGGGTGCAGTCTGTCTCTGTCTTGTGCTTTCCTTTTTCTCTTTTCCAGATGATTGGTGATTAATCTATCCAGCTGCCGGTATGAGAGTGGTGAGCATTTCAATTCAAAAGATCTGCAACAGGGACTTACTATTCCCCGCTGCGTGGATGAAAAGCATCACTATTGATGTTGAGGATATTCTTAAGGAGGAAAAGGGGTGTCTTCAAATCCCATTCCTTGGTTCTTCCTGATCCACAAACTATTGAGAGGGTTGGAAAAATTATGGGTTTTGAGCCCAATGGCATGTCCTTCGGCTACCTGTAATGCTTAAATATAGTGACTGGGGATCTCATTGTAGAAGAGGCAGCCGTTACTGCAGTCGATAGCCCTGTTTTTTGAACATAAATTGCGATCCTGCAGTCTTTGGGTTAACCCTGACCTACAGACTTACTTTGTACTACAGAGCACAGGGTTGTTGCCTTTGTATTTGAGTTTAAATTCTAACGCCCTGGGCTGTTCTTATCCTCTCCTGGTTACTGCAGGCCCTTCTTCCTTCTTAGGCCTAGGAAGGAAGGCATCTGACCTGTGTTGAAATTAGCTCCCAGCTATTAATACTAATAGGGGCAGGAAAGAAAGATATGATAGTGTATATATGGTTTTGAAATACATTGTCTAAATTTTTTTCCTGCCAATTTACCTCACTAATTAAGCTTAGCTCTGCTTGATGTTAAGTCTTGGTTTATATTCCCTGAATACTCAGGGCTTAGAGTTTAGGAGAAAGCCAGAGGTCTGCTTCCTGGCAAGAGAAAGCCAGGGCGGGTCAAACATTCACCCCAGATAGCCTTTTGTGGCAATCATTGCACCGACTGTGTTCTTCAACAACTTTCAACTCTCCATGATCCTTGCTTGGTAGTGGTACATCCAGACAGGGCAAGATGACTTACAGTCCTAAGGAACTGGGCTCTCTTTTCCAGAACTTGATCTGGAAATACCTAGAAAAGGAACCTCCCCATCCTGTGCTCCTCCTTTGCTTCCTGGGCTAACAGGTCATTTCTTTCTTCAACTCCACTGCAGTGCGTAGGGTGGCCCAACAGTATGGCCTTCGAGAGGGAGGTGATAATGACGACTGGACTCTCTACTGGACGGACTACTCGGTATCACTGGAGCGGGTGATGGACGTGAAGAGCTACCAGGTATTTTCCTCAATTTGGGGATCTCATTGTAGAAGAGGCAGCCGTTACTGCAGTTGATAGCCCTGTTTTTTGAACATAAATTGCGATCCCGCAGTCTTTGGGCTAACCCTGACCTACAGACTTACTTTGTACTACAGAGCACATCTGTCCAGTGGGGCCCCCATTTCAAATCACTGCCTCCTGAGGGGAATCTCAAAGTACTCCCATGTCCCCTCATTGTTCATGAATTATTGCTTCCCTCGTAGAAAATCAATCACTTTCCTGGGATGAGTGAAATCTGCAGAAAGGACTTGCTGGCGAGGAATATGAGCCGCATGTTGAAGATGTTCCCTAAAGATTTCCACTTTTTCCCTAAGACCTGGTGTCTTCCTGCTGAGTGAGTGACCCCATATTTTCTTCTCCTCCCCACTCCCTGTTTACATTTCCCTCTTGCTCTGATTCTCTGGCTGCTACTTTCCCTTCCCATAAGATCTCCCATCTCCATACTGTTCAGGAAGAGAAAGGATAAAGGGTGTGTCCCAAGGTTGAGAAAACACAGGGCTCTGCCTATAAAATGAGATGACCATTAAGGCCGGGTGCCTTGGAGCCTGTACCTGAAGTTGGATGAGAGTTTGTTCTGACCCTGAAAGATGTTGATCTTGAACTCCTTCCAACCATTTAAACTGTGCAGTTTCTGAATATTTTAGGACCAGGAGTTCCTCTGGAGATAGTGGGGTTGTGGTTAGTACTTAGGGTAGGAGCAGGGAGGATTGCCTGGCCTCTGTCCCATGCAGTGCCATGCAGGGCAGTCAACCCTTGCCCTTTTCTGCTCTCATTTTATCCTTTTCAAAGGTGGACCTCCATTCCTGATAGGTAAAATGCTCTGGTCCCCACCACCAAGTCACTGGAGAAACATGAGATGGCGTGAGCACAAGCAGGGGTATAATCCAGTGGTTGAGGCAAGGCAGGTGTAGTGTGAAATGCCACCGTCTGTTTTACACTCAGATGGAAAGGGCAGCAAAGGAATCCCACCCTCCCCTCTCCTCCCAAGACTTCTTCAAACCAGCAGCTCCAGGGTTCCCAACCTTTCCTTAGGCTTGTCTGGAACAACTTCCAGGGCTTAGCAGCAACTTAGGAGGAAATGTGTGTGCCGTCCAGTTAACAGGAGCCTCCAGATTTCATGGCCACTGAGGAACATTGTAGCTAAGTGATTTTCCCAAGGATCACAAGGGTTCCTTTGAGCTAAAATGCAAAACAAGAAGTACAGCAAGACTGAGGCATATTACCCATTAATTTAGTTTCTTTCTTCAGAATACACTGTCTTAAAAGCACATTCAAAGGTTTTATTTGCCCCTCCCTACTCTGGCTGAAGTGGCGGCATCACAGATGAAACACTGAAGCCCAGAGAGGGTAAGAGACCAGCTGATTCAATGTCATACCACTTGTCACGGCTTGTAGCAGATCAAGAACTCCAAATCTCCTACCTGTAAATCCTGAATGCCAAACTACCTGGGTCATAGCCACCTTTGTGTGGGTAGCGCAGATCATCACTTGGCTGCATTATGTCATGTTAATTAACCACTTCACAAGATGGGTTTCATTATCCATCTTGCCTAGATGATGAAGTGTAGACCCAGAGAGATCACATCCTTGCAAAGGGTTCACAACTGGTAAGTGATGTTGCCTGGGCTTGAATCCAGGCCTGAATTCCCTCCGAAGCCCACACACACGCTTCGCTTTGTCGATTCTACTCTCTCTCCCACTGCTGACCTCTGGGCATCTGTCTATCAATGCCAGGATTTGTCACATCAGATAGCTTTACTCTTCAGTTTTTTGTTTCATATGGAACTGACCTTCCTTTTCATTGCTCTCCAGCTAATGGTGTATCTCGTTCCTTCCTTGCCTGGTAGCTGGGGAGATTTGCAGACGTACGGCAGATCAAGAAAAAATAAGACATACATTTGTAAGCCAGACTCAGGTTGCCAAGGGAGAGGTATATTCATTACCCGGACTGTGAAAGAAATCAAACCAGGGGAGGATATGATCTGTCAGCTCTATATTTCAAAGGTACTTCTTTATTGTGATTATTTATTTATTGCCCCTAGCAGCCTTGGGCTCTAGCTCCACTGGATAGAATGTGAAATGAGTCAATGGAGGGTGGAGGTGGGGATGAAGCTGAGCCTGTCTTCTGTCTTAGACTTTGTCAGACCAAATTTCCTGACCAGAGGTGCTGCCATGTGCCTGGGCCAGAGTGTTCCTCTCCCGCATGCACTTGTCTGTTGGTCTGACCCCACCAGACTAGTCCCTTTGCTCAAACAGATGACAACTGGGAGACCACCTTAGTTTGTGGAGACCCTTCCTTATTTGGGAGAAGGGACTCATCCTGGAGGGATTCATGGTAAACAGATTCCCTCCCTGACTGAGGGCCAGAGGTCAGAATCGTGACCTGCTGCCGGGAGGGAACCCTCTAGAAGTGTGAGTAGAGAGAGAAGCACTGCACCCCTCCACCCAAGGCAAAATGACCAGGAGATAGATTATGCATTTCAGGAAATCTCTAACAGAACCACCAGCATAACCCAGTCCTGGATGAGGACCATATGTCCTCTCATCAAAGGACTTTTACCATTACTTTGTTTAGTTGCCAAGATATCTCTTGGTTGTAGTTGTTTGTGCCAATGAAGAGATCAGGAAACCAAGGCAGTGTGGTTTGGTGATCTCCTCAAGGTCACATGTCAGGTCACAGAGCCAAGTCTCCTTATCTTGCTCCCCAGCCCTGGCCAAGCCTTCACTTGGCAACACTAGACAATGTTGGACTGACTCCGTGAGAACGAGATGGGGGCTTGCGATTTTTATATGAATTTCTCCTCTGGTGCTTGTGTGACTTCTCTCCTCCCAGCCCTTTATCATTGATGGATTCAAGTTTGACCTACGGATTTATGTACTGGTGACATCCTGTGACCCTCTCAGGATTTTTGTGTACAATGAAGGACTGGTCCGCTTTGCTACCACTTGTTACTCCTACCCCTGCACAGACAACCTGGTGAGCTGAGGGGACATGATGCCCCCCACCCCACCCTTAGCATGATAACAAATCCTGCTTAAATACCCTTCCTCAAGACTTCGTGGATCTGGCCGTCATTTGTTGAGCACTGTGTGCCAGGTTGCATATGTCGTTTAGTCTAAACCCTCCCAGGAGCCCTCAGACATAGGGATTATTATTCCTTTTTACAGAGAGGGAAATTAAAACCCAGAGAGTATAAGGGACTTGTCCAAGGTCACACAGCTAGCAAGAGGTGTGTCTGGGGCTTGTGGCCAAGTCTCCCTGTCCCTAACACCAGATCCACAGTGCTCAAGGAGAAAAGACCATGGGGGAGCTATCCTGCCATCCATCTTCTCTGAGTCCCCTAGGACTCCTGAAGTTTCCCTCAGGCAAGACTGCACTTGATCTCAGGAGAGCTGAAGTTCTTACACCCTAAGCTCTAAGATTCCCTTTTTTTACTGCCTTTGTTTTGCCAGTTAAAGTACACCCTAAGACTTCCCTGTCTTTTCCATTCAGTTAATCCCCACGGGCCATGGGAGGGCACAGAGAGAATGTAGGAGGCCTTCACTTCGGCTTGACCCCCGCATCTTGTGTTCTCTTTCCCCAGGATGATATTTGCATGCACCTGACTAATTATTCCATTAATAAGCACAGTTCCAACTTCATTCAAGATGCTTACTCTGGCAGCAAGAGGTAAGGGAGCGGCTTTACTCGCCTTTCCAGGATTCTACCCAAATCCTGTCAGTCTCTGTCAGTGTTTCCATCTTGGGTCACGTGATCTCAGAAGAGACTTTGCCTCTCAATCCAGAACTCATCTCAGCTCTCTGGACTGTTAATCATTAAAAGGAGGCCACATCGTAAACCCTAGGAGGCTGGGAGGAGGAGAGATAAACATGAACGGTTTCCCCAGCAGAATAGATACACACACCAAAACATAGCCTTGTTACAGTTGCCCTTCTGACATTTCCAAATCAACAGACGTTTATTGATTGCAAGTCTGCCATTTGAGAAGGCCTTGCCAGGTTGTGGTTTCTTGGTCTGTGGTTCCCTGGGGTGTTGCTCCATTAGAGATTCTCAAGTGATGTGTCATGATGCCCTGGTGCCACATGACGTGTGGCTAGCTGGCTTTAAGATCCCCCAGAAGGGGGGACAAGAAAGGAATTTATGAGTCTCATCACGAGCAGCTTTTCCATTTGTATTTGAGTTTGAGTCCAAACAGCTCTCACTTGAGTTTTAAGAAAAAAGGGAGACTGAGGAACCTAGTTTGGCCAGGCAGAGGGGAAAAGGAAAGGAGCAGATACTTCTGGGGGCCTCAGAGGTGCTGTGCCCCGCACCTGTGTGCAGTTTTTGTTCTTGAATTTTCACCACAATGCTATGGCAAAGGTATTACCATCCGCCCTTTCTAGGTGGAGAACTGTGAATTAGGTGTCATCTCCATTTTGCAGATGAGGAAACTGAGTCTCTGTGAGGTTAAGTTGCCCAAGGTCACCCAACTCTGAATAGCTAGCATGGGCCCAGAAGCTGGGTCTGTCAGGCTCTGAGGCTCACACTCTTTCCTGCACCAGCTCTCTGAGGAAGGATTGAGGAAAAGGCAGTCCATTTGGTGTCAGAGCAACAGAGAAACATGTGGCATTTCAGCACATGGAAAATCTCTAGGTTAAGCCTGCGGGAGTGGATGTGTCAGGCTGGGAGGAGGCAATCTCCCTGCTTTTCAGAGGACGTCAGCTCGTCTGTATTGTCTGTGTCCCCACCCAAACTTTGGTTGCCAGTGGAGCCTCCTACGTTGGTGCATGTTCAGCATCAGTGCTCAGAGAGGTCTGGCTTCTCATCCCTGCTCTGCCCCTTGCCAGCAGAGAAGCTTGGCCAAGTTACTTCATCTCTCTGAGCCTTCATTTCTGGGTCTGTAAGATGAGGGCCATGAACCACCTGCCCTCTTCTGCCCACCTCACAGGGCCCCTGAGAGACTCACATGACTCGTTGGCAGTACAGCGCTCTGGTTACTGTTGTTTTTCCTTAGTCTCAAGGCCCTCAATTCCCTTTTATGAGAATTGATATTCCAATAACAGACCTCAGGCCCTCAGGCCATGATCAAGGCAGAGTTTTTGGGCACAGAGCTAAGACATCCAGTGTTATTCTCTTTTCTTTCTTTCTTTCTTTCTTTCATTTATTTATTTGTGCTGGGGATGGAACCCAGGACCTCATGCACACTAGGCAAGTGCTCTACCACAGAGTCACACCTGCAACCCTCAAATATCCTTCTGCTGTCTAGTTCCCTCCTCTTCCCCTCTCTCTTGCCCTCTGTTCTCCATGTGCCCTCTCTGTGGAGCAGCCTTCTGCCCCCATGGCCCTGTCTTGGCTCAGCCCCGCTGCCCTGGCAGCCCAGCTCCTCAACAAGTATGCCGGAGAGAGCTTGCTTTTACAACGAAGTCACTTCTCTTATAATTAATGGATTAATCCATTCTTGAGGACGGAACCCTCATGACCTAATCATCTCTCAAACTGCTGCGTTGGGGGTGAGTTCACAGCACATGAATTTTGGGGGGACAGAAACCACAGCATATCCTGGTCTTTGGTGTGCTTCCCATATTGGCAGGTAGAGTTCTTTGTTCATTCTTTCCCAAATTTTTCCTTTGTTTCTTCCTCTTTCTCCTTCCCATCTCCTCCCTCCCTCCCTTCACTCACTCACTCACTCCTTCCTTCCTTCCTTCCTTCCTTCCTTCCTTCCTTCCTTCCTTCCTTCCCTCCCCCCCCTTCCCTTCTCCTCCCCTCCCCTCCCCTCCCCTTCCTCCCTTCTCTCTCTCTCTCTCTCTCTCTCTCTCTCTCTCTCTCTCTCTCTCTTTCTACTGGGAATTGAACCCAGGGGTCACTACCACTGACCTACATCCCAGCTCTTTTTATTTTTTAGACAGACTTCAAACTTGCAATTTTCTTGCTTTAGCCTCCCAAGTTGCTGGAATACAGGCGTTTGCCACTGCACCAAGTTCCTCTCCATCTTCTGGGACAACCTACTCCTCATGCTGTCTCCCTGTCCCAAAGTTGGCAGCTAAGGCCAACTGTTAAACCCCTTGTTTAGTCCCCCTGACTGAGGTGCAAATTCAACCAGAAAAGTCCTCCATCAGTGAAAGAGAGGACAGAATTGCAAACCTTACAGAACTCGGGCAGACACCAATTCTCTTCCTTTTCCTTGCATTGACACATAGCTATTGTTGAAGTGAATTCACTAATCACGGGCCCTTGTGAAATTATACAATAATATATACTTGTGATGGACCCTGAGACATCAAAAAAGGTTATGTTATGTTTGTAAGAAGTCAGGGAAGTACATGATCTATTTCAGGAAAATTTATATCCCAATTAGGCAAAATAAATACATTTTTTTTCCACCTAAAAGGACTGACTTCAAATGATCTGGAAAAATCCACTTATGTGCACCACTTCATTCCCTGACAATGGCAGGTAGAGGAGGTGGTCTCTGCTTACAGTGGCCTTTCCTTTTCTGTCTTTATATAAATGCACTCTTAGTTGTTTCATATGTGTGTTGATTTCCCAAATGGTTGGGCTTCCCATGGCAGAGATGGTGGTTTCTTGGTATCTCCTCATTTCGTCAAGCTTTGCGTGGATAGCAGGCCCTTAGCAGATGCTCATCGACTGGCAGAACTGCTTCCTCCCTTTCTGATCACTTCATTTGGGCTCCAGTGAGCCTTTTGAACTGCCCGGGTGAGCCATGTCTCTGGTCTTCATCGATCTCTCCTCCATTCTCTTCCCTCTTCTCCTTCTGTATTTACGCTTCCACTTTCGTTCTCTGGGCACGTGCAGGTTCATTAGTGTGAGAGGGTGAGCGTCCACCCCACCACTGCCTCTAGGATCTATTAGATTCATCCTCTCTCTGTACTTACCAGCTCAGAGCTAACTGGACCATCCACTCAGAAATGTCCTCATGGACATCTCTGGTAGAGAGTTTCCTGATTTCCTCAGCAATTGGGTAAACAGCCATATTGGTACACCTGTGACTGAGGTTTCCTGGAATGTGGGGCTTCTTTGTTCAAAAATTGGGACAGTCCAGTTTGCCTGGGACCATTGGTAACCTTGTGGAAACCTTCTGGGGCTGCCTTTTCCTTGTGGGCAGTTCTGAAAAAAGATTTCTCTGTTTTCAGTGTTCCCCAAATCCTGTCAGATGATTGAGGTGGAACCAAGTTATCAGTCTTCTGAAAAGACTCCCCAAGTGGTTCTAAAGAGCACCAGAGGTAGAGAAACCCTTGCTGCCCAAGCACAACCATGATATAGGGTGTTTTTAAATTTCTAATTTTTTCCCCATCCATTAATCATTTTTCCTCCTGTACTGGGAATTGAACCTAGGGGCACTGAGCCACATCCCAAGCCCTTTTTACTTTTTGTGTTTTTAAATTTTTTTTTAGTTATCGATGGACCTTTATTCATTTATTTATATGTGGTGCTGAGAATCGAACCCAGTGACTCACACATGCTAGGCAAGTGCTCTACCACTGAGCCACAACCCCAGCCCCCTTTTTACTTTTTATTTTGAGATAGGGTCTCACTAAGTTGCTTAGGGCCTCACTAAGTTGCTGAGGCTGGCCTCACACTTGCCTCAGCCTCCGGATATGCTGTTATAGGCATGTGCCACCACACCTGATTCCCATCCATTAATCTTTCCACCCAGATATCCAGCCCCTTTCCCAACTCACAGATGTCTTCTAGACCACAGTGAAAGTGCTCAGGCCATGTGTTATTTGACTATGTATCTGTCCCTACCCCAGGGCTCTGGAGACCTGAGAGGTGTGGCCCTATGACTCCTGCAGGCTCCCTCCCATGCTGAGCCAGCACTGTTGTCACCCTGGATCCCGGGTGTTCATTTGAGAGCGTTATCTTCTCCAGAAGTTTCTGGTTTTCAGAATGCCATGACCTTCAATGGCCCTGCCTGGTGGCCTGTGGTTCCCTTCCAGGAAACTCTCTACCTTCAACACGTACATGGAGAACCAGGGCTTCAACGTGGGACAGATATGGAGGGCTATCGAGGATGTCATCATCAAGACAATCATCTCGGCTTACCCAATCATCAAGCATAACTACCAAACCTGCTTCCCCAGCCACACACTTAACAGCGCCTGCTTTGAAATCCTGGGCTTCGACATCTTGTTGGACCACAAACTCAAACCCTGGCTGCTGGAGGTAGGGAAGTTCAGGCAGGGGTGAAAACTGTGCCCTGTTACTAGAGTCAGCCAGTTTCAGGAACTCCTCCCTCCTGACTCACCTGGATTGTTTTAATCGACTTCCCCTGCCACTTCCTCTCATGGTGCTTGCTGCCTGTGGGGCTTCCCTCTTAGCTGAGAAGTGGCCACCAGAGGGGGGTAGACGGCTGGGAATTAGAGGATTCCTTGTGCCTTTGAGGTCCAGCCAGACTTGCAAATGGACTTGCTGCCAATGTTAGCTACAGAGTGATTCTAAAGATAATTCTACCTTTTGAAACAGAGTCCTCTCCCAGAAAGGGAGTGTTCTTCATCAAAACTGGGTGGACGATGCCAAGTATCAGATGAAAGCTGACTCTCTTGGCTCTCAGGGGACTGCATCACTCAGTTCTAAGCACCAGCAGAGCAGACTGGTGTCCGCTGCCATAGGAATGGGTGTGAGAGACACTCAATGAGTTTCCTGCCTTCCCAAGACCCATGGGGGAGTAGGAGGAGGAAGAGAATCTTTCCAAGTTGCTGTCTCTCTTCCTGTTTGGACTGGTCCTCAGGAGCCCTCTCAGGTGTCATCATTCAGCATGAATGATGAAGAGCAAAGTGTGCATGTGAAGTGACATCAGAGGTGCTAGTGCCAGGTACGGGTGCCAGTCACTTCAGAGTGGAGAATTCAGAATTGTAGATTGGATTCCTCAGGATTTTCCCTTCCTTCACTCATGTTTTCAGGTGTGAGGGAAATGGAGAGATGGTCATTTAGAGCTCTTACCCCAAGAATACAATGAACCAGCAGGAGCAAGCCTTTCAAAACTGTTAGAAATTCACAAATGACACCCACTGCCTCTGAACAATAGGGACTTTACTGTGGGCAGGAATAAGTCCTCCCTCTCCTCCCATTTATTCTCTTCCTCAGCCTGATTAGACTCCAGAGTGTCCCTCTTTTCTTTTTCCTACCTCCAAGTTAATCCTTTGGACCCTTCCTCTTATTTTGCACATTATGCATGTAAAAGAACAAGCACATACCAGATGAGGGGGAACCAAAAAGGGGGCACCCCTCATGCTTTCAGAGGAGAAAGGACTGAGATGGAACTGGCTAATCTAGAGGGTGTTCTACTTCCTGTTTTCTTCACTGTGTCTCTGGTACAGACTCTTTCTCAACTCTCTCTTCCAGTGGTCTGGGTAGCCAGGGCCCTGAGGTGGATTTGGCAGCACCCGGAGGTGGCATCTGCTTTACCCCTTGCTTTTGCCCTGGATAGCCCTGTCCCCAGCTGTCACCTTGCCCTCACAGGTCAACCACTCTCCGAGCTTCTCCACTGACTCCCGGTTGGATAAAGAGGTGAAAGACAGTCTGCTGTACGACACCTTGGTACTGATCAACCTGGAAAGTTGTGACAAAAAGAAAGTTTTGGAGGAGGAGAGACAGAGGGGGCGGTTCCTGCAGCAGTGTCCTTCCCGGGAGGTCAGGTACAGCAGCACCATCTGACCCCAGAGGCCTCATTTTCTCACTTCCCTGCTCTCAGTAAGACTGACTGTCCTGGTCCAAGTTACAACATCCTGCTCGTTATGTGGTCTTGCTATCACTTCTTTGAGCCTCAGTGATCTTTCTGTGAAATGGAGCTAGTGATACATAATTTCATTAAAACATTTTTTGAGGGGTGCTGGAAATTGACCCCAGGGTTACTCTACCATTGAGCCAAATCTCCAACTCTTTTAATCTTTTATTTTGAGACAGAGTCTCACTAAGTTTCTTAGGCTGGTCTTGAACTTGCAGTCTTCCTGCTTCAGCCTCCTCAGTAGCTGGGATTACAGGTGGGCATCACCACACTTGGCCTGATGGGGGAATTAAATAAGATTGCTCATGTAAAGTCTTAGTAAAGTGCCTGGCACCATAATTTTTTAGAGGCTATCAAACATTTTGCCTGGGAGGTGGGGTGAGGCTCAGTGGTTGCAAGTACTAGGCACTGGGTTTGATTCCCAGTACTGGAAAAAAAAAAAGGAAAAAGAAAAGAAAACTTAGAAACGAGAAGACTCTTGCCTGGAGTTGGTAGGGAAAGGGGTGGATTATTTCTAGCAAATTATGAAATTATGATCCTATTTGGAAAGTGAGAGTTTTTGTTTTTTGTACCAGGAATTGAACCCAGGGATGCTTCATTGATTCACATCCCCAGCACTTTTTCATATTTTATTTTATTTTGAGATGGGGTCTCGCTAAGTTACTTAGGGCCTCTCTAAATTGCTGAGGCTGGCTTTGAACTTGCGATCCTCCTGCCTCAGCCTCCTGAGCCACTGAGATTACAAATATATGCCACTGCACCTGACTGGAAAGTGGGTTCTTAGTTGCAGAATATGGTAGTTCAAACAGTTTGATTGTGAATAGTCTTTGTTCCTAAAAATAGGAGATTAAGTTACACATGTAAGTAACTATATATAATGGATATGAATTGATTAATATGTGAAGATTTAGGGATTACCAATATAAAAAATAAAATCAATATTGTATTTTTACAAAAATGAAAAGTTCGTCAGTCCTATTCTATGTCACTATGTTGGCAGGAGCTAATGTCTCCTGCTTCCTGAGGGGTGTCATTTGCCTGTCACTGGGGCCTTCATTCTGCAGAGTGGTTCTGGTATCTTAAGACTCTCAGGCTGGTCCAGGAGGTGCCCTGGTTGCTTTTCAGATCCCAGTAAGAACCCTCCCCCACCTCCACCTGCTGTCCTTCTCAGAAACGGAGCCAACCTAGCCCTGAGTTTCTGGAACTGGGGCAAGAAGTTGCAATGGTGTCCAGATGGCACTGTGCTTCTCAGGCACTTTAATATGTACTGTCTCCCCCGTAGGGAGGGAGGTGGAATGGAGTGTGGTGTGGTGCTGTTCTTGAAGCAGAAGAAACCAAGACTCTGGAAGGGGAACTGACTTGCACGAGATCACCTGACTGGTGACTGCTCAGGATCCAGGGCCCAGTGGGTGTGCCAGCTGGGATGCACCTTTCCACTGCACTGGTCTCGACTCTTTGAAGAGACCACATCACCCCATCACACACATCACACTGAGGGTCTCCTCTGCATCCGTCTCCTTTTCATTACTTGGATCTCTCAGTGGCTCTTGGTTCCTGTGCTGTAGTGGGGACTTATCATGCCTCCCTACCTGACCTCCACCCCCTCAAGGGGCTATAAGGAAGGATGAGATCATTACAGTTCATACAAGCTCCTTAAGCTCACCCAAGAAGCCCTCAAATTTAGCAAGACACAAGCTGCCATTCTCCAGAGAAGAGTAATAAGGGGAGTGAATGGGAAGGTGGCGACAGTCTGCCCAGTCAGACGAAGCCAAGGGGGAAATGGGTTTAATTGTAAGGGGAGAGAATTTGGTGAGCTGTCAAAAAGACTCTTCTAAACAGCTCTTAGTACATTGTGACACTGGCTGTCCCAGAAGGGCTAGAATCTCCTTTCCAGGAAACATTTTTGCTTTTATTTAACAAATACTGATTAACCACTATTATGTGCAAGGTCTCCCTCTGGCCCTAAATGAATCCAGCTTGGACATGTCCTTTCCAAGAAAACTTAACTGTATCCCTGTGTTCTGCATCCCAACAGGATTGAGGAAGCCAAGTGTTTCCAGGCAGTGCGGTTACAGAAAACAGAGAAATATGAGAGGGAAAATTGTGGTGGGTTCCGACTTATTTATCCCAGTCTGAATTTGGAGAAGTATGACAAGTTTTTCCAGCACAATAGCTCCATCTTCCAGGATACCGCTGCTTCCAGGGCTCGCGAGGTGTATGCCCGGTAGGAAGGCTCCCGGGATGAGGTGGGCGGCGTGTTCTGGGGATCGTGCTTGACCTGCTGGGCAGTTGGCCTGGTATGGTAGGGAAAGTCACTGAGCATCAATTCCCAACCTTGAAGTTGCTTGGGGAACATTTGGTCTGGTCTCACAAGGAGCATAAATTGGAAGGTTCCCTAGTGTGGGGTATTAAGTAGATCGGTGACTGTTTCTAGAAACTGACCACAGAGACAGACACCCCCACCCCATTCCAGGATGCACTCCTCCTCAGAGTTGCTTCATGGATTCACACAGGTGTACAATCTAAGGGCTGGAAGGAGATTGTCCCGTTGAATCTAGTCCCCCCCAACTACCTCATTTTATGGAAGGGGATGTCAAATCAGAGAGGGGAATCACATAACAAGATAATATCAGGAGAGGGACTAGAACTACCCTGTTACCTGACTCATGAGACCAAATTATTTCCACTATCTTGTATCACCTTTAGAGCATTCTCCTGATCCATTGGCCAAGAACTCAGCATATGAAATGGTCCAAAATGGGAGCCCCTGGTTTTAGCTTCCCACCCAGACCCTCTTCCCAGCACCTACCATGGATTCAGCCTGGCCTATTGGGAAGTAGGGAGGAGATGGGGTTGCGGTGGAATGGGACATAACTCCCTTTACTGCACATTTCTCCTTGAAATGATGCCATTTCCCCAGACAGGATGGTTGGAGGGTTGACTCCTTTCTTTACCACCTCGCCTTCTGACCATCAGTCACTTGTGCAGACCGGACACACTGGGGAAGGGATGTGGGGGCACTCTGCCTCTCTCTCCATCCTAACTTGTCTATCCCCCAAGGAGGATGCCTGCCTTCACCACCCATCCCTAACCTCTGTGACAATCACTTGTTCCTCAATGGGCAGGCAACTCATCCAGGAGCTGAGACTGAAGCAGGAGAAACAATCCTTCCAAATGAAAGAAAAGAAGGTGGAGATACAGGGAGAGTCAGAGTCAACCAGTGATCAAGCAAAGGGCAAGAGCACCAAGAACCAGTGGAAAAAACAACGACAGAAATGCAAGACCACCACCCACACCCCCAAACAAGTAAACCCAGATGGGAGGGGAACACGCATACCCAGCACCCTTCCCAGACTGGGGCCAGTCTGTGGGGTGGTTCCACGGAGACCACTCCTCCGAGCCCAGACATACTGACAGGCTACTTGGAGGGCTGGGCCACAGGAGGGGAACCTGGCAGTCACACAAAGCTGAGTGCCCATCAGAGGATCATTTCATTCAGGCAACAGAGGATTCTCACTCATCTGTTCTTTTTGCCGCCTTAGAAGTAAGAGCACACAGGCTGGGCTGGGAAGCTGGGCTGATCCCATGTAGAGAGCAGATCCCATGTACTCATGTCCTCAACTCCAGCTAGGGTAGGAATGCCCTAATTCAACGGGCCACTGGGAAGAGCTTCTGGAGGGCAAGACCCTCAGAACAGTCTGTAAGGGATGACTGATCATGGCAGGGTCCTTCCCCCCTGCTCTCTGCATGGGGTGGCTCAACCCCAGGCTTGTGGGGAGCTGCCCTATGATTTCAGTTTCTGGTTTCTGTTTTCTCTACCTAGTACTCTCTCCTAGCTCAGTGGATAGATGACTTTTCAGCCCATCTCCTTTATCTTAAAGACTCACCTGGAAAGACAGAATTACAGTAGAGGGTTTTTTTTTTTTTTTTTTTTTTAAACTTCTTTAGGGTCACAGACCCATGGAGAATCTGATAAAAACTCTGGAATCTCTTGTGGTAAAGTATGTAATGCACTATTTTAAAACTGTGGTTTCAAGTGGCTCAAAGATACCCTGAAGTCTTCCATGGGCCCTCTAAGGGTCCCAGAACTCCAGGGCTGAGATCCTCAGATTAGAGAGACTTTGATACCAACTACTTTCCTTCTCCTTATCTCCTTTGCACCTACCCTTGGGTGCAGATGAATCTGGAAGTGGCCAGAGCTGAGTTCCCACTGGCTCTGTGTTTGGTTTCCTCCTTCCCAGTACTTCCGGCCATTGGCACTAGTGTCCTGCACACCTGACTTGCTTTTAAGTGTCAGAGATGTAAAGAAGAATGAAACAGACAGTAACCTTGACCAGGAGGCCCCAAAGAAGAAGATTGATTCTGCTCCCTGCAATCCTACCTCTGCAAGACACTGCAGCTCTGTACCTGACCTGAGGAGGTTAAGACTCAGTTCCTCTGGGCTAGATTGCTGTAAAACCAATTCCAGAGTCAAGATGGCCAAGTCAGACAATGATGTGAACATATTTACTAGTACCATGGTAAGTAGAGGGCCAAGTTCTTAGCAGGTTACAACCTGTAAGTTTCCTTGGGTGCTGTGGCAAATCACTACGAACCTGGTGGTTTAAAACTGCACAATTTCTTCTCTGACAGTTTTAGATTCTAGAAGTCTAAAAGCAAGGTGTCTGCAGGATAGGTTCCATCTGAAGGTGAGAGAGAGAGAGAGAGAGAGAGAGAGAGAGAGAGAGAGAGAGCAAGCTTCCTTGTTAGAATCTGATGGTTGCTGGAAATTGTTGGTTTATGGTAGCATCGCTCTCAGCTGTTGTTGTGTACCTTTTTCCTGTGTATGTCTGCATGACCTTCTTTTTTTTTTTTGCAGTGCTGGGATTTGAACCCAGGGCCTTGTGCTTGCAAGGCAAGCACTATACCAGCTGAGCTATATCCCCAACCCCTTTCTCCTTCCTTCCTTCCTTCCTTCCTTCCTTCCTTCCTTCCTTCCTTCCTTCCTTCATTCCTTCCTTTCTTTTTTTTTGGTACTGGGGATTAAAACCAGGGGTCCTTTACCACTAAGCTACATCCCCAGTCCTTTCTATGTTTTATTTTGAGACAGTTGCTAAGGCTGGCCGCAAACTTGGAATTCTCCTGCCTCAGCCTCTTGAGTCTCTGAGATCACAGGAATGCATCACCACACCTGGTTCTACATGGTCTTCTTATAAGGACACCAGACACTGGATTTAAGGCTCCCCTAATCCAATATGACTTCCTTTTAACTTGACTATATCTGCAGTAATTCTATTTCCAAATAAGATCACATTCTGAGGCTCCAGGTGAATGTGAATTTTGGTGAACACTTTTCAACTTAGTATACTACCTGAACGGTGTTTCTCAAATTCCATCAATGTATGTACACTTTTATGTGTGTGTGTGGTTCTGAGATTGAACCCAGGAGTGTTCTACCACTGAGCTACATCCCTGGTTCTTTTATTTTTAATTTTAGGACAGGATCTTACCAAGTTGCTCAAGCTGGCCTCAAACTTGCGATCCTCCTGCCTCAAACTTCAAGTCACTGGGATTACAGGCATTTACCACCACACCTTGCTACATGGACATTTTGAAAAAAATAAAATACTCCTATACTCCCATTGTAGGTTTAAATTACTTGTATATGTGAAGGGTGGCATGCACCTATAGTCCCAGCTACTTGGAAGGCTAAGGCAGAAGGATTGTTCAGGCCCAGGAGTTCAGGGTCAACCTGATCCATCTACAAAAAAATTTTTCACAAACATATACAAGCATAAAACTAGAAATAAGACCTTTATACAATCAGCTCTCTGTCTTCACAGGTTCTGCATCCACAGATTCAATCAACTGCAAATCAAAGAAAAAAATTTTTAATTGTATCTGTACTCAACATGCAGATTTATTATTTCCTAAACAGTACGGTGTAATAACTATTTGCATAGCTTTTCAATTGTATTAGGTTTTATAAGTAATCTAGAGATTATTTAAAGTATACGGGAGTATGCATGTAAGTTATATGCAAATTCTACTCTGATTGATTGATTGAGTACAGTCCTGGGATTGAACCAAGGGGCACTCTACTACTGGGCTATATCCTGACCCTATTTATGTATTTATTTGCAGTACTGGGGATTAAACTCAGGGGCACTTTACCACTGGACTACATCCTGAGCCCTTTTTATTTTATTTTTAAACAAGATCTCACTAAGTTGTCCAGGCTGGTTTCAAACTTGCAATCCTCCTGCCTCAACCTTCCAAGCAACTGGTACTACAAGCATGCTACTGTGCCTGGCTACTTCATTTTATATAAGGGACTTGAGCATCTTTGGATTTTGGTATCCATGAGGCAGAGTGGTCCTAGAACAAATTCCCCTAGGATTAGAAAGGATGAGTGCACTTACAAATCTTCTGCAATAACAGAACAAAGCTGAAATTACAGCATCAATATAATTCAAATAAAAATATTAATTTAATATAGCAGATGCTTTTCTATTTTTTGCAGAAATAAAATTGCCACATGATGTGGTCCCTACCACTCTAGTTTAGGTCCCCTTGTGTTTATTACACTAAGGGTGACTGAGGGCCATGTAATGACTTGACCATAACTACTGGGACATAGACAGATAGCACTGTTGGGACTTTGTTTGATCCAAGAGCAGTAGAAAGTAGTTCAATATTTTTTAAAAATTTTGACCATAACCCACAGTAAGAAATCTATTTTATTTTACAACCCATCATATATACACACAGGGAAAAAAAGTTTTCAAAACAGTGTTTAGCAATACTACATATGGTGTGGTGTGACTCATTAGATATTTTCTGTCTTTTTTATTCTATTCTTTTAAAAAATACCAATTATAATCCACTAAATTAATTTCATGACCTACAAATTGGTTTATAACCCTAGTTTGAAAAGCACTTTTAAGAGAATATGTCTTGGAGCATTACAATGCTGGATTTGGCAATGATTTCTTTGGTACAACAACAAAAGCCCAAAGAAACAAAAGCAAAATTAGACAAATAAGACTACATCAAACTTAAACCTTCTGTACAGCAAAGACAACAATCAACAGAAAGAAAAGGCAGCCTATTAAATGGGAGAAAATATTTGCAAACCATATATCTGATAAGGGGTTTGTTTTAGTCTGTTTGGGCTGCTGGAACAAAACACATTAGACTGAGTAGCTTATAAACAACAGAAATTTTTTTTCTCAGAGTTCTGGAAGCTGGGAAACCCAAAGATAAAGGTGCAGGCAGATTTGATGTCTTTCATGGGCACATTCTTTTTAAAAAATTTTTTTATTTGTTCTAATTGATTATACAGGACAGTAGAATGCATTTTGCCACATTGTACACAAATGGAGTATAACTTCTCATTCTTCTGGTTGTACATGGTGCTGAGTCACACCTGTAGTGTAATCATACATTTATATAGGGTAATTGTGTTTGTCTCATTTTACCATCCTTCGCATCCCCACCACTCACCCCTCCCCTCATTCCCCTCTGCATAATCCAAAGTTCCTTCATTCTTCCCTACCCACTCCCCACTATGGATGAGCATCTGCTTATCAGAGAAAACATTCAACCTTTGGTTTTGGGGGTTTGGCTTATTTCACTTAGCATGATATTTTCTAGTTCCATCCATTTACCTGAAAATGCCATAATTTAATTCTTTAAGGTTGAGTAATATTCCATTGTGTGTATATATATATGTGTGTGTGTGTGTGTACACCACATTTTCTTTATTCATTCATCTGTTGAAAGCATCTAGGTTGGTTCCATAGTTTTGCTATTGTGAATTGAGCTGCTATAAACATTGATGTGGCTGTGTCACTATAGTATGCTGATTTTAAGTCCTTTGAGTATAAACTGAGGCATGGGAAAGCTGGGTCAAATGGTGGTTCCATTCCAAGTTTTCTTAGGAATCTCCACACTGCTTTCCATATTTGCACCAATTTGCATTTCCACCAGCAATGTATGAGGGTACCTTTTCCCCAACATCCTCACCAACACTTATTATTGCTTGTATTCTTTTTTTTTTTTTTGCGGTACTGGGGATCGAACTCAGGGCCTTGGGCTTGCGAGGCAAGCACTCTACCAGCTGAGCTATCTCCCCAGCCCTGCTTGTATTCTTGATTGCCATTCTGAGTGGAGTGAGATGAAATCTTAGAGTAGTTTTGATTTGCATTTCTATAATTGCTAGAGATGATGAACCTTTTTTCATGTTTGTAGATTGATTGTATTTCTTCTTCTGTGAAGTGTCTGTTCAGTTCCTTAACCCAATTATTCTTTGGGTTATTTGTTTTTTTGGTGTTAAGGTTTTTTGAATTCTTTATATATCCTGGAGATTAATGCTCTATCTGAGGTGAGTATGGTAAAGATTTTCTCCCATTCTGTAGGCTCTCTCTTCACAATGTTGATTGTTTCCTTTGCTGAAAAGAAGATTTTTAGTTTGAATCCATGCCATTTATTGATTCTTAATTTTACTTCTTGTGCTTTAGGAGTCTTGTTAAGGAATTCAGGTCCTAAGCTGACATGATGAAGATTTGGGCCTATTTTTACTTCTATTAGGTGCAGGATCTGTGTTTCAGAGTCTGTCTTTGATCCACTTTGAGTTGATTTTTGTGCTGGGTGAGAGATAGAGGTTTAATTTCATTTTGTTACATATGGATTTCTAGTTTTCCCAGCACCATTTGTTGAATAGGCTATCTTTTCTCCAATGTATGTTTTTGGCACCTTTGTCTAGTATGAGATAACCATATTTATGTGGGGTTTTCTCTGTGTCTTCTATTTTGTACCATTGGTCTACATGTCTGTTTTGGTGCCAATCCCATACCATTTTTGTTACTATTGCTTTGTAGTATAGTTTAAGGTCTGGTATTGTAATGTCAAGGGCCCATTCTTTATAGAAGGCATGTTTTCATTGTGTCCTCCTGTGGTTGAAAGAGCTAGCTAGTTCTCTTGGATTCATTTATAAAGGCAGTATTCATTAGGGCTCTGCTGTCATTACCTGATCATCACCTGATCATCTCCCAAAAACCCCACTTCTTAATACCATCACCTTTGGGGTGAGGATTTTCAGGTATGAATCAGTCAGAGTTAATATTCAAAATATATGAAGAACTCCTAAAACTCAACAACAAAAAAATGGCTGAATTGAAAAATGGGCAGGAGTGGGGGTGCAGGTCAGTGGTAGAATGCTTGCAGAGTATGTGCTAGGCCCTGTGTTCTCTCCCCAGCACTGGGGTGGTAGGGGAGGTGCAGAGGACTTGAATGAACATTTCTCTAGAGAGAAGATATATCAATGGTCAATAGACATATGAAATATGAAAACATATCAACACCACTAATCATCAGGGAAATGCAAATCAAAACCACAAAATATCACTTCATCACTTCATATCTGTTTGTTAAGATGGTCACTATCAAATAAAAAAGAGGAGTCTAGTTCTTTGGTGTATGTGCATGTTTTTTTTTTTTGTTGTTGTTGTTGTTTGTTTTTTGTTTTGTTTTAATGTGGTGCTGGGATTTAACCAAGGGCCTTAGACATGGTAGGTAAGCGCTTTACCACTGAACTGCACCCAAGCCTAAAGAAACAAAAAATAGGGTAGGGGTATAGCTCAGTAATAAAGCACATGCCTAGCACATGCGAGGCTTGAGTTTTATCCCTATCATCAGGCACACACACAAAAAGGCTTGCTTTATGGTCCAGCAATTTGTCCTAGTGAATGTTTCATGTGCACCTGGGGGGAAAAATGTATATTCTGAAGTTACTGGGTATTTAAAGGCTCTTTCTTTAGACAGGTATAAGTAAGTCTTGCTTTCTGTGTAACAAGCTCTACCTTTTTAATTGGAATTTTAATTCCATTTTCATTTTATATCACTAATATGATTAAGTTCAGGGTTGAAATTTTGTTATTAGTTTTCTATTTATTTCTTCTATTTTTGCTCCCTGCATTCCTCCCTTTCTGCCTTCTTTTGGGTTAAATTGAAAATTTAATATTAGTCTCAACTCTTGATTTCCCTTTTAGCTGTAACTTCTTGCCTCTTTTCAGTGACTGTTCTATGGATTTCAATATGCATCTTTTCCTTAACAAAATGTACTTAATGTTGTACTAAATTTTAAATATAGAAAACAATATTTTGTTATCATACATTACAAATCCCACAATACAGTGTTAAAATTGTTGCTTTAAAAGGTTATAGTATTTTAAAAGGATGTATATTTTAAAGTTATTTTTAGTCTGAAAATCTCCCTTCATTATTTAGTGTAGTGCACATTTACCTGCAGGTGAAGAATTTTCTATTTCTGTGTATATAAATGTCTTTATTTAGACTTCATTTTGAAGAATTTTTGGGGGAAACCTAGATTTCTAGACTTTTTTTTTTTCTTTCTTTCAACATTTGAAAGATGTTGCTCCATTATCTTCTGGTTTCTTTAAACATTAGAAGTCAGCTGGACATGGTGGCAAGTTCAAGGTCAACCTGGGCAATTCAGGAAGACCCTGTCTCAAAATTAAAAATGAAAAGGGCTGGGATGCAGCTCAGTGGTAAGATGCCTCCAAGTTCAATCCTCAGTACCAAGAAATAAAAATAAATATAAAATAAAATGAGAAATCAACTGTTTTCATAATAATGCCCTCTGTGTAATATGTCATTATCTGTGAATTTTAGCTTTTTGTTGTGTCTACGTGTGTTTTTTATTTGTATTTATTCTATCTGGTATTATTGAGTTTGTTGGTTTTCTAAATTCATGGTCTTTCATCAAATTTGAAAAGTTTATGACTATTATTCAAATATTTTTTCTGCCTTATTTTGTTTCTCTTATCCTTTGGGGACTTTTAAGAATATGTACATAAAAAAAAGAACATGTATATTAAATCACATAAACAGACTTCTTGGGTTGTATTTATTTTTCTTCAGTCTTGTTTCTCATTTGTTCTTTAGATTGGATAACTTTTTATTTTCAGTATTGGGGATTAAACCCAGGAACACTCTACCACTGAACTATGCCCCCGGTCCTTCTTATTTTGAGATAAGGTCTCCCTAAGTTGCCCAAGCTGGTCTTGAACTTGTGATTCTCCTCCTCCAACCTCAAGTAGCTGGGATCACAGATATGCACCATTATTCTAAATTATTTTTAATTGGTATATTATAATTATTCATAATACAAATTCTTTTTATAGTTTTGGTTTCTATGCTTAGATTCACAACTTAAAAAAATTCTCATGCATATGTTCCTTTAATTCCTTGATCATATTTATAATGCCTGCTTTAAAGTCATTGTATACTTATGAACCAACATTTGGGTCATTTCAGAGCCAATTTGTACTAACTACTTTTTCTCTTGAGTGTGGATTATATTTTTCTGGTTTTTGACATTTCTGGCAGTTTTATGTTTGGATGCTGGACATTATGAATATGAATATATGATGCTGTGACTAATTGTAGAGTCTCTGGATTCTATTTATTCCTCTAAATCCCAAATTATTAATCTACTGTGGTAAGCAGCAATTGGAATCTCTTTAATTATTTCAGTCTCCAGTGCAGCTTATTTATTGAATCTTCTGGAGTCCTTTCCCCCTCATTGCCCCTGGCTCTCAGCATGTATAGTTTATCAGTCTGTCAAATTGCACATGAGAGATTTCCCCTTTTCACAATTTACCCCATTTTTCTGGCTTCTCTGTTGTGGCTTTCTGTTGCCCAAGCCATGTGGTATCCTTGGACAAAGGCTGTAAAGCTGCAAATAAGTGCAGTTCCCTTTGCTCGCCCCTCTGCAAGAATAATTTCCAACCATCCATTTATTTCTTCATACCAATTTTCCAAAGTAAGGACATGCAGGTTGCCTTCAGTTCTGTCCCACTGTAAATAACACTGAAATAAATATTCCTCTATTTTTAAAATTCTGATAAAACATATATAACATAAAACTTACCACTTTGCACCAGGTACAGTGGTATATGCTTATAATCCAGCTACCTGGGAGACTGAGGTAGGAGAATCAAAAGTTTGAGGCCAGCCTTAGCAACTCAGTGAGACCCCGTCTCAAAACAAAACATAAAAAGAGCTGGGGATATACCTCAGTGGTAAAGTGCCTCTGGGTTCAATCTCAAGCACAAAACAAAACAAAACAAATTACCATTTTAAGCACTATAATTGTACAATTCCATGGCATTAAGGATAGTCACTAATTTGTGCAACTATCACTACTATCCATTTTTAGAACTTTTTCATCACTCTAAACAGAAACTCTGTACCCATTAAATATAGCTCTCCATTCTTCCCTTCCCCCAACTCCTGGTAACCTCTATTTTACTTTCTGTCTGTATAAATATGACTACTCTAGCTACCTTATATAAGTGGAATTATACAATATTTGTACTTTTATGTCTATATTATTTCACTTACCATGATCTTTTGAAGGTTGATTGACATTGAGATACATCAGAATTCTCTTTGAAACTAAATAAGACTTCATTCTATGTATATACTATATTTTGTTTATTCATTCATCTCTTGGAACACATTTGAACTGCTTTCACCTTTTGGTGAAAAATGCTGCTAGGAACATTGGTGTACATAATTTTAAAAGAGATATCTAGTAACTTATTTAGTGTATATACCCAGCAGTGAAATTGCTAGGCAACAGGATATCTGTATTTCATTATGCCAGTTATTTCTAAATGGTGTAAAATGACCATATCAGTCTGTATTCTTGGCAGCAGAGTGTGCCTATGCATCCACATACTCACCAATAGTGGTATTATTCAGCTTTCTAATTTTTGCAAGTCTGATAGCTGTAAAATAACACCTGTTTTTCCGATTTACAATTTCTTATTTTTAAAGATCTCTAGAGGAAGCTGTAGGTTTTCCCCCACCATTTTATCTTCTGCCCTAGTGTTTAAACAATTTGTGGTTAGGAAACTATTCTAACCTAAATCTTTCTTGCTGCTGCTGAGTTCCACTATTAATTAACCATTTTAACCATTACTATTTATTTCATTCAAGAATAGCATAGGAAGGAGCCCTTTGCTTTCTACAATTTCAATTTAGACTGTTTTCTCTTTCAGCCCTTAACCTCAGTAGAAACTTCCCCTGAATCTACTACTCGGGGCTCAACCTCTCCGGAGTCTCTACCAAGCCTGACACTGACCACCAGTTCTGAATGCAGTAGCCCAGAAATTGTCAGGATTGTATCCTTTAAATATAAACAGCAGCAGATCCCTCCAAAGTTCATCCAGGAAAACATATCAAAACCTTCTGTGCCTGCAAAATCCTGGAGCTTCTCACGGAGTTTGAACCCAAGCTGGGCTTTGCTAAAGAAAGACATGAAGGAGCAGCATCTGATGTCAGAGTTATTGACCAAGGTTCGGTTGAGAGGGAAGCTCTCCTTGTTCCCAGCTTACTGCAACCGGAAGCAGGTGCTGAGTGACCTGTCAGGTGAATGCCAATGTATGCAGGGTTGTGTCAGGAGCTTAGGTGTGTTAATCAGCTTTCCATTACTATAACAAAATACCTGAAATCATTAACTTATAAAGAGAAAAGCTTTATTTTGTCTCACAGTTTTAAAGGTTCCAGTCTGTGATCAGGCAGACCCATTTCTTTTAGACTTCTGGTATGGGCACTGGTTGGCAATGGTGGGGAGCAAAACTGCTTACCTCATGGCTAGAATGCAAGAGGAAGAAGAGGGGCTAAAGTTGTACAGTCCCCTTCAAGAGCATGCTCTCAGTGAGCTAAGGATCTTCCACTAGGCCCCACCACCTAAAGATTCTACCACCTCCCAATAGCAGCACCTGAGGACCAAGTCTTTAACACATGGGCCTTTGGGGGCACATTTATCATCCAAACTATAGTATTAGGGATGAGAAAATTGAACAGAACCAGATCTAACTTTTTGGGATCCACAGTCATGAGGAAGGGTTCTAGACCCTGCCCTCAGGGAAACCCATCTGTTGGTGCTCTTAGGGTGACTGAGAAGACAAAAGGATCAAATAGAATGTTGAGTCTGAGGAGCCTCTTCAACACTTCCTGATTCTTGTTCAGATGATCTTGTCCCAATTAGAGGGAAGAGGAATGATTTGGAGGAGAGTTGCCACAAGTGATTCTGGTTCCAAGAGCTTCAGTCAGTTTTAGTCAGTTTTTTGGCCCAAGTTGGAGGTGCGTTTTGCCAGGAATTAGTGCTGAATCCAGAGCACAAACTGATGATGCCATTGGCTTTGTCTTTCCAGAAAACTCCTTCCTGCCAAGGAAGTGCTTCTCCCATAGCCACAGCCTTGGTGAGAAAGGACAGCTGGATGTGCCCTCCCTTCTCCTCCTGCAGAGTCCTCACAGCCATAACTATTCTCTGAAGGACCTTCTGGTGGTTGCCACTCCTGCCCGACTGGATCCAAGACCTGGCAGAAGCCATACAGGTGCTATGAGGGACCCACATATACAGGAGCAGGAAGCATACAGCCACTGCCTGATCTCTGGCCAAAAAAGGATGTGAAAGGAACTAGGTAGGCTGCCTATATTCCTGGCGTGTGTTGGTGTGTTAGCAGGCATACTCTCTTAATTTTTCTGAAATGTTGAGTACGTAGGAGGCTAGATGGATTGATAAAGACATACAGGTAAATAAACAATCAGGACTTTCCTGAGTCAAAATGTGAGCCCCTTGCTTTGTATATTTCTGATAAGACAGAACTGTCCCCACCACAAAGTGCACTTTGCTTTGCCTGTCACTTATGACGGTCATAAACTCAGATCCCAGAAAGAAAGAACCTTACCAACTTTGAGGAGTTGATTTTCACATCTTTCGAGTTGTGCCAGCCTGGCTCCAGCCCAGATCACTTGCTCTAACTGCTAACCTTGTAATGGCAGGAAACAGAAAAATAGGACGGTGGAGACTGCTTGATTCCATTGTGTGAAAAGATCGAGGAGATGGTGAGAGGCTTCCTGTCAGAACTTTAGTCTAGATTCTGAAGGAAGGCCCTATATAAAATCACAGGAGAACTCTATAAAATAGTGTTGCCTGAGGAAAGGGATAGTGCTACTTGGCTGTCTATAGAAGTAGGCTATGCATTTGAGTCCTCTCCCTCTGTAACCTAAACAGACTGTCACCAGACACTGACTTGGCCCCCTGGTGACCAAGAGCTCACACTGCAGGGGGGCCTGCAAGTAAACAGTCTTCACCTCCAGTATTTGTAAAAATGCACAACACTGGACCTACTCCTCAAAATTCTGAATATGGAGGTCATAAGTGACAGGCCCAGGAATCTGCATTTGAATGAAGCTCCTCCGATAGTCCTTTACCATGCCAGGTCTTTTCTTTTCCAAACTTCCCACATGACCAGAATTATGTGGGGACCCTTGTTCTACCTAGAATTTCCAGACCAGGCTCCTGAAAATTCTGACAAGAGGTCTGGAATATGGCCCTGGGAATTTGTCTTTTGAACAAGTATCTTGGGTATGCATTGATTTATAAATGGATCAGGATGAAGCTTGAGAAAAGGACTTCTGCATAATAAATGATGGTTGAATGAAAGAAGGAAAGGGCAGTACAGAGTCCATGTGGTGGATTAGGGGTTTTCTTGAGTGTAGTAATAACAGACCTTCCAAATAACAAGTTTAATAAGCCAATCCCAAGAAATCAAAGGCTGAATGTTTTCTCTGATAAGTGGATGCTGATCCATAGCAGGGGTTGGGTAGGGAAGAATGAAGGAATTTTGAATTGTACAGAGGGGACTGAGGGGAGGGGTGGGGTGGGTGGGAATGGGAAGGATGGTAGATTGAGACAGACATTATTATCCTATATATATGTCAGAAAAAAATTTTTTAAGTATTTATCACTGTCCAAAAAGATAATGAAAAAAATAAATAAAAGTTAAAAAAAGTTACAAATAAAAAAATAAAGTAAAATGCCAAAAACAAATAAACAAACAAAACACCAAGTTTACATACCATAGTTCAGGGAATCTTCTGTTTAATGCTGTGAGATTGACAAAGTAGAGGTTATTACCTGATCCCCAATTTGCAAATGAAGAAATCAAGGTTTGACAATGTTACATGATCTGCCCAACCTCATGCGAGTGATGAACTCTGAACAAATCACCCAGTGTTTCCTCCTCTTTATCACTGCACCTCAAACTTAGAGTCTGTCCTGACCCATTTAAGGAATGGCATCCTGAGAAAATTTTTCCATTGTTCTGCTGAAGTCACTATGATCTCATTATCCTTTTTTTGGATCCACTTTTACAGTGGTTGGTCCCTAAGCCTAGGATGCAGATCTGTATAACAGCTGAACTCTAAGGGTTAAATAACCAATTTTGTAAGATTTTGAGGATAACTAAGTCTTAGTAAAGAGGGTAACTTCAATGATGGTGGTGGTGATGATGATATTGTCCTGCTGCTGCTGAGCCTTGCATGGATTGAACCAAGACACATTTACATTTGGTGTCCTAAAAGCTTTGCACAATTATCTCAGTCCTCAAGGCATTGTTATTCCCTTTTTTCAAATGGGGAAACCAAAGCTTATAGAGGTTAAGTAATTTATCCATGGGCACACAGCTTTTTTTTTTTGGTACCAGGGATTGAACTCAGGAGTGCTTAACCACTGAGCAACACTCCCAAACCCTTTTTATTTTTTGAGACAGGGTTTTGCCGAGTTGCTTAGGAACTTGCTAAGTTGCTGAGGCTGGCCTCAAACTTCCAATCCTCCTGTCTCAGTCTCCCAAGCATGATTACACACATGCGCTACCATGCCCGGCTGCAAACAATTTCTTTTTTTTTGTTGGGGGTACCCAGTGAACTCAGGGGCACTGGGCCACTGAGCCACATCCCCAGCCCTATTTTATATTTTATTTAGAGACAGGGTCTCACTGAGTTGCTTAGGGTCTCACTTTTGCTGAGGCTGGCTTTGAACTCTCCATCCTCCTGCCTCAGCCTCCTGAGCTGCTGGGATTATAGGCATGCACCACTGTGCCCAGCTGCACACAGCTTCTTAACCACTATCACATACTATCTGCAGTCAGTCAACCTGGCTGCTCTTAAATGGTCCATATGAATGTTTGGGATAGTAAGGCTGAAGGAAAATGAATGCTGTATAGGTGAAAGGAGTTTCTAGTGATTGTGAATGTGAAACATCTAAGCACCTCCTGATCTACTCGGTAGGAATGGTGATGATGAGTTAATTGACTTTTAACATTCTGGCAGTCATTATGAAAGAAAATCTAAGAAACATCTATTTTTTTTTTTCTTCCAGAATCAGACTGGATTTCTACCATTTTTTCTTTTCCTACCTCTTACTACCAGGAAATTATTTGTCTCTTCCCACAATGTATATAATGTCTACAGAACCAACCAAAAGTTCCATTTCCTCCTATAGAAATCCTGGTGTGATAAATACTTCCCATTAGCACCACCAAGGCCAATAGCCTTGCTTTTGTATCCTCCCGGTGAGCTTCCAGTATTGTAGGACCATGACTTCCCTGGTGATTGGTGCTGCCCCAGTTGGCATACCAGTTGCCTCGGCAGTGGCTCTCCTCTGGGTTCTCACCTTCACCCAGAACACTCCCCCAAGTAGAGCAACTTGGGGGAGGTGTGTTTCAGAGGACTCATGATCTCCAGGAGTCCAAAGCCCTCGGTCCATCAACAGACCTATGCCAGTTGGTCTTCATCTCTAAAGATGAGTCAGGAGCAGGGATGAGCATGACGGATAACTCCTGAGTGGGGGAACTGGAGCAGTTGCTGCCTGTGAAAGATCAGACCTCCTCCCGCTCCAGCCGGTCCAAATACCCACCACCTTAGTGCTCCAACATCATCTTGCTACTTCCTGTTTCAACCCAGCTCATTCTTTCTGGCAAAGACAGAGGTGAGGTGAAAGTGCCCTACCCGTAGATGTTTCTTCCACTGACTTGCAGAAATTATATGCCTTCCCCTCATGTATACATGAATAAAATAAATTGTCATGTTCAATGCTAGCACAAAGAGCCTGATCCAGAGAGAGAATGGGAATGGGAGGTGGGAAGATAGTTCTTCTGATCACTTCTTACTAAGGAAAATATGTCAGGAGCTTCTGAGAAATTCTTGGGCTGGGAACCCAAAGCCCAAGACAGTCAAGCCTATTCTGGGGTACAATGGCACCTCCATCTCTGCCCAGCACAAGTCTGGCTATATTAGTTAGGATTCACTAGAGGGACAGAACCAACAAGATGTGTACATATGTGTAAATAAAATAGGGTATTTATTTATTTATTTATATATTTATTTTGTTACTAGGGATTGAACTCAGGGTCATTCACCCACTGAGCCACATCCCCCGCCCTATTTTGTATTTTATTTAGAGACAGGTTCTCACTGAGTTGCTTAGCACCTCGCTGTTGCTGTTGCTGAGCCTGGCTTTGGACTCACAATCTTCCTGCCTCATTATAATAGAGTATTTATTAGCCTCACGTACATGTTCAGAGACTGGACAGTCCTACAATGGCCCATCTGCAGGCTGGAGAGCCAGAGAAACCAGTATTTGCTCGGCCCAAGAAGTTGGAAGCCTCAGAACAAAAGGGACCAATGATGTAACCCTAGTTTGAGGCTGAAGGCCTGGAAATTCCTGGAGAATTGCTGGTGAGAATCTATGTTGGAAGACTGAAGGAGGTGGAGTCTAATGTCCACAGGTGCTGGTAGCAGCAATAGACACCCACTCAAGAACAACTGGGTTTCTCTGGGCTGGGGAGATAACTCAGTTGGTAAAGTGCTTGCCTTGTAAGCACAAGGCCATGGGTTCAATTCCCAGCACCACAAAAAAAAAAAAAAAAAAAAAAAAGAACAACTGGGTTTCTCAAGAAGAATTGAGCTTGCATCTGCTGCAGCTTCTTCTTTCTGTTTTTTGTTCCATTGGGGGCCCCAGCCTACTAGACAGTGCTGCCTACTTCAGGGTGGGTCTGCCCCCTCAATTTGCTATTCCACATGTCAGTCATCTTTGGAAACACCCTCACAGATACATGCGGAAGTCTCTTAATCCTAGGTGTTTCCTAGGCATCTCTAAATCCAATCAAGTTGACAATCCAGATTAAACATCACAAGGCCCTAGGTATAACATCTTACCTTGTATGCCAGTTCATTCTCTGCCCTTTCCAGGAGTATGATTCAAGATTTTTGCCTCATTGCTCTTTCTGAATTAGGTCCCTGGTGAGAGCTTTGCAGGGAACGTACGGGGAGGGCTAGAAGTAAGGTCTGAAGACAAGCACCTGCTTCACAGTGGTGATCCAGGTTTACCTATGGATTTCCAATGAAATGAATGTCTGGTCTTAAGGATGTCGGAGAATCTAGGATACTTGAACCCTGAACTCCTCAAGCAAAAGACCTTAATTATCCAAGGTATTTAATGCTATAAAGTTGCCATAGAGCACAGCTTAGCCTAAGCAAAAGTTGTAAGACTTGCTGAAATCCATTTCCACCTCCCAAAAGCACTACATCTCTCCTCTTTGCTCCCTCATCACTAGTTTCAGTTGTCAAGCATCCTGAACTGATGAAAAGAAACTCTATTAATAAGGTAAAATCAGAATTTTTTGTCTTTCTAAGGGACATTTTGGTGCCAGCACCTTTGCTCCTAGAGACAGGGCCAGCTTCTTGGGCAGGCAATCTGTGAAGTCACTCGGGGACTCACACATAAAAGGGCTCTGCACTTGGCTTAATGTTCTATTAAATTCTTGAAATTCTGAATAATTTATAAACAAGAAGTCCTGCATTTTAATTTTGCACTGGGCCTGCCAAATTATGGAGCAGGTCCTACCTGGAGACTCTTTAACAGCTCTGGCTAGCCAATGAGAAGGTAGAATGTCTGGCTACCTTCCCAGCCCCACCCACCTGCTGTCTGCTGACCCAAAGGGCTATGTAGAGCAACTGTCTGCTTTACTGAATGCTTATGGAAGACAAAGGAGGCCTGCAGCAGTTCCTCCTTCTGTGGAGCATACAATGGGCAGGTCCACATATAACTAGCTTCAGCTAAGAGTGCCAGTACAGGAGAAGCAAGCACCATCACACCCAGCTGATGACTGAAGTCCACTTCTTTGGAGGAGGTGGTCACAGGAAGGTATAAATGGGATTTTAAAAAGTGGATATTAAGTGTGGACTGGTATATGGACCTAAAATAAATTACAAACAACCCTCAATGTGATAAAGACCTAAGATCTAGTCCAACTTAACCAAATTAGAAAGAAAAATTGGGAGATGAAGATGGAAAGATCGTTTAGGAGACCCAGGGACCCTCTGTTTCTGTCGCTATTATTGCTCTCCTCATGATAGCTACTTGTTTGTGTGGCTATCTCTCTACTGCAATGTATCACCTTTTTACATCTTTTATTTCTTTTAACCTAGTAACTGGGATATAATAGGAATTTAGTAAATATTTGCTACATGAGTTAATATTGTGGAGGATCTAAAATGTTATTCTGGGATGTGACTACCTAATTCAGGGGGAAGTGGGAAACCACTGAAGGGTTTGGAATGGGAGAGACTTTATTTAGACTTTATTTAGTGTTAGGAAGATGAGTCTGGATAGTGGGTGGAATGCTGATTGGTAAGGAGGAGGGATCCAGGATCAGAGAGCTATTGGGAGGCTCATAAGGTGGTCTGCCCTTCAAGTGCATCTGAAAGTATGACTGACTAGAAAGAAAAGGACAAAGAAGTATCTCAATAAATCAGAAAAAGAAAAATGAAAGGACAAAGAAGCAGACGACAAAAACATCAGAGAGCTGGGACATGGCAGCTGAGTGCATGGAAAGGAAGAGGAAAAGGAAGGGCTTCAAGAATGAAGTCCCCTGAAAGAAAACAAGAACTGAGGCTGGGGCTGCAACTCAGTGGCAGAGCACTCACCTAGCACGTGTGACGCACTGGGTTTGATCCTTGGCACCACACTAAAAAAATAAAAAAATAAAAATAAAAAAAAGCATACTATCCTTCTACAACTACAAAAAAAAAAAAAGAGGAAGAAAGAAGAAAACAAGAACTTTGGGAGAAGGAACTTTTGAGGGATAGAGATCAGGGGTTATCTGTTTCATAAAGTAGTTGAACGAGTTTCAGTTCCCAGATGGATTTAAAAGAGCAACACTGATGAAAAAGTTTCCAAGTGCAAAAGTGATGTTCCTGAAGACCAAATTGTTAAAAATGTCTATTTTGGACTGGGCAGGATTTCCTGATCTCTAAACTCAGAACTAGGTGAGCAGTTCTCAAGACATGTGGTTCCCCCTAGACCAGATTAATCCATTTCAGAGAGGGGAAGTTACTGGACTTAAAAAGTTCTCTGACTGGGGGTATAAACCTGTAGTAGGAGAGGTGCTTAGCCTGAATGGGGCCCTTGGTTCAATTCACAGCACCTAAATAAATATAAATCAATCTTCCCCAGGGGTTTCTGATACATAGCTCACCCCACACCGGATAACCCCAAGTCATTTCATAGAGGCCAGGTAACTTGCTAGCCTTAAAAGGGTGATTGCAGATTCCAGTTTTCCTTCTACTCTGGCAGTGAGTATAAGTCTGGCAGATTGGCAGCTGTTCCAAATGTTCTCCCCCACCCATACTGGATGATTACATGAGCTGAATGTAATCATTCACAACCCTTGTCTTTACAGCTGGCATGTCACTTAGCTTAATTACAGCACACAGTGGTATTTCAACTTGAGGAATCTAAAAACGCAATAAAATGGGTTTTGCAAATTGTTAGGAAGGCAATGAAGACCTTGAAACTGCAATTGACTAAGCATTGCTTTCAATTATTTTGCTTTCTCCAGCCATGATTCTAAGTTATTAACTAGCAGCCTGGGAAAGCCAAACAGGCAATGTGTCATGTGGAGGGTATTTCATGTCTCCTGGACGCACACTGTGTGCTGGGGAGGGGCTGGAGGCTCCAGGAGTTGCCGCGGGGTGGGAGGGGATGAGATCGTTCTAAGCACATGTTCTTCCTATCAGGAGCCTCCAATCAGGCTCCCACCACAACTCTCCCCGTGAGAATTCTGACTGATCTGAGCTGACCTTCAGCAAGAGCCTCCCTTCCCCTTTGCTCCTATATCTACCACTGTCCCCAGAAAATATGAGAAAATAAATGTGGGAAAGCAAAGCAAGTCCTTTTAAGATCACGAATCAGTGCCTGGTTTCTCTATCTCATTTCTTTTCTTGGCTTACTTCCTGATTCCTCTTAGTGCTTGGTTCTGTACTTCTTGGGCAGCCATTTTAAAGGGGGAAAGGCTGGGGCTGGGGATGTAGCTCAGTGGTAGAACATTTGCCTAGCATGCATGTGGGTTCTGCAGTATTAGTATAACCTAATTAGTATTAGTATAACCTAATACTGCGGAAAACAAAAGACAAGATGGAGGAATTGCTCCTCCACCCTATTTACACAAGCCTAGGAGTCATTATGATAAAGAAATGGGACCTGTTCATCTGAGAAAGGGGCAGAAGCAGCAAGATGTTGGAGGAAGCAGGCAACACTGAGATATTCCTCTTGCCAGGAGCAATACCAGCCTGGAGCCAGCCTGGTGTTTTGGTTTTAGTAATCAGGACCAGAATCCTGGTAATCAGGAGCAGAATGCCAGCTGCCTCCGCAGCCATGCCAAGCGGGAGAGCAAACACCAAAATCCTGTTGGCAAAGCCAGCAAGACCAGCAAGGCCATCACAATGTGGCCAAAGCAAACAGAGACTGAGACAGCCCTGCTCTGGTGGACTCTCACTTCCCCTTGGATGTTGCCAAGAGTTAGAATGAGCCAGCTAAACTCACACGTCAGGAAATCCAGTGGCCAGGGGGATGCTCATACCCATTCTAGGGCTGGAGCCCAGGCTGGACCCCTGCCCTCCCTGCTGTGGTCTCCCTTCAGTTTGGCCCATACCAAAGAAAAGCTGATAAAGATAAACCATTTTCACATGTTATTTTATTTATTCTTCCAAGCAGTCTTGTGAGAGCAATATTATCCCCATTTCACAGAAGCAGAAAATGAGGATACAGAAACTGATCTTGGTCTTGGCTTCTGACTCGGTGTCTGCTCCATTTCTCATCCCCTCTACCCTTTCACCTCCACCCCAAACTCTCTCATGTCAATTCCCACAGTAACTTCACAGGCAGAGTTCCTCCAGTCTAAGTGGGACTTGAGTTTTTCCATTTCATAGCTGAGAATCAGAAACTTGAGGGGCAGTTGTTTTGTTTTTAAACCAGGAAACAGCTAGTTGACATCCTAATTTTGTCTACCACAACTCTAATACAAATAGAGCCCCAGTGAGAAGAATGTTTATAATTTTAAAAAGTTCTTTGGATATTTCAATAGTATGTCCCCCTGTTTATTTAAACATGAAAGATCTAAATCAACTCCTCCAGTTTTCATTTGGCTGTTTTGACAGAGCTTGAACAGGCCCCCTGTATGACCTGCAGCCCCTTGCTGTCTCTAGGGTCCAATGTGCCTGTGAAAAGTCATACTCCTTGCTACCTGGTTAGGAGCTTTTCATGGGGAGATGCACAGTAGCTATATTCACATCTAATGGAAGCACTGGACTCCTGCTAAGAGAAGAAGGGGAAGAAAAGATTGTTGGTTAGGATGTTTCTTATTTGGTCTCCATTTTTCAGCAGATTTCTTGATTATTTGAGATTCGGTTTAAAGAGAGGGAAGGACAGGAGAGAATAATCATTCACTGGATTCGGTGTCAATTAATTGGTCCCTCCTCCCTACCCAGAATTTTCATTTGCTCTGCTTCTAGAGAAGTGGCAGGAAAATGTCATTCCTCAGTAGTGGGAAAATGTAGGTGGGGAGGACATAGGGGACATGTGGGGCAGGGGATTCCCAAAAGACAGCGAGGTCTATGTGAGGTTGCCTCGGAGGTGCCTTAGAGAAGGCGTGCTCCCCGAAAGCTCAGTCTGACGATTTTCTCGGAATTGGAGATCAGGATGCACAGAGGAAAAAAGGTGGCGTACAGGCCGGGGTTGCAGTTCCAAGCGACTTGAAGGAGTACGGCTGACCCGGGACGCTGCGCCTCTGCTCTCCTTGGTAGAGAAAGATCCCGGGTGGGTAGCTACTTTCTGAGAGCTTCCGGGACAATGTGCCTTGCAGGCAGAGCCCCGGCGGCCGCCTACTGGCGCTTTCCAGCCCAAATCGTAGGGTCCGGCACCGCACGGTGGCTGCAGACAGCGCGGGGCCAACGGGCTTCCCCGGGAACTCCCGCTTTCGCCCCAGCGGGGTCGACCAGACTGGAAGAAGCGGAACAGGAGTCTCAGTAGAAGTGCCCAGGGCAGGGTCACACAACCGCTTACCAAGCGAAGCTTCCCTCTCGCACCTCTGACCACTTGTCCCCAGAATCTCACGCTGGGATGCCCAAAGTCGCAAAAGGAATAAGATGGGGATGGGCTTAGGAACCCGCGCCTCTGCTGCATACTTGGCGCCTATTATGTGCTATGCACTGGAGCTACGCGCTTGAGGAGCCTTATTATCCTCCAAATATCCATTTGCAGATGAAAAAAACTGCACCCAAGAGATGGTGTAAGCCAGAATGTATCTGAGGTAAGACCGAACACGGCAGTGATTCTTAAGACTTCCCAGGGCTTTGGCACCGGCCCCTCCCAGACCACAGTTGCTTGAAATTGACCTGAATACAATTCAGGAGAATTCGTTTCTACTATGGAGATCGGTGTAGCCATCCAGGGGAGCAGAGCTGCACTTTCCCAGCGTGCCCACCTCCATTCCTCCGCTATTCCCATTAGGACTTCCAGGGATTACTTTTCAGTGTAGGAAACTGAGTCTCAGGGAAGTCCAGGTCGTAGCTAATACAGAGGGTAGCTCCAAGGAAGGTCTTCTGAATCGCAAAGCCAGGGACATTTGAGTTTTCTGTCAGGCTACTTTTCCTCTGAAATTTCATCTGCAGAGTAAATGGAACGTTGAAAACCGGCTGTTAGGAGCTTGGCTGCCCACGCCAGGAGGCTTCACTCCAATCTACCTCTGCTCAGAGCAGTTAATCTCCTCATGTGGAGAGCTATTTGCTGGATGAGACCCCTGAGCTCTCTGCCTTCCTCCCTCCCTCCCTTCTTCTTTTCTTCTTTCCTCTCAGGGGTCTGTGAAGGAGAGTTGGTTGGGTGTCATTCTTTCCTTTAACTTCTCAGACTCTAGTCACTTGGCTAGGATTGGGCAGGGGGCAAGTGACCATGGGTTTTTCTGGGTAACAGACAGTTTGGTCTTGGCAAGGAGGCAGGCAGGATTTTTTTTTTTTTTGCCACTAAGTGCTAGGCTGTGTTGTGGTAGTCACGTCACTGCATTGATTTGATTCTGGCATCAACATTGTAGTTGTTATTATATTCATGGGGATACTATTCTCAGGGAGATAAAGAGCCTGAAACTGGCAGGATGTGGGATCAGGGAGGTCTGTGTTCAGTTTTACCCAACCTCATAGCTCCTTCTTTCTGCTTTGCTGGCCTGTGACCCAAAAATGGTTTGGAAATGGGACAGTTCCTCACACTGTCAACATTAAGAAGGAGAGCTGCAGCAACTATTCTCTTAAAGTTTAGTAATTAAGTTTCTTCTTTTTTTCCAGGGGGGTGGATTTACTGGGGATTGAACTCAGGGACACTTTACCACTGAGCCACATCCCCAGCCCTTTTATTATTTTGGGACAGGGTTTCGCTAGGTTGCTGAGGTTGGTTTTGAACTTGCAATCCTCCTGCCTTGGCCTCCTGAGCTTCTGGGATTACAGGTATGGGTTTAGGTCCCTTATTTAAAGTTCAGATTTCCACTTGTCCCGAAGGAAACTGTTCCTACCCTTAACCCTCCACATATGCCTGGTGTCCCTTCAGAGAAATATCTTTTAGGTGATTCTGAAAAAATGGTAACCTGCCCCTTTCTGCTCTCCTCATCCTTCCAATTTACCCATCATTTCCATAGTAGGGTTTCCAGAGACAACGTCCCTTGGGATGTTCCTTCCTCAGCCTCAAGTGGGCAGCAAGGCAGCCTAATGGAAGGCCACTGTTGGTTTCCAGGGGGATAGGGTGGGGGGATTGGATTTCGGAATATCTCCTCCTTCCAGAATCCCTCCTTTATTCCCTCCTTCTCTTTGTCACCCCCTGGACTTTCTCGTCCCACCAGTTTCCAAAGTGCAGAGGATGTTTACCCTGCGGAGGGAGGCCGGGATGGCGCTGAGGTCAGAAGCCTGATTCACTGCCCCGAGACACCCGAGCCCGGCCCCCACCCAGAGGCCCAAGCTCTGCGGAGGGTGGAGACCGAGGCTTGGAATCCCTTCCGTGCCCGGCCAAGAATCGCCCCCGCCTTCCAGGCATCCCTATTGCGACTGGGCTTTTTCTCCCAAAGGTTCCCCTCCAGACCCGGAAGCGCTAAACCCTAGTACTTCTCCGAGGGGACCCTGGGAGCTCGCCCCCCCAAACCCCGCCCCCATCACTGCCATAAGCTACCCAGGATTGAGGTTTAGGGCAGGGGAGGGAGAAGGTGGTTTGCATAATAAGGCTTTTTGGAACCCATCTGGGGCATTCCCTGACCACCCCTCCCCCCGAAAGCCCCTTTTACCCCAAACCGCGAGAATGACTTCCCTTCACTCTTGGGGAGGAAGAAACAGGAGACAGAGAAAACCAAGATACATACTGTGTCCCACCAGCTGGGAGTTGAGGGCTCAAGGGGCTTGGAAATGAGGATGGAAGAAAGGGAGGTTCAGTCTCCCCCTCTTTCCATCCTTGTTCTGTAGCGAGAGTCCCTCTACCTTCAGAATCACGAAAGGATTAATAATTCAACAGCCACCCCCTTCCCTTTCCTTCCACCTGGAGGCTCTGGGAAGGTACATCTCGGGGGCCCGGATGCTCCGAGGTCCCAGGTGGAGTCAGTTGAGCGGATGGGGCAGCCCCTCCTTGCCTGCACCGCCCCAACCCTGGCCTGCGTCTGCTTCAGCCCGTCGGCTCGGCCCCGCTCTGACCCCAGCGCGCTGATAAGCCCCCAGACGACCAAACATCGTTAACTTCTTTGCCTTTCTAGACTTCTCCCTACTTGTCCCTTTCGCGACCCCTGGGCCAGGGGGTCGCCCAGGGTGTCTCTGTACTTTCCTAGGCCGCTGGACTCCAGTACACCACAGTTCTCTACTTTGCCACGTATAACTCTCTACCTCTGCCCCCCTGCTCTCCCTTTTACCCCCGCCTTCGTTTTCTGCCCCCAGAACCAAATTTCTGTGTCACCCAATGGCTCTAAAATAGGGCCCCCTCACCATCTACTGCACCACAACCCACCTTGCCCATGTGGACACTGCCTCAGAGGAGCTTCAGGAAACAGTAAAAACTAAGAGAAAGGGGAAATTGATGTCAGAGAATGTCAACAGAGGTTTCAGAAACTGAAGCTTAAAATCCCTCTCAATCCAACTCTGAATATGGGGCTGGGGTAGGGAAAGAATTGAACTGCCCACTCAGACTGAAAAGCCAAACGATGCTCTCAACTCATTTCCCTTTGTTTCTTTAGATTTTGTTCGCAATCAAATGAGGACCAGACTGATGAGAAACAGTGTCTACACTGAAACAACTGTTGCTGAGAAACACCAGGATAGTCATCGTTTTTCCTTGGCATCATGAAGTGTGGACTGCCTGTGTAGGTTAAGGTCCCAGGTTCTAAGACCATCTGTCCAGCATGGAGGGAGCTGCCGTTAGAAATCTGGTCTTTCACTGCAGCAGATTGCTTCAGGGGTCCCCACTCTGTCACCCCTGCAACACTGGTTCTACTCTCAAGAAGATTCTTCCTCAGCTCTTCCTCCCCTGGCCCCACACTTGAGGAGTGGGGGAAGGGAAGGATCATGGAGAGATCCCCTGGAAGACAGACTCTGCCCAGAGTCAGGGAAGGGGCATGGGGAAGTGGCATACCCAAGGGCAGTGGCACCCACATGGGAGAGAAAAATGGTCCCCAGAGTGGACCTTCAGACCTTCTCCTTCCTGGAAGAACCACTTTCCTTTCTAGACAAGAGTAGCTGCCATTAGCCCAAGCATGCAGTTTATATGAATTCAAACAATTGTTTGGATAGATTGGAACATTTTCTCACTTGAAATGACTTGATAACAGGACCAAAAAAATTAAATGTCATTGGTCAGGAATTAGTCCTTCAAGCCATTTCTGGCAGAGGTCTTTTGATAATAATAATGATGATTACCTGAATGATTTTAAACAAAAACTTTAGAATTTGATTTACTGAACCCATATTTCACTTCCAACAATTCAAAGGGGTAAAATTTAACAAAATCTTGGGGAGAGAACAAGTGGGTTTCAAACTTCAAGCACTGTGTGGAGGTATTTGATACAGAGTGTTAGCAAGTTGCTCTACCTGCTCAGAAAATGTTAGCGACTTCTTCTCTTCACCTGGGGAAACCCTCTCCGAATCAGGGAACACTGCAAGACTGGAATGTTCCCTTAACCTGTCCTCTAAAGATCTGCCTTCGTGGACGCGCGCGTGTGGTGTGTGTGTGTGTGTGTGTGTGTGTGTGTGTGTGTGTGTGTGTGTTCTCCTCTCTTGTGTGGGTTAGGCAGGATAAACGACACAAAGCATTTTGTCTTCCAAAGAATTTCTGAAAGTGGCGGGAATGAAGGGCGGAGTCTTAAACCCCAGCGAAGTTCTGGAATAACTCCTTGTCAGCGGAAAATCCGGTGCCTTTGAAAAAGGCTGAATTTGAGACGAACCCTGGGAATACGGATCTCTCTCCTAGAATTCTGGAGGCGGTTGGCTGGACGGATGCAGGGGTCCCAGAAGCTGGCGGAGCCTCTGGGACCTCTGGGATGGCATCCCTTCGACCTTTCGCTTTCCTACCTCCCAGGCAACAACGGCCCCTCGGATCTCCCAGACCCAGTGCCGTCTTCCCTGTCTCACTCCGGTCCTTTGAGAAATACGAAATAAGTTGGTGACGATCTCTAGGTCTTAGTCCCAGGAGTTACAAGGGTGGATTGGCTGCTTTCAGTTCACTGGTAACTAGAGGCCAAGGCGAGAGACCCCTCCTCCTTACCTTGGTGGAAGTGGATCCTGGAAAAGTCCCTCTGCCAGGTTTCTGAGGGGCCATGTCTTAGACCTTACCTTCATTTCTTTCCAGCGGTTTATCCTGAGAATTTAGGGACCTGCAGAGGGAAGTTTGCCCTGGGATGAGGAGGTTTAGAGTACAGGCGCTGAGGGTGGATGAGGGAACTAAAGACTCGAATCTCTAGCGCTGCAAGCCTTTTCCATTCACAGTTGAACGTGGGACTTTTCTGTGTCTTCTAATTTAAAGACAGAGAACATGAAAATTGTTAACGACAAATCTCTCCCCATTTCCCAATAAGCCAGATTCCACCGGGAGAAAAAAAATCCAAGTGGGCAATTGTCTGCCGAAATCATTTCCTTTCATTCTGTCCTTAACCTCTCTGGAACAATTGTCCAAAAAACTCCAATACATATAACAGGGAGAAATTTTACATCTATAAAAAGTGCAACCTTTAGTGTCCAAACCAAACCACAATTTCACATTTGAGCAAAATATCATAAAAACAAATTAGTAACAATTTGAAGGTAAAAAATAGAAAATAGGAGGACACAAACAGTTCTCCGAAAAAGGATATACAACCTGCCCCACGCACACAATGGGGTTTGAATCCAGGGCCTCACACAGCAAGGCAAGCATTCTAACCACTGGGCTACACCCCCAGCCCACAAATTTCTTTTAACACTATGAAAATACTATATGCTCAATGAAAATTAGAAATGCACGAATCTTAGCTGGCATTGGTGGACATGCCTGTAAACCTAGCTACCAGGAAGCTGAGGCAGAAGGATTGAAAGTTTGAAGCCAGCCTGGGCAGCTGAGTGAGACCAAGTCTCAATTTGTTTTTTAAAGGGCTAAGGATGTAGCTCAGTGGGAGAGTGCTTGGCTAATCTGCAGGAGACCCTGGGCTCAATCCCCAGAACTGCCAAAAAAAAAAAAAACAAACAAAAACAAAAAACAAACAAAAAAACCAAAACAGACAAAAAAACTCCACAAGTCTTTTGATATTCCTTATTTAATAAGAATATATCATACAGACATGAACATATACACAGAATAGTGTATACACTGTGCACCAGCAGAAAGAAGAGGAAAGGAAAATTGGAAACAATTTAAGTATCTCTCAATAATCATCTAATTAAATATTGGTACATCTATACAATAAAATGGTGCCATTAAAAAAGAATTAAATTTTAAGTATACTAAGTTTTAAAGTAAAATTTCCGAGGTAGAAGGATTGCAAATTCAAGGCCAGCAACTTAGTGAGGCCTGAAGCAACTGGGGGTATAACTCTGGCAAAGTGCCTCTGGGTTCAGCCTCCAGTAATAATAATAGAAGTCAAGCCGGTTGTGGTGGTGCTCTCCAGTAATCCCAGCAACTCTGGAGGCTGGGGCAGGAGGATCACAAATTGGAGTGGGAGGCCAACCTGGGAAATTTAGAGACCTTGTCTCAAAATAAATAAGAATAAGAATGGCTAGGAATGCATCTCAGTGGTCAAGTTCCCTGCGTTCAATCCTCAGCATTGTGGGAGTGAGGGGGTGGGGCAGAAAAGTAAAAACGTAAAGCTTTTATATGGTATGCTGCCATTCATGTTAAAATGCTACGTTTACACATACCTGTGTGGAACCTTAATTCCTTCTGGAAGGGGAACTGAGAGAAGAGCTAGGAGAAAGATATACTCCCCTCCCCCAGTACAGGGGATTGAACCCAGTGCTGCTCTACCACTGAACTATGTCCCCAGCCCTTTTTATTTTTGATTTTGAAACAGGGTCTTACTAAATCGCTGAGGCTAGCCTGGAACTTGTGCTTCTCCCACCGTAGCCTCCTGAGTTGCCGGGATTACAGGCAGGTGCCACCTTGTCTAGTTTACTTTCCTTTTTAATGCATGAACCATGGTAATTTTTGAAAAATTTTCTTTAGCACGCATTTGTTGCTTGTTTTTAAAAGATAAACTAAAATCAAGAAATTACCATTTTACTAGCATTTATTTTTTAGTATGTAAGTAAAAATGTGAACACCTTATAAAATATAGAAAAATTAAAATTAATTCCATTTCTGCTTATAAAGTTCTGATCTACACAGTCTTTATAACAATGAAAATGTAGACTTTTGTCATCGAATTAGAACTAACAAAAATCGGGCTGCCTACTTGATAATTTGTTTTTTAAAAAAAATGAAAGCAAAACTTTTCTGAGACAAGTTTGCAGAGCTTAATAAGAAGAATGTCTAAACTGGTAGTCTGGGTAAAATGGTTTTATTTGCGGGCAGGGGATAGATACTAATTCCCTTTTACCTCCCAGGCCAGATCTGTACAGCTCAGACCTCTAACTGAAGAGTGAAGGAGGGAAAATATTTGCACTATTAAGGTTAAAAAAAAAAAAAAAAGACAAATTCTAACAGTTTGTTTTCAAGTTTAAATCTTTTTGCTGTGTCTGGGCTTCCCTAGTACGCCAGGTCATCTTGGCAGTGTAGACCTTCAGGGGACCCAGGAGTCCACTCAAGGAGATACCATTTTGAGTAGAGGGCAACTTGGTGCGGGAGTCAACCGAGGGAATCTGGGGCTCCAGGGATTGGACGTCTGGCAATAGAAGCGAACCTGGGAATGAAGAATGGGGGAATGTGGAGCTCACCATCTATACCCCTGATGGGAAGAAATCCTTCTTGAGGGCGATTCTCTGCGATTCCCTCCCGTCCTGGCTAGAAAAGAGTACAGGAACCAAGCAGCCTGAGAGAGGAAACCTGGAGCCCCTTGCTCTCTCCACCCGTCTGGATCACTGGGGGCCCGGCTTCGGGTCATTTCAGCGGGTTGGACTGGCTCCCATGCATTATTCAAAAGACAGCAGGCGGCACAAAGGGCTGCTATCCGAGAATTTGGAGAGGAAGCCAGCCGGCCGGCGGGAGATTCTCAAGCTCTTTGCCCTAGCTGGGGGTCCGGAAAAATGTTGGGTGAGAGTAGGGATGCGGCTGGGGCATCTATGGGTCCAGCTTGGAGAAGGCGACTCTTAGAGTTTGTTCTGCCTGGAGCCACCAGAAACCATTCCACCCCGTGCAGGAGAAACATGGGTCTGGGATCTAATCCTCTCCCCACATTTGCCCAAATCCTCCCCTTTCCTGCCGAGGCAATTGCTTCAGCTATCTCCTGAGTCTCCCTCACTAAAAATAAAGGCAAACTGAAGCATAGCAAGATTAAAAAAGATATGCCAAAATCCATAAGGAAAGGAATGTTGGGGATGGTTTTGTGGTCACCAGGATTCCTAGCAACCCTGAAGGATGAATGCTGGGAAGGGGAACAGATAGGTAATGATGTACTACACTGGGGAGTGGGCATCAGGGACAGGGTGTCTGCATTATGAACAGGGGATACCACCCTCTCAGAGTCAGGAGGAGCCCTGAGAAGGGAGACCGACTTGAGACAGCCTGCCAACCTCCCTGGTTCCTGATGCTCCTTCAGAAGCAGCCCCACCGAAACTAAAATTATCAGGAATTATTGACTGGCTGAATTCACTCCCAAACCAGCAGCTTCCTCTCTTTGCTTCTTTCTCCTTTGCAATGATAGCCCTTCCTACACTCCCTTTTTGCAGATTCTGCTCCCCCTTATCATCCCCTCCAAAGAAACTGCTAAATGAAGGAAAATCAGAGTCAGCTCCAGCCAGAACTCTTGGAATCTTGCTCCTCTCTTTACCCTACTCTCTGACCCCATTTGACTGATGTGGCTAAATGGAAGTGATGGAGGCAGCTTGGAATCTGAGTATTTGCCCAACTCCTCCAGGTTTTTTTGGTCCTCAATGAGCCCGTGGCTCTGTTGGAGAAAGAGAAGACCAAGAATAAGACTAATAATAAAAACAAACATAAGAACTTTTTAGCTTTTTAGGACTTTAAAATTGTGGGTGAGGGGCAGAATACTTGCCTAGCATGTGTGAAGCCCAGAGTTCCATCCCCAGGGGGACTCACCAGCCCCTCTTCTAGGCTTAGCTCGAGGAGGTGATAAGATTAGAGTTGATAAACCTTCACAATTACTCTAGGTTGTTTTGATTATAAGCAATAAACCAAAATAACTTTCCCTTGAAAACCCAAGGAGAGATAAAAGCAAGAGAATCCCCCCTGCCTTCACAGGAGGGTTTATACTTGGAAGAGAAAAGAGTTGAGTGGGAATCTATCCTAGATAAGGGTATGGGTCCCTGACCAGCTCCGACTGGAGCTAACAACGTAGGAAAGGTTAAAATCTCAGTCAATCAACTGTTCTTAAGTTGAAAAAAAGCCAAACAAAGGTTTTGGCTGATTTCTTCAGGAACTGGCCAGCTGACTGGTTATTTTGGGTGCTGAGCTGAGTGTCTTTATATCTGCTTCAAAATGAGTTCTGGACCATCCCACTCCCCTACTGCCCTGCTGTCCAGCTTCTTGAGACTTCCACTCTGCCACTCTTAGTTCCTGGGGATTAGTCCTAGGACCTTGCAATGCTAAGCAAGTGCTCTACCACTAAGCTGCTGCATCCCCAGACCTTTTTATTTTAAGACAGGATCTCTTAAAGTTGCCCAGGTTGGCTTTCCCTTGAACTTTCCATCCTCCTGCTTCAGCCTCCCTCCCAAGTAACTGGGATTATAGGTAGTACACCACCACACTTGGCAAATTTCATATAATCTTTTTAACTCCAAATTTTCTGTCACTCTTCTCTGCATGCTCTCTTTGGTTCCTCTCTCTGTATATCACAGACAACATCCATTTCTCTAGGGAACTCTCTCTGGATTCAGTACCTCAGGTCTGGTGAAGGGATTAACTGATTACTGGTTAATCGACTCATTCAAAGCCTGGGTCAGATCATCTGCAGGTGGGGACACAGCAGCTGTGTGGTATTCCATCAGAGTGTCCAGTGTTTATTGCCACTGTTGCTTGCAGAGCAGACAAATTAGTCTTCCTGGGGAAGGAGACCCTCCATCATCTGCATTTGCAACATTGCTACATTCTTTGAAATTGCATCAAATTTATTTCCTCAAGCTGAACATTAAAATAGTCTAGAGAGAGAAAGAGAATTTTTTTTGTTTGTTTGCTTCAGTTTGGACTCTCCTTGGCCTGACTGTGAGTAGGAGGAAAAATTCCAAGTCAAGACTTCAGCTCTACAGACTTTACCCAATGTTTGGAAATTCCTAGGGGAACTTCTGAGACCAGCCAGGTCAGAGTTCTGGGGTCCAGAGGGTACTGAGGGGTATTTGGAATTTAGCTCCCCTTTTTTGTAATGCTGCAGATAGAACCCAGGGTGCAGTCTATTTTTACTTTAGAAAAAAATCTGACTTCGTGGTGAAGGAAAGAAATTAAAGGAGGCTAAAGAGAAAAGAAAACCAAGAAAAAGCTGATGGAACCGTCCTCAGCTCAGAACTGGCTCAGTTCAGGGCCCCAGTGCACGAATCAGACAGAGGCTAAGAGAAAACAAGGCATCCTGCTGTTCTGCCTTTAATTTCTTCTTATTTCCCCCCAAAGACCTGATCTTCACTGGGACCAGACCCCAGGTTTAAAGCTGAAGCCCCCCACTCCTTTGGTTGAACTCTGGGTGGCGAGTTCAAAGTCTTCCTTGGACCTTTCCCTCCTCCAACCCTCCCACCCCACATCACCCACTACTCACTTGGCATTGCTTTGGTCCAGTGGAGCTGGCAAACAGGTGGCACTGCCCACAGTAGACACCCTACCTCTTTATTTCCAGATTCTTTTTAAGTGAACAGACTCTGTGTAAGTCTCTGGAGAGGACAGTAACCCTACTATCCCCAAAAGGTTTTTAAAACATAGACTCCCGGATGTTGTGAACTACAAGGCCCCACAGTGCTAATGGCCCTATGGGGAATTCCACACCCATTCTGGCAGAAACCAGTTTTGTAGATGCGGAGCCTGGAGTAAAGGACTTCTAAAAGTTAGAAAGGAGTACAATCCCAGACAAAGCAATCGCACACTACAGTAGAGCCCTCCAGATGTGAGGCAAAGGTGGATCTTGGGTGATAAAGACCGAATTTCAGGGGCTTCAACAGTAAGTAGGAGGAGCTGCATTTGTCAGACCAGCTGAAGCAAAACTCAGCATAAATTTCAATTCTGCAATCAGATGGCTTCACAAGTCCTTTGCAGTTATTGGGAGACAAAGTGAATGTGTGTGTGTGTGTGTGTGTGTGTGTGTGCGCGCGCACACACATGTGAGCAAAACCAGATTTTCTAAGAAAGAAACCTTATCAATTCAGGAGTTAAGAAAATAAGACCCAAACTCTTGGTACCCTGAACCTGCTGAGTGAGCTTTCCTTAGGCTAAAGTCTCATTTATATTTCACCCTAAGACCCTCAAAGGATAAATATAAATTTTGTGTAAGTCTTCAGAGAGGATAGCAAACAGCCCGTTACTCAGAATGGATTATGTGAGATTCAGTTTATGACTGCAAGTTGTTTCACACATGAGTCACCTTGAACAACTCAATAATTAATTAAAACCATGTCCTGCAGGGGAGACTTTATTACATTCACTGGCTTTTTATGAGCTAGGTGTAGTTTGGAAATGAAAAATGTAAGGATCCTCCTTATGTCTGCTTTGCATTCTGCACTCCAGGGATAAACTCTCACCAGTTGGAATAAAGAACAAAGTTGGGGTAAAGAGAGATTTTAGCTTCAAAAGGTAGAATGAATTTACCACAGTGAGTTGGACTTTATTCAGTTTCTGTAACTGGGTCAGCCAGTGTTTCTTGGAAGAGAAGTTGGGGTTTGTAGGTGGCTGGTGCCCCAAAGTTGGGATCCCTGGAAAGAAGAAAGGGGCAGTGGGGGATTTCTCAGCCCTGAGACATAGGCTGCTTAGCAGTTCCTGGGAAAGAGGAGTGGGCATCTTGGCAGTCTTCTTCATGACAGAAGGTCACAGCTTCTCAGGCTGGGCACTATTAACCAGAGGTAGTGTGGGGGGGGGGGCTTCTCCATAGACATGTGATTAGAACAAGATTTTCTGTAATTTGGTTCTTATTCCAGTAGCAGAAATCCTTACTTTCTTCTCCAACACCAGCAACTATGAGAGAAACAATCCTTTATAGGCATCACATGCTTTGCAGTCTTCACTTCCCTCATCTTGTCTCCAAACAACCCTGTCAGAAAGGGTAGGTGGAGATTATCTCTTCCATTTTACAGATGAGAAGACAGAGAGTCAGAGAGAAGAGATGACCAGCTCAAGGACACACAGCTGGCAACCCAAGCCAGAGCAGGCACAGAAGTTATTCCAGTGTTCAAAGCTCCCTGAAACCTACACAACCCAAGGACTCACCAAAGGATCCCATTCTTGGCTGACTGGGTGTGGGAGAGAGAGGAAAGTTTCCCCTGTCTAAAAAGAAGAGCAAGAGGGATTCAGTGAGTGGCTTACTGGGCTGGCTCAGTTCCACTTTCAATGACAGGGAATGGAGAAAACTGTGAAGCTCTCTGATCCACACCTGGCTGCCACAGCTGGAGGCCAGAGCTAGACTAGAAGCAGGGCAGCAACTTGTAAGAATAAGTTCTTTGGAAGCTCCCCTGGGTTGGATCGATCTCTCTCTCTCTCTCTCTCTCTCTCTCTCTCTCTCTCTCTCTCACACACACACACACACACACACACACGAGACATATCAAACATGTGTAATATATGGAATGTGCTCAGATTCTGATTTGAATAAACCAATTGTGAAAAGACATTTTGGGGCAATTGAAGAAATTCTAACATGAATACTATTAAGGGAGTAATGTTCATTTTGTTTTGTGTGGGTATGAAAAAAGAAAGAGCAAAAGAAAGAAGGAGGAGGAAGAAGAGAAGGAGAAAGAAATCCTTATCTGTCAAAGATTCAAAATGAAGTGTTTTGGGGTGAAATGATATATGGGATTTGCTTTAAAACACTTTAGGAAAAATTTCAAGTTGCTTATGAGTTGGTCATTATTTAAGCAGGATGCTGGCTGCAAGAGATTTCATTATACTTTACTGTTTACTTTTCTGTATATGTGATATTTGGCATTAGGAAACAATCACCCATATCCCAGAAAACCACACATGCACACTAACTTTCTTCCTCAATTTCAAGGGGTGGACTTTTTCCATCTGTGGAATCAAGTTCAAATCCTCAGTGCCCACCAAATGCCATCTTTTCCCATGGAAAGGACAAAATAAAAGATGTTTTGGCACCAGGTTGACCCAACCAGGCTTTTCTCTGTGGTGCTGCAGGTATGGGCAACAGAACCATCAGAATTTAGGTATCCCACAATTCAAGTAGAGGTGAAAAATTCCCAGGCATAGCTCATTCGTTGCTCATATGGACTAAGTTTCTGAAGTGAAAGCTTCTGAAGCGTGGCAGGAAAGTGGGTTGGGAGTAAGAGATCAGAATTTAGCCCTTAACCTTATAGTTTTAGAAGTCCTAAGGAGTACTGAGCAAAAATTACTATATGTCAAAGGGGTTCCTTTATTATGGAGTCAATGTTTTGATGTTTTACAAATCATTTTTCCCCTTTTACTTTAATGATTTCCCCTAAATATCTTAGGTCTATTTTTGGTGTCATTTTAAGATTAACTGAAATTTTTTCCTTTTTAAAAATGGTCAAGAACTTGGTATTTGAATAGGGAAGGGGCCAAGTGCTGTGGTGTGCGCCTATAGTCCCAGATACGGGGAGGTTGGCAGGAGGATAACTTGAACTGAGGCAACATAGGAAGAGAAAGAAAGAAAGAAAGGAAGGAAAGAAAGAAAGAAAGGAAGAAAGAAAGAAAGAAAGAAAGAAAAGAAAAGAAAAGAAAGAGAGGAAGAAAGGAAGGAAGGAAGAAAGAAAAGGAAGGAAGGAAGAAAAGGAAGGAAGGAAGGAAGAAAAGGATGGAAGGAAGGAAGGAAGGAAAGAAGAAAGAAAGAAAGAGAGAGAGAGAGAGAGAGACAGAAAAGAAAAATAAGAGGGGTGGGGAAAAAGGAAAGAAAGATAGATGAATAGATCAATACAGAGAAGAAGTAAAACAGTCAGTTGGGATTTGGGGCCATAAAAATTCTGTTTGGAGCCCAGGCTTCATCAGTTTTTATCCTCTAGAAATTGGACGAATTAATCTCCTAAATCTCAGTTATTTTTGTTTACAAAAAACACTTGCCCATCCCCATGCTCTTACCCACTTCTGTTGTTGGGAGGATTAAATGAAAAGTACTTACAGGGCATTTAAGGAACCCCACTGACACATGGGCACATGACAATGATGAGGATTCTGAAGAGACCTAGGAGAAGCAATGCGACAGGGAAATGTCTGTGGGCTAGAAGTGCTGGTCAAAGTGGCAGGGAGTGCAGTGTCTTAATCTCGGGTCAGGCAGGTAGCACCATGCAGCGCTCCAACGCTCTAAGCGGGTTTTGGTCCAGCAGTGACTTTCGTCTTAAGCTGGAACCACTGGCATCAGGATGAGTGATCTATAGCGAGCAGGTGCACCTACCCATAAAGAGAAGGAGGCTCCTGTATCCCAGCTGTGCTTTCTCAGCTTAGAGAGCTTACCAGCGGACAGGCCATCCAAATGCAGGCAAATAAATCTGCTAATGCCTTGACTTCAGTTTCGTTATTAAAAAGTCTCTAAAACCAGGTTTTCACATATGTGGAAGAAAGGAAAGTCTCTTCTAAAGGGGAACGAATCCTTAGGCTGGCCCCTATTCTTGATGGAGAGGTAGCAGTGTTCTGCTTGGTTCCTATGAATTCTCCCACCTGCAAGTGAGCCACCTCGCCCACCTACATGTATAGATTTGGGACCAAGCAGGACCCGGGATGAAGTGCAGATCTACAGTTTATCTGTGCCTTCCCTGGTCCAACGCCTAGACTACACTCCTGAAGTAGGTAATTCCTGAGAATTTGGCTGAGGGGGCAGGGTGTGTCAGGCAGGGGTCAAAGAAAGTAGAAACTTCAGGTAGGCTAGTGTGGGGGATCCAAGGACAGAGTGCACCCTCATTTCTAACTGCATTCCCTCTCCCCATATGCACACATGAGCTGAGCAAGTAAAGATCTGAGTTGGGCCTGTACCAGCCAGGGGTTACTGAGTAGATGGGGAGGATGGAGAGATAGGAGTCTGCTTCCTCTTGTTCTTGCTCAGATCCCACCTGAACCTCATGACTATATCAGGTTTCTCTGGAAAGTTTCCAGGATGATGTCAGGAGTAAGAAATCAAGAGACCTGACTTTGCCTAATACAGCTGAACTGTACCAACCAGCAGTTCTCAACCTGGGAAGAGGCCTCTTTGTGACCAACCTTTGGCTCCCTAGGACCTGGTGGACATAAAGCTGGGACCTAAAGTCATCCCAAACTTGTGGGTTCTAATCACCTACCATTTTTCCTGACTCTTCTTTTTTTTTTCTTAATTTCCTCCTGACTCTTTGGACTGCCCTAGGGCAGCCTGGAGCTCAGACAGGGCATCACTGGAAGCTCCAAAAATTGCATCCAGTTGCAAGAGCTGTCTGCCTTTGTCTGTTGTTTCCTCATTCTTTCTCCTGTTTCTATTGTGGCAGCCCAGAGCTGCCAGGAACTACAGAACTGGCCCCTAATTTCTTTTTTTCTTTTCTTTTTTTCCCCCCAGTATTGGGAATTTAACCCAGGGACACTCTATCACTGAATTACATCCCCAGTCCTTTGTCTTTTTTATTCTGAGACACTTAATAAGGGACCCAGATTGGTCTTGAACTTGTGAACCTCCTGCTTTCAGCCTCCCAAGGAGCTGGGATCCCAGGAATGGACTACTGCACTAGGGTGGATCACTAATTTCTGAGGTCAATTCTCTCTGATATGGGAAAAGCAGCTTCTTTCCCCAAGTATTTGATATCCAGCCACTGGAGCAAATAACTGGACAGAACTGAATAATCCATAAAGATTCTCTCAGTCCCAAATATTAACTGACTACTTTGGGTATCTAAAGAATTTGGAACATCCTCTTCTTCAAGAGAAGAAGGGAAAGGGGGTGGGGAGCTCCACATATCCCCTGCCAGAGATAACCTTACATGATTTCCTAGGAGAAACTTCTATATCCTGCTAAGTTTCTAGTTCTTTAACCTCTGGTGATAGTTTCTGCACAGTAGCTCCCAAGATTGGTCACATAAGCAATGTGAAAGGACAGTAAAGATCTTCAGGTTTCTGAAGAAAGATTTCTAGAGTGAGGGGTCAATAGTGGCTACAATCCTCTACAATCATGGACAAAGCTCTAGACTATTCAGGGACCATATAGGGGGAAAAATGTGTGTGTGAGTGATTTTACAACTTAAAGTGAAGAGCGTTTTACCTGCCCTTTCAGAACTCTTAAAAACCAGCAGAAGGAGGTATAGGAGAAGAAGGACTGGTTTAAACCCAAGTGATCCAGAGACAAAGCAGAATTAAGGTTCGGATCCAACTCTAAATTCCATTTTGATGAAAGGATCTCATGTATATGGCCTAATATCAGCTTTGGACTAGTTCTTCTCCAGTTTCAGAAGGTCAGAGCTTGGGGTAAATGGCTGACTCAGAACCTTGGGGACCTGGCTAAGATGGACTTTCTCTCAGGTCAGAGTCTGCAGGGCAGTAACCAGGAACTATCTAATGTTCATTCAAGCTAAGGCTGAAATTCAGAAATGCAAGTGGAGGAGGGGTATATTTCATATTTACACAGAACTCAGAACTCTTGGAAGCAGGTGGTTATTTTCAAATCTTTATTGAGTCCCACAGGGTTAGTCCTCTTTTTGTTGTTGTTGTTTGTTTTTTGGTACCAGGGATTGAACCCAGGGGCGCTTAACCACTGAGCCTCATCCCCAGACCCCTTTTTAATATTTTATTTAGAGACAGTGTCTTGCTGAGCTGCTTAGGGCCTTGCAAAGTTGCTGAGGTTGCTTTGAACTTGTGATCTTCCTGCCTCAGCCTCCCAAGCTGCTGGGATTACAGGCATGTGCCATCATGCCTGGCATGGGTCAGTCCTCTTCAGAACAGGGCAGGGCTAGGGTTGTGGCTTAGTGGTATTGTGCCTGCCTAGCACATGAGGCCCTGGGTTTGATCCTCAGCACCACATAAAAGTAAAATAAAGGTATTGTGTCCACAACTAAAAACACATATATTAAAAAAAAGAAAGAAAAGAAACTGAAGGGCAGGTAGCCATGAGTATTATGTACAGAACAGACCTTAATAGAGATGACTTATGGGTCATTTCTCTTTATCCCACTGTGTGTGTGTGTGTGTGTGTGTGTGTGGACAGAGAGAGAGAGAGAGAGAGAGAGAGAGAGAGAGAGAGAGAGAGATATGCCTGGCTTCCTCCTTTCCCAACTTTGTTTCCTGAAACAGGTAACTTTTCCAAGAGAAGAGAAGGGATAAGATTTTGTTATGAGATGGGGACCAAGAGATGAGCCACAAGATGTGAGCCACAGATGGTCAAATTCTGGGCATCTGAAAAGGTCCCAGGACTCTCTGAAAAGGAACCCTACAAATCAGAGTAACAAATAAAATCTTTAAATTGTACTTTCTCTTAAATCTCAAATCTACAGCTCTACCTCAGGTTACATTGGGGGCTTGGGACTTGAAGGGCCAGGGCTTTTGATTTGGCCATTCCTCTTGATTTAAGGAGTGAAAATAGCCAGTACTTTCTTAGTAATTATCACCCATACCCACATTCCCTGAAGGGAAAAAGAAGATAGAGATGGGTGGGAGAGTTGTAAGTACCTCAATTGTTTCTTGAATTTGCAGGTAGGTTTTTTTTTTTTTTCTGTTTGTTTTGTTTTGTTTTGTTTTATAGGCAAGTTTTTGATATATTCCTCATCCTTGAGTCCCATCTGAAATCCCAGGGGTTGAAACAAAGCAATTCCAATCTCCCAGGCTTCTGAAAGTTGCAGCAAACCCTGAAGACCCTGATTGAGAATCCCCATTTGAGGCTCCTATTCCTGTTACTCCACTTCAAATATCTCTGGGTCTGAGGACTTTTCAGGGGATTAGGATAAGAGTGGAGGAGATTTTCCCTGTCAATTTGGTATCCTTTAATGAACTACTGCAGAGTTTACATCCTGGGATTCACTGTCCCAACTGAGTCAGCCCAAGATAGTTGCTCCACAAGAGATAGATGGCAGACTGGGTTCCATTAAGGCCCCAAATAACTGCACCCTAGACCCACGTGGAAAAATCCGTGGCCTTTTTATGACTCTTTCCGCAGTTTTCCTCCACACAGATGTCCTCTCCCTCCAGTAAAGCTCCCTTCCTCCCTGTCTGTGGCTGCTCTAGGGCCCAAAGTAAACCCTGTTGGGAACTCTAAGGGAAATGGGTCCAGCCTTTTTCTTTTTACAGAGTGCAGATAGGAAAACCAAAGCACAGGGGAGGGAAATGACCTTGTCCTATATGCCAGCGGTCACACTAGGTAGAATTGAACCCTGCATGAGACTTTTTGGTCTGTGGTGAGACCATCTAGGCCCAGAATTCCTAATGGTTTGATCCAGGTCCAGGCTGGATTTCTCTGGATTGAGTGTTAAGGGTGGACGACAGGTCCGACCTCAGCAAAGCTCAGGGTTGAAGGAGGGGACTGGGGATTCTAGTGAGCCAGTTTTCCTACTAAGCATGTGTGACAGGCAAAGAACGCTGACTTGTTTGGCTGGAGCTGCAAAACCAGAGGACAGGAGCCTCTTGGTCTTTGTTCAGGGAACCTCAGTTTTGGTTTCCTTTCCTCCCTACACCCGCTTTTAACCCCACTCACCATTCCCAGGGGTCAGCTAAGCGCTCCTCTGATTTTCAGGCGCCATTTGAGCGAGCAGCAGTGGCGGCCGTGTGATTCCAACCAGAGAATAGCCTCTCTTCCCTCATCGGTTCATGCGCTGATTTCTCCTCAGATCCATTTTTCCATGTTTTGAGGACATGATCGGTTCATTATTTTCACAGTTGGCTTCCTCAACCCCAGCCTCAGAGGCACTTATGTTTGTCCTAAGAGGGTCGTGATCCTGAGGATGTTTCAGGGCTTCTCAGGTTGGGGAGGGAATGGTGGAGATTACAGTGGCCTCCTCCCTTACCGGCCATGCTTCCACCCTCTGGGCTCTTGTAGCTCTCAGACCCTTCCATCAAATTATCCAAAAATTTTTCCTCATCTCCAGCCAGGCTGTGACATTCTAGCCTAACTGGATTCTCCAGGCCTGCAACCTGCGACCCTGCTCTAGGCTTCCCTACCAGATCTTCCCCTGTCTAGTGCAGGCTCTCAGCAGCTGAGGGCTGTCTACCGGCAGGTCCTTTCCAGAATTTGGAGAAGAACAAGGGGAAATTATGCAAGAAGGCCAGAAAAAAACATGTGTGTTGGGGTAAAGTAAAACAGAGGCGAGAAAAAGAAACAGATGAGAAAGGAAGATCCAAATGGAACAAAGTGGGGGAGGGAAAGAAAACGAACAAAAGAAAAAATGAGAGAGAGAAGCAAATAAAGAGAAAAACATTATCAGTGACAACAGGGAGAATGGAAACAAAGGAAAAATAAAAGTAAGACAAGGGGCAGGGCACCAGAAAGTAAGAGATAAAGAAAGAAATCATGAAAGAACATACAAAAATAAGATAACTCAAACTGAAGGAAGAAAAACACAATTACAAAAGGAAAATAAAGATACTAAAGACTAAAGACATCAAAAATACAGACGGAAGGTAAAGACAGAAGAGAAGAGGAAAGGAAGGAAAGGGCGCACCCCAATTATACGATTTTCATAAAACCTGGAGAAGCTAAGCGACCCCAAGCTGTTCAGCCAGATCCGCTCAGTCTGGCGGGGCAGTGGAGCCCGGATCTTTCCAGAGGAGGAAGCGTCCCCGCTACAAATAAACCCTCATTATTCATCACAACCGACCTGGAGGCCGCCATCGTCGCCACCACATACATTGCTCCAGTTAGAAGGAAGGCACCAGGCGCTCACTTTACAAAACATAAAACATAATTTAACAAATGCCCATAAGTGGGGCGGGTGGGCGACTCCCGACCCCTCCCTCTCGTTGGCGGGTCTCGAGCCCGGGCGGGGGCGGGAGCTGACACGGAGGTGCCAAGTCCCCGTGGCCGGAACCCCTGGGGGCGCGGCGGCCACGCTCAAAGACCGGGCTGTAAAGGTCACAGGCGGTCTGCCCGGCTGCGCTGAATGGGCTCCCGGAGGTAAACAGACTCTTAACTTTCAACTTGGCCTTGACCTTCCTGGAAGTGTCTGGCGGGTATGTAAAGGAGCATGCTGAGGCTTTCAGCGCGTTTGGATGGGTCAGTAAAGCGGGCTGGGAGGTTCTGGGCTCCTCCGGGAGGGTCTGCCTGAAGGCTCCCAGCAGGACACAAAGGCCTCTGTGGGGATGGGGGAAGGGCAGGCTCTGCCCAGGCAGGTTGGGTGATCAGGATGCCTGGTTTGTACAGGGATTGGGGTGCTGAACTCATGTCGTTTCAGGGAGGGCTTGAAGGCGCTCAGCCTTAGCTTCTCTACGTGAGAATTCAGGCTTACACAGCAGCAAGTGACAAGTGAGTGGTACTGTCTAAGGCAACTTTTTCAAATAAAAGCAGGTGGCTTCGTTAGAAAAACAAGAACACAGGTAGAAGTCATATTTATTCAGTTTATGAAATGCTTTTGTGTGAAAAATCTCATTAAATTGTCACAACATTCCTGTGAAGTGGGAATTATTATCACAATTTTACAGATAAGGAGGCTAATCCTATCTTATCTGATTCCTATTGAGATATACAATAGGACAGATGCACGTCTCTACAGACAAGCACAGGAAATAGGAGCACAGGTGCTAATAAATATGAGATTCAGAACAGCGCTGCGGAATCTCCAGTAGATGCTAAATGAACTGTAAACAAGACAAAACCCATAGTATTATTTGTATTGAAATGTATTTGTTATAATGAGAGACTCCAGCACAGCTGGTGTCTCTGGGACAGTTTGTGTTGGTCACCTCTTCATTCCACAACAATTCAGAGTTACATACACTTTAATGCTTATTCCATGGACATGGGCATAAACATCTCCAAAATAGCTCAGTTGCAGGCAATGATGGTATAATTTTTTTTTTTTTCAGTGCTAGGGCTCTAACCTATTGAAACCAGGGTCTCATACATACTAGACATGTGCTCTACCACTGAACTATATAACCCTGCTACTATGAATTTAAAAATTTTTCTTCTAATTATTTTTTTCTTTAAAAAACGAGGCAAAGTTGATGTACAGAAGTGTTAAAATTCCAAATATACGTCTTACAATTTTTAATTTTTCAAATTTTGTGAACATTTTGCAATGTTCACAAAACGAACCTACCAATGTAATTCTAGCATATGCAGACTGAGGAGAACATTTCCAGCACCCCATAGCTTCTTTGTGTTCCCTTTATGTTAGCATCCCCCCACAGGATAATTTTTATTCTGACCTCTAGCACCACACACTAATTTTGCTGGTCCTTCACATACCCTCTCCACTCCCTCCCATATAGGGTCATTGAATCCAGGGTCTCCCACATACTAGGCAAGCACTGGACCTCTGAGCTATATCTCCAGCCCTTTTCCTTTTTAATTTTTCAACAAGGTCTCACTAAGTTGCCCAGGCTGATCTTGAACTTTTCCTGTCCTCCTGCCTCAGCCTCCAAAGTAGCTGGGATTGCAGGTGTGTGCCACTGAGGTTGGCTTGCTGGTTCTTGAACTGTGTAACAATGAAATCATACAAAAATTATTTTTTGTGGCTGGCTTCTTTATCCCTGTGAAATGCATTTGTGCTGTGTATGACAATAGTTTGTTCTTTTAAAAATTCCTGTATAATATTCTATTGTTTAGTTCCAGCTTGATTTCTTTACCTATCCTGCTGTTGATGGACATTTGGGTTGTTTCTAGTTTTGAGCTATTACGGATATTGCTGTCATGTATCTTCTAGTACATGCTGTTCTCTTCTAGTCTCTGCTGTTCTCTCTTTCTCTTTCTCTTCCTCCTTCATCTTTTCCTTTTTAAAATATGAAACATTTCACAAATTTTCATGTTATCCTTTCAAGAGATGATGTTAATCTCTGTGTTATTCCAATTTTGGTATATATGCTGCAGAAGCAAGAACTAAAACATGCCTTCTAATAGACAATAATTTTCATTTTTGTTGGGTTTATGCCCAGGAAGGTTGGGTTTTAGAGTATGACTGACTTTTTAAAATTTAGGAATCTATTCATGCCCATACTGTATAGGCATGAATAAATTTACGCATGGAAACTTTACCCTCCACATTCATGTATGTGCATGTATATACGTTTGCCTACTGGAAGCTGAAATTGTGGAAATGTCATATGTATCTGTAAATGATCAAATAAAAACCATGAAGAATTCTCAGTCTTTAGGAGAAAATCCTGGTATTTTTACCTTTCATAGATAATCAAAATTCTTTGATGAGAGTTTGAAAAGCATTGAAGAGACATCTCTCTTCTTTTCTTTCCTGTTGTATTCAAATGCCATAAAATATTGCTAAGATTCCATGTTTGGAATGCAATTATTAACAATATTCATTGAGAGCAATCTGCGTTACACCGCAGTCCTACAACTTGAAGCAACTCCAGCTTGCACAGGCCCTTTCCAACCAGGTAGCTCAAGTTGGAGTTCAGGTTGGTAAGAGGATGTGGCTGAACTCAATCAGAACTCAGGGTGGTAAATGCCAAGACCCTAGTGTAGTCTGGAAAAGATCCCGTCTTCTTCCAGAAAAACTGGGGGGAGGGGAGAAGGTCCTAGAAAAAGCAGATAGTGGATTTGATTTGGGAGGGATAGTGAAGGAAAACAGAAAACCTTTGAAGACGGATTTGTGAACGAAACTGAATCTTTTGGATTGTACTGCACATTACGCCCCAACAGAGGGGCCTCAAGCAATTCTGCCAACGGCTGGGGCTCCCCTTCTTCTTCTAAGGAAATTTAAAATCTAGAGGAAGCAGATGTGGTGCTGGGCTTTCTGGGCACTCAGCTTAAATGCAAGTGTACTGGCACTAGGGACAATTTGCTGGCCCTCCTGGCTCAGGAGAGGACCGCGGGGCAGAGCGGCTGGGCTGGGCAACTCCACACAGGCAAGACGGCCTCCCCGTATTCTCTTCTCAGGATCCAGGATCCCCAAAGCTGGTTCATGACCAGTTAACCAAGCTTTGCTTCCCCAGCGATCTAAAAAAGGCAGTCGAGAAAGGATTATTTTCCAACTGGCACTTCAGCATTTCATAAGATTCTGTTCCATCTCCTCCTTCAACCTCTTTTTAGCACTCTTTATGCTGCAATTCCTGGATCTCTTTCCCCTTCTTCCTTTCCCCCGCTTCTTTCCTCCCTCCTGTCATATCTTGTGAGTCTGTCTCTCCACCCTTAAACGGAAATCCAGACCCCCTTTCACAGGCAACATGTAGAGGCCCCATTTCCCCTTCAGGCCCGGACGTTGCGTGTCCTGGGCTTCAGACCGCACGTTTTCTACGTTGAATTCGTGTCCCCCGCCCCCTTGCTCCGCCCCACCCGGGATTGGGGCCACCAGAACCTTCTGGGCTGGAGTTAGGGTCTCTGGGGGAAGGGGCGTCCCAGGCACTTCCCTGGGCGTCAGAGAAGCTCATTAGAGCGCATCTGGGACGGGAGGGGCATCTGGAATGAATTGGGATGGTACCCAGACCCCAAAGCAAAGGGCTCTCCGAAGTACCCGTAACCCCCATTCCCAGCTTCCTCTTACTCAGGCGCATTCCCGGGTTCTCCTTTGAGGCCGGGAGCGGCCTCTCGCCCCACCCCCGACTCCCCTTCCCCCCAGGAGATGGACACTTTATTGGGAGAGCTTTTTATTCTCTCGTTAAACCTGCCAAAGCGCAGGAGACAGAGAGCCAGGGAGAGAGAGGAGGCGACGGAGGTGGGGCTCGGCTCCTCGTCCCCTCTCCCTCCGCAATTTGTGCCGGGAGGATTTTATGAGCTTCTCTCCCCCAAGCCGCAGCCAATCAGAGCGCGTGCCTGGGCCCCTGCGTCTCCTGCGTCAAGACGGCCGGACCGGGCGAATGCAGGCGCCGTGCGAGCTGGGAGCGATTTAAAACGCTTTGGGTTCCCCGGGCCTGGGTGGGGAGAGTGAGCTGGGTACCCCCTACACCCCCCACCCCCGGCACCCCATGAGCCGACCCTCGGCCCCATGGAGCCCGGCAATTATGCCACCTTGGACGGGGCCAAGGATATCGAAGGCTTGCTGGGATCCGGAGGGGGTCGGAATCTAGTCGCCCACTCCCCAATGACCAGCCACCCAGCAGCTCCTACGCTGATGCCCGCTGTCAACTATGGCCCCCTGGATCTTCCGGGCTCTGCAGAGCCACCAAAGCAATGCCACCCGTGTCCTGGGGTGCCCCAGGGGGCATCCCCAGCTCCTGTGCCTTATGGCTACTTCGGAGGCGGGTACTACTCCTGCCGGGTGTCCCGGAGCTCGCTGAAACCTTGTGCCCAGGCGGCCACTCTGGCTGCCTACCCCACGGAGACTCCTGCGGCCGGAGAGGAGTACCCTAGTCGCCCCACCGAGTTTGCCTTCTATCCCGGGTATCCGGGACCCTACCAGCCTATGGCCAGTTACCTGGATGTGTCGGTGGTGCAGACCCTCGGTGCCCCTGGGGAGCCTCGTCATGACTCCCTGCTGCCTGTGGACAGTTATCAACCTTGGGCCTTGGCCAGTGGCTGGAACAGCCAGATGTGCTGCCAGGGTGAACAGAACCCACCGGGTCCCTTTTGGAAGGCGGCATTTGCAGGTAACCTCCACTATCCTGGGTCCCCTTGGCTCTGAGAGTGGGCTACGCTGGCACTTGCCTGGGAGGAGGAAGAAGAGGAGGGATACTTGGGGCTGGTGAGGAGGAGCTTGGTTGCTTATTAGGACTCTACAGGAGGGTCTTGCTGGAGGGCCTGTGTGGAGGCTCCAGAGGGTCAATGCGAGGGACCTGAGCTGGGTGTTTTCTGAACACCTCAGGGTGTTCCTGAGGTCAGCCAGCCTTCCTCACTCCCCCCAGGAAGCCCTGGAACTAGCCTTTCAATGTGTCAGAGAGCCTGGGAACCCTTTGCTGTGAGTAGGGGCCAAGGTGTTCCTACCCAGCCTAATTCCACACAAAGACTAACAATTCAGTTGAGTGTGAGGGTGGTGGGAGGACAGGAGGAATTGGGTGTTCTTTAGAGAATATGTCTCTCACTTTCTCTTGGGCAAGTTTTCAGTTTCCAAAGGAAAATTTACTTTTCCTGCCACCTTAGGTGTGTGCATTGGTGTGTGTGTGTGTGTGTGTGTGTGTGTGTGTGCAGAAACGTGTTTACTCGTGTGCAGAATTTGCCTGTAGAATTTATGAGTGGCCAAGAGTAAAAATTCGTGTGGGGGTGGATATATGTGATCTTGGGGAAAGGCCCGATTGTGTGAGGTGTGTGTTTGTAGACTCTTGGGTGGGAGGGCAGTGATGGGTTAGGGTGGCTTGCAGTAGGAGAGGCTGAGAGGTGATCCAGCTGGAATTCCAGCCAGCTGGAATCCAGGGGGTGCCCCAGTATGCTGTAGGGGAGCAAGAGCACACATGCGCCTGTAGGATGATCTGAATGCTCCTGCAAGATGACGTAGCCTCTGGGCTTTCTGGGTCAGGGTCTGCGGTTGGGTTTGCGCTAGGTGGGGGTCTGAGAGTGCTTTTCCTCCCTCCCTTTCCTGACATACAGACTCCAGCGCGCAGCACCCTCCCGAAGGCTGTGCCTTCCGCCGAGGGCGCAAGAAGCGCATTCCCTATAGCAAGGGGCAGTTGCGCGAGCTGGAGCGCGAGTATGCGGCTAACAAGTTCATCACCAAGGACAAGAGGCGCAAGATCTCAGCGGCCACCAGCCTCTCGGAGCGCCAGATAACCATCTGGTTTCAGAACCGCCGGGTCAAGGAAAAGAAGGTTCTTGCCAAGGTCAAGACCAGCGCTACCCCGTGAGGGATCTCCCTGGCTGAGTGCGGGCAGGGGAAGGTGGGGGTGTCGTGGGGAGACCAGGAGACTTGCTAGGGCCTGACTGGGCCAAGGACTCTGTGAGGGGCCCCCAGAGATGACACTCTTTGAAGGCCACTGGCTCCTGGACTATTCCTCAGGTGCAGCCTGGGCATCCTGTATGTGCCGGTAGAGTGAGGTGTAGAGTTACAGTTCTGTCAGCGTTCCTGAAGAACCCATTCCAGTCATAATCATTCATCCTAACAGTGGTGATAATCATGATAACCAGTACTAGTTGCCATGATAATTAGTCTCATATTTTCTATCTAGAGCTCTGTAGAGCACTTTAGAAACTGCTTTCTTGAATTGAGCTGATTATGAATAAACTTGGAAGAAGATCCCTTTGCAGGGCAACTTCCTCTCAGACCCACTTCCATTTTCATGACACCCCTCCCCACATTCCAGTAACATCAGGAAAGCGGGGGAGAGGAGAAAAGGCAGATTCCTCTGTGTAACTATGATGCCAGTCCAGGATTTTCCTAAGATAACAGCTGGGCAGGATGTCCCTACCTACCCTCTAGGTCGTGCCCTTTGGATAGCTCCCATCTCTAACTCAGATTTTTCAGTTGTATGAAAATGAAGTCACAGGCTGCTCTCGTCTGTCCTTCTTCTAAAGAAACAAGAGTTTGAGGAAGTGCCTGGGTAATTCAAAGCTTCTCACTTCCTTCCCCAAATTCACTAAGTCTACCCTCAAAGTTCCTGGTTGTTCTGACCCAAGTAGGTCATGGTTTATTGGGCATTTAGGAACCACATGAAATAGATATTTGTAGCTTTGTAGACAGTGCCTACCAGACCCAGAGAGTAGTATCCTATGCTACCCTCAAGTCAGTCTCAAACATGCTGGAATAGCTCAGCAGGAGAGGAAACCACCCATTTTCTCCTTTTTCTTCCTGTGACACCCAGAGGAACTTTGGAGTCTCAGGCTGGGAAGATGTCCAGGTCTTTGTGGGTGAAAGAACAGGTGACTAGATGTGCAAAGACCCAGGCTTAGGGTGGAGGAACTCCAGGTGGTAAATGCCCCATTGACCTCAGACTTTCTTTCCTTTTAACTAGCTCAGTTCACGTACCCTGAATCCTGGGTGGGTGGAAGGCAGAGTGGCACCACCAACTCTTGTTTTCCTGGTCCACATGTAGACTGGGATACATAGTGTAAAATTCTGGAAACTTGGAGTAGATTTTTTTTTTTTTTTTTTTTTGTAAAGTTGTCACCTTGAGAGGGACACTGTTTTCCACCTCTGTAATGGTTTCCCGATGTCTTGTACATGGGCCTAGTGCCTGATGGGACCTGCCACCTGGGCCTTCCTGCAGTCTGGGGATTGGTGGGGGTCTCTGTAATCCAGTGCACAGACCCCAAGTAGGGAGAGCCCTTTTGACCTAAATTTCAAGTGGTGGGCAGGTAGATGGTGAGCAGTGGCTGACAGAAGCCACCATCTCAATGGGCTTTCCCTTTCAGAGCGGGTCCATAGTCTCTGAACAAACTCAAGGGTGGCTGCCCCAGCCAAGGGATTCAAGTGTGTCCGGACTGTGGTTGGGTAGGATCCCAGTCCTGGCTTCTCTCCCAGGGAAAGAATGAGAAGGGAAGTGGCTCTGATTCTTCTGCATTTATTTACCAAAGAGGAGCCAGGAATGAGGGAAAAGGCGGAAGGCTGGAGGTCAGCCTCCCTCCCTGGGTCTCAGATTTTGTGCAGATAGAAGGAGAATGAGACCTCCCCTTCCTGACTGAAAAATTCCTTCCAAGCTCTGTGGTGCAGTCTGAGCTCCTCGGTTACACACCCCACTCAGAGATCACTTTCTGCCTTCCACATTCTCCTTCAAGAGAAGCCACGTGTGGATAGCTTTTCATGTCACAGGTTCGTTCTTCTGTCATTAGAAATCCAAACCTGACCCAAGAGACCAAATGCTAGCAGATCTCTCCCTTGCCAACTTTGGAGTGGAGAGACTTCAACACCGATGGGCACCTGGGAAGGGTGTAAGATAAATGAGAGGAGCATCATGGTGAGGAGTCCCCACATGGGGAGGGCGGAAAGGTCACAAGATGGACTGCCACTTCAGTTAATGGAGATGACCCAGGTAGAGGCTTGTGTGGGGTGGGGGGCTTCTAGATTTCCAGAACCCTAACTCATCCATTCTGATACGAGGGACTTAAATCTTCGGGGTTCTATTTTTTTTTTCTCACAATAATTTCAGAGCAAACAAAAGATTTGAGGGTTTAAGAGATTTATTCTGCTAACCAGTGTATTTAGACTATTAAGAAGACAAGGGCGCCCCCTTCCGGCAGATGTTAGCCATTTCAAGGGAACCCGCTGGCAGCCTCGCTGAGCTTCTGGCTTACAGTCGCCATCGGATTTGGGCCTCCTGGGTTGGAGGGTCCTGGGCTGCGTGTAAGAGTTCCAGGACCCGGTGTTGTCTGCAGTTTAGCCAACCCATCAGCAGATGTGTCGGTTCATGTGTAAATTCAATCTCCGAGAGGCACAGGTGGAGAACAAGGAGGGCCAACACGAACGAAGCGAATAAAAGAACAGGGTGGAACAGGGACTCAGAACAAGGCGGCGGCGCCATCTGCCTTCGGTTCACGTCTTCGTTCCACCGGAATAATATATTCACCTTCCTCCCTATTAATTCGCGGTGCCCCCCTTTTTTTGACTGATTTGTATGGAACCTGTGCAAAAAACATCAATTTCGTTTTTTATTAAACCTTTTTATGGAATCATTTTCCAAATACCCACTTTATTCCCAAAGTGAATTATATCCACCCACCACCGATTGACCCCATTGAAATCTCTTATTTGTGTCCAAATCACATCAGGGCTCTGTGGCAGAGCGCTTGCCTGACCTGAACGAGGCCCTGAATTTGACACCTCCCACACACACACCGCAAAAGATACACAAACTACAACGAAATCTACACATTCACATTGACTCGCCTGCAGCTATTTCCTTTAAAATAAGCACTATTTTAAGCTACAATCATGCGTTTCTTTAAATTACTTAGACAAACGCGTGAACACAACGTTCACAAATAGGTAACTTCATACATTCTCACGGACAAGTAGACGCAGAGGCACACACCCGTACTCCAGAAAATAAGCCTTTGCACCAACAAGGCCTAATTTTACTTTTGAGCGTCCCTCCATACTCTTCCCCTCCTTCTGAGCCAAACGAGCTCCTTCAAGGCGAGACTTTGAGCAAGGAAACGTCGTGTCTACACGGGCTCCAAGACCAAAATCATTTCTAATTCCAAACCAGGTAGATTATGACGATAAAGGGTGGTGGTGGTGAAATGTGTCCACGCGACCTCCCGAAGCTCTTTTTAAATCTAGATAGCGGCAACCACAAAGGGGAGAAGGACCCGCGGCTCCACCGTTAGGGCCTTTTTCCGCTGCAGGCAAATGCTTCTAGCCGTCCACGACTCAGCCAAGCCGCGGCGGACCCAGAATCTGCCCCCATCCCCTCCACCCCTACTGGGAGTTGTTCCGGGGTGGAAAGCTGCGCTTGCAGCAAGAAAACAAAAAACCAGCAAACCATCCAGCCCCCTAGTTCCGGGGAGCGCCGGCGGCTCCCCTCCCCCAACGCAGAGCAACCTTCCCTCTCTGCCCCAGCTCCCCTCCTCCCTTTCATTAAAGTTTTATTCAAGATCCTAAGTGCTGCACTTTAATTAGATTTCCTTCATGGAAAGCTCGGTGCCCCACCTCGGTCCTGTCTAACAGAAACCCCAGAGCTACAATCGCGAATTAAATAAATGAACTCGCTCCCGTAAACTGGCCAGAAAGCGTGGAGGCGACTGCTGTGCAGGGCGTGAAAGGAGGTTTCGTCGTTTTTTGAAAGAAATTTATACGATATTTTCACCCCTGGGTACGAGGGGAGAAATTACTGGGTCGGCCTTTGGCCCCCTATCCAAGAGCGGTACACGGGGACCCTCTCCCCAGACGCTGGTCTGGGCCTGGACAGAGATTTAAAACGCCCAATGGAGAACCTGTGCCCGCTGTTCTTTTCCTTCTCCGATACCAGTTTGTTATGTGTAGGAGAGAGAGAGAGAGAGAGAGAGAGAGAGAGAGAGAGAGAGAGAGAGAGAGAGAGAGAGAGAGAGAGTGTGTGTGTGTGTGTGTGTGTGTGTGTGTGTTTGGGGGGATTGGAGTGGTCGGAGGAGACGTGAAAGAATGCCATCGTTGCCCCCTCCCCTAAATTGCCTCCGAAAAGGGAGGGGGACGGAGGGGTAGCAAAAGAATTCTGTCGCCCTAGAATGATGAGGAGGGAAAGGCAGCGACTGCTGGAACCCAGTCTGGGGGGAGGGGAGGGACTTTGCCATTGAACTTGAGGATCCAGGCTGGTGGTCTCCAGCACCCCGCCCCCACTCTGCTAAACGCTTTATGGCAAAAAGGAGGCAAAAAGTGAGGGGAAGAGGGGACATCTCTGGCTCCGCGAAGGAGCGAGGATGCCAAACGGCGGGCGCGGGGCGAGAGCTACCAGGAGACCTGCTGGGAGAAGCCACGGATGGCGGGGAGGCGAAGAGCCTGGGGCGACCAGAGGAGACACTCCAGCCTTCGTCCCCGACTTGCAGCTATGAAATGCGGGAGCCATAGCTGGAGCCCCGCCCCAGACTGTAAGGAGTGGGCAGTCAGCGCTGCTCTCTGGTAATTCCTCTGCCAGGCTTAGGTGCATGAGCGGAGCCTTAGGCCACTGGGAAGCTGAAACCTTCGAGCGGATACCTGCGGAGCGCAGGGACTAGAGGCCAGCTAGATTCTGGTCTAGGCCTTTGCAGAGTGAAGAGAAACGTTAAGCGCCCGTTTTTCAAACCAAGGACCGGTCGGGTTTTTACTATCTCCAAGGGTTTCTCTCTAATAAGGTAAACTAGCTAATGCGTGGGTCAAGGGCATTACTGATTTTCCAGTCTCGAATTTGCTTTGGGAGGCTCTGGAAGGAGGTCTTCTAAGAATCTGGGGAATTTGGAGGTCTTTGCAAGTAAGGGAAGAATCTGGGGCAGACTCTCACAGAGACCTCAGAGCAGGGACACCTCCTGCTGGTTTCTAGAAAGCCCGGCAAACACTTAGGCAAAAAGGGACAAAGAAAATGCTTCGAAGCAGCCGGGACATGCACAACTTTGGCTCGGGAGAGGCTAGCTGGTGGGAGTCAGCACAGCCAGTCAGCTCCCAACCGTGTTTGATGAGATGGAGTCCTGGCACAGAAAAAAAAAAAAAAATTAATATTATTAGTATTATTTTAATTTAAAACTATAATATTATAAAACAACTATTTCAAAAACTGGGCAAAATTTAACTTTGATGATAATGACTTACTAAATCACCCTTAAGGGAAAAGCTCTAGCCCTTATAACAAAAAAACCAAAACTAAAAACAGTGTACTTTAACCTCTGGTCCCCTGCTTTCCTTCCCCTCAAACCTGTGCCCTCTCAGAAGTTCCTTGGGCTTGGTTTGGTGAATACTGGGATCTGAGGAGCAACTGGAAGGGACTTACCACAGGTCCACGCAGGTGCAGGGGAACTGAGACCCAGCACAGAGAAATGGGCCACATGCCCACATCCTCAGCCACTGCCACTACTAACTTGATCTTAGAATGGACGCATTAATCTACAAACACACCCAAGACTCACCTAACTCCCCACCCTCCAGCGGGCTCCTCCTCTGCCACAGCCCCCTCAGAGTTGCTGTTCTGCACTTAACAAAATTCACAACTGAGTGAGCACTTTATAAAATAAATAGAGAATAAGAAGGCAAGTTACCTGATGGGTGTCACAGAGGCAAAACCTGGGCCCCAAAGCAGGTCCTTTTAATCTCTAAGCTCCAGGTCTCCACCAACTGACAGAAAAGGATGCCCAGCCTCTCTCCCACCTTCAACAAACCTCTCCATGCTCGCTCCCTTCAGACACTGACAAACACCTGCTTCCATCTGGGGCTACCCAGTTGAGGTCACACAGGTTTACTCAAACCCCTAGACCCAGCTCCACCTTGGGCAGGGGACATCTTTACCTAAGTGCAAACACAGCAGGTTAAACACATGTGGAAATTTAGTTCAACCAGCTACTCATTTGCTGAATGCCTACTGCATACAAAACCTTCCATTGGGGGTGGAAGGCAGGAGGAAATACCCTGGAAATAAAACATTACTAAGGCTTTACAGATCCTGGGCCTGCAGTCCTGAAGCATGGGGACTATATTCTATGAACTCTGGCATTGTGAGGTGGGAAGACGCCTTTGTAATTGATTACAAATCAGGACAAATGGAGAACAAGGAGTGAAAAAGACTTATGCACAAACCCATGGCATCTGGAGGCTACCAAGGAGTATAGAAGGATCCGGAAAGATGCTCAGAATATCAAACCCCCATGCAAGATGTGAGAAAGACTCAGGGTGGGGGAAGGGAAGGCAGGGAAAAGGCAAATCGCGGTGGAAAAACTATGGATCCTGGTTCCGGCTCCGGATGAGCGAGAGCTAACTAGGAAGAGGGTAAGAGCATCTTACACGGTTCTGGATGCCAGGGTGAAGTTTGGGCCCTCTTCAGACACCGTCTAGCCATTTATACTCAGGTCCGTCCAACTCCACCCAGTCGGGACAACGCCATCACTAAGGGCCGCAGTCCGTAGGCTCCAGGCCAGGGGCAGAGAGGCAGCTCTCTTAACAGGAGGGTCTGTACCCATGCCGTGGATTCCCAGCTCTCTGGGTACACCCAGTTTGATGACCCGGCAGTAGACCTGCGCCCAGCCTTTGTCCTGTTGATGGTTGAAGTTCACTGCCCCTCCCCCTCCAGGCAAGGTTTTGTCATTGAACTTGAGTCTGCCTATAAACATTCCTTCACTTCTCCGGGAGCCGGGAGTCCGGACCCCGACGCGGACTCCAAGCGTATGGGGGAAAGAAGGCGGAAGGGCCTATAGAAGGACCCAGAATGCGAAAGACCAGGCCTCTTCCACCCAAGCTTGTATTGCTTTATCAAAGAGTTTCTGATCCTTGCCCTCCGAGAAAATTCTCTAGGCCTACATTTTAAAACCCGATTGTTGTGGCTGGGGATGTAGCTCTGTGTGGGAGCGCTCGTCTAGCACGCACAAGGTTCCATACCAGCCCCGTCAACAAAACAAACAAAATAGAACTTCCCCCTATTATTGAGGACACATGGCAAGTCAGACCAATATGTTAGGATCAAAATAATGTAACATCTTCCCTCACCCGTAATTCATGCTATCTTACCTTAAACTTGGCAGTAAATCTCTTAATTTCTTTTAACAATCAAGATTTAAAAATACATAAATAACAAAAGGATAACAGCTAAAACCGATGCATTATTAGAGAAGTTCGAGAGGCGCCTGAGGCTGTCGCCGCGGTTTGAGAGCGCCCTTCCCTGGGCCTGGTAATACCGCGCGCTGTCGCCGCCGCGCGAGTTCCAGGCTGCCACCAGAGCGGTTGCAGAGCCCCCACGCAGTTCACGGTCTCCTTCCCAGGATCTGGAAACTTTGAACTTGGTCTCCCGCCTCCATGGCCAAGGAAGCACTACCCTGGGTAACCGCGGGACCCGGGAAACTTGCAGATCGTTCCCCGCGATCGGCTGAGTGCCGCGATCGGCTGAGCAGCCTGCGGAGTCGTGTCAGTTTTGTATTGTTTTAAGAATTCGGGATCCTGCAGCAAGGGAGAGTCCAAGGTCCGATCCCGGGATCTTTTCCTGGCCCAGGATTATTCAGTAGAAGGAAAAGTGGGCGCGCTGGGAATTCGGGGAGGCGCGGGGTCGTCTGTGCGTTCCGCGGCCTGGCTCGGCGCGCCAGCCGCCTTCCCGGAGCCCCCGGAGCCCCGGAGCCGCAGCGATCCACTAAGACAGCAAGCCCCGGCGGACCATCGACGAGCTCCCACCCAGCCTTCTCTTTTGGGGCTAGAGAAAATGCAACGAGGCAGGTCCTCTCAGGCAAATCGTAAGAGGCCTGAGGGAGTCATCCCACTCACGCTGTCCGTGTCCTCCCCCGCCACCCCCCTATTTGGCTTTTACCCGCCACAGGCTTCTTTGGACCAAAAGGATTTGTTGTTTTATCCTCCTCCTCAACCTTGGGTTCACAGGCCTTCCTGCCCTGGAAAGAATCCAGTCAACCCCTCTTCCTTTGTCTGACCTTTGGGGAAAAGAGGCGTGGGCGCCGCCAGGGTCAAATTCACAGACCTGTATCTTTTAAGGCAAGTGAGGCCACCGGTCTCATCCGATGAGGAGAGTCCTAAGCAACTGGGACACTGTGGGGCAAACAGGGAAGCTGCTTTTCGATTTTAATCTGCTATTCAATTCGCACATTCGCTTCTCCCGGTCCCTAGCTCTGTAGAAGAGAAACAATTAGATGCGAAACGAAGCCTTTATTTGGAAAAAGAAATGCGAAGGTCTCATGTAATGAACTTCCCGTAAATGTCCCAAGTCTTTGGCACTTGAGTAATTTTACGGTAGTTCAGTACTAGCGTTTATCAAAGTTAAAGATCTCCAGTATTACGCACAAGGGTTTCTGCGGAATCTGATTTAGAGCAAAAGAGGCCACATCTACACTGCTCCCCACAAAGTTTCAGACTACAATCATTGAAATAAAGTTCCCAAACATTCTTGCTCCTTAAAACAATAAGAACTCAAAATATAAAAAAAGAAAAGCAAAATACAAATGGGGGGAAAAAAGAATATGAGCTTAAAACATACAGGTACTGTGAAAACCTTTTGTAAACAATTTTCTTTGAAAAAAATTTCCATTCGTTTTTCAATGCCTGTGTTTTACAATTGGCAATCACTGTCTGCTTTTTGTTCCTTTCCCGGTACTAATTTGTAGTTATATACATTCTAACTTGTTTTAAAACAGTATACGATTATTAGGCCATAAGCAATTCTTCAAGTTATTGTATTTTGTAAATGCCTTTTTAAAAAATTGCATAATACACAATGAAAGGAGTTGTCAGGCATTTCGAAAAGCGTTTCCCTAACTTTCGTTATTTCGGCTGTCCCAACACTTAAAAAGAAAACTTTTTTTCCTTGATTGAATATGTTGCACATTCTCATTGTTAAGAATTTAAAAAATATTAAAAACTATAGAGATGAAAATAAAACCCATCCCAACCCACCAAAATTTACCAAAACTAACCTTTTGTTGTATTTTCATCAGTTCTTTTTCCTTGAACACGTGTAATTTCAAAAACAAGATTCTGTATGAACATTTTTATATCTTGCCTTTTATTTTAATATCAAATTATGAACTTTCCTCAGTGTCATTCAATATTCTTAAAAAGCATGACTAATGATTTTACAGTATCCAATCCACCAGATGTACCATCAAAAGCATTTTAAAAATTATTGGTCATTTAATAGTTTCCATGTTTACTTTTAAAAATAATTCATAGGAGAAATATTGTTATGCTCCCTAAATATGCTTGGTAGGAGGATGAGAACTGAACCCCTTGGCATAAAATGCTGAAAAAGTATTAGGTTAAAATTTTCCCTTCTCAATATTTGTTGGGGGAGAACAAAAGAGAGGCTTTTAGAGTGCTTAAAATGTTCCATCTTTTGGTTAAGGAGGTGGTTACCTGTGTGTGTATGTAAAAATTCAGTCACCTGAACATTTAAAGTGTGTGTGCTTGAGTTTTTAGTTTTTAATGCTACTCTCTCACCCTCCAAAGCCTGTATTTGTTTACACAGAAAGAGGGCAATGCAGGAAATAGGTGGAGGAAGTGAAGAAGTGGGTGGAGACCAACCCAAACTGGATCAGTTCACCCCTTGCTGGGGTATTATCTTTGATTCATAAAGACCAAAATATTTACCAAAAGCAAACATTTGGAGAGCAAGCACAAACTGGAACACTGGTCCCTTCTTCCCAACCCCAGTGCTAACCCTTGTTAGTTGGAGGTTTTCCTATTAGAGTTGTACCACTGTGCTTTGAATTCCCAAGTGAGTTGAAGAGGAATAAAAATAGGGTAGAAAAGGTTTAAAAAGAGAATTAAAATGAACAGATAAGTAGTTGACTGATGATATATATATATATAGATAGATAGATAGATAGATAGATAATACATAAATTTAAAAAATTCAGAAGTGTTTGGGCTGGGGACTTAGCTTGGTGAAAAGAGAGGTTGCTGAGGATCCGAACAAAACAAAACAACTCCCCCCCCCCAAAAAAAAAAAAACCTGTAGTTTCATTTTGCATTTATTTTGTAATCTACTTTTACTTAAAAAGATATCCCGCACAATTTGGAAACTGAAGGATCAATTGCTCTCCAGAGTGAAAACAAGGACTTAGAGGGAGCGCCTACTGATGTTAGCACTGGCTTCTGAGGCTGCTTGCTGACACATTCTTAATCCTGGGATGCTGAGAGAGGAAAAACCACTTCCAATGATTTCACATCCTGGTTTTGCTTTGGATAGGAGACTTTACAAATTCACATTTAGGGGTTATTTCTCCTTTTCTCTCCTTTCTCTCTCTCTTTTGTACTAGGAATTGAACCCAGGATGCTCTACCTCTTAGCTACACCCCCAGACCTTTTTAAATTTTTTAGTCTGAGGCAGGGTTTTGAACTTTCAATAGATCCTTCTGCTTCAGCCTCCTGAGTAGCTGGAATTGCAAGTGTGTCCCACCTCTCCTGGATGATTTCTTTCTTTTTTGTTGTCATTTCTGTCCTTTTTTGTTTAGAATCAAGACAAATTTGGATTTTTTTAAACTTTTTTTTTTTTTTAATTTGTATCGGGGATTGAATCCAGAGGTGCTCTACCACTGAATTACATCCCCAGCCTTTTTTATTTTTATTTTGAGCCAGGGCCTTGCTAAGTTGCTTAGAGCCTCACTAAGTTGCTGAGGCTGGTTTCAAACTTGCAATACTCCTGCCTCAGCCGCCTGAGCCACTAGGATTGCAGGCATGTACCACCACACCAGCAGATTTGTAATATCTTATGAAGAAAGACATCAGAGCCATTTTTTCATGTTGAAAGTTATATAATAAATATTTTATAAAGAAGTTTCCCCCCCTTTTTTCTGAGGTGTAACATATATTCAACACTGTGCATTAAGCTTAACAGTGTGGCTTGATGAATATTTACCCATATAATCACAATTTGGAACAAGAAATAGAAGATTCCGTCCCCCTCCCTATACATTCCCCTGTCTTTTTCCAGTATAGTATTCCTGGTAATGGTGATCTGATTTCCATTAATATTGATTGATCTGTTAATAGGATTATACAGCACAAGCTGGATGTGATGGCACAGGCCTGTAATCCCAGCAACTCAGGAGGCTAAGAAAGAAGGATCGTAAGTTTGAGGCCAGTCTTGTCAACTTAGTGAGATCCTATCTCACAGTACAAAATAAAGGGGGCTAGAAAGTAGTTCAGTGGTAGAACGCTGGGTTCAATCACCTTTACCAAGGTGGAGGGGTGGTGGCAGGAATAAAGGAAGAAAAAAAATATATAGTGTGTACTCTTTGGGGTCTTTTTTTTTCCATTCAACAAAATGTCCATCAGATTCATCCATGTTGTTGTGTGCATCTGTTTTTAATTCTTTTAACTGCTTTCTGCTATTTCATTGTATAGACATACCACAGTTTATCCACTTCACTTGTTAGTGGACCTTTGAGTTGTTTCTATTTTGGGCTATTATGAATAAAGCTACTGTGATTATTCTTGAACATGCCTTTTGGTGACTCATTTGCTATATAATTTATGGATTATGGAGTGGGTATATATTTAGCTTTATTAGTTATATCGTGTTTTAAGCATCAAATTATGTATCAGTCTCCATTCCCTACAACAACTGGTGCAAGTGGTCGGATTTGAAAACAAGAAAAATCCAATACATCAAAGGATATGCTTATATTAGTTTGGATTTATATAATGAGTTTAATTTGAAACTTGATGACCTTAATGTCCCAGGGACAGTGGAGATTTGGGTTTGCTAGTAGGAGAGCATTAAGATTCATGGGTTGATCCTTCCTGTAGTTTCCCTAACTGAGCTAGTCCTGGGCACTTCACATTTGTCAGTGATGCCTGTGTGGATCTCCCCAACTCCCCCAAATGCAAGTATATTGACATAGGGCTAACTGACTGAGGCAATGGTCAGGGTCAGCAGGGACCACATGCACAAGAATTAGTGCCTGAAGATGGAAGTGATTCTCCTGAGTCCTGATTTGGAAGCTGAGTTATGTCTTGTGAAATTTATTACCTCCTGGTCCTTTAACAAGAATCGATCTATCTTCCCGGGCAGAATTTCCATTACTGGTGACAGGTGCTTGGAGCCAGCTTATTAAAAACCATCATTTCAACCCCCAAAGCAAAGTGCTACAGTGTATTGGAACAGAATACTAATTTCCAGTTTCATATAATAATCTAGGACATGGATAGCATTAGGAAGTATTTTAATATTCAAGAGGAAAGAAATGCAAGGCTGCACCCAGGACCCAGGGAACATCAGGATCTGCATACATTTTTCCAGTCACACTTCCCCCGGTTTCTAACAGAATGAGACAGCTCTTCCCTCAGGCTGGTCCTGCCCTGGCCCAAGACAGAGCTTGCCTCATTACTTAGTAACCGTGCTGGAATAGAATGAGCTCTGAATTTCTTTCAAGTTGGTGGGACTTAGCTGTCTTATGTTTGTATAGCGCTTTTTAATTTTCCAAGTGTTTTCAACCTCTGCACACACTCAAATCATTTATATCATGTGGTACAGTGAGATACAAGAGCAGGAAAAGAACCCGCCCATTTTATGCAATATCATGGAGGCAGTTTCTTGTTGTCCTTTTGGAGGTAAGAGAAGCCTTCACTCTCTGACTTTGGTCTTCAGCTCTTTCCTGTGAAGATTTGGGAGTAGCTCTGAGAAGTCTGGGTTGGTGGAGGGGGAGAAATGGGGGAGACTGTTCATGGAGTTCTTTTACGGATGAGCCAGATTTTGTGTCTCCACAGAGCTTCTCTGTCATCTTTACATCTCCCAGGTAGAACTGTCTGGCTGAATTATTCAAATTATCAATTAATTTTTTGTGTCACACAAGTGTGGGAGTATCATGTCAAGTCAAAGAGATATCTAAGGAAGTAATCTGAAAGGCCAGGTCAAGAATTAGCCACATGAGTGAACCAAGTATATTTTGCAGTGTGCACTGTCCAGCTTGGTAGACAGCTCATCTAAAATGCTTGGAGCACCAACTGGGAGATGTGGCTCAGTGTTAGAGCACCTGCCTAGGCTCCAGGTTTAAGCCCCAGCACACAAAAATAAATAAATACATAAATAAATAAATAAGTGGGCACTTAGATATGATGGTGTTGGAAATCTTCCGAAGGGGTGAGGTCAAAGGTTATTTACAGCTGTATCATAGCAAAATGTCCATAAATTTCTGAGTTTTGGTTTATATCCTAATGAACAATGTGCATTTTATATAGTTGCCATGGAATGTCAGACATTTTGCAATACGTGTGACTGATTTAATGTACTTTGACAGTTTATATCAATGATATAAAGCTTCCCTAGAAAGTTTTCTTTTTCTTTTCTTTTTGGCTCTCTTTCTTTTCTTTTTCAGTTCTAGAGATCAAACCCAGGGCCTTGCACATGCTGTACTGAACTATACCCTCAATCCCTGACCAAGAAAATTTTGAACCTCTGGGAATTTGGGGGGGCACATGATATTGTTCTTTTTTACCTTGACACTTTACCTAAAGATTCAAGGTTATTTCTTTCTGTCTTCTTTTCTCTTTATAAAATATTTTGATAAGCAACACAAACTTTCCAATCATTTACATTATCCAAATTTCCAATTGTTTACATTATCTCAGTGGTTTGCAATAAAGTAGTGCTTAATTGAATTTTTCTTTTCAAACTTTTTTTCCCCCCAGTAGTACCAGGGATCCAACCCAGGGTCTCTGGAATGCTAAGCATGTGCACTATCACTAAGCTACTTCTCCAGGTCATATTTGGTGCCATGTGGTCTAAGGCTTGGGGGATCCAAAAACTTGGTGTCAGGGGCCCTTGTGGAGTGTTTGTATAGGTGACAATTAAAACCAGTGTTGTAGCCTGGCATGGTGGTGCATGCCTGTAATCCCAGTGACTTGGGAGGCTGAGATAGGAGGATCACAAGTTCAAGGCCAGCCTTAGCAGTCTAATGAGACTCTAAGCAACTTGGTGAGACCCTGCTTCAAATACAAAATAAAAAGGGCTAGGGGCACTGGGTATGTGACTCAGAGGTAAAGTGTCTGCCTGGTATGCACCAAGACCCTAGGTTTGACCCCCAGCAGCCCCCAATACACATGCACAAAAAAGAGCTAGGGTTGTGGCTCAGTGGTAAAGCACCCTTGGGTTCAATCTCTAGTACCCAAAACAAAACTAAACAAAAACAAAACCTCAAACAGTATTGTTTCCTTCCCAGCTTGGCCCAAGGTAGAACTCACTTGGCCTTCTCAACAGAACAACTTTCTGAGTCTCAGACCTTAGAATTGGTGTTTCCTTTTCCAGTGCCTCTTCCCTGCACAGTAAACCATGGCTCCAACAGAAAACCTCCTCCTTCATACATAAGCAACAAGGGCTTCCCCTGAGAAGCATTCCCTTTAGCCTAGGTGTGAGTAACTAGAGATGTTTTTCATTTTAGAGCTGACTTGCAGGATGAATGCAAGCCCTTTCCCAATAAAAATATTTTATTTGTCCCTGAGAAGGTTTCCTTGGAAGCATCTCAATATGCCCCACATACTATTTTTACTCTGAATATTTCCATAGCCTGGAATCATTTTTGGCACAGCTGTTCGGTGAAAGTGTGACTCTGGGCTGAGATGTCTGCCTCCTTTTGGCAGGAGTCTTCCAGAGGCTAGGCTAAGTGTGCCTTCTCCACAACTCATATCATACCTCCATCCATACCCTCTATGAACAGGAAACTGTCAGGTTCCAGGAGAATCTGGGGAGAAAGGCAAGTGGGAATGAGGCATTGATGGCCAGTCTTCAAGGGAGAACAGAACCCAGTAATGATACATCTTCAGTTCTCAATCCTCATGGAGAGTTTTCTGCCTTGGTCTTTTTCTTGCTTCTTTCCTTCCTTCCTTCCTTCCTTCCTTCCTTCCTTCCTTCCTTCCTTCCCTCCCTCCCTCCCTCCCTCTTTCTTTCTTTCTTTCTTTCTTTCTTTCTTTCTTTCTTTCTTTCTTTCTTTCTTTCTTTCTTTCTTTCTTTCTTTCTTTCCTTCTTTCTGTGATGCTGGGGATTGAACTCAGGACCTTCTGCACACTAAGCACATGCTCTACCTCTGAATTACACACCCAGCCTTTGATTGCTCTTATGATCCACACTGTTGACATCATTACTTTATTCTCCGCATCTGACTCTCCTGTTACCCTTGGCCCTGCCAGGATTGATTCCTTTGACTGCAGGGAGCTCGAAGTTAGAGAAGGATTACTGACTGTGTTATCATAATCATCATCTCCTTTTCCTCCTCCTCCTCCTCCTCCATCCCCCTTCCCCCACTTCTTCTCTTTCTATATTGGGGATTGAACCCACTGAATCACATGCCAAGCCCTTTTTAATTTTATTTATTTTGAGGCAGGGTCTCACTAAGTTGCTTAAGGCCTTGATAAGTTGTTGAGATTGGCCTTGAACTTGCAATCCTCCTGCCTCAGTCTCCCAAATTCTGGGATTACTGGAACGTACCACCATGCCTGGCTTCTCATGATGTTCTAGAGAGGCACTGGGGTACAACAGAGGGGTTATGGAATGCACTGGACCTTCGTACCATGGAATTTAATAATTTCGCTTCAGGGTCACAAGTCTGACAAAAGTGAGTAACTCTGTGGGTAGTGGATAAATGTTGGCTGAAAGAATAAAGGAAAAGTGAATAAAGCAATAGATTACAAAGACACCATCATATAGTTACACTGAAGCTGCATTCTAAAGTAAAACTAAAATCATTTTTATAATAAAGTAAAAGTTTATTTTATATGTGGTTACTTTTCATTGATAACCATGAGATAAGATTTTTGTACTACCTTTCAGAACTTTAAAATGAGATAATACTGCCTTGTTCCTTCGGTCCCGTCATAGAAATCACTTCTTTTTTTTTTACCCCAAACTCTTCAGTGTTCAAATTCCTATCTACCTTTCCAGCTTTAACAATCCACACTATAAAGTCTGATTACTGTGTTTTCGCTGTTTCATTTAATCCTTCTAATAATGTGGGAGATAATTTTCACCTCCATTTTACAGATGAGGAACCTACAAGCAATGGGAGGCAGAACCAGGACTTGAATTTGGATCGCTAACCCTGGTTCTGTTTCCTACTGCACACACAGACTCTCCAGCTATATCCTTTCCCTAGCCCTAAGCTTCTGCCTTTCTCTTCCTTGTATGTGCCAGAACTCCTTTCTAACCTCTAAGTTTATGACCATGTGAAAGCCCCACTTCCCCAACTTTGTGTGTTCAGAATTGCATCTGTTCATGCCAGGTGCAGTGGCACAAGTTTATAATCGCAGTGATTTGGGAGGTTGAAGCAGGAGGATCACAAGTTCAAAGCCAGTCTGGGCAACTTAGCAAGACCCTGTCTCAAAATAAAAAATAAATAAGAATAAAAAGGGCTGAGGCTATAGCTCAGTGGTAGACTGCTCCTGGGTTCAATCACCAGAAACTCCCCTGAAAAAAAAAAAAAAAGAAAAAAGAAAAAAGAAGAATTGCATCTATATGTCAAAGTCTAGCTCAGACACCACTTCTACCTTGAGTTCTTAGGGCTGCCTTCAATCTCCTCCTTCTTCTGTGATCTCATTGTTCCAAGATTTTACTAATTTTAAAGCATTTGGCCCTGTGTATTGTGAATATTTGTGAATAAATTGGTCAGACTCTGTCATTGGATTGTCCGATCCTTGAAGCCATGGATCATGTCTTCCTCATTTGCGTATGTTCCAGAGTGCCCAGCTTGGTGTTGGGCATGTGATAATTACTCAATAAACACCTGTAAATGAAAGCATGTTTTCATTATAAGTGAAAAAAAAGATGTATAATGGGATTATAGTGTCTGTCTTTGTGTAAAAAGAAGGGAAATAAGAGTATGTTATCGTAACAAATTTCATTTACATAAAGGCACACTGGAAAGATATATAAGAAACTACTCATGCTGGTCTCCCTTAGGGGGATGGGACAATGATGAAATTGGGACAGATGAAGACAGTTTGGGAGAAGATTGTTTATGTTATACATTTTTACAGTTCTTTTTTTTCTTTTCTTTTTTTTTTTTTTGTGGTACTGGGGATTGGACCCAAAGCCTTGCACATCTAGGCAAGTGCTGTACCACTGAGATATAGTCCCAGCCCCATTTTTAAAAAACCATAGGAATATTATATATATATATATATATATATATATATATATATATATATATACATATACATATTTAGTTGCCAATGGACCTTTATTTATATGCAGTGCTGAGAATCAAACCCAGTGCCTCACACGTGCTTGGTAAGTGCTCTACCACTGAGCCACAACCCCAGCCCAAGAATGTATTTCTTTTAAAAATACAAAAAGTAGCTGAAGTGGTTTAGTCATCAGGGACTGTTCCTGATGCTGTCTCTCCATTTATGAAATGAGAGCATCCATGAACTGTCATCAGCCCATCAGCCCTATGGCGGGTGGCAGGGCTGCCCCTGAAGAAGGTTGTAAACTCCACTTGATATATGGAGGGCCAGGAAGCAGCAAAGAGGGGAGGGGAAAAGAAGCGATGAGAGAAAGATGGGGAGAAATAAGGAGAAAAGAGAGTAAAATAGAGAAGATGAGAGGAAAGAGGAGGATAGCAGACTGAAAAAGACAAAAAGGGAAACAGAATGAGAGGGAGAAGCAGAGAAGGCCTGCACCTGGGAAAGGCCCAGAGGGTAACTCAAAGTCAGGCCTCTTCCCAAAAGGCTCACATCCCAGGTGGGACAAGCCATCTTATCAGGGACCTGCTACACTAAGATGGGGAAGCTCCTCATCCCTAGAACAAAGATCATGATGATTTGATGTTAACTGGCCTTCCAGGCATGGGAATCCCTCCTCAGTACCACCTCTATAGCAGGAAGCCACAGAGAGGAGAGTGGTCCTCTACCTTCCTTGGATTTTCTTTCTTTCTTTCTTTCTTTTTTTTTTTTTTGCGGTACTGGGGACTGAACCCAGGGCCTTGTACTTGCGAGGCAAGCACTCTACCAACTGAGCTATATCCCCAGCCCCTTCCTTGGATTTTCTGAGGCTCCAATGCCACTGACCTCCAGGAGTCAAATTCCCAATGACTACTACCCTTGGCAGCCTGAAATGTGCAGCCTGAGGGGACTGTGTAGTCCAGTGGGAACACTCCTACCTCTCCAGCTCTTGGTAATGGGTACTGTTACTAAGAGACAGCCAGCCTCCAGCTTCTGTTGGGTTACCTCCTTACCAACTCTGGGTCCATGCAGCTGGTACAGTCTTGGATCCAGATTTCCCCACCTGGGTGGGGAGAGTTTTGAAAAGTCAGGAAAAGGACTAAGGCAGGAGTTAAAGCAGGTGTTAGGAGGACTTTGGTCTTGAAACAAGAAAGAGGATGGATGTCCAACTCCAGACAGGATGAGGCTCTCTGTTCCCACTCTGGACTGCTCACTTCCATTGGTAGAACATCTACAAAGGAGAGGAATTTAACAGATTCTTGTTATAATGAGGAAGAAAGTTGCATTCTGCCTTTTATCATGTTGTCCTCCCTAATCAAATCCATCTGGCTGAGAGTGCTCTGTTCTCTTACCCACTACCTGGGAAAGTCAGTGCCTCTTCTTGTGTCTGATTTCTATCCCCTCTTTTACCTCTTTCTCTCGTTTAAAGTCCTGTCCTCATGCTTTTGTTATTCTCTATTTATGTTCCTGCCCTTGGTGAGGTCATGAGCCTGAGAGTGTCTCTACTCTAGACCTCTAGATGCTGATCTGGTATATGTCTCCTCTAAACTCTCCTTTGATTTCCTAGTCCTTATTTCCTGAAGCCCCTGAAACCTCCTTCATACCCTGGCCTGACTTTGCTCTGCTCTAAGGTCTGCTGGGAAAGGTACAGCTTTGAGGGATCAAATTTTTTTCTTAGAGATATTCCTGAACTGCCTTCATAAACCCAACTGTCAAGGGTAGTATTGTTTCTGGATGTGAACCGTATTATCCCTGCTGCAGCATGAAGGGAAGTGGGGGAGAATGCAGGGAGCTCTATAAGAAGGAAAACAGGAAGAGAGGAGCAGGAAAGGTGGGGGAATGGGTACCCTGAGTAAGGTTTCGAGCATCTGGATGTATATTGAAAAAAAATTATTTTAAATGAGCTCATAATCCAGACATTTGGTTTGCATGCTACTGAACATCTGGACATTAGAAATAACTGGTTTGGGAACTATGATTTTTTTTTTTTACTTCTCTTCAAATTTTGGAAGCCTATGATCATAATAGATTGCCAGAAGACCTTAAACACATCTTTAACCCTTACACAGCTTGAGGAGATCTCTGTGTACACAATACTATTGAAACAATTCACACTTTTAAGGCTTCACAAAGGGTAAAAGAAAAATATACATAGGGTCCAAGAAATTCAAATAACAAAGTGTGGTTGGGGAAGACATGACCTCTATTTACATCAGAGGCCACAGATAAATCTCTAGAGAACACTATTCCCATTTTTCTCCCCACTCCTACCACTCAGGGTATGTGTTGGAACACCCTCTGTTCCATCAGCAAATGAAAGCCCGGACTGACTGGTGCTTGGATACCATGGCAGCCATAGAGCCTGAGCTTGTCGATTTTTATAAGCTCTGCTTTACTGGCAGTTCAATAAGCTGCTAAGGAGCCAGTTCAGGAAATGAAGCAGGATCCAGGCCACCCTGAGTTCAGTGTGGCCTTCTTTTTTCCAGGAAACAACTTGTCTTGGCTTTGGAGTGGCTTTCCCACCTATCTCTGACCTGAAGCAAAACACAATAATTAACCCCCTGAAAAAAATCTCTAGTTCTGCTGGGAGGAGTTAGGATGGGAGAGAGATGATTCTGTCCAAAGGGCCTTAGGAGGGTTGGGCCCAGCAGGAAGATCCTGAGCAGGTCAGACTCTGATGGGCAACATCTTTCTCAATAACTACTGAAAGACTGTTTGGGGGGATAGCATGCCTGTGACTGCTCATTTCCTTTTCCTACTTTGTCTTTACCATTAGAATCCTCAGAATAACCAGTGATATTGCAACTATTTTTTCTCATTTTTCACGTAAGGAAACTGAAGCTCAGAGAAGTCACATAATCTGCCAAAGTTATGTAGCTGGTTAGCCCCAGATTTGGGGTCTGAACCTAGGCTGTCTGGCTTGAACACATTCTCCACTCCACTCCAAGGGGCCCAATCTCCACTACAGGGAGAAGACTAGCCATTATGAAGCAAGAGTTCACAGTAAAAGGTGGGCAGTAGGATGCTGCAGAAAGGGAAGCAAGTTGGAGTGGTTGTAGAAGGCTTCCAAGAATTGCTGTCTGAACTCAAAGAAAGAGCAGAATTTGGCTAGAGGAGGAAGAAACTAGCTTTCTAATCAGGAAAGAGCTTGGGGGAAAAAAATGCAGGCAGAGAGCTGGGGGTGGGGGGCTCAGTTATAGAACATGGGCTTAGCATGCATGCGACTCTGGGTTCAACCCCCAGGATCAAAAAACAAAGCAAACAAGCAAGTAAACAACAAATGTGGAAGTGGAAATGGGTGTGGGCAGTTACGCTTCAACAAGGAAAGATGCCAAGTTATTGATATTCTGAATCCATATAAAACCCAGAAATAAGTAAAACGACAACAACAAAAACCTCACAGAAGAGCCTTTTGATTATAACCAGAGAGCTCCAGCATGTGAATAAAACTGTACCAGAAGGCTGGGCATGTGGCTCAGTGTTAGAGTGCTTGCCTAACTAGTGTAAGGTCCTAGGTTCAATACCCAGCACTGAACTAAAGAAAGGAAGAAAGGAAAAGAGAAAGAAAGAAAGGAAAGAAGGAAGAAGAAATAAGTTAAGAGTAAAAGAATAAGAAGGGGGAAATAGTAAACAAGAAAATAAAGACCCCTCACTTTCCCATCATTGCAGGCCTAGAAGTAGGTTCAAATTTTGAGAAGGTGAAAAATTAAATTGGAAAGGAGTTCAAAGAATTGAGATTAATATAAACACACTCTCCTCATATCTATAGCTGAAAGTGACTAAAAAGGTTGTGGATCTGCCTGAGATTTTATTCAGAGGAAGAATGAGGCCACTGCTAGATTGAAAGGATTTGGTATAAAAACAAAAACAAAAACAAAAACAAATTGCTTTCTGTTTGACCTCTCTTGAGTTTGACTTGTTTAAAACCAAGGAGGCAGAGAATTCAACTTCTAAGAAGATAAGGATATATACCTTTTTCTATTCCTTCTTCTAAATACAGCCAAGAATTCTGGATATTATTTATTAAAATTTTTAAAAAATCCAAAAACATAAGCCAGGTGTGGTAGTGCACACTTGTAATCCCAGTGACTTGGGAGGCTGAGGCAGGAGAATTGTAAGTTCGAGGTCAGCCTCAGCAACTTAAAGAGGCCCAAGGAACTTAGTGAGACCCTGTCTCAAATAACAAATAAAAAGGGCTGGGGATGTGACTGAGTGGTTAAGTGCCCCTGGGTTCAATCCCTGGTACCAAAAAAAAAAATCATAAGAAGACTAGGAAAGGTGCATAAAAAAAGGCAAGATTGGGCAGATTGGTTATGGACCTTGGTGCCTAAGAAAAAACATGGTGATGAGCTCTCTCAGTTTTCTTTTTGTTTCCTAAAACCAAGACTTGGAGCAATAATCTAGAAACAACAATGGATGTGGACAAAAAATAAATAAAAATAAAAAGTCTCAACAAGGCCTGTTCTCACTAACCAAAGGACCAGGATAAGGACAGGACAACAAGGCAGAGTTTTTAGACAATAACTGCTCCACTCCTGCCACACACTATAGGAAATATTGTAGTCCATCCACACAGTGAAGGATGAGTGAGGAGCCTAGATCGCCACTCTTTTGAAGGTAAGGCTACATCAGAGCCCCCCCAACACCACCACTGGGGTGCTGTTAGGGAAGACCATGTAGTGACCAGGGACTTTCATCTCTGCAGGTGAGTTACAGCTTCCCCATGTCAATGAAAACTGCATGGGAAACCTGCTGTTTACCTCTACCTGGCAGCAAGGAGCTGTCCTCTCCGCTTTCCACTAGATTATTTGTAGAGGAGGCCAAGTGGAAAGGAGGACTTCTACTCAGTGGTTATAAATCTATTTCTACTGTACAGTCAGCTGAGACCATGTGGGGAGGCACCGAACAGCAGGAATGAGGAACACATCTTCCTTCATGTATTAACAGAGGCCAAGTGGGGACCATGGCAGTTGGCAGTAAGAGGTGACACATACCCTTTTCTTTTGCAGAAGCAATGTCAGAGAAAACAAGGGAAGATAGGGGTTTCATAAGGTAATGTGAAATGTCTAGGTATCACTTGGAAATCACTCATCATACCAAGAGTCAGGGCCATTAAACAAACAACAGCAAATTTAAAACAAGTAAAATCCTATTTAGTATATTCTCTAATGAAATGGAATCAAACTAAAAGTTAATAACAAAAGGATACCAGAAAAATCTCCAAATCCTTAGAGACTAAACAGTGAACTTCTGTATATTCCATGAGTACAAAGAGGGAAGTCTTAAGAGAAGTTTAAAAATAACACTGAACTGGGGCTGAAGATGTAGCTCAGTAGTAGAGCACTTGCCTAGCATGTGCAAGGCCCTGGGTTCAGCCCTGGTACTGAAATGAAAACAGCAAAAACAACATTGAACGGAATGACACTGAGCATATAATATATCAGCATTTGTGGGACATAACTAAAGGAGTGCTGAGAAGGAAATCTGTAGCACTAAATGCACACATTAGAAAAGTAGAAAGCTCCCACCTCAAGAACCTAGGGAAAATAAACAAATCCCAATTAATCAGAAGGAAGGAAATAACATGAACAGAAATCCATGGAATTAAACCAGAAAGGAAATAAACGGAAAACTGAAAAGAAACAAGAGAAAATCAATGAACAGGGACCTGGTTGTTTGAAAAAATCAGTAAATCTCTCATAAGACTAACACATTTAAAAGAGAGGAGAAACATTAGAATGAAATCAGAGACACCACTGCAGACAGCAAAAGAATGATGGGGAAACACTAATAATAAACATCTTTGAAAGCCATTATTAATCTTGGTAGTTCCCCAGAGATATTAGGTCCTAATCCTGAGAACCTATAAAATCTTTTTTCCCCCAGTGGTGGGTATTGAACCTGGGGCCTTCTGCTTGCAAGGCAAGCACTCTACCAACTGAGCTACCTCCCCAGCCCTTGTAAATGTTATTTTATTTGGGTAAAGAGTCTTTGCGGGGGGGGGGGGGTGCTGGAGTTGTGGCTCAGTGGCAGAGTGCTTGCCTAGCATGTGTGAGGCACTGGGTTTGATTCTCAGCACCACATATAAATAAATGAATTAAATTAAAAAAAAAAAGTCTTTGCCAGGTTTAGTGGCACATGCTTGTAATCCCAGCTGCTTCAAGAAGATTTCAAGTTCACGCCCCACTGGGAAACTTAGTAAAACCCTGTCTGAAAACAAAATATATATATACATATATTTTTAAAGGAGCGGGAATGTAGCTGAGAGAGAGAGAGAGAGAGAGAGAGAGGAGAGAGAGAGAGAGAGAGAGAGAGCGCTGAGTATAGCAAAAAGGAAAAAAATAAAGGTCTTTTGCAGATGTGATTACTAAGGATTTTTTTGTATATGGTACTGGGAATTGAATCCAGGGTCTCATGCATGCCAGGAAAACACTCTACCATTGAGCCACAATCCCTTACTAAGGATTTTGAGATGAAGAAATCATCCCTATTGGCTCTAACTACATACAAGTATCTCTATAAGAAACAGACAGAAGATTTGACACCACACACCAGGAGAAGGTCATGTGATTGTGGAGGCAGAGGTTGAAGTAATGTGGACATAAGCCAAGGAATGTTAGTTGGTACAGGAAGCTGGAAGAGACAGGAAAAATTCGCCCCAAGAGATTTTGGAAGGTATATGAACCTGCCAACTCCTTAATTTTGGTCTTTTGATATTAACTTTGAAGGCTTTTGAAGCTTCTGGCTTCCAGAACTGTTAGAGGGTAATTTTTTTCTTTTGTTTCAAGCCATTGAATGGTGTTAATTTGTTACTACAACCACAGGAAATTAATACCCCATGAACAACTCTACACACATAAATTGGCAACTTAAGTGAAATGGATCAGTTCCTCAAAAACACAAACTACTACAACCATACCATATGAAATAGGTAGTGTGAACAGTTCTGCAACTATTAAGGAAATTGAATTTGTAATAAAAGACATGTTCCCTACCCCTGCAATATTTCCAGGTCCAGATGGTTTCAATGGAGAATTCTACCATTCTAAAAATTAAATTCTGCACAATTTCTTCCAGAAAACAGAGAGGAGGGACTATCTCCCAATTAATTTTATGAAGTTAATATTATCCTATTAAAAAACATTTAAGGGGAGATCCAAGATGGTGGACTAGAGGGAGGCTGTGTTCCTTGTTGCTCCATAACTCGGGTTTCAAGCAGAGGATATCTGTTTCTTGGTGAGGCAGTTTTTGCAGCTTATCGATCCCTGCTTTTTACCCTATTTGTCTACTGAAATCACTGCAGTCTGCCAGCATATCGACTACTTTTTTGAATGAGATTGCTCACTGACTGGCGCCTATCATCTGCCATTTGCCTGCCTCTTCCCCGCCCATCACCTGCCTTTCACCTACCCATCACCTACTGCTGGAGGTTCACCTGCCAGATCGTCTGACAGCAGCCAGCGGACCGACTGCAGACTGCCAGTGGAGCACCAGCTGCCTACTATTGCTTGGAAGTCCACTGTCACAGAACCTGCAGGTTTGGTTACAAGTGCCTGCCACCATTTTGAGATAACAGCCAGGACCTGTAGGACCCCTGGCCAGACTGACCGAGCCCTGTCTTCAGGACCCCTCAACCTGACTGACCACTCCCTGCCTCAGGGACCCCCAGACGGACTGACTGCTTCCTGGCCACCAGGACCCCAGACCGACTGACTGCACCCCCCTCCAGGATCCCTCAAACAGACCGACCACACCCGCCTTCAGGACCCCTGCCCGACCAAACACACCCCACCTCCAGGACCTCCAAACCGACCACACCCACACCCCAAGCTACGGCTCCCCATTTGCCAACATATTTGGAAGACAGAGTGCCATCTTGGATTATCCTGGAAGCAGTAACTCCCATCTTTAGGTGGGGCAAATCTTATCCTGAGATGCCTGCTGGAGACTGGAAAGCTCATTGTCAGGTACCTCTCGTACATCAGGCTACTGAAGATTGGGAGTTTTGAATAGTGTATGAATGTTATAGTGTAGATTTTTTTCTTTTTTCTTTATTGTTCTCCTTTTTGAAAATTTTAAGTTTTTATTTCTTTACTTTTCTCACTCTATTTTCCTTTTGTTTACCTGTTTCCTCAGAATCTCTTTCTCCCTTTTCTCATGCTAATAACCAATTTCTTTTGATTACACTTTCACTCTTTCTACGATGTAGAACTTCTATATACTCTTTTCTTATCCCATTAACAGCTACATCCTACACCCCTCCCTATCCTCTTTGTTCTCCATTGGAAGCTGCAGACCTTATTGCAGATCTATTTGTTATACTGTAGATGATAATTGAACTCATTCTGTTTATTATGAAAATATTGCTAACATCTTCACAGGGGCTATTTGGTTTAGGGTTGTCTGTACTGGGCACTGCTAATATTGATCTCTCCCTTAAAGAAAAGGTTTTGGAAACCTAGAGCCTATAGGGTGGGAACTGCAATACCCCAGATCTGCACTGCTAGAGGGGAAGATACATGAACAACATGAAAAAACAAGGGAGAAAATGATCCAAACAAACCTAGATTCTGTATTAATAGAATCCAGTGACAGCATGGTAGAAGATATGTCAGAAAAGGAGTTCAGAATATACATAATTAAAATGATTCATGAAGCAAAGGATGAGATAAGAGAGCAAATGCAGGCAATGAATGATCACTCCAATAAGCAGTTGAAAGAGCAACTGCAGGAAGCAAAGATCATTTCAACAAAGAGACAGAGATTCTCAGAAAAAAAAAAAGTTAAAAACAGTATGAAAAACCCATAAAGACCAGTATCCTTCATGATTTTGATGAAAAAAAAAAATCCTTAACAAAATATTAACAAGTAGTCAGGAGCAGTGTTGCATGCTTATAGTCCAAGCTACTCAGAGATTAGCTGGGATTGGAGGATTTCAAGTTCAAGGTTAGCCTCAGCAATTTATTGAGGTCCTGTTTCATAAAAAAGGACTGGAGATGTAGTTCAGATGTAGAGTACCCTTGGGTTCAATCCCAGGGCTACAAAATAAATAAGTAAATAAATAAAAATTTAAAGATTTTCAAATAGAATTCAATAACATATAAAACACACAAAAAGAATTATATGCCATAACCAGGTAGAGTTTATTTCATGGACACAAGGCTGATTCAACATTCAACAAATCAATCAGTGTAATCTACCCTATTAAGAGTATAAAGAAGCCAGGCACAGTGAAGCATGCCTGTAATCCCAAATCCCAGCAACTCCTGAGGCTGAGGCAGGAGGATTGCAAGTTGGAAGCCCACATCAGCAACTTATCCAGGCCCTTTCTCAAAATAAAAAAAGTTTAAAATATATGAAGGGGAAAAAAGTGGTTTCTCAAAAGGATCTTTCCAGGGTGTTATGAAAAGGATCCTTTGCAATAAATACATTTCAATTGAAAAAAAAATATATATGACTGGGAATGTATCTCAGTGGTTAAGCATCCCTGGGTTCAATCCCCAGTACAAGGAGGAGGAGGAGGAGGAGGAGGAGGAGGAGGAGGAGGAGGAGGAGAGGCAGCAACAGCAGCAGCAGCAACAGCAGCAGCAGCAGCAGTGGACATAAAAGGCACATGAATTGAAAATGAAGAGGTAAAACTATCTCTATTTGCAGATGACATGATTATCTACACACACATGCACACACACACACACACACACACACACACACACACACACACACAATACATCCTAGAAATAAAGAATGAGTTCAGCAGGTCACAAGGAAAACACAACAATCGATTGTATTCCTATATACTATCTACTAGCAATGAACCCTCAAATTTAAAATATATTATATAAAATCACTAAGAAAAAGAAATATTTATATGCAAATCTAGCAAAACATGAACAAGACTTGATGCTGAAAATTATACAATATTGATGAAAGAAATCAAGGACGATCTAAATGAATGAAGAGACTTTCTGTGTTCATGAACTTGAAGACTCAAAGCAGCAAAGATGTTCAAGTCTCCTAAAATTGATGTACAGGTTTAATAAAATTCTACTTTTCCTAGATCATGTCTCCTAGATCTATGATTTTCCTAACTTTCCTCTTTTCCCAAATTGCACTCTATAATCATCATGATTACCATCATTCACATTTGGAGAGTCTTTCATAAATTACACAGTATGTTCACATACCATATCCCTTGATTGCCCCCAAAAGCTCTGTGGGCTTCTTGTTATCCCTGTCTCAGTTCAATCTGTACTTCATATCTACAAGGTGCTGGGAAAGGAACTGTGGTTTTTTATTGTCCTTTTCTTTCATAGCACAAGTGCACCATCCCTCTCCAAACTTGTGCTGTTGATGTACAGACTCACCTGAAATTGCAGGGCCTGGTGCAAGAATACAAACGGAAGGTCGCACATCCATGTCCAAAATATTTGAAGTGTGTAAATGAAGTTATCAGCTGTAAATAACTGTGATCAGCCCTACCTTGGACAGATCTTATCAGGACAAGTTAACAATTTTTGATGATTGTATCAAATCCTTTTCTTTTTACACACTCAATTTTATCTTTTTTTTAATTCATTTTTATCGTAAACAAATGGGATACATCTTGTTTCTCTGTACATGAAGTAGAGGCATACTGTTTTGTAATCATACATTTACCTAGGGTAATAGTTTTTGATTCATTCTGTTATTTTTTTTTTCTTCCTCCCCACCAATTTTATCTTCTTAAGACATCTTTTTTTTTTTTTTTTTTTTTTTTTTTTTTGCAGTACTGGGGATCGAACTCAGGGCCTTGTGCTTGCAAGGCAAGCACTCTAACAGTTGAGCTATCTCCCCAGCCCTTTAAGACATCTTAATTTGCACAATCAGCTTGCATGCATTCCTGCTGCAACAGTTGGTCTTTGGTCACATCTTAGGTGTGATCGGGTTGACATATTTGACTCCATGGAAATGTCATAGGCCAGTTTCTATGACTAAACAGACTCCATTTTACCCTGAGACTCCATGTTATGTAGGAAATGCTTCTCCTGTGGAAACACCCCGCCTCTGTTCCCATCAACAGTTGCTTAGCATAGCATGTCTGACAACACAAAATGGCAATTCTTATATAATGTAAAATTGTTCTCTTTGTGATTCCTATTTTTCTTAGATGATGTATCATTTCAACAGCGATTGTCTAGATGTTAGTAACCATTCTTTAACTTGTACCCAACTAAGGTCATTTGGACCCCTTCCCCTTCTGCTTATGATTTTAGATCTCATGATGTTAATTTGTAGTTTTGAATCATAGCAACAGATACTTATGATTGATGTACTGATTTGTGGTATAAAACCCCAGCAACCCTATGATCAGGGTTGTTCTCCAAGTAGCCATTTTGGGCATTGTGTGAGACAGTCAACCAGCTGTCCAATAAAGACTCTTAGATTTGGACTTCTCAGTGGCGATCAGTCTGTTCTTAAAATTGCACCCACAACATTGGGCATATGACAATGGCACACTCTTCTGTCCAGAAGGTAGAGCTATTACAGAGGCCTTCACAGCTGTTAGGATTTGGGCAGCAAATACCAGCGTCCAGGTACCTGGGACATGATCTAGGTTGGGAGGTGCTCCTCTGGTGGGGGATCCAAAGATTCCTCACCTAGGGGGCAAGAACCACTTTAAAAAATGGCAAATCAGTGTCCTCCAAAGTAGGGGGGTTTTGAATTTTAGATTTATTCTGTTTCAGAAAGGTAATATGCTACATACATTGCATATTATTAATTACCCAGTGAGCTCTGGAGAGAAACTTCATCAAATAAATATATTGGCACTTCTGCAACAAAATATTCATTGTAAGTAGGCTGAATAAAGACTATAAATAGTCTTTATAGATGCCTCTATAAATTCCTCATGTCATCTCAAGACAGATTTTGTCACCACATGAGTTTGTGCCTAACTTAACAAAAGCTTTTCGGAATGTTAGGAATTTCAAAAACTTGGAGATAAGGGGTAGTGGAACTATAACAGAATTATAGCACATGGTCACTCAACTGAAGACACATTTCCAGCTTCCCTTTCAACTAAGGGTGGGTATGTGACTAAGTTTTCACCACAGAATATGAGCAGAAGTGATGAAGGCCACTGAGCTTTCAGATACTGAGCATGTATTTTCCACAGTCTCTTCCTCTTTCCTACAAGCTGGAATACAGATGTGTCAGCCTCTGTCAAGCAGATGAGGAAAAAAATCCTCATATGAGTGAAGCAACAATATGGAAGTCCTGGTCTCAGAAAATGGTGGTAGGAATGGACAGGAGAAGTATGCAGGGGGCAAAATTAGAAAGACTTGATTAATTAGATGTATTGGTGGTGTGATACAGATGGAAGATTCTAGAATGATTCTCAAATCTCTAGCTGGGGTAACTTGGTATATAGTGGTCTCATTCACTGAGGTTAGAACAGGAGATTTCAGTTTTCAGAGGAAGATAGTAAGTGTAGGCAAAGATTGTACGATATCACTGTGGGAGTGTCCAAGGAGAAATGACCTCAACTGTCAGTCATTCAGTGTGCTCTGTCCAGTGTTCCTCCCCTGACTTTTGCTGGTAAATTCTCCTTTCCCTACCTGATCTCTGATCCTAATGGTGGTTTCTCTGTTCATACAGACTCCACTTCCCTAGCTACCGTTGATTGGTCAAGGATGGAGGCCTGATTGAAAGTTGTTGTAAAGAAGAATAGTAAATACATACATCTGGGAATTACCCCATGCAGGCAGCAGTTTGGTTCATAAATGTGTGAGGCCAACAAGACAGGGTAGCAGGAAAAAAATAAAAGTCAGAGGATAGAGTCTACCAGGGGGAAGGAGAGGCAACAGAAGAATTTACAACCAAAATAAAGCAGTGTCAGAGAAATTGGAGAATACTAACCGAATTTAGACTTCGGAAACTGGAGCTGAGGGACTAGGATAAGTGATCTCCGCCTGGTCTTTTGCTCTTTGACCTGTACCACTGGGGGGGGAAAATAAAGATAAAAAAGACCCATGGATTTTGATTGTACTGTGTTGTCATTTTTATTTTTATTTATTTATTTTTTGGTACCAGGGATTGAACCCAGCGGCAACAATACAAAACAAAACTATTAAGCCATATCCCCAGCCCTTTTTATTTGATTTTGAGACAGAGTCTCACTAAGTTGCTTAGAATCTTGGTTAAGTTGCTGAGACTGGCCTTGAACTTTGATACTCCTGCCTCAGCCTCAGGAGTCGCTGGGATGACAGGCATGTGCCACCATATCCAAGTTGTTGTCATTCTAAAATGGACTTCTAGGGATCTGGATATGCAAGCTGTATTTATTTTCCAGATTCCCTCTCTAAGCATATGCCTGTTTCTAAACTGCAGGCTACCAGGTCTCTACCCTCATGTTGCTGCTGTCTTATTGGTCAGTATTCACATGTCTACATAGGATTTGTTTTTTAGGCCTATGAACACCAAGAGCATCGAGGTCCTCAAAATTGCTTTAATAATAAATTATCGGAGTAGAATGAGGAGGGATATGAGGCATAGGATTTCCAAAGTTCCTAGGGACCATAAAGAGATTTTTTGGAAAATTCAGTCACATGCCCACTGCATTTTCTCAGATACTTCAGTGTTATTACATTTGTCATTTCCCCATATCTTATTCTCAATGTCATAAGTCATAAAGATGAGTCATTAAGATCATTTACTCAATTTATCATATGAACATACTAATAAAATGATTGTTATTGAATCTCTGTGATTTAGATAATGAAAGTGTTGTAGGAGTTTTAGGAGATCCAATAAAACCTTTAATTAAACTTGACAATGGCCATTAGACCAGTAATTAGTGTCACTTGCTTGGTAATTGAATAGTTGATGTGAAAAATGATTCTGAATTAAGATTTATCTTAGAATGAATGGAGGAAGCATAGAGATTTATATTCTTTTTATATTTGTTGTGCATCTATTATGTATCAGGAACCATGCTGCGTAAGAGACTCAGAGCACTGAGCAAGACAGATGAGACACCTGCCCTTCTGGGGTTTGTATTTGAATGCACTGGTTCTTTCACTGCCCACTAATTGAGGATGTTTCTAACAATTGGAAAGTGAGTTCCCCTTATTCCCCTGTTAGTAGGAGAGGACACTCACTGAGATCCATCCAAATTGCCAGAGAATGACAATATAATTTTCACATTTAAATTCTCACCGTGGCCCTTCAAGGTAGAATAACTTGATAAGAGAGAGAGACCTGAGTTCAGATGCCAGCTCTGTATTTTCTGCTGCTATTGGTCTCCCAGAGCCCCGGCTTTCCTCATCTTAAACCCTGAGATGGGAATACACTTAGTATATAGCATATAAATCCTTGGCACATGGTAAACAGCCATTCTTACTGTAATTTGCTCATTTTTGAAGAAGAGAAACTTGACACTGAGTATTAAAGTGATTTGCCCAAGATCACACAACAGTAGCTAGCAGAGCAGAAACTTGAACCCAGATCTTCTGACTCCATGTCAACTTCTCTTTCCAATGTGGCACCTCTATCTGGTATGAAACTAAGAAGTAATTATCCAAAGGTCCAACTACGTATGCCTACAAAGGGGTGCAGACATGGTGTTTGGAAAAGACAACCCGAAGGGATCAGGAAAGATGGGACTGGGGAAGGATACCCGACAGGTTGGTGAGCGCAAGATCCTACCAGAGGAAACATTCAGCATCTGGCGTCTGCCAGCTCACCTGCGGCCCAACACTGACCCCTGCCGGCCGCCAGAGGGGACGAGGCACCGGCGAACTCCCATAGTGTAGAGGATGGTGGAGCAGCAACCAGCCAGCCAAGGCTCATCACACCACGCGCCCCTCTCCCAGAACCTTGCGACCTGACTCCCGTCTTAGTCACCCAGTGCTTTAGGGCTGAAGCCAAACCTTGCGTGGGGCAGATGAACCAACGCTAGACCAAAGAACTACTGGCTCTCCCACAGAGGAGACACTGGCACCAAACACATCCCCACCCCAGGCCGCATCGGGTCAGGATCTGAGTCCTGACAGAGGGGTTAACTGCAGAACTGAGGTCCCCAAAGCTTCTTCCTCTCTTCCCTCTCTGCTCTTTACTTTCCTTGGCCAGGACTGCTTAAAACAAATCAAAACGAAACAAAACAAAACAAAACAAAACTGGAAAGCCACTAGTCTACGTGGCTTGGCACTTCCATGCGCTCCTCTTTGCTCAATGACATTAGCGAAACACCTAGAGTCAAAGAAAACAGCCTTTCTGAATAAGACTACGTGCATTTCTTAATATAAAAGAAAAATTTGGAGGAGCATTCTGCAGGAAACCCCGTGTGCAATTCAGCTCAAACATGGTACACGGTGTCCCTGAACAGCCAGAAACAGGATGGGGATATGATACTGGTCCACATAATCACGCCAAGTTTGTAAAACAGAGAACAGCCCAACAGCAACCCAGCACGAGGGGGGGTCTCTTGCATCTAGTACAGGGCTCAGCATTTTTTCTCCTTATAACTTGGATTAAAAACAACAACAATAAGACAGGCTTGTTAGCAATTAAAAAATATCGATTTAGGAGGTAAGATTTGAAAAGATTTTAATAATCTTCAGAAAGTAACAACATACTTTCAAAAATAGGGATTGATGTCTGATCCTTCCTCATCTCCCCAAATCAAGAATATCCATTTGGAATGGAAGAATCTGAGAGCCAGGCATGGGGAGATACATGCCTGTAATCCGGTGACCTGGGAGACTGAGGTGGGAGGACTGCAAGTTCAAGGCCAGTCTCAGCAACTTAGTGAGACCCTGCCTTAAAATAAAAAATAAAAAGGACTGGGTATGTAGCTCAGTGGTAAAGTACCCATGAGATTCAATCCCCAGTTTAAAAAAGAAAGAAAGAAAAAAAAGAAAGAAAGAAAGAACGAAAGAAAGAAAGAAAGAAAGAAAGAAAGAAAGAAAGAAAGAAAGAAAGAAAGAAAAAAAAGAAATCTGGCATAAGATTTTTGTGGAAAGTGAGGGGGGAGCTGATCTGCAGACGATGAGTCTGGGTTACCTGCTAGCGAGGGCAGTTGAGCCTGACAGGAGTGGGCAACACATTTACAATGTATGCAGAACCTGCCGGTGCCTCCTTGGGTCACCTGAACTCCACCCTGGCTTTTTGAAGTGGGCCCAGAAACAGTACTTTTCTCATTTTCAGAATAAGAAACTTGGGACTTGAAGCTCAGATAGGAATATGGGATCAGAATGCAGGTTTTTGACCCTTTCTAACCCAGTATATTATTATTTATGCCTTCCTTTATTTTTATTTAAATTTTTTTTTTTGGTAACAGGGATTGAACTCAGGGGCACTTAACCTCTGAGCTGCACCCCCAGCCCTGTGTTTGTATTTTATTTAGAGACAGGATCTCACTGAGTTGCTTAGTGCCTTGCTAAATTGCTGAGGCTGACTTTGAACTTGCGATCCTTCTGTCTCAGCCTCCAGTGCCGCTGGGATTACAGGCCTCAAAATAAAAAATAAAAAGGACTGGGTATGTAGCTCAGTAGCCCATCTATTTATGCCTTCTTAATATGGTATGACTTGCAGGCCCAGGGGTGGACTGCAAGGGCTTTGGTGGACACTGGGATGGGGAAGGAGAATTATCCTTGGCATGCTTGAGCACTGTATTTTAAAAGGGACTTCAACAAATTGTCTCCTTCTTACCATCAATTAAGTCTCAATTTAAACATCCCCTCTGAGAGGTCTTCCCTGACTATTCTGGTACTCATTCCTGCAAATTTCTGGATTTATCTATGTGTGCATGTGTTCTGTTTCCTCATGAGAAAGCCAGTTCTATAACAGGGGTTACAGAACTCGTCTTGTTTCCCTCTGTGTCTCTGGGGCCTAAGACAGGGCCTAGCACATCGAAGTGCTGTGTTCAAATGTTTGAAAGAATGAATGAATGAACCAAGTGGATCCATGGTCTCTGGGGGAGATTCAGACTCTTTCTGAGTCTGCAGGGTCAAACACTAGGACTTAACTTGTCTTCTTTCCTGCATTGATATTGACATTCTTGGCAATGACAATGCAAGAACTCTTACAGCAACAAATTGTATTTATAGATATTATATTCTCTACCAGTAGGACAGTAGAAAGGTAAAACTAAAGCCAGTTTCACCAAAGAATGCCCTTGATGAAATAATACAAGTGATTACTTTTATTAATCTCAACCTGGAGATTAATGAAATCAGAATGTATGAAATCAGAAATGCACATAAAGTACTTCCTATATCTACCAAAGTACAGTGATTGTCTTGAGGAAAAGCACTGTGTGTAATCATTTTTTTTATTAAAACAAATTATTTTTGGTACTGGGGATTGAACCCAGAGGTGCTTTACCACTAAGCTATATCCCCAGTTCATTTAAAAATTTTTTTTATTTTGAAACAGTCTCACTAAGTTGCTAAGGATCTTGCTAAATTACTGAGGCTGTCCTGGAACTTACAACCCTCCTGCTTCAGTCTCCTGAGATGCTGGGATTATAGGCATGTCCTACCATGCCTAGCTTACTGTGTAATCATTTTAGTTACAAATTAAGCTAGAGACTTTTTTCAAGGAACACCATTTTTACTTGAAATAGTGATTCATAGAAAGAAATACCTGTTAATTCAGACTTGGGAATGTGGAAGGCATTTTTTTTTTTTGAAAAATGAAAAAAAAATTCTTTTAAGGAAAACAATTGGAAGTATTTATTTCCAATTAAAAAATTCAAATTTTAAAGCAAATATTGGAATTTTGGAAAACTTATATCTGCTACCAAAAGTTTGGAAGCTTTCCAAATATGTAGACTCTTTTGATGAGCTTGTGGTGATATTAATGAATGTGAATTTTAATATTTTAATATTAATCATGAAATGCGTCAGTATTTTGAGAAGCAACAGAATCAGTGACACAAATACTTTTTAAAACACCCCTGCACAATGTTACAAAATCATGTATGGATAAAGTGTCCATTCAAAGAACACAATAGGCCAGTAGATTTTACTGTAAAGAGAATGAAGAGTTCATGGTTTCATGGTTTCAGGTTACTCATTGCAAGAAACCTTTAAGAAACTACCAGTTGAACTGGGGGTGTAGTTCGGTAGTAGAGTGTTTGCTTTTTTTTCCCCCAGTACTGGGGATTGAATCTGGGGGCACTTTTACTATTGAGTTACACCCCCAGACTTATTTTTTTATTTTGAAACAGGGTCTCATCAAGTTGCTGAGGCTGGCCTCAAACTTGCAATCCTCCTGCCTTAGACTCCTGAGCCTCTGGTATTACAGTTGTCTGCCACCATGCCTTGTGGGAAGCTGTCCTTATTTAGCACAATCAGACTAGGTTGAGCCATGGGATGCAGAGACCTGGCTTCTAGGCACTGCCAGGAAGCATGTGGCACTGTGTGGGAGTGGTTCCCTGTCTCCTTCTGGAATTTTCCCCCTAAGAGAATGACTTCCATAACTCCACCCTGTCCTGTCCATCACAGAAGAATCTCCTCCAGGTCCTTGCCCCCTTTACCTGTATATTAGAATTAAAGGAGAGTTGGGTGACTCCATATTGTTATAAGAAGCCAGAGCTGGTATGGTCAGACCCATCATGATCTGTCTCATGTGAAAAGAGTATTAGCTCTTGTGTGTTCATTGAGTAGATAAGTTTTTTGGGTAATAGACAGAAAAACCACCAACATCCTCCTCCAGCAGTTAACCCTTTTCTCCTCCATGCAGGGTGTGGCAGAGAGGACCACCACAATGCATCATTGGTAGAACGCTTGCTTAGGGTGCACAAGGCCATGGGTTCGACCCCAGAACTGAAAAACAAAACAAAACTAACTACCCCTTGTCCAGTTTTGGTGTGTTGTCTAAGAAAAATATATACAAAGACTATTAAAATATTTCCCCATTTTCCAATTATATATTTGTGTGAAGTTAGAGTATTTTCATATTATCTCAATCAAAACAATAGATTTCAACAGGTTGAATATAGGAAGAACCAGATATGATAATCTACCCATTTTCTATTAGGTCAGTCATTCAAAAGATTTGCAAAAATGCAAAAAAGATGTCATTCTTTTATTTTTTGCTTTGGAAGATAAATTTTGCATAAACAATTATTTATGTTAACATATATGATTTGTGAATGCTACTTTAAATGAGTTAATAAATATTTTAGAAAATTTTCTCAGTTTTTTTTCCTTTTTGTATTGTTGGGAGTCTAATCCAGGGCCTTGCATATCCTAGGCAAGTGCGCTAACACTGAGCTTCATCCCCATCCCTCTTGGGTGTTTTAAATTTTATTTTTATTATTTTCTTGAGGTGCTGGGGATTAAGCCCAGGGCCTCATGCATGCTGAGCACATGCTCTACCATTGAGCTCTATCCTCAGCCCTTATTTTTAATTTTTAACATAGTAAATGTCAATGGATAGTGAACATAAAAACAAAACCAGATACATAAACAAAAAAGTCTTTGGTAGCCTCAATAATAGTGAAGAAAATAAAGAGAGATCAGATGCACACCTGCAATCCCAGCTACTTAGGAGGTTGAAGCAGGAGGACTGCAAGTTGAGTCTAGACTGGGCAACTTAGCGAAACCCTGTGTCAAAATAAAATAAAATAATAAAAAGGGCTGGAGATAGATGTAGCTCAAGTATACCTCTGTTTTTTTTCCAAGTGTTTCATAGTTTTACATTTAGAACCTTGATCTATTTTGTGTTAATTTTTATAGATGATGGGAGACAGGAGTCCAAAGAGGTGTCAAAATTAAATGACTTAGGGACTGGGGTTGTGGCTCAGTGGAGAGTACTTGCCTAGCATGTGTGAGGCACTGGGTTAGAGCCTTAGCACCACATAAAAATAAATAAATGAAATAAAGATATTGTGTCCATCTACAACTAAAAAAAAAAAAAAAATTAAAAAAAAAGACTGGGGATGTAGACCAGTGGTAAAGTGCCCTGGGTTCAATCACCAGTACAAAAAAAAAAAAAAAAATTACTTAAATTAATAAATGTAAAACGCAGATTCTCTGGTGCCCTTTAACTGTCAGTTGTTGCTCTTCTTTTAAGCAAAAAGTTTTTTTTTTTTTTTTAAATTTTGAGACAGGGTCTCACTAAGTTGCTGAGGCTGGCCTTGAGCTTGCAATCCTCTTATCTCAGCCTCCAGAATCACAGGAATTACAGGCCTATTTATTGCCGCCATGTCCCACAAGAAAAAAGTTTTGAAAGCATCTTTTGAAGGTAGATTGTCTAGGTTCAAATACTGGTCCTGCCACTCCCTATTGGCATGATCTTGGGCCAGTTATGAAACCTGTTACCCACATCTGTAAAATGCAGTAGTAACCTTAGCCTCACAGGGTTGTTGTGAGGATTAAATGAGATAAAGATATAATTAATTGAGGTAATAAAGATAATAGGAGGAGATGAACCCAGTAGGTATAAACTATTATCTACCATCCTATAATTCTGCAGAGAACCATCAACTTGGTGAAAAGTTTAGGAATTATTCCACAGGAAAAACCTGGAGGAAATGGAGTGTGAAACTGTTTCTAAATATCCAAAAACCAGACGTGGAAGAAAATATCTTTTCTGTGTACTCTCCAAAGAACTCAAAACTCTGAATTTAAGGAAGCCATTCTGGTCAACCATCCCATCCCCCTTCCTTCTGGGTTCTCCTGCAGTGCTCAGTAGCCACGCATGCCCGCCCTTGCCAGTTTGTAATTATAATTATTTAGGTCTCAGACGTTCCCATTGGATGGTTCTCTTCCATAAATATCTACAAACCGCTAACTGGCTGCCAGACAATATGTGTTTCAGGCTCTGGGGCTCATGGATGCATAAGACACTGCCCCAGCCGTCCAGATCACAGAACAGAAAGGCAATTGGCAAAATTTTGAGGGAGCCACGTTTCTGTCCCATACAGCTGCTTGCTGTTCTCTCCTGTTTTTCCTCAAAGTCCTTAGTTTTGAGCCAAGTTGGCAGCAGCTAATTCTCCACTGTGAATCATCAGACCCAAAGAGAAAGTTTCAGGGCGGGTAGGACCAACGTTCTCTTGGCAGTTCTCTGCACCTGAAAAAAAAAGCCGCTTTCTGAGCATGGAGCACCCTCTAGTGTCTATTGGCGGTAAGGCAAGCCAAAGCGAACCTGAAGATCCCTATTTATTGCCAAGAATTCTACCGCGGGCCAACCTTAGCTTAGTGTTGCGTATGCTAAGCTGCTTCAGGCTTCCGCTGCAAAAACAGTATTGACAGTTTTTAAAAAATAGCATAGTTCCAAATTCTTTTCGTGTGCTAGGCCCTGTGTTGATTGACTTACGAGGCATGATGATGATGATGTCTGAAGTACAGATGAAGAAACTGAGGCAGGAGGAACAGCCAGCTAGAGGCTGGGACAGAATTCCACAGTAACCACCCAAATACCATCATATGTACGATTAGGTTTCAACAGAGGCTTTATTTCCAGGGGTACCAACATCCAGCCCTTAGCCCTGATTAACCACTCTGTCTCCTGTATCACTTTCAGCCAGGGCAAGAACCAGGTTTCTAACCTCAGCACAGTTCTGATGAGTGGCTTGAGGTAGTGCCAGCCTATGCCCTATCACTTTTCCTCAGGAGCATCCTCTACTACAGCCCATGTGGCTCCCTGATTGTTCCTGTGATTTACCCTCATTTCTCCATAATTCTGTCTGTGCTAGTTCTCCACACACAAAGGAACTTCTGCTCTTCCTTTAATATCTACTAGGTGAATTTATCATTAAAATATTCATAAAATGGAGCTGGGGATATAGCTCAGTTGGTAGAGTGTTTGCCTTGCATGCAAAAGGCCCTGAGTTCGATCCCCAGCAGCACAAAAAAACAAAAAAAAAATTTCATAAAATGACACAAAAATGTTGTTTCATAAAATGACACAAAAATGGTTTTCCTTGTTGTTGAGGGCCTGTGGCTTCCATGCAATTCTCAAAGGGGTCTGTAACCCCCCAGATGTTAACAATAAACTGCTGCATTCATCTTGTAGACCCTGCCTGGCCAGGATCCTATCTCTTTTATGCATTTGATATTTCTCCAGCTTCTAGCAGAACATAGCTAGACCCTGTCCACTTCTGTCTACTTCTACTCTCTCTACCTTTGTTCGGGCTACCCTTTATCCATCCTGATTACAACAGCACCTTCCCAAGGGGTCAGTTTCTGCCTTTTGCCCCTGGAACCCATTGTTCACACAGCAGAATGCTCTTCAGAGTCAGATTGTAGCCAGGCACAGTGGTGCACTCTGGTAGTCCCAGCAACTTGGAAGCTTGCGATAAAGGGATTACAAATTGGTGGCCAGCCTCCAGGATTTAACCAGATCCTATCTCAAAAAAGAAAAGGAGATGGGGATACAACTTAATGGTAGAATGCCACTAGGTTCAGTCCCTAGTACACACACACACACACAGACTAGATTGTGCCAGTCCCTTGCTTCAAATCTTTCAGGGACCCCCAGTGCACTCAGAATAAGATCCTAATTCCTCACTCTGCCTTCCAAGGCCCTGTGTGATCTGGTGTCTGGCGCGCTCTCCAGTCTCAGTTTGTACTACTGTCTTCCCCTCTCCCTCTGCTCCAGTCACATCTGGCCTCTTCCTGTCCTTTCAATGCTCCTAGGTCCTTTCTCCCTGGTTTGGCAATCCTGAGAAAATCTCCTTCCACAGACCCAATTTCTTTCAAACCAATTAAAATTGAGAACTGAGAGTTTTCTTCATTTGGTCGTCAAGTTGTCACTCAAATATTGGAAGTCTGTTAATTTTTAAAACAAAGCTAGATACAAATAAAAGTTTGAATTATAAAGTCAAATTAATATTCAATATGTTAAGCGTATGACTTAATTCGAATTGGGTTTTAAGAGGATCAGTGAGGGATTTTTGCTTCTGCCCAGGAAGGATAAACTGCTATAGAGATTGCCCCCTCTGCACACACAAATAATTAGAAAATTGAACAAAATATATGAAACAACTTGTTCTGTCCAGCACTTTGGCTCACTGCCAGGCGCCATCTTGTCCAAGACGGCCCTCAACAACAACTGTTGTCAAACATTGAACAGCAGGTAGTATAAGAGGAAGATCTCTGAGGAAGAGAAATGAATGAGTTGAGTCTCACAACTGCCCCAGACTACTGCCTGGAGACAACCCAAGCAGAGCCCAAGAGTGTCACTAAGTTTAGGAGACAAAGTTGGAATTCAAGGAGGCTAAGGCTGCCAGAATTTGTGAAACAGAGTGCAAGAGAGAGAGAGCCAAGTGCAGTGGCGCACACCTGTAATCCTAACCACTTGGGAGGCTGAGCCAGGAGTATTGCAAGTTCAAAACCAACCTTAGCAATCTAGTGAAACCCTTAGAAACTTAGTGAGACCCTGTCTCAAAATAAAAAATAAAAAGGACTGGAAATGCAGCTCACTGAACCCAGCGTACAGTGCCCCTGGGTTCTATCCTCAGTACAAAAATAAATAAATAATAAATAAATAAACAAATAAATAAATAAATAAGGGAAAGAGAGAGAACCCAAGCCTCATAGACCTCTAGCGGGACCTCCTCAAGCCTTTGGCTGGCACTGATCTGTGCAAAAGTGTATCATAAGAAACTCCCAGAGGTAACCAGAAAGCAGTAAACCAAACAATTCTTGGAGTTTATACAGGGCTAGGAATGGTTCATGCTATTAGCCAGAATAGAGAGATCTCATAACACCATGGTATTAGGTAGTCATTAGAAGGGTATAGTGATGTTAAATTAGCTCTGAAATAGAGGCCAATCTGGGTCTGCCCTGACAAAGATTAAGAACAGGACTTCTCTTCAAAAGAGAACAAAATCACAAGAAACTTAATTATATGCCAGAAAGAAGTCTAACACTCTTTAAAGAAACAGAACAATGTCTAGCATGCAACAAACCAAAATACACAATGTTTAGCATCCTGTAAAAAATTGCCAGGTAGTCAAATAAATGAGAAAAAAGTTACCCTTAACCAGGAGAGAAATCAAATAACAGAAACAGACCCCAAAATTCAGAGATGTTGGAATTAGTAGGCAAGGACCTTAAAACAGCCATTATAAATCTCAGAAATATGCACAAGAATGTAAAGAAAAACAGATACGATGAAGAAAGAAAAGGAAGGTGTGAAAAAGACCCTGGATAGAACTTCAAGACATGAAAAATCCATGACAGACACACTAAATGAAATTAACAGCAGATTAGACACTGCAGACAAAAAGGTTGGTGAACTTGCAAACAGCAATAGCCAGGTGTAATGGTGCACACCTGTAATCCCAAAAGCTTGGGAGGCTGAGTCAGGAGGATCTCAAATTCAAAGCCAGCCTTAGTAACTTAGCGAGACCCTCTTTCAAAATAAAAAAAGGGGGGGGGGGCTGGGGAGATAGGTCAGTTGGTAGAGTGCTTGCCTTGTAAGCCCAAGGCCCTGGGTTCGATCCCCAGCACCCAAAAAAATTAAAAAAAAAATAAAAATAAAAATAAAAAGTGCTGGTGATGTGGCACAGTGGTTAAGCATCCCTGGGTTCAATCCCTGGTACCAAAAAACAAACAAACAAGCAAACAACAGAAAAAATAACAATAGACACTATTCAAAATAAAACACACAAAAGTAGTAGTGCCTTATGGGCTAATGTCCAAACTAAGACATATCACAATCAAATTGTTGAAAATCTGAAGAGTACTTAGAGAAAAATTCCCTCCCTAGTGAAAATATCTTTAAACTGGGAAGGTGAAGGACACAGTAGCATCCTACAACTGCTGGTGCCATGCACTAAGCAGGGCTCGACTTCTTTAATATTCATGCCAAAAATTTTGTTGTTGTTTTGTTTTGTTTTTAGTACTGGAGATTGGAATCCAGGGACGCTTTACCACTGAGCTACATTCCAGCCTTTTTATTTCTTATTTTGAGACAGGGTCTCACTAAGTTGCTCAGGGCCTCACTAAATTGCGGAGGCTGGCCTGGAACTTGCCTGGAACTCCTGCTTCTGCCTCCTGAGTTGCTGGGATTAGAGGCCTGAGTCACCATTCCCAGCTCATGCCAAAATTTATACCTTCTATTTAGTCATGAAGAACATGAAACTAAAATTGAGAAAAACTTTATGAAATAATTCTTTTCTTTTCCTGACCAGTATAATAAAGTATTTGACTCCATTTTTGATATTTTACTACTGACAGTTTTCAAGATTCCCCCCATCATTTTCTTTTTTGCCCAAGAAGAAAGTCAGGGTGCTCCCCACCCTTGGCACTAGCAGGGAAATTCAAACCATGAAAACCCTGACCCATGCATCAGGATCCTCACCCTGGTCCCTCCCACCCCCTAACAATAAAACCCAGGGTCATTCGTGCTCTCAAGCAATTTTGAGGCCTGTGTGAGAACCTGCCTTCCTACCAGAAAGCCTCATGATGTGATTAATAAACCTTTCCAAAAGGGGTGTGTGTGTGTGTGTGTGTGTGTGTGTGGTGTGTGTGTGTGTGTGTGTGTGTGTGTGTGTGGTCATCAATCCTGAGATCTAAATCAGATTTTGGGTAGAGGTTTGATCTTGTCTTCTGAGTGACAACCACCAGACAACCAACATAGTGAACCAAGTGACTTAGATGGTGATCCCCACCCCAGGAGTCTATCCCACTAACTGATTCTGCTGCCTGTTGGCAGGCTTATAATTTGAGCTGTGTAGTATTGTTTTACATTTGTTGAGTCCTACTAAACCTGTTATAGATTTACCCAACCTAAACTAGAAGTTCCCATAATTGGCATTTTGAAATAAGAGTATGGGGTTGAGGCTGTCCTTAAAGTTACCCTAAACTGTGTACCTATTGTGCATCTCAGATGAAATCATGTCTTCATTCTAGCAGGTACCATGCTGAGACTCGAAGGAATGGCTCTTACTACTTTGTGATCATTGGTTGTATGTCTCAACCAGGCACAGGCTAATGCCTAAATTCCTATAAAGTGTTTGAGGGAAAGACAGATATCCTGTGCAATATACAGGCCCGTCAGGTTCTTGCTGCTGTGAGGAAGAACAGTCACCAGGATTAAACTGAAATATGTCTAAGCACTCCATGGTAAGAACCCTTATAAAAAGTAGCCCAGAATGTTTTACCTCATCCCTCTTAGAAGATGCCATTACCCAACCAGATAACTATAAACCAGACCCAGAAAGAATGTGGGTTTGATTAAATGCTACAGCTTATCAACATACCAAGGGATTCATTCAAACCCAGCTTAAGCTCAGGGTCCCTAAATCAAACGAAACAGCAATTGCCATGAGGGACGCCCCTATTCCTAAGAGTACTGATTTGGGCAGGGAAGAGAGAAAGAGAGAACCCTTTCCCCTGAAGCATATCCAGTTACACACACACACACACACACACACACACACACACACAGCCTTGATTCAGGGGGAGAGAGAAAAACTGAAACAGAGGTTCATGATTTAACTCAATTGGCAGTCTAAAATTTACTTTAAAAACTATAAGATAAAAATATTTAAGGGGCTGAGGATGTAGTTCAGTGGTAGAGTGCTTGCCTAGTATGCATGAGGCCCTGGGTTGAATCCTCAGCACCACCAAAGGAAAAAAAAAAACCCAAAAGCCTGAGTATTTTCCCCACTCCCATAAGGCATAGAGGTTTATTTAGGAAAGTAGATGCATATTCAAGGGAGAATGGTGACAATATCAAGAGCAAGAGATGCCTTTGGAGTAAAGAAGAAATACACATTCAAGGGAGAATGAGGGCTATCATTCTCCAGAGGGAGAGATAGCCCTGACTGGTTTTTGACCTTCTAACAACGTAAACTCTAAATTGACTTTAACTTTTGTTTAAATGCATCAATTAGCAAACCTTCATAGTCTTAATTGATACAGGGGTTCAAATCACGGTTATACTAAATTTAAGCTAAGTATTCCCCACACTTTTAGACACGTTGCCAAACATAAAACAGAGGGCAAATAGGTGTACAAAACTCTTCTGGTCATAATGTTCATTGCCCTAAAATATCCCATAATGGGCATATGCTCTGACCTAGTGAGCAGGAAATGAAAACAAAATTAAATTTTAAACTGGCTTCGCAAAATGGGAACCTACAGATTTGCTACAACCTATTAAAATTGCCTACACAGACCATTATAGATTAAAATAGGGTTTCAACAACTGAAAATCCATTGTATAGGGCTGGGGGTATAACTCAGTAGTAAAGCACTTGCCTAGCATGTGCAAGACCCTGGTTTGATCCCCAGGACTGCAAAGAAAAAAAAAAAAAAAAAAAAAAAAAAGCATTTTTAGGCCAGGCGCTGGTGGTACATGCCTGTAATCCCAGCAACTCAGGAGGCTGAGGCAGGAGAATCACAAGTTCAATTTAACAAGATCCTATCTCAGAAATAAAAAATAACTTTTAAAAAGTGGGGGTGGTAGACTGGGGATGTGGTTCAGTGGCTAAGTGCCCATGGGTTCAATCCCTGGTGGTACTAAAGTGCAAAAAAAAAAAAAAAAAAAAAAAGCATTTTGAAAACCCATTATTATATATAAGATTTATTTAAAGAAATAAATCTTTCCTCCACTCTGATTTGTCCTAGTCTTAAACATAGAATTAATGAATGATACCTGATGGTGGATTACCACAATCATAATGCTGTGGTTCCATGCATTAAGGTTTTTGTGCTATTATTTTTAATCATTTTCTTTTTTGTCTCCCATTCCTAGCAACCTAGAACCCTGGGACTCTCCAGTGATAAGTGTCTTTTGCATGCTAATGAAATGACTGGTGGCTGGGGCCCCTAATTGGTTTCAGAAAGACAAAGACAATAGAGCATTGGAACTCTTGGCCTCATTCCCTTTCTCCGGGTGAGGAAAGGGGCTGTGACCAGTGACTTGTGATTGTGATTGGTTTCCAATGGCCGATGATTTAATCAGATACACCTATGTAACAAAATCTCTGTAAAAACCCCTAACCTACGGGGTTCAGAGTGCCACTAAGTTGATAGCTACTTAGGTCTGATACCTTGCCCTAAGCATCTCTTTCATTTGACTGTTTCTGAATTGTATCCTTTATAACTGGTAAACAAAATAAAGCATTTTCCTGAGTTCTGCCAGCTGTTCTAATACATTGTTGAACTTGAGTTGATCATGGGAACTCCTAATGAGAAGTACAGGACATGTGATTGGTGTTTGAAGTAGAGGAAATCTTGCAGGATTTGATAGCTATCCAGGGTAGATAGTATTAAAATTAAATTGAATTGTTGGACATCAGATTGTGCCCAGAGAGTTGGAGAGTTGATGGGTATGAGAAAAACTCCCACACTTTTGCCATCAGAGGTACTGCCAGCAAACCAGGCATGGTGGCACATGCCTGTAATCCTAGTAATTTAAGAGGCTGTGGCAAGAGGATCACAAACTTGAGGCCAGCCCTTGGCGACTTAGTGAGACCCTGTCTCAAAATAAAAAAGAAATTAAAAAAGGGTTGGGGATGTAGATCAATGGTAGAGCACTCAAGTGTGAAACCCTGGGTTCAACTCCAGAACCACCCCAAATAAAAGTGTTATGAGTGAAAAAAAAAAAAAAAAAAAAAGACGAACCTCCTTATCCTGTATTACTAAAATTACTGCCTAATCAGCAACTGGCAAATACTTTGCAATCATATTTGGTTCATATATCCTGACAAGTGCCTATTTCAGCCAGTTTGCCCTCATCTATTTTTTTTTTTTTTTTTTCTGGTAGCTGGAATTGAACCCAGGGGCACTTAACTACTAGGTCATATTTCCAGCCCTTAAAAAATTTTTTTTTCTAAATTTTGAGATAGGGTCTCACGAAGCTACATAGGGCCTCTCTAAGTTGCTGAGGCTGGCTTTGAACATGTGATCCTCCTGCCCCAGTCTCCCAAGCAGCTAGGATAACAGGTGTGCCCTCACCTTTGAAGCAATACAATATATCTTTGCCCAGTTACCCACAGGACACCTGGAGAGACTTGCCACTGCATACACTCTTCACCAGCAAGATCTTAATTGCATCCAACTTTCTTCAGGAACACAGGTATGACATTAGATTGATGACGTTCATTAGATGTGACATACATTAGGTCGATGACATTCTTCTCATTTGATACTCTAAGACATAAACACTAAAAAAGAAGTCCATTAAAAAGGATGAATCATTGCTCCACACAAAACAGAAGATATAAATACAAATCGCCTCATAAAATTTCTGGACATTATTTGATAAGTTGATGATTGTACATCCCTGATGCTGCCAAGAAACAGCTATTGACCCTCAACATATCCAATGTTAAAATAAGTCCAGGGCTGGGCATGGTGGCACATGTCTGTAATCCTAGCGATTCAGGAGAGTCCTAAGTTTAAGGCCTGCTTGGGCAACTTAGCAAGACCCTGTCTCAAAATTAAAAACAAGAAGGGCTGGGGACATAGCTCAGTGGCAAATCATCCTTGGGTTTAATCCCCAATACCAAAAAAAAAAAATTGCAATAGAAAAGATCCTGTTATTAGTGCCCCCACAAGACTCCTTCACCATAGAGGCTTTAACAACCCCTCTCATGTCTCCTGTAGTCTCCAAATCACACATGATGGCCATACGCTACCTACAGACTTCTGATGAAAGAAATTGCCCTCCTCTGCTCCATGCTATGTATTATTAGACTGAGAACTACTAGCTTCACACGGGACTCTTCCACCAAAGGAGGCTATCACAGTCCTTGGGACCATAGTACTCAGCTGTCCATTATGTCTTGGGTCAAAGGGGCAGTATCACACAAGCTTGGCCTGGCTATTGAGGCCTTCTTGCTAATACGAAAGTGGTATCTACAGTATAGATATGCTACAGTATAGTCCTGTAGCTTATCCCACCTGCAGGACAGGTGCACTCCCCTGTCCTCATTTCCTGACCAGATGCCACAATGCTCTCCCTGACCTCTTGGCTACTAAGGAATCCTCTTGGGATTAACTGGGTGAACAGTAAAGGGAGTTCAAATACTTTAAGGAAGGCAGTGCCTCTGTGCATGCACGTGTGTGTGTGTGTGCATGCACGTGTGTGATGCTAGGGATAGAACCCAGTGCCTTACTCATGCCAGGTAAGCAGTCTACCACTGAGCCACACCTCTGGCCACAGTGCATGTTTTCTATATGCACTTTCCATCACTTAACAGACTTCTTTGATGAAAGACAGGACCCAAATGTCCATACGAATTAAAAAAAAATTATCATTGCTATTTTGTTGTTTGTTGTTGTTGTGTGTGTGTGTGTGTGTGTGTGTGTGTGTGTTTGTGGTGCTTGGATTGAACCTGGAGACTTGCATATGCAAGTGCTTTACCACTGAGCCACATCCCCAGCCCCCATACATTTTTTTTTAAGTTTTTGTTTTTAATACTGGGCATTGATCCTAGTGGTTCTCTACTGATGAGGTACATCTCCAGTCCTTCTTATTTTATTTTTTGAGACAGGTTCTTACTAAATTTCCAAAGCTGGCCTCAAACTTGTGATTCTCCTGTATCAGTCTCCTCAGTAGCTGGGATTACAGGCATGTGCTATTGTGCCCAACTTTTAAGGCAGTTATATTAGCAGTAAAAGATGGTCTGGACAACAAATGACCCCACTTCACATTTTTCAGATGGTTAAGCCATCACATCATCTGGCCATCTGGTCAAACCAACGGCAATGATACCTTTTCCAAGGTTACCCTCTTTGAGGTAAAGAAATCTGGGAATGCCTTGTTTCAAGATACCCAAAAATATAAATCAGGGTCAGACATGTGCCTGCACATACTGAAGTCACAACACAAGGTCTCACCAAGACACACCTCACCCTCTTCAGAGTTTCAGAGATTACCAAGGCATTCACTTCGCTTCTCAAAATGCATCACACAGGGATCTTGAACAAGATATCCAACAGAACACTCAGCTCCCTTACTGGCCCTGGGCTGCAGGCCTCATGGAATATCATATCTGTGTACTTCCACAAGGCTCATTTAATCCAAGGAAACATGACACATTTCCATTACAAATCAACTCTCAGGATTAACTGCAATAGAGTCCTATTCCATGTTTGGTGTTTGTCTGCTGACAGATTGGAAGCCCCACAACCCCCCTTTCCCTTTAGCCCTACATTTGGTAGATACAAAAGCCTGGGTGCTTCTTCCGTTGGCTCTGGCAGGAAGTCCAAATCATAAAAACACCAGCCTGTGCATGGGAACCTCATTTAAGCCTCATCCCTTAACCCTAATAAAATCCAGGGCCATTTGCCCCTTCCTTGCTCTCAACAGGCATTTGAATGTCTGCTCTGCTCTGTCCAGAAAGTCTCATCATGTAAGTGATTAACTTTTTCATGTCTTCATGTATACATCATCAGTCTCCACATTCAAACCAAATTTGGGGTAAGGGAGCTGATCCTTGCTCTGCAGGACAAACACAAACAACCAGTACAAACTTCAAGAAAGGAAGACTGTGGACCTTTCCCAGAGTGAAGGAGACCAGGGAGAAAAGATGATTCAATGCCATAAGTAATGCAGGATTGGATACTGGACCAGAAAAAGGATGATGGACAAAAATTAATAAAGTCTGTAGATGAGTTAATGGTGTCAATGTTAATCTCTGAGCTTTAAAAATTTTTTTATTTGTTCTAATTAGTTATACATGACAGTAGAATGCATTCATGCATTTTGATATGCATAAATGGAGTATAATTTCTCATTTTTCTGATTGTACATGTTGTAGGATCACATTGATCATGCAGTCATATATGTACATGAGGTAATAATGTCTGTTTCACTCTACTATCCTTCCTACCCGTCTCTTCACTTCCCTCTACCTAAAGTAACTCTTTCCCCTCCCTTTACTGTGAATTAGCATCTGCATATCAGAGAAAACATTCAGCCTTTGGTTTTGGCTTATTTTGCTTAGTATGATATTCTCCAACTCCATCCATTTACCAGCAAATGCCATAATTTCATTCTTCTTTAAAGCTGAGTAACATTCCATTATATATATGTGTGTATATGTATATATATATATCACATTTTCTCTCTCTCTCTCTCTCTCTCTCTCACACACACACACACACCACACACATCACATCACATTTTCTTTATCCATTCATCTGTTGAAGGACACCTAGGTTCGTTCCATAGCTTGGCTATTGTGAGTTGAACTGCTATAAACATGGATGTGGCTGCATCACTGTAGTATGCTGATTTTAAGTCTTTTGGGTATAAACTGAGGAATGGGATAGCTGGGTCAAATGGTGGGTCCATTCCAAATTTTCTGAGGAATCTCCATACTGCTTTCCATAATGTTTGCACCAATTTGCATTCCCACCAGCAATGTATGAGTGTACCTTTTTCCCCACATCCTTGCCAACATTTATTATTGCTTGTATTCTTGATAACTGCCATTTTGATTGGAGTGATAAAATTTGTAGCTATGTAGGATGCTACCATATGGGCAAACTGGGAAAATTCCAAGAGCAATTTTTCAACTCTTTGTATTTGTAAACTACAAAGTTAAAAAATTAACTTTAAATTAAAGGGGAAATGTCTTTTTCAGACAAATAAAAGCTGAAAGAAACCGTTATCAGACCGACACAATACAAAATGTTTAAAAAAGAGTACATCAGAAGTCAGGTGTGGTTGTACATGCCTGTAGTTCCAGCTACAGAGCAGGTTGGGGGAGGATCACTGGAGCCCAGGAGTTCAAGCCCAGCTTGGGAAACACACTGAAACCCCACTTCAAAACAGGAAGGGAAGAAGGAGGGAAGGAAGGAAGGGAGAAAGGGAGAAAGGAAGAAAGAGAGAACATCAAGAAGAAGGAAAATGACAAAGATGAACATTGGGGTCTATAGAAGGCACAAGGGACATCAGACAAGGTAAAAATGAGTAGAAAAACTGGGTATCATGGCAAGTGCCTGTAGTTCCAGCTACTTAGGAGGCTGAGGCAGAAGGATCTCAAGTTGGAGACCAGCCTGGACAACTTAGCAACATGTTGTCTCAAAATAAAATAAAAAGAGCTAGGGATGTAGCTCAGAGGTAGAATACTCCTGTGTTCAATCACCAGTAATAAAATAAGTGAATAAATAGATAATATTTTTCATTTTAAATAAACTTAAAAGATAACTTTACTCTTTAAGCAAAATATAATAATGTATTAAAGAGTTCACAGCTACAAATAAATTATACTCTAGCAATATCCACATGGGAAGGGACAATGAAAGTACACTATTGTATCACTCACTGTACATAAGATGATAGAATATTCTTTGAATATAGACCATGATGAATTAAAGATGCAAACTTTAGATCTTAGATGTGATTGTTTATTTTATGTGTAAACTTGAGTGAGCCATGGGGTGCTCAGCTATTTGGTTAAACATTATTACGAGTGTGTCTACAGGATATTTCTGGATAAGATTAGCGCTTTAAACTGATAGACTGAGTAAAACAAATTGCCCTCCCAGTGTGAGTAGGTCATATCCAATTATTTGAAGACCTGATTAGAACCCAAAGGCTCTTCTACTGGTAGAGTAGGATTCTCTCTCTGTGACTGTCTTTGAGCTGGGACACCAATCTTCTGCATTTCAGGCTCAGACACAGACTGGAACCATAAATTTCCCTGAAGTTAATTTGTTAACTGCTTATCTTGGGACATCTCAGTCTCCATAAGCATGTGAGCCAATTTCTTACAATAAAACTCTTCTTTATCTCTGTATCTCCTATTGGTTCTGTTTTTTAAAGAACTCTGGTTGGTATTCTAGCAAGGACGTAGACTCTTCACTTTTGCCTGTGAATGTGCAATGGCTAACCACAAGCAAGATTAAAGTCTGGGGATCTTTGCTTCCATTTTGCATACATCTTCTTTGCTCCCAGTGGCCTTGGATCCTAGGAACAATGTCTGATTTGATAAACATCTTGTGGTGAGTCGAAGCTTTCCCCAGGCAAACAGAACTTTGTTATTAGGACCTGAGATGATGATGGACAGACCACACCAGATCAAGATCACCTGCACTGGTAGCTATGAAAAATCTACTGCTGTGCAAACCCCTAATCCCTGCCCTCATTCCCCTTTCTATAAAACCTCCAAGCCATTGTCAACCCCTCAAAGACAGAGCTAAAGACACGGATCCCCTTGTCTTCCCAGCTACACTGATTAAATTTCCTTTCATGCTTTTCACCATTACTTTTTCTGTGGGTCCAAATGGATGGACCTGATTCATTGGATCCACAGAGTGGGCCTTTGGCCTAGAACTCCACTAAAAATAAGAGTAACAGGAACTACTAAATATTAAAACAGAAAAATTACAATTGATAAATCAACAGTTGAAATAAAGGAAACTTTAAAAAATATTCAATCCAAAAGGAGAAACAAAACAGAAGAAAAGTGGAACAAATAGGACTGGGCATGGTGGCATCCCAGTGATTTTGGAGGCTGAGGCAAAAGGTTCAAATGTTTGAGGCCAGCCTGGGTAACTTAGTGAGTCTGTGTCTCAAAATAAGAAATAAAAAAGGCTGGAGATATAGTTCAGTGGTAGAGATCCCCTGGGTTCAATTTTCAGTATTGCAATCAATCAATGCATCAATCAATAATCAATGCCCAGTGCAGTGGTGCATGCCTGTAATCCTAGCAGCTCAAGAGGCCGAGGCAGGAGGACTGAAAGTTCAAAGTCAGCCTCAGCAATATAAGAAGACCCTGAGCAACTTAGTGAGAACCTGTCTCAAAATAAAAAAGGTTGGGGGTGTGGCTCAGTAGTTAAATACCCTAGGTTCAATCCCTGGCACCCCAAAAGAAATAAAACAACATATAGGAAGAAGGTAAGATGGTAGGTTAACACTTAACCAAATGAACAGTCACATGTAGTGTAAATAATTTAAACCTCAATTAAAGAGCTGAGATGATCAGACTGAATTAAAAGACTCAACCATATTCTGCGTACGAGAAGCCAATTCCCCTACCCCTTTCTAGGCACTGCCTGTGGGAGCAGTAGTCATTGTTAGAGGAAGCAGACAGATATGAGTAAGTGGCTGGGGGAAGAACAGGACTCACTTCACCTTCATTAAGGAAAGACTCTCCTCCCTGCTAGAGAACACAGCCCATAAACTACCTCCTTCACTGCTGCAGACCAGACCTTAAAACTGAGTGTAACCAATTTAGGGGAATTTGCCTGGGTTCATTTATGTTGTAGTTTTAATCCCTGCTCCCTCTACCTCCCAGCTAAAAATCTTCCTTTAGAGATGATAAGAACCAAGGAACATATCACCTGCCAACAGTCATGCCAGTTCCGCATCATGCTGTCATCAGAGCTCTCAAAGTCCAAGATTGACGGATGAGGAAATTCATCCAGCACCAAGCAGATCAATCGTCCGAATTAAAAGTGACTGGTGGAAACTCAGAAGTACCAATGAGAGGGTGTGCACTGGTTATGGGAGCAACAAGAAAGCAAAGCACACAAAGCCCAGCGGCTTCTGGAAGTTTCTACTCTACAACATCAAGAAGTTGGAAGTGCAACAAATCTTACTGTGTTGAGATAGCTCACAGTGTTTCCTTCAAGAACCTCAGAGCTGCTGGGGCAGTGGCACAGGCCTGTAATTCCAGTGGCTTTGGAGGCTGAGGTGGGAGGATCACAAGTTCAAGGCTAGCCTCAGCAACTTAGTGAGGACCTAAGTAACTTAGTGAGGTCCTGCTCCAAAATAAAATAAAAAGGACTGGGAATGTGACTCAATGGTAAAGATTCCTTGGGTTAAATTCCTGTATATTAAAAAAAAAACAAAAAACAAAAAACAAAAACAGCAACAACAAAAAAACAAACAAAACAAAAAACTATTAAAACCTCAATGGCATTGTGGAAAGAGCAGCTCAGCTGATCATCAGTCACCAACCCCAACATCAGACTATGAAGTGAATAAAATGAATAGATGGCTCGGTTTCATTTTTAATTTGTGCTTTAAAAAACATAAAACCACCAAAATATGAGACCCTGAGTTTGATCCCTAAAAATATAAACAAAAACAAAAAAATGCTTTCGGTATAAAGACATAACTAGGTCAACAATGAAAAGATGGGAAAGTTCCATTCTCATTCAAACAAAAGTCAAAACAAAGTTTGAGTGACTATGTTAATACACACACACACACACACGTGCATACACAAAACATGGTAGACTCCAAAACATGAAATAGAGCTAGAGCTAAGGACAAAGAGGAGCATTAAATAATGAAAAAAAAAGAGATAATTTCACTAAGAAGGTAATATCAATCTTAAATGTGATAAATACTCAACAACAGAGCTTAAAAAATACATGAAGCACAAAGGGGGATAGAACTGAAAGTAGAAATAGACAAATCCATAATTATCAATCCATACTATTAAAAAAAAACCTTCCCACAAAGAAAACTTTGGGCCTAGATGACCTCAATAGTGAATTCTACCAAACATTGAAAAGAATATCAATTTTACACTAAAAATATATTTATATATTATATATATTTAAAATATGAAATATAAAAATATATTTATATATTAAAATATATATTATATTTCTTCAGAAAATATAACAGGAGGTAACATTTCTCAACTTGTTTGATAAGAACTGCACTACCCTAATATTAAAATGAGAAAAACAAAATGAACAAACAAAAAAACTGCATAGCAATAACCTGAATGAACATAGATACAAAAGTCCTTAACAACATTTTAGAAAATCAGACACAGCAATAAATTAAAAGGCTAATACATCAAGATTAAGTAGGGTTCATCTTGGGAATTCAAGGTTGATTTAACACTTGAAAAAATCAATGCTATTTAGTACTCCAGTATGTGTGTGTGTGTGTGTGTGTGTGTGTGTGTGTGTGTGTATATATATATATATATATATATATATATATATATATATATATATACGAGGGTCATGGGTGTGCTAATTGGTGTAGCACTTGTCTAATATGTGCAAAGCCCTGGATTCAATTTCCAGGAAAAAAATTAACATGATTAAGTTATATAAATACCATTTGACAAGAGTCACCATTTATTCTTTCATGACAAAAACTCTCAGCCAGCTAGGAATAGGCAGCAGGAACTTCTTCAATTTGATAAAAAGCAACTAAGAAAAGCTTACATCTAGCATTATACCTAGTAATGAAGTATTGAATATTTTCCCTATAAGATCAAGATAACACAAAGTTATCTGCTCTCACCAATTCTTTTAACATTGTACTAGAGGTCTTATCCAGTAAAATGAGCAAAATGGAAAAAAAGATAGCACAATAACTAAAACTGTCTTTCTTTATTCACAGATGAAATGATCACCTATGTTGAAAACCCCTGTTTTGTTTTTGGAACTGGGGATTGAACCCAGGGACACTTAACCACTGAACCACATTCCTAGCCCATTTTTGAGTTTTTATTTTGAGACAGGGTCTTACTCAGTTGCTGAGGCTCTTGCCAAGCTGCTGAGGCTGTCCTCTAACTTGCAATCCTCCTACCTCAGTCTCCTAAGTTGCTGTTATTACAGGCATATACGACCATGCCAAGTTCTGTGTTGAAAATCTAAGGAAAAAAAAGCAAGGAGAGCTAGTAAGAGATACTAACAATTTCACAGGCTACAAGTCAAATATATGCCAACTATCTGATTCACTCCTAGGTATTTTTCCAAGACAAATGAAAACATATGTCCATACAAAGACTTATAGTAAATCTTTATGGTAGTTTTATTAACAATAAGCCAAAACCAGAAACTATCTCAGTGTCTACTAATTGGTAAATCAATAGACAAATTGTGGTGTATCCTGAAAATATAATGCACTCATTCAGTACAGTGGCACACACCTGTAATCTCAGTGACTCTGGAGGCTGAGGCAGGAGGATCGCAAGTTCTTACCAGTCTCAGCAATTCAGTAAGACCCTGTCTCAAAAAAAAAAAAAGGGACTGGGGATGTAGCTCAGTGGTAAAACACCCCTGGGTTCAGATCTCAATACCAATAAATAAATCAAAATAAAAAGATTATTGCCATATAAGTCAAAATACCACTTCTGGGTATAGATCCAACAGAATTGAAAGGAGGATTTTGAAGAGCTATTTGGTTACTCATTCATTACAGCATTATTCACAAAAACCAAGTGGTGGAGGCAACCCAAATGTCCACCTGTGGATGAACAGAAAAACAAAATGAGGTATATAAATGCAATGGAATATTATTTAGCCTTAAAAATAGGAAAACACTGCCACATGCTACAACATAAATAAACCTTAAAAAATTATGTAAAGTGAAATAAAGCAGTCACAAAAAAATGATAAATATTGTACATACAATAGCTAAAGTATTCAAACTTATAGAAACAGAAAGAAGAATGGTGGTTTCCAGGTGGTAGAAAAATGGGGCAGTGGAAACTTGTTGCTTAATGAATATAGAACCTCTGTTTTGCAGGAAAAGTTCAAGAGATCTTAGGCACAACAGTGTGAATGTTCCTAACACTATGGAACTGTATAATTAAAAAGAGTTAAGATGATTAGTTTTGTTATATGTTTTTATAAATTCTTAAATGCACAAAAAGCTCTCCAAAACAAAGTCACACTGTAAGATCACTATAAATCCATGAGAGTATACAAAATGATTGAGATAATTCCAGGTGTTAGACAAGATATGCAGCAATTACTGCTGTCAAATACTACTGGTGGGAGTGTTGAGTTGGTCAACTACTTTGGAAAACTGTCAGTATCTAGCAAAGATAAACATATCCCTACCCTGTTACCCGGTGTTTCTACTCCAGGGTTTCTAAATGCAGGTGTCTATCAAAAGACACAGGCAGGAATGTTTATAGCAGACTTTCACAATAGCCCTATACTGAAAATAACCCCCCAAATTCACCAAGAGCTGAATGGGCAAATACACTGTAGTATATTCATATTATGGAAAATGACAGCAAAAAAAAAAAAATAATAGAATTAACTACTTCTCAATACAGCAACATGTACTGCCCTCCCAAAACAATACTGAGCAGATAAAGCCAAATGCAAAATAATAGAAAGCATTGACTTTGTTTGTAGGAAGTTCAAGGGTAGACAAAACTAACACAGGGTGAGAAGACAGAATCATTGATACTTCTGGGGGGTAAGTATTGACTACAAGGTTACTGATGCGAAGGGGTACAAGTCTTTCAGTAGACTGCAGATATCTTATTCTAGGTGGTGGTTACCTAGTTGTGTAGATATGCAAAAATACATTGAGCCACATACTTAATTTTAGTGTCCTTTGTTTCCTGTGCACTATAAATCCATTAAAAGTTCAGAAAAGAAAAATTTAAAAACAGATCCATTGGAAGCAAAGTTTAAGTTATCATATTTCTCTTTTTATGTCTCTATGCACATAGAATAAAACTGCCATTTATATGCGTGTGTGTGTGTGTGTTTTCCTTCAGCAGTTTAAGGTCACCAACACCTGCAAGCGGGAGGAGGCTACAAAAGCAGAACATAGAACACTTGGCCTGCTCCCATTTTATGGAGGCAAAACCTGACACCAAAAGAGGACAAGGGAATGAGGTTGAAGCCCCACAATAAGTTAGGGATAAAACTAGATCTAGAACACAGATCTCACTAGGTTCAGGCCTGTAATCCCAGCGACTCAGGTGGCTGAGGCAGGAAGTTTGAAAGTTTGAGACCAGCCTCAGCAACTTAGCAAGACCCTTGGTAATTTAGACCGTTTCAAACAAAACAAAACAAAACAAAACAAAACAAAACAAAACAAAACAAAACACAGATCTTAGACACACCCCTACTGCTTCCTGGACAGCAGTTTTCAGGAAGGGGCTGGGCTATGAGTGGGTCCTCAGTCCTCTGCTGGATGAAGTGGAAAGTCTGGGGTGTCAGGCCAGGCGAGTGGGGCAACTGCTTGGGAACCAGGCAGGGATAGTCAGGAAAATCAGGACTCTGCCTGTCGTAGTTCACTGGTTGTAGGTAAGTTGGATCTCAGAAAGAAGTAAGGAGAGCCTGCAGTTTCAGGATGACACCCTAAGAACCCACAGGGTCAAATCGCAATGGAGTTCCAAGGGCTGGTATGGAAAGTGAAACTTCCAAGCTCTTACTGTGACCTTGGACAAGGTCGTTCCTTCTGGCCTCTTGTTCATTCAGTAGTGAAGAATTCCTCTTAGGGCCCCGTGAAGGAAGGAGGCAGGTAGAGGAGCAGTCTTCAGTCTGGTGCCGCCCTCCAGACAGGATCTGCTCGGTCTTGGTGAAGGGCGGGAAGCCAGCGGCAGAGCTGAAGATGGGCTGCAACAGGGTGGAGGAGGGCCCTACTCTGTTTCTCCGGATCAGTGTCCTAAACCTGGATTCGTCGCCTCCCGCTCTGAGGGTCTGGGCGCCCCCTCCCCTTCTCAGGCTCCTCTGGCCTCGCCCCTCCCTCTCTCACATTCCCAACTCCCAAGGACAACTTGTCACTCGCTTCAGACGCCAGGGGCTTCTCTCTGTCCCCTGCCTCTGCTTTCTCCCCTTCTTTTGTCTATTTCTGCATTTGACGGTTTCTCTGGGAGCGCTCCTTGGATCTCTTGTCTGTTATATCCATTCATTCACATTCTCTCTCTCTCCTTGCCTCTCTCTCCCCCCTTACTCCCCACACACCCGCGCGCGCACACACAAACACCCTCACCCTCTCCAACCTCCTCCCTCCCAGCCATCGCGGCGCCTTTCCGCCACTGCTCTGGCCTTTCACTAGCGCGCAAGGCCCATCCCATAACCGCCATGCGGGCGATCCGACGGCGCCCCAAGGTGGGGGCAGGTGAGATCGGCTGGAGCCCCACCCGGGCAGACGCGGAAGAAGGAGGCGCCGGTGCCAATCCACCTCGCCGGCCCAGTCCTCTCCCCGCAACTCGCCGGCGCCAGGGGGACGCAGGACGCTTGAGTCCCTTCGCGCCCCCTGCGCCGTCGGCGCCGCCGCCGCGCCACAGAAACTGCCTCCGAGGCCTCAAAGGGGCGGGGGTCGGGGTGGTGACCCAGGGCCACTAGCCCTTGCCCTGAGCGCCCTCACCTTCGTACCCAGACGCCCGGGTTTCCCACAGCCTATGAAGACGCGGGAGGACAGCGCGGTTGTGAGAGGTAGGTGAGCCGCTCCCCGCCCTTGCTTTCGCCGCTGGGGGCCGCAACCACGCAGAACAGAGCTGCGGCGTGAAGAAAAAAAATCCTTCAGGCTGGGCGGCCCCCTGACCCGGCTTTGAGGACTGACCGTGGAGAGCGTGGGCTACTCCGGGCCACAGCCTAACCTTGAGCTCCAGACCGACCAGATTCTTGGGTGGGGCCTCAGCGCCCACCGAAACGCCTTGGCCTCCCCACTCGCTCACGCCTTCCCCTCTCACTCCAAGCGAAGGTGTGCGCATGGGGGCGAGAGGGGCGCCCCTCCTCGCTCTACCCGCTACTGCGGCTCCCCAGGGCCCGGTGCCGAGCGCCCCGCCCAGTCTCAGGCCTTCTGCGCCGGTTCTTGCCGCTCACAACCGCGGACTCCAAACGCCTATAGTGGGAGAGACAGAGTCCAGTGTCCCAAGCGGCCCGGGGGGTGGAGATCGCTTGGAGAGGATAAAAGGCCATTCTTTCTCCAACAAAATTAGAAATTTCTGGCTGGAACTCTGGGTCCGGACATGAGCCCCCAGGTCCCCAGGTGTAAAATCAACTCTCTCAAGCTGCCTTCTGGAAGGGATGGGGGAAAGAATACTCAGGGAAGCCTTTGCTTCACCTTTGGGGGCGGCAAAGGAACTTAGGTTTCCTTCCTCTTCTGAAATGTGATGGGGCTCCGGTGGCCTCCTGCCCGGGAAAGCGTGCAATATGATTCTCAAGGGGTGCCAGGCGCCGCCATCTTACTTGAAACTCACACTCACAAAAACACCGTGTGTGCATTTTTGTAGAGGGTTCTGTTGTTTGTGGGAGTGGGCAGAAGGTAGGAAAAGGGTCTCAATCTTTCCCAACCAGCTATTGGGTCAATACAAAAATTATTCCTTTTCGGAAAGAGATGTGCATCTTGTGGGTATTGTGTGGTCTCAGAGGAATTAGCTGCAGGAGTCAGTGAGGAATCTTATATGACAGCAACTGCCCCTCTCAGAGTAAACATCGTGTAAAGATTGAGGAGTCACAAACATGCAAAAGAGACACGAAATTGTGTGCTCCCAATTGTGTTGTGCTCTGTAATAAAGGTAATAGGTGGGAAACTTTTGCACCCCCCCTCCCAAAGTAAGACAATAGAGTATATTTCACGTATTCCATACATGCTAAATTTGGCAATACTGCGTAGGGCTGTGCTTCCCAGAATAAATTTAAGTACCAAGACTGACTCATAATGGAGAAGATGGATTCCCTGAGTGAAAGTTCCTGTTTCTCAGTGAAGTTCCCTAACTCTTTGAGGAAAAGATGTTGAAGCTTTTCCAGCTATGATGTTCCCTCCAAATCCTCATTTGGGCGGCTGCCCCTCCCTTTCCCTAGAGTCTGAGCGGGACCACTTGGCTCCAAGTCCAGATACACCGTCTCCCGCTTCCAGCCTAATGAGGATGAAACAACCTCCACTCCCAACCAGATAGCCCTTGAGAGCTGCCTGCCCTACCCCAACACACAACACACACACACACACACACACACACACACAAAGTACACACTGTCCCAAGAAAAAAATGCAAGGGAAAGCTCTACAAGCCCCAGGTAGGGTATTACAGGGAAGACCTCTGAGGCTTTTTGGAGCTTCGGAGCTTCGCTCTAACACAGTGGAAGACCCAGGACATCCCTCCCTCCTCCACTACAAATGATTGTCAGTTCTACTTTTGCATCACCTCAAAAGACCATGAACCCACATAAGAAGCATCCTTAAAGAGTGTCCTTTAGGCTGGGAACTTAGTCTCCCATTCAGCCCCTCCTCTAACTTCTGTTCTTCCTGGTTGTATTAAAACAAACATCAGCCTTTAAATGCTGTTGTGTTAGAAAGAGAGTTTCATTATTTTAATAGATTAGAATTCTGTCCCTCATTTTCACCTTCCTCATCTCTCTCTCTTACTCCCAGGTTTTGTCTTCTTTTTCTCTCCAAACACTGGAAGTCAGAAAATGCATGACTTCTGGGCTTGAAGGGAAGGGATGGCAAGGGAAAGGAGGAGAAATTTGGTTCATTCAGGCAGTACCCAAACTATGACTGGAACCAAGTCATCATAAGTAGAACCTGCTCTCCAAGGTTTAAAGGCTATTTAATTCCACAATCCCTCTTTCCACTCCAAGATCTAACAGCATCTTCTTCCTCAAGAGGAACTAAAGTTTTGGGACTTCTTTAGTTTTCAAACACGAGAGGAAAAAATCACTGCAGTTATTTAGGTGACTAGAAGTCGGGGGAGCCTGCAGTTTGGTCAGGAGGTCTGGGCTCACAGAGAAAATAGTCCTAAGGTCTAGGGGTAGAAGGGAGGAGGGTCAAGTCAAAGCCTGACACCAACTGAGCACCTACCTAGGGCAGGCTTGGTTCTGAACTTGCTGGTGGAGAACCTTGAGCTCTTCACCACTAGAGGTGAGATCAGGGACTAGAAGCCCAGGTTCCTCTCCTATCTAGCTTCTCCAAGCCCCCCACCAAATCCACTCTGGGCCAAAAATAGAGAATAGTTGAAAGAAAAGTGGGGAAGCCCTGATTAGGCACTCAGACTCATCCTGAAAGCAGTAAAGAAAATCCTTATCCTTGACTGCCTTGCAATTCTCCATCAATGTGGCAATGTGGAGAGGCTCAGCTTGAGTTTCAGAGTTTGGCGGTCCTAAACTCGATGTCGATGAAGTTAGACAGCAGGGGAAACCTCCTTTCCCCATGCCTGATCTTGCTCACCCCCAACCAAGGGCTTCTCAGAAAGTGACATCTAGCTCTCTTGTAGAATTGTGAAATCACACAATTTCAAAGGGGACTCAGACTCCTTAAACCTTAGGTTAAGATCTATTAGGATTGATCAGAGAATTATGTGGCTGGAAAATGCTGAAACCAAACATGGTCAGTGAGTGTAGATCTTCCCTTTTCCCGTCCTCAGTTGATATCTTCATGCTAACAGGTCAACCATTACCTTAACCGCCCCCCCACCCCCGTATAAATGTATCCATCCCTAACATTGACTGTAAATCAATGGGGGAAAATAAAACCACTCAAAGCCTAAAAGTTGGGCCAGAAACACAATGCCTTCTTTCTCAGGAAGATGCCAAGTTGCCACCCTGATCCCATTTTCTATCCTTACCTCTCCACAGCAGTAGTGAGAACAGTCTTTAAACCTTGCAGGGATAATTAATGCCAAAGCACCCCCACTGGCTGGTCACCCATCTTGGGGCCTGTCTGAGTCTCTTCCGTTCTTGCCCTTCTCTTTTGAAGTATTCCCAGACTACTGGTCAAGGTTGAATCTCGGCTGGAGTGGAGGAGGGGATTTTAATTCACAACAATCTGGATATTAAGTAGTAATAATGAAAAAATATGGCCAGGAGAGGCTGGCCATAGCTCAGTTGGGAGACTGCTTACCTACAAGGCCCTGGGTTCATTCTCAGCACCACAAAACAAAACAAACAACAACAAAAATTCATGAACTCGCAAACCTCACCCACCCAGAAGAGTTACCCTTGAATTGTCCTCATGGAGGGCGCAGCGGTGCATACCCGCAAGGACTGTTCGGCCAGAACGCAGGAAACGTCCCTATGGAGAGAGAAATCAATGTCCAGATACCTCACTCCTTAAAAACAATAAAAGGGAGAGGGCCCAAATTTCTACTTACACCTCTTACCTCTTCTTCGAGTCCGAGGTGGACCAGAGGGAACGTAGGTCCTGCAGCAGACTTCTCTCTCCTGGTCTTCTCCTGAGGATTGAGAGGTCCCTGCTTTGCTGCCCCTGACAGCATCACGGCTGTGGGATCAGGTCTCACAGAGGTAGAGTGGTCGGGGAAGTCGTGATGAGGCATTGGAGACTTCTGCACCCTTCCGCCACAGCCTTCTGACCAGCTTGGTACTGCGCAGAACTAACGCAAGTCCTTAGTCTAGATTCCCTGCGCAGAATTGCGTGGCACACCCCGACGGCGCGCACCCGCAGTGTTCCTCTGGGGCTCTGTACCTTCGCCTCTGGCTGGGCTGGGCGCAGAGTGAAGATCTCTGTGCAAGCCCCAGGGCCCCTTTCAGACTGCCTCCCTACTGTGGGCAGCATGACTACAAGGGACAAGGAGATGCAGGAGCCGCAGGGTTGGAGCAGGAGAAGGGTCAGGGGTTCTCTGGGATTCTGCGCTCCTGCTCAGGCCTCCAGCCGCCCGCAGCAATAGAATCTGGAAGCCCTCAGTCCCAGCACTTGGGGGAGGGTGCCAAGCAGAGGGATTAGAAAAGAGGCTTTCAAATATGGCCTTGGCGTCATCAAGCGGAGCGGCACTTAAGGGGTAAAAGGAGGTCACTTTAACACAGGTGCTCTCTCAGGCAGGCCCCACAAAGCCAAGAGCCCGCAGACCTACGACTTCCACTGTCAGGGATGGGTGGAGATGAAGTGGATCGGCAGGCTCAGTCCAGACATCAGCGCAAGGAGCCCTTGTAAACTCGACCTAGCGCCTCGCTCCAAGCGGGATCTTGAACGCTAGGACCCAGCAGTAGAGAACCAACTCAGCCTAGGGCTGAGCGTCACGCTGGGCTTCCTTCACCCTTACCGAGTGAGCGTCATCTTCCCGATTTTCTGCCCAGAGTGGGAGTGGGTCCTAGTCCTTGAATCTTGGCGATCCCAAACATATTCGCTGCCCCTAAAGACCAGTTCACTTTTCCCTCCAGGCCGCCGGCGCCAGCATCGCTCGCCCCATTCCCCAGTCCTTGTTTCCTCTCTCCGGTTCTACTTTCCTTCTTATCATTAACAAACTAGGGAAACCCCGCCAGGTCCCTGGCAGAGGGGTACCTTCATCTCTGGAATCAGCCAATTAATCGGAGAACATTAAGGAGCCGGAAAAGTTGTAATGGGGCGGTTTGGAACGAGGGGGCGCTGAGGAGGTCATTAACCCGGGTAACGAAGGGAAACAAGCGCGCCTGGCCGCCTCTGCCGCCTCTCTGAACCCTTCTCAGCACACGGGTTTTGAAGGTTCTTTCTGCTCATAGCGCTTCCAGCGCTCCCTTCCTGATCAACTATTTAATTTCTCTTTGTATTTCTCCATCTTTTCTCTGCCGGTCGTCAAGGACCTCTTTCTTTGTACCTACTTCTGTCTACCTATTCTGCTGTCTCTTGTGCCCTTTTCTGGCCACAACAAAGGCCCAAAGAACTCAGAGCTTACCAGAGGCGGCCGCACTGGCGGTCTCCGCTCCCAGGTCTCAGAGTGAGCTCCTTAGAGTTGGCTGTAATTGTGGTAGCTGGACACCAGGACAAAATTTCCTCCTCAAGGGGAGGGCATTTTTGAGGGGGAAAACAGTTCCTGAAACATTCAGTATGGACTTGCTTAAGACAAGGCAGCAAATTGCAGAAGGTACAGGGCCTCGTGGAGAAACCTTCGGCTCATTTTGATTAGAGACATGGATAGCTTACATACTCTTCCACGTAGTAAGTGTGCACGAGGTGGGCTTTGGATATTGTGGGCTGCCTTGCCTTGGTCCTAGAGATTTCAGCACATGTGAGCAGGTGCCTGATATTTCAGGCAAGACCAGGTGACAGTATCTACCTGACCTTGTGTGCACATGATTGTCCTCTCTTTTAAGTTGTCTTGTTAGGCACCCAAGTCCAGTTCACTTTCCTCCCTCTGATTTACATTTTTGGTTGTTTATATGTGAATGGTTGATGAGAGGTTTTTATCATTTTAAAGTATCACTCACTGATATTTTAAAAATTTGATGAAAGGTGCTACTCCCTACACTACCTAGAAAAGCACTGCACTTTATTATACTCACCAAACCCACTATTTCAGAGTTTCAGTTTCCTCAAACCCCAGGTTAAGAATTCCTATTTGGAATGATCAAAGGAGCTGGTATCCAGAAAATGCTGAAAATGGCTTTACTTTTTTTCCTTTGACTGATGTCTCTGTGTTCCCCAGGCCAACTTTCACCTTAAATAACATTCAGGTGACAATGATACCCACCACTGCCAGTAAGCCCAGGGTCCAAGTGGGAGTCAGTGTTTCTTTCCAGGCCCCAGGGGGCTGGAAACAGTAGAAAGAGTTTTACTGGGAAAGTTGATCTTGGACTGGCCATGGGTGGGACCAGGTTTGGGCAGACTCTTAGCTGCTAAAAAACCCTACTGGGACTCTTGGAAAGAGAAGGGTATCCAAGGACCTCCTAGCTCATGCTCTGAACCAAGAAAGCAAAATGGGGACCAGGGGCAATGGCATATTCCTTTGTGCCCCTTATTGATCTGTCTGTTCAGTTTCCTCAGGTATTCCAACTGGGCATGGGAACTGAGGAGGTAAGCCAAGGTGTGAGGCTGGGGAATATCAAACTCTATGCTGAAAGGGGAAGGATTTGCTCCTAAATACTTTTATAATCTTGTTTATAACAGTCATAAGTAAGTAGGTAACCTCTGACAATCTTAGAGCTCTCCCAGTTGTAGCCAGCTTCAAGTGTTGTGGTTTATTTCCATATAGAGAGTTGAGTTAGCTTTTCTTGCCTTGCTTAGTAAAATGATATGAGTTGACCAAGCCCACCTCCCCAAAGAAAAGCCAGGCTTCTTTGGGGTCTGGGAATTAAACAAACTTCTTTTTTCTAGGACTATGTTCAGACATACTAAGGGAACTGGAAATTATCTGATCAATTGTACACATGTACACATCATGCCCCGGGTTTCCTGGCTCTTCCTCAGTTATCTACACATTTCACACAAAGGTGACTTGGAGCGGATAAGACTTCAACCATTTCTGATTGCCCCTCTTTGAGCTGGTACAAGGACCACCTACCAGCCCACCTACATCCCTGATCTGTGACAAGAAGTCAATGACTGGCTAATAGTATTCAAACCCCTGCCTGAAGAAAAAGAGAAAAAAAATAAACAATTTTCTGCTTGGGGCAGCTTAAACTGAATAATCCTGGCTGTGAAAACCTGACCTAAATGCTTTTAATCAGAGCAGAAGGAATATATGCCCATTTGCTCTCTACTTTACTAATTAAAGAAAGCTAATTGATGTTTTCAGGAACTTCCAACTGAGGGTCAGGAGCCTCTAGTCATCATTTCGCCCCTACACTCCACCCTTACTCCCACAGGGTTGTCCCCACTGTGGAGTTGGCCTCTTTCTGACAGACAATGAGGGGCACTCCTGACCCTTGGGCTCCACCCCTGCACCAGGACTTTGGCCCTGAAAAGCAGATGCTGCCTTCCATTGGGCAAAAGTTCTTCCTCAGCAGGATTGCCCCCTTTCTGTTGTCCCTGGACTTGTTTCTGGGAGCCAGACCTCTCAGTGTCTGCCAAGTCAGCACTGCTGACTGGTGGGGTGTGGCTCCCTCTGGAGCTGCACAGCTTAGCCCAATGCTGGGCACACAGTAGGTGCTCAATAAATGTTCACTGAATGTGGAACGCAAGTCCCCACCAGGCAAAATCTTGATTTGTTTTAAGAGTTTCTGGGAAGGGTGCATGGAGACCCCCAAGACCTGCTGGCTGCCCCAGGAAGTGGGCAAGACCTGGTTTCTCTTAAACATTCCTCATATGTTCTCTTTAATCCTAGGTTCCTGCCCCCTGTTTCTTTTTTATCCATTTTTCTAAGGTAGGATCCTACCCTGCTCACCCCACAAAGGGAAAGGGCTAACCTAGAAGTCAATTGAATATACTCTGTGGCTGGCTTCCCAGACTTGTCCCCATGAGATCCAGATTCTTCAAGCTAAAAGGAGTTTGAACCTGAAATGAGCCAGATAATTGCCCCAATTCTCTGTTCCTTATTGAAGAGGTAGTTACAGGCCAAGGGGTTCAAGGGGCCTCACTTTTATGGACATTGCTGTAAGTCAAAAGAATACATTATACACATGCAGGCTGAGACTCACACCCTCCAACCTAGACTGGTTCTCTGAGAACAAAGCAGGCTTCCTCCTCTTCCTCCTCCTCCTCCTCCTCCTCCTCCTCCTTTCCCTCCCCCCTTCTTCTTTTTCCTCCTCCACCTCCTTGTTATTAATAGCTACTATTTACAAAATGATCCTTGTGCACCGGGAATTGTACCTGATCCCAGGCACACAGTACATTAATTAACCATTACAAAAACCTTAAGGGTTAAGATATCCAGATTTTGCAGATGAAGAAACTAAGAGCTTTCCAGTGGCAAGGATGTGTGTGTATGTGTGTGTTGAGTAAGGTTGATGTGATACTGGCAGATCTAAATGTGCAAGGGTATAACGAGATGGAAATAAAATGGAGAATGAGAAGATCTTAAAGTTTTGAAATATAGAATGTTTTAATAGAAGGCAAATAGTTTCTCCTTGCCCTAAAGTGAACAAAGAAGTGAGGCAATTAACTGGCTAATTCCTAGACCCAAATGCTTTCCCTTGAAATGGGCGGATAATGAGGCCGACAGTATGTTCGCAGTTGAATTCGCCTGATGTTGCTCCATTTTCCTCCTAACTTTTGCGAATCCATTGGGCAATCACAGTGAGACGCACAGACGCCGCGCGGTCGCGCGCACACGCACACACAGGAATGCTGACACACACAGACCCGACTTTATTCTGCCTCCAGAGTCGTTTATGACTCAGCCTTGGGAATGAAAATAGGGTTTGGAGCGAAATAATGTGCCCAAGGCCGGGTGGGGCACAGCTGCTCCAGATGTGCACTCAGTAATTAGGCGTCCATGAGAGCTGGTGCCCGGCTGAGAAAGGAGCATCTCCTGGGACTGAGGACCTCAGCAAGCGCAGAACAATAGTTGGTCCATGCCCTTTGCTGCCCAGTTCCAGCGTCCCCCTCGGCCCTCTCTCCTTTCCCTCCGTATTGGGGATTCTCTAGCACCTGTGTCCTAGGAATAACTTAAGCAGAGGGCTCTGCCATGCAAATTGGCACCTTTGCCATGGGTGGAGGGGTAGAGGGCCCTCGATTTCCCTCATTCCGTGCTTCCCAGGTCCTGGGCGTCTCTAAGCCAAGACCCAGGGAAGGCCTCTCTTTCTTTACTCCACCTAAGACTTAACAGAGATTCCATTTAGGCCAAGAAGGATAGTGACCTGCACCAACCCTAATTGTCCCTGGTTTTTGAGTTTATGAAGCAGTCCTATATCTTCTTTTAGTTATCAGGACCTCTTTCATAAAGTATTCGAACTTCACAACCTTCCTGTCCAATAGGTTTTTTTCATTAGGGCCTTTGAGGGCCTAAGACACTTGTCCAACACCACACAGGAAGGTTATAAACTGGCCATTTCCTGGAAGGGAGGGGACTGGATTTGTCATGGCTCTGAGTCCTGACTGAGCTGCCCCTATATCAGCCTCCAATTTTCTTATGCATTGCCCCCGATATGAAATCCTGAAACCCCACACTTTCAACAAAGACAACCCCCAAAGGCTGCCTTTCCGGAAATGAATTTTGATTAAAGAAAAACACATTTGTTGGGGTGGCTGGTTGTCACAATTTGGAGTAAGAACATTCCATTCGAAGTAGAGGTCACATCCTCCAGTCCTGCTTCATCACTTGTAATAGCTGCTCTGATCTTGGGCTAACCACTTAATTTCTTCGAACCCCAGTGTAGTCTTCTGCAATTTGGGGGAGGGAGTTAAAGACCCTGGCGCTGCCCTCCGGCCGGCTACAGTGGAGATCAAAGAAGATTCAGACTCTGGAAGGCTCCCTAGCGTCGGGGATGGGGAGGGGTGGGGGCGGGTAGGGGCGGGTGGGGCCTTGATTAGTTGTGATTCCTTTCGCAGCCCGCACTCTTTTAATCTTGTTTCTCTTGCTTGGCAGAGGGCGCCAAAGGCGACGCGCCGGCGGCCAACTCCCGGCCAAGCCCAGTGCGTCGGCAGGAACCGGCCCTTTCACCCGGCACCGAACGCAGAGCTGCGGGAGGATTTGTGCCGTGAGGACTCAACGCCAGGGCGCCGCCTAGAGGTCGCTCGCGGCCTCGGCATCACTCGCCAACCACAACAGAGTTGCTTCCCAAGCCGCCGCCAGAAATTGCAAAAACAAAACAAAACAAATTTTAGCTTGGGTCAGGGACTGGACTGCAGTTCTCTGAAACTGCCTCCCCTCCTCCCCATAATAAACCTCAGGAAGGGAGAGGAGTCAGGAATTCTCAGAAACACTTATTCTTGTGACTCTCACTAAATGGAAGAGGGTCTCAATTTTTTTCTTTAAGGATTTTGTGTTCTGCATTTGTGTCCACAATTCCTCCTCTCATCACCCAAATTATCCAGCCCCCTCCACTTAATGCTAATACTCTGCTTTACCTTCTAGGAAGAAAAGGGATAGGGAGAAGTTGCCCCTGAACCTTAAAGCTTGGCCATTAATTTTTGAATAATTTGGAGATTTACCTGCTTTTGGAAAAGTATTTGGAATATGTTTGGCAGTGTAAAAAGAACTGCCTAAGTGGTCTCTACTTAGTAGCCACCAGCTCAGCTACTGTCTGAGAAATGTTTAGGAGGATAGTCCTATCCAAGGGAGTCTGTACACAACATTTGAAAGAAGATTTCTTTCTTTCAGGCTAGGTGACCTTGGAAGGAATCTGCAGCACTGGTGGTGAGATGTTCTTGGCAGAATTTTATTTTTTAAACTGAGATCAGTGGTCTGGCGTCTGGGAGTAGAGTGGAGGAAGCTGCAAAGCCCCTGAAAGTGAATGCAAAACATGCATGTGCACAGATGTGTTGTTCTAAGGCCTCTTCAGGTTTTCCAAAGAGCTGTTTTCTCATCCAGGTAGCTACAGACACCAGAGCAGCAATTGGCTGGGAGCCAGCATACTGACCTACCCTGGTGGCAGCCCCTGACCAGGTCCCTGGGAAGGGATAGAAAAGAGCAGTCCTAAAATAGCTTACAAACTGCCGGTCCCTCATTTCTGCCCTCAACCCTCCTCTATGGCTCTCAGAGGCAAAATTCTAATAGGAGGGGTGACAGCCAGTAGGTTCCATCACAGTTTTTAAAATAAATATATAGCTTGATAAAGAGCAAAATTAGGGAGTTGGGGCACATTATGAGAAGAGGAACTGGAGGGGGCCTCCCCAAGCAAATCCCAAAATGCAAATGTTAAATAGAAATAAGATTCTTCCTGTCCTCCCACTGTTAAACAGCTCCCCCTTCCTTCCTCCCTTTTGGTGCCAGGAAGGGGCCAGAGGGCACCCCACCATCACTACTACATCACTTCTTACCCCTGACCAGGCCAGGGCATAGTGGGACTGCCTGCACCAGAGTTAGCCTGTCAGAAAAAAATTGAATGGTAGAAGACAGCCTGATATTTTCCAAATCCATTCCATTTTCTTTTTTATTAAAAAAAAAATCTCCAACAGTGCTTTGGCACCTATTCTTGGGGGGAGGGATGGAGTTGGCTGGGTCAGGGCTGCACCTGTGTGTGGGATGGGGTGCCCCTCCTGGGCCTGCAGCTGGGTCTCAACCCTGTACCTGAGCAAAGCCTGAGCTCATCTCAGCCCTCCAGTGTGTCTCAGATCTGAAGTCTTGGTTTTTTGGGGGGAGTGGATAACTGTAAGGTAGAATGGAACCCCTCTCCTCTCTCACCCCCCAAAAAGCACTTCACCAGGTGCCCCAGACAAAGGGAGCAGGAAGTCAGTATCATTGCTCATTCCTGGAGCTCAAAGAGGAAAAGAGATTTTCTTTAGTTTTGGTTCACAGTGGCCTGATAGCAAATCCGAATTTCACAAAGTTTTGGCAAAAGCAAACAGGTCCAGAGCAGAAAAGAACTATGTAGAGGAGAATTGAGACCTGGGCAGTGGTTGTTTTTGTTTGACTTTGAAGCTTTTAAGGAGCCAGACAGAAGTCCGTGGTTGAGCTCCGGGAGGCAAATTCGAACACCATTCCTCTCTAGCTGTCACTTCCCCTTGGTCCTCAGGTCTCTCGAGCTTCTCCTGGGGAACCTCTGGTTCCCTCAGTCCCCTTTCTGGTCTTGAGAGTTTTCCCGAGTCTTATCTCTGGTCCTCTTCTTGCAAGCACCTGGCAATAAACGGGTGGGGCAGGGCAAAGGTCTGACCGATAGAGAGGTGGAAAAAAAAAAAAAACACACGTACCAAAAAAACCCACAAAAACCAAAAAGCAAAAAAACCCGCATTCAGCGGAAAGATGAAAAGAACGAAGGCCATGGGAGAGTCGGGGCTTTAGAAGCGCCTCTGAGAGACTGGGAGCGGCATCCCGAGCCCTTAGCAGGGCACCGGGCTCGGTGAATTCTATCTAGGCGGTGGCTTCAGTCCTGGCGGTGAGGCCCCCGGCCGCGCACTGGGCAGGTCAGCGCGCAGCGCCCCTCGGAAGAGGAGAAAAGCACGCCTGGCGGTCATCGTGGCTGAGGCAAAGGCCCAAGGACCGAGGCTGCTTCTCTCCACGCGGACAAAGTCTGTGTAAGCAAAAGAAAGAAGTTGAGGAGGGTACTTCTTCGGCTCGTAAATTTGTTTCCCTTTCCTTTTAACCCGCCCCCGGCCGTCTTTCTTTTCAGGGCAGGAAGGGATGTAAACCGTTTGAAGTTCATCAACACGGTGAAGTTTTATTGTATTTCCGGTCCCCAAGATTTATACCCAGGAGGGGGAGCGGGCCGCCAGGCAGACTCCTTCGTTGCTTCCTCGCCGGACACGTGGCCACTCGGACACTGGCCTCTGGGTTGAGGCCGGGAGGGAACCGGTCCTGATCTAGACGGGGATCCTAGCTCGGTACCTTCCGACGGATGCTTAGATGCTTCCACTCAGCACCGCCGCCGCCCAAAGCCCAGGTAAGCCCGCTGGGAGAGGCCTCGGGTGATTGTGGGATGAGTGTAGCGTGTGCGTGCGCACCTGTGAGTATGCGGATGTCTGGCGAGGTAGGGCTGGGGAGTGAGGGACATGGGGCGGGAGTGAAGGGCCCAGAGGGAAGGTCTGGGAGGAAGAAGCAGATCTGTTTTCTATGTGCCAATCCAGGTCCATAGCCTTCCCCGGTTCCATTGTAAAGGTGGAATAAATTGTCTTACCTGGGGCAGCTCAGCGACTGTAGAGTCTGGGCCTTGGACCATTTCAGCGGGGTGACTTCATAGGATTATTCCAGTTGGCTGCCCCCTTCAAATCACACTCTTCCTCTGTTGCTTTCTAGAATTCTTGATACTGACTCTTTGCTTTTTTCATCTTTCTCTCTGTCACTTTCTCAGCACTTCTTGGCCCCCTCTCCTGTCTGTGCACACCCCAGTCTCAAAACTGAGGGTGGCTGTAGAAGATTTGGGTCCTCAGAACTATCCCGGGAGGCTGGGTGACTCTGGTCTAGACAGATGGTGAGTGTAGACACACCTTCATAACAGTTTGAAGTTGAGAATCCTTTTCATCTGTGGAGACTTCCATCCTCAGAGACAGGCTGAGGGGGCAGGCAACAAGCAGGTATATCAAAGAGGCCCTGCCTATGCCTGGAGTTTGGTCCAGGGTCTTCTCTGGTCAAGCCTCCTGGAAAAGAGAAGTTCCTGGAATCGGAGCTGCCAGGACCAGCTCCAGGACCCGCTCCAGGACCCTTTCACCTGGAATTCTGGGTCCAGTACTTTAGAAACATTGCTTACTAGCAACTGGGTTCTGCGAGAAGTAGAGGAAAATAAGTAGAAGAAATTAAGTTAAGAGGCCACTTTGGCCCCTCAGGATGGCCACAGGGGCCTGCCCCAGTGAGCCCTTGACCTGGAGCTTGAATTGAGACTGCTGAGTGAATTAGGTAGTTTCATGTTGTTGGGCCTGGGTTTCTGAACACAACGACATTAAACCACCCGATTCACGGCAGTTACTGCTCCTCGCTTAGCTGGAGGAGTGGGTTGGGGGATCTTAGGACTGTCACTCTTGCAAAATGGTGAAAACGTTTGAGGTTCTTCATTGAAAAGCAGCAAGAATGTTCCCCAGAGAAGAAATCCAGGGAATTCTGGGGTATCTTCCCACTTCTGGATGCTTTTAGTGTATGTTTGGAGAAAAAGGGGAGTGGGGAGCACTCAGCTGTCCAAAGGCACCTTCCTGGCAGTGGTTAAGCTGTTCTGCAGAACCAAGGATACCAGTTAGGTCTTCCAGCTTCCTGCCTTAGGGTCTTAGGCTCCTTCCTACATTCATAATCTTCCAAACAGAGAAAGTCTTCCCAACTACACAAAGGCTTGGTTTCAACAGAGACACAGGAGGTCCTTGAAGTCTTTGTAAGCTTTGGGGACAGGACTCCACCTTACCAGGAAGTTTCAAGTCCTTGAGGAGGGCTTAATAGGCCCTGCTCTGAAAGGCAAACATCATAATCTCTTGCAGTCTCAGTTTACTGGTCTTCAGTGTCCCTCCTAGGGCCCCCTAGTGGGACAGGACCTCCAGAGGTAGGTAAAACAAAGTCCTTTCTCTCCTAAACTCCAGTGGGCTCCTTCTCCACTGAGTGGCCAAAGGTCCTTGAGCTGGGCTGTGGGTTCAGATAGGTCCTGAGTGCCTCCCCCTGGTAGATGGGCTTGATATCCCAGCTACTGGGGAACCCAGGCTGATCAGCAATTCAGCACTGTCTGATATAGTGAGGGGCCGGGGCAGAGGGTTGGGGCAGGATGAGACTGTTACCCTTTCTGACCCCAGCCTTCTTAAGATTGCTGGCTCTGTGCCCAGTAAAGGAATAACTAGAAGTGCTGGTGGAAGGAGGGGGACTTGCCAAAACATAAGCTAACTTTTGTTCCCAAACTTTCCCCCCTGCTTGAGGCAGAGGAAATGTGCAAAGGGGCCCGGGAAAGAGGCCCGACCGGATGGGGCTCCGGCGCCAGGCTCGGCCAGGGGCTCTCTGAACAAGGGGCCTCTGCTACAGCAGAGGGTATTGGGAAGACCCAACCCAGAATAGAGGAAATGCAGCCTTCGACCCAGTGTCTTGATAAGCAAAGGCCAGCAAAGCTGTCCCTTGATATTTTCTGGTCCAGGGGTCTGAAGAACATCTGGGTGAAGGAGGTCTGGAATACCCCTGCAGCCTTACCTTGCTTCTCTCCCGGCCTCTCACAAACCTGCCCAGGCAACTCCCAGGGTGGAGCCTGACTGCCTCCATCCGTAGTTTCCCTTGGTCACCCCCTCCCAGGAAAAGTGCTGTAAAAAGAAAAAAAGGGGGGCATGTTAGAGAGAAAGGAGGAAATAAAGTCTTTGGAAAGCAGAGTTTTACAACAGCCACAGGTTTTATGGAAGCAATTCCGTAATAACCTTCTACCTGCTTGCCTCCTTTCCGCCCCGCCTGCCGCCCACCCCGTTTGGCCTCCTAGATGCCCCTTCCCAAAGGAATCAACCACCCCCACCACCTTGGATATCCTTGATGGCTGAGAGTTGGTAAGAAGATTCCGGGGTCGATGGGGCCACTGACCTCTCCATCTTTCTTTTCACCTCTAACATCCTAGGAGGGAGGTTTGTCAGAAGATTTCGTTACTTTACAATTAAGATCCCCACTTGGGGGATATGGAAGCATCAAGGTTTGAAACAGAGTGTGCATTTTCGATGTGATATCAATTTTGGAGGCTGTTTTGGATAAAGGGCAGGTTTGGGGATCCTGTTTCCACCGGAGGTCTAAGTGTCCTCTCACTTCACTCTTTCCCAGAGTGGGTCTCTGATCCTGGATCAGCAGAAATACCTCCAGTGCTTGAGGACATGGATTGGAGGCTTTTCTAATTTTGTTGTACACAGCAGGGCTTCTGCATGACCTCTGCAGTAAACTGAGGACTTTCCCACTCAGCTCATGTCTGTCCACCTTTGCTTCACACGTGTGGAGGACATATGTATGCATATGCCCTCTACTCCTATGCGCATCACTACCATGAAATAAGCATCACACAATGCACCCTGTTCTTGCAGTTTGGGATAAGATACGCAGTAAAGGATTTCATGGTCAGACAAAAAAGTCACCAAATTTCATGACCTTTCCTGGGTCAATTTGAGGTATTTCCTTCATCTTTTAGATAAATATTCTGGAAGGAAGTTGTAATAGAATCCAGCTTTAAGGTAAATGCATTTGTTTGAAGATATAGCATATATTTTTCTTGACTATCAAATTAAGGGTAGGTTTTCAAGTGAGACTTCTAAATCGGCTAATATTTTATAATCACAATTCAAATACACAAATCCCCAGATTTTTGCTTTCTCCATAAGAGTGTTGATGTTTATAGAAAATATACACACAAGCTTTTGGGTCATAGATCATCTTATATGAGCAGAATCATTAACCCACATCATTCACAGAGGTTATGCAGGTATCCACATATGCACAATTAGATCTTATACATGAACGCCCAGGCACATCCAGCATTGTAGCTGGGCATATTTATTTATTATATATTTACACAGTATAGAGCACAGCACATTTGAGTACTAGTTAAATAAACAGAAACATTTATTTGAAATAAACATAAAGGATGCACATACCTATTCAAATACAACACGAGTCAGTTTCGACTTAGCTTATTAATTAAAAACAAACAATTTCCCTTTTCTTACTTATCGTTTTTATTTTTATTTTCTAATGTCTACCATTTACTTTCCTCCCTCCAGATTTTCTATCTTTTGGGGGACAAGTAACCTTCCAAAAGTTGCCCCCAAAGCACAGGCACTCACCAGCTGGTTCAAGCCACCATCGGGCCTCTGCTCTTCAAACCTCGGCCTCCTTGCTCTTGGCTGCTCTGGGCTCCCCTGTAGACTGGGGCTGCCTCTTTTTCCTGCCTGCTCTTCCCAAGCTACCAGCAACCAACTCCAGTCCCAGCCCCAGCTGTGTTCTGGGGAGGCTTCAGTGCAAGGAATGGCAAGAGGCTGTGAGGGAAGGCAGGGTTTTCTTTTTTTTTTTTTTTTTTTCCTTTAGGATTGGGGGTGGGGTGTGGAGCAGTTTTGCTCTCAGGACAAAGTGACCCCCCCAGTCATCCCCCCCCCCACGCTATTAGGTGTTTTTAGAAGCTGGGTTCCAGGGATCACAATCCCGTTTTGCTCTTCTGTCATGGTGGGTACCATTGTCTGGGGAGAAAACAAGGTTTTGGGGAATTCACAGATTCTCAGAGCACCTAAGGAAGGGGGTGCCCTTTGAAATAACCCCTTAATCATATGCTTGAGCTGGAGTTGAACTCCAATTAGGACAACAGTGCTTTCTAGAAAGTTTGGCTGAGATGAGACTCATTACTTGGTGCATCCACATCTCCAACTGGGGGAAGATAAACTGGGATGCAGACTCCAGGAATTGGGGGCAAGTTCATTCTCTTCCCCAAGAATCTCATCTCTCAAGAAGACCAAGACCTACAAAACATGTCATTCTGAAATTGTTCCCACTTTCCAGCTTCTTTGTCAGCAAAGACTAAGCCTCAACCTCAGAAAAGAGGCCTGCGTTCCCTCTTTACCCAGCACCTAGGAGCCACCAGGGATTAGGGAAAACTCCCCAGAGAGTTAGAAACCCACAAACCTGAACGCAGGGCACAAGCCACAAGCCCAAATGTTCTTCTTCCTCTAACTTTTTCCCTAAACGAAGTGGCCCTCTGGATTCCTCATGTTGCAGAGAGGCATTTCGGGCAAAGCCAGGGATGGAGTAGAAACCAGAAGGGCGGCAGTCAGAGTCCAGTGCCTGCACAGCTTGGGTCTTAAGAACAGCCCAAGGCTGTGACTTTTCCATAAATAAAAAAGCCCCAGTCCACAGTTCACATGTCCTTTTGGGCCCTAATTTATATACTACAGAAATCATATACTCAGCCCGCCATGCTTCATAACGCTGTTATTTATGGGAGGGGAGGGTTTTTTTTCCCCCTCTGCAGAATATATTTATTACAGGTAAAGCCAACAGCAGACTCCAAAAGTCTGGCAAATCGAGAACAGGTGCTTTGCCTTAACTGTGATTCATTCTCTCAGTGCCCAGCTTTCTAGCTGGCAAGTCCGGGGAGCTCCCTCGACTTTCCCAAGCGTCCAACCGCTACTTAAAAGAATTTGCATCGGATTTTTGTTTCCCCACTTGGGTCCTATGGAAAAAGCAGATCTTCACGCTGTTTGGTTCCGGATCTACCCGGCTGTCGCCCTCGGAGAGCGGGGGTGGAGTAGGAGGGGGCCGGCTGGGCGCCAGCATTGATCTTTAAAAAATCATTTTGAAATCGCCATAATGTGAAGAAATATGGCGCTTCGCCCTCGTATTTCACACGTAATGACACGAGATGGCTTCATTTGGAAAGAAAAGCGGGCGGGAGTGTGTCTGTGCGAGTGCGGAGGTTATCCGCAGCCTTCCGCAGGGCAGAGGGGTAGTGGCCAAAAAGACCAAACCCCAAGTTAGAGCGGCCCGCTTTTGTTAAAAGGACTGGGTGGGGGCTGAGGCCATGGCTCTGAGGGCAGCCTGCCTTATAATGGTTTAGGGTCAGAAAATTGCCAAGAAGTCTGCCCCTAAGCCCAACCCGAGGGATTCGGGTCTGTCTAGGGTCTGCGAATACCGGAGACACACCAGGAGTGGCGATTGTAGCCAGGGCAGAAGCTGGAGGAGCAATGGCCGGGAGAGGAGCCAGGAAACCAGCCGGTGGCCCCGGGGGAGTTCCTTAGCTGGGCCATAGAGTAGATTCTAATAAAACGGACTATTTGGAAGCTCCAGCGAGGGGATCAGCGGGAGGCAAAGCAGCGGGTGGGGGAAAGACCGACCCTGGGGGCTGGCTGTCCATGTTGGTGCCCTATACCAGCGTTTATAAGTCGTCCGGCGCGACAATCGCGAATTAGAAGAGCTGAACAGGAAAGTGGAAAATTTGGTCTCTGCTCCTCCTTTTCTGGGTGGAAGGGGCAATAACTCCGGACTTTTTCACATTCTGGTTGGGGACCCTTTCCCTTGCCTGGGCTCTGTGACACCTCAGGGGAGCTAACTTAACCTCTTCTATTTAGCTCCTTCATCTGCCCAATTTTACGGGCCTGGGAAGTTTCTCATTGAAGGAAAGTGGAAAGAGTTGCCCCATACACATCCGAAAAGACCCACGAAATTTAAAGGAGTTAAAGACTTTGGCTAGTTGTATTAAACTCTTTTGGAGGGTCGAGTTTCCAGGGCCTAATAATCCCTCTGACCTCTGGCAGGTTCTAATTTCAGTACACACAGTGGGTCCTTGGGCATTCATCCCATTTTATTCCCCTCTCTCCTCCCTCTGCCACTGAGGGAGAAGGGGAAGCTCCCAGTCACGTAAATCTCCCCCAAATAGTGCACCTGAACCCCCTCCAAAGATGATAAGCCCTGTAAAATCCTGAACTTCTCCCCCATCCCTTTCACTTCATCTCCTGTGGATTGCTGCTGCTGCTGTTGTTTAATAAACATCTTCTGTCAAGGGGACAGAGAAAAGGAAATGAGGGCCTGCGGGGTGGAGGTGGAGGTGTTGGGGGGTGGGAAGAGAACTACCTCCTCTTTAATTATCCTGTGGGACCTCTCTGGCTGCTCCCCGGACTGGGGCGCGCTCTCTCTCCCTCTGTGCGTGCTCTCCCTCCCTCCCTCTCCGACCCGCCTGGGGAGAGGGCTCCACTGCTGGCGTCCCTTGCGAGGCAGCCCGCTGCTTGCCTCCGCCTCTCCTCCGCCCCCGCCGCCCCATGTCGAGAATACCCCCCCTTCCTGCAAAGGCGGGAGGAGGCCGGGCGGCCAGCAGCTCAGGCTGAGGTTACGTGGCCGCCGGAGCCCTGACGTGATAGCACATTGCATCAGCATAAAACAATCCATCCTCGATATGGAATGCAGTGCGGACGGATGACAGCGAGAGCGCAGCCCCCTCGCCCGATTGATTTATGTCGGAGCTGACGCTTTATCAGGCAGTCGGAAAAACTTTGACCAATCATTTTGCAAGGAGCGCTGAGCCGGGCTGCTCCACTGTACTTTGTTGGCTGAGAAGTTGAGCAGGGGGTGGGGGTGGGAGGGTGGGGGGTTGGGGGGGTCGCGTCCGAAAGCCCTCACACCGGTCCGGGTGCCACCTCTCCCTGCTTGGGCGCCGCCGCGCGAGCGCTTCCCTTCCCCCTGCGAGCGCCCGGATAATGTCTGAGAATGTCCATTTCTGGGACGCTTAGCAGCTATTATGTCGACTCGATCATAAGTCACGAGAGTGAGGACGCGCCTCCAGCCAAGTTTCCTTCCGGCCAGTACGCGAGCCCCCGGCAGCCGGGCCACGCGGAGCACCTGGAGTTCCCCTCGTGCAGTTTCCAGCCCAAAGCGCCGGTGTTCGGCGCCTCCTGGGCGCCGCTGAGCCCGCACGCGTCCGGAAGCCTGCCGTCTGTCTACCACCCCTACATCCAGCCCCAGGGCGTCCCGCCGGCCGAGAGCAGGTACCTCCGCACCTGGCTGGAGCCCGCGCCTCGCGGCGAAGCTGCCCCGGGGCAGGGCCAGGCGGCGGTGAAGGCGGAGCCGCTGCTGGGCGCGCCTGGGGAGCTGCTCAAACAGGGCACGCCCGAGTACAGTTTGGAAACTTCGGCGGGCAGGGAGGCCGTCCTGTCTAATCAAAGACCCGGCTACGGGGACAATAAAATTTGCGAAGGAAGCGAGGACAAAGAGAGGCCGGATCAAAGTAAGTTATAAAAAGTGAGGAAATACCCAGGCCGAAGGCCAGGCGAGGGGGAGGGGAGGGGAGAGGCAATAAACTGGGACAATGTGAAGGGAAAACGCGGCGGAGGCCGGAGAGAGAGCGGGGTGGAGGAAAGAGGAAGGAAGGGAAGCAGGAAGGAAGAAGGGAAAGGAAAATGCCGAATGCTCTAGATGGGGAGAATGAAATCGCTTGAGCAACGCCGCCCCCACTGCTCCCAGGTCCTGTAGGGAACTGGGGCTCTGGGACCAAGTCGCTGGTCTCTCACCCTCCCTTCCCCCTCTTTCCCCGAGGCCCTGGCTGAAAGCCGGGTGAGACCCGCAACAGCCGGGAGAGGAGCTGGAGGAGCTCCGGGGCCGATGGCCAGCGAGACCAAGAGCCGGCGCCGGCACCGACCGGAGCGCACGGGGCTGCCGCGGACCGCGCGGCTGGCAGAGCTCCCCGCGCCACGCGCAGACCGTAAAAGCCGGCCAAGGGAAAGGGGGAGGGGGCTCATTAGGATTTTATTTGCGATGCAACAGCTTGGCGGAGGATTGTTCCTAGCAGATCTCGCGCAGGAGCCGCGCAGGGTCCGCAGCCGGCGCCGGGAGGGGCGGGGGAAGCCCAGGATGCGGTGACTGAGCCCCCTCCCCGGATGCGCCGGCCCCTCCCCGGGAGCCTTCCCTCCGGTGGCCCCCTCCCCTCTTCGGCATCCTCGCCCGGGCTGCCGCTTCCTTTTCTGCGGCTCCCGCTGCTCTCCGCGGGGCTCCCGAGCTCCAGCCAGGGCTGTCCTCCTCGCGGGGAGTCGGGGAATCACTTCCGAATTTCGGGGCCCACCGCCAGAGCGGAGAAGGTGACATCCCAAAGAGACCCCAGGGAGAAGAGTGGTGGGGGCGAAGAGGGGTGAGGAGATGTAGAGAACTTTACCCTTGTGGGGAATTGCTCCTCACCTCCCACTCCTCCAATAGCACCCCTGTCAGAACCCCAAGTCTGGCTAATTTCCAGAAGGTGCTGCTGGCTGAGAGGGGAGGGTTCTCCTATGTTTTAAGGCGGAGAAGGGCAAGTCAATTGGGGGCTATTAGTCCCAAACAATAACCTACATGCCGGTGGACTAACGTCTTCACCTCTTACTCTTCTGGGGGCGTAAGGAGTCAGATTTTTAGTTTCTGTACGCTTTACCAGGTTTCCCACCAATAGAGTGGTCCACGGACCCTTTGGAGCTCTGCCTGAAAAAAGTAAAAAGCTGCCCCACTCCCGCAGGCTCCTTGGGTCCCGCACCTCCAACCTGCCAGCATAAGAGCTGGCATTTGGGGAAACAGCTCTTCCCAAACCCTCCCTCACATAACCAGACACTACCACCCCATACCCCCAAACTGCCTGGAAAGCCCATTATTGCAAGCCGGCCATTTGGCTAAGATCAATTATTAACAGTTTTTTTTTCCTCTTTCATATTTAATGTGGCTGTGGGTCCCATCCCAGACAATCCACATTAAGAAAATAGTGCTGCAAATTGGTAAGACATGGTACTTAGTGTAGGATGAACTGAATTTTTTTTTTTAATTCATTGCTTTTCATTTGTGGAGAAGGAAGCTGGGAGAAGGTGGGTGTTATTTTTAATTGGCTCAGCTTTATTTGGCAACTTTTCTGAGTTCTAGAGTCTGGGGAGAGATGGTAAGGAGAAAAAGAGAAGCCTGGATATATTTTTGTTTCCTCTTTTTGCCCTTCTTTAACTCAGTTCCCCCTTTCTCTGCTCCACTCCACATATTCAGAACCAGTTAAAAGGCTAGGTGTGCTGTGAAGGGCTCTCTGTTACTCCCACCTTATCTCTGGTTCCCCACCTTGCAACTGGAGCAATTTTGCTCCCTAATTTCCCTGAACTTGTGTTAACCAAACTGCAAGCTGAGCAGCAGAAAAGGAGAGGCTATTGCAGCCATCAGTTATCTGTGAGCCTTGGTGCTCCCCTGTCCAGAGGCTGGAGTTGATAAATGGTTGCAATTGGGTTGCTCGCGAATTGGAGTGTGCTGAATGTTTGCGGCTCTAAGTGTAGACCCATATTTGTGGTGTGTGGTGGCAGGGAGGGTGGATATCTATGCAGATACACATGCCTACTGCCATGTGGCCTAGAGATGCAAGCTCTCTCATCGAGAGAGAGATCAAGGCAGGGTGTATGAGGAGGGCTCTTGGATGTGACTGAAGAGTAGCCATACCCCCTTTCCTAAGCCCTCTTCACTCCTCCCAGACCTAGAGCAAGGGATCCTGCAAGTTGGCTACTATGCCTAGCCATGCTGTTGCTGATGGTGGGTTTCCAGACATACTGGGCTGTGACCTGAGTCATACAAGTAGAAAAGATTGAGAGAGAACTTGAGGCAGACTTGAGGCTTTGGAAGTATGTGAGGAAGACTGGGCACAAGTTTGGCCTCATCCTTTCTAAAGAACCATTCACCTGGAAGTGTCTAGAGTGGCTGCTGGCCTGTTTCTGGGACCCTGTCTGGAAGTGTGAAGGCCCAGGTGCTCTTCTCCAATGTCAGATGGAGAATGGAGACCAAGTATGCACTTCTTGGTCTGGGGCCCTTCACCCCCTTCCTTCCTTTGATTCTATCCCTGCTTCTCTTTCAGCCAACCCCTCTGCCAACTGGCTGCACGCCCGCTCTTCCCGGAAAAAGCGCTGTCCCTACACCAAATACCAGACGCTGGAGCTAGAGAAGGAGTTTCTGTTCAATATGTACCTCACCAGGGACCGCAGGCACGAAGTGGCCAGACTCCTCAATCTGAGTGAGAGACAAGTCAAAATCTGGTTTCAGAACCGGCGGATGAAAATGAAGAAAATGAATAAGGAGCAGGGCAAAGAGTAAAGATCACCCCTGCCCTCCCCAGCCCTTCCCCATCTCGCTCTTATTTATGTGATGGCTGCAAAGCCAGTGCTGTGTGGGATGTATCCTAGTGAATGGGGAAGGGCTTCCTCTCCACAAAGTCCCTCAACTGCACCTAGAGCCTGCCTCCTTTCCTTTGCCTGTACCTGTCCCTCCCATCTTCCTGGGTGTCAGAAGAAAGTTTTGTTAAGTTAGAAGATAGAAGTAGTTGATTCCTAAGAAGGTGATGGACCACCAGGAAAGAGAGATGCTAGTCAAACTCCTAGGATCCCCTGTAATTTTTCTGAGAAGCCCCAGTCCCTCACTTCCAGCCTGCCTGTTCCTTCTCTGCACCTATGCTCAAGTCACCCAGGGACACGCCAACTGCACACAGTCTAGCAGATGCCCACAGGCATAAAGTTTGGAGTTCACAGTAAATTGGTGAAGTCAAATGAAATGACACTCCAAATGCAAACATCACATCCAAATCTGGCAGAACAGCTCTCAAATCATCAGGCAAGTCTGAGTTTCAACCCCTGATTCAAATACGCACCAGGAAGATGTCTAGAGACAGACTCCTGAATGAGGGGCTGCAGCCCAAAGTCTCAGCATCCCAATACCATCCCACATGGAATTGCCAGCTATACCCCAGGACACCTCCTGTGTGCAGATGGGGCCAACCTAGTCCCCAAGATGGTAGGCTAGAAAGGGCAAGAAAAGGCAGTAAGTGGTTTTATGAAGATGTCTTAGGTGGAGCACCCTCCACATACATGTTGTTGCAGGAAATGTTTAATTCTGCATGATGTTTTCCTCGCCTTCCAACAAAAGAAGGTCAAACTGTGGGTTGTAGAGCCTTGACAATGTCCTCCCCCATTCATCTGTGCCCCACTTGACAGAGACTGTAGCTTTTCTTGCTCTCCACTGCCCCTGCATTCTTCCGTATCCCCTTCAGCTCTGAAATCATCTCTGATCAGCCAGAACCACCTTGCACCAGTGAGTCAAGCCACCCCTTGTAGAAAGCTCCCTCTGCCCTTCACCCCACTTCCTGGGTCAACCCCACTGTAGACAGGAAGGCCAGGTCTGGAGAGTCCGATTGAGAATTTATTGTGAATCGATTTCCCGGCTTTCTTCCGGAGTAAGCTATAGGGGACAGGGAGGAGCAATGGCCCCAGGGCACTGAGCTATCACATCTCTCCCCATCCCACTGGTTTCCTGACATACAAGGAGGAGCCCCTAGGCTGCCCACTCCAGTCCTGGGCTTCACTTCCTACTGCACCGGCCTGGGTGGCGATTTGCTCTGTGTGACTGGTTCTTTGCATCCTTCTGGGGAACAGTTCCCGCGTACAGAGGAAAGAGACAAAATCTCAGCTAAGCATCAGGCGAAACTCACTCTGCTTCCTCCCCCTACCCTGCCTCCCCACCACTCCATGCCCTCAGTTCCAAGGACTCTTGCTTCTGCTTCTCCTGACCCTACAAGGGGGCATCCCAGTAGAATTTTTTTTTTTTTTTTGCATTGTCGTGGCGTTGTGAAATCGTGCTTGTGTTTTGTGATTTCTTTGAGGGAGATTGTCTGGACTGTTTTCAGTTGTCACTTATATGGGAGGGTTGTGGGTGGGAGTGGGGAGGGCAGGGGGCCTAGAGCTCTAATCGTTTGTTTTGGAAGAAAAAAGAAAAAGAACAAAAAATATATATCACTCTAGAAAATAAATCTCTCCTGAGTCTCTTTCTGTGTTGCCTGTCCTCGTCTACCTTAGATAGAGATCCAAGTTCCCAAAAGCATAGCTTGGGAAGAAAGAGAGAGATTGCTGTGTCCACTAAGTTTCTTCTTAGAACCTACAGACCTCTGAGCACTGGTGGAGCTGACAGCTAGCTGGTTAAGACCCAAGGTCCCAAGACCATTGTTTAAATTGAGTGAGAGCCATTCAACAGGAGAATTCCGAGCCTGGAAGAGGAGGAAAAGAAATATCTGTGGTTTGGAGAGGGGACTGGGTCTTCCTAGAGCGAGGGGTCTTCCTCCACACTGTGGAGACCTCCCCACTGACTGGAGAGCTAGAGGGAAGGCAAGGCCTGCTCTCTAACCCCTGGAAGTGGCTCCTCTCTCAGGCAACTGAGATCATCACTTTGACTTGGGCACTTTAAAATGGTTCTTTGCCCTGCCACCCACCTGGGGCTAGAGCTACTGGACAGCAGCCTTGTTCTGAGGCGTGCTGGTTTGGTAGGGACTGAAGCTTGGGGAAGTATCTCCCAAAGGCTGGAAGAGGGCATTGAATGTGAACCACAAATGTCTCAGTAGAAAAAAAAAAAAAAAACTTCCCAAATAGACCCCAGAATTAAGCTTGGTTTCAAGAGGCGTTTCTTGGGATCCCTGCCTTTCTCATCCAAGCGTTAGGATTCGCTGCTGTGGGGCCGGCGCTCCCGGGCTGCCTCCCGCCGGCTGCCTCCCGCCGGAGCTTTCCACCGGGCCCACCCCTGCCACACTGCAACCCGCAGAGAGCCGGTGGATTGGGGTGGAGGTGGAGACAAAGACCGGCCCCAGTGAAGAGAGCCTGTAAAATACCAGGCCTACCCCTCTCTAACGAAAGGATGAAGTGATCCTCCTAGAGAGAGAGGCAGGAGACAGCGAAGCTCCGGGTACCTTAGGCCCAGACAGGCGCCTTGCGAGGAGGGTTCCGTTAGGGATGGAAATGAATCTGGCTTTACAGCTGGTGTAGACTAGGTTGCCTCGCCATCCTAGGCTCCCCAGGCTCAGCCGGCGCTGAGATTGAGCCAAGAAGGCCATCTTCTTCAAAAGGAAACGCAAGAGGCGAGGCTGGAGCCGAACGGAGTGCTGCGGGGAAAGGGGGCGAGGGTGCCTGGAGTGGCCTCGGGCGGCGGCTTCTGGGTCCCGAGCCCGGGGTGGCTTCTTTCAAGACAAACAAAGGCGAAGATGCGCATGGTAGTAAGCCGGAGATGGGGAAATCAGTTGTCATAAAAGAGAAATTCAGAGAGGGAGACCGAGAGAGTGCGAGGCAGAGAAAAGCCGGGAGAGGAATTCAGTGCCGTGTGCGCAGCAATAAAAGAATATGACCGCTATAAAAGTTTATAGCGTATAAATTTCTGAAGGTTAAGAAACTAAACAGCAGCAAAGCAAACAGTGAGGGGAAACTTTCCGGAGCTGAGAAAGCCGCAGCTGGGCCTGGGCTCCCTGCCTGGCGGGGAAGGGGAACTGGTGGGCCCCCATTCCAGCAGCCCCCACCCTTACTCGCTCAGGACCCCAGGCTTGGGACTTTCGGGGTCGCCCACCCCCAGAGACAAAGAGGGGAGAAGAGAGAAGGGGGGGTAACACTTTGTTGTTGAAAATGCTTCATAGATTGCAATAAGGACTCTTGTCTTTGTTCTTCACACCCCCTCCAGAATCAGGCGTCATAAACAAGAAGGTCCTGCGCGCGCGCGCGGACACACACACACACACACACACACACACACACACACTCACCCCACAGGTCTGGCAGGGCCAGACGTCTGGGCGAGAGAGCAGCCTCTTGATCCTTTTAAGTCCCATCCCATCCTCTCAGGCCTCTCCCCCCCCCCCAATAGCCCAATTGTTACTCGTCTGAATTTTAAACAATAGTGTGAGTCTTGAAAAGCGCTGGACTCCCCATTTTGCGGGCCATAAAGGCGCACTGCTTGGCGGTCTTCGCTAGAAATTAGGGGCTAGTTTGGGGGCGGGGGCAGGAAGTAGAAAGAAAAAAGCTTATAACTTCTTTTTATTCCCCCATGTTTTTATATTTTACTTTATGTGCACAATTTCATGAACCATTCCGTGATTCCGATGACTTTTCTCTAACCCGCTCTTTCCCTCCCCTTTTTCTACTAATAATGAAAGTTTCTCTCGCTTGTCACTGTGGTGGCTGGCTGCTGGCTCTCAGAGAACCTGGCAGAACCGGTAGTGGAAGCATTTTTGCAGAGCGGCCGCTAGATGGCACCCTTGCTCCACGTGAAAATTTCTGGTGCGGTGCCTACCGACTCCGGCTTATTCCAACACCGCACCTTGTTTGGTTCTCAATCTATGAACTGAGCGCCACCAAAAGTCATGAATAATTTGCACGTAATAAAAATATAGGGTTCGTTATGGTCTTTCCACCCCATTTTATAGATTTCAGATATAGTAGTGCCCCCCTCCCCTCAAATGGTCAATTTTCTGAATTTCCCTCATGAGGACTCAGTGTTTCTCGCCCAGTGGCTCTGTTCAGTTAGGCAACAAATGCGTGAAAACGGGGAATAAGAGTAATAATAGGAATAATGGGTCCAAATCAAAGAGAATTAATTTGGGAAAATGACATTTTCCGTCCAGGGGGGCGAGAAGAATGTCGACGGATGCGGGTGATCAGGTCAGGTGAGAGGGACTAACCGGCAGAAGAGGGTCGGATGGAGAGGAAGCTGCCAGAAGGCGGACTGTCCACCCTGGCTGGAGAGGGAAACTGGTGAGCCAGTACGGAGATGGGGCAGTTTGGGGAGGAATGCAATCTTGGCTTCTATGGGATTCTGAGGTGCCCCAAGAGGGTGGGGCCTGGGGCCGCTCCCCCGGAGCTCAGGCTCCAGAGCCTTTGTACCCGTCCGGGTCTAAGCTGGGCGCTCGCCTGGCGACCCACGCGCAGGGCAGGAGTTCCCCAGGGCGGCGGGTGCGGGGAGGTTCGGATATCCCCTCTGGATGCTTGGCACGCCCCAAGTAGGTCCGCCAAAAAAAAAAAAAAAAAAAAAAAAAAAAAAAAAAAAAAAAAAAAAAAACGTGTTTTCGGGATAGGTGTGGGCGCAGGCACTGCGGCAGGGGCAGGAGCTTGGCTCCCTCCCTCGTTCCTCGGCTTCCAGGTGCGCTGTGGCTCCCGCGCGCGGGGGATCCAGCTCTGCCACCCCACTGCCCAGGCAAACCTTGGGGGCGCCGGTCTCTATGGAATTTATCAGATGAAGACCTGGACTCAAGCACTTTTCGTTCTGGCACCGGCGCTGTATCTACCCACAGCCCCTTCAAATCCAAATTTCCAGTTTCCTCCCGAAGCAGCCAGATCCCTGACTCCCATCGGACAAACCTGCAGGACAAATAGATAACCAAACCCTCAAAATTACCCCAGACTCCTTTTTCTTCCCCAGGATCGGGTACAAAGAGAGAAGCGGAGTTTCTTCTCAACTTGAGCTTCACAAATAAATCTATGCTCCGTTGGGTGTTTATAAATTATCTTCTCTCTTTTTCTTTCTTTCTTTCTTTCTTTTTTTTCTTCTTATAATAGAAACATTTTCCTTCCATCAGAAATTTCTGGCACGGTGTAGGGATGATTTAGAACAAGCCATTGAATTTCTACCTCCCTGGTAAGTCCTCAAATCATGACCATAAAATCCCCCGCACTTGATAAAAATGTTCGCTCCCTCAACAACTTGACTCTGCCTTCCGCTGCCTCACCGCCCCCTCAGCCTCGCGAAAATTCCAGATCCTGGCTCTGGCCCTTCTCCCCTTTTTTTCTTCTTCTTCCTTTTTTTGCTTCTCTCCCCTTCTCTGGATTCACTTTTGAAGAACTGGGCGACCCCAGTGGTAACTTTCCTTCAGAAAAGGTGCTAGTTTCATTTTTATAAATATTGGGGTCCCCAAAAGGTGGCTCTCTAAAAGCAAACCACTCTTTCCTGAATAGACAATGAATTGTATGTATTTTTAAGGCCGCTTCTGCCTTTGTTGCCAGAAATTTTGTTCTCTTTTTCTTTCCATTCTTTCTTTTTCTTTCCCTATCAACTGCCTCAGGAAACCATTGATTCTGACAGACTGGGGTCTTCTAAAGTCTGGGCACCGCCAGGACTAGGCCAGGCATGTAGGGAGGCAGTGAGTCAGAGAGTGTGGCACACCATCAACTTGGTTCTGCATTCTGGGTTTCAGGACTCAGGTGCCTAGGTCTGCAGGGAGAGCCAGGTTGAACTAGAGGCTGCCCAAGGGACAAAGAGAGAAGATGGGGACCTCAGTGGTCTTGCTTTATCCCACTTCTCTCCACTCCAAGGTCAGTGAAGATGTGATAGTAACTCAAAGGGCCATGGGGATCCTGAGGAATATAGGTGCCTTCCTTTCCCAAGCACATATCTTGCAGTCACTGCCTGGGGCTGTGGAGGGCATAGAACAACAGTAATCAAGACCAGGCACCAGCGTTTGCCTGGCTAGCATCAGCCTCCATTGCCTTTCCCTCTTTTGGTGTGTTGATGGGATTGCCAATGTCTTCTCAAGGGAAGGTCACATGGAAGGTGCGAAGGATTGGCCCAGGAAGGTTGGATGCCCATTGGGATTGGTTACTGGGTCCCAAGGCCTAGTTGCAGGTGTTGGGCAGCCCTGTGAGGTGCCATCCCTTTGGTAGTATCAGACTCTTCTCCCCTCATACTGTCTGCCCTGCAAAGTGCTGACTGGGCTCAAAGTGCCTTCAGGAGACCCCTCTCTGCCCTAGCATTCCCCCAGCAAGAAGAGATGGTGCAAAACTGCAGAATTAGCAGTTGCAGGGTGAACTTTGCTCTGGGCTTCACCACTGCCCATTAACCAGAAAGTTTCTTCTCCCAGTCCCTTCCCAAGACTTTCCAGACTCCTCTACAGAAAATCCTTTCTTGTTTGTTTAATGAGGGAAAGTTCTGTGGTCTGGGTGTGGCAGAGAGGGGACAAGTTTGGGGTCTCCAGAAGGGGGTGAGGGCAGGTGCCTGCCATGGCTGAAGGAGATGAAAGTCTAGGAAAAGTCACCGTTTGCGCCGAAAAAAGAAAAAAAAAAAAAAAAACCCCATAATCGTTCTCATTTCGGCTTCGTCACCCCCACCGTGCTGCAGTCGGGCGGCGGGGGCGATCGAAGCTGCAGTTTTATAGCTGTAGAGGAAAGAACTCGTAAAATGCTAACAGCTTTTATGCGCTGCGGCATAAACAACAACAGACTCCGGCTTTATTGCGTTTTATAGTTTGTTAAAGAGTTTACAGCCGTTTTTTGGGGGCCGGTTACCCAGCCAATTCCCTCCACACGATAGTTAAACCTTTATCAATAATAAGGAAATTGATCATTAAAGCTTTAAATATGACTACCTCGTTTGTTTGAAAATATGTTTAGGAGAGGAAGCTGTATGATTTGATAACTTGTATTAAAATACCAATTACATTTATAGGACCTTTTAAAACTCGGCGCAATTAAACCGTGTTCTTTTACATTTTTCCGAAGCGACCCTGACATTTAGAAAGACTCCAATTGCCTCGTTAAAATCGCGAAATTAACAGCGTGCCTACGCCTGGCGCGTTGTGTGTGTGTGTGTGTGTGTGTGTGTGTGCGCGCGCGCGCGTGGTTTTTTCCGTGACTCCCCCACATCAGTCTTTGGGGGTGGTCTGCGAAGGTATTTGATTTGTTGTGAGGCGAGAGATATCTCATTAATGTAGGTAGTTAAACAGATTTAATCCGTATTCATTTTCTCACCCCCTCTCCCTCTCCCCCTCTCTCTCCCCCTCTCCCCTCTCTCTCCCTGGGTGTTTTTTTTTTTTTTTTTTTTTCTTCCCCTCCTTTTTTTTTTCCGCTCTCTCCTCACTCCCTGGCGCTCTCTCGCTCTAGCTCTCTCTCTCGCTCGCTCTCTCTCGCTTTCACCCTCGCTCTGCGTTCTGTCCGGGAGGAGTACGGAGAAGCCAATAGGATGCGGGGTCTCTAATGGATGCAAATGATCATGAAAAGACAGTGCAAAATATGAAACAACTCATTTGCAGGGAAGTAAATCACCGAAAACTGTTTATGAACTGGCATCCCTTCTTCGAAATGTAAAGCGAGGACCTCTTTAAGTGGCGGTATATTTTTGTTTGGGGGGTGGGGGGTGGGGGGAGGGCGAGCGAGCCGCGGCTGCCATGCAAGCTTAGACTTTTGGAGGCTTCTCTGTCCTTTTCTATTCCTGGAAATCACAAAAAGTGTGGCGGCTTCGAGATCTTCTTCGCCTTTTCTTTCTTTTCTTTTTTTTCCTCCTCCCTTTCCCTCTCCTTTCCTGGCGAGGGTGACTAGGAGCCGGCGAATCCGCGTTTTTTTCTCTCTCTCTCCCTCCCTTTCCCCCTCCCCACCCCCTCCCCAACAGCCCCCAACTACAGCCTCCGCCGCCGCCGCCGCCTCAAAATTCAATAAAATGAGCTCTTATTTCGTCAACTCACTGTTCTCCAAATACAAAACCGGGGAGTCCCTGCGCCCCAATTATTATGACTGCGGCTTCGCCCAGGACCTGGGCGGCCGACCCACCGTGGTGTACGGTCCCAGCAGCGGCGGCAGCTTCCAACACCCGTCGCAAATCCAGGAGTTCTACCACGGGCCATCGTCGCTGTCCACGGCTCCCTACCAGCAGAACCCGTGCGCCGTGGCGTGCCATGGGGACCCGGGCAACTTCTACGGCTACGACCCGCTGCAGCGCCAGAGCCTATTCGGTGCGCAAGATCCAGACCTGGTGCAGTACGCAGACTGCAAGCTCGCCGCCGCCAGCGGCCTGGGAGAGGAGGCCGAGGGCTCAGAGCAGAGCCCGTCGCCCACACAGCTCTTCCCCTGGATGCGCCCGCAAGGTGAGCTCCCGTAGGGGCAGGCCAGGGCAGGAAGGGGCCGGGAGGGCCCAGGGCCGGTCAGGGGGCTGGGCAGGCCAGGGGAGCATTTCCTCCAGCTCTTGCAAGACTTGTGGGCTCTGTTCCAATCTCCTTCCTCTCCCTCTCTCTCTCTCTCTCTTTCTTTCTTTCTTCCTTTCTTTTTCTTTCCCTTTTTGTTTCCTTTGAAGGGGGGTCGCTAAGCTACATTTCCTGAAGTCATAAACCCCTCACCCTACTTTACTTTTCTTCTACTTCCCCTCCTTTTTTCCCTTTTACTGTTTTATGGGGGGTAGTGCAGAAAGGGTGGTGGGAGTGGGGGCGCTCAACTTTTGCACTTCTCAATTGCTTTATAGTTTAATTACCCTGAAGAAACTTTTCTTCTGGGGCAGAGGCTCTGGGGGCTTTTCAAGGTGGGTCCATTCGTCCCCACCCTGGCTTTTTTATTCTTATCCCCCCTTCACATCCTTCCTTCTAAACTTTATGGTACTTTTAATAGATTTCAACCACCCCCCACCCAACTCTGGTGCTGGTTACCAGGGGAGGGGGCTCCCCTTTTCTGGCTCCCTAGATTCAGTGGTGTCCAATCCCCCTCAACCCCCCTCTGCTGACCGCTGCCTCCATGGGCACCCCCCACCCCCGCCCCGCACGGGGTAGAAGGTCCCCTGCCCTTATTATACTGGTCTACTAGGCTGGTTCACGAATCTTCCAACCTTCTCTGTCTCTGCCCCCTCCCCCACCCTCCCCTCCCCTCCCCTCCGTCTCGCCCTTTCCCCCATTCCCAGCAGCCGCCGGACGCAGGCGAGGCCGACAGACCTACAGCCGCTACCAGACCCTGGAGCTGGAGAAGGAGTTCCTATTTAATCCCTATCTGACTCGCAAGCGGCGGATCGAGGTATCGCATGCGCTGGGACTGACAGAGAGACAGGTCAAAATCTGGTTCCAGAACCGGAGGATGAAGTGGAAAAAAGAGAACAACAAAGACAAGTTCCCCAGCAGCAAATGCGAGCAGGAGGAGCTGGAGAAACAGAAGCTGGAGAGGGTCCCGGAGGCGGCGGACGAGGGCGACGCGCAGAAGGGTGACAAGAAGTAGGCTCCAGCTGGGACTACCAGGGCCGCGGCCGCCCTCAAGTCCGCGGGTCCCCCCACGCCACCGCCGCCGCCGCCGCCGCCTGCCCCCGCCTCAGAGAGCTCTGGCCCTGCGAGCGGGGCCAGGAGCTGGGCCTCCCACCGCAGCGTCCCCTGCCGCGCCAGTCCCCGCTAGTGGTAGTATCTCGTAATAGCTTCTGTGTGTGAGCTACCGTGGATCTCCTTCCCTTCTCTTGGGGGCCGGGGAAAAAAAAAGAAAAGGATTTTAAGCAAGGACACCCTCGCCCTGCGAGGGTGAGCGGCCGCGGCCCGACTGAAGCCCCACGCCCCCGCCCCGTGTAAAAAGCCTCCTTGTGCAATGGTCTTTATTTCCTTTGAACGTGCTTCTTTGTAATGACCGAGGTACTGATTTCTGCTAAGTTCTCCCAACAACATGAAACTGCCTATTCACGCCGTAATTCTTTCTGTCTCCCTCCCTTTCTCTCTCTCTCTCTCTGTCTCTCTCTCTCTCTCTCTCTCTTTCTCTCTCTCTCCCGTCTCTCGCCGCGTCCTCATTTTCCCTCCCAACCCCTCTCTCCCTGCTGCCCTGCCTAGCTCGCTGGCTTTCTCTCTTGCTTCTCTCTTTTCCTCCCCACCCCCTTTGGTTTGACAATTTTGTCTTAAGTGTTTCTCAAAAGAGATTACTTTAGTTAGCATGCGCGCTGTGGGCAATTGTTAAAAGTGTTCTTAGGTTTACTGTGAAGAGAATGTATCCTGTATCCGTGAATTGCTTTATGGGGGGGAGGGAGGGCTAATTATATATTTTGTTGTTCCTCTATACTTTGTTCTGTTGTCTGCGCCTGAAAAGGGCGGAAGAGTTACAATAAAGTTTACAAGCGAGAATCTGAGACCCGCCCGGCCCGCGCTCCTCATTTGCTCCCAGGCGCCTTGCAGGGCTGGGGGTTGCGGGTCAGCAGGCTTCTGGGCCCGCTGAGGCTAGGCACGGAGAGGAGGGGGCGGGGGCTGGAGGCAGGTGGTGCGAGTCCCTCGGCCCAGGGGCGCAGGGGGTGAGGGAGGCGGCTGCATGTGATTGGAGGAGAGAGGAACGAGGGAGGGGAGCCGAGAGAAACCCCCTCCCCTCGCGTTCCGAGGTTGCCGGCCCCAGAGACCCCAGCGCCCAGGCCGCGCGGAAGAAGAGATGCGCCCGGTTGGTGACTGTATCCCCTGCCACTTCTCTCTTTGTTTCAATGTGTGTCCTCCCGTGAGAGGGGGCGGATAAAGATGAAAGTGCAGGGCTGCTGAGCACGCTTATATTTTTATTTTTCTCAGACTCTGGTGGAGGGCGGGAGCAGGAGGAGAGGTGAGATCCTCCTCCCCACCTCTGCCTTTCTGAGATGTGACCTTCTTTGCCAGTTGCGAGGCGGTGGCTCGCTGCCTTCCTTCCTTTGCTGCCTCTGCTTTTCTGGCAGCCACGCTCCACTGAGGCATCCGCCTCCCGGAACCGAGAAAGCAGAGAGCCCGAGCCCCGGGCCTCCTTCCTCTCTTCCTTTCTCTCCCCCCCCCCCTTTTAAACTTCCAATCCGTTTTATTTAGCCACCAGAAAGCACAGCGTCCAATGCCCGCGGGCTGGATCCCGTGCCTTAGGAGCACCTACGAAGCCTTGCTCCATCTCCGACAGTGTATGTGGGCCACTGAGAGAGAGAGAGCGCCGTGAGGCCATGCTCACCTCGTTCTTCACCTTGGGAGAATCGGACCAACTTCTCCTAAAGGCTTAGCGGAGATGAATTAGCCCGAATTAATAAAGACCTGATGTGCCCTTACCCACCCACCAAGTTGCGCGCATTCAATCTCTGCGTTTGTCTCTCGCTCGGTAACGGACTGGGGGAAACGGGTGGGGGGTGACAACACGGATTGCTCAGAGGTTATTTATTTTCCCTTCAACTCAATCCCTTCCTCCCCAAATCTCGCCTGCAAGCTGCCTCCAGCCCGCGGGGGTAGACAGCGGCCCTTGAGCCCCCAACGCCAATCCACAGAGTTCGGCTTTCCCATTCATTATTGATCATATTTTATAAATCTAACGCCACACAATTTTTTCCACATTACCGGGAGCCGTGGGGAGGCCGTCAGGCCATTGGCAGAGGGGATGTCACGTGGGCGTGGGTCACGTGGTCTGGAGAGGAAAAAGGGGGTCCTTTTTGGTGTAAATCTGGACTCTAATTCTGTAATATATCAAGGAATCTCGTAAAACCGACACTAAAACGTCCCTGCCTACAAATCATCCGGCCAAATTATGAGTTCATTGTATTATGCGAATGCTTTATTTTCTAAATATCCAGCCGCAAGTTCGGTTTTCGCTGCCGGAGCCTTCCCCGAACAAACTTCTTGTGCGTTTGCTTCCAACCCCCAGCGCCCCGGCTATGGAGCAGGTTCGGGCGCTTCCTTCGCCGCGTCGATGCAGGGCTTGTACCCCGGCGGGGGGGGCATGGCGGGCCAGAGCGCGGCCGGCGTCTACGCGGCCGGCTACGGGCTCGAGCCGAGTTCCTTCAACATGCACTGCGCGCCCTTTGAGCAGAACCTCTCCGGGGTGTGTCCCGGCGACTCCGCCAAAGCGGCAGGCGCCAAGGAGCAGAGGGACTCGGACTTGGCGGCCGAGAGTAACTTCCGGATCTACCCCTGGATGCGAAGCTCAGGTAACGCAGCGCACCGAGCCATCCCCAGTGGCAGCGGCTCGGGCACATTCCCCTGAAGGTGCCCTATTCCGGGCCAGGCGCCCCTTTCCGCGTCCAGAGTGCTCCGCGCCTGAGGTCGACCCTGGGGAAGCGGCACCTCTTGGCTGCGACCTGGCACGCTGCCCCCACCCCCATTTTTCCTCGGTGCTCTCAGGCTCGCTCTGCTTCCCTGCGGATCTTTCTTCGCCGACGCCGCGGCGCTCAGAGCCCCCAGTCCGCCCCCTACCCTTCCTCCAGGCCTTTTAGCTTTAAATATTTATCAGCAGCGCCAGCACCGGTTGGAGACGAGGCCGTTTGTCTTGAGAAGGAAGGCTGGGGTTTGCAGAGAATAGCCATTAGGGTCTTCCCCCTCTCTCCCCCCTTCCCCGCCTGGGATCTCAGTCTGGGTGTGTCCCCCATCCCCAGCTTGGATAAGGTATGGGGGAGGGGGTCATAGCGTTAAGCAGTTCTCCCCTCCCCCTTTCTTCCCAGCCAACCCCGTTCCCCCATTATTCCCATTAGAACAATTAGAGGTGGGCTCTAGAGGCCTGGTGGGAGGAGTGGGTAGGAGATGAGGACCCAGCCAGGGACACAGAACCAGAGATGCAGGTGGAGGGGGGCCAGAAACCAAGAGAGACAAGGCTCCTAACCCCCCAGTGAACTTGGGGGGCGGGCAGGAGAACTAAAGAAAGAGACAGAAGCCTCATGGAACTATAGCTAGCTTTCCCAGATTCCTTCCTAGGGCTCCTAAGCACCCCTGGAGAATTGGCCAACAAGTTTGGAGGTGTCATTAGAAGGGTGAGTCTCCTCTTGGGGGAGGGGCTAGGACTCCATGGAGCCAAATCAAGTCTTAGTGCAGAGCCACCTAGTAGCTAGGGCAAGAGCCCCAAGAGACCAGGACTTCTATTAGGTTTCCTGCCAAGTCTGGTCCAGACATCTTTTTTTAACACTACCCCAAGACATGTGGACTTGAAAACTAACCCCACAGTCCAGAAGACCCAAGACTTGTGATCAGAAGCTCCTAACCTAGCCATGGTTGGGGGCCAAGAGGAACCCAGTTCTTTAATCATCAGTATTGGTGGTCATGGTCCCCACTACCTGTTCCCTAATTCAACTGTCTTTCTAGTTAATTTATCAAAGTCCTAATTTTTTTCTCATAACATTTCAGCTTGGCTCTTATTTGACTTGAAATTAGGGCCCTTAGTTACTCTTTTCCCTTGTTTCCTTTCCAGAAGGGCTTATGCCAGCACCCCCCCCCCCAAGTCTCTTCAGGGTTCTGGCCTAAATTGGGAGGGTCCCATCTGCCCTTCAGTCCCCACCTTACATATACATCCTGTTTCATTCTAACCCAGTCTGCTGTCTGGTTTCACTCCCTTTGCTGTCCTGGAGGCCTAAAGATTGCTTTGGAAAACAGGGTTGTCTGGGCAGGTGGGTGGGCAGGAAGGCAGGCAGCCAGGCCTGGCCACTTGCTAGAAAAAAAAAATCATCAGAGGGCAGCTATTTCCAGACCAACTCCATGCTCCAAGATATCTGCAAATTTTCTCCTTATTCCACAACAAACTGAGCAACACCCTCTCACCTCCCCTGGGCCTCTGAGGTCTCTTTGTCTCTTAACTTCCTGGGAAATACTCAGGCCAGGCCTGGAACCCTACTCCAAGGTCACTTGTATAGTTTCCTACCCTACCCCAAAGACCATCAGAGTCAACATCCAAAAGGGAATGCTTGGAGTCCCTGGACCCAGAGAAGACTGAGGATTAACCGCCCCTCCTCCCATGTAAACCCCCTTAGGAACAGCGCCTTGGAGAGCCAGCAGGTGAGGTCTTCCTGGTTTTAGAAGCTCCAGGCTGAAAAAGAATGGGAATGTTTACCTTGGGAGGGCTGTAGAAAGTCCTTCATATTGCGGGATTGTATGAAGTATGGGTTAAGATATGGAAAGCAAGAATTTGGTGTAGTGGGAAAACGTACTTTTTCCGTCTTCTGACCTCAAATACCACTCTGGGTTTGAGCGAGATGGTTACTCAACGGTGTTTCCTGCACTCACCGATATTTCTCTAAATACTGTGCACAGGAACCGACCGTAAGCGAGGCCGCCAGACCTACACCCGCTACCAGACGCTGGAGCTGGAGAAGGAATTTCACTACAATCGCTACCTGACCCGCCGGCGGCGCATCGAGATCGCGCACGCGCTCTGCCTCACCGAAAGACAGATAAAGATTTGGTTCCAGAACCGGCGCATGAAGTGGAAAAAGGAAAATAAGACCGCAGGCCCAGGAATCACCGGCCAGGACAAGGCGGAAGCAGAGGAGGATGAGGAAGAGTGAAGGACAGAGGAAGGTAGAGAAGAGCAAGGGAAAGAAGAATTCCAGTTTGGGGAACTCAACTAGGAAACTCAAGTCAAATAGGGTGAAAAGACTATTTAAATGAAAGCAGTTAAAAAAAAAAAACATGAAGGAGAGCAAAAGGTGAAATTTTGGTTTCTCAACACTGTAAAAAAAATATACTACCTATAGGAAACTCTTTCGGGTTCGTTTTTGTACAGTACCTACCTGTTCTGTAGCTTTCCAAAATTTGCCTCCCTTTTTTTATGTGGCTATTGTAATGTCTTTGCAAAATTTTACTGTTTTGTAAGCCCCCTTTGATGCTGTCTTTGTGGACTGTGGGTCTGGAGGAGCGAAGTCTGTTTCCCCACCCGTGCACCTGAGCCTCGGCCTTCCTAGTATCGGCATCAAAAGGGCCTGAGGGAGCCCCAAGGACCCGTAGCTCAGTAACTGGAGTGTCCCGCCTCTGCCTGATTGCTGCTCCTTGCTCCCACCAACACTCCCCTGTGCCCCGCGGGTGCTCCTGTTTGCATTCTATGTGTATCTGAAGGATAAAAAAATAAAATAAAATAAAACAATTAAAAATAAACAGATGCCCTGCTTTCTGTGTCTCCATAAGATTGGGAGGGGATTAGGGTTAGCAGTGGGTGGGCAACCCAGAATCTTTCTATTTAGCCTTCTGCACAGGCCCTTTCTGTACTGGGCTTGCTTTCTGCCTCCCATGCCCCTGGCTCTAATGACTGCCAACTTGTGAACCCCAATATTACATATGCATATAAATTCCCTTTACACTCTTTTACACATGTTGACATACACCAGTACACACAGACGCGCGCACACACACGCGCACACACACACACACAGGCTGACAGCATGCATATATACACTGTCACATAGTCACAAACACACCCGTATTCGTATGTTCACAAGTAAACATACGGGCATTCATACAAGCAGGGCTGCATGCCCAGAACACATGCATTCACATTCACACACACTCACAAGTAAACACACATTCACAGTCACTCAGACACATTGATAGATGTCAATATACATTCACACATTGGCTTATAAACAGAAATTCACATTTGCCCCCAAGTAAATATATCCATGAACCCATATGCTCTCAAGATACAACAAAATCAAATTTAAAAATCTTGCAGTTCCACAAACTTTCTTCCTCATGCAGGCCTCAGAAAAAGGCTGAGGGATCTGAGCCGCCCCCCAGCCACAAATACAGAGGAGAAATCCAAAATGCTAGGCCTTATGAGAAAGAAGGGCTGATGGAAACGGAAGGTGAACACTGAAATCCACTCCCGCCTCTTGGGCGGTGTTGGGTAGAGGCCAGGCCCTGTGCAGAGGCCTCGCGGCCCGCCCAGGGCAACTACCCGCACACAGCTCTCCGCTCATTCGGCAAACATTTTTGGCAAGAGCTATTCCTTTATTTTATTTTCGTTTATTTTACTTTCATTTGATTTAATTTATCTCACTCTAAATTGACACAAGCGACCCATATAAACCTTGAAAATGGGGGAAAAACGAGTCCCGGTAGCGAGAGCGGTGCGAGTTTACCAAGCTGGAGTGACTGTATCCCGGCCGCTGTGAGTCTGGCGGCGCCGACCGCCGGGTGCTTCCTCTCCGCCTTTCTGCCTGCTCTCGGCGCCACCCGCAACCTGGAATCTTCTCAAGAGCACACAGAAAGAGAGACAGAAAGAGACACATTTGGGGGGAGGTTATTTCGTTTCTTGTATTTTGGGTCCTGGTAGCTCACTTCAAAATGCAGGGATATTTTAGGGGACCTGGAAACACGGGGTGAATTATTGTTGTGATTATTATTTTGCTTACCAGAGCCTCCATAATGGGACAAAACCCTGAAGGATTGTACCTATACAGCTAGATCCGCAGAGCTGAATAAATGTAAAAAGTGTTTTTTTCGATTGCAAAGCCTGATTGTTTAAATGTAAAGAATAGACTTGTCGAACAGAAAGGGGGTTGGAGGATTGGTTTTCAGAAAATCTGTTTAATTTGAATTTGAAAGTAAAAGGTCCCTAAACCTGCAGATTCCTTCATTAACGACCACAGAACCCCCTGGAGAGCGCCTGGAACGGTCATAGGAAACTTGGACCAGCAGGCGTTTGGGCGGGAAAGGTTGGGATCCCGCTTTACCCTCCCCCAGTTTCTGGGGTGCTGAATGGGAGAATCCAGTTGTTAAACTATCGGTCTTGGCCCCCATGCAGGCCACCTTCCCCTCTGGGCAAACATTAGGCCCTAGGGAATTTGGGCCCCATACCCGCAATGCTGCAAGCCTCACAGGTGGGGGATTCCACCATCTTTGGGGCTAAGAATGAGGGGGTTAGACCAGAGGGGGAAAGGAGCTACTGAAGCTTTCATTTTGCCCTGATGCTGATGGTAACTCCTGCCTCACCTCCAAATTGCCTCAGAATAGTCCCATGAGGAGGATGTGGGGTTATTTTTTACTAGAAAGAGAGGCAGAGCTCCTTAGGAAAATAGGGAGGTTCCAAAAGAACCCCCTTCCTAGCTGGACCCTTGTGGCTTCTCCGCCCTGAATTCCTGCATCCCAAATCTCACCCCTTCTCAGATAGGGGTTTCCCAAAAAGAGAGAAGGAGAAGAAAAGAAGATGGCGACTGAGAAAAGGGTTGCTGGTGGAGCAGCCATGAAGAAATGCAATAAATTCCTTGTTGTTTTATGAAAATTTACAACTTTGTGATAGAAGTTTATGAGTGGTTGAATCCAGCGATTGGCCGGCGCCGGTCATGTGGCCGGGCGATCGTGAACATGAACTTTTTATCATTTCCCTGGTGGTTATAATGCAGCATTCTTTTGGACACCACACCTAGGTCGGAGCACTGTCGTCCTTCAGGGCTCCAGCCTCTTGATATTTTTATACTTCAATATCGGCTCAATAGAGCAAAAGAGAGAGGAAGAGAGAGGGGGGAGAGGAGAGAAGAGTGAGAGAGGGAAGGAGGGGTGGGAATTACACACAAAAGAAAGAAACAAAATAATTTTGATTCTTAAGTTAATTTGCTTGCGGATCTGGGATTTTAGTCATCATGAAGGGTAAAGGGACAATCTACCCAGGACCGCAGCCTGATACCATTTTTCAAAGCCAGAACTTACTCCATTTTCTATGCAAATGTCAGAAAAACGAAACACCCTCTCTCCCAAGTCAGAGAGGGGAAGCAACGGCTCTCAGGTTGGGACAATATTATCTGGAAGCTGAAAGAAGAAACCGAACGCTTTCCCCCCCCCCTCCTTCCCCACCCTTTTCAATCCGGAGGAAAAATATCCCAAGGTCTGCAAAGGTAAGGGAGATTCTACAATACTCTTCATGTTCTTCAGCATGGTTTTTGTAGGGGGTGGGGCTTGGGTTTTTCTCCCCCCCACACTCCAAGAAGGGGCTATACCCCACCTCTGGGGCTGAAGGGAGAGGCTTCCTAGGAAATTCGGTGGTGGAGAGAGGGGTGGCCGCTCTCTGGAGGGGGATCTAAATTAGGGAATTTGGGAGGGGAAACCGAAAGGGGCCACTGAAGGCCAGCTTCAAGTCGCCTTTATAAGCTGGGAGGAAAGCTCAAGCATGGGGGCTTCGAAAGAGAGGATGGGGTGTCTGGGCTTCGGCGGCTCTGTCTGGAAGAAGCCAGTCGCTACAGCCTCTGTGGGTTTGTGCTCCCTCCCCCTTCCACCATCCCTCCCTTATGTGGGCCTCCCCCAATTGCCCCCGCGCAGTTCTCTTGCCCAGTGCGGTATCGGCGATTTCCCGGTAGCATTGGCATGAGGGGCGGTGGCGCTGAGGGACTTCCTGGTCTCTGTAGGGCCTGGAATCTCCGCAGAGGCCAGCAAGGGCGAGGAGGTGGCTAGAGAGACACAGAAAGAACAATTCACAGAGATATGTTCACTGTCTCCTTTTGGAGACTTTTCTGGAATTAAAGGGCTGTGGGTGGAGGCACCCCAAAGAGGGAGACTCCCCAAGAAGTCTGCCTGAGAATGCTCAGGTCTCTGGACACTCCGCAGGAGGGAACCTCGTTCTGCAGGGAGTGAGTTTTGTGGTTTTAATGTGGTTTATAGCATGTTGGTTTCTGGGCAATATTGATTCTAATACTTGTGTTTTATTGGTATGGGACATATGGTTTTCAGTGGAGAAAATTGTCATATACGTCTGATATGGAAATATTTGAAACTTTCCTGGATCCAAACAGGATGATTGTGAAGAGGTGTTTAGCATGTTGTTGTTGTTGTTTTAGTCTTGTACACAAAAAGAAAACAAAGAAAAGGAATAAAAGAAAGCACAAAATAAAAAGGAAGCCCAATTAGGGTTTCAGTGGTGTCAGAACTGGAAAGCCGTCTGGTGCTGGGCTCAGAGAGCTAGCCTTGTTGCTCTGGTGCATGATTTCATCCCTCAGTCAGGCCTTCTGGGTTGGAGGATGGCAGAGAAGAACTGCTGGGTGGGAGACTAGGTTACTAAAGTAGCTGGTGAGATGGAAGAAGGCACAGGCATGGAGGTAAGGACTAAAAAATGGAGTGAGAGGGCTTCTGGAGAAGCTGCAAGCGGTTGGGTATGGAGGTCGGGGAGACACTGATTTAGTTTGTTTTGCACCCAAAGGTCATTGCTTTCTTTCTTTCTTTCTTAAGACCAGATGCAGGGCGTTCAGACTCAGGCCTGTTTGACTGGGGATTAAGGGGGTCTGGCTGTGTGCATGAATGTATGTGTGTGTTGGCCTTCTTAGTCCTGAACTGGAAGGAGAGGGATACACAGCCACTTGTGGCACAGGAGGGGGGTGTCCCTGGGGGCCTAAGTAGATGTCCTAGGCACAAGCCTGGTCTGGGATCCTAGAGAGACCTCTTGGCTTCGGAGCAAAAGAAGTTCTTCGCCAGCACCCACGGTACTCAGGGCCTATTATTAAAAGGAAAATTCCCCAAACCCACTCAGACTAAAGGTCTTTTTCTCCTGTAGTCTTGGCGGGTTATAAATCGTCCCTTAGACAGTGTGCTCTGACCCAAATTATGCAGTTTGCTGCCATCTACCGTCCGTTCAGAGACAAGCGCGCGGCTTTAGTGCTGCAAGCCAGGCGACGCGGCCCCAGCAGTGCCCGACGTCCGGAGCCTTGCGGCAGGGTTCGGCAGGATTCGGGGGATTTCGGGCCCATACTGACGCTGTCGGCTGGATCTTGGTTCCGAGATGTGATTTGAGAACAGAACAAATCTCCCCCTCCCGATACACTATCCTCAACCCCTCTCCAATTTCTTCCAACCCTCATCCATCCCAACCCCAAACCTGGCGGCTGGCAGAGGAAGCGGCTTCTCTGAAGGCATATTAAAGAGGACTAATACTTCAACCCCGGGACCCGGGGAATTGAACCAAAGGGTTGGGGGATCAGAGCCGCGACCCCCACCCCTATACCCAAGGCACCAGAGAGGATCTGGGCCATGGAAGAGATCTGAAGTCAAGGCTGTTGGAGGTTTATTTGGTTTTCTTCTCAGCCAAGGGAGGGGGCCGGTCAGGGGAGTCGCCAGCCCGGCAGTTCCACTTGGTTGTCAAAAGACAAACCGAGTCTGTGTTCTTCCAGTTGGCTGGTGGTTCTTGCCAGTTCCTTAGCTGATGGGTCCGTGGTGAAGGAATTGAACCGAGTTTTCTGGAAATTGTTGGTGTCTGCAAGTGAGTGTCGATCCCCCGCCCCCTTGATCCTTTCAAGCGAAATCGACGCAAGTATGCTTTGGGGAAAAATTGAGAGTGGGAGTGGGGATAAATCATTAGGGAATTTCCGTTTCTGCGGGACCCCCACACACCCGCTTAATGCGATCGCTTTCCCAGAGGGGGTTGGGGGCCGGGGGTGCGTTCCTCTGCTGCCGCGTTTGAGTATTGGCCCCTGTCTCACCGGTTACTGATTAGCTCGGGCTTTCAAGCCGCAGGAGGAAGCTCTGGCCGCTCCTTTCAAGGTGCGTGGCCGCAATTCCTGGGCGGGGGCTCCAGGAAATTGCGTGTGGAGCCAGGCAAGCCGAGGTGTTACTAGGGTCTGGCCAAGAGCTGGAGGAGCTGCCGCGAGGTCTAGGCGCCCGGCAGCGCTGGGGCAAACACCACCGCTGCGGCCCCCTCGGCGCCTCTTGAGTCTGGGCCTCTGGAGCAGCTCTTTCAGCTTTTCAGCAGCGAGAGTGACTTTCTGGCGGCTGGATGGCCGGCTCAGTGAGTCGCTCTGCGGGAGGCCCAGAGGGAACCCGCGGGAAAGTCTTGGGCCCCTCAGAGATTTTTTTTCTTTCGGGAAGAACAAATAGGGAGGGAACTCAGTCTGGTATAGAGGCTTGAAACACCGGAGGATTTAAGGGTGCCTGTGGACCCGGGGGAAGGGAGCAAGGAGGGCCTCTGATCGCCACCGCCCACTCCCCTTAGAAGATCAAAGAGGATGTCGCTCATTTGCATATTGGAAATGAAGTCTTTGTACCTGGATTTGGACCAGCCAATTTTAAAGCAAAATGATCAGTGTAAAGGGCCTTTCTTAACCTATGGGAGCGGCCACACTGAACCTCTGGGAACATTTATGTTTCCCAACCTCAGGCAATCAGAATCCAGGGGAAGAATTGTGCTGAGGTGTTTTCATCTGCCCCACCCCAGGCAAAGTTGGGGGTTGGGTGGAGGATGGTGCCCACAACCCAAAGAGCTGGGAAAGGGGCTTTGTAGAGTCTAGAAAATGGGAAGCCTGGACAATGTCTCAATCCCCCCTCCTTACAGCAAATGCCTGTCCTGGAGGTTACCCAGGAGGAGAATTTTACTCCTGAGCTGAACACAACTTAGGAAACATTTTCCTGGGAACTGGAATGTACACGCTTACCCACAGGACTGCAGACTCACTCGGAGCACAGAACATCACAATTATAAATTCTGCCTGTAGGGATCCATACCATCCCTCTGTTGTGTACTTAAGACTTGGTACACATTTATACCCACATCTCTGTACAAACTTCCTAATTGAGGCAGAGAGAGAGAGAGAGAGAGAGAGAGAGAGAGAGAGAGAGAGAGACTGACTACGAGAATGGCAGACTGCTGTGTATTTACATATTCCCCCATGGAGACAGAGGACCAAGAACCGAACCACAGACAAATTCGTGGAGATCTGGCTCCAGAAACCAGGCAGTCTCTGGCCAGGCCATGCCTGCTTGCTCTTTTTCCCAAACAAACGGATCAGACGAATAAACGCTCATAAATACCTCTGGGCTTAGATAAGAGCGATGAGGCGCTATTTCCTTTCATGCCCGACTCCAGGCGCCGGCCCTGCCTGTAGTGGCTCCATCTCCCAACAGGCAACCTGCAGAGGTGAGGTTAATTTGGGAACTGTGATTCTAAGGATAAGTCAAATATTCTCCTGCTTCTATCACAGGGGTAGTGCCCCCTCTCTGACTGCCTCTTACTCTGCCCATACTCTACAGGAAGACCATACTGTATAGTCCTAAGATGGGACATTGTGACCAGGGAGGAGGACTGAGGCCCAGGGCCCAGTCTCAGTTCAAGGCAGAGGTCGGTGCATACAAGCACCCTTCTCTACCTTTCTCCCCTGCTCAAACAGCCCTGACCTATGGGCCTAACCATAGCTAGATTAGAGCATTTATGCTTCTCCAATGTTTGGGGAATTTTCATTCTTAAAGTGCTCATCATAACCTCCAGAGAGTCAGGGTAGGAAACGATGGGAGGGACATTCAGGGATGGCCACTTTGCCTTGAAGGTGCAGCCTAGAAGTTTACCTGAGTTCAGAGAGCAACTAAATAAGTCTCCATCCTCATTCAACTTCAGCCTTCTACCACCTTCCATCATTAGTGGGCAGGGCAGGCTCACAAAAAGGAGTCCAAAGAATGAAGCAAAAGTGCATCAGCCTAGCCTGATATCAGATTTGTCTCACACCCTGACCCCTTCCTATCCCCAGGTGGGAAGGTTGTCACACTTCACTGCCTGGCCTGTGAATGCTTATTAGAATGTTGGAAACACACTGTGGCCCTGTCTCCCAGTCTGGGTTCAATGCTCATTTTCCTTGAGTAATAAAGAAGGAGCAGAGATGTACATACTCTCTTAAGCTCAAGCTTGTACAGCAGCAAAGCTAATGATACAAACATGAGGTAAGGGAGGGGATTGTAGAGAGGCTTAGAAATAGACAGAAGGGTTGGGTGTCTGGAGAGAGGATGGGGGCTGTTAAGTCTACAGGAGGACTGAACATCCCTCCCTCAGTATAAAACTAAACCAAGACCAAGTCTTGGGAAATAATTTTAAGAACTGTCAGCTTCTAGAGAGATCTTGAAAAGAGACTAGGGCTCCTCTCTTCCTGGTGACCTCTGATTGCCGTCAGTATCAGAACAATTTCTTCCTTGTCCCCAGGTTCACTGGGAGGGACATCCTTGATTCTTAAAAACCTATAGCCCAAGATATTCTTAGTTCATTTTTGGTGGGAGATAAGGTCAGAGTGAGGATTAGAGACAGGATAGGGATCAGACAAATAAAGTCATCTAGGCTGGGTGTTTCTCCTTAACAAGGTGGGATGTCTTGGGAAGAAGGAGCCTCCGGCTTCCAAATAGCTACTCGCCTAGCTGCAGAGCCAGAGAAGGCAGCCTGGGCTCATACCCTGCTGCCATTTCCCCCTCTTCTGTGTCTTCTAGGTAGAGAATCTGGCCTGCTCTCTCAGATCATGAGAGTTGTGGGGAAGAGGGATAACAAACCCAGACTTGGAGAAGAGAGAGCAGACCTGATAAACAGGAAAAACGATTTTCAAAACCTGGGTTGAAGGGTGTTTTCGTCTTTGCCTCGGATTCTGAAACGATGCAAATTAGTGCCTAACTCTGCCTCCTTTCTGCCAACACAAAACCTTAGAAACAAACCTCCCTTAGTTTTCTCTCAAGGAGGTTCAGGGACATTTGCCTAGCCCTCCCTTGAGGGAACAGGCCTAAGCAACGCAGGGGTTAACTTTTCTGAAAACACAATTAACTTTTTCCTATCCTGCGTGGAGTGGGGGAGGGATGTATTTATTTAATCACTGAGGAATGGGGTGGTCTCAAACCAAATGCTCCCTCCTCCCTCAAAGGCACAGACGCCTCTTTCGCAGATCTTACGTAGGTGGAAGCGTTGTGTTGTTGGGGAGAGAGAGAGAGAAAAGAGAAAGAGAAGAAGGAGGAAAAAAAAGGTTGATAGGTTTGTGCGCGGGTCCCTCGTGCGGGCTGCGCTCCTCCTGGGTGCTATTTGACAATTCCTGCCTCTGCCATTGGTCAGTGTTGGATCAGATGGTTGTATTTCCTTCTGGCCCTCACTGGCACCTCGCCATCCCCCCTCAGCTAAAACCCAATCTCGGATATACTACTAATAGGCGCGGCGCTCGGACTATAAAACACAACAAATCATAAACCCGGCGGAGCAGCAGCGGCCTCGCGCGCCTCCCCTCCCAATGAGTTCCTATTTCGTGAACTCCACCTTCCCCGTCACTCTGGCCAGCGGGCAGGAGTCCTTCCTGGGCCAGCTACCGCTCTACTCATCGGGCTATGCGGACCCTCTGAGGCACTACCCGGCACCCTATGGGCCGGGGCCCGGCCAGGACAAGAGCTTTGCGGCTTCCTCCTATTACCCACCAGCCAGCGGCGGCTACGGCCGAGCGGCGCCCTGCGACTACGGGCCCGCCCCGGCCTTCTACCGCGAGAAAGAGTCGGCCTGCGCGCTCTCGGGCGCTGATGAGCCGCCCCCGTTCCACCCTGAGACTCGGAAGTCGGACTGCGCGCAGGACAAGAACGTGTTTGGCGAGACAGAAGAACAGAAGTGCTCCACTCCAGTCTACCCGTGGATGCAGCGGATGAATTCGTGCAACAGTGAGTGAGACTTTAAGCCTTCGTCTCTTCCCTCGCGGACCGCAACCCGGGAAGACAGAACTAGCGAGCGCCACCCCCCAATCGACCCCGGAGTGCTGGGTGGGCATCTCTATTAGAAGATAGAGCAAGATAGGGCATTGCACGGGGTCTCCCTCCCTGTCCTCTTGTCCGCAGGAGTTGCAAAGTTTGCAAAGTCCCAGCAGTACTTGGAGCCAGGGGGAGTGAGTGGGCTCTCCTGGAGAGCCAGGCCAGAGCCAGGGTTACTGAAGGGAACAGGGGCCACAGTCAATGGATTTGCTTTTCATTGCGTCCCTCACTCCACCCCCAGCCCCCGTCCGGATCGGGTCCCCTACCCAAAGACCCGCTCCATTAAAAACTGAGTGCGTCATGCAAGGGGTGGGGGCGTCGTGACGCGGGCTAGCGAGAGTTGAGTCTGTCCCAGGCTGTTTCCCTGGGGGAGCGGGCGGGTAGGGTTGGGAAATGACGAGGTACTTAGGAAAAGGGTGGCAGTCTGAGGAAGGAGGAAGAATAAGAATAGAAAAGAGAAGGAGCAGATGGAGCAGGGAGAGACGGTGAAATAGGTGCCTGGGTCTCAGGTTAGATTATTTGTAGGCCTTAAGTCCCAACTAATGTCCATTAGTGGGACACGAAAGTGAGGAGCCCTTGATGGGGACTATGGATCGATCCACGTCATTATGGCTTAAAGGCCAAAATCTATCATTGGGTGGACTGAGGTGGGGGGAGCTAGATGGATGGAAAGGAAAGGGGGGGAAATTCAGCTAGGAAGAGACACACCTGTCCAGCCCTCCCTTAAACTCAGGTAGGATTTCAAACTGCCCCTCCCCTCCCCCACAAGAAGTCTAGACAGAAGGCACAGGCCTAGGAGTCCAGGAGGGAATCTGGAGGGGGCGCTGGAGGAGTGGGGAAGGGAATGGGGAGGGTGAGGGCATTCGGGGACAGGCTGGAGTCCACGTTTAAGGGTCGAGTGGGGGAGGGCACCTTGGACCCAGTAACCCCAGGCCTCAGCGTCTTCATTCTGCCTAACAGGTTCCTCCTTCGGGCCCAGTGGCCGGCGAGGCCGCCAGACCTACACGCGCTATCAGACGCTGGAGCTGGAGAAGGAATTTCACTACAATCGCTACCTGACCCGGCGGCGGCGCATCGAAATCGCGCACGCCCTGTGCCTGACCGAGCGGCAGATCAAGATCTGGTTCCAGAACCGACGCATGAAGTGGAAAAAGGAGAGCAAACTGCTCAGTGCGTCTCAGCTCAGTGCGGAGGAGGAGGAAGAAAAACCAGCCGAGTGAAGGTGCTGGAATGGGAGGGGGGACGCGAAGGGAGAGGCCTGTGGGGAGCTGAGGGCATTGGAGAGCCCGAGAAGGCTCTGCGGGCGGGGGAGCCTGGGGACCTGCTCTCCAGCGTGCGACAGGCGGGGCCCAGTGTTCTCCTGCACGCCCCCGCCCGCAGAGCTCTAGCCCGGTGCTCGGAGGCCCAGCAGCCTGAGCCCACCCAGCACCCTAGCGCCTCCTCCCTCCCAGAGGAACCCGTCTTGGCCCTATCAGGCTCCCCGGTGAGAAATGAGGATCGAACTCACTTGATGTTTCCTGGAAGCAGAGCAAAATGCTCTTGTCCATGTCGCGTCTCATTTCGTCCATGTCCCCTGTGCACGGTTCAATGGTAGATTCGCTGTCCCCTCAGCAGGGGCCTTGAAGACTCCCTGACCCCAGACTTGTCGTCCCTCCCACCCTCTCCCCAAAGCCACTGGAAGGAGCACATACTACCTAGAAGTAAGAAGAGGAGCCTCAGAAGAAAACAAAGTTCTATTTTATTAATTTTCTATGTGTTGTGTTTGTAGTCTTGTCTTAGTTCTGGACGTGAAATACTTCGGTAATAATATTAATATTATTAATAATGATAATAATAATAAAGACATGAAAACTCGCCGCTCAGTCACCTCCAATCTTCCCCTGCATTTTTCCCCTCCTCACTCTGCATTCCAACTACCCCATCCTCCCTGAGCCTGAACTCAGGAGCTCTAGGCTGCCTCGGGGCCTTCTTAGCCGCCTGAACTCCATGGAAGTACTTTTGAGATAAACGTTGGAACCATCCGTCTTCCCAGGCCCCAGAATTGTGCCTGTCTGATGCTAAGCCTCACAACTGCCTCTCCTGGTGCAGACCCTCAATGGAGAGGGTCCCTTTCCCTTTTATTCTCTAGATTTTCTTCGTTTGTCCATGACAGGAGGGACACCACTGAGGGCCCCTTGCCCAAAGCCCCTGTAGTGACCAACGAGTTGGGCAGGTCCGAGTGCCTCAGCAGAGCTTTTCTGTCCTTGTTGGGGTGAGGCCCCTGACCTCTGGCCCACCCGCAGGGCCAGGTCTCCGCTGGCCATGGCTCTTGCTCCTGGCCTGTGGCTCTGGGGTCTGAAAAAACGGGGCCACTGGGCATCTCACCACTATGCAGCAGAAGGTTCCAGGCACCCCTTACCACCTCAAATAGGAGCTCAGAGACAAGAAGGAGAATGTGAAGCCTCCGGTAGTTGTGAGGCCAAGGGCATGACTTTCCCCTGCTCCTTGGAGACTTAAGGGCAGGAGGGCAGGTGATGAGGCACTTGGTCTCATCCTCTTAACGGAAAATGGCCCTTCTCTCTCTACCTCCACCCTCACCCAGGCAGCTAGCTGCAGACGTTGTTTTCCTTTCCTTCTTCCTCCTCCCTCTCTCCCTTTTTTTTATTTTTAAAGAAAACAGCTCCTGGCAGAAGGGGCCCAGCTGCAGTGGTTTCTGGCCGCCCAGCTTGCTCAGCAAGACACCACCAGTCCAGGGAACCCCTTCCCTGGGAAGGCGGTAGGTCAGTGGGCAAATACAAACTGCCCAGCTGCCAGCAAGGGGCCCTCAGTGGTACCTTCGAATGCAAAGTCGGCATCTGGAGACAAGGTGAAGGGTCTGCTTTAACCCCAAACTCTCAGGCACATGTTACTACCCAAACCCCAGCCACCCAGGCAGTGGCCGCTGCAATCTTTTCAGCGATTAGGCCACTTAATTCCAGCCATGTTCACCTTCTAGGATTCCTGTCCTGCTCTGCCATTCCCAGGCCTCGGGTAAGGATGATGAGGTCAGGAAGATGATTCTAAATTTCCAAGGGGCCTAGGAGAAGTAAGCTTTCCTGTGTCTTGAAGCTTCCAGCCCAGCTCCGGTGCTCAGGCTTGAGGCTGTGGACCGACTCGGCAGCCCCACTAGGAAGCAGGCTGGAATGAGTTTGGTGGGGGGGGGGGGGAATCAAAATAATTGTTTTCCACACACAACTTCCAACCCTTTCCCCCGCATTTCTGCCCCCAACTAGCAAAGACCGATTAAGGGACAAGCAACTCAACCTTTGATCATTTCATCCACAGTTAAAATAATAATGACGATAATTTGATAGGCACAAATAGAGAGACTAACGTCACCCCAAGAAAGTGGGTAAAAGGCTCAAACCCGTCTTCTAAAGACCTAACCCCGCGAGTGAGTCACAGCCGGTCGGGTTTCTTTCTCGCTTGGCGGTTGCAGGGAGCCAGCAGGGAGGCAGCCGCCGACGCCATGGCGGCCTGCGGCTCGCGCTCCCGCCGATCGCCGGGAGGTGGCGCGCTCTGCTCAGAGGCCAACGCCAACCTTCTCCGTTTCTCCCCCTTCTCCTTTTTTCCCCCTCTCTCGGAGGCTCGCATTGAATCGGCCCTAACGATTCTCGGATCGTCATTATTTGTAACCATAGAGCATGAATTACCTCTTGAGGTCATCAGCGAGAATTTACGACTGGTCAACAAAAGCACGTGATTCCCTAACGCCCCCCCATCCCCCTTTCAAACCCCCCCCATATTTGGCCGCATACATAGCAAAACGAAGTACAGTGCATCGCTATAATTCATTAATACATCATAAATCGTGAAGCACAGGGTTATAACGACCACGATCCACAAATCAAGCCCTCCAAAATCACCCAAATGAGCTCGTACTTTGTAAACTCCTTCTCGGGGCGTTATCCAAATGGCCCGGACTATCAGTTGCTAAATTATGGCAGTGGCAGCTCTCTGAGCGGCTCTTACAGGGATCCCGCTGCCATGCACACCGGCTCTTACGGCTACAATTACAATGGGATGGACCTCAGCGTCAACCGCTCCTCGGCCTCCTCCAGCCACTTTGGGGCGGTGGGCGAGAGCTCCCGCGCCTTCCCTGCGCCCGCTCAGGAGCCCCGCTTCAGGCAGGCGGCGTCGAGCTGCTCCCTGTCCTCGCCCGAGTCCCTTCCCTGCACCAACGGCGATAGCCACGGCGCCAAACCCTCTACTTCGTCCCCCTCCGACCAAGCGACCCCCGCCAGCTCCAGCGCCAATTTCACCGAAATAGACGAGGCCAGCGCGTCCTCGGAGCCTGAGGAAGCCGCGAGCCAGCTAAGCAGCCCGAGCCTAGCTCGGGCGCAGCCAGAACCCATGGCCACCTCCACAGCCGCGCCCGAGGGGCAGACTCCTCAGATATTCCCCTGGATGAGGAAGCTTCACATCAGCCATGGTAATTCTCTCTCTTTTTTTGTCTTCTCGGCTTTCCTTCTCTGCGTTTGGGAGGGGGGACGAGGAGAGCTTGAGGAAGCCTTTTCCTCAAATATAGATTTATTTTTCCAAGGGGGAAGAAGTCCCTAAGAGGGTTCTCACAGCTCCGTGGAAAGAGCCAGACAGGGTCTTTTGCTAGGAGGGGGGATATTTTAAATAATTCGTTCCCAGGTTTGTCTAAGGTTTTATTCACCCGGCCAGTAGCCAGCTTTAGTATGAAGGTTGGGATTTATGTAATGTGGGAAAGGGTCCTTCTTATCCCGGAAAATTCGAGACTACCGCTAGCATAGGAGGGGTGAGCAGTAAAAGGATCTTTCTAGGGCAAAAGTGCAGCCGCTCTCCTCCCTCCCGGGGCGAGCGGCCGCCTGAGCCCAGAGAAGGGTGAGGCACTGGGAGGGAGCAAGAGACAAAGCCAGGCGCATTTGCTGCCAGCAAAAGTAGGAGCTGCAGGAGAAACGGGTGCAGAAATCGAGCCTGGACGCGGGCATCTGGAGTAGGGAGGACTGGAGCTGCGTGAGCTGGGTGCTGGGGATGCCCGGGTCCTGCTCCCCGCCCCCTCCCATCCAGTGCCCCCTCCTGTAACGGGAATAACGTTGCCTTGTGGCTGTACTCTACCTACTCCAGATATGACAGGGCCGGACGGGAAAAGGGCCCGAACCGCGTATACCCGCTACCAGACCCTGGAGCTGGAGAAGGAGTTCCACTTCAACCGCTACCTGACCCGGCGGCGGCGTATCGAGATCGCCCACGCGCTCTGCCTGTCTGAGCGTCAGATCAAGATCTGGTTCCAGAACCGGCGCATGAAGTGGAAGAAAGACAACAAACTGAAAAGTATGAGCCTGGCTACAGCCGGCAGCGCCTTCCAGCCCTGAACCCGCACGGAGGAGCCCTGGGCGGCCCCACAGGCCGCGCCACCCCCAGCCCCGACCCCTCCGATCCTCCCTGCGCTGCCGCTGACCGCTGGGGACCGGTTCCCATGAGCCTGCCTCACCCTGGCCTTGTGTTATAATTTTTCGTTCGGTCTTACGTCTTCCCGTGGCTCCCTCTCTCCTGGACTGGTTATCTTGTTATTATTGTTAATAATAATAATGATGATGATAATAATAATAATAATAATTCTTATTAATTCCCCTCCATGCTCCCCACTCCCCTCTGCCCACCCCAAATCCGCCAGTGTTTCTGAATGTTCGTATCTGTGGTTGCGCTCCTTCCCCCAGGGGAAAAAAAAAGAAATTCGCATGTTTAATGTGAACTTTCCCCTTCCCATCTGTGTTCTAACTTATTTATAAAAGAATGATTGCTGTATTTTTGAGTTTCAGCTGGAAACTTCGCTAAGAGGCAGCAATTGAGGTAGGGTAGTGCCACAGCGCCAGGCCCAACTGAGCTGGCCTCTGAGATGGAGTCCATGACTGTGTCTCTTTTCACTCCTCCACCTTCTCCTCCCTCCTCACTCTCCCAGTGACTTGGTCCTGGGCTGAGAAGGGGCCAGGGAGTACCACCAGGGTGATGTTGAGAAGAGGGAAGGAAAATAGTGAGATTTTAAGTTTCTTCTGCCTGGTAGGCCCCAAGGCCTGGTCTGGGAGTGTACTGAAACAAATAATACTCAGTGTAAAATGTCTTGCGTATTCTCTGTGGGTCTACTAGAGGACCCAAAGCTTGTAAATATGGGGATACTCTGGGTCAGACCCATCTCTTCCTCCCTATCCATTTCTCTTCCAAGATCATTTGTAGTGAGTGAGTGGATGCTGTGCTATGTGTGAAATCTGTCTTTGCCAGGCCTGTCTCAGTGGTTTGTTTTTCGTATTTGTTTGTAGCTTTCCTTAAAGTCAAATAAATGTTTCCCCTACTCCATTGCCCTTCCACTTGTCTTTTCTCCAGGGGGTCTGCCTCTCCCATCACCAGGCACACCCTAGGATCATTCTCAATAAATCTAGGGTTTAGAGAAGGGCAGGTAGAATGCTTACCAGCAGGCTTTCTTAGTCCTGGCTTGGTCAATGCTGCTTGGGCCAAGAGACAGGCCTTCGTGACTGGGGGACTAAGAGGGCCAGGAACCTCATGTGGGGCTGAGATGGGTTCCTTCTTGGCCTTCCACCAGCTGGTCAGAAAAGCCTCTGGAAAACTCTCCAGGGAAAGTAATTTAGGCCTAAGTCTTGAGCAGGAGGCTCCTGGCCTTTGGGGAATTATAGAGGCCTGCCCGACTGGCATGTCGCCTGCTCCAAATCCCAATTCAGCTTTGCCACCCACTAAAGCAAGAAAAAAGATCATCAGCTCAGTTTCAAAGATGTCCTTTCACCCTCAGTCTTCTCTACACTTTTCAAGGGCTCCTTCTCTCCAGAGGCCCAACTGACCTTCCCTCTTTGGTTAGGTTAGGAGTAGGGGTCCTTCCTGAAAGATCTCTGGTTCTCCCTCCAGCCATGGCCCAGGGCCAGGGCCCAGTCTTCCTCCATCCAAGTCAGCCTCCACCCTGAGCCCAAGAGTCAAGTCTGGACACTTACCCGGTCAATTCCCTTCCAGCTGGGCCCAACTTCTTACAGGACCTGGGGGGAGGGGGAGCTGGTGAGGAGGCAGCAGAGGGTCCTGGAGGCTGTACTGGGCCCTTGTTCCCCTTCACCCCTTGAATTTGTCCCCTTTTACCGATAGCAAACTATCCCAAAAGTCGCTATGACATTTAGATGTCAAATGGATAGGGGTTTTATCTTGAAGTTAGATCGTAAAAATCGCCGAGAAGTCAGACAGATACCCCTCACTGGCTCGAGAAAGTCACGTGAGGTCCATAAAGTTAGTTTTATGGTTTTGGGGAGTTGACACCGCGCGGTATATTTCACATTCTCCAGAATGTTAAGTGACACTTTAACTGCTCGCTGTGGTGGGGAAGGGGGCAGAGGTAGGTGAGCGCTCTCTCAGCCTAGAGCAGCCTGACCAGCCCAGGAGGCAGTGACGGCAGCCCAGGCCCAGCACTCCCGCAGTAAGTTGCTTCCAGCTTTCGCTTTCTTCCCTTGCAGTTTTGGGGTTTGGGACTAGGGGAAGGAAATCTTGCTTCCAGCAGGGCTTTAGAGTGATGTAGGGAAAATTCAGCATGTTTTTGTACCCAGTTCTGAGATATTGGGTGCCTGAAGTGGGGGCACTCAGTTCCAAAAGCCTTCAGGGTTCGAGGATGCCTGGTTTATGTCTGCTATAGTGTCGGATTCTTTGGGGAAAAGGGATTTTGCAGGAGACCCATGTTCCTTCACTGACCTTGGAAATTTCGGGAGTAAGAAAGAAGGGTGTGCACTGCTGGAAGAAGGGCCTGTTGTGGGGGGAGCATTTCACTGCTGGCTATCTTCAGATTATCTTCCCACCCCCAGGAAAGAAACTGTGAGATTCATTTGTCAGGGGCAATGGGTGGGTGCACTGCTGGACACTTTTATCTGAATATATCTGAGCTGAGAAAAAGCACCAGGGAAAGAGGCTGCTGTGGGCCGCTTTGCCCTGGGGTACTCTCTGGCTTTTGGATCTTTGAGCCCCACAAAAGAGAACCTCTCTTTTCTCAATGACCTCATCAGGCTTATGCAGGATGGGAAGTGCAGAGGTATTGCACCAAAATTCAACCCATTGGCTCCAAGTGATCTCTTCTGCTAGGTTCCAAGAAGGATCTTGAGGTCAAAATGGGGAGCGGACAGTGAGGGTAATCTCCTTCAATACCAAACCTAATTCCTGATCAGGAAGTGAGGAACAGAGGAGGTTCTGCCCTAGCCTGGAGGAATTAGGTGTTTAAGTAGATCCCTGGCAAGTCCTCCACAAATAACACCTCAAGAACACAGACCCCCAACTGTGGGAAAGCAGCAATAAGACCCAGGAGCTGGGAGAGGAAATTGGGAAGGTGCTCTTTTCTCTCTCCTCTTTTTCCTCCTCTCTCCCTATCGGACCCCCAAAGACCCCTTTGTTTTTTGGCACCACAAACCAGAGGGACTTTAGCATCTGACCCCCAGGGGGGGCCTGTTATTTTTAAGGAAAAGTCACCCTTATTCTAAAAGCCAGAGGCCTCTTCTCCACCAAATCGACACCTCTCCCCAGTTTAAGATCACTGGGGAGATCAATTTAGTGCCTGGACTGGCAGTGGAGGGAAAGCGGGAGAGGAAGGAGAAGAGAGAGATGGAGAGATTGGAGCAGCATTTCCAAATAGAGACTTTTGGGGAAAGGTGGGAGGAGAGGACTTAGGTCTGGGGCAGGGAGAGTTCTTTGCCTAGAAATTCCTCCCCAACCCTCATCACCTCCAAGCACTAACCAACCAATTTCCTTCTCTGTCCCACCATCTCTTGATTCAGCTCACCAACTCCCTTGTAGATCGATAGTTCCTGGGATTGGAAATGTGGCATCTTGAGGGGTTTCTGATATTGAGGACAAGAAAGGGGTAACAAGATTTCCCTTTTCCATTAAGGGGAACTGGGACTCTCCCGTCCTGTCCTCTCTCTTCTGAAGCCGCTCTGTTTTCTGAACTGCCCTTCTCTGCCCATGCCTCACTTACAAGAGAACCTTAATAGGCTCTTAGAACAGAGTTAGAGGAGAGAGGGCTTGGGGTCCTCCCCTTGGTTTGAAAAAACATTTCCCCAAGAATGATGGACACATGTGTCCCTTGGAAAAATGACTGGTCAGCATCACTTAAAATATGAAAACATTTTAGAGGCATGGCTTCCCACAGGTTTTCACTTTACACAAGGCAAGAGACTGATAGAAGTGCAGGGGAGGAGTGTAACACAGGCAGGGTCCAATTTGGGGGCATCCAGGGGAACCCCATTCTTACTGTGCCCCTGGCCTTACTTTAGCTTCTCTTTCCCGAAACCTTCATAGTAGCCTGAAGCCCCAGACAATCAAGCTTGTCCCTGAAGATGTTTTCCCACTCATATATATATCAGTTCTGTAAACTCTGATAAAGAGAATGATGCTAGCAGCCCAGGGACATACCTGCAGAGATTTTCCTGAATGGCAAAAAGCAGCCCTGGGTGGAAGTGCCCACTTAAGCCTCAGAAACCAAACCGATGGAGGGTCTCCTCTGGCTTTAAGTGTATCCTGGAGAAGAAGCCGGAACTGGCTTTTCCTCTTCCCCATTTTGGGCTGTCTGGGCAACAATTCTCCCTGAACCCCAACGGGGACAAATTGGGGGAGGTGATGAGAGTTGGGGAGGAATTTCTAGGCAAAGAACTCTCCCTGCCCCAGACCTAAGTCCTCTCCTCCCACCTTTCCCCAAAAGTCTCTATATGGAAATGCTGCTCCAATCTCTCCATCTCTCTCTTCTCCTTCCTCTCCTGCCACTTTCTCTCCACTGCCAGGCACTAACCTTTTGGGCTACAAGCACCCTCTGGCATCCTCTGACCAAATCCTTAACCTGGAGAAAACCCCAGGAGGTGGCAGCCAGAGACTAAGGCTGCAGTTTCCCTTTTGCTCTGAGTCCAGCCTGGCCACCACTCAGTGCACAATTTGATTTTTGTTTTATTTGGTTGTTTGTTTTATTTTGTTATGTTTCTCTGAGGCCACAGGGTGGGAGGAAGTATAAAGAAGTGTAAACAGGAAAGCCAGCCGGGCCTGGAGTTCCAAGTGCCCATATTTCATCGGCTTCCTCTCCATAACTGTGGTAGGGACACTTAACCCTTCCCTGGCTGTGAGAAGTTTTCACTGAGGGCTGGGAGGACAGGACACTGGAGACTCAAGAGGAAGCTCTTTTCCCTGCCTGGTTCCTTTATCCCTGGGACCTGGATGTTAGGGAGGAAGCCAAGGATTCAGAGCAAAGGGGAAGACAGAATAGTCAGCATAATTCCCCATACTTAGTCCCTTTCCAGGACTTTTCCTCAGTACCTTTTGCCTTGTATGGGCTTTCCTGGCCAACCTTGGAAGACAGGGCTAGCAAGAACCAGCTCCCCTCTTTTAGGAGGGGGCCCTCTGATCCCTCTCCCCATTTTGGAGTTTCTCAGGGTAATCGGATTTTGAGGATGGGATCTGCTCGGAGCAGGGATTTATTGATTGCTGCAGCACTGTTATACATCCATATTAATTAACCCAGACACTGCCTGGAAACTGAGCTGTTTGGGGAGGGGGAAGGGAGAAGTGGGGGCCCCTTAAGGAGAATGGACATTTCTCCCTAAGTGCCTCTGAGACTCAGATTGGAGAGTCACTCCCACAAGAATCCTGTGGCCCTCCCCAAGCTTGAAGTCTCTGGACTTCTCAGCAAGGGTAAGCATGACAATCTTGAGTCCAGACTCCATACAAGTCTCCTGGGGGTGGAATTAGACACCTCCCAGGTGGGTACTGCTGGCTTTCACCCTCTTTCCCTGCCAGAGGACAGTCTTGGTCTGCCTCTTCCATGCTGTCTCTGGTGGAAGTTTCCAAAGCAACCTTTCTGGAAGGGTTAAACGCCTTCTGCCATCTTCCTTTCAACTTTTCAAAGGTAGAAGCCTTTGATGGGTTTCGGGGGTTTGTTTTATTTTGCCTTGTTTTAGTGTCCTGTTTGTTGTTGTTTGGTAGTAATAATGTAATGGCCTTCCCCTTCCTCCTACCCCTCCCTCCAAAAAGTGATTAAAATCTGTTAAAGGATTTAATTAAGAGAGTTAAATGAAAAGGAAGGAGGCGCAAATGAGTTGGGGGAAAAACCCACACCAAAGCTATTCTCAACGATTAAATCGCCATTTTAACAATATAATGGAGTTTGCATCCTGAAAGGGGAAATCAACGCTCATATCTCATCAATAATTCATAGAGTCCGGGATCACGCAGAGGTCAGCAGACTGAGGGCCGCGGTGCTGGCCTACTTGGGGCTCAGAGTCGCTGCGGCATACATTATGCGCTGCCGGCCACACCGCCGCCACCTCCGCCACCTCTACTGCTGCAGGCCAGGCAGGGCATGCCGACAGGTTTCGGCGAATCTTTCTTCCGTTCTGTTGGCGAATTCACTGAAGCCCGAATTGCGGGTTCCAAAGAATGGGGGAATTTAGAGCACTGGAACGGTTCGGATTTCGAGCAATTCGGGAACCTGTAGGATCCCTGACAGCAACACCTTTTCAAGTTTTAATCAATCGTTCTAGCCTTCCCTTTTCTCTATGGTTTAGGCGTCTCCTGCCCTGTCTCTTCTCTTCCTAAATTTCCTCTGGGAGAGGAAGTTGCAGGATGCTGCATCCTCCCTTCCCTGGAAAAGGCTCCCGGGCCTTGGGGCCGCGCCCTGGTTTCGCTCTCTGGGTGGACAGTCTGAGCCCAAGCTGCTGCCGCCTGGGTTGCGGTTGCCTTCGGTTGTAGTGAGCCCTGACCTCCGGGGACCGGTGGGGTAGGGGTGAATCCGTCTAGCGGGGAGAAAGTACCGCAGGCCCCAAGCCGGCTGGCCTAACCATGGGCTGAACCCCCATGGAAAGGTGGACAGTTAGCATCCCAAGAAGTACTGAGAGGGCAGGTGCAGGGAAAGTGCCAACGTGGGAGGGGGTGTCTCCTTGGGGGGGATTTGGAAGCACTATGGGGATTAATCCCTGTATCCGGAGTTCTACTCTTTTACTTGCTTTCTTTCTCTTTCACCTTTTCTCTCTCCCTCCAGCTCTCTAATTCGTGTGCGCTCTCTCTTTTCTGTTTTCTGACTCCCGAGAGCCCTTAAGGAAGGGGAAAAGAAACCCTTCCTCGCAACAGTTGGGGGCCTAGGAGGTGCTATTTGGGCGGAAGGGAAACCGAAAGCGCGCAGGGTCTTTCACACTGGCCGAAAGGCAGAGGCTGTAACGTCCCGGAGCTGCCAGTAGAGTCCGCCTTAGACCAAGTTCACAGCCAGGCTGGGGCCTACAAGCCGCCAGCGAGCGGCGGTGCAAGGTGGCTCCAGGCCCCGCTGGGCTTGGCATTATTGGGATACTGCTCTCCCATCACTGCTAAAGGCATGGTGGTCCTCTCCGCTCCCGAGGAAACCCTGCTCCCGGCTCCTTTCACTCTTCACCCCAGAAATACCCTTCTCCAGGTCAGCCCATTCTGCGGCTCTTTATAGGCACCTCGCCCAGCAACCCCACTCTGGGGGACAAGAATGAAGAAGGATGGGTGGTCGAAAGTTCTTCCAGGAGTCCTAACTGAAAAGATCAGTGAGAATGCAAGCAGGAGGGTCGGGAGTTTTTTCCCCCAAGGAGTAACTTCATAATCAAACACGCCTATCCCCCAGGTCTTAGAAAGACCCTTAGGCGGCGGCGGCGGCGGCGGCGGGGGTGAGGGTGGGGGCAAGGTGGCGAAGGAGGAGGGGCAAGGAAGGCGTTTTGTGCCTGGGTTTTTGCAGTCTGCACAGCAGAACGAGACTCTGGGCTGTGAGGCCAGTGTTATTGCCCGAGGGGTCGCAAAGTTGGAGGGTCAAAAGTTTACAGCATGCGTGAGCCCGGCGGCTGAGGCGTCTAGCAGTGGGGGCGGGGTGGGAAGGGGGGAGGGGGCCGTGTGTGTGAAGAGAGAAGAGGGAGCAAGGGATGCTGGAGGTAAGGAAGGCGTGTGGGCTGTGAGAACTGGGGGCGGGGAGCAGAAGGGGGCAGAAGAGGCAGGTAGCTGGGGAAGGAGAAACTGAGGAAGGAAAAAAACCCTTCTATAAATACTGCACCGGAGGTAGTGGTGGGCAGCACAAAAGAGAGCGCCCAGGGGCGTGGCGAATCCTCTGTGTAGTTTTCTCTCCCAAAGATAACCTTTGAGTCACCGTATAAAATTTAATTAAAACTTACCCAGCCGCATACATTTTAAAAATCCAATTACCCACACGTCCTTGCAGGATGTTCAGCAGGGCCAAAGAAAGCTTCGAAGGTGATTCTTACTAAATCGGCCCCACCCTATTTGCCCTAAATGGTCCAAATTGCAGGCTCTTCCACCCCACCCCGCCATCCCTTGGTTTGTTTTAAAGGACTCCCAACCCCGCAGGCTGGGTCCAGGCAGCTGGAGTTCAAGACCACGGACAAGCACTAGAGGCTTTCTAAACTACAATTCCTAGGTTTAAGAACTACAATATTTAAAGGTGGTTCGTTTGTTAGCTCTTCACTCTTTCCCAGATTTCCATTTGGATGTTCATCCTGGTTCCCTTTCTTCCTAATTGGAGGAGGGAGGTGGAATGCAAAGGAAAAATACTGAATGGCCTCACAGAGATCTTTTTAATCGAAGTTCAAACAGGCGACCTGAAATGAACCTTGAATTCATGCATTAAGCTTAGCTCATAAGTAAAATGCTTGGAGAGACTATAATTATAACACCAGGGCATATGCTTATTTTGGGTCTTTAAATGACTGTTGTATTATGAGATGTCATGAATCTCTTCCAAGCATTTAATATAAGAGATGTGCTGCCCTTCAAGAATGGAGAATACCTGAGAGTTTTTGTAAAGATGCCTTTTGAAGTATGGCCAATGGAGAAAAAGGTTTAATGTCAAAATTCAAATTGATTTGACGATGTTTTTTTTTTTTTTTTTTTTAACTAAACCAGCTGGTGTAGGTCCCTATTTATACTTAGTCCTCAAAGGAGTATCTCTGGGTTGTCAGGCCAGGGAGGAATTCCTGGATCCTGAGGAGGAAGCGGTCAAAGCCTGAACTGGAGAATCCATCTCTTATGGTTCTCCCTCAATCTCCTTTTCCTCCATTCCAGGATAGAATGCTAACGAATTTAGGGATCTATGGAATAGACTCAAGTAAGATAAGGTCCTGTGCTGGAGGGGCCTCAGGATGAGGAAAGAATGGCCTCTGCCATATCAGATCAAGCTGAGCATCTTGGGAAGCAATTTTCCTTTCTTCCCTCTGTGCTAGAGGAATACTACCTTTCTAAGCCCTCCCTAGGCCTGAACCCTGAACTGGGTGGAAGAAGAGTTACCTGACCTGCCTCTGCCAGAGAAAGGCAAAAATGTGTTGGAGGCATTCCACCAGATTTTAATCATGGAGAGACAAATTCAGAAAATCTCTGACTATTTAAAAACTCTGCTGGTTTTCTCCTGAGCTTCCTTGTGGTGATGGGGGTAAGCAAAGGAGTTGCTTATAAATGAAAAATGTTTCTTTCCAAAAAATGTTTTGGGGTGGAAAGATGTTGTTTTGTTCTTAAAGAACAATTTAAGCCTCTGAAAGCCAAGTCCTCAAGTCTGGGCTTTGACTAGTGCAGTCCAGTCCCTATCCTTAAGTTCCCTTTGTCTTTCCCAAATGTGTTGGGCTGTGGACCAAACCCTCCACCTGGAGAGGTGTGGAAGAGTCAATTCTGGGTGCACAAGCTTTGAAAGTTTTTGCAGAAATGAATGTAACTTTGGCACATAGGGGAGTAAATGAAGCCGATGGAGTGTATAATGGGTGGGGACACAGGCTCTGCCAGTGTATGCATTTCGGGGAAAGGCTGAGGGAAAGAGACCTTTCTAGCTCAGGCCTGCTCTCTGAGGTCCAGATGCCCAGTGCCGAATTTTCAGTTCTCTTCACACCAACCCTGTATTCAGGCCTCAGAAGGAATCCCCATGGAATCTCATTCACTCACTCTTTGTCCAGGGAATCAGATCTGACAAAAATATAGGAGTGATGGCAAATCAAAGCAGGGGCAGGGCCGCCTGAATCCTACCCTAACGGAACTTTTTGGGGGATGGGGGTTGGGTGAGGGGAAAAGGAGGTTCTGGCGAAAAGTCGAGCTTGAGAGGATGAGCGGAATCAAATTCCTGCTCTGTCATTTTTCTCCCAAGTAATGACCTGAGCAAAATACAATATGACCGAGCGAACTGCGGAGCATATTATAGTAACTGCCTGCTTGTGGGGGAGGCCTATAGAGGGGTGAACCGCAGGTCACGGCGTCTAAAAATTATTAAAATGTTCGGGAGCCTCATGACGCGCCTCGCTGTTTAACAAAGACTGCCAAAGTATGAGATTAATACGAAAACTTGCGCTTCAAAACAAAAACACACCAAAAAAAAAAAAAAAAAAAAAAAAAAAAAGTCTTGTTCCGGCTTCAGTGGGGGCCGGTGGCTACTCTGCCCGCAGCCGAGGTTCGGTTTTCCGGACACACAATAGTGGACATGAGAGAGCTCAGCTGTTGCCCAGCGGGTCCGCGGGTCCGTCAGGAGGGCGCAGGGAGCGGCCTGGTGAGTACTCTTGCCGGCTCACCCTCTGGGACTTCTTTTCCTTTGCGTGGATGCTGGTGCAGGCTGCCTGGGGACTCGCCCCTGCTTGGCCCTTCGGTTTCCCTCCTTCCTGCGACCCTTTCTCCGTGTCAACAAAAGGTGGATGGTTCCTTGCGGCCTGGGCACGCCTGACACGGCGGCGGGGGGCTGGGCAGCGAGAGGTCACGCTAGCAACCTGTGGCTACCAGGAGAAGGCGGCCGGGAAGTCGCCAGACGACCGAGGAGCACAGGAGAGGTGGCTTGGACCGCGCGCGAGTCCCTTGCTCTTCCTATTTTTACTATGCATATTGCAGTTGGTATTCTTCTGGGTGAGGAGAAGAAAGGCGGCGTCCAACTCCGGTGAAACCCATTCTGGGATTCGCTGATAAACCCTGTCCTCCACCCCTGGCGGCTCACCCGGCAGGAGTGGTGGTGGGGCGGGGGAGGGGTGTGTATGCAACGCCTTGTTGGGATGCGCAGGTGGCGGCTCCCAGGGCGCAGAGAAGGAAATCTCAGAGCCCTGGCCCCAAGATAACCGTACCCAACCCCGGGGTGGCTCTGCCTCCCATTCCTCTCTCTTGAGGTGCTGTGGGCACCTGGGCCGCATTCCTTGTGAAGTGTAAAGAAGCAGAGAGGCCCGGCAGCCAGCCAAGTGGTCTCAAAACTTTCAAAACGCGAATGGGTTGGATGGGTTTACCAGGTCGGGTCAATAGAGGAAAGGAGGTATGGGACGGGTCGGGGGAGGGTCCGGGCCGGTTTGAGTGCGTCGTGGAGCCCCTAAGTGGCATTTGAGATTATTTAGAAAGGTCCTGGTTTGACTCTAAGGAGCTGGTGGGGATCCTACCAGGGACACTCTGTGGGCCCAGGGTCAGACTCCAGTCTCCCTGGGTGTCCAGATGGGGTCTGAAATTATCCATTGGAACTTCTCATGGCCAAAATAGCAAGTACAGTGTCATTGTTTTTCTGTATGGGCCTGGCCTAGCCAGGAGAGTGTTGGTATTAGAAATTAGAACCCAAGGCCAACTGTGTCAATGATTTGGGATAAAAATCTGAGGGTCTTTGGACCTAGTTGTCTGAAGGTGAGAGCTCCCCTTCCGACTACCTGCTAGGATCTCAGGACTAGCGGTGGGCAGAGACCTCTGGAGTGTGGTGGTTAGAGAGTTGGTTTGTTGCTGTTGATAATGAAATTCATAGTATTTAGACTTGTTCAGAAGGGCTACAAGTATTTCTCAAACCTAGGGAGATAGGTAGGGGTTCTGAATGGGAAGGAGTCTTCTTCTGGGCAATTTCCCCTCACCTGGCTGCAGCTTTCACAGTCTAAGCCCTCTTCCTCCCAGCACAATCTCCAGTCTCCCAGTTTAGCAAATTTAGCAGTTATTAGAAGCCTCAGGAAGTTGCTTTAGAAATCCCAGGTCCACAGTTTGGCCCCGCAGCCAGCTACCCAAGCAGGTGGCTGGGCAAGTAAGTTGACTTAGAGGAAATCCACCGGGGCTAGGGATTGGGGTTCTTCTCCATATCTCTAGGGGATTGTCCCCCTTTTCTGGCCCCCAGGAGGTGTGGGGGGGGGCTAGGAGGCGTGGGCACATCATCTGGTTGCATCTTTTGTGGTTCCTCATTGCCCTTCATTCGGAAATGAAACGCCTTTGATCTTTTTCTCAGGTTGTAAACAGAATTGCCCGTCATTAAATATCCGGGACCCCATCTGCTTGGTCTCCCAGCATTTTTCTTTACAGCTGTTTCTCTCTCTTTACCATTGCATTTTTCCAAAAGGACTTTTATTACACCCTCTTCACACCCAGCCGCCTCTCCCTCCTCCCTTTGCTGAGAGGCACTTTGGAAAATATCTAGATATTCGTTTGATCGCATCCTAAAGACCGTGAGGGGCACTGGAGGAGCCGATTGGGGTTTTGTTTTTTTCTTTAAAAAATAAAAGTCCTAGGGGGAGGGGCGGAGAGGGGCGCGAGTGCACCCAGAAGGGCCTGATTCCGACTTCAGGCAGCCTCAGGATGACCCTTCCTCCTTTTGTGCTTAGCTAATGTTTACATCTCATAATTCATGCGCCGCCACGGAGAGTTGCGAGTTGGCCGCGAGGTTCGCGTCCCCTTGCTGACCGGCTGCTTCTATTTCTAATAGAAGAGGAGAGTTGAAAACCTTGTAATCCCAAGAATGGAGCTGCAATGCCTTTTTCTGCTCCCTGAGCTCAAAACTAGAACAAAACGAAATAAAATGAAAGCACTCAAACCACATCCCAAACGAAGAACGTGCGGAAAGTAGGAGAACCGGAAAATTTCTGGGCCAAGAAGATCTGTCTGTCTTCTGTATATACCCTGTAGATCCGAATTTGTGTAAGGAATTTTGTGGTCACAAATTCGTATCTAGGGGAATATGTAGTTGACATAAACACTCCGTTCATTTTTTTTCAGAAGAAAAAATAAATATTATTTTTCTAAATGAGGACAATCCAGTGACCATAAGAAGACTTCTTCCTTTTTATTTCTTCGTCTTTCTTCCCTCCCCACAACTGGTTATAAATGGAGGACTCATCTACCTGAACATCATGCCTGACCTTGGGAGCTGTGGTCCTTTTCCACTAGTCTTAAGAAGTTCATGTTGACGATATTTTAAAATTTATCCTCTCTTCTCAAGCAAGCCTAATTTCCATTCTAGGCTCAGAGAAGCTTTATTGGAAATTTTAAAACAATGACTCTTGCATACAATGTCCAAAGCAAAGGAAATTCGCTTTTCAAACGGATGCTTAGGTTGCCTTTCCGTTAGGGTTCAGAACAAGATGCCCTGGAAACATGCGATTGCTGAGGGTGGTGTTGTATGTATGTGTGTGTGTGGTGGGGGGTATCCACCGCCAGGGTTTCTATCTCCAGCACCACAAGGGTGTGAGATTTCTATTCGCCGCGGAGGCTGCGGCATTAGCGGCAATTAGAACGTCTCTGGCGCCACGGTTTTTATTGCTCGGTTGGTTCTGGAATTGGCAAATTGCTATTCAATTTGCTCTCCAAAGTTGCAGATTTTTTACTCCAGCGCTCATCTTTAGTGTGGGAAACCAAGTCATTTTTCTGAGCTCTCGCCCTGTGAGGCGAAGGGAGTGGATAGGAGAAGGGGGACAGACGGACTGACACCGCCAGGCTAATAGCGCAGCTAAATGCGATTTGGAAGGCGAGGTCTCCCCGAATTAGTGCATGAATTTCCTATCGATCCGCCCTAGGTTCCATTCATCTCTGACAAGTCCCTCTGCGCACCCGCCCTCCAACTCCCCACGCCTCCTCTCTCACCCCATACCCCCCTCCCCATCTGGCTGAAGAGAAAAGCCCCAAGCTCAGTGCCCCTCGCCCCCAGTGGGTTCCCCTTTGGAGGCGGAGCCCCCAGCCCGCCGCTACTCCATTCCCACACAGATGCAGGGTGCAGGGGCTCCCTGTCGTCCTGGGGAGGAGATGGGGCCCTATGGAAAGCAGAGAATGCTGGACAGAGGTGAGGCAGAATAGGAGGGGCGACACCGGGCACCCCAACTTCTGAGGGGATCTAGGGATTGTTCTCTACCCAATGCAACAACAGGCCTTCCAGTCGCAACCTGCCAGCTCTCACGCTCTCTCTTTGGCTCTCTCTCTGATCTCGGAGAGAGAAAGGAGAGGCGGGGGTCGCCCCATAGGAGCCCTATGTAAATCCCGGTGTTGGGTGGGTGGGTGGGGAGGGGAAAGAGAAGAAGGGGAAATAAACCTCTTTGGCTGGAGTAGGGTCCGGGTGAGCAGATTTCCTTATCCGGGAATCGCAGGCGGGGTGGCCATTGGCTCGGAGGATCACGTGGGCCCCTAACTTTGTTCACTTGACAGTAAGTAGGAGGGCTTTCGGAAACAGGAAAACGAGTCAGGGGTCGGAATAAATTTTAGTATATTTTGTGGGCAATTCCCAGAAATTAATGGCTATGAGTTCTTTTTTGATCAACTCAAACTATGTCGACCCCAAGTTCCCTCCGTGCGAGGAATATTCACAGAGCGATTACCTACCCAGCGACCACTCGCCGGGGTACTACGCCGGCGGCCAGAGGCGAGAGAGCAGCTTCCAGCCCGAGGCGGGCTTCGGGCGGCGCGCGGCGTGCACGGTGCAGCGCTACGCGGCCTGCCGGGACCCCGGGCCCCCGCCGCCTCCGCCACCACCCCCGCCACCCCCGCCACCGCCGGGGCTGTCCCCTCGGGCTCCTGTGCAGCCACCCGCCGGGGCCCTCCTCCCAGAGCCTGGCCAACGCTGTGAGGCGGTCAGCAACAGCCCCCCGCCGCCTCCCTGCGCCCAGAACCCCCTGCATCCCAGCCCGTCCCACTCCGCGTGCAAAGAGCCCGTCGTCTACCCCTGGATGCGCAAAGTTCACGTGAGCACGGGTGAGTGCGTGGGCACCCCTTCCCCTCCCACCCCTGGCGCTTTACACCAAGGGACCTCGGAGGCATGGGGGGAGGGAGCTGGGGGAAGCCAATTGTCCCCGCTATAAACTCGCCATTGCCAGAGATTTACGGTCGCCTGTTTTCAGAGCCACATAATTACATCCCCATAAATTTTTATGGCCTGGTGGGCCTTGCGCCTTTGAAGTCGGTTCCCCATCCTCTTCGCCATTCTCACTAGCGACTTTTTCGCCAGGGAGATGCATTCTCAGTGAAGTTGGAATTGGGGAGGGGTGTGGGATGTGGGGGAGGAGGAGGAGGAGGAGGTAGTAATCCGTATTTAAGCAGAGTTGAGTCAACTCCCAGTGTTTATTTTTTTCCTTTATTCCAGTCGTCCTCCTTGGCTGGAGAAGTAGGCAAAAGTTTTTACTGGGGGCAGGCACTGCTTGGAATCTGAGCAGCGAGGGTGGGAACTAAACAGAGGAAAGGTTTAGGGCAACTCCCCTCCCTCTTTCACCCCTTATTCTCCCACCCCGGGCCCCCAGGCCCAGGGAGAGAGAGGAGCGACTAAAACCTTAGGAAGATTCCTCACTGCCCACACTAGACACCCAAACAACAACAACCAGGACAGCACAACCCTCCAAATTTTAAGGTCTTTCTCTTCCTGTGATCCACTTCTTCCCTTTTCGGTTTTTTCCCCTCTCCGGAGGTAACGGAGGTGGCAGAGGGGGAGGGAGGGAGGGAAGGAGACACTGTTAGTAGGAGGAAAGGGCTTTCCCTCCTCCCTTTCGGAGGCAATAAAACTTTCTCTTTTTCCCTCTCTCTGTGTGTGTCCAGTAAACCCCAATTACGCCGGTGGGGAGCCCAAACGCTCTCGGACCGCCTACACTCGCCAGCAGGTCTTGGAGCTGGAGAAAGAATTTCACTACAACCGCTACCTGACAAGGCGCCGGAGGGTGGAGATCGCCCACGCTCTCTGCCTGTCAGAACGCCAGATCAAGATCTGGTTCCAGAACCGGCGCATGAAGTGGAAAAAAGACCACAAGTTGCCCAACACCAAGATCCGCTCGGGTAGCACCGCAGGAGCAGCCGGAGGGCCCCTTGGCCGACCCAACGGAGGCCCCCCTGCGCTCTAGTGCCTCCCCAAGCCGAGGCTGCGAACCTGGGGGGTGAGGGTGGGCAGAGAGTGCAGAGTGGGGGACTCAGGGGTGCGGGAGGACCCCCCTCCCTTGGGCCTGGGCCTGGAAAATCCCACCTGCCCTCCCCCCATTTTAGTTATATGTGAATAAAAGCATAGAAGGAGGGGTAGGGGAGCTTTATTTATAGATATGACCATTGGGAGCCCGGTGAGAGGCCCCCCAGAAGCAAGATTCAAGTCTCTTGCTTTATTCCTTAAAAAAAAAAAAAAGAAAGAAAGAAAGAAAAGAGAAAGAAAGAAGAAGTAAGAAAGAAAAAGACAGAAAGAGAAATAGGAGGAGGCTGAAGCTCCTCGTTTTCAGCTTTGGCGAAGATGGATCCACGTTTCATCTTTAATCACGCCAGGCCCAGGCCCATCTGTCTTGTTTACTCTGCCGAGGAGAGGACGGGCCTCGGTGGCGACCATTACCTCGACACTCGGCTAACAAATGAGGCCCGGCTCGGCTGCCGCCGTCTCTGCTGCTGCCGCTGCTGGAAGACAGCCTGGATTTTATTTCTTTGTCCCCCACTCCTGACACCCAGCGAAAGCACCCTGTGACTGCCAGATAGCACAGTGTTTTGGCCACGGTAACAAACACATACACGACCTCCCTCTCTCCCCCTCTGTTCATGGGGGACAAAGACTGTTCACCCCCTTCCACCGTGGGATGAAGGGAACAGAAGGAAGGGGACAAGTGGGGGAGGGAGCTGCCTTGACAACGCAGGAGCGGGCAGGGAAATTGAGTCCAAGAAAAAAGAGCGACCTGGACACCTGGGAGGGCCTTCCACTAGAAGACCCCAACATGTCTGGCAGGGTGAGGGGCCAGTTGAGTTGTGAGATCTGGGAAGGACCCTCTTGCCAATCCAGAGTTGTACAGCAGAGGCCCTCTCTTAGACTGAAAAAGAATGTGAAACTAGGAAATAAAATGTTGTGGCCCTCCCACTCTGGGAGGATGATGTTGCAGAGCCCTTTCCATAGTTTATCATTGTTGCATCGTTTATTATTATTATTATTATTATTATTATTATTATTATTATTATTTTATGTCATGTGTGTCCTTCTCTCCTGTTCTCTTTCTGACATTCCAAATCAGGCACCTTCCTACCTTTGGGGCTGCCTGAGTCTAGAACCTTTCATTGGCGTGAAAATTTGTGTCCTGTACAGAGTGACAATAGAAATAAATGTTTGGTTTCTTGTGACCATCACATCGTGTTTTTGTTGGAACCTCAATGTAAAGATATGGACAAATGCCACCCAGTGTATATGTTAAGCACCCTAGTGGGTTTGGCCTCATGTTGTGTGATTGAAATTTTTTTTCAAAGAGTCCAATGGGAATTTTTGTTTAAGAGGATCCCAAATTGTGGTAGTTGGTTTGTTTCCCTTTTGGGGTTGGTGTGTTTTGTTTGGGGCTTTTAATGTTTTTTCCTCCAGTCCAAAAATGGATAGGAAGGACTGAGAGGGCTGATTCCAGTCCCTAATGGGGGAAAATGTTTCATTGTAGGACACAAGAGGCTTAAGTATGGCAAAGCCTTTCATATCATGATTTATTTGTCATAAGCAAATAAAATGCGGTTAAGCTGTCTCCTTCTAGACAGACAGCTCTTTGGTTATTAAAGTTCCGAGAGAGGATTCCAAGAGGCCAGCCTCTTTCCCCCACATAAGAAGGTATCACTTTTCTCTGAGGTGTTTAAGGCTTTAATGAGTCTAATTTTTTGCACAGATGTTTCTGGGTGTTTGCAGGTTTTCAGAGTATTTTTATATTACAAAGGAGCTAGCTGGTGCCATAGCTCAAACTCTGACAAGCAAATAGATAATCAAGAAGACAAATGGCCTCTTTTGTGAAGCCCTGCTCCTGTATTAATTTTCATTTTCTTTCTCATAGAAAGTATCGAAAGTATGACTGGGGACCAAATAGCTTTCCTTCTCTGAGGTCCCAGTCACCCCTAGAATGGAGTGGGGGAAGGGGAAGGGGTGCAGGTGATCCTCAGAAAGCTCTTGCAGTCTTGGGTCGCTTTTGTGCAGCACCACCGATAAGTTCTAAGGTTTGGGGCCCCAATCTCATCGTCTCTGGTTCAAAGATGGTCCAGGGTGCAGCCACTCCGGCTCCAAAATCTCAGGGCTACATCTGAAGAGTATATGCAGTTAAAAGTCGGTTTTTTTTGTTTTTTGTTTTTGTTTGTTTTTTTGGTCCCATCTACTTGCAGAAAATAATAATAATAATAAAAACGCCAATCCCACCCATACGTTTTATTGTTATTTATTTTGCATTCCTCCGGTTTGCAGCGTCGTAGTTGGAGGATGGGTAGGGCCGGGAACGACAGGGCCGGTGTCCCCAGTGCGGGAAAGGGTGGTGAATTGCTGGTTTAAATGCAGCGGGGAGATTCATAAAAAAATCGCCCGGACCTGAAGGAGTATAAGGGGGCGAGCTTTGTTTCTGTCCACCGCGGTGTGATGTTTTAGCGGCAAGAGGATGCCGAGGCCCGTAGCTGAGGGGGAAATAGTGTTTAAAAGCCTACGCGCCCCCCAGGAATGTCTCTAAAGATCCAAATCAAAGCTGCTTCTTGGAAGGTATGAATAGAATTAAAAAAAAAAAAGATTTCTATGGAGCTTAAAGTTCACAGCCATTCTGTGTAGACAAGAGCTAAGAAAAATGTGAGAATTATACAGAAAACCATTAATCACTTCTTTTCTTTAAATACGTATCCTCTCTCCTTTGTTATTATTCAACAGCAAATCTCCGCAGACCGGCTGTTGAGGGAAAAAAGTGTTAGCCATCTCTCCCGGATCTGCGAGGGGGAAAAAATTTGGAACCATAAAGTTGAAAACTTTTTTCTGTTTGGAAGAAGTCGTTCGTCATGAATGGGACCAGCGAAACTCGGGCGAGAGGAGGCGAGAGTCGAAAAGGTAACAAAGCCCCGGCCTGGTCTGGCGTATTTTGATCGTTTTATGAGCTCTTTTCACAAGCAAAAGAAGAAATACTCTCTCGCCTCCTTTTTCTTTTTCAACTATCTTCTGGGGATTTTTATGGTGGACACTTTGGGCAGGTTTGCTGCCTTTTATGATGACTGATGCTTGCGGGGGTGGGTGTGTTGTGTGTGCTGGACACCTGGAGAGTGTTTGCTGGCCGATGTGTCAGGGCCCCTGAAAAACTACAGGGAAGGAGGTTGTTTGAGGTGGCTCAGAAGTGCTTTTCTGGTTCCCGAAAATGCAGGCAGGCATGGGGAGGGTCAGTATGTGTGCCTGTGTGCCTAGTGAAGTGCACCTATGGCCGCGTATTCCCGGGACTCTGTCTACAGTGGAGGCTTGTGTCCTGCATTCCTGTTTACCAGCGAAGATGTCACTGCCGCCTCCTGGAAAAATGGAATCCAGTTCTTGGATGGAATGCCCCAGCCTTGGGGCCAGTGTAGGTGGATGTGCTTGGTTTTCTTCTTGTGTCTAGTTTGGGATTCTAGACAAATCTGTGCTTTTCTCTGGAGCAAGAAATTGCTCAGTTCATAGGTGAGATGAACCAGCAGAAATGTTCTTCTTCTGCTCTGTCCCCCTGGTCTTCCTCCTGGAGACTAAGTGTTCCATTTGATTTCCTTTTGCTCCTTCGGTTTGGGGGCTGTTTGCTCCTCTGGGACGCTGCTTCTCAGGCTGAGGGAATCAGTGGGCTTTGCATCAGACCTGAATGTTCTGGCTCTGGCCCTTTTTCCCTGAGGCCTCACTTAGGGTTTGGAGGCGGGAGACTGGCAGGAGAGAGAGTTCATGGAGAGGCCACGTTTTCTAGGCGATTAGCTCAGTATTAGAACCACAAAATGACCTCGGAAGCCCCTTGACCTCTCTGAGACTGGACATTGTGCTGGCTCTTGCCTCCTGCCCAGGAGGGAAAGTCACACCTCCACAGAGAGTGGTACTTGGGCTGTCATATATCCCATCTTCTCCATCCCCCTCTAACCCCCAAACCTTCTTTGCTACCTTGGAATTTCTGGATTATTTTTCCATTGCTGTCCATTAAAGGGAAAAGGAATAAAAAGGATCTGGTGGAGGGGAGTAGGGTACTAGTGTGTACACAGTCCCGTCCCAAAACCAGGATCCAGCCTTCTTCCCATGTCCAGTTCATTCCTCCTTTCAGCTTCATTTGGAGAGAGCTGAGGGAAGAAAGACAAAAGGGATACAGCATGAAAGGTTGGACAGACTCAAACCATGGTGCTCCAGAGCAGAGGAATAAGCCCCTGGGTTATAAGGAGAGAGAGAGAGAGAAGGTTCCCACCACATACATTGTTTTTAATCCCCCCTTTCTGGTTGACATCCAAATCCACAGCCTCTCAACCCATTTTCTGAAGCTGAGGTTCTTTTGTTTAGGAAGATGTATCTTTACTCACTTATGTCCTTTTCCCCTAATTCCCAGTCCTACTTCAGCTATGCAGGGTCCCTTTCCCACCTACCAGAAGAGCAAAATAAATAGAAGAAAGGTCAGAGCAGGCTGCTTTGACTACTCCTTTCCAGGGCCAGCTCTGCCATGTTAACCAAAGTCTGCAGAAACTTTTAATGTTAAGAGGTAGTGGAAGATCTGCAAATAGGTGAACCTGGAACAGAGCCTTCACTAATTTGTATTCTATTTGCTGTATCTTTGCTTTACCTTGGCAGTCATTCTCTTAGGGAGGGAGGGAGGAAGGAAGGGAGAAAGAGTGGAAAGGGGTACTAAGCTTGATTCTGGCTGGGAAGAAGAAATGCTTCCCTCAGGTTAAGAATAGGAGAGGTAGAACCCTGCTGGAATGTGTGTAGGGTGTTGGTTTCCATTTTGTAAATTATTTCTTGTAATTTGGGGACTCTTGTCTCAGGCAAGAAATAACTAGAGTGGGTGGTATTCTCTTTCTTGTGCCTGGGCAGCAAAAATGGAGAGACTGGAGGCCTCAGGAAGGAAAGGGTGAGCACAAAGCCAAGCTGGGTCACTCCTGGACTGAAAATATTTGGGGCTCAGGGAAGATTTGTGCTTATTACCCATAAGGGGAGATAACCAATTGTGGACTCTCTATAGGCCCAAGTGACAAAGAACTAGTCACCTAGGACTTTACAAACTGCTTTCTGCTCTGGGAGGATTAGGGGTCCACCAAAATGAAAAAGCAAGGGAAAACGGGCTTCAAACTGCAAGATTTCCCTTGCCCTCACTCGGCCTTTTTAGAGCTGAGAGCAGCCTGGGTTCACTTTCTACAATTTTAGTGGCCACCCAGAGTGAGGTCTCCTAATCTTCTGACCTCTTTTCCCAGTTCCCTGGGACGCCCCCACTCACTCTCCTACTTCCACCCACTTGCCAGCCTTGCAGAGGGTCAGTCCAGTCTTGCCAGAGCCCTCTGAGGTGGCCCCAGCGCCAGTGGTGGGTCTCCCTGAGAAGCAGCTGCTGGGGAGGGGGTCTGGTTAAAAAACGGAGTTGGGAAGTTTCCCAGCGTGAGTTGAGCGCTGACGGATTTGTGATCAGCCATAAAACCGGCGCGTTCAGATTCGTAAATCAATCTCGCCTTTCTCACAGTCTAAACGTTCGCTTTATCGGCAGCAAGAAAGCGCTCAGCTCGCGCTCAGGCGCTTGTTTATTTGAACGTGGACATTCCCAGGATCCGAACAGAGTATGGGCATTTTAATAGAACCTGGCCCGCCTGCCTTCGTGTCTGTATTATTTTGCTGTTCTTTTTCTTGTCCTTAAAAATAATTTCTCAGTTTTAAAAAATGCTGTCTTCCCATGCTCGGACAAATTTGTATTCGCTCTCTTCCCTCTCCCACCATAATTTTCTTTTAGACTTTCATGTTTGTCTTTGGGGAACCACTTTTATTGGGTTTGTAGTCAAGGCCTTTCAAGGAGTTGCCCTTGCAGGAACCAGGAGCAGGGCCCACAACGGGATCAGTCTGAATTCAATACCAGTCTGTTTTGTATCTGGACAATCGAAGCTGACCACCCCCCTACAGAGTCTGGGCCCTGCTGGCGCCCCACCCCATGGGGCTGCTCAGGATTCCAGTGTCTTTTGCAGAGCCCCCCACCCCAACCCATGCTGCCGCTACAGCTGGAACCTACAATGCCGTCACAGAGGAGGCAGTTTCTTTGGGGTTTATTACAGTGAGGAGGTCCTCTACGTTTCCCACATTGAGTCCCCTTTGGTTCAGATCCCTCCAAACAAATCATGGAGGCTCCTTGGTCCCATGGTCCCCTAGACTAAAGCTTGTTCTTCCCATTCCCTGCCTGCCCAGCAGCCTCAGTCAGCCAGTCCTGCAACCCCAGAGCTGCCGAAGCTAGATAAGGCTGGGAATGTGCAGCGAGGGGACTCTTAGGAATGCCTTTTCTGCTTCCCTTCACACTCACACCCACATCCAGCCAAGGGTTGTAACTTGTGAAATTTGGGTGAATTTTGGTTTTGTTTATATTTGAAGTGAAAGAGTCTGTGTACTTCTCTCCCAAGGCCTAGGGGATGGATCTCACAACCCTGATGTTTAACCCTTTAACATTCACCTAAACCCCCGCACCTCTCCCCTCATTTTTCAGTCTCCATTGTCTGCTGATTGGAAACACAGGGTCCTAACACCTGGGAAATAGGGATCTGGGACTGCCAGCAAACTTCAAAGCCTTCCTTCCCCTTCTTTCCTGTCTTGTTCAGATCTCCAGCTGTCTTCACTGTTGTGTTGGGGGGTACTGAGACAGGGTGCAACATTAGGTATAGAGAGGCTGCATGTCCACTTCTTTTGTGTAGAAACGTAAGTCCTGGGTCTTTGTCTATAGAGCCTATTTTCAGTCAATAGCATTTGGTACATCGTGGTAGCAATAACATAAGGAAAAACCAACCATTCCCCTTGTGGTTATTCTCAACTCTGGAAGCTCCAGAGTCATCTTTTTACCTTGTCGCTTTCCTGCCCTTTCAGAGGTACCACAAAAGATCAAAAAGAGAATTAAAGCCCAGAGTCCACTCTTGATACATATGTAACAAGGACTTATGAAGTGTTTCTTTTCCATCTGGCCCTTCAGAATCTTGTTGATTATTTAGGAAGAGGGGGAGTAAATTTCACTTATAAACACCTCTGGAAAGGGGAAGAGTGAAGTTGGAGGGAAATCTTAATCCTAAAGGATACAGAGAGAAGAATTGGAAGCTGAAAAAACCAGGGTCTTGGAGAAGGGCTTTGTGCCCACCCCACCCCCACCCCTGGCGCCCCTGCAGACTATTTCTGCACCTCAACGAACTAAGCAGTAGCCGGAGAAGAAGGGAGAGAGGAGAGGTGGGCTGTGGGTAAGTGTAGGGGAGATGTAGAGAGCTGTAGATATAGTAGGTATAGATGTGCGTGTGGGAGAGAGACCTCACTAGTGTTCCATTGGTGGGTTGGGGGGAAACTATTTTGCAGGAAAATTTCTCCTCCTGAAGGGGAAGGTCATAGTGGTCCTTTGAGCCTGAAATCGAAAGACCCCCTTCCCCCTCCTGGTCACGTGATTCATTAAATAATTAATGCCGAGGTTGCAGAATAGATATGTATTCGTCAGGAAAATCGCAGGATCGGTCTCCCTGTTTCTGACGTGCAATTCAACTGTCCTTTGAAAAACAAGCCTGTACCCCGAGAAAAAAAAGAGAGGGGGAGAGAGAGAGAGGGAGAGGGGGGAGAGAGAGAGAGAGAGAGAGAGAGAGAGAGAGAGAGAGAGAGAGAGAGAGAGAAAGAAAGAGAGAGAGAAAGGGAGGCAGCAATAAAACAGCCCCGCAGCCGGAGCCACATCGCGGGCTGGGGTATTGTAAGTAGAAGGGATTTCTCACTACCTACCGCGTCTTATATGTCCATGTAAATTTATTGTTTGTTATTAATGTTATTGTCGTAAAATGTGACAAATAGCCATCTTCATTTCCTGCCATTTCTCTTCACACGGTGCTCTGTGTGTTTATACCCATTGAGGCATTGCATAGAGATTTTAGGAATCTCTCTCTCTCTTTCTCCCTCTCTCCCTCGCTCCCTCTCTCCCTCTCCTCCAACCTTTTTCTTGATTTATAGCAATATGGGTGTCAGCTTCTCAGCCGGCATGCCAGCCGTTTGTGTGTGTGTGTGTGTATGTGTGTGTGTGTGTGTGTGTTTGCGTGCGTCTGTGTGTATTTGTGAGCAAGTTGTGTTGTTTATAGCCATGTCTTCGATAAATCATTTCTCATGGAAAATGATGTGGAAGCTGGGCTGATTCTCGGGCCGGGAGAGAGTCGCTCTCCGAGGCACTTCCTCCCTCTCTGCTCTGCTCCCAGGAGTTGGTTATTTCAGACAATTTACAGTAATAGATCAGCAGTTAATATGAAAGCTCTATAGCTGGAGGTCTTAAATTACAGCATCTGTGATTATCAATTAAGGCAAGATTTGTATAAATTTGGTAAACCAGAAATGCCTCATTGGCATATAAACCTAGTCAAAGACCATGACCTAATATAAAAATTACATTTGTAAGCCTGATAGAGGTCACGTTCCTGCAGCAAACGGAGCTCCAGTTTTTCGGCAATTCCCCTTCAGGAGCTTTTGGCTTCTCCAACTCCGACCCTGGGTGAACAAACCCAACTCTAAAAGGAGAAGTAGCCTGGGGGCAAGAGAGGTGGAGGCGGAGGAAGAAATTACCGGTGTTGAAGGCAAAGATTTTTGTAATCGATGGGGACCCAATGGAAATCCTCTGCAACTGGAAGGGGACGGGAGTGATTCAGTTACAGTATTAAAGCTGCATTTATAGGGCTGATATGTATGAGGGGTTGCTGAGGCTGGAGAATAAGCTACCCAAATTGGAGGAGACAATGAAGGCAGGCAAAGGGTGAAGGGCAGGGAGAGAGGCTGAAAGCCTTGGCTCTCCACCCTTCTGGCTAACAAAACAAGGAAATGAATTCACACCCTAGGAACCTTCCTTCAACCTCCTGAAACAAAGAAAGTTTCCTTAGTAGTTAGAGTGTGTGTGCTTGAGGCGGATTAAGTTTTTCTCGAAAAGAAATGTTCTAGGAATCAGGTGGTCCTGAGAAGTTGGGGACATGGGGTTTGTTCCTCTATGTAAACTCCCATCCAAAGAGCAAATGAGATACAGATTGAAAGAGAGAAAACTGGTAACTTTTCCCTAGGATTTCATGTGGAGGTCATAGTCCCGATCCATTAGGGAAGAGGCTGCTGGTCAACAGCAAAGTTGGATGTGGTTTCTGGGGTCATCGTGTTCTGTGCCCCAAAACTGTGATGGATGAGGGGCAGAGGACCAGAGCCTTTGCCAAGACCCATCAAGATTGCTGGCTGTTCATCCCCTGGCTGGAGCCAGGCCAACTGACTTTATAGCTACTATTATCTGTGATATTTAAATCTGCCTACTAGTGTAAACCTTTGAGCAGGAAAAATTAAGAGTGTCATTACACCCAGGTGTTAATTATTCATGGCATCAGACTCCTAGAGTGGCAGCTTAGGCCCCAGTCCTTGTAGTATATGGGAGCTTACTTCCACACTCTACTCCAAGTTGGTGCTAAGTCCCAACCTTGTCAACAGGAGATTTTCAGGTGGGTCGTGGGTGAAGCCTCTTAATTTAGGAGCCTGGGTTGAAAAGGATTTGGGGAAAAGAAGGAGAAGGCAAAGAGTCCAGACTGGATGGGTGGGGGCACTGCCTAGCCTGGATAAAGTAATTGGGGAGAGTTTGCACTCAGGGGCAACCTTGACAGTGCTGGAGATTGTAAGATGGGAGGGGCTGGGTAAGGCATCAAAGAGACCTGGGAGTAGGGGCTCCAAGCCTCTCAGTCTCATTCCCCACTCACCATGGAATGTTGGAGAATCTCCCATACATTCAGTATGGGAGGTATTTCTACTCCCTCACCTGGGAAGTGTGGTGTGTGCATATGTATAAAAGTGAAGAGGGTAGGTTACCCCCAAACTGGTGCCCCAGAATTTAGGCCAAAGTCTTGGAGTCTCTGAGAAAAGGGGAAATACGCCTCTTCCTTGGAAAGAAGGAGGGACATGAAGAAGGAAGAGGGTAGAATTACTTGTATTGGTTTCTGAATTCAGTCTGCTTTAGAGGATGGGAAACAAAAGGGAAACCGAAGGAACAGCCCTTTGGGCCAGGGCACAGCGAGGAGACTGTTGGGAGCCAGTACTGTAGGCCCCCAGCTGCATGATTCTAACTCCTCCCCCCCATCCCTTTCCACTCCCCTCCTCTGCTACCTTTACCAGTGATGTGGAGGTCTCACACCCTCCCCTCCACACACAGCTTTTCCTCTTCATTCTCTCAGCCCCCTTCAGGTCTTTGTCTCCTCTGACCCTGGGGAAGGGAGGTGGCATTGATACTCCTCCCCCTCCTTTTCCCCAACTCACAGACTTCCCCAGGAGACAAAGCAGGGAGACCATCCCTTGCCAAACATTATCTTTCAGTCACTGATCTCTGCTAAATTCCGTTACATGAGGCCTGATACCCTCCATCCAGGCACCTAGGCCTACCTCCCAAATCAGCAAGTCAGGAAGTTTGAAAACTTTGTTGCTCTGTGTGTGTGTGTGTGTGTGTGTGTGTGTGTGTGTGTTCATGCACTGGGTTTATTTAGCCATGAAGAACTCTGCCTCTTGGCACCCCACCCCTCTGATCTGCTTTTGTGCTGTTCAGGGAACGATGTAGAATGCCTTTGGTAGATGGGGCTCTAGGAAAGCTGCTGACCCTATCTTCTCCTCAGCCTCCGCTGGTATCCTCTTCTCTGTATAATTGTTGTGACCATCCTTGTTCCTTTAAGAAGTCAGTCTGTGAAGGCTTTAAAGACTGGAGGAGTTGGATAAAAAGAGGGAGAGAAGAGAGAAGATAAGGAGAAGGACCCAGAGAGAGAACAAGCAGCAGGCTCCCTTTTTGAGGTGGGAAGTCAAGGCTGAGCTCAAGGAGAGAGTGATAGGGACAGTGTAGACAAAGGGCAGCCGGAGGGGAAGGGTGGCCATCCTGGAGAAGGATCCAAACTTTGGTGATGGGCATAAGCAGGGACGCTTATGTACACACACATTCACAGAGTTGAATGAAAGAAGGGAAATGGAAAGGAAGCTGTTTGCTTTGCCCCTTCTCTCTAGAAGAAGATCCCACAGAGGAAAGGTACAAGGAGAAGGAAAGAGTGAGCCCACGAGTGATTTCTAGAGACATTTGTGAGTCTTTCCCGAGGCTCAATTCAAATTCATTTAAGATGAAGAAAGAGGCGGTGTGAAAAGACAAAGGGACTGTGAGGGACAGAGACAACAGAGAGGGTTAGAAGATGGGGAGGGGGAGAGAACAGAAACAGAGATGGAAACTCAGAGAAAGAGCCCAGTCCCTTTGGGGAGCAGACATAGAGGGAAGCTCCTCCTGAATCCAAGTGCAGTTTTTTCCCCTAGTACATATAGCTTTTTGGAAGCTGCCAAAAGCGGAGGCCATCTCAGAAGCAACTGTCTTTAGAAGAGGCCTTAGGGGGTGCTAAATCAGTTGGGGTAGGAACTGAAGTGCTAGGGAATGGCCGAGATGTCCTGGACACTTCAGTCTCCTCCTCCACCATGAGTAACTTCATCACTGGGACCTCCCGACACAAATGCCATCATGGGGCGCAGATTGGGGACAGTCTTTCACCCTGGAAGACCGTGGAATCCTTCTCTCTTGTGGGTTTGGTCTCTTCTTTCCTTCTTTGGGGACCTGGGGAAAGGAGTTGCTCTTACTGCCGTCTAAGAACTTTGACCTACAATCCACATTTTCTCCCTCAAATCCCCAGACTTAACAAACGGATGCTTCCTTTACTAATCTCCTTCCTCCCCCATTTTTCAGGAAAGAAAAGGAAAAGGGGAAAGTTCTACCAGCTTTAGCAGCTTTAGAAAACTCGAGGGAAAATGGAATCCTTTCTTGCCCTCCCGATCCTTCCCATTACCTCCTCACCATTTCTCTGCACCCTCCATCTCGGCCCCCACCCCCTCCTGTCCTGCCCCAATTGTCTTTCTTTCCCTCCCTTCTCTGCCGGGTCGGACATATGGAACCCATTTTGCTGGTGACATTGAAGAGCCGCCGGTGCGCCCGCCTTCCGCCATGGCGCCCCCGCACCCCCGCGCTCGCCATGCCCCTGTCAGTTGCCGATCCTCTCGCCTGGCAACTTGGCGGGCTCTCAAAGCTGGAGTCCAGCTCCGTGTCAGACCTGCCCGGGCTTCCGCAGCCCCACGCGGGCCCTGGCGGAGCATAATCTCAGGCTCCGGGTGGCCGCGCCGGAGCGCAGGATCCTGCGGGCCCTGCGGCCTCAGAGACCAAACAAAGCCGGGGGCGGGGGCGGGGCGGAGGTGGGGTAGGGGCGATCGCATCCGGGCCTCTCCCCTAGCGGGCCGAACGCTCTCAGGGGTTGCTGCGGCTGGAGTGACCAGGATGCGGTCGGCCAAGGCGCTGGAGCCCCAGCCCGGGCCGGGGGACAGGGGCCTGACCGTCGGCTCCGGCGCGCCCCCAGCGCCCGGCAGTCTGCCGATGCAGGCGCCCTAGCGGGAGAACACGCAGGTAAGTGCGAGGTGCCCAGGCGGGCGCGTGGGACCAGGCTGGGATGGAGAGAGGTGTTCGCCCCCAGGACTCCCTGAAATTAGACTGGGATCTGAATGGAAGAAAATGAGGTGGAGGCTGAGAAAGGGTAGAAGGGCCGAGTGGAGCTAGTGTGGAGGAATGTTACAGTGTACCTGTGACTGTGTGGATAGGAGCAGATTAGGGGATGGGGGAGCTCAGGAAAGGTGTAGGAGATTCTAAAGGGGTTTCCAGGAGCTGTGGGTGTTGAAAGGGAAGCCTGGGCTCTATTCTCATAGTCCAGCTGCCACCATAACCCAGCCCTTTAGCACCTAGGGGTTATTTGAAGCTGAAATTACAAGGCATTGAATTGATGCAAGGTGTTAAGCTGAGAAGGTAGGAGAGGGGGTGATTTATGACTTCAGAGAAGCTGTGTTTACTATCTGCCTGCTCTAGAAACTCAAAACCAAACAGAGCAGAAGTGGGAGAATTTCTTCTTGGAGCGGGAGGCAATGCCAAGATGATGCACTGGAATTTATTTTTCCAGATGTGACAAGGTAGTGGGAATTGTCCCTGTGCAGACTGAGGATGTGTTTTGTGTGAAGCATCAAAAGAGTGTGCAAAAAGGTGCACATGTGTAAATGTGTTTGTGTATTTTGGGAATGTATCTGCACTTTGGGATGTGTATATGTGCTTTCAGGTTAGGGTTCGTTGGGTGCCTTTATAGACTACATTTGTGACTCGACACACTTCAGAAACCAGGAGGAAGACTGGGAGTTCTCTGGTCCTGGTACTGTGGGATGGGGTAGCTGTAGGAATAATTTACTGCCTCTTTCCATGTTCATGGGGGTAATGCTCCTTCCTGCCTGAGTTTTCTTTCCTCCCAAAGCCATTCGTAGTAGAGCCCACTTGTCCTGATGCCTGCTTCCTGCTCCTCTGCCCTTTTTAGTAGTGTGCTATCTGCCCACACAGAATGATGTTCACTTTGGATCTGTGACTTTCCAGAGGGATACTGAGGCCTTAGTGAACAAGATTGGGGAGAAGGGAGGAAGAGGAGAAAAAGGCCTGGTGTGTTATGGGAGATTGGGAGATGGGTGATTTGAGACTGGGCCTTGGCAGTTAGGTCCCACCATTACTGCTCAAATTTCCCCCAACATGTCTGCTGGGGAGGAGGGCAGCAAGTAAGCATAAAGAGGAACAAAATAAGGAAGCGATGGTGGATGATGTGGGGGGGAGAAAGCATTTTGACCCCCAGATAGTTATTTCCGCAGGCCAACTAGTGGCTCTTGCATTTCTGTCCAGACGCCCGGCTTTGCCTGGAAATTGTTTTGCATTAAATTTTCTCAGCCGCAGAATTATCTTTCCTCGCCTCCAGCTAAACTTGCATTTTTCCACCAGACACTTGGGCCCCGCACCAATGAAATCTGAGAGGAAGCGGCTGGGCCCTAAGTGGCTGTAATTTAATTGATTTTATCATAAATCATCAACTTGATGAAGAACCCGAGGTTTCAGTGAAGTAAATTGATATTAATGGGGGTTTCTTGAAATGCAAACTCGCTGCATTGTTGGGGCATCTTGAGCTGGGGAGGTGGATTACAGTTTCCCAAGAGCTGAGAGCTGGGACCAGTAGCCCAGCACATCTTTGGGGTGAGGGGTAGAGAAAAGGGGCAGCTGCCCACAGACAAATTTCTGTGATGAAGCACAGTAAAGAATGGAACTTTGTTGGGATGGAGCAGACTCTGGATCTGTGAATCCTGTGACCATCCTGCAAATGCTGGTCTCCAACTTGCGGGGGGTGGGGTTGGAGAGGCTGGGAGGTGTGTGGACAGAGGCGGGGGTCGGGTGAGAAGGCCAGGCTGGTACAATGGATGTATTGATGCCTGGTTAAAAATTGCCAAGTCGAAGGCTTCCTCCTCTAATATACAAATTAATTATTTACTGCTCAGGTTTCTGCATCCAAAAATAGCACTTTTGATTTGGTAATGAGGATAGAAAACAACCCATCCCCCACATAGAAGAGCAGTAAAAACCCAGTGTATGAACCACTGTAGGGGGAGAGAGGACCAGGAATGGCATTTGTACTCAGTGGTAGGGATGTAAGCATTTAAATCCCAGAGGAAATATCCTGAATTTGATCATCATGGTGCTAGTTATTGTCTGAACTCAGTTTATTACTGCTCATTGTCACTCATTTTTACATCATCACATAGAGAATCACTAATATTCTGTCCAAAGGGTACCTCAGATATCTTTTAACCCAACCCCTCCATTCCACATGCATACCTTGGCTTTATAGAAGGGGTCAGTGGAGCTCCAGGGGTGTTCTGCCTTCTATCACACAGCTAAGTTGGAATGCCTAGAACTTGAGCTTTCCAACTCTCAGACCTATCCCAAGTGTGACTTTAGACAGATTTCTTCCCAACTCTGGGCCTCAGTCTCCCTATCTGTAGCAATGGCAGAGTTGGGCTGGATACTTCAGGAGTTCTCTCTAGTTCTGATCTTGAATACATCTATGTATCTATTCTTTAAGTGTGACAGTGCTCAGGAGCATCTTCCTTGTATGTCCTGAAGTTCCAGGAGCATCTGGATATAGAAGTTACTGCATTTTCCCCCCATTATACAGAATCATATATCCCCATATATATGGTTACTCAGTCTGACTCTAGTTCACTGAAATCTGGACTGTCCCTCCTCCTGAAGGTGTCTTTATTTTCAACAGGAGTCCAGGCTAGGAGCAATGGTGATAGAAAGCAATGGAGAAAGAGTCTAGCTAGCTGGGTTGTGCTACAGTTGACATTTGGAAAGGGATTAATGAAGAAGGGGCTCAGCCTCACCAAGTAGGGCCCTTTTCCTGCTAGATAGTAGGCGAAAGCTGGAGTTGTTCAAAATGGAGCTTTTGAGGTATCTCCTACCTTACCTGAGTTCAGGACCTGAATTGTGTTTTCAGAGTTTAGATTTTGTGACAAGCAGGTGCACTCTCCACTTCTGGGCCTTTGGACTTTCTCTTTCTGGGAGCGCGGGGCACATGTGGGGTGCCACAGCAATATTCTAGGTCTCCTTCCAGGACAACCAGATCAGAAGGCTTGCCAGATGAAAGACTCCTACTCTGTTCTTGATCCTATTTATTTATTTATTATTTTTGTGTGTGCTGAGAATTGAATCCAGGGTTTTGCACATACTAGGCAAATATTCTACCACGGAGCTACACCCTCAGCCTTATTCTTGCTCTTATTTTCCATTTCATTCTCCAACTTGCAGGGGAGGAGACAAAATTTGAAAGTAGTGTTTTCTCAGTTGCATGGTTATGAGAAGGGAAATTTCTTATGGGATCAGGGATGTGAAGAAGCCAGCAGGGGATGGGAGGGTTTCAGGCTGCCTTGGGAAGTACAGTTTGGGACATAAATTCTGGGGAAGTGGGAAGAGATGGGCAACAACTTCATCTTTAGAACTTTGTCTCTGGCCAGATTATCCACTTTCTCAAAGCCTCACCCCAGACCCTATTTTGAGACAGAAAATAACAAAGGGCTAGCAGGCCCAGACTCTGGTCCTGTCCCATCCTGACTTTGGAGTTTTATATTTGGAGGTCTTCTGATGATTGGTCATTAATCCAGTGAGTTATTGTCTGCTAAACAGAGGTCACTGGGAGAAAGACATCCAATCTGTCAGGAGAGACTGTACAGCCACTCCTAGGGTATTGGGCCCCAGCTCCTCTCTTGCCTGCTTCTCCCTCCCTTCTCCAGCATCCCACTCTCAGCTGTCCAAGCTTCGCAGCCTCTCCTCCTTGGCCCTCTTCAAAATCCCGCCCAGCTTTGTCTCTACACTCCCTAGGGGTGGGGTTTGCCAGGCCTGGACAGAGCTTCTAGTTGAGGCGGGATCCGTGATTCAGAACGGGATCTTTCACCACCAAAGAGACAGCCTGCTCTTAGGTCACTCCAGCACTACCTTCCCCCCATTAGCGTGTTCAGGCGTCCTCTGTGGTCACTGAGTAGATCTGGCAGTCCTTCGCACTGTCCTGTTACTACCTGCCTCCCACTTGCAGCCTTGGCCTGAGAGAGAGCAGCACACTCATACCTGGGGTGGGTGGCAAGTACAGCTTGGTTGTTTCTTCTTGGAGGCCTTTTTTTTCTTCTTCTTTTTATTCACCCCCCCCCCATCTGTGCTACTGCTGTGGGGCTCTCACTGGCCTGGGTGGAGGTGCCAAGATCTCCTTCGGATGCCTCTTTGTTTCTTCCCACTCTCATTTTAGGGAGCTGGTGACTGGGGAGACAAATGCTATCCCCCTACCTTTACAACCCCCAGTGTTGAAATCTTTATTCAGATTTAAAAGAGAGAGAAAGAGATCTAGGTGAGTGTGTTAACTTTACACCATTCCAGGACAGCCACAAAGTTGGCCAGTAAAGTTGGAAGAGAATGTGGGACAGGGAACCAGGACAGGATCAGCAAGAAGCAAATCACTGTCTCCCAAGACCCAGCTCCTGTAAACAGGAGAGGCTGGGGGATTGACCAGAAGAGTTTTCTGCTGTTGAGGGGGCAGGATCATTGGTCGCTCCAAGGGTGAGACCAGAAATCAGTTTTAAAGGAGCCAACCCATTTGCCCTTATTTAGAAAATTTTCGTTTGCTTTTTTGATGGATTTTTTTTTTTTTTTTTGGAGGGGGATGAGGGAAACAGGCATGATCCCACCAAGGTTCACAAGGATGGGCAGCCAGCAATTGCTCACAGAGCTGCCTGTCTCCAAGTACTGAGTAGTAGGAGTGGCCCATGGAGTGCCCGAGCCAGCGCTCTAACTCAGTGGAGAGGAAAGCATGTGTATGATGATGGACACATTTTCTCTTCTTTCCATTAATTATTTTTTGCCTTTATTAGTTTATACTAGTGTCTCATTCTTCTTCTCAATTTTTCTTTTCCAGTCTCTCTCCCCGCAACACACATACACAGAGTTACCAAGTTTCCCTCCCTGAATCCAGAAAGAAATCATTCTCCTTTTCTCTATCTCTGCCGGAATCCGGACCCAACCCCCAACTCTTTTCTCAGATCCCACAGTCTTCCCTCAGATCCCTGAGTTCCCCTATCCCAGTTTCCCTCCCTAAGCTCAATACTGCCTTTGTCCCTAACCTGCAGTCATACTTTCAACGAAATGGGTGCCCTGGGGACTGCGTATTCCCTCCTTTATGCACCTCCAGTTTCTGAGTCCCAATCAGAGGCACTGACCTGCTGGCCAGAAACTTATGAGAAAGAAAGAAAAAAGGCAAGAAAGAAAACATACTGGGATCCCCTTGCCTCCCAAGCATTCCAAATTCTGCAGAATTGATTTAGAAGCCTTTGCTCCAGCTCCTACCGCATTTGGTGGTGTATGTCCTCTGAAATTTTCTCCGGATTTGTTTCTTGCTCCCCTATCCTCCTTTTCACTCTCACCCCATGATGTCCCATCGCCTCACATAGTCAGAGGGGATCACAAAGGGTTGAGAAGGCTGGAAAAGGAAGGGTCCATTCTGTTGCAGTTTCCATCCCCAGAGCAACTCTAGGCCCTACTGCTCTTCTTGCACGTAGCCCGTCTCCTCTCCTTGGTGTCTCCTCTCCTTGGTTGAAGCTGGCTGGAGCCTTCCAGGCTCTCTTTTTATTCCTTGAGGCAAAATTGTGCAGTCCAGAGAGCAACCAGGAGAACAATTCTTAATGACCTTCTCTAGCCAGTGGTAGTACCTGTTAGAAGAGCTGAAGGGTCTGAAGTTCATTCTTGACCTTTTTATTTTGGGGAGGGAGAGAAAAGATCCAAAAGTACTTGTTCCCTTAAGCCTCTGGAAGACTCCTTGGCCCAAATCCCTGACCCTCCAGGCTTAAAGTTACTTGGTGTCTAACTGTACTGACCTCCAGCTGGGGTTGGTAGATCTAAGAGCAGCTCCTTGCAGTCATATACTCAGGTAGCCCTAACAGGTCTCCTTAGGGGTATCCTGGCTTGAGCCCTAATACTTCATTAGGCTTGGGCATTTTCTCCATATAAACTCAGAAAAAATGGCTCCCACCCTCAATCTTACCCTGCCTCTCAGTCACCAATGCTCTTGAGGACCGCCAACTCTCTGGCAAGGTGATAGAATCCTTAGGACAGCACAGGGAGGGCTCTGAAAGTAACTCGTGTTGCCGGAGGGTAAGGAGGCCACAGGTTCCCCCTGTTTCACAGGGCCATAGGAAACTAGCTGCTCCATTCCACCTGGCTTGACTTTGAAGGCCTGAAAAAAAATGGAGACCAGAGGCCAAGGACCATCCCTTTCTCATCCATAAAGCAGAGTCTTGGGTAAGGGAAGCATTGCCAGAGTCAGATATAGCTATCCTCTCCTGGAGGGGAGACAATAGCTGGAAGTCATCTCTCACCTTGGTTTTTCCCAGTCCCATCGCCTGTCCTGGTGTATCCAGATGAGAGAAAGCAAAAGAAAAGTATTTAACCAGGAAATCACAGGATGGTGTCAGGCTCCGTCTACACGAAGAGAACCAGTTTCCCAAGCTGCCTTTGTGGAAGAGACTGCCTGCCCTCTATTTTATCCCCTAAGTCAGCAGTTAAAGAGAGTTGCTAATACTCCTGCTTGGGGAATGTCCTGGTGCTTTTTGTCTTTTTCCTCCGCTGGGAATGGTTCATCCCCACCCCCGCTCCAAATCTGCAGACACCTACATTTTTGGCTCCTGTCTTCCTCCTACAGGCCTCTTCCTTGCCTTTTCCTGCCCTGCTCAGACACGCCCTAAGAAAACTTTAACTTTTTTAGCCTTACTCACTGGTGCCAAGAGTCGTAAATCTTGCACAGCAGAGAGAAACAAACAGGTTTGCTCAGAATAACAACAACAACAAAAAAGCATCCTCCTGTCTCTTCTGCAAGCACATTTAAAATGAAGCCCATTCTGCAAGTTCTCCTCTTCTCAGAAGTGCAAAAGTCCTTATCACCTCTAAGCTCTTCTGCCTATCTGGAGGTGAGAATGCTAACAGAAACTTCTATGTGAAGTTCTTACAGTCCTCTGTTGCCAGCCGGCACTGTCTGGAGTTCAAACTAAACTTCAGGGTCCTTCTTTTGTCACTCTCTCCTCAAGCCCACACCCGCTTCAAGATGTTCTGGGTTTTTTAAATCATCACTCACCGCTTATTGTCTTCAAAAAAAAAATGAGGGGGGAGGGGTAATTTTTTAAAAAGAAGGTCTGGCTTTGCCCCCTTCCCTGTTAGAGACTGGGCCTGGAGATTTGGGGAGAGACAGAAGGAATAGAGAGGTTATGAAAAAATGAAGCAAAAAGTGGGAGATTAAGGAGGGAGTCAGAGGGAGAGCGGGTGGGAGACCCAGTTCAGGAAGGAGTAAAACTATTTAAAAAGAAAAAGTCTTGGTGTTCCAACTGTGAATGAGTATGGAGGGGCACCCAGCACCCCCAGGCCAGGCCAACCTTTGACTAAGCCTCCAGAGCCACTTCTCAAATTAGCACTTCTCAAATTAGGTTCACTTGTGGGGTTTGGGGGGTAGCTGTGAACTCTGCCAGCTCTTCTTGCATTTGCTCTTTTCCTCTGCCCTTCTCAATTTGAAAATGTACCTATTCTTAAAAAAAAAAAAAAAACCCAAAAAACAAAATATCTCTACCTTCTTTCCTTCTCACTTTTTTTTTGGGGGGGGGTATTTTAAATTCCCCCCTCCCCCATCACCACCATCACCTTCTCTCCTTATCAGGCATCTAAAGCTTGCTAAAGGGGGAGAGGTGGGGGTATGTGTGAGCTTGTGTGTGAGTGAGTGAGTGTGTGTGTGTGTGTGTGTGTGTGTGTGTGTGTGGTTTTTTTTCCCTGTGCAAAAGCAGAGGCCATTGTTACCGAGAGTAGGGCGTACCAGTCTTATAGGGCAACCACACTGTGGCGGCTTGGCCGTGCGGGAGCCCGGAGCTGGATTCTCGGCTAGGCGAGCCGCCCCAGCACCTTTCGGTCTTCTATTTTTTTCCCGCTCCCCCACCCCCTCCCTCCTGCGCACCCCCGCTCCTAAGCCGAGTGAATTGAAGCGGACGCCGCGCGGCTCCTCTGGCCGGTCTGCCCCTCGGGCTCCCCAGCCAGGGTGGGCTTTGGGGAGGGGGGGCGACGCAGCTTTAAACAGTGGTCTTTTTTTCCTTTGCCTTCAAGGAGGGGAGATTTCTCGCCTGCCGCTCGCGCTGGGGCTCGATGTGAATATATATTATGTCTGCCTGTTCTCCCCTCGTCGGTGGCTAAGGTAAGCTGGACTGAAATAGGCTATCAGTTTGTGAATGGCGGAGAGTATGTCTCAATGATTTATGGCCCATATGACTCCAATCTCGGTTCAAGAAGAGTTCACAAGCTTTAAGCTTCCTTCCACGCAGCGACTGACTCTCTCTCTCTCTCTCTCTCCTCTCTCTCTCTCTCTCTCCCTCTCTCTCTCTCCCCCTCTCTCCCTCTCTCTCTCTCCCTCCCTCCCTCTCTCTCCCTCTCCCTCTCCTTCCCTGCTTCTCTCTTTTTCTCCTCTCTTTTCTTCCAGCAGCCAGATCCAGGGCTGAAATTTCCCCCGTTGCTAAGAAGAGCCTAATCTTTCTCTCTCGCCTTTTCTTATTTTATTTTTCTTACTTCCATTATTTTTTTTAAGTCCTGGAAGGTGGCCTGTCCTCTCTCCTGGGGCTTCTCCAAGCTATTGTTACCCTTCCTGGTTCTCCCTGGGGTACGCCTGGCAAGATGGTTTTTTTTTTTTTTTTTTTTTTTTTTTTGGTGGGGCTCACCTCCCTTCTCCAGCGAGACCCTGGGGGAAAGCCCGGAGCCACCATCTCCCTCCCACCCTTCCGAGGAGCCATATGGAGCCTGAATTTTTCCAACATGGAGGCAAGGGAAATAGACGTGTTTGGCTGGGTAGAGCTGTTCCCCACCCCCTCTTCTCCTGGATCCCAGATCTCAGACCCCCTCAGCACTTTCCCTCTTCCCACAGTCCCGTCAGCCAGGCCTCGGCGCCCTCCAGCCGGGAGCCCAGCTGGGCAAAGTCCCGGTGCAGAGTTGCTAAGGCGCCTTTTAATTCGGTTACCTCCAGCGCCCAAACTTGCCGCTGCAGGGCTCGGCCGAGCCGGCCCGGTGTGCTTGGAACCTGTCGGCCTCTAACCGTTCTGGTGTCCCGATCGCTTTCTCTTCGATTCCTTGGACCAGCGTAGGCGGCAGCGGGTAGCTCATAGCCAGCCGGTGCGGAAGCAGCGGCGGAGACAGCCCGGCGGCGGCAGCCGGGGGCTATCCCGGTGCACAAACCTTCCCGGCCCTGTATCACGGCCGGCGGAGTCTCCATTCTTTCCTATTACGTCTCTGGCTCCTTTGCTTCTCACACTCGCCTGGCCTCCGTCCTGCGATGGTTTGGGGTTTATTGCAGGGGAAGCGACAGAAATTTCGGCCTCAGGCGTCTAGTCAAATTATTGTTTTTATTATCATCATCATCATCATCATCATCATTATTGCTGTAACAATCATTTAGACTAAATAAAGCCAGGGCCCACCCAGCTAACCCCCGCCAACGTTTTTATTTCATTCTCTTCTCTATCTATTAATAACAAACTCAACTGACGCCTGTTAATTAATTCTCCCTTCAGCCAGGGCTGCTTGGAAGCTAATTTTGGTTAAATCATCAGAGGATAATGGCAATAATAATAAAGGGATTGGGTCAGCCTGGTCAATTGAACTCCAGTTCTCCTTGGAAGGACCTGCTGCTTTGCAGACCCATGTGCGTTTCCAGAAACAAATTCTTCCCAGAAACCAATCGGAACTCACGAGTACACGGACTCCCTTTTGAGTATAAATCTGTACCATTAAGAATGGGATTTATGTGTGGGAGGGACTTCCTTCACCTGCACTCCTTTTTTTTTTTTTTTTTAACTTTCCTAATTTTAGTTTTCTTTGGAGTTGACCAGCTAGGCCGAATGAGATTTAAGTTTTCCGAACACACGTGACAGAAGAGAGAATCAGTCTGGAGATTTTATGAAAAGTGGTGGTGAGGGGGATTGGGGAAGACAGAGGTGGGGGGAAGGAGTCCCAAGCATTAGAACAAATATACAAAATCCTATCACGTTTTTAGGCTTTATTTTCCTGGCACATTTTTAAAAGGCTGTACTTAAATAGTGATTGTATTTTTATTTTTGCTTCAGAGAACCCAAGTAAACAGGAGTACCCTCTGTTTCCAACCTAGAGAATAATAATGTTCAAATTGATTTTTGGATTTTTTTCTCCAGAATATTTTTTCTCTTTTAGAAAGAGTGTTTCCTGTCTCAGTAGAAAAGTCCAGCAGTTACACAATTTAGTTATTTCTTCTTTTATTTCGGAGAAATCAAAGAAAGCAGACTGTCAAGGAAAGGGTGGGAGAAATTGATGATTTAAAAAGAGGGGTGGAGTGAGAGACCTGGGCCAAATGGTCACAGCTCCAACAGGCCCTGTCTGGGAAATGGAAACAATCCTGCTCCATTTGGAGGCTCCACAGGGGCCACTGGCCACTGGGTGCTAGGCCTGACTGAGCAATGACAAAAACTGGAGGTGGTGGTACTGCAGCGGGATCATGGATGGAAAGAACTCAGTTATGCTGGCTCTTTTCTAGGTTGAGCTGTTGTCCTCTTGGTGAGGGGTGGGGTGGAAGAAAAGGGTATCTCACAGTAGGTTCCCTGCTGAACTTGCTTCTTACTCTGGTCTTTGTCGGAGATCCCCTGGTTTCCTCTGGACTAGACTTTGACTAGGTGAAAGGATATAGATGGAGGTAAGGCAGGGAGGCCTCTCAGTTCCAAGGAAGGCATTCATGAGCTTGTTGGAATCTGCTGATGCCACCTCCCTTGAGCCATTCTATCCCAGAGTTAGGGGGAGGCTAGGAGAGAGAGAGAGAGAGAAGGAGAGAGAGAGAGAGAGAGTAGGGGAGGTCAGGGGCTAGTGCACAGGCAGGAAAGAAGCAAGGGCCCATGTAGCAGTAGGATTCTACTCCTTGGCAGTTTGCAAAGGAGTGTAATCTTGATTTTTAAAATGGAAATGAAAAATAGTGGGATTTATTTTTTAAAGTTAAAGCGCTGGAATAAGAAAAACCTATTTCAGGTCAGAGACATGGCCTCAGCATCTGCTTTGGAGATGTTGGGGAGGAGAGAAGAAAAAACCCTATTGATGTCAGTTCCCTTTTCAGTTCCTAAGATGGATTCGAGCCCCAGTCCTCTTCTCCCCCTTGTGTCTCTTCTCTCCCCCCGCAGGTCAGCCGCTTGCAACAGACCCGGGAGGAGGGGGGCAGAAAGGGGAGGGGGGGTCCGGCGTGTCACGTGACCCCCAGGGGTGCCAATGTCCGGTCGTGAGGGTATCAGGCCCTTGCAAGTCGCCACCCACTGCCCGGGCCTCGCCCAGCGATGCAGAAAGCCACCTACTACGACAACGCCGCGGCTGCGCTCTTCGGAGGCTACTCCTCGTACCCAGGCAGCAATGGCTTCGGCTACGACGGCCCCCCACAACCCCCCTTTCAGGCCGCCACGCACCTGGAGGGTGACTACCAGCGCTCAGCGTGCTCGCTTCAGTCCCTGGGCAACGCCGCCCCGCATGCCAAGAGCAAGGAGCTCAACGGCAGCTGCATGAGGCCCGGCCTGGCCCCTGAGCCCCTGCCCGCCCCTCCGGGCTCACCCCCGCCCAGCTCCGCACCTACCAGTACCACTAGCAACAGCAATAATGGGGGCGGGCCCAGCAAAAGCGGCCCCCCCAAGTGCGGTCCGGGCTCCAACTCCACCCTCACCAAACAGATATTCCCCTGGATGAAAGAGTCAAGGCAAACATCCAAGCTGAAAAACAGCTCCCCCGGCACAGGTACCAGCTCTCTGCCTTCCTCGTCATCAGCTTTTGTCCGGTCCAGGAATGTCACTGTTATTCTAGTACCCAGCCTCTAGGCGCCCAGGAGGCGGCCTGGGAACAATATTAGGTCGTGGCCGCGCATTTTTTGTATTCCCCCCCCACCCCGACACCTGAAGACCCCTGACCCTGCCAACATCCTGTCCCTTCGGCTAACCTTCACCCGGGCTCTGAGAGCTCCAGGAGGTGGGGCGCTTGGCCTCAGAGCCCTTCCCAAAGCCGCAAAGCCAAGAGGCACTGCCAGGAGTCGTCAATGATTGTTATTAAGTATGATTACTATGGGTATTAATCACAATCGCACTGGCGGCCCAGATTCCCGGCCTCCAGGCACCGCAGTCTCTTCACACCATACTTCGGGGGCCTGCCCACGAGTGTCGGTCCAGTTTCCCTAAGGGTTCTCCCCAGTCACCCATCCTGTCCAAAGGACAGAGGGAGGGGATGTCTTACCAGACCAGGACTTGGGAATAAGGGGGAGAAAGCGCGCACGCAAAAATCCAGCCCTAAATAAATGGCCATGCAGCTTGTCTGCGTGACATGATCAAATTTTCATAAGCTGGGGCAGTGAGAGGAGAACAGGTCTCTTAATAAATGCCACTATTATAGAGTGTCCGCTAATGCGACGGGCGGTGTGGGGGGGCAGAAGGAGGCGGGGACGTGAAGGGGAGGGCGGCGGGGGCTCGGAGTCCAGGCCTAGATTTATTAAGAAACGATGCATTCAATTTCGGCGTGTTCAGTAATTATCTTTTATTTCATTTTCTCCCCTTCCCACCCCTCCTCCTTGGATCCAGCAGAAGGCTGCGGTGGCGGTGGTGGTGGCGGCGGCGGCGGCAGTAGTGGAGGCAGTGGGGGCGGCGGCGGCGGTGGCGGGGGAGGGGACAAGAGCCCCCCGGGGTCAGCGGCGTCCAAGCGGGCGCGGACGGCGTACACCAGCGCGCAGCTAGTGGAGCTGGAAAAGGAGTTCCACTTCAATCGCTACCTGTGCCGGCCGCGCCGCGTGGAGATGGCCAACCTGCTGAACCTCAGCGAGCGACAGATCAAGATCTGGTTCCAGAACCGGCGCATGAAGTACAAGAAGGACCAAAAGGCCAAGGGGCTGGCCTCGTCGTCTGGAGGCCCATCTCCAGCCGGCAGCCCGCCGCAGCCCATGCAGTCCACAGCCGGCTTCATGAACGCCTTACACTCCATGACCCCCAGCTACGAGAGCCCGTCCCCGCCCGCCTTCGGCAAAGCCCACCAGAATGCCTACGCGCTGCCCTCCAACTACCAGCCCCCTCTCAAGGGCTGCGGCGCCCCACAGAAGTACCCCCCGACCCCAGCACCTGATTATGAGCCCCACGTTCTCCAAGCCAACGGGGGCGCCTACGGGACGCCCACCATGCAGGGCAGCCCAGTGTACGTGGGCGGGGGCGGCTACGCGGATCCGCTGCCGCCCCCTGCCGGCCCCTCCCTCTACGGCCTCAACCACCTTTCCCACCATCCCTCGGGGAACCTGGACTACAACGGGGCGCCCCCTATGGCCCCCAACCAGCATCACGGACCATGCGACCCCCATCCCACCTACACAGACCTCTCCTCTCACCACGCTCCTCCTCCTCAGGGTAGAATCCAAGAAGCTCCCAAATTAACACACCTGTGATGGGAGAGGGAGGGCAGAGCGGCGAGGTCAAGGGCAAGGGGGTGCTGTGGAGCACTAAGAGGTAGCCTGGAGGTCTAAAAGAGGGGTTAGGGAAGTAGTTGTTAGGTTCTCAGGATCAGGGACCTGGAGCTCCTTCCCTGCTCCCTGGCCTGAGGGGTTGTTTTAAAGTCCTCCATCCCTTGTTCCATCTGCCTTCCAACCCATCTGAAAGGAACCCACAGCAGATTGGAGATGACCCTTTCAACCCCAGGCTCCTGCACTACCAAGTTGGAATTCCACGCTGGAGAGGGAGTATGGTAGAAGTTGAGATAGTAAAACAAGGCAGAGAAGCACATTTTCAAAAAACAGACGTGATGGCTAGGCCATCACCAACCAACCCACTTACCTTCCACCTCTGTGGGTAATTCCCCCAAATCTTGATTTTCCCCCTCTCTTTCTCCTTAAGAAAATAAGAAAACACATTTAAACCCAAGGGCACAAAGCACGTTCTCCACCCACTTCCCTGAAGCCTCAAATTTCCTTCCATCTCTTTGAGGTTTCTTGGGGCATGCCCTGTGTTCCTAGCCCCAGGATTTTCTGCTCTAGGACTTTCATATCTATACCCCTTCTCCATCAGTTACAATTTTTAGAGGGCTCAGGGATGGTGAGAGATCCTGAAAGTCAGAGCTGCCTATAGAATAAATATATATATTTTTTCTTTTTAGGAAAAGTTAGGAGGCTAAGGCAGGCAAGGACTGAAGGTTTGCCTGTTCCACAGTCCCTCATCTCAGCTCCAGGTCCATCCCCCTCTCTCCACACAAAACAATCGGCCACATAAGGTTCTCCACTTTACTTTTCTTCTGTTGCTCTCTTGACTTAACGTGAAAACAGGGTATATTTGAACAAACTGTCTGTCCCAGGCAGGGGCTGCAGCTTGGCCTGTGTGCTTTGCTCAACCCCCTGACAGGACACTTTTGTTGCACTTAGAGTTTACATTTTAATGGATATAAAAACAACTGTGAGAGATGCCTAGGCCTGCAGAAGTCCAGCATCGCTCAAAAAGTGTGTGTTCTAGTGAACATTTTCATATATATTTATTGGTTATAGCCTGTTAAAATATTTTCTTTTTTGTATTATTTATCCCCCTACATTATGTATTTATATGAGGAAAAAAGGAAAAATTGTACTTTTTTAGTATTTACTTGTTATAAAGGACATTGTGTTTCCTGTCATGTAAAACCAGCTATTTTAGTTTTTAATGTACTCTAGGAAAGAGCTGTAGATTTATGTTAAACTCGTACTTATGAGCAATTGTAATTAGTTCTAAAAGGCATGAACTCAGCTCCTAATCGTCACTGTATAGTCTTGAATTTGTAGAGTTAGAGTTAATTCCCTCTTGGAACTTTCTTTGTTCTTCTGTAGTTACTTTTTCCCCTTACTTAAAGAGTTGTCTGTCAAACAATTCTTGAATAAACTTTCTGTTATCAATTTTATCTTGTCCTGGTGGTCCAATTTAGATAGCAGAGCAAGGCTGCTGACTGCCAAATTTCCCCCATGGGAAGAAGGACATTGAAGATCCTTTCCTGACCCACTGCTCAGGCCCCTATCTCCCCCTTTAAGTTTTTCAGGTTTAAATATAGTTTTTGTTACTCATAAGAGCCTAGAACATTCTGCCAACTTTTTTAGCTAAGGTTAAGTAACAAGTTGTGGAAGAAAGGGGGCTCTTGGGTGCTGTCTGTGGGTCTTTTTGTTTAGCCTCTTTGCCTCTTAGTTTTTCTCATCCATTGACCTTTTGTCTGCTCCCTCCTTTGGTCCCAATCTCTGTTCAATCCCTCCCCCCACCCCCAGAAAAAAAAAAATCTGGCCGATTACTGCTTCTTCCACAGAACCTAAACTTCACAGTCGTCTTCCGGAGCTACAAAGAAGTCATCACGTGACCCGAAGCCCAACAACCATTGGGTCTAAAATGAAAACAAAGGAAAATGATTAATCTAAAAAAAAAAAAAAAAAAAAACAAAACCTGAGGCCTAGACTTCTCAGGTCAAACCTTAAAACTAAAGTGAAATTAAATCACTAAATAAAACTTGGGGCAGAGGGAGAGGAGGCGAATTCGATTTCCCTTGCCAGGGAAAGAGGAGAAGAAGGTGGAAGAAACTGTTGGATCCAAGCGTAAATAAAACGATCCCCAGGCTAATGCATCGCTGTTTCCAGGATCCTTGGGAAAACTTCATTTCTTAGTCGTGGTTCCATAAAAGTTTTATCACACTGGAGCGAGGATAGAGAGGGTCTGTCAAAGATGAAATGTCACCGCCGCGTCGCTGGAGCCGATAAGAGCGAGAAGACAGGGTGGCTGAAATATGGAGCTAATTCGTTGAAAGAGAAGCGATGCCTGCTTGCTGAAGAGTTGCATAATTCTAATTGTAAGCGATGCACCCGCATTGCTTAATTAGGAGCATATATTTGGTGGTAGGGGTGGTGGTGGGGGTGAGAATCATTCCAGGCCCTCAGCCTTAAAGCAGGGCTGATTTTCATTTTTATGTTGCTTCCTGGCAGTCCAAGGTTAGTAATTACAGTCTTTATGCAACAATAAATAACAATAAAAAAGCAACCTGAATTCTGCATCCCCCCCCACACACACACCAAGTAGGATTTTAACTGGAGGGCTCATCCAGGCAGCAAGCAATTTAGCATTGGGTCAGGCTATAATTTAAAGGCAGAAGAGCGTGCAAAGTTTGATTGGGATCAAATAACGCTCAAGGGTCTTTCTCTCTTCCTCTTCTCTGAGTAACATGTTCTGAATGATGTAACTAGATGAAGCGCCATGTTTGGGGGTGGGGGGTTGCTTATTTGCTAGCCAGAGAGAAGAGCAGGCCAAGAGAGAGAATTTAACTTGAAAATGAAAAAGCAGAGATTTGGTTTGAAGCTGGGTTGGTAAACAAGAAGAATAAGATGGACTTGGTTTATTGTTCCCTATCCTGTTTGTGAGATTCCAGACGCTCAGCTAAAACAGTCAAAGACCTGGATAAAATATCTGTGCTCTACCATTCGGCATGTAAGGGAGTGGGGGAGGGATGTCTCCTAGAAGGAGGGCCCTATTGGCCCCTTTTAACGCCCAAGTTTTCCGTCGTTCACTAATCTGGCCGTAAAATCTGTCATCGAGGGTTAGAGAGTTGTATTTCCTTCAGGATAGTCTTGGCCTGCGTTGCCTAGGGAAGCCCTGGGTCCTGCAGCCAGCTGGAGAGGTTGTTAGAAAACTTGCAGGGATGCACAAGGGGGTGACCAGAAAAGTGAATCCTTTCTCAGGTCTTCCTGCGCAATTTCCAGACAGCTAGTACTTGGATTCTTCCCTGCCTGCCCTCATCCACATCTCCAAATGGCAAAATGGTTTCTTTTGGAGCTGAGTTGCACACCACCCTCTCTGGCCAACTGGCCTAGTTCAGAGCCCCTCTCCATGTTCTGAGAGCTCTCGAGCCTTCTCTCTGCAGCCCCCACCTTCAGCTCCCCTTTTCCCAGCCTTCCCTTCTCCACCCCCACCCTTCTACTCAGACTTCTGGGCCCTTCTTTTTAAATACTCACCACCTCCCACGCGGATGTTACATTGACAAAGTTTCTAGTTCCAGCTCCCAGTTGAGTTTCCATTTCTCTGCTAACTAGCCTTCTCCTTCGGTCTGGGTTGCAGAGAACCGGTAGGGGGAGGGGAGGCCAGAGCCGTGGGAGTTCTCCCGGCAAACTTTCCACCCAACTCAGCGCCTTCCCTCTGTCCCCATTTCCCATCTGTTTCCTGGCTCTCCCAGAATCACCTTTCTCTTTTACCACCCCCTCCCCTCAGTCCTTTTTAAGGGATGTGGAATTTCGGCTGTTCCTTCTGCTTTCCCAAAGAGACAAATTCTTTGATGCAATCGGAGGGAGCTGTCAGGGGGCTAAGATTGATCGCCTCATCTCCTCTTGGTCTCTCTGACCCACTTATTTAAAAATCTTCCCCCAGATCGACTTTTCATTTTCTGCTTTGAGGCCTAGTTTCCCACCAATAGCTTGTGGTTCTACATCTTGTACCTCCTCCCTCTAGTAAATTATAGCACTCTCTAAAGTTCAGACTATCTCCATCCCTTCAAAATAATAAACAAACGAACATAAATAAATATATAGCATCCCTCTCCATGGTCCAAAGTTATATAATGGCTACCTTGGTTCTTGTTCATGCCCCTAGATATGGATACAGAAAAAGGCTGGAGGGTTAAGTGGAAATATGCATCTTAGACCCTCCTGTTGCAGGAGCGAAGGAATTACAGAGAAGTATAGATCCCCAAGAGGAAGACAGGTGGACATAAGGAGTTGTGCTGTAAACACTGGGCAGAGAAGGGAATCCAGGCCACACAGTTATGGAGGCCAGTGGGTGAAAATGCCCCTCACCCTTTATCCCACTCCTCTTGGACAGCCTGGAGGTGCCTGTCCATTTCCCAAGATTTAACAGTTGCTTTAGGGGCTGGGATGGGAATGGTGGGGCTGCTCATTATAAATTTCTTGTTTCTTAATCTCACCTTAACACTGTCCTTTCCTAAATGGTGAAACCCTCTTTATATTCCTTCTTCCTCCCAAAGAGATACTCTCTTTCTTTGTGTGTGGGGGTGGTGGGGGGGAGGATAGTGTTTGCTATGTAAAAAAAAAAAAAAAAAAAAAAGTATTAATTTACTCCATTTAATTCTTCAGGAAAGAGGAAAATTCCTCCTTTTGATTTGGTCTGTTCCTGCAACCTTACAAGGATGGGAGGAGGAAAGGTCCCTCTAGTTTTTCTGGAGAAAGGGTCACTGGGGAGAGAGAGTGAGGCACGGATGTAGAAATGGGGGACTCATGGTGTCCAGGTCTGGGTCCTCTGGAGTTTTTGAATCAATTAAAGCAAATAATGCTCTCTGTTTTCCAGCAGGCCCAGACGAGCGATTGGCCAAGGCCGGTCCCGTGACCACGAATTCCCTGCAATTTCGTCGGAGTCCTGGGTTTAATAGAGAGAGTCCCCATACGCTTGTATTTATCAGCAATATACAATTATAAAGGCCCAAATTTTAAAAAAAGAAAGAGAGAAATCTCCCCCTCCCAAAATCGCTCCATCCTATAAACCTGGGGGGGGCAGGAGGGGGGGTCCCTTCCGATCCTCCCTCCTGACGCCCCCCCCAGCAGGTCCCCTCCCCCACCATTGAAAGCCATGAATTTTGAATTTGAGAGGGAGATTGGGTTTATAAACAGCCAGCCATCGCTCGCCGAGTGTCTGACTTCCTTCCCCGCTGTCTTGGAGACATTTCAAACTTCATCAATCAAGGAGTCGACATTAATTCCTCCTCCTCCTCCTTTCGAGCAAATCTTCCCCAGCCTCCAGCCCGGCGCCTCCACCCTTCAGAGACCCGGGAGCCAAAAGCAAGCCGAAGATGGGCCTGCTCTGCTGCCACCGCCGCCGCTCCCCACCGCCCCCCCGGCCCCCGAGTTCCCCTGGATGAAAGAGAAGAAATCCGCCAAGAAACCCAGCCAATCCGCCACGTCTCCTTCCCCGGCCGCCTCCTCCGTCCCGGCCTCGGGGGTCGGATCGCCTGCAGGTCGGTAAGCGTGTTGGGGGTGGGGTGGGTGTAGCAAGAAGAGAGGGAGAAAGAGCAGCGGGGGAGGCAAAAAAAAAAAAAAAATGTGGCAAGCCTGTTGGGGTTCCCTTGCTCTGTCGATTCCTGGGATTGGGAAACAGAATATCCCGCGAGGTTCAGGCCTGGCCGCTGCCAGATATTTTTTTCCTACAGTAGATTTGGAAACCGGTGGGGAAGAGCTTTTTCTATGGTAGAAGAAAATGATTCGATTGAGGTTTTCACCCGTATGTGTGTAGAGGAATGAGTGTTGTTGGGAATGAATCTGGGAGCAGGAAAAGATGCGATCCTTCTCCCTCTCCCAACCCCAGGAGAGCGAATTTGAGAGCTAGAAAGGAAAAGGGGTGAACAACAATCTTTATTAAACCTCTCTCGGCTTAAGTTGGAAAGTTCACTGGGAAGCGGGTATCTGAGATTCTGGGAGCTAAAGGGCTCCCCGCCCCCTATGTAGCCCGTGGGCGGCTCGGAATGCTTTGCCCTGACCCGGGCGGGTTCTGCCAGCCAGGGAGGGAGCGGAAAGAACCGAAGACTGGGGAGAGCAAGCCGATTTGGTGGGAATGAGGGTTGGGAAAGGGAGGCTCCTGATACTGTTTTTGGTGGATGGGGTAGTCTTGATCTCAGCTGAACTGAAGTTGGGATGAAGACGCGACCCGCTGTGACGCCCAGCCTACTTTCCTGTAGATGGCCCGGGACTGCCCGAGGCGGGCGGTGGCGGGGCGCGCAGGCTGCGCACCGCCTACACCAACACGCAGCTGCTGGAGCTGGAGAAAGAATTTCACTTTAACAAGTACCTGTGCCGGCCTCGTCGGGTCGAGATCGCGGCCTTGCTGGACCTCACCGAAAGGCAGGTCAAAGTCTGGTTCCAGAACCGGCGCATGAAGCACAAGAGGCAGACGCAGCACCGAGAACCGCTGGACGGGGAGTCAGCCTGCCCGGGTGTCCTAGAGGAAACTGGCGACCTAGCTGAGGAGCCAGCGGCCAGCCCGGGCGGCCCCTCCGTTTCTCGTGTGGTGCGGGAAGCCTGCCTTTACCCCGCTGAAGTTGTGCCGGGGCCCCCAGGCCCTGAGCCTTTGGCAGCTCACTTGGAGGGTGCGGGTGCGCGGAGCCCGGACTGCGCCCTGCGCAGAGCGGGAGGCCTGGAGCCGGAGTCATTGCCAGAAGACGCCTTTCCGGAGCGGCAGGATTCGCCTTTCCTGCCAGACCTCAACTTCTTTGCCGCCGACTCTTGTCTCCAGCTGTCCGGAGGCCTTTCCCCCAACCTACAGGGCTCGCTCGACAGCCCAATCCCTTTTTCCGAGGAAGAGCTGGACTTCTTCACGAGCACGCTTTGTGCCATCGACCTGCAGTTTCCCTAAACCGTTTCCTTTCCTGACCCTTTTCGCCCCCCGCCCTCCACTGCGTCTGTTGGAAAAATCGAGCTTCCTCCACCCCCGGTCGCATTTACTTATGTGTTTTGCTAAAATTCAGGTATTATCAAATTAGCATTTAATCTACTCCCTTTTCTTTTTGTTCCTTTTTAAAATCACACAGAAAAACTCCGTTTGTTAGACTACTTCCAACGAAATCTCAGGAATAATTAAACTCCAGGGGGGCTTTCTTAAAAGGAACTAGAGGGACCTATTTTCCTCCCTTTTTTTAAGTTTTAGACTGTAGTTTATTTATTAAAATTCTTTAATAATAGGAAAAGGGGAAAGTATTTATTGTACATTATTTTCATAGATTAAATAAAATGTCTTTATAATACGAAAACGAGTGTTTGTGTTGGGACCCAGCCCTTTCCCGGTCCCCAAGGCCTCGTCTCACTTCTCCAGGACCCATTTGAGGTTGGTCTGGTTCAGCGGCCCAAGCTTCGGCAAAGCCCGGGGGCTGGCAAAGTCCGGGTGGTACAAAGGTAGCTCCATTTGTTGGCCACTTCTTGGCCTGAGATTCCAGGATGAGTTCGGGGTTTACTGGAAGCTTGGTTACCTTCTTGTCTCCAAACCGACAAGGTCCTGCATGGATGTTCCCTATGCCTCTGCTTAGAAATAAAAGTGGACGGGTGGAGAGAGAGGGTGTGCTGTGAACAGAAGAGGATGCAAGGAGAGGAAGCCTCGGGGACAGGCCTCAGGGTTGTTGGAGAAGCAGAGGTTTTGCTTAATTAGGAGGGGTCCAAGAGCTTCCCAGATTCGGTGCCCTAAGCCGGTGGAGGGACTTTATTGGGAACTTCAGAAGCCTGGGAACCGGAGGCCTGGGATGTGGAGCCGGACTTCCTAGGGGCTGTAGGTTACCAAAGAGTGGAGAAGGAGTCGGGGTTTTCCTTGAGAAGCAGGCCTGTTGTCCAGAAATGGTAACAACTGGCCTCCAAGTGGGTGAGAAAAGAGGCCGGCTGAGAAATGTAGCGCGGCCGAATACCGATGTTCCTAGGTCTGCGCTGTCAACCCGGGCTCCTGGGAATGGGAGAGCATCTTAGGAGCAGCGGGGCGACAGGCCCGGGCAGCATCAGAAGGCGTTCAGGGAAGAAAGGAGCAGCCAGGAGAGTGGGAGGGAGATGGGGAAGCAAGGAAGATGCTCAAAATGGCGCTGGAGCCAGGCAGCGGAAAGGACGAGGGAAGAGACTGAGGCGGCCATGACAGCCGCTGCGGGACGCGCGGGGGTCCGGCCCGGGTCTGCCCCCACCTTCTCCCTGCGGGAGCTTCCAGACCAGAGGGAAGAACAGAGACCTGGGAACCGTCTGTTTTTTTTTTTTTTTTTTTTTTTTTTTTTGTTTTTTTTTGTTTTGTTTTGTTTTAATGAGTCCAACGGATGCTGAGGGCCATACTGATGGAAGGAGAATCCGCGTGGATGTGGGAAGAGGGAGGTCTTGGGGCCCGGGTCTGCCTAGCTTTGTGTGAATTTTGATCATTCGCTCTGGGATTTGAAGCGCGGCCAGAGCTTTCTCCAAATGCAGACCCACCTGTCTTGGCCAACAACTTCATTTAGCTTCTCAACACCACTTCCTACACCCCCGCCCCCTACCCCCGTACACCGCGCCCTTCCTTGCTCCTTGTAAAGCTGGTGAGCGCGCTGCAAGGATCGATCTCTCCCATCTGCTTCCTGGTTTGTTCTCGCGAACATAGAGATTTAAAGGACCCTGGAAAGCCATTCATCCTCCTTCGGTTTATTTAATATTTCTCCGGCTCAGAAACAGACACCGTGGGGCTACCTCCCTGGCAGATGCTGCAGTTCTCTGAAAGCAGTTCATTTCCTGGGCCTCTCAGACTTTCCCCTGGACCAGCAGGACGGGGACTTGGAGTACCAGGCACTGAGAGGCAGCAAGTGCCAGGATAAGCCAGGAGACAGCCTAGGTCCTGACATATAGGACTAGGCAGGCCCAATGAGTTTCTTTAACCGGCCCCTCAGTGCAGGAAGTACACATATTTTATTCAGCTGGAATTTAATCCCTTAAACTGTCTTAATATAGAATTCATCTCGTGCATTAAATAATCTTATGTCATGTTAAATTGCACTTATTTCTTTCATAAATAAATTAATATAGAACAATTAGATGTGTTATTGTAATAATATCATGTATCTTATTAGTTTATTTTCCCTCATAAAATATATAGGTATGAAATAAATTCAATATATTAAAGTAATAATACACAGCTTATTGGCTTGTGTGTTTATTTTCCCCATAAATAAGTGAATATACAATATATTAAAACCACGCTATACATCTCATTGGGCTGTGTGTTTATTTCTCCATAAAATATGCCCACAGGCAGTGTTTAACATCTTAAAAATCACAGCACATAAGCCATCTCTACACCAGCAAAATGAAAGAGACATTTCAGCTGGAGCTTTGATTTCTATGGACAGCCAAACTAGATAATTTGGTCTAATTAAAAACGCTCTTGCAGCTATAGCAGGTTGTTACAAAGATCAAGAATACCAGAAGGATCTCACTAATTAACCACCTTCCAGCTTTCTTTGGTCAAAAGGAGAGCACCCTTTATCAATGCCAAAAAATGCAGGAGCTGCTGTGCTGGAGAGAAACCCCATTCAGGGATCATGGTCTGCAATACTCAGGGGGCCCTGAGGCTCCCATGCTCTAGAGTCTGGCTACTTGATGGGCCAGCAGCATCAGCATTAGCTCAGATAGTTAGAAATGCAGAATCTTAGGTCCCGCTCCAGACCTGCTAAATCAGAATCTGCAATTTAGCAGGCCCCTAAGTGATTTATAGTCATATTAAAGTTTGCTAGACCACAGTGCCACTTTGCTTCTTGCCTTCCTCCATGCTTAAGAATTTTAAATCTATCTTAAGTGACCACTATCTTCCAATCCTATATACCCAAACCAGTAGCCCAAAGGGCAAGGAATTTCAGCTGCTGCCTGTGTTTGTCATGATTCCCTCTGCCAAATGACTGGAGAGCCAGGAGAGTCCAGCCAAAGGCTCAATCTACATGTTTAGATTTATGCATTTCCAGTTTCCTGGGGGTGAGAAGTTTCCAATCTAGGAAATCAGGGGATTTAACATTTCCCTTGGCTAATTACTGGAGAGGAGTTGGAATTCTTTTTATAGGAAACAAACGAGGCTGTTTCTCTCTGTTCACAAACTCACCATCTCTGGTGATACCAGGAAAGAATAAAGAGGCAATGTATTTCCAGAAGGAAATGACTCCCATCTTCAATCTACCCTCTCAAGCTAAAGTCAAATTCAAGGGAATGCTTGCCAAAGTAGGATTCATAAAGAAACAGGATTTGAAATATTTGTGTTCTAAATAATCTCCTGCTGTTTCATCTCTGGAGTCAACTTCTTTAACTAGAACTTTAACAGCTGGCAATAGAGAAGGAAGGGAAGAGGAGTAGTTCCCAGGTGGGACAGTATACCTGCTCATGGCAGCAGGCTACAGGGCAGTGCCAGGCAGGTATGTGCCATTCACTTGTCCTATCCTGATTAGGGCAGGGCTTCTCTTGGGTCAGGACCAATTTTAAGTGGTTTGTAGCATAGACAGTTTATAAATTGACTGGTTGAACTGGGAAGGTTTCAGTGCAGACCAGAAAACTGCAGGTCAATCTGCCCTACTCTTGGTGAATCATTCATATAAGAAGAATGGCTCATTACTATTATGGTAAAAGAAAGGATCATTAGATCAAAGAATAACCTGGAATTATTTTTTTTAAGTTAATTTATGCCTGGTCAAGTCTCCTACCCTTTCTGGACCTCAGTTTCTCTATCTGTGATGGAAGTTGAAAAATTAAATATTTCCAACAATGTGCTCTGCATTAATATATGACAAAAGTATATTTGTTAGTTTTCACAGTTCATTAAATATTTATTATATTTGGATTTTTGAGTGACTCTTGGTGTTTGATAATAACCTATCCCAGTTTCCTGATTGGAACCATTTTAACAGATTTTAATTTGTATCTTTACACCAAAAATCATGTCCCCAATCATTAAAAGAGTAGGGAGAGAAATCTTTTCAACAAGCATGTCAATGGGTGCAGTGCTATGTACCAGGAATTCAATAAATATGAATATACAGAAGAGTCCTAGCCAAGTTCCTCTCTGGTTTTCATCCTCTGCCACCTTCCTCAATGTTAGGCTATATTTATTCTTCTTTAAAAGACAGGAGGCCGATTAGTATAAAAAGAGTCACCAAACTTCTTATTTGACATGGTGTAGCAGATTTTATCTGGTTATTGGGCATCAGAGCATAGTCACGGATTTTGCGTTTCCCTAAACAGTCCTGCTGAATTCCGTGAACCACTTTTCCTCCAAGTTTCTGACAAGTACTGGTCCCACTGTGTAGCTTCTTGGAATATGCTTTCAGTCAAGAGCATGTCCTCACTGTGCAGAAGGTGGCTTCTAGGGTCTCTCTTCATCTCCTCTGTTGTGGCTGCTGTAGCCCAGATCCTACATTGACTTCTCCAGTCCAGCTCTGCTTTCCTGCCCATATACTCTTTCCACTTCCAGTGCTAAGGAAGGTAGTACCTGAAGGAAATCTAACAAACTACTCTACTCAGTGGAGAGTGAACAGTGAACCTTTTAGAGGTTGGAGTGTAGCTCAGTGACAGAGTCCTTGCCTATCTCTAGCATGCTAGAGGTCCTGGATAAAATAACAATACCTTCCCTAACTCCCAACCACCACAGAAAAGTCACAGTAGGAACAGTCATTCAGATTCAAATTCATCTCGACCAGTGTTTGATAAGGTTTCCAAAGTGGATATTTTGGTCCAAACTATCACATTTGGATAAACCTAGGTAAGTAGAAAGTTATTTCAATTCTTCATGTCACTCTAATCTTTTCTCTTAGATCCCAATCAGGGTAGTGAATGTAGCTCAGTGGTAGAACACTTGCCTAGCATGTGTGAGGCCCTGAGTTCAATCCTCAGCACTGAAAAAAAAAATTCTAATCATTATTTCAATATGCCTCCAGTTATTCACTCCAGGTGAAAGTTTGCATCCTGTTGATTTATCCAGATCCCAGAAGTCAGGTTCAACTCTTCCCCCACTCTGGAAAGGACATTTAGGCCTCAAGAAACAGGAGACAACTTCCTCCCTAGATAACTTTACCCAAATATTAGGAAAATCAGGAAGGCATTTCTAATAGTCAACTGTAAACTTTTTAATAATTGGGGCATCTTTGTAGACATTAAATATTAGGCTTTAGTTTTCAAAAAAATTCGTCAGCTTAGAAGACAATTCTTTACCCAAATAAGCCAGCCTACTCCATCCTCAATAAAATTTGCATATGATAAAGTACATATTGTATAATATATGGAGATAAGTTACATAAAAGAACAGCATATATGCTAGTCTCCTATTTCATATTTCCATATTTTAATATGCTAGTTATATTAAAAAAGAAGACTGACTCATACTATTTTGAAATGATAATGTTAGTATCATACATGTATAGAGTTTTCTATGGTTTATATTTTCTTGTTTGCTTTAATCGTACTAAAAATGCAGAAAACTTAGTAATATTAAACACATTGTTCTAGGAGGCTAAGACTCAGAGAAATTAAGAAACTTGTTTAGCACTGAGGGCACAGATCAGTGGTAGAACATTTGCCTAGTGTATGTGAGAGGCCCTGGGTTCAATCAGAGAGAGAGAGAGAGAAAGGAAAGAAATTTTTGAGGGTCATAGTGCTAAGAAATGACCAAACAAGGACTCGAACCCAAGTATTCTGGCCCCAAACTTAGTATTCATGTCATTACAATATGCACTGTCCATAGTCTAAGGTTCTAAATCAGATTCATGACAGTGTAATTATCTGATATTAAAAGAAACAATGGTGAATTCAGATTCCATTTTCCCCCAAAAGGAACAAGAAGCCATCTCTTGGAAAAAATTATAACCCTGGTCATCCTTCTAGTTTTGAAGCTCCAACTTTGATCTTGGGTTTGGCCTCCCAAAATTTGAACTGGGGAGAGCAGATAGAGAATCTTGAGGCCTAATGAAAGAACCGCTAGATTGCTCCTGCCAACTACCCAATCTAAGAGCTGCCTCCACAGAAAGGACCAGAAAGGTGCAAACTTTTTCCTCCACTCCCTTTTTACTGAGGACTGAATCCAGAGGTGCTTTACCACTGAACTACATTCCCGGGTTCCCAGTTTTTTTAAAAACTTTTTTATTTTGAGACGGGGGTCTCCCTAAGTTGTCCAGGCTGGCCTTGAACTTTCAGTCCTCCTGTCTCATTCTCTTGAGAAGAATAGCTGGCAGAATCTGGGTACAGACTTCTAACATCCCTATTGTGATCAGAATGGTTTATATTCTTAGTATAAGGACCAATAATCCTCCAAGATAATTTCAGTTCTAAACATGCCTATGTTCTCTATGTCTGTGTGTTAACTGACCATACAGACAGGGAAATCAACTTTAGGAGAGTTGGGGACCAGATCTGTTTGGTTCTCCCAGGCCTTTTCTTTGCCAGGGGCGTAGGGATTGAACCCAGGGCCTCATTCATGCTAGGCAGGCACTTTACCACCTGAGCTATATCCCCAACCCTTCTAGTCCTTTGAGATGGTGCTGGGAAAGTCAATAGGAATTTTGGAAAGTTTTAATGTACCTGCAGTAAGAAGGAAGGTGGCGAGACTCAGGGATAAATTGGAGTGCATAGTGAATTTGGAGAATGGAAATCAAAGTAATTGCTACTGTTGACAGTATAATTTGAGGTACTTTTTATTTTCTTTCTTCCCTTCCTTTCTTCCTGCCTTCTTTCCTCCTCCTCTTTCTTTTGCTTTCCTTTCTTTAATACTATGGATCAAATCCAGGGCCTCGTGCATACTAGGTGGGTGCTGTCTGCTGAACTTTGCCCCCAATCCCCCTCTTTTCCTCCTGTTAATAATGACAGATTGGGGCTGGGGAGATAGCTCAGTTGGTAAAGTGCTTGCCTTGCAAGCACAAGGCCCTGGGTTCGATCCCCAGCACCAAAAAAAAAAAAAAAAAAAAAAAAAAAAAAAATGACAGATTGTTGGTGACTTCAGCTGCTATAGGAGTGCATTTCCTCAACTCCTAGATGGATTTGCACAGTTCTATCAAACAGACTTGGAATTTGTTTCTTCCTTTAGACTCAAATTGGACCCTTAATTAGGAGGGCAAGGGATGGGGTGAGAAGGTTCTCTTTGGAACAGAGGAAAGGTAGAGAGTGAAGTCTTGTCACTCAGAGGCAGGGCAACCAGGTCAGATATAGGCCTTGCTCAGACTTGGTGTTAGAAGACAAACCCTAGTTCCCTACACCTGGAGGTCTCAGCTTCTGTGAAAGCCATCTTAAAATGAGAAGAAAGGCTGGGTGCTATAGCACCATCCTGTAATTCCAGAGGCTCCAGAGGCTGAGGCAGGAGGATTCCAAGTTTGAGGGCAGCCTCAACAATTTGGTGAGGCCCTAAGCAACTTAGTGAGTCTGGGACCCTGTCTTAAAATTAGAAAATAAGAAATAAAAAGGACTCAGGATATAGCTCAGTGGTAAAGTGCCCTAGGTTCTATCACCAGTACTTACAAAAGTAAGTGAATAAATAAATAAATGAGAAAAAATCGGGATTAACTACAAACTTTCTCCCCAAGAGGTGGAATAGAAAGAAATCTGCTCATTCCCACCTCAATAATCCTTTTCTCTTCAATCCTTCTGCACACAACCCTCCCCATCTCAATTCTCTCTTTTGTCTGGCCTCATCCCTTTGACACATGAACATTCTCTCACCCTCCCCCATTGCATCTCTCTTAAAGAAGTTAGGAGCTGGTTCCCCTGCCCACAACTTGTCTGAAGAAGAACACCTGTGAAGAGGGAAGGGTGACAGGAGTTCTGTGAAGGGATTGGAGCTCTTTGCTAGATGGGGGCTCACAGTTATTAGGGAAGAAAAAAGCAGTGTGATTCTGGAGATTGGAGTAGAGAACAGGAGGGGCAACTATAGAGACAGATACAGACAAGGAGGAGGATTGGGAGCCAGAAGATGGAGACACATTGAGAGAGACAACTCTGGAGTCCTTTGTGGAGGAGTGAGTGCATACCCTGCCCTTTTGGGGGTGGGGAAACCTGAGAAGTTTTGAAGGTCCTCCGTGAGCCTGTAACCACCTGCTTCCCCTTCCTCTCCTGAGCTCACTTGTTTACAGAGATCCCTTCCTGAACTCCTGCCCTCCTGGACTTGCCCTAACTCTGGCCCCAGGATTCTGGTCAGGCAGACACCCTGACAGGTTACAAATGAGTGTGGGTGTTGGATTTCTCCAAGCTCTTGTCCTCAGAGTCTGGAGGAGGAGGAGAATCAATGGGTGTCTACTTAAAAGCTCTTCTAGTTTCATCCAGGATCTGAGAGAGCAAGTAAGACATTTCCTGTTATTCTTCCCCAACCCAACAGACACACTGAGCAGAAAGAGGTAAGGGTGCACTTCTTACCCTTAGAATTGAGAGTCCCAGTTGGGTGCAGTGGCAAGCTTGTAATCCCAACAACCCAGGAGACTGAAGCAAGAGGATCATGAGTTCGAGGCCAGCCTCAGCAATTTAGCAACTTTGAGACCCTGTTTCAAAATAAAAATTAAAAGGTCTGGGGACTTCGGTCAATGACAGAGTACCCCTGGGTTCAATCTCTGGTACCAAAAAAAAAAAAAAAAAAAAAAAAAAAGAAAAGAAAGAAGTCAGAGTAGTCCCAGGGCCTCTGCACTGATTTTTCCCATTCTCTGAGAAAACTTCCTTTATATATTCTGGAAATTCATGGAAATTTGAGTCATTTTCAACACTTAATTGGTATTGAATTTATGGATTTGTGGCTAGGGATTTTTTTTTTTTTCTAAAGGACATGGAGGGTGGTGAAGGAGAGAAAGGGTAGGAGGGAACCAGAGTGCAGGGCCTCCACTAGTTTTAAACATTTGGGAAAGAAAATAAAAATTCCCCTTCTTTTCACCCCCCTGTATACATCACCTAGCTCTGCTCATTCTGGCTCTCTGGAGAGATATAGGGAGTTATTTAAGTCTGAGTGAGTGAGCCAGCTACAGCTATGGATGGCTAGAGAGAGGATAAATACATCTAGCGAGATGAGTTGATGGATAGGTAGGGAACGAATATAAATATGGAGAGAGATGGACGAACAGAGAGATGGATTGAGACAGAGAGAATATAAAGAGAGGCTGAGGGAGAGAAATGGATGCGTGAATGAGGAGAGAGCATTTATGCAGAGAGATGGAGAGAGGAATGGGGCGTTTTTCATCCTCTTCTCCACATCTCTATAGTCCTGGCTTGCTCCCTCAAATGCCATTTTCCCACCCCTTGCTTAATGAATTCTTCCTCTGGATTCTAGACCCTGCCTCACACCCTTAGGTGTTTTTCCACCCCACCCCACCCCCTCTTCACAGTCATCCATTTGGCCCAAGATAACATACCTCACCCCGCTGTCCTAGCCCATCACCCCAAGACAAATTGGGAGAAGGAAACCCAGAGTGGGAATTCTGGGCAAAGTAAAGAAGCTAGGTTCCCCACCTCCAGGTCTACAGCCTTGGGGGGAGGCTTCTTTTAGGGGTGGGAAGATCCAGGGGCAGCTGGGTTGAATTTATCCAAATCTAATAACCCAGAGCCTATTGAAGGCCTTGGGGGTTGGGAGGGGAGAAAAAAGTCTTGAATATTCTTCAAACTTTCCCCCCCTCTCCCTCTGGTCCCTTCTTTCCAAAAGTCTTTGAAGAAAGATGTTTTTGACGCTTCCATGTCGCTCTCAGATGGATGGGCTGCCGGTGATTGAAGTGTCTTTGTCATGCTAATGCTTGGGGGCTGATGGATGGGCGCTGGGGCTGCCAAACTCTGGCCCGCTTTGCCCATTGGCCTGGGAGAGATCACATGTGCCCCCCCACCCCCACTCCCTACCCCTTTCCTAGGGGAGCGCTGGCCCAGGCGATCTGGCCCAGGCCATGGATGCAAGCCTCATCGCTGTGACATACTGCCGAAAGGTTGTAGGGCAAGAGGGTGTCTCCCCGAAAAGGGCCGACCCTCCTGCGGCCTCGACGCATGGACTATAATAGGATGAACTCCTTCTTAGAGTACCCTCTCTGTAACCGGGGACCTAACGCCTACAGCGCCCACAGCGCCCCAACCTCCTTCCCCGCCAGTTCGGCTCCTGCCATTGACAGCTACTCAGGCGAGGGCCGCTATGGCGGGGGACTGCCCAGCCCCGTGCTGCAGCAGAACTCGGGCTATCCCGTCCAGCAGCCGCCTTCAGCGCTGGGGGTGCCCTTCCCCAGCTCCGCGCCCTCGGGGTATGCCCCGGCCGCCTGCAGTCCCAGCTATGGGCCTTCTCAATATTACCCTTTGGGCCAATCGGAAGGAGAAGGAGGCTATTTTCATCCGTCGAGCTACGCTGCCCAGCTAGGGGGCTTGTCCGACGGCTACGGAGCGGGTGGAGCCGGCCCTGGGCCCTACCCTCCGCCACAGCCCCCTTACGGGAACGAGCAGACCGCGAGCTTTGCACCGGCCTACGCAGATCTCCTCTCCGAGGACAAGGAATCATCATCTTGCGCGTCAGAATCCAGCACCCCCACGGCCCGGACCTTCGACTGGATGAAGGTTAAGAGGAACCCACCCAAGACAGGTAGGGCTCAGACGTGGCTGCCCCCTCTTCCGGGCCCAAGGCAGCTTAGTTGTCCCTGCACTGAGGTGTCTTGGTCCCGGGTTGGGTTCTTTTCTCAGCCGCTCTGGTAGAGGCAGGTGAGTGTACTCCGCCAAATCAGTGAGATCTTCCCATCTAGCAAGTGCAGGGCCACCCCCAAGAGTAGGTCTCTATACACACCCCACTTCCTGATCTGTTCGCCCAGCATGGGGGCCCAGGACCTGCTGCGTTGGGCTGGGGATGGAAGTATGGGGAAGGTTGCTCCAGGTTTGAAGATCACCACTGGGCTGCCTGGTGATCCGCAGGGACCTTGAGAACTGTGGACAGAATGGTGAATGAGGGTGCAGAGCTGGACTGGGAGGAGCGGAGGGGAGGGAGAGAGGTGAGAGAACTGACGTGGCCTTTCTTCCCGCCCCGCCCCTAGCGAAGGTGTCGGAGCTGGGACTGGGCGCGACCGGCGGCCTCCGCACCAACTTCACCACGCGGCAGCTGACTGAACTGGAGAAGGAGTTCCATTTCAACAAGTACCTCAGCCGAGCTCGGAGGGTGGAGATTGCTGCTACCCTGGAGCTCAATGAAACGCAGGTCAAGATTTGGTTCCAGAACCGGCGCATGAAGCAGAAGAAGCGCGAACGAGAGGGAAGCCGGGTACCCCCAGCTCCTCCAGGTTGCCCCAAGGAGGCAGCCGGAGATGCCTCGGACCAGTCGACAGGCACCTCCCCGGAAGCCTCGCCCAGCTCCATCACCTCCTGAACTGAACTTTCCCATCCACCCCTGGAGAGCCCTAGTCCAGCCCCCCTCTTGTCCTTCTCCAACTTCACTGCCCTGGTGATCCTTACCAAGACTAGGACACCAGTTTAGATGGAGAGGGAAGATTTTTCTCAGATCTAGGAAAGGGGGGCTTGATGGCTTGGGGATCAGGACTGGGGGCCTGAGAAATACCCAACCTGTCAAAGGTGGAGGGACTGGATGGGCTTCCCCCTGACTTTGATCTGGGGATCCACTCAAGCATGAGTAAGGGCGAGAGCCAGCCCATCTTCATGGGTTCTCCTTTCCCTTCTAACTTTGGTCTATTCAGTTCAGTGCCTTTAAGCTTTGAGGATGCTCCTTATGCACTCTTATCCTAACTTCCCTTTCTAGGCTTGGGATAGAGAGAAGGCCTTGGATTTTCTTATATGGGGGTATTTGAGTGCAGATGTATTATTATCAGCAACCCTTAATCTCAATCCTTAATACGTCACCCACAGACTACAATAGCACCAGCTCCCTTGTGACAGACCAAAAAGACGCCCATCTAGCCCTGTTAACCCTCTCCTGGCACACGTGTATTGCACTAACACAGTCTCCAGAGGTTGTTTTCTGAGACCTGCCTCCTCCAATTAACGACCTCATTACTAAGTCACCAAAGTGTTTTGGAACTTGGTATGTCGGAGACTTCTGGAATACTGTGCAAGGCCTGCCCTCAGCAAGCCTCAACCAGGAAGGCACAGGCATGCCCCCACTACATTTCCCCTATTTATTGCCTCCTGGAAAACCCAGGAATCTCTTTCTCATCTCCATCACTACCCCTGGGGGTCTTCCCTCACCTCCCTATCCCAGGGAGGATCAGGTATAGTGAGAGCTCTCAGCAACTGCAAGCATTTCTCTGACCTTTGGAGATATCATTTCTCTGAACCTTGGAGATAGTGGAGACACCATTTGAGTTTCTGGAAAACTGAGCACCAAACAAGTCAGGTTCTCTCTGTACCTCTAACTACCTCATTTCAATAAAGTCTGTGTTTTCTTCTGCTTCCTTCTTGCTTCAGCACCTCCCTTAAACTCATGAGTTCTGGGGAAGAGGTGAGGAAAGAGTTGGTGCTGGCTGGTTGGGTTGGAAAGAGCTGAGGTTTATCCCAGTTGGATACAGAGAAGGCATTACTGGAGGTGGGCTTAAGGTGAATTGGGCCTCATGCACTCAGACCTGGCAGTGGTTAGTCCACTGGTCATTGGCAGAACCAGGGAAAATGGAGAAAGTGGAGGGGTGAGACAGTACTGAGATGTTCTGGAGAGAAAGGCAGGAGTAGAGAACAGATCTGTTTGCAGAGGACAAAAAGATGCAATAAGAGGAGGAGGAAATGTGGGGGAAAGCAGAGGAAACTGGGCCCTTTCTCTTTCCCTTTCCCCAACTCCCTCCTGCCCAGAACTAGGCAGAAGTCTGCTGAAGGAGTGAAGCAGGATAGGGATGAGGTTGTGTGATGCCTTCCCTTTTATTCTTGCTCAAGGATAGGATGGGTCGCTGACAAATTCCCGACTGGCACACAAACAAATCGCTCCCCTCAAGCCGGCGTCCTTCCAAACAGCGACTCAACCGGACTTCGGGAGTCTTAGTGGTTGCAAGAGTCGGGTCACAGCCGGCTCCCCTTCAAGCCTTCAAGTGCCTTTCCGCCGGGGCTCAAGGTGAACGCCCTCAGTCTCAGGGCGTTGGACCGCAGGAAGGAGGTGGCCACGAAAGGGCCGCTTGGGGTGGGGTGCGGGCCCAGGGGCGGCGGCCCGAGATGAAGTGGGGGAAGGCCGCCGAGGTAAGCGGGACCGGCGCTGACCTTTTTACCTCGAAGCGCCTCTGGGCTTTCCACACAAGCCAGCGGCGCGCCTGCGGGGGCAGCTATTGTCTCTGGGCTGGTCCCACTGGCAAACCTTTGGTGGGCGGAGGCCGGGAGCCTCAGGAAGCTCTGCAGCGGCCAACAAACCGCCACCGCTCACTCGCCTGGCGGTGCCTTGGAAATGACGCGGGCCTCTGGGCTCCAGGCCCAAGTTTATTGATTCCGGTTACCCTGGAGCCCCCATACCTAGGGCCAGGACAGCACCGCTGGGGGTGCAGCGGTGACTAAGGCTGGGGCCTCTTATCTTGCTCCCCCGTCCCGCAATCTGTTTAATTCGCGACCCTTTGAAAGGAAGAGAGGCAGAGAAACATGTGTATGTGGAGTGTATATAAGCAACGCCAAGCATTTGCTTCCTCATGAAATTGGTGTCAGCGTTATCAATAATTGCACAGCCCAGCTGGAGAGGAAGAGAGGTATTTTGCAAGAGGAAGTTCAGTTTTCCCAGGGGCTGCTTTCTTACCCCCTGTCTTTTAAAAAAAAACCTCTATTAACTGCTTTTTCTGCATTTAATAGAAATAGCCACCAAGTTTGGCTTCCCCAAAGGTCACCTTGGCAGATGGGACAGAGCAAGTGCCTTTGGAAACAAAACTTCCCTTGCTTGGAGTCAGTTAATATGAGCGGTAGAACCTTCTGGTTGGGGTATTTGTAGATCCTACCAACTTTATCCACTTTGGACAGGTGGACAGAAAGGCCAGGGGAGGAAGGTCCAGTGGTTAGAGCAAAGTTGGATCATAAGGATGGTGGAGCAGGGTCTCAGACTGGGAGTGACAGGTCCTGAGGGAGAGGCAGAGGGAGAGGTCAGGAGAAAAAGAAGGCTGTTGCATTTGATTTTTGGTCATAGAAGAAGGAGCCATCAGATTCCTCCAGGGAGGGTTGAGGGGCAAATCAATTCTTCATTAACAGAGAGACAGGCTCAACATAATCCACAATGAATCAGTCTCCTATCTCTTTAACAGGTCTCTTCCTGATTTTGCACTCTCCTGCTTGAATCACACTTCCAATCTAAGTACCCCCCCAACAGATCTACAGAAAGACATTAATTTGGAGGAAGAAAAGATCACTGCATATTTTTCTACCATAAATGACAAAGGAGAAGATGATAAACAAACAAAAACACCATTTGCTCCAGTTGACACGAATAGAAATTCTTCATTGAACTTTTCAGAACAGATGCCAAAACGCTTCACTTATAGACTCTTCCATGCCTTTTCAGATATGTACTTTATGTTTTTTGCAAAAATTGAAAGCCTCCATTCCCACACTTCCACTTACCAGATCCAGGGGGAAAATATCTCCAGTTTTGAAAATAAAAATCTTCAGAGGATTTTTTTTTTTTTTTTTTTTTTTTTGTCTTAGTTCTTCATGGGAAGAGAATTCTTAGGACTGGTTGAAAGTTTGTCAAGGTTTCTGAGGAACACTGCCCCTAACGCCTGGATGCCAGGTTTGGGGGACAGTCAATCCCTACTTGGACCAACTCACCAGACCATCTGTTTCTCAACCCCAAGTGTGAACTTCTCTTTCATTTGCCTTTTCCCTCAGCATTTGTTCGCTCAATGTGAGGTCCTTTGATCTCCTGGACAAGAGAGAAAGAGATTTCTTAAACCCAGAAGTTCCTTTTTAAATTCTGAGCATTTCTTTGTTATGAACACTCCTTGTTCCTGTGCCACTGGGCTGCTGGTCAGGAGCATGGATGTGGAGGCTCAGATAATCTCCTGACAACTAAGATGAAAGACATTAAGACTAACCAGAGAGGCGGACCAAGGAGTTGGGAAAAAATGTTCAGAACACCTGTGGTTCAAATCTAAGCCCTACCTGTTACCAGCCTTGTGGTCTTGGGCAAGTTACCTAATTCCTTGTGCCTAGTTTCATTATCTGTGAAATAAGGATACTGTTGGTACCCATTTCATAGAACTAATGCTGGGATTAAATGAGTTAATGTGTCAAATACTTGAAATGTACCTTAATAAGTAAATGTGAGTTGTAATAGCAACAATTATTGTTATTACTGGTGTTAAGGATCAAACCTAGGACCTTACTCATGCTTGGTAAGCACTCTGTCACTGAGTTATGTCTTTATCCCAATTATTATCATTATTGCTATTATTATTGTCCTTATCGGTACTGGGGATTGACCCAGGGGCACTCTACCACTGAGCTACATTCCCAATCCTTTTTATTTTTTTATTTTGATACAGGGTCTCAACTAAGTTGCTTAGGACCTCACTAAATCACTGAGGCCAACCTTGAACTTGCAATATTCCTGCCTTAGTCTCTGGAGACAGTGGGATTACAGGTGTGCGCCACCGCGCCTGACCAATTACTATCATTGTTTGCAGACATATGTTGCTTCCCTTTCTGTAGTCCCCAGTCTGCCCATATCTCACACTCATATCTTGCTTGATCCCTGTTGGTGTCTGGAGCTAGAGACGAGTAGAGAGATTCCCTTCTCAGCTGCTGAGAATACTTTAGGTCATCTGGCTGAGACCCATCCCTTCTTCTAGTCTCAGCTTACCCACCTGTAGAAGAGGAGAGCTGTATTGGACTCAAACTCTTCTCCTCCCTTTGTGCTATGGGAAAATTGACAAGAAGTCTTGAAGGCAGATACTTCAATTTCCTGATTTAGCACTGTGAAGGGCAAGAGTTCTGAAGTATGACTTAATTTTCAATGTGGTCCCCTTGTATTATCTGGGTGATCTCTGCTAGTCTACTGCTTGTGCTTTCATTTCTCCAAGTGTAAAATGGAAGATGTTGAAGACTAAATGGTAAATAATAAAAGTACTTGGAATGCCACCTGGCATATGGCTAAAGGTTCAGTAGAAAGTTCCTGTTTTCTATATTCACAAAAGACATTTGTGTGTGTGTGTGTGTGTGTGTGTGTGTGTGTGTGTTGTTAGTAGAGATTGAAACTTAGTCACTGAGCTACATCTCCAACCCTTTTAATTTTTTATTTTGAGACAGAGTCTCACTGAGTTACGTGGGGCCTTGCTACGTTGCTGAGGCTGGCTTTGAACTTGTGATCCACCTGCTTCAGGCTCCTGAATGGCTGGGATTATAGGTGTGTGCCATTGTGCCTGGCTACAAAAGACCTTTTTGTTTTGTTCTAATTAGTTATACATGACAACAGAATGCATTTTGATTCATTGTACATGAATGGAGCACAATTTTTCATTTCTCTGGTTGTACATGATGTAGAGTCATACCATTTGTGTTATCATACATGTACCAAGGGTAATGATAAAAAGACATTTTTTGATTACCTTATCTTATTTTTTTTTGTCTTGACATGACAGAAGCAGACATTCTCCAGTATACACTCCCCTATACTGTACCAGCAGACCCACCTGACCCCAAACTATAGGTCTTGCTGCCAGGGAATAAAACTATCATGGATAAAAGTATTCTGGGAAGATCCACAGAGTACCAGCTTACAGTAAGTATGGTGGCAAAATGAAGTTCATTTTTGACAGGACAGCCTCATTGTATAACTTTGGTTGCACATTCTCATTGTAGTCCAAGATATTGGCTCCCCCTGCAGTTGTACCAGATTTTTTTCTTGGTGACTCAATTTCTGGCTCCAAGGACTTCTTTGCATGACTTCCATAGTATGACTCAATCACAGTATCCCAGATGCTTCAGCTTTTGCTATTTCCCTGGCTCTGAAAATGCTTTATATAATCAGAATATGACCTGGGTGTGACAGGAATTGAAGATACAAAATATTTAATGTCCACTCACTGAAGAATAGAGAGGCTCAAACTTGGGCTCAAAGATTGACCACCTGACCCCTCATCCACTGTCTTTCTCTGCTTTGGAGAACAAATAGATCAGATGCTTGAGAAAAGAATGGCACAGGAAGTCAGGATGCTTGAGTTTACTCTACCAAGGACTTCCTTTGAGCCCTTAGGTGAATCACCTTACCTCTCTGGACCTATTTCTGCTGTGTTTAATACAAGTTGAATTATCCCATTGCAGCTCAACTCATCCTTTCCTCCAAAAATAGAAGAGATAGATAAGAAATGGAAACTTGGTGGGATATGGAGGGGGACAGGAAACATCCTGTTGAATATACTAATTCAACAGAGAGAACTAATTAAAATCACTCTCTACATTTCATTCCAGCTCTTAAAATCACTGGCCTGGGTCCAGATTATTCTGAGCCTTGAAGCCCTTTCTGCCCGAAGGGGAAAAGAGGAGGGAGGGAGGGAGACCCAGAAAGCATGCTCCTTAGAGGCCAACTGCTCCCTCCAGTTTACTCTGGCTTGACAGTTCCATTTCAACCCCCACCTTGGAGATGAGGCCACTCAGTATTTACTCAGCCAGAAGTTTTGCCCAGAAGCCTCGCCTCCCCAGCCTGCCCTTGCTGGCTCTGCTTTGTCGCCTCCGCCTCCTTTCCTTCCCGGTTCATGGAGAGTTCAACCCTGAAATGGTTTGCAGCCCCCCACTCTCTGGCCCGGCCCTGTTGGAGCCGCCTGTCCAAGGGATTGCTGAGGCCAGAAGGGCAGGGGAAGGGCCCCAGTCCTGAGGTCATGCCCTGGTCTCTCCACTCTTGCTGGACCAGTGGCCTGGGCCTCCCAGAGGACAGACAATTCAGTGAATGATTGTCTTTTGGGGAAAGGAGTGCATTGAGATGGACTAAAAATGGAACTTCTGGGTTGGAGAGATGATCCAGGACTTCAAAGGGATCACATATCTCCATGTTCTATATGTTATTACTATTATAAACTATTCTTTCTAGTAGAGAAGCTTGGTAAATTTGTAAAAGTTTACATTGTTCCTTAAGGTGGTAAAAGGGCTAATACAATAAAGAAGTGACATTTGTATACCCAGAAGTCATATGTGTAAACTCATCTTTCACTTCCTAATATTCTAGAATGTAAGACCCATGAAGGCAGGGATTTTTATCTGTGTTTTTCATTGTTCCATTTCTAGTACCCAGTACAATATCTGTCACAAAGAAAATACTCAGGAAATATTTGTTGAATAAATGAACATTGAACTAAAATTCTTCTGTCTAGGAGCTAGACACCCAAGAATGGTGTTCTGAAATGATGTTTGCTTTCAGAAGTTTGGCCAATAATATTATCATAATCAATGTACTCATATGAAGATAATGGAAGTAGATTGGAGGCATTTTCTTCATCCTTATCTTCCATTAAAGGTACCTGTCTTAAGCAAATGACAGTGCTCACTGTATGGTTTTAGGGTAAGTTTGATACAAGGCTTCTCCCACAGAGAGACAACACCCTTATCTGTTTGTTTACTTAAGACTTCCTTTAGTTGAGTAAATGTAAACCCAAGAAAAGGCAAAACTTAAGAAATGTAAAGGATTTTAAGGCCCTGCTGGATGTTTATGTAGATAGAAAATGAATACAGTCGTCCTGCAGGGAGCTCAAGAGAGATGCATCTGTCCCAAAGCCTTCCTCTCCTCTCCATCTTCTAAATTCGTCCAGTGTTGTGTCATTTACACACCAACTTACCAAGGTTTCATTTTCTCTTTCCAAAAGACACTTGAGTTTTCTTCCCTCTTCTAGGGCCAATAATGTGAAATCACATAAGGGTATACATGCAGTTTAGGATCAAAAAGGGGACAGCAAGGGGAAGCATTATTTTCCATGCCTAACATGCAGGGTGACCACCCCTTGGGAGTTTCACAGAGCCTGTTGGAAGATCACCCAGTCTGGCATGTGTGGTCACTTACCATCATTGTGAATTGTTGGGAACTGATGAATTCCTCCTACTTCTTCATCTCACTGATCTACACACAGGTATTGGGTATCATGATACCACAGAGGTAGGACTTGAAAGTCTACTGAAATCAAGCAGAGAGAAGGGCAAAGTTGTCAAGGAAAAGGAAAAGGAATAGCAAAAGGAAAGTTCACCTGTTCATTCCCTGTACCACTCCAGGGCTAGATTTTTACATTAGGGGCTCTCTTGGGGAAATGAGGCTGGGGGAGGAAATTCCTCAGCAAGATTGGAGGGGCAAGACAAGGATCTAATGAATTTTGACACAGTTCACTGATTTCTCCCCATTTTAGAGTGGCCTCTGGCAGAAGCTTTTGCTTTTTGAGATGAGGGTCCTGAACTTCTTTCCCTTCACTACCTCCACTTACTCTTGTTTACACTCAGTTCTTTTCCAGAACTCAATTTCCATTCCCCACCTGTGTCAGGAGACAGTTTACCCAAGTTGCTGAAGTTGACTAGAAAGAACCTCTGGAAGGTTAGGAAGGCACCCTCTTCCCTGGAGGATGGGTGAAGTGGGATGGGTAAAGGTAGGATTCCAGCATTTGGGTCTTTATTTAGAACATTCAAATTCAATAATGTGGGTACATTGGAAATGGAGAATTGCTAAAACAATTTTGAAAGGGGCTTATGCCTATCATTGCCCACCTACAGAGCAAACATTTCAAAACTCATTGAAAACCCGTTGAAGCTGGATGTCCTGGGCCACACCTGTAATCCCAGCAACTCTGGAGGCTGAGGCTGCAGGTTTGGAAATTTGAGGCCAGCATGGGCAACATAGTGAGACCCTGTCTCAAAATAAAATTAAAAAAGACTGGGAGTGTGGTTCAGTGTAGAGCCACTGGGTTCAATTCCCAGTAACCCCCCAACCCACTGCGCACACACACACACACACACACACACACACACACACTCACACACAGAAAGAAAGAAAGAAAGAAAGAAAGAAAGAAAGAAAGAAAGAAAAGAAAGAAAGAAAACCCATTGGAATTCATACTTTGACACATTCCCACAGACTCTGGCCTCCCTTACCCCTTCACAAACCTGTCTGTACTGTAAACAAGCATCATTCCCTTCTGTTCCCAACCAGAAACAAACTGACCTGTGCTCAGCTTTGCAGAAGTGACCTCTACACAGCCAGAGAAAAAGGGCTAAGGGACAGATATTGTTATCTGTGTGGACACAGTCTCTTTTTGTTCTACTCTTTGGAGTTTCTATTTTGACTGTATGTGCTGCACAAGGAAACTTCAGAGAAGTATGAGTGGAAAACAGAATTCTCAATATAAGAGGTGTAAAAAGACAAGGACCTTTTGCTGAAAACCCTCAGCCTAATCCAACCCTACAAGATTCCCGGAATGGAAATGAAAAAGGAGAAGAGGCAGGATAGCACTCCACGGTCCATGGTATGTTGCTAAACACTTAGGGGAAAAGCAAAAATTGAACTAAAGCAGCTGGGTACAGTTGTGCTGCCTGTAATCATAGTGACTCTGGAGGCTGAGGCAGGAGGATCACAAATTCAAGCCTGGCCTCAGCAACTTAGCAAGGCCCTAAGCAACTTAGTCCCTGTCTCAAAATAAAAAAATAAAAAGGGCTGGGGATGTGGCTTAGTGGTAGAGTGCCCCTGGGTTCCAGCCCCAGTACTGAAAAAACAATTAAGCTAAAGCCAAGTAAAAACAACCACAAATATGAATAGTCTTTTTACATTTGCTTCACAGAATACTGAAGATTCATGTATTGGTATTTTCCCCTGGTTTTCTTTTGGGTGTTTGAACTCATAATTTAGTAAGATTTAACTGAGTACTCCTGCCTTGAATAGGAAAAATGAAAAAGAACTTGTCTTTATCTCTAGAATTTACCCATAAAGAGCAAAGATACAAACACAAAAATAGAGGTAAAACAGTATCTGGTTAGTAGTGCCTAATGCCAGTCCTAACTCTGGGTCCTTCTTTCTCTTTATATCAAAGGGATATGAGGAGACTAAAAAAAGCAAATCTTACTTTACCCTTTCTCTTCCTCTAGTCCTATTGTACACAAGTCTACGGACAAAAACAGGGTCATAAGTTTGAATGTAATAAGTCTAATGATATGCTAAATCTCGTTTAGCATATACTCTGCATTGGACAGATGCTGAGCTGCTCCCAATACCAGATTCCTTCCTTAGGAAACAAGAAAATACCTGGTTCTCTTTCTCTGTTGTTTCCTTTTCTTGAACCTTTAGTTTAATTCTCAATATTATTTTTTGTGACAAGTGTAAATATTTGCCTGATCACTAAGAAATAACTCAGATTCTTGTCTCGGGTCACGTGGAAACCTAGAGGCAGTCTCTAGCCTCTCTTTACAACCCAGGCAGGTTTCAGGACTCTTTCTGCAGTTATCCAGGGTCTAACTGAGCACCCCAGGAATTCCTTTCCCCTTCCCCTCCAGCCTGGCAAGGGGAGCCTTTTGCTGAACCACAGAGAGTACTACCTTGGATGCCTGGTGCTCTCCCTATCCCCTATTAGTGGTGGAGTGAGGAGACAGAAAAGTCCCAGGTCCCTGGTGGGTATGAACAGCTTTCTACTCTGGGTGTACCTGGAAAGAAAGGACACCCCTCCCCACCCTCCGCTTCCTCCCACATACATGCACACTTGCATCTGCAAGCTTTACAGGAGAATTTGGTTATTCAAGGAAATGAAGACAGAAGAAGGGGTAAATTACTTGCGAATCTTCTTCCTGCAATAGTAAAAGGTGTTTTTCTAATGGCTTTGGCAGATATGGAGAGAAATTCGTGCTCTCAAAGGAGATACTGACCCATTTTTCAGATCAATATTACCTTTGGGTGTCTTGATCATATAACTGCCTCTTAGTTCAAAAAGTGAGAGAGAACCAAGGAAGTCATTTTGCTGAATTCCCATCTCTTCTCTCCCCCTTTCTTTTCTTTTTTTTTCTTTGTTTTTGGTACCAAAGATTGAATTCAGGGGTGCCTAACCTCTGGGCTACATCTCCAGCCATTTTTATGTTTTATTTTAAGACAGGGTCTCACTAAGTTGCTTAGGGCCTCACTTAGTTGCTGAGGCTGGCTTTGAACTCACAATTCTCCTGCCTCAGTCTCCCAAGTTCTGGGATTACAGGAGTACACAACTGCATTGGGCTTCCCTCCCTTTTCTCTATGCCCCTCAGAACATAATCCCAAAGCCTTTTATTTGGTATATGAATTTCCCAAGACATCAGTGCTTAAGTGACAATGACTGGAAATTTCCCACTTTTCTGTCTCACTAGTGCCTACCTGAGATGAATTTAGAGGAGTGGAGGAGAGGTGTGCAAATCCAAGACAAAAACAAATAAACACAGCCTGGGGCTGTAGGTCAGTGGCAGAGCACTTGCCTAGCATGTATGAGGTGCTGGGTTTGATCCTTAGCATTACATAAAAATAAATAAAATAATTACTTAAAAAAGAAAACCAGAAAGGATTCCCAAAATTAAACAAGCAAACAAACAAAAAACCCCACAACTAAATGCTTGGAGAAGCATTTCACTTAATCTTTACTACGACATCCTGGGCTCAGCCTCCTTTATCAATGGGAAGATCACTGTAAGGAAGACTCCCTTGAGGTTGAACTTCACTAAATGATAGAAAACAGTTTTTATGTGGAATAGAAATTTGCCTTCTTGGGACTTGATTCTTGATCCTTCTTTGTGGACTATTGGAGGAAACAATAACTTTTTTGGGGGGACAGGTACTGGGTATGGAACCTAGAAGTGCTGCACCACTGAGTCACAGCTCCAGCACATCTTTTTTTTTTTTTTTTTTTTTTCTTTTTGGTACCAGGGATTGAGCTCAGGGACACTCAATCACCGACCAACATCCCCAGCCTTTTTTTGTATTTTATTTAGAGACAGGGTCTCCTGAGTTGCTTAGAGCCTTGCTAAGTTACTGAGGCTGGGTTTGAACTCATGATTCTCCTGCCTCAGCCTCCCAAATCACTGGGATTATAGACATGCACCACCAGGCATGGCTCTCCAGCACTTTTTATTTTTTTATTTTTGAGACAGCATCTCACTAAGTTGCTTAGGGCCTTGATAAATTGCTAAGGCTGGCCTCAAATTTGTGATCCCCCTACCTCAGCCTCCAGAGTCACTTAGATTACAGACATGCACCACTAGCTCCTAATCCCTTTTCTCCTCCAAGTATTTGAAGACATCTGTCCTTTGTGTCCCTAGGTCTTTCCTTCTGTAGGGTAAAAATATCCCTATTCTTTCATTTGGTCTTCCTGATACCTGATTTCTAGATCTTTCCCTATTGCACCTTTCCTTTTTTAGTTAATATTTTCCATAAAATGAGATGTTTAGAACTGAACAGAAGATACAAAATGTAATCAGATCAGTTGAAAGCAGAAGGTGCATTTTATATCCCTTGATCTAGGCTCTGTATTTCTATTGACACAGACAGGATAGCCTAGGCAGGGAAGGACTAAGGGGCAGGTTGGTAGTGAAAAATTGGAGGACTTTTCTTTCTCTTGCAAATTGTTTCCATCTACTTGACCTCTAGGGCTGCATCAGTCACTGATACCTTAATCCATACAAATCCCCAAGCTCAGGAAGGGAGCTGCCACATCAGCAGCCATTTGTAGGGAGCAAACATTTACTGAGTGGAGTCTGTGTAATTTGTGAGGAAGGAAATGAGTATTGGTGTAGAGAAACAATGTGATGGGTGAGAAGGAGAGGCCCCATTATCTCAAGGGAGGGAAGTGCAGGTGACCTAGCTAGGCCAGCTACTTCAGTTCCACTCTTTATGACTGCTGGCCAGGTAATTCAACTTCTTTCAAGATGCTTTTCCCTGACCTCCCTCCTTGGTGGCAGCTGTTATTATTTTTGTTATCATTGTTGCTGTTATTGACATTTATATAGCACTTTGCTATTAGCCCTTATTTCTCACCACATCTCTGGGAGGTTTGTGTATCATTATTCTCACTATATACATGAGGAGCCTGAGGCTCAGAGAAAATAAGTAATGTGCCCAAGATCACATATCTGAAAAACAACATATCATTTTCTTTCTCTGCCTCTGGTCCTCAAGTATTTATATAAATCCACATATGTGGAATATACATTTCAGATGATAGCTTCTCTTCCCCCCTTATTCTACCCTCAATTCCATCCCTAGTTATTAGACCATCAGGTCTTTGGTCACTGCCTCTCCCTTTTCCTTTTGGAAAAGAGGAATCAAGCAGATTACCCAAGTAGCCAAGACCACCAGGTTCCAAAGGGACTATCTCTGTGTAACCCTTAGAGATTGAAAATTTCTATAGTTCAAGTCAAATATTTAGGTGATTTATGCATTTTGTGAAAATTTTAATGGGTTCGTGTTTGGCCATGATGGAAGGTTTCACACATACATGGGGTGGTCTCCAAGTTTGTAAAGATGTAGCTACTTTGAACATGACTGATCTCAGGCTCAGGTTTGTATAATCATAACAAGCTAAGGAAAATTGGAAGAGGGTTATTAAAGTGAATTTGAGGAGCTGGAAGTGCAGGGTAGAAATGGAACCCTTACTAAGCAGGTGGTGAGTCTCTGTATTCAGATTCTGTGCCATAAATAAATAAATAAATAAAGTGAATTTGGGAAGCATTCTCTTTAAGTACACCTCTTTCCAAATCCTTTTGATAGGCATGGGGCTGCTCTGACTTCCCAATTAGTAGAAGTCATGATATAGAGATGGATACAAAGAAGTCATGATACAGAGATGTCATTGTAGACATATAGATTAGAACTTTGAAGACTGGGGAATAAGCAGATCAAAAGTCCAAATATCAGCCAGGTGTGGTGGTGCACAACTGTAATCCCAGTGGCTCAAGAGGTGAAGGCAGGTGGATTGCAAGTTCAAATCCAGTCTCAGCAATTTAGCAAGACCCTAAGCAACTTAGAACTTGTTTCAAAATTAAAAAATAAAAAGGGCTGGGGATGTGACTCAGTGATTAAGCACTGCGAGTTCAATCCCTAGTACCAAAGGAAAAAAAAAAAAAAGAAAGAAAAAAAGTCCAAATCTTCAACCTGTTTTACCTGTGAGTCTCCTATTACTGATCTGCAGAGCCAGGCACAAGGAAGATGGAAGGCAGAAGCCTGGGGGTGGGGGTCACAGAAGCTTCTCATCTCATAATTTACTGCAGGTTCTGGGGCAATGTAGAATGTTCCTTACAGCAAAGTTAATATGATGGGCAGTCTCAGGGGGAGACAGGAAGAGGAGAGGGGAGGGATGCAAAGCCAGATTAAGGGCAATAGATCACTTGGATCTGGCATCTGCTCTTCTGCTTTATGCAAATGTTGCTTTAGCCCCAAAGAAACCACATTCTGGGATCAGCCTGCTGTTTATTTACAAATACGCAGACTTTGCAACCTTCCTGGAAAGCTCTGAAAAGGCTCCTGATAAGGCCATCTAGTCAGATCCTGTAGCAGGGTAGTAAATCGAGAACATGCCGAAACATCAAAAAAACCCTTCCTTGATCAGATGTTGTAAAGAATTTGCCAACTCTGCAGATAAGGAGATCACTAGAGAGAGTGTTTGTATGAGTCTCTCAGAGAAAGCCCATTTATTTTCTTCTTCCTATTACTTTCTGCTCTCTGGGATTAGCAAGGCACACACAAGAAGAACAAGGAGGGTGAGCCACTGGTTGTGAGGCCACTGAGGCCCACATTGCATATGGCTTCTCTTTACCCAGTGTTCTGAATAAGCAAAGTGGGAGAATTTTGACTTTCCTTATCAGTTTTGAAACACAAAACACAGAGACTTAGCAGTTGCCAAGGTAAAAGGCTATCACAGAGCAAATACCTGAATGGGAGAGACATATTTGAGAAAGAACAGATAATATTTTCAACATGGGTAGAGATCCGAGTGTTTATCCAGCTTCAGTATTCCTTCATCTGAGTTTTTACCAGCTTTTGTAAGAGGTTTCAGAGAGATTAAATAGTTTATAAGAAGGCAGGAGCCAGGTATCTTACCAGTCCTTTTTTTTCAGTTGTTGGAGCTGGCCTCGAGGCAAGCATGCTGAAATAATGGGTCTTGGTGATTTCCACAAGTTACGAGACTTCAAGTACACCATATTTCACTTTGCACATGGTTACTCAGCCTCCTGACCAGAGGGAATATCAATTTTTGCTGAGAATCAGTTAAAAAAAAAACATTAAATGGTGAAAATATAAGTGGGTGGGATGTGGAGTTACTTTTTATAAGGCCAAGTTCATATTTCATAAGTCTCCCTCTCTAATCTCACTTTCAACTCCCCCATCACTGACTTTGATTGTCAGCTAAAGAAATGGAGACCAAAGGCATTTCAACTAACTGGAGCTGATTTTGGAGAAACCCAAGAGTTTTCAGGGAGTGTCATGGTAGAAGATCCAAGACAAGCCTATCAAAGAACAGAGTGGGCAGGTAGGATGAATTTTTAAAGATCAAAAAATCTTAAACCGAGGACTGGGTTTGTGGCTCAGTGGGCTGGGGTTGTGGCTCAGATGGTAGAGTGCTTGGAAGCATGTGTGAGGCACTGGGTTTGATTCTCAACACTGGATATAAATAAGTAAATAAAATAAAGGTTCATCAACAACTAATATAAATATTTAAAAAAATCTTAAACCTACAACCAGGAAAAGACCAGTTCCAGGTTGCTATATCTGCAAATCTTTTTAAAATTCAAGAATGCCTGAGAAGGAAAAAAAAAAAAAAAAAACCAAAAAAACTGTAAATACTTAGAGTGTAAATGAGGTCACCAGCTTAAAGAATGAGAAGAAATTTGGGTTTTAGGAGAAAAACTTTCAAAGCAGGAAGAAGAGAAGAAATAGGTTGATTGCCTAAGGGCTTCTCTTTCTATGGAATTGTGGCAGGTTCTTGAAGCTCCTGGATTTTCCTACTTTGAAAGCCAGTCTTACCTGGTTACTTGTCCTTTAAATCATGGCATTGTAACTTTATTTATTTTTGTGGGATTGAACCCAGGGATGCTCCATCACTGAGCTCCATTCCCAGCCCTTGTTGTTTTGATTTTGAGAGAGTCTCACTAAGTTGCTAAATTGCTGAGGTTGGCCTAGAGCTTGCAATCCTCCTATCTCAGCCTCCCAAGTTGCTGGGATTACAAGGTGTTCATCACTGTGTTGGCCTTTTTACTTTTTATTTTGAGACAGTGTCTTCCTAAGTTGGTATCTTCCTAAGTTGCCCAGGCAGGCCTGGAACTTGTGATCCTCCTTCCTCAACCTCCCAAATTGTTAGGATTATAGTGCCACTGTGCCTGGAGTGACTTTTAATAACCTCTTCTTTGGTCTGAATGATGTTCTATCCATTCTATAGCTGGAAAATCTGTGTCTTCCAAGATGCAGTTCAAATGTCACTCCCAGGATCCTGGGGATGTAGCTCAGTGGTAAAGCATTTACTTAGCATGCCCTAGCAGGCCCTGAATCCCCAGTACCAAAACAACTGTGAAATTATCAAATTTCCCTTCCTCAAGGAGCCTTCCTCACCAGCCTAGAACAGAGTGAAACTCCACTCTTCTTTGCTGTACCAATGCTTTGTTCATTGCACTGCTGGCCACTTATCACATTGCTGTTATCACTTATTTATCTGTCTATTCATTTTTGTATCTTTATTACCTGGGAAAATATATATCCTAAAATAAATATAAAATATTTATGAAGTATTGAAAAGATAAATGATGAGACAGATCCAACACTGGCCTAGGTGGTATGATATTAATAGCTGACAGGTAAAACAAATCTATTCAATTTTTGGTTTTCTCTCTTCTTCATGTAAAATGAAGATTTTCAAGATTTAAATAGCAATGATAACTATGTTTAGGGGATATTTGTCTCACTAACTCCAATACATAGCATTAATTTCACATTCAGGTGCCATATTTTAAGAGCATCTTAGATTCTTTGGGTTAGAAGGGACCATAAAGATCATCGGGCCTAGTCTTGTCATGACAGAAACGCTTTCATCCAGTGATTTCCCAGTCTCTGATGGCAACCCACCCATCACTGGAGACAGGGAGCTCATGACTTCTTGAGACAGTCAATTTTCTCTTCAAACTACTCTGACTGCTTTTCTTTACTTAAGATGAGATTTATTCACTGAAACATTTGCCCTCTGCTCCTAGTGCCATTCTTTCGGTTATCAGAAGTCAGTAATGATACCCTCCCCACCCCAGTCTTTCCACTCTAGGTGAAATAACCTCCTTATCCTTCACTTGCTCATTATGTGACATGGCTGTAAGTGTCACCCAGGAACCCAAGCAACATCCTCTGAAAACACCTGGAAACAGAATTTAGAATGTGATGCGAGGTGTCAGCAGCAGAGTTGGTCAGGACCATAATACTTTCCTCATTCTTTTAGTCCTACTAGATACTTGTTGAGCACTGGCTTTGGTTTCAAGCCCTTTATGAATGTTGTCTCATTTTAGTTTGCTGTATTCTGAGAGGCAGGGTATTATTGTGATAACTTCCATTTTACATCTGGTAGAACTCAGATGTACAGAGGGTAAATAATTGTCCTTAGTTTTATCCCAAATACTGTATTTCGATTAGTATAGCACATGGATACTTTTGTTGTTGTTGCTGACTTTACAAAAAAAGAATTCTTTTTGGCAATTATACCCAGATTTGACTTATACTGAAGCATCTAATTTTTTTTTTAGTACATATGGTGGCTTGGTTTTATTTTCTCCAACTGACTTCATAAAGTAAACCTTGTGGGAGGTCCTTAGGTTATTGTAGGGGATTGTGGAACTACTGCCTCTTCCTTTTTCTCTTTACTTCGTGGCTAATGAGGTAAGTTGTTTGTTCTGCCATGTACTCCCATCATGATATGCTGTCCTTGCCAGAGGCTCAAAGCATCAGGCAACCTAATCTTAGACTGAAACTTCCAGAGCTGTGAGTCACAATAAACCTCTTCTCTTTATAAGTTAATTATCTCAGATATTTGTTATACTTGTGGGAAGCTGACCAAAACATGTGGAAACTTGAACAAGATCAGCCTAAGACTTCTCAATGTTTCTAAGATTCCTTTTGAGTCTTCCCTAAGCCTCATCATGTGAACATCTGCACACTTGGCTTAACCACAAAACAACCACTGAAGGCAGTCACAACTTCTATTTGCTCCTAGAAGCAAATTAAGAAGGCAACCATGAAGTACAAGAAATAAAGACTGGTTTCTACCAGGAAACATGTTTCTTCCAATGATTCTTAAGACTACAATGCTAAGAAAGCCCTCATTCCAAATGGAACTGGGAAATCAGATTTCTGAGCCTCAAAGGTGTGACCAAAGGAGAATAAGGGGCATAGGTACATTAGAGAGAGGTCAGAAGGGATAACTGAGCAAGACTTTCCAACTGCAGACAACATCCTTCTCTTGGAACCTCTTTGAAAATTTGGCCTTAGATTCTTTCAGGGGATAAGGAAAAGTCAGGAACCTGGGGAGTCAATGTGGGAACCAAATTCTTAGGACATGTCCTTCCTACTCTTATGACAGCATGAAGTCAGAGGCTTCTAGGAGATTGGTACCCTGACTGCTCAGTGCAGCATGGAGCCTTTCCCTGAGAAGAATGGGCATTAAGGAACACTGATGTCTGCACTTTCAGGATTTAATAATCTTGATGCATATTGCACTAGCCCTTCTGTGAACCTCGACCTTCCTTTCAAGTCCCTGGCCTCCATGTTCATTAAAAAATCAGATCACCTGACCTGGGTCCTAGTGCAGCTAACACTGCCTTGGTCTTCTCACTTCTGCTCTCACCCTGATGTGCTCCAGGGATGCAAAACAGCCAGGGCCCCGTGGTGAGAAAATCACTGGCTGGAGAAATCTATCTATAGCAGAGACCTCAGTGTGGAGTTAAGAAATGGGAAAAGGACAACTGGAAATCTGGAAATAGGAGGTTTTGCCCTGCTGAGCAGGAACATATTGTTTTCATGGGCCACCAGGAGGCAGAGGTTGGGGCAAGGATGGAAGAAAAAATAAAGAAATAGTGTCTTTTCTGCTGCAGCCAAAATAGCATTAAGGCTAACCCTGGGGGCAGGCATTGCCCTCTCCTCTCCTCTGGCAGTTTTAGATTCTATATCTAAGAATTACCTACAAATAATTTTTGAAAGGGTGATTTGGGATGTGCTCACAATAGCTTTTTTTTTTTTTTTCAAAATGCAATTTTGAGGTCTTGCCCACTGGCTCTATAATTTTCATTCTGAACTTCAACAGAGAGATAGGCCTAGAGACTTTTAAATTTTATTTTATTTAAAGAAAAATTTTTTTGTGTGTGGTGCTGGGGATCAGACCCAGGTCCTTGAACATGTTAAGCAAGTACTCTACCACTCAGTCACACACCCAGCCCCTATAGAGCTAGAGACTTTTGACGTGATTTGATATTTTCCAGGCCTTGACATTGAACAAGGTCGTGTGGGATGAGATGTAATTCTCTTGGTCCAACAGGATGTGAATTCTAAGGGGTTGGGACTTGCTCACTCACTGAGTAATTCATTCTCTCTGACCTAGTTTCCTTAGTCACCACATTTGCAAAGTGGTGAACTGGGTTCAGAGGTGCAGTCTAAGACTGAAAAGTTTTGTTTTGTTTTTTGCTTTTTTTTTTGGGGGTACTTACCATCCTTAATAAATGCTTGTTGAGCACATACTTGGTACGACATACACACAGTTGGAGGTTGGGGTCTAATAAGTGATGTTTACATAGTACTTCCTTTTTGAAGTCCTGTCACAGACATCTCACTGCTTTCAGAGTGTGTGAGGTACGTATGACAAGTATTATTATCAACTTCATTTTAAATTGAAAAGAGTGAGAATCAAAAGAATTAAGTGGTTTGGGGGAGGTAGGTTAGTGGCAGAGCACTCGCCTACCATGTTCAAGGCCCTGGGTTCAATCCTCAGCACCTCAAAAAAAAAAAAAAAAAAAAAAGAATTAAGTGACCTTAATTGTATAGCTATCCAAATTTAGAATATATTTTCAGACCCTCAATGCCATACTTCCTCTAAGAAAATACTGATACTTGTGACCACAGTAATTAGCTTAAAATAGATCACACCTCTGTAAGAGGTATGAGTGATATAAAATTTGCCTTGATTGATAATTGTTAAAGTTTGGGGGTCTTGGGTATATATGAGAGTTCATTATTTTCTTTTATGTAGGTATGCATTTGAAATTTTCTACAATAGAAAGTTTTTTTTTTTTTTAAACCTGTTGTCCTGTGCCAAAATCCTATCCCTTTGAAACTTTCTTAAATAAATCTTGTCTCCACGTTTCACTTTAGTGGTTGAGGTTTCATTACTGACAATGGCTAACATTTGTTTGAGTGTTTATTTTATTGGGCACTCTATTAAGAGCTTTCTTTACATGTCTTACCATTTAATCCTCACAATTGCTGTGACTGGGTACTACAATCTCTGTTCTGCAGACAAGGTGAAATGGAAACTTAGGTTACATAACTTGCCAAAGATCACATACTTATTCAGAGTTGAGTCTTGAACTCAGGTCTTTCTGGCTAAGAACTCCATATTTATTTCAACTGCTTTCCTACTTTACAACCAGAGGGGGAGTGTCCTTCCTTTGGAGGCAATACTATTTGAAACATGCTTTCATTCTCCTATTTTACAAGAAACTCCAAACATGGAATTAGAGACACACTCATTTTCACTACTGGAAGGTGGGTGGGGGAAGAAAACACAGGATTTGTAAACAGAAGAGCTCTTTCACTCAGCCAAGCCTGTCCATCCCCACCTCCCTGAGGGGATTCAAGCACTTAACTTTGTTTTCTAATTTCGGGTTGATGAGACTGGCATCCTTCTACCATCTGAGCACAAGGATCATGGTTATATTTTTTGAGTTCCTGCAAACAAAACTTTTATTAAAGAAGCAGAGAGGGAGGTTCAGTGAGTGGGAGAATTGCTTTGAAAGAGATTTAGATTCTATATCTCTTTGTGGATTTACAGAGGACCAACATTTGGTGCAAATAATCTTTGCCCCTAATTGGGCTGGGATTCCCCCACATCAAGTCCTGTTTGACTTTAGCCAAGTCTAGTGCTGGCTAGGCCTCTCTCCTCTGCAGAGACAGCCTTCTCAAACTGTTATCTGATGTGGAATCAAATATTTAGCCGGAGAACTTTCAGAGCGCTTCAGGGATGGAGGGAACTGTTTAGATATCAGATTCTCTCCTGCCAGGTCAAGTGAACCCCCTGTTGACGAATGGCTGTGTTTCCTCAAGCATCTTTCCCAGCAGCAAGCTATCTTGTGCGCCCTTTAACTCTGTCCAGCTGAGAGGCCCCAGGCCTGCAGAAGCTGTTCCTCTAATCCCCATCTCAGCCTCAAGCTGCTACAGTGGGCAATGGAAGATTGTTTACAGAAGATGAAGGCTCACTGCCTTGCACCTGGTTTCTGTCTGGCCCATGCTGATGGGGATGAAGGATACTTCATTTATCTCAGCCTCTCTTCTCAGGCAGCTCCTGCTGTCATGGCAAGCTTGGGCTAGTGTTTCATTCCTTGATAAGCAGCTTTCTGAGGAGCTGGGAAGAGCAACTTACAGACTTTACATCCCCTCTCTTGGAGCCCTCTCCCCAGTTGCTAGGGGCAGCAGGCTGGGTGGGGCAGGGGCTACTGAGGGTTGACACAGTGAGGTCAAGTGGACCTTGCAGTTCAGCTATTTGGTAGGCAGGGTGTTTTTGCTCTTTCTTTACTTACAGATTTGGGAACTAGGTGGTTAATCAACACATCTGTCTTTTCTGCCTCCAGGAAAGTAAGAGAGAAAGGGCATCTTCTAGGCAGAGGACAAAACTTGTTTTATGAGAGAGGATAGGCAGACAAAGAAGAGAAAGGCCCCTGGGACACAGATTCTGGAAGGATGGAGTTAGCAGTGGAGAGTGAGGAAACATACTCTCTAGAAGCCCCTAAAGATAAAGAGAAGTGATAATAACTAACATTTATAGGGTGCTTACTATGCACCCAAGCCCTGTACTAAGCACTTGATCTCATTTAATCCCAAGAGGTAAATACTCTTATTACATCCATTTAACATATGAGGAAATAGAGGCTTAGAGAGATAAGTAAACAGCTAATAACAAGAAGAGCTGAGATTTAAACATAGGACAACTTGGCTCCAGGGCCCCATGTACTTAACAGCTACACTGTAGCAGAGACATACCATGTGCAGCAGAGTTTGGGAGTATAATATGTGGATGCTGATGTGTTGCTTAGCAGTCCAAGTGTCAAATCAACTCTAGGTCCTCCCTAGTGCAGACCCACAATGTCAGACCCTACAGATTGCAGAGTTTTAGGATCCTGATCAATCCACTTTCTCTTCTTCTATCTTCAAGGGGCAAACAATTGTGATTGAAGCAAGAGACCATTATTTTCTGAAGGGAGTTTCCTTGGCTGCTTCTACAATGTCCTTATTGATAATTTAGCAGTGATAAGCATTTTTACCATATCCAGCCAAGAAATACTAAAGTGGCATATTGTCCTCTTTCACTGCCTACCCTCCTAGATTCTTGCCATTGCCACCTTCTAGTCTGGCTAGCTCTTGGCCAAATTGGCAATTCCTTGCTGTCACAACACTGACCTCAGCTCTAGGCTGACACTGTGACTAGTTTCTCCATTAGTGGGAAAGAGGATTGCAGAGTTTTGGAGACCAGTGTGAGATTTCTCAGGAATATGGTTGCCTGGTTTTACCTGGTAATAACTTTGGTACTTGAACCTGGGGTAAAGTAGCAATTCTAGGTGGTGGTTAGGAGAAGCAGATAGCAAAGAGTAAGTGGGTATTCACCCCCCAGAGAAGCTAAATTAGGAGACTACAGGGCCATGGCTGCCTTTGTGGTTTTTAAGAGATAGATTTCTACTTCTCTTTTACTTAGATACATGTATTTTCTACCTCCCTGGGAAAAAAACAAAAGTGCTTTGGAAACAAAGTGTAATAGAAGATGTGGCAGTAGTACTGTTTGGATAGAGTAGGAAGTTGATCATCTCAGTTTGGAGAGATTACTCCCAATTGTTGGGGCTGGGGGTTTGGCTCTGTGGTAGAGTATTTACCTAGCATATACAGGGTACAACATCCTGGGCTCCATCCCCAATAACACACACACACACACACACACACACACACACACACACACACATACACACACACACAAAATAGTTGAATAATGCCCTGACATTAGAGGAGGAATGTGTCTACTCCCTCCTGGGACAGTCCTTAGGACTAGGACAAGTAGCTGTTCTCCAAGCCCTGAAGGAATATTGGAGTTGTCCAGAGAAAGGTTCTTCCCCTGTTCATAGGCTGGGTCTTTAAACCCACACAGATATACCTGTTGTGCTGATGATCCTGGAGAATGAGACAAGAGTACATGATGGTGCAGAGTGGTACATTAGTCAATCCTGTCAAGGGCTATGGACCATCTTCACTTTTTCTTTTCACTGCTAGGGATTAAACCCAGAGTTGTGCTGCTCACATTCTGGGGAAATGTTCTACCACTAATCTATATCCCCAGCCCAACATCTTTTTTTTTTTTGTACTGGGGATTGAAGCCAGGGGTTCTTAACCACTAAGTCACATCCCACATCTCCAGCCCTTCTTATTTTGAGATAGGGTCTCACTAAGTTACCTAGACTCTTACTAAGTTGAGACACTTAGTCCTGAGACACTGGGATTACAGATGTGCACTACTGTGCCTGGCCAACATCTTTATTTTTAAAGCTAGTTGTAATAATGGCAGCTAAGTGAAGAACTGAAGAAGCCCTTATCTAGGACTCAGGAAGGACTGGTTCAGGACTCAGGAAGTCTATGTTTCATTCTTGATTCTTCAATTGAGTTGCTGTGGGATATTAGTAAGGAGGCGCAGCATCCCTAGGACTTCATTAATGGAGTACCAAAGTTAGTCTATTCTCCATAATATGAATGTGATATGGACAAGGACAAATGGGACCACTTACAATAAGTGTCATTTACATTGAAGACAAGGTAGCTTTGATAAAGGTAAGTCCATGTCTCTTCTCCACTGAGCTCTGGGCTCCTTTATTGGAGCAGTCAAATCAACTTGCAGGACCTTACTGTCTCAGGGGCCAAAAAAACATTGACAGAAAGGTTTCAAGCTTTTTTTTTTTTTTTTTTTTTTCTCCTGCAGTTGCAGCTCCTATCTGACCCCTTGAGGATGGACAGTTGGAGGGAGACAAGGGGAGATTGAGGTGGGGGGGTGGGAGGTGACACTCGGTTTCACACCCTTCTAACCTGACGCCACCAGGACTGGGATGGTGACAGGCCCTGACTCAGCTTTTGGAGCAGCTGACTCTGTGGACAAGAAGCAGATAAACTGCACCAGGCCTCTTAATGAACCCAGCGCCAGCTTCAGATAAACTGTCGCCACTTACTCCTCCAGAACTCTCTTCTTGAGGAAAGACTTGGTTCTGCAACATGGGGCCTTGGAGCAGACAGAACTGGGGCCCCAGGAGAGGCTGCTCTCCATGGAAATTCTGGTTAGAACCTTGTTTGATGCCTCTTAACTCCAGCTGAACCCAACCCAGCAAGTTGAGAGAAAAAGCAGGAAACTAGCAATTGTCTGAAAAATACAAGTAAAAACAACTGGACAATGCTAACATATAATACAATGTATTTTACTTTCATGCTTTTTATTACTCTTATTCATTTCATATTGCCTTTGAATCATACATTTATTTTATCCTCAGCAGAGTTGTGGTATGTATATTATAAGGAGGTAAATTCTGTTTAGGGTTGAAGAGATCCCCACTCCAGATCAACAGGACAATGAAAAAGACAAGAGTAAAATCTGGGAGCCCTGATTCCCACCCAGGAATATTCCATTATAAAACTTTCCCCTCCTGTGTATTTCAATAGCTACCTCAATTTTGTACTTTGTTTTGGCTGTTGCCAACTTGGTCATGTAGGTGCTAGGAAACGTATCATCTCTTTCTAACCAGGACAAGTAGACTCAAGTTCATTTCTTTCAGGGTGCACAGGTTTCTAGGAAAGATCCATGAGCTCAAGAATTACAAAAGTGTTAATATTCCTAAGAGTGTGAACAAGGAGTCACTTTTATTAGGAAAGCAAAGACATAATCTGAAGACATTTGAAAGAAAAAAAGATGTTTCTCATCTATAATAACATCACTGCCTAGAAGTAGGTTAAAATGACCTTAAAGGCATTTTCAAACACTAGGATAATGCCCAGGTCAGTGGAGGATATGAATTCTCCACCTTCTAGTATGTCTGTTTTGACAGTCTTAAGATTCCATGGAATGTGGCAGGAGACAGTTATAATGTGCCAGATGATGTATTAGTAGTATCAGGTACCTTCTGATTTTTAACTCAGTATTTTACATTTGGGATAAATATTTTTAATGGAAGTAGATAAAATAATTCCAACTTTTTATTTTGGTTCTTAACCTAGCTTCTGTGTTTGGATGGAGTGGTATTCTCTAATGGTTTCACCTAAGTAAGCAAAGACCATGTCATAAATTTCATCTATTGACCACATAAGGCTGCTTAACATAGCTCTAATCACTTAGTAGGGCCCTGTTGAATTCTGAATGAGTTTTGGATATTTTCTTAGCTGATATTTCTCATAAGTATCATCATGCTTTCCATTTGACTAGTAAACAGTCTGTAGCCTTCTACTTAAAGTGTGATCCATGAACCATCCCCAGCAGCATTACCTGAGAGCTTGTTAGAAGTACAGAATATCAGGCCAACACAGATAGGCTGACACAGAGTCTGCAGTTTAACATGCTTAGATGATTCACATGCACTATTGTATTTGAGAAGCACTGGTTCATATTACATTATATCATCTGCTTATCTCTCTTCTACCTGTGAGATAGGCAGAACAAGTAGCATTTCTGTTTCAATGAAAGCTGAGAGTCAGAGTTCAGGTAACTTGCCCATGGTTATATAACTAAGTGGAGGAGTTGGAATTTGAACCCAGATCTTTTGACTCCAGATCCCAAACTCTGTCTACTTTGCTATGATTCAGAAGAAGAGGCAAGCAACTAAAATAATACAAATGAGTTATCCTGAGACAGGATCCCTTGGTGCTTCTGTCTGTCCTTCTCACAGGAAGCCACATAAGGTGCTCTTTGAATAAGAGAGTTGTGATGAGGAGCTCAGTTCTCCCTTCAGTCCCCCAACACAGCCACTTAACAGTATCTCTAGCCCTGACCAACTAGTTCACAAGCACAGGCTGTTAGCAATAATTGTCACACCTATCACGGTGTCTGGCACTTAGTAGGCACTCAACAAATGTTTGTTGAGCCAAATAGAATTATCTAGCATTAACACAGGTTTTTACCTGTGAATTACCAAAGCACACTGGTAAAGAAGTATTGTGGGTCTTTATAAATCTTCTCTCTGGGTCTAGAGAAACCTTCAAATTACAGGTACTCCAGATAAGAATAACAACACCATCTTTGTAATCTGAGGGGCAGATTTTTCAAAACAAATTATACTGTCTGTGTTTGCTGAGTAGTCTCAAGCCAGGAGCTGCAGAAGCCTGAGATTGGTGAGTATGGGATTTACATGCTTGCACTGGAAAACAGGCTCTGCTGTATTTTCTTTGACTATAAGCACAGAGTGTGGGAAAAGTCAAGAGTGTTGACTGAGCCAAATTTGAAGCCAGGGGTCAGCAGGAGGAGGTTCCTGGGTGACAGTAACTGGGGTCTGCTTGCAAATGTTAGCCAAAAATTGGGTTTTCTCTGAGATTGTTGACAATGGGGAAAACCTGAAGTTAAACAGGCAGGGGATTTCAGTGTATCTAAAGGGACACACAGCTCAGCAGGAAATGCTTAGGTTTCTTTGCTCGCTTCCCCAAGAGAGAAGAAATGAAGCAAAGCTCTGAAGAGGATTGAATTATTATGCTGCGAGAAGTTTTCTGAAGATCTGGGCCATGAAGATGGAGCTCATTAGTAAATTTGACAGCTATACCATGCCTCCTTGCATCTTAGCATTTCACACCAAAATATAAATGAAAGGAATACACTATCTTTTACAAGGAAGCTGTCAATCCTTACCCTCTCTAAGCAGCCACAAACTTGGGAGGTTTCTACGTTGGCAGAGTTGGTTGTGCAGCTTGACCCACCTCATTCTCATCCAGTCCTCTTTGTATCTGGTGAAATCTGTGAGCCATCAAAGAGAATCTTGTAACTTTGTCTTCTTTGCATGCGTCAGATTCTAAGCTACAGAGCAAAAGAGCTCCACATGCAACAAGATGCAATTTGGCCTTTGATCACATGAAGAGTGGAGAGGTTTGGTTCATCCTTGTCCAACTTCTTTAGAAGCCACCGCAGTGACTATTTTTCTTCTACATAACAATCTCAGAGGCAGAGACTTAGCTCTTTTGGTATGGGTGAAAGAAAGTCCTCCCTTTCTCTCTACTCTGCTCAACTTCTTTTGGCCAAGAGCTCTTTACCCGTGAGATTTTCTAAAAACTAGGTCAGAAGGAAAGGCAGTACCAGCTTTAGAGTATATCTATTTCCAGACTCAAAGGGTCACTTACATGAATGTATAGCCTCATTTCTATTTCCTTTATTTAGTTGGTTTGTCTAATAGCATTGTTGGGCAGTAGGTAAGTTTCTTTCCCCTCCAACTTCCTCTCCCACTCATACCTTCTATTAGAGGCTATTTGCCAGTTCATTCATTCATCTAACATGTATGGAACACCAGTAGTGTGTGGAACATTTGGCATGAGGACTGACCACTTCCCCCTTGCTGCCCCATTGTCCTCTAAAAAGAATCTGTCATTTTATTGCATTTATTTGATATATGTTCATGTATCTCCATTTAAGAGGCAATAAACATCTCGAAGGAAGGAGTCATAACAAGTATTTGTTTTTATCCTAAGCATCTATCCAGGGTGTCTGGCACATGGGAACTACTTAGCATATGTTGACTGAATTGCATAAACAAGAGGGGTGGAAGGATGAGATGAATTAATCAGAGAGATCCAGGTTCCAGGAAGGAAAACAGCAGATCTAAGTTCTTCTGAGTAGTCTGGACCTTGGGTAAACATCAAAATGATCTTGGGTTTGGAGATTTGACCTCTTTAACCTTGACATTGCTATAATCTTAGTGTGGTTGCTGTGCTGTTAATAGTGTCACAGAGATATTTGTCAGTTGATAACATGTCCTCATTCTGAGCACCACATAGTTCATTTGTCAGTGGTAGCTGCTTAAAAACTGTTGCAACAATACATTTTCTAAATAGATGTATAAATTTATTAATGTACCCTTGGTATTCATATTTTTGTGTGTATTAACAACTTTGTTATGTTGTTATTAACAACTTTGTTATGTTAGGTATATTAACAACTTAGGTATGTTTGAGGTACAAAAAGGGATAAGTATTTAATGTATAAAACTTGATGAGTTTGGGGGTAAACATACACCTGTGAAACTATCACCACAATCAATGCCATAAACGTAGCCATACCCCCCAAAAGTTTGTGTGCATTCTGGAACAGAATGTTAAACATCCCAAGCATAACTATTATAGAAGGAAGTTTGCCCCTTCTTTTGAAGAGAAATTGAAGCCCAGAGACTGAGCAAGGACATATTCCCAGCTAAGGAAAGAACTGGGATTACAACTAAAGGCTCCCAATTCACAATCAATGCTTAGAAACCATGCTTGTGACATTGACCCTGATATCTGATTTGAGACCCTGCAGTACCAACTCTGATTGGAAACATCTGCATGGGAAGGTGCCTGGTCCACAGCCAAGTTCACTTCCCTGTTGGGCTATCACCTCTGCATTCAGTCTGCTTGCCTGAGCCTAGTCTAAGTAGGACAGGCTCAATCAATGCTGCATTCCCACATCCTGCTCCCTCTTCTTGCTAAGCTGACTGATCTGACCCAGGCCTGCCTAGGGAGGGTGGTTTGTCCTTCAGGTCTTTGCCCTTTCTAATGACCAGGGGCTTCCAAACTCGTTTTGGGAGATGGCCTCACGTCCACGCTGCCTCTTTCGCACGCACGAGAGAGGACATGGGCCCTTCCACCGGGAGCCCCAGGAGAGCGGCAGACAGTCAAAGGAGGGGGAAGAAAGGTTCTCTGTACTATAAATATTTCTCAAACGTCTCCTGTAAATCTCCAGCTGTGTCAGCGAGGCACAAGGAACAGAGCTTGAGTTAGAACCGATTAGAGACCACATTCTCCCAGAGGAGGGCAAGCCTGCCCATCAACCGAGCCCCACTGGGCCGCCGGACTACCTGGGGAGGATGCGTCTTCTGACAGCTTTCCCGGCAGCTGTCCCGCACACATTCTGGGCCGCCGCGAGCTTCGGGAAGGACAGACGCCATTTCCCCTTTGCCCCCTGCCCTTTGTGGCGCAAGCTCCTGGGTCGTTCGGTGGTGTGCCCTCTTCCGAGGTGAGTGGGGGCGGGGGAGGGCGCGGAGGGAGAACCGAGACGTGGCAGAAGCAAACTGCCCGGGCCGGTGGGTGATTTATGAAGTGCTGAAAAGCATCTTCGAAGCTGTCATTTATCTTACAGCTCTCAGCCTAAATAAACACGGAATCCGCCTAATTATAGTTACAGTGGAAACACAACACCGAACCTCCTCGCCATCGCTGCCAGTCCATCTTCTGCGCGCTCCGCCCACGGAGCGGGCCCCGCATCAGCCCACAGCTGCACCCTAGCGGCTGCGGCTGAGCGCCCAAGGCTTCTGGTTTCCAGCCGGCCGGCTTGTCCTGCTTCTCTCCAGGGCCCCTTCTGTCCTCTCTCCCCTCTCCCTACACTCCTCTCACGATCCCGCACAGCCTCACCCCTGAAAATAATTTCAGCCCAGCGCAGAGGCACCATCTCCAGCCTGTTGAGTAACTGCACCTGCCGTGTCCATCCAACTAACGCAGGAACTGGAGGGAACCCTAGGCCTGGTTGTTCCCACTGCTTTCCTGTCCTAGGAGCTTTCTAGTCCAGCCAGGTCCAGTCTTATGGTCCATGTGGTTGACCAGATCAGGAAAGGTGACAGAAAATCTTAGTTATCATATAATGTAGATAAAAAGGACATTCCTTTTGCTCCTTGGTGATTTCTCTCAAGGGAAGAGAAATGATGCTCCTGTTTTATAATCCTTCCTTTCTCTAATCCTGCTCTTGCACTTAAACTTGGAACTTTCCTTCCTATTTGGCATATGGGAAACCTCTTACCTTTGGCGACTCTTCTGTCCTGGTTTCCAAAGAAGAGAGACAGATGCTTGAAAAGAAGCCAGGACTGTGATGTCCCAGGTTAGTGGAACACCCTCTCCAACTTGTTCTGGAGAGGTGGAGCTTAGGGCCAAGGTTGTTTTTGGCATAGCAAAAGAAACTAGTTATTCTAACAACCAAGAGAATCAGTCCCATAACAGACTCTGCAAGAACCAGTTTCCTAAAATTGAGAATTTCAGAACCCAAGATAGTACATCGGTGTGGGGCAGTTCTTTGATTTTACCCACGTGGTGTTAACTTACACACTGTCATATATATTACACTAGACAGATAATTCACTCCTAATTTACTGCTGTCTTTCTGTGTGTGCAGGGTCTTGTTCTTGTAGACAAATTTGGGGATCTAATAACAAAGTAAAGGAAGGATTCCTTAAGGGCAGATGTAATCTGAGCTGCCCCCTGGAGAATGTGGGCTGTGGAAAAGGGTATAAATAATTGTTGCCACCTACAAATTGAATGGGAATGCAGAGGAGACCTTGAGGAAAGAGAAACAGAAGAGCAGAGAAAACAGATCCAGAGAGGAAGTACATCTCCTTGCTCACTGAGAACACACAGTCTGGGAATTCATTTTTTGTGGTGCTGGTAATGGAACCCAGGGCCTTGAACAAGCTAGGCAAGTGCTCTACCACTGATCTACACCCTCAGCCCCAGTCTCAATCACAATTTTGCTTCCTCTTTCAACCCTGACTTGGTTTATCAGGTTAGGAAATGTAGTTCCTCCTACCTCCAGCATGGAAACCAGAGTTGCTAATTGCCACAGATCCACATAACTGTGAGGGGCGTGGGCAGCAGGGTTCAAGCTCTTGACTCTAGCTTTTTGAGGACACCAGCAGCCTTTCTGTCAGTCTGTAGGTCCCTCTCCTTTCCAAAGAGCAGAATCCCCCTATCTAAAATCTAGTCTGCTTAGCCTGCCTTCTGAATCCCATTGAAAGGAAAAAGGCAGAGTCTTTCCCATCTTTACAGAGAAGCAGTAACAAAGGAGAGATCCATTTTTTACTAGTTACACTATGGCTTATCCATTAAAGTAAGATAAAAATACCTGTTCCCTGCCTGGTTCCCAAAGCACCAATTCAAATGAATGAGGATGTAAAAGCTCATGGTAAGAAAATCTCTCCCCAGGTAGTTCCAGATGAAAGAACAGCTCTTTAGCACTTCTAGTGAGTTAGACAATGAGGCTTCTCTTTAGAACTGGCAGGAGTAATCTCTGAATTTTTTTTCCCTTTTATATAAAAGGGAGGCATCAAACCTCAGTACAGTTGAGTGATTTTCTTGAAGTCACACAGTAAATCACTCTTCAAAAGAGTTGATTCTTTGGTTATTGGATCACAAATAAGTTGGGTTTTTTTTTTTTTTTTGGGTGCTGGGGACACAAATAAGTTTTAAGAATATTTGGTTTGCTTTAACTCTTTGGAGGTCAAGACAGAGGAAAAGTACATCTTGTCAGCATGGTGGCACATGCCTATAATCCCAGTGGCTCAGGAGGCAAAGCCAGTTTCAGCAATTTAGCGAGGACCTATACAACTGAGCAAGACCCTGTCTCAAAATAAAAAACAAAAAGAGCTGGGGATGTGGCTCAGTAGTTAAGCATCCCTGGGTTCATTCCCTGGTACCAAAAAAAAAAGTACATTTTAAAGTGGCATACCTGGGACTGTGGGTATGGTTCAGTGGTGGAGTGTGTGCTTAGCATGCATGAAGCCTTGGACTCAGGTCCCAGCACCAAAAAAGAAAAAAAAAAGGGGGGGGTAGTGGGGGGTTATCCCTATAGGTCAATGAGGAAATAATTTTTTAATGGAAAAGGGAGGAAAAACTCTCTCCCAATGTTCTCTTTTGCTGGGTTGGTGAGTCTCTCTGCCTTTCCTATTCTTCCTTCTCCTGTTTTCTCCCTGACTTGATTCTACCACTTCTTCTCTTTGACTTCTTAGTTGTCCCGTCAGCAGTTTTATCCCCAGGATGCTTTACTTTGCTGCTTTTTTTCCTGCCAGTCCTTTCCTGCCAGCCATAGGGCCTCCCACTCTCCTGACTTCCTCAGTTGATCCTGTGCAGAAGTTGATAACTTATCTCCGTGCAGCAACAAGAAAGTTAGATAGCGGGCTCGGAAGCCAGAACTGCAGAGCATCTTGGGAAACAGCCTGCAGCTGTGAACAGTTCTATCTCCCCCACCTCACCCAAAGTAAAGGTCACCCAAAGTTACTTCTTGCCTCTCTCTCTCTCTCTCTAGTCTGATCCTAAAGAGAGGTCACTGAACTAGGGAAGACTGAAAAAAAAAAAAAAAAAAAAAAGGCCCGGCTGGGTGGCCCATGTTCCCTGTTCCCTTGTCTTTCCAATGTCCTGCTCCAAGGGAGATCAAGCCCTGGTTTTGTCTTTGATGTGCTGTGCAACATCAGAAGAGCCACTCAGTCTCTTTGGGTTCCCATTTCTGCAGGCAGGGTAGAATTCCCCAGAATGGGGAATTTTATGTATTTTGCCACAGGTTCAGAATACTGGCAGGTTTTGTCTAAGGAGTGGAGAATAATTGCCATTTCCAGTAACTTCTAATGGACCATGGCCTCACACTCCACTACTTCCTTCTTCATCATTATGTTCTGTACCCCAAAGATTTGACATGGAAATTTCATCACAAGCAGGAATTCTGTCACTTGGAATTTCCATTCTGAGAAACCCCCAGGGGTTGGAAGTATATTACTCATCAATTCTTAATCTAATAAATATTCAACTTCTCTACCAGAAAAAATATTTTCCATTCTCATGGGCAATAAAAAGTACAAAAATTGCTGCTTCTTTGACTTTCGGCATAAGCCAGTGATTCTCAACTGACATTGATTTCATGCTCTCACATCTGTTCCCAAACACAGGGGATATTTGGTTTTGCCTGGAGACATTTTTGGATGTCACAACTGGGATGGATGGGAATGCTACTGGCATCTGGTGGGTTGAGACCAGGAATGCACCAGACAGCCCCCACATCAAAGCATTATCTGGCTCAGAATGTCAATAATGCTGCAGTTGAGAAACCATGGTCTAAGGAAGGTCTTTGGTGAAGTTTTGAGGACTCACAGAACATAGAAGTGGTTCAGAAAGCTTCTATATAGGGCTGGGGTAGTAGCTCAGAGGTGGAGCGCTTGCCTAGCATATGTGAGGCACTGGGTTCGATTCTCAGCACCGCATATAAATAAATAAAATAAAGGTATTACATCCATCTACAACTAAAAAATTATTTTTAAAAAGAAAGCTTCTATGTGTTGGGAAAAGATGGCTCTGGATCTGGAGGCATCTTGTCTGAAAGACAGTTCTTAACCCTATCCTGAAGAGTTTGCAGTATAAAGAGAATCACATAGGAATGTCATACATTAAATCAATATCCATTCAACATGTATTTATTTAGCTCCTATCATATCCCAAGTCCCACATAAGGTGCAAAGGATGCACTAAGGAGTCACATTTTCATGTGCTCCTGGGAAGGAGTTTTCCTTCACCTCAGTCTTTTTCTAGTTACCAAGTTTTATTCAATATACTTGTGAATGTGAAGGACACCCTAGACAAAGAAAGGCATGATAAAACAGATTTTAGAGAGCTGAGTAATTACTGCATTGGGTGTATTATGGATAGTGCTTGGAAAAGTAGAAGGAAAACTCACAGGGGAAACGAGGTGACTTGGGATCTCCTATAAGATCAGGTAGGCCTCCCAGGGTCAAGAAGGCAGTCACAGAATGGAAATGCTGCTGGGAGGAAACTGGGTATCTGCCACTGGACTTGAGTCAGGTAATTGAAATTCTCTGAGTTGTGTGAACTAGTAAGATTTAGCATGTACAGCATTGAAGCTCACAGTAAGTGTTCTATGAATTTGGAAGAAAGAGAGAAAACCTAGCAAGCCCAGTGCAGCCTGGATGTGCTCTAGTTACTTTCACATGGAGATCTTCCTTCTTTGGATCTCTCATTTAACTAACACTTATGAAGTACCTACAATATGAAGGAATTGTTGTAGGTACTCCAAAGTCACAAAGATTTATCATTCATTAGTAGTCATTTTTTGAACACCTACTAGGTGTCTGCTAAATTCTTTGGATACAGGAATAAAACAATCCCTCTCTCCAAGAGTCATAGGAGGGTTGGGGTTGTGGCTTAGTGGTAGAGCACTTGCCTAGCATGTGTGAGGCACTGGGTAAAATCCTCAGCACCACATACAAATAAATAAGTAAAGGTATTGTGTCCATCAACAAATAAAAAATGTTTTTAAAAAAAGAGGTCATAGGAGCTGCATGGTGGTGTATGCCTCTAGCTGCAGATACTCAAGAGGCTTAGGCAATTTAGCAAGACCCTGCTCAAGGGCTGGGGATGTAGCTCAGAAGTAGAGTACCCCTGGGCTCAGTTCATAGGGAACAACTGTTTCTTAAATTTTTATCATGTACTAGGAATCAAAGCAAGTGTTGTTTTTTTCCCCCTCCTAGTGCTGGGGTTGAACATGCTAGGCAAGTGCTCTACCATTGAGCTACATCCCCAACCCAAATCAAGAACTTTGTGTACATGATTTCTGCAATACTTACAGTAATCTCAAGACTATTTTATAGATGAGAAAACCAAAGGCTTCAAAAATTTAACGGGGAGGCTGGGGATTTGGCTCAATGCTTGCCTAGCATGTGCAATTCCCTGGGTTCAATCATCAAAATTGTGGGGGGAAAAAGTTTAACGGTATGATGGTTTCTTCAAAAAATTAAAATTAAAAATAGAATTGACATATGATCCATCAATTCCACTTCTGGATATGTATCCAAAAGAGTTGAAAGTAGTAGAAAAGATATTTGTACACCTGTTTATAGAGTGGAAGCAACCCAAGTGTCCATTAGCAGATGAATAAACAAAATGTGGTGTGCACATATGATGGAATATTATTCAGCCTCAAAAAGGAAAGGAATTCTGACACATGCAATAACATAGTTGTATCCCCAGCACATTATGTTAAGTGAAACAAGCTGGTCACAAAAAGACAAATACTGTGTGGTTCCACTCATATGAGTAGTCAAGGTAGAATGGTTTCTAGGGACAAGAGGAATAGGAATGTGTATAAAGTTTCAGTTTTTCTTTTTTCTTCTTTCTTTCTTTCCTTTCTTCCTTTTTCTCTTTTTCCTGTATTGGAGCTTGAGGGCAGGGCCTTGCACATGAGCACTATACCACTGAGCTACACCTCTGACCCTTTTTATTTTAACATTGAATCTTGCTAATTTGCCCAGACTGGCCTGGAACTTACTATCCTCCTGCTTAAACCTCCCAAGCGGCTGGGATTATAGGTATGTGTCACCACACCTGGCATTATGTGTTATTTTGAGACAGAGTCTCCTTAAGTTGCACAGACTGGCCTCAAACTTGCAATCCTCCTGCCTTAGCCTCTTGAGTCAATGTCATGACAGGTATACACCATCGTGCCTGGTAAGTTTCCGTCTTTCAAGATGAGAAAAGTCTTGGATGTTGGTTGCATGATAATGTGAATGTACTTAACACAACTGAACTGTACTTTTAAACATTGTTAAGATGGCACATTTTATGTTCTGTATATTTAACCACAATTAAGTTAAAAAATTTAAGATATGTGACCCAGGTCTTGCTCTAGGTGCCACTTGATTTTTCCGTGGAAATAATAACTCTAAGCTAAGGGAGAAGAGAGTGAGACATTAGAGAAATACAGGCAAGTGATAATTTATAAGTGTTATCCTTTGGATCCAAGGGCAACATGACTATTTTATTTTGGACCCCTATGGCTAGAAAACAAGGTGAAAGCTAACAGCCCCCAAGTTAAGATTTAACATTGTATAGAGTGCAATACAATCAGATTCAGACTTCTCCTCTCTCAGTCTTTGTTCAGGAAGCTCTCCACCCATTTTTCTTTTTACCCACTCTGGTTTCAGTCTGAATGCTGCCTTGCATTCAGCCAAAAACTGAGATTCACTTTGGGCAGAACCAAATATTCCAAATGCAGGACAGCCAGCCCCTGGCAAACTTGTGAAGCAGGAAAGGTTTATCTTTTAGGTCTTGGGCTTCCTTTTTCTGTAGCTGGCCCAGGGGTAAGAGTCAGGACACCTGAGTTCTAATTTCTACTACTAACTTGCTCTGGTACACTGTGAGAGATACTGTTCTTCTCTGCACTTTGGATTTTTCAGTTGCTGCAGGAGAGGTTTTTTCCTACACTGTCTCTAAGGCTTTCCCTCCAGCACGGATACCATACAAGTTTTGAACCTTTGGCGCCCTACTCCATTGCCTCCTCAGGATCCTCTGGCTCTCTCACACTTTTTCTGTCAACAAAACTGCTTTGGACAGTTCTGATAAATTCATTCACCAAAGGCACATATTTTCCCAAGGCATTTGCATTTCCACTTGGATGCAGACGAAAGGGAATGAGATTCTAACTTGAAAGTGTCTTTTGATTCAGTGAGCAAGGAAGGGTCTTGTTGAAGGGGGTCGGGGTAGGTGTGGGGAGAGACTGTCTCCAAGCTGCCAACTAGGAAGTGGAACCTAGCCCCAGCTCAGCTTGTGGGTAGAAATTCGTACACCTCTCCATGTGTGGCCCAGGCATGAACCCACCATGCAGCCTCCTCTTTTTCCAGGGACTCTGCAGGGATGCTAACAGCCCTGCTGTCTCTGGAAAAGTGAGTTCCAGCTCAGATATGGTGAGGTCATCAAGACTGCTGGTATGGTCTGGAGTCTGGAGTCTGGTAGGAGGGCTCATGGGCAGCTGTTTGTGGTTTTTCCCTCAAAAGGAAAGTCTGAGCCAATGATCCCTAGGTGCTGCCTGTTTCCATGTGAGGGAGAAGCAGGATATGGCTCTGGACCAGCAGAACAGAAGGGGAGTTGGCAAGGGAAGTCTGGGGTGACACATAAATGACATATTTCATGAGATGAAAGATCCCAACTGCTCTCAGATAACTTCCTTGACCCTGATTTTGTTCATGGGAAACCCCATTTCTTCCCTCGTATTTATTCATGAATATTTTGAGTTTTGGAGATTTTGAGAAGCTGCTGCTTTGGGTATGGAGGAATTCATTCCATGGTGAGGACAGTTTTCCATCTACTAGGTGCACCTGGACTCCTCATCAACAAACATCAACTCCACAGGGTGGAGGGACCTCCAATCCAGCGAGATTAATGTGTCACTGTGGAGAGCTCCTGGCATCCTATGTAGAGGGCCAGGTAACGCTGAGGCTGGGATAGGAGAGGGACAAAACAGGGAAGAGGCAGCTTCTAGAACACTGCAGTACAGACATCCCTGCTAGGGACCTCAGGAAGCCTTGTTAGTCAGCAAAGCACTATACCAGAGGCTCATGTGTCTAATGGGAGAAAGCCAGGGGACTTGTCCCTACCAGAAAACAAGACCAATGTAACAAAAAATAGATACTCCAAGTGGAGTGGACCAGGCTGGTTCAGGTGCACAGAGGGAGGAAAGAATTAGAAAAAAGATGTGCACAGGGTGTTTTGACTGAGGAAGTCAAAAATTCTAAAATGTCAAAGTTGAGGGGAGACTTTAAATTCTGGCCCAAACCTCTCATTTTCCAGAAGGAGAAATCACAGGAAGTGACTTGTCTAAAGTCTACATCAAAGACAAGAGTCACAGGTCCTTTGGCCCTCACCCAACACTCTACATTCAATCACTAGATCACTAACTTGTCCAGTTTGCCCAACATCCTAAAATTCCAATTAGCCCCACTTCACATGCGTACTTTTCATGCTGGGTTCCCACTCATCTTTTCTCTCTATGTTCACAGCTTTCTTCTTTCTTTCCTTTTCTTTGTATGTGTGTGCACATGCAGGGGATTGAACCCATGACTTGGGGCATGCTAAGCTAGTGCTTTACTACTGAGCTCCACCTCCAGTGTCCCCCACCCCCTTTTTATTTTTGTACTGGGGATAGAACCAGGGGGCTTAACCACTGAGTCACATCCCAGGCCCCCTTATTTTTTTATTTTTTTATTTTTGAGGTAGGACCTCACTAGATTGTTTAGGGCCTCACTAAGTTGCTGAGGCTGGCTTTGAACTTGTGATCCTCCTGCCTCAGTCTCCTGAGTTGCTGGGGTTGCAGGGGTGCACCATAACTTCTGGTTCCGCCCTATTTTTTAGTGCCTTTCTAGCAAATTCTTGCAGTGTCATGGGCCTCTGCAATGTGTAAATGAAAGGCTCCACGTTCCACATAAATAAGGAATGTCCTGGGAATGTTTATGCCCAGAGAAGAAGCCACTGAACTTCTGTAAGGAAATATGTAGGGAAATTAGGCGTTCATAGTTCTTCCTGAGGCTTTGAACTGTCCTTCTTGTATACTGTCAGTTCTTCAACCTGACACCAAGTTTCATCCTCCAGAGTTTTCACCAGTCTTGACCATCTGGTTATCACGCCCTATCTCCCACTCCTGCATGCTTGCAAGGACTGGAGCTCTAAAAAGTGTTTGCCACTGAGTACTTGGGCATATGGGTTAATCCTCCTCTTTCTGCACTTGTTATTGACTTTGCTTCCCCTTCTCAAACCCTGAACACAGTCGTGGTGCCATTTTGAATTAGAAGAAAAGATTGAGGACTCTTGGATATCTGCACTCAACAGGGGATGTGGGAGACAGCAGTAACTGAGAACACAGACAGGGAAAAAGATTAGAAGATAGACTTGAATGTAGCCATTTGGCTAGGCTGTGCTCTGGGGCAAAACCTTTAATATTGAAGATAATATTGCTTGACTCACCAGCCTTTAAGATATTTAAAGATCAAGTGAGAGAGCAGATTTAAACTTTTTCTTCTCTTAAAAAATATTAAAAAATAATAATATCGTATCACACAGTGCCCTCTGAGATATATTGGTAAGCAGTTAACTGCTAAATCAAGCCTGAATTTCTTCTCCTTTCATATTCTTTAATATCTTCTCTTTGGGGGAAGAGGGAGCTGATAATCAGCACCATAATGGTTGTGGTGAGAAACAGAGCCCAGAACAGCCCGGAAGGGTCTGATAATCTCATTTCCATTGTGAAGGAAAAAAAAAAAAAAAAAAAAAAAAAAAAACCAAGAGAACTAGCAATAAGACAAGGTTCTGGGCTCACTCCTCTCATCTCAACCCCCCTCAGCCATCTGAACCTTGGTAGGGTTGGGTTCAGATTAGGTTTAATCTGTAATTAGGGGTCTAGGTTAGGACTAGGGTTAGAGTGGGGGTTCCAGTTAGACACGTAGAAGAAGGACAGAGTTTCAAATTGGGATTCAGGTTTCAGTTAGGGTTAGAGTTAGGGTTGAGAAAGTAGGCTCAAGTTTATTTTTAAAATTAGGGTTAATACTAGTTCAATTAGTTAGGTTAAAGTTGAGACTACATTTTTCAATTTTGACAATATTGATATTTTAGCCTGGATAATTCTGTTGTGAGCGGGGCTATTCTGCACATTTTAGGATGGTTAGTAGATCTTTAGCCTATATCCACTAAGTTTTAATAACATTTGGCCTCTCTTTGCATGTAGGAACTAGAAATATCTACCTTATTTGTTAAATTTTTCTTGAGGGAGAGGATCATCCTTGGTTGAGAACCACTGAATTAAAATAAGGATTAAGCCCAGAAGGCTGAGGTAGGAGGAGCTCAAATTTGAGGGTAGCCTGAACAATTTAGTGAGAACCTATCTCAAAAGAGTGGGGAGCAGGCTGGGGCTGTAGCTCAGTGGTAAAGCACCCTGCATTCAATCTCTCATATTGTAAAATAAATAAATAAATACAATAAGGATTAAGGTTAATGTTAGGATTACATTCAAGTTAGGACAGGGTTTAGGATTAGGTTATGTTTAGGTTTTGAATTGGTTTTGACTTTAGGATTAGAGTTGGGGTTAGGAAACCATTAGGGCTAGAAGTAGGGTCAAGTCTTAGGTTCTGGCAAGGTTTAGTGTTTGTATTTGCTTAGGTTTATGTTAGCACCTTGCAGAGACGAATGTATTGCAGAAATATTACACAATGGATCCCAGATTACATTGGGACAATGGTTGGGCAGTCACACTACTGCTGTTTTTGTTAGCACTATGGGAAAGTAGCCATAGTAGTACAGGGGAGCTTCCTAGAGAATGCTGAGAGTGACTCTATAATGGCCTTCAGGAGTAAGGAAGGTGATCATTTGGGCTTCCTTATCTTTATTCTCTATATGATGTAATGACCAGTGGAAACCGGCCTGCGTGTGTGCATGCATGCAAATACATACTCTGTGCCAAGTGATGTTTTACATCTTATTTCACATCTCTACTTGCATACCATAACCACAAAGTCCCTCATACCTAAGGTTAGGAAACTTATTCATATGTGAGGGCTCTCCTGTCAAGATGTGCAGGTACAGGAACGTTCACCTGGAAGAAGGTTTTCCTAGGGGCAGTATAGAAAGATGACCCAAGGACCACAGCCATGGGAAGATCCTGAAAGTCAGAACTTCAATTTACTTTCACCTTTATAGTCTTACTGTGTGTAGAATTGCAGACAAGTTCATCTCCCTGCCTTCGTTTTTTCATCTGTGAAATTTTTAGAATAAGCCTTAACTGAAACTCTTCATCCATCTCCAGTTTAATCAGGAATAAGTTCATTTCAACAAGCTTTTGAAGGGTTTGGGAATGGAAGATACTGGGTCAACCCTAAATATTTTTATTTTTCTTTGTTTCCAGAAGGAAGGAGTGCACAGAGCTTCATCTAGTACAGCACCCATGTCAGAGGATACAGCAGGAATGGAGGTGCCAGAGGCAGAGGCAACAGAGAGGGAGCTATGCTTCACCAGCTTGTCAACATGTCATTAGGGTGTTCCTGTGGGAACCAGGAGCAGAGGCAGGAGGCAGGATATGTGGGAGGGAGGGGGGAGGGAGGAAGAGAGAGAAATGGAAGAGATGAAGGGGTCCATGCCAGTACCGCATTCATCCCTGTCATGAGGAGAGCTCTATCAAACCAAGGCCAGGCCTATAAATCAGGCCATAATTAGTTGCAAAGAGAAAGCTTTAACATCCTCATCAAATTGATTAATACATCTTGTAGCTCAGGACAGGCCAGCCCTGCCTTGGAAAAACTGCAAGCTCTCCCAGCTAGGTGGGAATAGAGTAGGAGAAGGAACAGCTCTAGCCATGGCAGCACAGAGCCAGGTGACTTCTGTCCCCCTGTTTACTCACTTGGAGAAGGCTCTGACAGGTGGCAAATGAGGCTGCTCTTAGTCTAGGGCCTGGAACCTAGAAAACCAAATGAATATATTGGTTTTACCAGGAATTAGCCCTGATACCACTGACAAGTTATTTTTTCCCTCTAGATCTCAGTTTCACCATCTGTAAAAGGGACAGGGTGGACTACAGTTCCTTTGAATTTCCTTCCAGTTCCGATATCATAAATATACATGAGCTGAGTGGACAAAAATTTGGCGGAGGTGTCATGGCTGGGGAAGACCTGATACAAGTTCAATTTCTAGGATTTCCAATCAGAGTTGAGAGTTTGTAATAAGCTTAAGTAATTTGTTCTTGCCTCAGGCTTGGAATTACCAAGCATTACCTATGTGTCCTTTCCTGAGACATGAACAGCAGATACCCTCCCAAAGCAGTGCAGAGAGGAAAGATCTACCTGGGTTCATGTCCTGGCTCAACCACTGATTAGCCAAGTATTTGGAGAAAGTTACTTAGTCCCTTTAGTTTCAGAGAGGTACAATAATACTTACTTAAGTGAACGATTATGAAGAATAGATAATATAAGCTACATATAAAATGCTTAGCTCAGTGCAGAGCATACAACAGGTGGTCAATAAGTAATAACAATTATTATTATTGTGCACACGACTTTTTCTTTCTTTGTTTCCTTCTGAGCTTGGGATGAAACTTCAGCCCTCATGCATGCTAGGCAAGCACTCTACCACTGAAGTACATCCCCAGTCTGTATTATTTCATTTTGAGACAGGGTTTCCCTAAGGTGTCCAAATTGGCCTTCAACTTGCAATCTTCCTGCCTCAGCCTCCCAAGTAGCTTGTAAATGACTTTTTCTTATTTTAATTTTTCAGGGCTAGTGGTGATTGAACCCAGCCTTTGTGCATGCTAGGTGAGTGCTTCACGACTGATCTGCATCCCAGCCCTGCACATGACTCTTGATGTCTTGATAATGGCATCTAAATCACATGAGACTAAAAGATAAAGTCCAGTAAAATAGTGAATCCATAACCAGGCACAGTGGTGCATACCTGTAATCCCAGTAATTTGGGAGGCTGAGGCAGGAGGATCACAAGTTTGAGGCCAGCCTCAGCAATTTAGCTGAGGAACTTGTACAACTTAGTGAGACACTGTCTCAAAATTTAAAAAAAAAAAAAGTAAAGCCATGCTTCCCTACAGTGTGTTCAATTAGTCACTCTCCCAGGATATGAAATGAATAGAGAGCATTTCATTTTGTAAGCAAAACTGGGCTTGAATTTAAAAGACTGTGTTCAGATTCCACTTTCTCAATTAATGACTTTTCTGACTTTGTACAGGATTCTTTTATTCTCCGAGCCTCACTTTTCCTAGTGAAGAATGTGTTCAGCACCCAATCAGATGATAGGTATAAATGATCCTTGTAAAATGTAAGGCATGGTTTAAATATAAAGCATTTTGTAAGCGATGTTCTGGGATCAGACACTCATGGCTGCTCCTGACAGTCCCTGAAGTCCCCTGTCTGGAAAAACAAACAAAACAAATTCTTTTCTAGTTCCTGGGACATGCTCCATTACTTGAAGAGATCTGTGTTTTTGTCTTCTATGGATTGTACTCTTTCTGATCCCTTCTTTAACAAAAGTTCTGACCTAGCTACTTATAACAAATGAAAAATCCTCCCTTGGTGGTGTTTGGGTCACATGTATGCTGATGCAATGACACTCTCTGGTATCCATTATCACATTCTTCTATAATAATCGATCTGCTGGATATATATATATATATATATATATATATATATATATATAAAATATGTATTTCCTGGTCTGCTTTGCTGTTAGGGGTGGCCATGTGACTAAGTTCTTGATAATGGAATGCATGCAGAAATGATGTGGGCCACTTATGGGCTGGGACCTTAAGAAATGGGCATGCCTTGCCCACACTTTTTATTTTTCTTGAGAACCAGAACATGGGTGCTCCTACAATTTACTTAGGCCTTGCAGACAAAGGCCACATACCAGGGAATGGAGGTAAAACAAGACAGAAGGAACTTGGGTCACTAGCTGCCAGCATGCAGGAGAGTCAACCAGGAACTCAGATAGTTTGGTGAGGACTCCGAGACCATAGGCCTGCAGAAATGGTCTGAGATGTCCAAATGACTTGTCATGAGCCTCAGCCTGAAGAGTTTCTAAGATATGGATACTGCTTTCTTATGTTTCTGATCCCCAAGGAAAACTGAACCTCACTTGGTGACCCATTGGCTTCCTCATCAGTTTGTCATCATTAGTCAAGAGTTTCACAGAGCCCACGGCATTTAGAAAGCCTCCCTCCTAACCCTCACCCTCTCCCCTTTTGGAATGTGGTTCTGGGAAGACTCAGAATTGCTGTTTAAAATGTTTAACTGAGCAGATGGTTTGGAATGTGGAGACTGAATACCTCCTTTCAAAAGCCAAGAGTTATGGGAGTCCAGCAGCCATGAGATCAGGGGAGAGAGAAGAGTGAAGGAAGGGCACAGTGCCAAACAGCCACAGGTGGGGAGCCACAGTGGGGAGGAGGGGGTGGCCTCACTTTGTCACACCATTGGCCCGAATCTCAGGGCAGGGCTGGAAGGTAAGTGCCAGTTGCAAATGCTCCCACCTCATCTCACAGCTCACCAAGTATTACGGCCTCTCACATAAAAACCGGAGTGCTAAGCTGCCAGGAGTGTTAAACTCAAGGAGCTGTGACCAGAAGCAGGTGGGCTCTGGGGACACAGGAGGAGACTGTTGCAGCAGGGCCAGCAGCTCCCATCAGACTCTCTCAGCTCTCAGGCGGCAACTGAAACCAAGCAGGAAACTTAGCCCATGCCCCGAAACCCACCTCTGCCTCCGGCCTCTCCCCAATGGGAGCATTTAGGGGAGTCCTCACATCCTTAGCAGGAGCTGGACTGCGTCTGAGCAGAAAATAAATGCTTTCAAGCCACATAAATCAATGAAAATTAGTAGGAGTCAAAGTAAAGATCCATCCTTCACCACTTGGATGTTTGAGCCAAGGTTCTTCTCAGTGATTTAGAGCCGTATAATTGAGTGATCCGATCTTAGTTGGCCTTCTTTTTTTTTTTTTCATTCTCCTTTTCCTTTCCAGACAAAATCCTCTCCTATGAGGTAAGTGCCCACTGGCCTCTAGCTCCTCTGGTTAGAAGCAGGTGTGTGCACCTGTCAGTTTGGCACCCTGATGGATCTCTGTGCTATCTGGGTTCATCTCCTCCCTGCCTGTCCCTTAATGAATAGTCCGCCCCAGGGTAGGTATGAGTCCAGGGTGGGGAGAAATCATTCTTCATAGCTGATCTCTCCCCTCCTCACAGATATGGAGAGGTGTGGTTGCTAAGCCCCAGGTAAAATGTGGCATCATCTCGAAGGTGGAGGAGGGGACTGGAGTACAGAGAACCTTTGACTTCTAACCTCTGAACTGGGGAGAAGATGGATAATACTATGATCAACTCAAAGGATTCAGTTTCTCTCATTCATCTCTCTAGGGCCTTCCAAAAACAGGGAATACCCCAGTGATGTGCTGTAAAATGGGTAAAGTCTCTCCAGAAAAATAGTCCTGTACCAATTTGTAGTACTTTCCTACTTTTGACACCTCTGTCAGATTAAGAATGTAATCCAGCAATTGATGGAAGTATGAGGTGCCTAGATTCACATTAAAAACCAAAACCAAAACCAAACCAAGACCCAGAGGGACAATGTGGTATAGGGAAAGTAAGGCAGAATTTGGAGTCAGAGAAACACAGGTTCAAATCCCATCTCTGTCATTTACTTATTAACATTGCTTATACCATCTTGAGCAAATTTCTTAAGCTCCTTGAGCCCCAGCTTCCAGTTTAATTTTATTTGAAATGAAAATAATCATACTACCTTAGAGTTCTAGTGAAGATTAAATGAAGTAATATGAGTCTAGGTCCTGGCACACAGTGTCTGGAACATAGCATTTGTTTATAACATGAGAACTTTCGACCTCTCAGATATCTTTGCTCAAGGCTGTCTATCAAGCTATAAAAGGAATCAAAACCTTAACCTGGGTCTCCTAATTCCTGTTTTCTAACTCAGGAATCAACCCACTCATGGCTCTCAATCTTGGTGGCTTCTGAATGGCAGAGAGAACAGAACAGTTTCCTCTAGGATATACCCAATGTAGGGAAAGAAGCCTGACAGCATGGTGTAGTACCATGTCCACTGCCAGCTTTCATTCCTAACTCAGTCACTTCCAAGTTCTGTCCCTGGGCAAATACCTGGGCTTCATAACCCTCAGGATAACTAGCAAAGTCGTTACAATTCTTGTAGTAGAGTAATTCTTGCCAAAGTGGTAATTCTTGCCACAGGGTGGCTCTGAGATTCAAGGGAAGTAGTAGATGGGAAACCCCTTTGTAAATGACTTCATACGCACAATAAAGTGGTAACTATTTTGCCAACAGGATTTCTCTTAGGGAAATCTGCTTAGAAGAATGCCTTGATACATGCTTATCATAAAACAGATATTATCAACACTTTAGAGAATATTGCTCTGAGAGAGAGAGAGAGAGAGAGAGAGAGAGAGAGAGAGAGAGAGAGACAGAGAGAGAGACAGAGAGAAGTGAGGAGCCAGCAGAGACTGGAGAAAGGCCAGGAATAGTGAGGGGACAAGTGAAACTTCATGCTGTTAGACTGACCAGTGGTCGTTTTAAGAACAATGATGCCCACTGTGCCCATTAAATTTGTTTGTGCTAGAGTACCAGCCACATAATCTGGTGGTTGGCACACATTCTTTCATTTATTCCTCTCATAACTTCTTGTAGATGAAGAATTGGGGACTTGGAAAACTTGGATATTGTACTCAAGGTCACATAAGCAGTAGCTTGTGGAGGAGGGATTTCAATCAGGGGTTAGCTCTGAGTACTGGGTATATTGCCCCTCTGTACCTTCATTTGTGTGTGTGTGTGTGTGTGGTTTTGTTTGTTTGTTTTGGGGGTTTTTTTGGTGGTTGTTTGTAGTGCTAGACACCAAACCCAGGGCCTTGTGCATGCCAGGCAAGCACTCTACCACTGAGCTATATCCCCAACCCAGGGCCTGAGTTTTGGAGATTAAAAGGTAACTTAACTCTGGGCTCCCAGTTTTTCTAGCTTTGAGAAGTGTCTCTATAACTTGTCTCCTTGGTCTTTCAGATATTTGATGGATGAAAGAGGTAACAGATGTAAAGTACTTTGAGAACTTTTAAACAAACAATCCCATTTTGAAAGTAAGCGATTATTAATATCACATCCCACATGCTAAAAGCCCTGCTTAATCCACTCTGACCTAAACTGCCAGAGAGGACTCCCCACCTTCCCTGTTTAGTTTATACTTCTAGCCAAGTGCCATGTCTATTCCACTTTGCATTCTCTCAACTGAAACCAAGCATAGGGGTCTCCCTTAAAACTATCCAAGGCCAAATACTATGATCACCTCAAAGGATTCGATTCCTCCCATCCATCCATCCCCTGCCAAAGATCAGGACTAACCCCAGTCATGTGCTGGAAAATGTGTAACAGCTCTCTAGAAAAATAGTCCTGTCCTGATTTGTAGCACTTTCTAACCTCTTCAGTATAAATACTCCTACCATGCTTGATTTCAAGCTATCTTCCTGACCTCGCTGAAGGCAGAATTGGGAAGAGATGTGCAATACTGTTATATAGTATCTCTATCATGTAGATACAATAGACATAAATAAACCCAAAGGTTAGAGAGTAGCAAAACTTAATGAAATATTTAGAAAGTGATGACATTTAGTGTATATAAAGTATTATATATAATAGATTTTTAATTTAATTATAAATTTGCACAAATTTTGTTTCTAAAAAATGATTGTTTTGAAATATTCTTGAGAATTTATCTTTTTGAGTGTACCAGGAATTGAAACCAGGGATTCTCTACCACTGGGCTAGAGCACCAGCCCTGTGTTTTCACTCAGGTTGGCTTTGAACTTTTGATCCTCCAGCCTCCTCAGCTTCCTGAGTTACTGGGATTATAGGCATGAACTACCACACCTGGCAATTTTTGAGAATTTAACAATAGGCACTCGTAATTCAGAATGGGGTAGCTCCAGTCTACCCCTGTGATCACACTTGCAGGCACAGCAAGCAGACTGCCGTCTAGAAGCAGAGGCATGCGGGAGAAAGTGTTGAGTGCTCCTGTGATTTTTTTTTTTTTTTCTATTCCAGAAACAAGAATTGCATAATATACAGTATGCTGGACTGAAAATGTTTTTTTTTTTTTTTTTTTTTTCTGTCTCTGAGATTCCTGAATTGGAAATGCTCAACTAGGCTAATTCCATAACTACGAGCAGAGTTATTCTGAGTCCATTCTTCAAGATACTGAGATAAAATCAGTGTCCTTTTGGAAAAAGGATGATGGCACATTGAACAGAATTTGTCTGCAAAGAGTTTAATAAAGTCATATTAACAAACATTTGGGCAGGTCTGAGAAATGCATAAGGGATGGCAAAATTAGTCAGAGTGGGGAACCATTATCCTTCTAGGCCTGAAAGGTTGGGCAAGAAGCCATCCCTAGAACTTTGAGAGCTGTAGGAGAACCAGAAGCTATGGATTTTAGTTGAGAAACACAACCACTGTCAATCAGAGGCCCAGGTTGCACAGAGATGGGTGAACAAAGATCCTGAGCTCACATTTTCACTACCCTCAGTCTCCTCTAATGACTTGCTACATGACATAAATCCTTCCCCCCAGATATTTCAGGTAAATTACCATGATGCCAAAGTCCCTGTTTCTTATGCACTGACCATTGGTTAAGTCTAACTGGAAGCCAGATAAATCCAACCAGGGAGCCTGCTGAAGCAATTCATTAAGGTAGTGAGTTTATCAATTTACTTCTTCACACTAAAACCAGAGTGGGTGGGGGAAAGGATGGAAAGTGGATTTGGAAGGGGAGAGAGATTGTCCAACTCAGTTTCAGTCATTCTTATTGCAACATCAGAGACTTTAACAGACACACTGATTACCTAAGGATTAAAAAGGTAATTTCTGATTCAGTAGGTTTAGGATGAGGCCTAAGAGTCAGGGGATGCTGATGCTGCTGACTTGGGAACTACTCTTGAGCTGTACTTGACCCCTCCCAAACCTGGTGGGCTTGTCTCTAGCTAGGGGCCATAAAAACCTCCTTAGTCTTCTTTTCTCACTTTATACCTCTTCTTTCTTTCCTTCTACAAAATACCTTTATGGTGCAACCCAATCTCCTAGTAAGAACCCAGCTTCTATTCTTTGCCTTCCCCCTAACTCACGGCCAAGCTGGAAAAGGGCAGGTTTATGGACATCTAGCACTTTAAGGCAGAACTCTTGACAGGAGGAAATCTTTAGGGAACGTTTCTAATTCCCCACAACCTCCCCTGTCTATTCCTTTCTTTCCTCTTCCTCACTCCAGGCTTTTGGGGAAAACCAGTGATCTCCCTCCCAGAAAAAAATTTGTCAACCAACACATGGTATAAGATGTGGAGGGATAAATGCCCCCATTCTGCATTAAAATTTTTCCTGGGGTAAAATAACAGCCCAATGTCCATTCCACTTGTGTCCCTTTTAGTGCTGCAAGGGCATCATTACTGGTGGACTCTGGCCATAATTGAGGCCCCTGCTGCATCCCCAGCACTTCATATAAGCCCTTTGGAAGGCACAGCTCTGGGAACTGTTCACAAATGCTGAATGTTAAATAAGAGATGAGTTTGGGTTTGTATCACAAATGATGACTGCCAGGGGAAAAGTCATGGGCAGTATTCCCATTCCAGGACATGTAGAAACCAGAGATGCTCCCATTTCTGATTAATAGGAATCCTCACTCAGCTAGTGATGAGAGCCAGAAAGCAGGTGAAGTTTTCATTTCTTACAGGGCAAAGATGCATGCACTCACTCATGAGGTTTAGGAAGGAGCTCACATGGTCAGCTCTGTTTCAAAGCAGGAGGAAGCAGCTGTGGCTATAACATCTGGGCCGCTGGTCATGTTGCATGGTATAAGAAAGACTGGCCCTAGGGCTCTCCCCATTCATCCCAGAGATGATGTGGCTGTGTGTGCTGGTGGGCATTGTTGTATGATTATGTGCATTGGGGTGGGCAATGCATGCACAGATGGAAGATCAAGGTGGCTTACGCACAATTCCTTCTCAGGAATTTAGATAATCTTCTGAAAGAAGGGTAATGTGACAATAGCAATTAGGTCTAGCACTTCTGAGACTTCCAGTGTTAGTAATATTCATTCACTACAATCCATACATAGCATAATTCCTATGCATAGACCTAGGAAAAAGAGGCATAGTGAAATGGTATTTTCCTGGAGATGGCTTGTTAGTAGCCATCTTAGTAAATCCTCCCCGCCCCAAGAGGACATGTGTCCAGGGGCCAGAGAATCATCCCACTTTCTTCTTTTCCTGAGAGAAAGCAGAAGAGAATGAGTCTCCAGATTCTAGACTCGTGAATATACATCCCATAACACTCACTGTACCATTTATTTGGCACATATCATAAAAACACTGAGGCCATGGAGCAATTTACAGTTTACAAGGGACTCTTCAAGTACATTACCACATTCATTTTTTACAACAAACCTGTGAGATAAAGTGAGGCCGTTTTATCACCATTTTACAAACAAGAAATGTTTGTTCGAAGAAGTTAAATAATTTACCTAAGGTCATAAGATTTCAGATAACAGAGCCAGGACTGGAGTTCAGGTTTCCTGACTCCTAATATAAGAAGCCTTCCCTTTCCACATCCTTCTTTGTCTAGTAGCTAATTTTTCACTGTTTTAAAATTTTGTCCCCTGACAGATGTGTAAGTGCCCCCAGAGAATGATTTGCTTCTCTTGTTTGCTACCATTTTCCCAACACCTAGAGCAATGCTGATACCTAGTACATGCTTAATAAAATTACACTGAATGAATGAATGAATAAATTAAATAGATTACATGCTACCAGAAGATGGGGCTCTAACTTTGAAGGTATCCCTCCCAACAGTTCCACAAGGAGAGAGTAAATATAATTGATATGAAAAATGACTGGTTATCCAGCAGTGTGGTGATTCCCGGGGAGTCATCACCCTGGAAGGTAATATATTTTGAAGAAGAGGGTCCCCACTATGGCTTCCAGAATTCTAAGCACTGACTTTTACACTGGGCACTGCTCATTGCCTTCAACTGCCCCTCTCTCGTCCTCGGGGTTAAGACATTTGCCCAGACATCCGGGGCTGCATCTTTTTGATTTAGGAAATAGGCACTGTGGAGTCTCATAACGAAGGTTTGCATCTCCATGTGTTCCCATTGCCACTAGAAATCATAAAATGGTTTGTTTCTCTTGGCAGCCTCCACCCAACAGTTCCCCATGTGTGTGTTGCTTTCTTCAATTTTCCCCTCTACAAAATCTGGTCATGTTTAATAACAATAAATCAGAGAAGAGATTGCAGCCCGGAAGAGAAGTCTGGGGCGGCCAGGGTTTCCACATCTGGGGCCCATTCGGGTTGAAGTGATGACAATTCCTAATAAATGTTAATGGAGAGCCTCCTCAGATTCATACACTCCAGCCATAATTTAGCCTGTCTCCATGCCAGATGACCTTTTGAACATCCAGAATACACCCATCATAGCACCAGCTACAGCCCTGGATAACTTCCTGCATATGAAGTGGAAAAAAACAGGGCTTGTTGTTATTGATTGCATTTCTCCATTTTCCCTTCCCTGGATTTTTCTTCAAAGGCTCACAAAGCCTTGGGCCCCCTAACCACCCAGGTGGTTAGAGGCAAGGAGTCTGGCTCAAGGATGTTACCCTCTACTCCTCAAGAAAGCCTCCCTAAGAAGTCTGACAGCTAGCACTGGTCCCACAAGAGATAGGGCTGGACATCAACATTCTAGCTTTTCTTGGCATCTGAGACTCTGTGCAGATTTGCTGGCTAGCTTGCTTGCTTGCTTTTGCCCACCCTGTTTCCCCTACCTGCTCCTAAGCAATCTGCAAGGCTGGCTTGTTTTGGGCATCTCTCTTCTGATAGCTATCACCTCTACGAGTCTAATTTCCAGATGTGGTTTCTCTCCGATCTCTATCATATGCTGGGGATCTAACCCAGGATCTGGTGCATGCCAGCCAAGCACTCTGCTACTGAATTGCATCCCCCACTCCCTAATTTCTCCTTTTAACTCCCACTGTCACCCCACACCTTAAGTCCTTATCCCCTCTCACTTTGAAATTGCTTTCTAGTTGGTCTTCTCTGCTGAGTCACCCAGGAACAGGGCAGTCATATGCACCATCCAAGACGCTGTCTTGATCATGCTTTTCCCCAGCTCTAAATTCTTCAACAGCATATTATTATGCTGACATTATTATTCTTCAAAGTTTTTTTTTCCAATTAGAAGCCATTTGTAGCGGGCCAGAAATATATGTCCCACCTAAATTCATGTATTTAAATCCTAGCCCCCAAGGTGATGGTATTAGGAAGTAGGGCCTCTGAGGTGTACTTTGGCCTTGAAAGCACAGCCCTTATGGATGGGGTTAGCACTCTTATAAAAAAGATTCCTGAGAGTTAGTTCATCCCTTCTAACATGTAAAGCTATAGCTACAAAGCACCTTTTATGAGGAAGCAGGCCATTATTAGACACTGTGTCTGCAGGCACCTTGATCTTAAACATCCCAGCTTCCAGAACTGTGAGAAGTAAATTTCTATTGTTTATAAACCACCCAGTTGATGGTATTTTGTTACAACAGCTGGAATGGACTAAGACACCATTGAACTAAGATTTTTGGATTGTAAATTCCATCTCTTTTTCATCATTTCCCCTTTCCTAATTTAGTGACATGCATTTATCATTTATTTAATGAATTATTTTAGCAACTACATGCCAGAGTCTATTGAAAACTGGAGGAGAAAGATGTATATGACAAAATTGTCCCTTTTCTAGTGGGGAAAACAGACATACGAAACCAAAACAAAGACAGGCAAATATATAAAATCATTGCCAACTGCAATTAGTGCTAGGAAGGAAGGCTAGGAGAGAATAAGAGAATTCTACACTGTTCAAGTCAGGCTTCCAAACTCATCTCTCTCCTACAGCTACTTCTCTGTTTCCTGAAGATGACTACTTCTCAGGGACCTACCTTCCAATAATTTCAAAAGGACAAGAATAAATGAAACGTTGTAAACACAAGTAATTCCAGGTGCATCTCTAATTTATTGGTCTGAATAACTATTAAATCAAGCTACATTTCTTGGACATTGAGAATCAAGAATGTAATCTAGGGGCTGGGGAGATAGCTCAGTCGGTAGAGTGCTTGCCTTGTAAGCATAAGGCCCTGGGTTCGATCCCCAGCACCCAAAAAAAAAAAAAAAAAAAGAATGTAATCTAGTGACCCTTCATTTGAACCACAAGTCGAATAACGTATGAGGGATTTTGGTTAGACACGGTGAAGAACTTCCTGGCAAAAGGCCAGGAAGGAATTGCATCAGTCAATTTTACTACAGTAATGCTGCATAACTAATAACCTAAACTCTCAGAGGTTGACAACATTCATTTCTTGCTTACAGGTTTGTGGACTGACTGAAGTGACTTTGTACCAGCACAGATCTTGTTCAGGTCTATTCCATGTAACATCTTATTCTGGAACCCAGGCTGAAGTGATGGGGGCAGGTTTTTCTCATGGCAAAGGGAGAGTGTAAGTGGCCAAACCAAGTCAAGTGAGTAGAGTTAAAACCTCTGCTTACATTCCATTGGTCAGAGCAAGTCACATGACCAGGCCTATCATCAATGGAGGGGGAAGCTTACTCCCTCCGTGGAGGGGCCTAGAGGAGAGGGGACGGTGGCTGAACAATAATATACTCTACAGGAGGGAGGTTATGGAGTTTCCTCCACAAGTGGCCTTTATAAGTAGGAGAGATTGTTATCTATCTGGGTTCCTCTGGGTACCATATTACCTGAAGTATAGCAAAGGAGGACCAGAAGACATGATTTCTTAAAGATGCCTATTTTGGTACAAGAGCAATGTAATTTGTGTTTGATATCTGGTCACCACTGAAGCCCCTTTTCCCTTTTCCACCAGAGCTGTGCCATGGGGGTGATTTCCAGGCCAAGGCTTAATATCAGAGTCTCCGTGTGATTGTATACAAGTGACAGTCACACGGCAAACATAAATACAGAAGAGGCTCTGATACCATCTGGGAACAGTATTCCTGCCATCGGGCCAGCTTTGTCTGCCGCTGCAGTGCAGTTAACTCTGGAATGAAATTGGAAAGCTAACTGATGGTCAGAGGGGACTGGGAAGATTTTCATTTGTAACTGAGACAGGCAGGGTATAGTGAAAGGTGAGGTAAAAACAGATTTTACCAGTGGCTGGATAAATTCAGTTAACAAACATTTATACATTGTATTGAATTACTTCGAGGCCTTAGCATTTGAATATAGTTGAAGGGAAAGACAAAGGCACAATTATGAACCCAAACCTTCAGTAGTTTTGACTCCAAGGTTTCGCCTTCTGTACCTTTTCACCCTTGATGACAGATAACCTTTGCCTGTCCTCTACCCCAGGGTCCTCCTTCCTCATGCATCCTCCCTCCCCCAAAATCTGCTATCAAGAACTCCTTACGTGCCAATCAGAGTGTCTTCCCCAGACCAGCAGCCTCTGATCACAGGTGATACTTCTGGTCTATTAGAAATGCACATTTTTGGGCCTCTCCCCCAGATTTGCTGAAACAGAATCTCTGGCGATGGGATGACTCTGTTTTCATAAGTTCATCAGGTGATAATTTATGCATAGACACTGAAGTTTGAGAAGACTGATTCTGCCTCAGCGGGTCTGGAGTGGAACCCAAGACTTGTATTTCCAACCGGGCTGCAGGTGATAATGCTGCTGCTCGCTGCAGACTACACTTTGAGTAACACTGCTTTAGAACTCAATCACACACATGCACACACACAAAATGAGGGACAACAGTTAGGGTTTGCTAGTCCTCTGTGGATAGGATTGACATCCTAGTGAAAGAGCCACTAATGGTGGAATTTCAGGCAATGGTCACAGTTTTTTTTTTTTTTTTTTTTTTTTTTTTTTAAAGCATGTTTTATCAGAGGATAGAAATGGAGCCTCTGAAGTCGCACTGTGTGATTGTTTTTCTTCCTCCATGTAGACCCAACCCTGGCTATGGATTATCAAAGAGGGAGTGTGGTATGGAGGGAGAAGCACAAGGCTGGAAGTCAGGAGACCTGGGCTCTAGGTCTTGCTCCGTCACTGACAATGTGATCATGATTGAGTCTTTTATCTCCCTGATTCTCATCTATTAACTAAAGAAGATGAGAGCTATGAAATCTCTAGTAGCCCTTTTATAACTATGCAAGATTATGATTACCTTAGCAATGATTTTATCTCCAGGTGAGTAATGAAGCCTCAAAAATATGAGAACCTGAAGCTGCAGACTTAGGAGCCCATAAAGTTAATACCTGGTCCTCAGGTGTGCTATGAACCACAAGTAGAGTTAGGTCTGACCCTGTCCATCCCACGTGTGCTCCCCACTGTAATGTTGAGCATCCCCACTCTGAGCCAGACCCCAGGGCTGGACTCTCCTCCTTCCACTTCTTGTGTGACTTTGGGGAAGTTTCTGTCTTGGAGTTGCAACTCAATCCCGTTAAATGAAGATGACAATAAAATCTACCAGATAGAGTTATTGTGGGATTTAAAAGACTTAATACACATCAAGCGGTTAGGACAGTGTCTGGCACGAGAAAAGCATCCAGTAAATGGGAGGGAAAGGGAAGAAAAAGGAAAAAATAAAATAAAATAAAGGAGAGGGAGGAGGAGGAAGGTGCTTTCTGTCCCTCAGTGGAGCAGAAGTTGGATTCTCGAGCCCAGATTGCAGGTCTCTCTTTCTCCTGTAGGTGGCGCCTCCCCTCGTTGAGCGGGCTACCTGCGTCCTGAAGCGCTTTAGGAAGTAGAAGTTTCTTTACACCTCTGCGCTGTTCAGGATTAGAGCGAGTCTCCTACGATCGCTGAAACTTCTGTCCAGGACAGCCAGGTATGGGGATCTTGAGTTCCTTCCTGGAATAGTGTTGCCTCCATTCCCCGCTGGAGCTTCCCCTGCTTGTGTGACCCAGGAGACCTTTCCCTGAGCGAGCTTCACATCCAGCACCTGAAGTAAGAGTTCAGTGGGAGTTTCTTTCCTGCTCGGTTAAAATGACAAATTGGTACATGAGCGCTTAATGAAAGATGCTGGAAACGTCCGTGGAGATCAGAAAAATCGCCTCTCTGAGCTGACAGCCAGGCCATCTGCATTCCCGCATTCCTATTAATTCCTTAACAATAAACGACAGGAGCGCCTAGAGGGTTAACAGCTTAATTTAATCTCTGAGATTCCTTCCTGGAGCATTGAGAATTAGAAAGGCATTTACAAAATGTTATCTGCACACCTGATTTTTCCCTATTTGATGAGTTTTCCCGACCAGTCACATCCATTTCTGACATCTCTCTGCACAGAGACTCCATCTCTGACTCCGTGGATGACTGAATATTCCCTAAAAGTCTCTCTTGGGCTCCTTAAACCATGGGACTAGGCTCTAAGTGTCACAAGATTTGACTTCTTTGCTGTACCCCAAATGTCGGTTTACATTATTTCCCTAGGGCCTTTCAAGAAAGGGAAAGTTCCTGAACAGAGCTAGCTGCCCCTCCTGGGAGTGAATTTTCTTCCCTATTGGGTGAAAATAAGAAAACTGTGTTGTGGTAACCTCAACCAGTTTGTAGAAGTAAGTCAGGCTTTGAGTCCCTGACAGATCAGGAACTATTCTTTGGGGATGCCCAATTCTGATGCCAGTCCTCTCATTTTATGGATAAGAAAACTGAGACCTGCAAATATTTAACAGTTTGCATAAGGTTGTATATCTAAGTAATGTCAAAGCCCCAAAGTAGGACTTGGGTCTCCTTAAACCTGGGCAAATATTTATTCCAAGATAGGGTTGGCAAATATATCTCATCTTAGCTGCTAACTCCCATCATAGGTTGGTTGGGGTTTCCCAGGTCCTTGTGGGCTTCTCAGGATGTTTCCTGGCTTAGCAAGAAAGGCCATTTGGAGATGTCTTACAGGAATAGGGAAGGAGTAAAGGCACCAGATATTTTGCTAGCCCAGCAATTTTCAGGCTGTTTCTTTGGCTCCATTAAAGTGGAAATGTTATCTGGGAAGAGTGATGCATTAAGCCATTATCTGTTATTAACACCTTGGCTAGAATGTATTTAAGATTAGTTTGCTAGTTGCCCAGCAGGTCCCTAAGGAATCAGAGTTTTGACTGGAATAGGGGCCTAGAAAAGGACAGGGTCCTGCCCAGGAGGGGTGAAATGTTTGGGGGCAAACAGGAGTGAGAATGAAGTCACTGGATATCCAGCAGAAGGAACTCAGAGGGATGAAATTAAAGGGAAGAAGTGATGCTGAAGACATTTTTCCTCAATTCCTTGGTTTTACTTGGGCATGGCAAGGTTTTTTACCAGGTACACTGATTGATCCTCGGTTTCTTGTATGTAAAATGAAAAATTAGACTAGATCAGAGGTTCCTGTGTCTATCTACACTTCAGAATCACCAAGGAAGACCAAATCCTGCCACCACCCCTCCACCTTAAATACTAATGTCTGGATCCTATCCCAGGCCAATTAAATCAGAATATATAGGAGCGAACCCTGCTCCCCCCTTTCCTAGCACTTTTCTATAGAACACCCTGGTACAATCATTATAGTATACAGTCCTTATCTACACACTAATGTATTTTATATACTTAAAATCCCAGATTCGGTACAATTTTAAACTCTGAATATATCAAAGTGTAGAATACTTGGAGCCTCGATAGTTTTTACTGTGGCGTTAAATAAGGTGTATAGAGGTCCTATTTCAGTTCATCAGTTGAAAAATACTATAACTGACCAGGCTTCTTTCATCCTCTTGTGCTTTTTATACCCTTAGTGTTGGTTTTTGGTCTTTAGCCCTTTAGGACTGTTGTTGCATGATTATTGTGGTTGAAGAAATCTTGATACTATGTTCATAGACATGAAAGAAAGGATGAGAGTCCCATGCATATGTATCCTTTTTAACTAGAAGAAAAAAATGTCCCCAGGCATCACCCAGCAGTCTTCTTCTTGCCTCTCATCGCCCAGAACTGGGTAATATGACTATCTTTAGTTATAAGGGAAGTTGGTAAAGCAAGAATCTAGTATTTTCAACTTTTGTTAAAAGAGACAGCTCTTCCAGAAGTATATTTGGTAAGCAGTTAGTACAACAGATAAGACAAGGAACACAATTAAATATCCAAAATGTAACCTAAGAATTTAAATACATTTGCTCTTTTATATACTACTTCTGTTACCAGTTAAAGCCATTTTCTTCTTATCTGTGGTTTTAGTTCCTGGGACCACATCATCCTACCTAGGTTGGAAGTATAAAGGAAGATCAAGCTCATTCAGATGTGTTTTGTTAACTTTGCTGTGGCTAGAAATATCCTTCCAATAGCAGACTGCTGTCACCTGGAGTCGGATTCCTCCACCCCATCTTGCTAACTAATCTTAGGGCGTTTAGACCTTTAGCATACCCTTGAACAAGAGAGACCACCCACTTTCTGGCATTTGCTTTCCTCTTTAGATCCTCAGACCACTGGTGTTTTTCTGTCCTTGATATGTGCAGAACCTACTAGTGATTCTGTTTCCCCAAGAGATAAACTGGGTTCAGTTGCTGTGTGTGTGTGTGTGTGTGTGTGTGTGTGTGTGTAGCATGAGTATAGTCATAAAGCTGAATGTCTATGGGACAAGCCAATGTGTTAGCATTGAGGAGGATGCCAAACAAAGGAACCATCAGCTTGGTTAATCACACTGGGACTAGTGCCTGGAAAAATTCGATATTTAAAAAGATGACCTTTGGTTAATGGGTGAATTTTCCTAATACATAAAGGGTTCTTACAAATCTATAATACAATTCTTTAAAAAGGACAACTACCCCCCACGAAAAGAAGGTAAGAAGTAGAACTAGTAATTTATAAGTGAAATAATATGAAAGGCCAATTGAAGCATTTCTGAAAGTTCACCCTTACCAATAATTAAATAAGTATTAACTAAAGCATACACCAATTCTGTCAACTTGACAAGGCTTAAAAGGGTTATAAATATAAATGTAATATCTAATGTACTAGATAAAATTAATTAGCACTTAATATCTTTCCACTATTTCTGGTGTGCTTTTCTATACAGCAGAGTTTAGACAGTTAAATACTACATTTTTATAGACTGCCTTGTAGCTGGGATTCTGGATGTGAATTAGGAACCAATAATTAAATGCTATTTTTTGAGATTTGGGTGAGGTTATCTGCTGTTCAGAAGGCTTAGCTACAATTCCTCTGGGTAGATTCTTTAAATTGCTGAGCCATGCAGACATAGTAGATTTCACAATAGCATGTGTATGATGCTTTAAATAAGTTAAAAAGCAAGTTTCCCGTATACCAGTTTGATGAAATAAAGTATTAGTTTCACCTTTGGCTCTGGCTTCATGGTCTTGAACAGGTTACCTATCTCTGAGTCTCAGTTTCCTCACTTGTATTGAGAAAGAAATGAAATTTATTGCATGACTCCTGCCACTTCCAATAGCCTGGCTCTATGCCAATCAAACAGTACTGGCTCCTTTCTCTTTAGGAGAGTTGGACATGCAGGTGACTTAACCTGCCTTCAAGGCCATCAGGGAAAGCCAGACTCCTGTGGTAGATCAAAGCGCATTCTTTGGTCAACTCATTTGACCATGGTAGAGACCATACATACTCTCAATGTACTATGGGCCCTTCCATTTTAGTTCTATGATTCTCCTATATAAGTGCATGGTTTAGACATGGTCTTAGAAGTCCTTAAAACTCTCCTGCCAACTATTTCTCAATCCCCACTGGGTGGGAGCTTGACTGGGAGAAAGGGTTCCCAAGGAGGGCAAAACTAAATGAGGTGCCACCATGAAGCCCACTGGCAAGCTTGGGGGCAGCATAAGAGTAGTTCGGTCATTCACTCAAACATTTATTAAAACTCCTTTAAATGCTGAGCACTATATTAGATATTGTGGATACAGAGATGAATAAAAACGAATCCTGGTTCCTAAGGCAGATTCAATCTAGTTGGCAGGGGATGGGTGAGCCAGGCAACCACATATAAAATGGGCAAGAAAGTGTCACACACACACATGCTCGCGCGCACACATACCTCCAGTACATGCACTGAAGACGAAACAGTCAGTTATTCTTGGAGAACAAATCCTACGGAGGCGGTATTGTTTTCTTAAAAAGATGCTGCTAACAGAGGAGTATGTCAGGGGCCAGAGTGGAACAAACTGCAGCTTCATGGTAGTTTTTACACCAGGCCAATCTTGGTGGGTGGGGCTTGGAAAAAAAAGCCCTACTTCTTGATAAGAATGTGAAAAACCTTTTATTGTAATTGGATAATGAGGCAAAATAAATTTATAGATAAACCAGAGGTGAAGTTGCATTGGAATCCTTAGAGGGTGAGGTGCCTACCCAGCAACCTTGTCATAGTAGAGACGTAGGAAATAGCCTGTGGTGGCTGAGAGCCTGGGCTGTGCTGTCACACTCCCTGGGTTTATACCCTGGCTGTCACCTTGAGTAAAATACTTACCATTGACTGGGGATGTAGCTCAGTTGGTAGAATGCTTACCTCCCAAATACAAGGCCCTGGGTTCAATCCCCAGCACCAAAAAAAAAAAAAAAAAAATCATCCCTGGTTCTAGTTTTCTTATTTGTAAAATGAAGAAAAAATAATGCCTGACTCATGCAGTTGGGAGGATGAAGTGTAATAATGCCTGGAAAGGGCTTAGTATTTGTGGCAACGGCCATGTATTTTCTGAGAAGTATTCTATGAAACAGAAATTACCCAATTCAAGGATAGAGAAATTCTAACTCTAGTTCAGTATCTTTTACTTCACTGAGGAAACCAACAGCTACTCCATGGTGTTCCAGGGACCTTGCAAATCTTTTTTATAACCCCTTTGCCTGCCTCATGTTCTCATCCAATGCGTTTGTAATTACAACCATGCCTCACATGCAGAAAATTCAGGACAGGAAAAGTTGAGTATATTAAAGAGATGCAGCTAGAGTTCTTTATTCATATTACACAATAATTATTTGTTTTAAAGGAGAATTAACCTTTATGAAGTTAATTTCCTATGTACATGCAAAACCGAATGCAGAATATAAAAACATTTTACATACATCTATATTCATAGAATTATGAAACCTTAAAGATGGAACTAGCCTTAGGAATCATCTAGGCCAGGCCAGGCACAGTGGCACATGCCTGTAATCCCAGTGACTCTGAAGGCTGAAGCAGGAGAATCGTAAGTTTGAGGCCAGCCTCGGCAACTTAGCAAGGCCCTAAGCAATTTAGCGAGAACTATTCTCAAAATAAAAAATAAAGGGCTGGGGAGATAGCTCAGTTGGTAGAGTGCTTGCCTTGTAAGCATAAGGCCCTGGGTTTGATCCCCAGCACCGAAAAAAAAAATAAATAAAAATAAATAAATAAATAAAAAATAAAAAGGACTGGGGATGTGGGTCTGTAGTTAAAGGTCTCTTGGGCTCAATTCTTAGTATTTAAAAAAAAAAAAAAAGGAATCCTCTAGGATAGTTTTCAAATTTTTATCGTAGCACTCCTATTTCTTTCTTTTTTTTTTTTAATTCTTTTTTAGTTGTTGATGGATCTTTATTCTTATTTATTTTTATATGCGGTGCTGAGATTGGAACCCAGGGCCTCACGCGTGCTAGGCAGGTGCTCTTCCACTGAGCCACAAGCCCAGTCCCCTCCTATTTCTTTAAAAGTCTTAGATTTCTAAGGTGCATGATGCAGATGAAAGCAGACCTACTCTAATTAAACGAGGGATGAAGCGGTGGTGCACTCACCCTTTAGTTCTCTTATCCTGTCCCTGAAGTAGTTTCTAAACCCCCTCTGAGGAACCCTAGGTTTCTAGAAACACAAGTTTCGAGTTCCACTGATACCCCTCAACAATCTCATTTTGAACATTCCTTTTGTAAAACTTGGCAATCCTGTATTTCTATTGATTCAACTGTCTTATTTTCTTTAAATGATAGGTTTCTGGAGGGCAGGAACCTTTTTGTTTAAATTTAAAAAAATTCTTAGTGTACTTTCTCTGCATGTGAGTATGTAAGTCCTTGTTAAAATCTTCCTGTTAGTGCCAGAGACGACCAGAGACTATAATTATATATAAACATCCTTTATTGAATCTTTGAAAAGTGATTTCATAGAACCATAGAATTTTCAGCTTGAAGGGACCTTAGAGGACACGTACTTTAACACTCTCATTTTCTGGATGTGGAAACTGGGGCTCAGATAAGTGATCTGGTTGATGTCATGGAGTGAGTTAATGGTAGAGCTGGGACAAGAGAGTTGGACACCTGATTCCTGGTTTAGGAGCTGTTTCAACCTACAACAGGAGACTGTTCTTACACGGCTAGAATTTTATAAGTTTGTATTCCCGAGAACACACTTCCTGAATAGTTAACCCAGAGAAGTGTCTTTATAATCCAAGGCCTTTGTTTTATTGTGTGTACATTTCTTTAATTATGCAAATTAAAAAGTACTGACATGAAGAGTTGTTCATGACATACTAAATGGAAATGCAACTAATATTTGAGGACAGTCCCATTTTGTTTAAAGCTTTGGCTATTTCCCTGAGGTTCAGCTGGTTGTCTTTTTCGACTGTCACTCTTGACTTAATTATCTAATAAACACTCAAGTCTTTAATGATGTGAAAACCACGTGTTAATTCACATAACGTGACATTAATGCATGACTATCAAAACCATAAGAGTTTTTAATTTACTTTATCTTTTTTCTTTTTAACTACTGCAAGTATTTCATGTTATATATGAATCATAACTTACTTACCTAATCCCTTATTGACAACATTGAAGTTAGCTTCAAGTTTTCAAAAAGCTGCAATAAATTCCTTATACATACTTCCTTTTGCCTATGTGGGAGCATTTTTGTGAGATAGATTCCTAGAAATAGAATTACTGGGTCCCATTTTGAGAAACCTTGTGACATTCATTCTCATATTTTCTTCTGTTGCTGAGACTGCTATGAATAAAACTCCAACATCTCTGCTTAACTTTATAGTTATTAAGGTTTTCAGATACATGAAGTTATTTGAACTTTTCCAGCAATTTATTGTTTTATAGATGGAGAAGATGAGGCTTAGGTAAGTTAGTAATTCGCTCAATTCCTATAGCGAGGGAAGGAAGAGCTAGATTTGGAAATTAGGTTTTCTCACTTCAATATAGGGTTAAAAGTCCCCAATGAAAGCATGGAACTATTTGGATAAGAACAAGAACATGAATGCACTCCCTTCAGGCAGCAGAGGCAGCGGCTTTGTGTGAATTGGCAGGTATTAGCTGGCCTTCACCTTCTCCTTGCTGGAGAGAGCACCAGCTTCCCCCTCTCTGAAATCATTTGCATAAGTCAAGGGCTTAGGACAGAATCCTAAGCTTAGAAGGGTATGAGACACTTTTTCCTACATTGTTTCCCAAGGGAACCAGAAGTCCCTCTGAGCTGGGACACCTTTTGTAAGACAGGGATGCTTCCAGATACAGGTAGAGAGTGCATGGCAGTTCAAGTCTGAGGACTGTTCAGTTTTATCTCCAGAAACAAATGCCAGCAGAGTCTGCCATGGGGGAGAAGACGTACAAAAGGGTATTGAGAACCCATCTGTATCTGAGATGCAGAAGAGAGAAGCTCTAAGATTTGCTCATTAGACCCACTGAACAGACCCTTAGGAGCAGAGAAGTGGTGTGGCATAAAGCACTTTTCCTTCTGGTGACCTAGGACTATGTTCTGGTGCGTGTCCAGTTCTGCTCCAAGGAGCTGTTTTTAGCACCGGTGGGGCCCCATGAATGATTGCTGACAATAAAGATATCCCTTTTCCTCTTCCCTCACCAAGGTCCTGTCCATGCTAACTTGTTTAAACTTTTCAAACTCATCACATGCTCAAGCAAATATGAAATGAAGTTTTTGTTTAATAGACATTTACTGGGCACCTACTATGTGTCAGGAAGGCCTCAACGATACAAAGTTAATTAACAACCGGAGTTCCCTGTAGAAAGACTTGGGGGCTTCTCAATCATTTCATCCTTCCCAACCACAGTCTCTTGGGAGCAGAGGCTAGCAAAGAGTTAGCAAAGGCCTGGCTTGTTACACCACTGCTACGGACTGGTGATTGTAACGGGGCCTTAGAAAGCCTTGGGCCTGGGTTATGTTTGGCTTAGCCGTCTCTTCTGAGACCTCATCTCTAAGCTGTGTATTATGCTAGCTGGACCTAGAGAGATTTATTTTCATGACCTTTCCGGATGCAGAATCCAAGCAGGGGGAGGGAGAAAATCAGCTCCGAAGCGGTTAATTTTACTGGCTCCTAAATTGATAAGCGGTGGGACGTCAGTCTGAAATGAACTCGCCTTGTTCGACGGGGTTCTAAGACAGCGGAACTCAATCAGCAGCGGGCCGCACGGTTCAAGGCTGCAATTCATCCCGCCGTGCCTCTGAAAAATGGGAGGTGACAGTTCATTTTGCCAGTGACAGTCTGTCGGTCTCGCTCGCTGCTTCTCCTGTCGATTGCCTGGCTGAGGTGAAGCACAGCTCCGAGACACCCTTGTTTGGTATTCCACTCAGCTGAGCAGGATGGTCCCAGGACCCGAGGTGTGCAAATCGTACTGCCCCGCCGCTTGTCTTCCTCCCTTCTCGGAAGCTCTGAACTGCTCATGCATGGTTGTGGATCTCTGGAGACATCTTCCCACTTCCTGTCCCTCGTCTTTCCCTCCAACTTTTACTTCCGGTGGACCAGGCTTCTTCCCTTCTCTGGGACCTTAGGAAAGAAAGATATTCTACTCAGGATGGACCAGCCCCCAAGAGAGGGCTATGGGCAAGGCCAGTAAGGATGGTGGGTGCAGAGAAGTTACTGTGCAAGTTGGGGTGCTGGGATGGAGCCCAGGAAGCTGAGCCACATCCCTATCCCACAGCTTCAGTGTTTTATTTTTTTTTAATTTTATTGGTTCTTTTTAGTTATACATGATAGTAGAATCCATTTTGATAATATTATAGGATTTGATAAATTTATAGGATATATCTTATTCTAATTAGGACCCCCCCATGATGGTGAGATTCAGGTAGGTAATTTCATATATGTACATAGGAAAGTGGTTAGATTTATCCTACTCTCTTTCCTATACAGCTTCAGTTTTTGAAGAAACCCTGAACAAGGGCAGAGAGAGGAAGGAGAAAAGGAGGTGACCTGTGAACGTGTGCACTTAACCCCCAACTAACACCCTTCCCCGCTACTTTCTACTTCTCTAAAAGCAACCCACCCACATTTGAATGAGAGCTCACTTATCACATTGTTAACTTTCCTCATTTTGAGAACTGTATTGAGTGTGATTTTGAGGGACTGTCCTGGTTCCTAGGATATACACTGAAGTTTCAGGGGAAAACTTACTCTCAAATGAGTTCGGAAAAAAAAAAAAAAAGTGACTTTATATAAACAGAGAAGAAAGTAAATGTGGAAATAGTTAATTGAATGTGAGTGGTGTACAGGAGCTCTAGGTCTATATTAACTTTTCTGTAAGTTTGAAATTATTTCAAAATAAGAATATTTTCTAAATATTTCTTTTAGTTGTTGATGGACCTTTATTTTATTCATTTCTTTATATGCAGTGCTGAGACTCGAACCCAGGACTTAACACATGCAAGGCAAGTGCTCTACCACTGAGCCACAACCTCAGCCCCAAATACAAAATATTTAAAAAAAACAATGGGCTTACCTTGAAGCACTTACTTGACAAGCATTTATTGAGGGCCCACTATGCACCAGGCATAGATGCTGGAAGATATAATGGCAAATAATACGGGAAGTATCTGGACACTCAGGGAGCTTACAGTTGGGAAGGGAAGACAGGTGGTAGGTACACAAGTAATTATGGAGGGGCTGTGAGTTTTGAATGGGAGGCACTAAAGGCAGGAGGAATATATGAGAGGGAAATGTAAGCCAGCCGGGGAGCCAAGCTTGGTTACCAGAGGAAATGATGTGTAAGTTGTGACTTGAAGCATGAGTAGGGGTTAGCTGAGTGAAGGGTAGGGGGAGGAGTCCTGCAGAGGAAACAGCACATGCAAGAAAATTAAAGTGATAGAGGGTGCAGCTCCTCTGAGAAAGTCAAAGAGGATCGTTCCTGAAGACATCAGAGAGTAAGGGGATCATGTGAGGAGGGGGACATAGGAGAGAAGCAGGAGGTCAGATGTGGAGGTAGTGATATGGAGGCTTGTTAGCCACACTGAGGAGTTAAGAAGCACAATACTGACTGTGACTGAAGTTTTAAATAGGGAAGGACAAGAGCAGATTTTGTATGTGTGGTGCTAGGGATTGAACCTAGGACCTTGTGCATGCAAGGCAAGCACTCTACCGACTGAGCTACATCCCCAGCCCAAGAGTGGATTTTAAAAAAAGAGAGGGAGATCCCTGGTTCTAGGGTGGAAAATGGTTTGGTGGGGCATAAACCTAGAGAACTTTAAGGTGAGAGGTGATGGTGGCTTAGACCAGAATGGTGGGAGCAGTACTGGAAAGTAGCAGACAGTTTGGAAGATATTTAGCAGGTGGGGGAGAAAGAGGAATGAAGAATGACTCATAGCTTTCCAGATTGGGCAGTTGGAATATTCATGGTGCCATTACTGACCTCAGGAAGATGGAAAGAGGGGAAGATTTGGTCAAATTGAGGTGAGTTGTTATTTCTGTGGAATCTAATTCACCATGCATAGTTCCCAACCAACAGTGTAACACCAAGCACAGCAGAGTTCCAGTCAGACTGGAGCTAAGGCTCCACTGAGTGCAGTAAGGATCTAAGCCTCTGATCTAACCACATCTCTGATTTCCAAGAGCCCCAGAGTCCTGTGTAAGAGAATTTGAAACTTGTCTACAGTAATTTGAAACTTGTCTATAGTAATTAAGGCATATACAAGCAGATCTGAAGAATAGGGGGGATATGATGGGTAGATTGATTTTCTTTTCTTTTTTCTTTTTGGTACCAGAAATTGAACCCAGAGGCACTTAACCACTGAGCCACACCCCCAGCCTTTTTAATATTTATTTAGAAACAGGGTCTTGCTAAGTTGCTTAGGTTCTTGCTAAGTTGCTGAGGCTGACTTTGAACTTTCGATCCTCCTGCCTCAGCCTCCCAAGCCACTAGGATTATAGGCGTGAGCCACTGCGCCCAGCTTAGATTGCATTTTCTGTTCAGCAATCCTACCCACTTTTTCTAGAAAAAGCAATGTGCACTATATAGGAATTTTTTCTCTTCCCCCATTTCACTCATGTGGCTTCCATAGGAACTGCAATATTCTTTGGGCCACATAGGGCCATATAGGGCCTGTCCTATGGCTTAGGAGATTACTGAATTCAGATCAATTACATTTAAGGCCTAGTTATATTCTTGCCTTCCATGTTCAATCATTCAACCCTTTCTTGAAATCTTGGTGGTGACAATTTCCCTTTTTGCCCAAGGCTATTTGATTTAGGTTTCTGTCTCTTATGATCAAGACCCTTGATTACTGCAGGAGCCTAAGGAAGCCAAAATGCTGGAAAGGCAATGAGACCACTGAGAAAAAGGAAAGCACACAAGCGAAGTTGGAGTTTGCTGAGTGACAAAATATGAATGGAGGGCAGCACGTGGCTGTTCTTAAGCCCTCCTGACCAGCCTCTGGGCTACTGCACTCTCTCTGTCAAGTAAAGAGGAAGCAATGCCATATCTCATCTGCAGCATAGTAAGAGCAGGCACTTTTAAAATGAGCCAAGAGAATAAATAAGAGTCACATGGGTTGACAGAAGTAGAAGAAGTGATGCAAATCTGAAATAACTCTGGAAATCTCCGAAAGATATAAAAGGAGAAAGAACAAAATAATTGCATTTGACGGATGAAAGCTATTGATCCAGTAGACTTAGGGGCAAATTGTTAAAGTGATCGTGCCTAATAGTACCTGGGAGACAATATAGAACACGCTAAAACTTTTATTAGTACAAAGAGAAGCAACTGAGGAAGCCCAAATCTGAGCCAGGAATTTAGTAAGGTTGGCTAAAGATGATAAGATTCTAGAAGTCAATGATCAGAACTCCAAAGGAAATAAAACTTGGCTGGACTTCAGAATCCCTTTTGTTCTCCATCCTTTCTTGATACCCTGTCCTTTGAGTTAATTTTAATATTCATCCAGGTCTGAATTCTCCTGGGTAATGCTCACTGTCCCAAACATTGCTTGCTTTCATGTCCTATCAAAATTTACCTGCCTGTGTCCTATATCAGCTCCTCAGGACAGTTACTAATCTGATAAACTGATGAGTACTAATGGGATAAGAAGCATGAATATAGCAACATGTTACACCTCCAGGTAATTCACATCTTATTTATGAATTCCTACTACCCAACACAGTTTCTGGCACATACCATATATTCAGTTAATGTTGACTAAGGTGAAATGGATGGAGTTTGCTCCCTTGTACTCAGACTTTTGGTGATAATTGAAGTTAGGGCTCTTGTGGTAAGAATTTCAAACACTGTAGTGGACTAGAGGAGGGGAGAGATTTGGGTGCAGAGACCTTCTGCCACTTCTCATGAGGGCGATGGCTCTATGTAATGGATGAACCATGCCTGAGTCTCAGTTCTCATGAAACACTAATTGACACTTTGGAAGCGTTACGGTTTGGATGTGAGGTGTCCCCCAAAAGCTCACTTGCATTTAGCCAATGCAAGAAGGTTCAGAGGGGAAATAATTGGGTTGTGATAGTCTTAACTCAATCAATTAATCCCTGGATAGGGTTGAACTGAGTAGTAACTGAAGGAAGGTGGGGTGTGGTTGGAGGAGGTGGGAATTGGGAGCATGGTTCGGGGTATATATATTTGTATCTCAGGTGGAGACCTCTCTGCTTCCTGATCATCATGTCAGCTGTTTCCCTCTGCCACAGTCTTCCACCATGATGTCCTGCATCACCTGGAGCCCTGAGAAATGGAGCCTGCTGTCTATGAATTGAGACCTCTGAAACTATGAGCCCCTAAATAAACCTTTCCTCCTCTACAGTTGTTCTGGTTGCGTTTTTGAGTCCCAACAGTGAAAATCCTTTGTTTTGGCACTAAACATCTCTGGGCACTCAGTTAATACTGAGGCATTAAACAAGCAAAGATTTTGGTTTCTAAAGAGAGTTGTACTGCCATTTGACGCAAAGATATCATCAACAGCATTTTTAGGTCATGTGTTTTGGTCCAATCACAGGAATGGGAATATCCAACAACTATCAAATTGAGCATTTCTTGAGGGCATCATTTTGTCTCTATGTGTTTGCATCCTTGTGCTCTGTACGTAGTCCCGGCTCAATAAGAGTTAAACAAATGAAGGAAGGAAGAAATCTGCACTAGTATTCTTGCTTCCCTTTGTGCCTGCAGGAGTACTCAAGGCCTTTTGAGAGTCAGATTAACAAAAATTCCAAGGAACACAAATGCTTTGTTTTGTTCTGTTTCCTTTTTTCTCTTTTCTTGAATAAAGCTGATGGGTCCACTGAGGACCAAACCTATAATCTTGACTGCAAACAATAGGATTGGCGTGCCGGAAGCTCTCCTATTGACTAGAGTATTAACATCTTGGAAAAACACGAGTAATACATAACTGGTCACCTCCTTCTTCTTAAAACATTAGCAAGAGCTCCACTGCTTCTGGCCTGGAGTCCATGGTAACCCCTGAGGGTTGGACACACTCTTTCTGTTTGCCACACTCATGATGCTAAATGTATCATGCATTACCTCTTGTGTAGCTAAATGCTGTAAAGGGATACTAAAAAAGGCTGAAGTGTCCCCACTTTTAGAGATCATGGAATTCTGGCATGTTAGAGCAGGAAGGAACCCTATTTCCTCATTTATAGTCAAGGGACTAAGTCCTTCAACAAAAAGGAAAGAATCAAATCACCTGTCCTATCAGCTTTGGTTCCTTAGCAAGCAGAAAACGTGATGCTAGACCAGATGATCCTTTGGGGTTCCTATAAATTCCATTATTCTCTTATTTCATGATCTGTGTTGGACATCAACCAATGAAACCTCTGAACGATCAGGTTCACCCTCTCCTTAGTGACCCCAAAGAGTGTGGATTGTGTTGGAACAATTGTTTGGAAGCCTGAAGTCCTGGCAGTTAACTATTTTCTCTTCCAAAATCTTCCCTCTTTTGACACCAGCTGCCACAGGAAGTGGTAAAGCTGTTATCTTAGATTCAATCAAAACACCATTTCCTGATTTTAATGTTCAACAACCACTTTTGAATTCTCCCCCTCCCCCACTTCTCTATTTCATTTTGAGGTTCAAAGGAACTCAAGAGGCAAATTAGTACTCTCTGAGGTGAGTGGGGCCTTGACACTCTTGAGGTTCTATTGTTAATTTGCTGTACAACCCAGGCACATCACTTCTCTTGACTGGGCCATAGGATTTTTATTTTTTTAATTTAAAAAAATTTTTTTTGGTACTGTGGGTTGAACCCAGGGGTACTTAACCACTGAGCCACATCCCCAGCACTTTTTATTTTTTGTTTTTGAGATATGTCTCTCTAAGTTGTTTAGGGCCTGGCTAAGTTGCTGAAACTGGCCTTGAACTTGTGATCCTCCTGCCTCAGACTCCTGAGCTACTGGGATTACAGGTGTGTGCCACTGCACCAGGCAGTTCATGGGCTTTCTAAAGTTCCTTCCAGTTCTGAAACTCTGAGGCTCTTTGTTGGGATCCTGAAAGGAAAAACTTATGGACCAGCTCCCTCTGGGAATAAAAATTTGTCATCCAGTCCTGTGAATCTCTTCTTAGTCCAGATTTTATTTATTTTTTTTTTCAGGATGCTCTGCAGGAACAGTGAAAGACTCAGAGAAACAGGATGACAGGTAACTGAAGTTTACCAGTGTCTTCTGTGAAGTACAAATGGAATTGGAGATACCTATACCTAAGTGGCCAGAGAAGCTCTTTACTGAGGCTGAGTGGAGGTTAAGGAAACAGGTCATGGGGTTCTCCTTTGATGCTGCAGCATTTGTCTCTGAGTCTCTGTTTCCCATCAGTTAAGTGCGGAACTGTGGTCTCCTACTTTGGGCCACTGTACAGTAAGTTGTATCTTGGTTTTGTTTGCAAATCAGGAGAGAGGTAAAGAAATCCTGCTGAGTCCTCCAATGGCCATGCCCACACTTTGTTGGCAGTACTGCTTGAAGCTGATGCAGGACTCCACCAGTGGCAGCAGAATCCCCCCATTAAGCATACTTGGGTTTCATCTTCTGGGTCTTTGGAAGCCTGCAGCCTTCCCTTCCCTGGGCATTTGAAAGTTGAAGGTTAAATGACCTGCCCAAGGTCACACCATTAGTAGCAGAGTAGAGATGAAAACCTTGGCCAATATTTTGAGTCCTTGGTTTGGCTCTCCTGCCATGACTGACTGCTTCTCACTTAAGAGACAGTTCCACCTCCTGAGGATGCTGGGTAGGGATGCCAGGTATTGATATGAATATTGTTTCAGTCCCTAACGACCTTTTACTTCCTGTAGCCTGCTCAGACTATGGAGAAAGCAGCTCTGGGGCAGAGGAGATTGCCATATGCAGAGCTGCCCTGGCGAAGATAACAGGTTGTCTGTCAATGTATGAAGTCTATGTATGGCCTGGACCACAGCGCTTCCACCCGAGGAGAAATTAAACCTGTCTCACACACCAATCCCAGTGCTCTGATTACATTTACAGAGGTCATGGCCTGCATTCTGTCACCATGGAAACCTCTCAGGCTGCCAGGGTGTTGTCTGTGTGTGTGGTTGATATTTAAAGGCAAACTCGGGCAATTGCTTTCCTCCACCAGCCTGTGCCCTGGTGCTTCATCCCAGAGATAAAAGGAAGGAGAAAGAGATGAAGAAAAGGGACCACTTGTCTCTCACAGACAGGCCTTTTTAGTAGAGTCAGGTTTGTAGGGAGGAGGTTCAGTGGGTGGAGAAGTTGGGTAGCAGGTAAGAGGAACCCCAAAAGGACCCCAACTTTGTTGAAATATAAGCATCTTCTTACATCTTTCTTAAGTGAAACTCTTTTTTTCCTCTGTTACCTTCCCAATTTATAAGCACACATCAGAGTGGCCAGATGGAGCCAGGGAAGCCCCCTTTGCCCGAATGCCCTTGGTGGTTTCGATTTTGCACATCCTGTAGCAGTGTGAATTGTGCTGATAACAATGCGGCTTATGAAGGATCCCTACTTCTTCCAAAGACCCCATAGCACTGTCCTGGAAAAAGCTACCAGGGGAGTGACTTATCAGGAGTCCCAGGTGTTGGAAGAGGTAAATAACACCTGATTCAACAGAGTAAGAAAAGAACACAAGTGCTGACTCGGCTTGTGACCATCAATTTTTTCTTTAGTCTCAAGACAATTATTTCCACACCATTGAATGGAGTGTAGATAACACAGGCACCTTAATAGGCTGGGAGCAGAAGCTGTTTAGAGGAGATTTTAAGCACTGTGAGCATAAAATGAACACGAATATTCTGCAATATGCATCTTACAACTTGTCATTAACTGAATGGCCTCAATGATGTGATGCAACAGGCTTTGATTGGAATATTGAGCTCTGAAAAAGGAAATTCTGCATCAATAGTCTCATGATGCGGAATATCACATATTACTCAATAAGACATGTCATTGTGTTGATTGTGTGTATGCTAAAAAGTACAGCAGCAGATCAGAATGGCTTCAATCCCCACAAGGCACTTTTCTCTAGGAATTTACAGCCACTCCCTGAAGCTTCTCAATGTCCTTGGGAATGCAACATGGTATATCTTGAAGTTACAACTCAGAAAATGAAGTAGACCTATTTAATTTCATTTCTAATTCTCCAAACTATGAGGAGCTCTTATTTTCTCTTATTTTCTTTTTCTTTCTTTCTTTCTTTCTTTCTTTCTTTCTTTCTTTCTTTCTTTCTTTCTTTCTTTTTTCTCTTTTTCTTCTTCTCTCTCTTTCTCTCTCCCTTCCTCCCTCCCTCCCTCTTTTTCTTCTTTTCTTTTCTTTCCTTTTTTTTTTTTTTGGTACTGGGGACTGAACCCAGGAGTGCTTAACCACTGAGTCACATCCACAGTCTTTTTTACATTTTATTTAGAGACAGTGTCTCCATAAGTTGGTTAGAGCCTTGCTCAGTTAGTTGCTGAGTCTGGCTTTGAGCTCACAATTCTCCTGCTTCAGCCTCTTGAGCTGCTGATGTTTTCTTTCTTTGGTCCATTTCATTATTTTTTTCTTCTGGCTTCTCACTCTTTCTTCTTTTGTTTTTTCCTTTCTCACCAGCGTTATCCTTAGGCTATCTTCCTTCCTTGCCACCCTTCCCCTTCCATCCTTTACCTTTCTGTAGTGCTGAGCCCTGCAGGCAGCCCTTCAGACTAAGGAGACTACTGACTCCTGGGGCATAATCTGCTTTCTGATTGGTTCTTTTCAGGGTTTGTATTTATAGTGGAAACTTGGTTTCTGCCACAAAGAATGAAAAGGGCAGTTAATATCCTATGTCTTCTGGATCAGTGTTTCTCCCATGTGGTTGAAGAATACTACACATATTCTAGAATAGCTAGGACAGGGAGGAAATTTTTGGAGGTGTTCAGGGGGAATCTGATAACCCTAATTTGTTAGGACCTGATGTCAAAGAAGCCAAGGACATTCTCTCTATCTCATTGAAAGCAAGTTAGCTTTGCAAAGAGGAAAACCCTCATCCCTGGGGACCAATGACACCCATATCTTGGGTAGTCACTCCTCAAATGTATCATTAGTGAGCAAAAAGCATCAAATGAGGGCTGGGGATATAACTCAGTTGGTAGAGTGATTGCCTCACATGCACAAGGCCCTGTGTTCAATCCCAGCACCACACACACACACAAAAGTATCAGTGATAAGTCATGGAAGACTTGTATGTATATTTGTTGAACACCTGCCATATGCTAGTTGTTGCAGGGAAAGCAAAGATAATAATGATTAAGATAATAATTAATGTTAATTAATAATAATTAACATTGACAAAGCATTTACCATGTTGCAGGCAGTTATAAACTATATTAGCTCTTGATCATCACAACTTTGAAAATACTATTATCTTGCCGTTGTACAGATGAGGACATTGAGGCACAGAGAAGATAAATAAGTTGCTCAAAGTCACAGGAGGCAAGAGACAGATTTGAGTACAAGGCTATCTGTCTTTAGGGCCACTATACAGTATGGTGCATTGGAATGTGTACTCTAGCTTGAATAGGAGGTAGTGTGGGATGTTGGTGAGTTAGGATGAAGGAGACTGGGTTGAATGTCCTTCCAATTTTACATCTCAACAAAGATAATAAGAACCTGCCCCAGGATGGTGACATTCAGGATTCAAGGAACCATGTGAGGAGGTAAGATTTGTGGGCTTGTGGATGTTTGGGAAGAGAAGGAAGAATCCAAGTTGAATCCTACATTTTGAACTTGGATGTCTGGGAGAACTGCAATTCCTTTGTGACTGTTACAGTTTATGGAACATATACCTATACTATATACACAGTCACTTTATTTAATTATTGCAATGATCCTATATAGTATGGATTCTGGTCTTCAACTTGCAGATGAAGAAACAGGTTTGTAGAGTTCTACCCCAAAGTCTTAGCCAGAATTGGGACCCAGGACTTTCTGATCCATAGCCCATGCTATATTCACTGAAGTTTGTTGCCATTACAAGAATTAAGAGTAGAAATACCAACAGAATGACTCAGATGTCCAGGTAGGAATGCGGGGCAGATGTACAAATTAGAAAAGGTAGTTGTAGTGTTGGAGGAGGAAACTGCTTATGGGAACTCACAGACAAGGACAGAAATGAAAGGAGAGGAGAGGAGGAAGGAAAACATAAAACTCTGTCACATACCTGTCACTAAAAGACAAAATGAAAAGAATCAAAGAAAGGAGCAGGGAAATAAGAAGGATGTGAAGAAGACCAGGATAGGTGGTGCTCAGGAAGCTGGATGCGGACAGTGAGAGCAGGGGCCAGCAGCATCCAATGCTGCAGAAAGGGGGCTGGTGAAGACTGAGAAGAGAGGTAAGGTGGTTGCAGATGCCCCTAGGAATGTGACTTCAAAGACATGATGGCAGGTAGGCAGGGCTACTGGACTGAGAAAGAGGGATGTGAGATTTGATGGAGGAAGTTGATGGGGACAGGAAAGAGAAGAAAGGATGAGAGTTGGAGAAGGTCATGGGGAAGTTGGAATATTTTTCATTTTTTTTTTTTTTTTTTTTTAGGATAAAGGAGACCAAAAATTAGCAGATAGAAGGAATGACTGAAGATGAGAGAGAATGTGAGATTGAAGATCTGGAAGGTAGTGGAAGAAGGTGGGATCACGAGTGGTGATGGAGGAATCAGAGAAGGAGGGACAACTCTTTCTGTAGACCTAAAGGTGAAACCCGAAAAGCAAGACAACACAGACTAAGAATGCTGTCTTGTACAGGAAAGAGAATAGTTCACACTGGCAGAAAATATTGCCAGGAGAGCCCAAGGACGTTTAAGAATAGACATTGAGAAAAAAAACAAAACAAAACAAAATGGACACTGACAATTCTGAAGTCAAAGAAAGAATACATTTTAAGATCTAAAGGTTGTTCTAGAAGATGTTCATTAGGGCAATGGTATTTTTACCCACTTTTCTGCATGGAAATAATCAGCCCTTGCTTATTTCATCTCTCACTCCACGTAGTGCTTCAGTTTGCATTTGTGAATATTGTGATTCTGGTCAGATAATATCAGTTTCTCTTAGTGTGAGCACATGTCTAAGTGCCCAGCACAGGTCAGAGCTGTCTAGCAGATTCTAAATAACTGTCCCTTTTCTCACCTTGAATTCTGCCACTCCAATCTTGAATTCAAAGACCTATGATAAAGTAAGGAAGAAAAAAGTATAGAAAAAAAAAAAAGAAAGGGAGCTTAAGGGAGCTTTAACTTTTTTTTTTTTAATCTTTTGAAATAACAGATGAAAGGAAACCAAAGAAACTCAGTTCAACTTCAGAAAATTGCTGTTCCTCTATTATTTATTTTCAGTCTTCTTAACCTCCCCCTCCCCCCAAATGGAGACATCTTCATCTAGTTTTTCAAAGTTACCATGCTTGCAAATATCCAGCCTACAAAATTGGCCTTGGCCCCATCTGCCTCTTGTGCAAATTAAGCACATAGGCTGCCTCCACATCTCACTCAGAGAGTGCACAGCCTCATCTGGCTGCAGCTGACACATCCTGAGTCCCCCCACCCCCTTCAGATTCCCAAGAGAACCAATCAAAGACAGAAAATGTCAGAGTCAGCAACCTCTTTGGTCTTCAGGGCCTCTGCTAGGCTCAGCAGTGCCCAAGGGGGATGTCTAATGTGGTCTCGGGATAGGTAAAGATGATACCAAAAGGAGGGGTCTGGGGGAGATAGGGGAAAAATAATAAAGGGAGTGATAGAAAGATAAGATAAAGAACAAAGAAAGGAAGGTTACTATTTAGAGGGAACAGTGACTACTTCACAGAGCGGTTCAGTGATCCCTAGGCTATAACTATCTATCTCGGGTGTTGTTCAGTTCTACAAGAGCTTTAGACTAGCACCAGGATTCTAATACCAGCACAGCTCCTGGTTGGGGACCCTGGGCAGAGCACAGTCTGTTCCTCATCTTGAATTTGACCTTTTTGAAGTTTCTTTTTGAGGTTTTTTTTTTTGGGGGGGGTGGGGTGGGGATCCTGGGGATTGAACTCAAGGGCACTCAGTCACTAAGCCACATCCCCCACCTATTTTGTATTTTATTTAGAGACAGGGTCTCACTGAGTTGCTTAGCACCTTGCTTTTGATGAGGCTGGCTTTCAACTCATGATCCTCCTGTCTCAGCCTCCAGAGCCGCTGGGATTACAGGCATGCACCACCCTGCCCAGCTTCTTTTGAGTTTTAATTGTGCCTCATTCTGTTCCAAGCCTGTGCTTTGCGGAGAAACTGCTTATGGGCATGTTGTCTCATATGACATGAGAACTTGCTTATTTTGTTGTGTTTATTATGGCAGAGAATCTAGGAGTGTGAACCAGAAGGGGAGCTCATTAAAGGTGCATTTATGTGAGTGTGCATAGACTAGGACCCTCTAAGTCAAAGGGTTGGTTAATTAGTGAGAGCAAGGCTTCTGGCAGGCCATGGAAACCCTGCATTTTAAGGCCACTTAAGTGATGCACCTAAGTTACCATCTTATGTCCACTTCCTCTGCCTCTGAGGTGGCATGAAGCCTAGTTTGTGGGGCCTCACAAAACACACAGTAAGCCCATTTCTTGGCACCGACTGAAGGCATCATCTCTCCTTCCACATCCCTTAATGAAGTGTGCAGTTCTTGTCCTCATTAGGCTCCAGCATTGTCAATAAAAGAGTCAATAAACCCGGTTGATGGGGTTGGGACTGGGAGGCTGAGATGCAGCAGCCACACATCCACAGGGCAGACATCATCTCTGCCACATGTCGTGACCCAGCATCCAGGGATCAATAGCCTGCTCAGGATAAAGTCTCAGAGCCTGCCCTCCTCAGTCTCCTCTCCAGATCCTCTGCACCCAGGGTGGAGCAGTGCCAGCCGGCTCCTGCTTTGCTTGCAGTTGTTCCCACCCCATGCCATTCTGGGTGCCAGATGCTTCTGTTTCTTCTTGATTGAGCCCTCTGGACACCCCATGGATGCATATTTAGTGAGTGCCCACCTGGCATGAGAACATGTAGACAGCATCTCCAAGCAGCCCAGAGACCGACATGGGCCCTATTTTCAGCATCTCCTGTCTGCTGACAGTGTGTGAGGTGTCTCAGTGGACAAGATGGTACATTTTCTGCATGTTGTGCTGCTGGACTCCATTCCTGGTCATTCTGACTCTCTTTAGATACCCTTATCTTATCTAATTACAAGGAATTTCAGATTAATTTCATGGCCTTTGCTCCCAAGGACCTCTTATCTGTGAGGGCCTTGTATTTTAACCTTGTCATTCTTTTGTTGTTTGCCTTTAAGGGGTGGGCAGCTAAGAAGGGATGCTAAGATCTTACTGGAATTGGGGTTAAGGGGGAGGGGGAAAAGAGGGAGGCAGACAGACCTGGGATTTGTGTATTCTGCTCCATTCCCCTGCCTGTGTGCTGACAGCTGGCTGCTTTCTTCCATGACAGCCACATGGTACCCAGCCACACAGAACAGGACCCAGGCAGGTACTCGTCTGCTGCCAACCTTTCCAGATCTCTTTGATATTTCCGACAGAGCAGTAAAGGACTCTTGACTATCACGTTTTGTCTTGCCTCTCTCCACCTCCTCTAAGACTCCTCGGTGTGGTTTCCATGGCTACCCCCAATCAGATTTGGCTTCCTGCAAAATTGGATTTCAAAGAAGGACAAGGCTTCAAAGGAATTTGTCCATTTAACAGAATGTCATTAGAAGTGAGGCTGACTGCTGAACCAGGGTCCTCAGATGATTAAGGAGGGGCTGCACTCATGTGTGGAGGCAGGTTTCTGTCTGCAGTGAAGAACCTTGATGCAACATGACAATACGGTATTGGAATCTGCCAGTCACCAGCACACACTACCCAACTTGCACCTCCCTCTGCCCTCATCCCTGTAAAACCCAGAGATTCCTGTGAGGAAGCATGGCTGTAGAATACCTACCCCATGAGTTTCTGCCATGTCTCAAGGTATGAGTAATCTCTGTGAGGCCTGGAGTTTTGTCCTTTATCAAACAACTCATTAGCTCCTAGCCTAAATGAACATATGACACAATGTCCTTGAAGAAGAGGAGGAGGTTGTCAATTTTTTTTTCCCCACTGCTGAAAGGGAAAGCAAAGCAGTTTGGATGATATATAGGGGAGACTTTGTTTCTCTTGCTGCTTTTTCTTCTTAATAGTTTTAGATCCACAAAAATTGCAACAATAGTACAGAGACTTTTGATATATATGCCTTTACTTCTAAACATGTATCATAAGTACTCCAAAATGATTCCAGAGCAGCTGCATTTTAAAAAGGGAGTTGTGAGCTTGGTAAAATGTCCCAAGGAGTACCTGGCACTTGCTTGGAGCCTGGAAGAGATAACTTACCCAGTGCTATACTTTCTCAGGACAAGAAGGAGGATGAGCAGGAAGGAGCCAGATTCCCCAGAAACTTATGGTAACTCTGACCCTTCAGTTCAGTTTACTGAAACTCATAGGTGGTTCATGAGACCCTGAAACTAAGGCACCATTCCTTTTCAGAGGGCAGGATGTGATCAAACCACTGCACCCATTGAAAGGTGAAGTCCCCAACTTTGGGGCTGTATCTGTGGAGGGGGAATCTATTTCAAGAGTCAGGCACTTCTACCATGCATCCTTCTGGGCAGTTTCTTCTTTCAGCTCTCTCCCCATCTTCCAGGTTGAGCCTGTCATTATTTCCACTGAGGTTATTGTAAAAACCACTTCACACATCTCTCTGTGTCCCCTTTTACCACTTTTAATTCTTCCTACATAACCTGTAGGTCAAGTTGGAGAACAGAAATGCCTTAAAAGGTGGGAGATGGTTAGAGGTGAAGAGAACCCAGGTTAGGTCGCTCTCCAACTCAAAAATTGTCAATGACTCCCCATATTCACTCAGTTCGAAATCCCCATTCAGATTTCCAAGTTCTTTTATTTTATTTATTTAATTTGGTCCTGGGATTGAACCCAGGGTTGCTTCAAAACTGAGTTGCACCCTTAGACCTTCTTTTTACTTTTTAAAAAATACTGAAACAAACTTTTGCCTGAAACCTATGATGGTCCTGCCTCAGCTTCCCTCCTGCCTCAGCCTCCCAAGTAGCTGGGATTACAGGTGGCTGCCCCTGCATGGGGTCCAAGTCCCTTTATAATAGATTCAGTTTATCTTGACAACTGTAGTTTCTCTATACCATCCAGTAAAGGAGGGCTACTCACTGTTCCTCTGCAGAAGCGTAATTTTCCTTCTTTGTTTACTTTGGTCCTTCCACCTGGAAAGTCCTCCCAACTCTTCAAAGTCTTGGTGTGGTGTTCAGAGCCTCTCAAATGCCTCCTGAACTGTAAGTGTGCGCGCACACACGCAGACTGCCACCTCCATCTTTTCCTTGCTGTCATCTGTTTTCTTTAACCACCCATGCCACGCTAATCCTTTTGGTCTATGGTACTTTCTTTTTTAATAATAACTATTTTGAGATAATTGTAGATTCACAGACAATGGTAAGAAATAACCCAGAGGGATCCTGCGTACCTGTACCCAAGTTCTCGAAGTGATAACATCTGCAGTATCTATCACAGCAGGGGCATGGGCTCTGGCTGCATTTTGAGAGGGAGAGGGCACGTCCCTCTGATCTTGTCCTTCACTTTCTCCCTTGTTCAGCTCTCACAGGGAAGGCGCTCTGTTCCTCTCTCCCTCAGTTTCACCTCAGGTTATCCCTTCCTTTCCTCATTGCCTTTCAGCCTCAGGGGGGAATTGACACTCTGGTTCTCTGTGTCCTCTGCTGCCTTCCTGCTCCGATTATCCTAACTGTTGGTGTCCAGTATTATTTATTGGGACGTCGGATCCTTCCCTTTAAACATCGTGGTTTCCTTGAGACAGTGAATGTCCTGCGCTCTTTTCTGGGCATGGACATAGGAACTGGATCCGCAACCGAGGGGCGCTATATTTGGTGGGGACTAATCTCTTCCTTGGATTCTCCCTCCCATTTCAGGCACCACCATGGCCTTTTAAACCTGTCACTCGGAGGTCAATTGCTCAGTACTTAGGATGGCGTCTCCAAGGGTCACGGCTCCTTGGAGTCGTGGAAAGTCTTTTTTTTTGGCTGGGGATCGGGAGCGGAACACCTTAGCCCTGAGTGATGCGAGGCTCCGGGCGCCCAGGTCTTTCCATCTAGGGTTCCTGGTGTGAGCGCTTAGCGCACCCGCGCCCCCGGCCCGCTGCGCGCGCCACTTCCTGAGCGCGCCCCGCCCGCGGCCCCGCCCTGCGGCTGGGCCCCGCGGCAGCTGCAGCTGCCGCAGAGGTACAGGTGCCTCTGCAAGCAGCCCGCCGCCCTCCAGCAGCCGCTGTCCAAGCAGGCCCCACGCCCCTCTCCCGCCTCCCGCAGCGTCCTCCTTCCCGTCCCGCCAAATGCAGGCTGTCGCCCTCCCTGAGGAGATCCGTTGGCTCCTGGAAGGTAACGTCCTGGCCCAGCCCCAGATCCCCTGTCCCGACCCTTCTGGAGGTCCCTCCAGTGCTGGGCTGAAGACAAAAAAAGGAGACACCAGGGCCGCCCAATGCCAAGCTTTCTTATCAACTCCATCATTCACCTTCTAGAAGCTCGAGGCTTCTCGAGTCCTCAACCCCCTAAAGCCTGCTTTTCATGAACCCATTTCTGGGGAACCCTGTCACTCACTTGAGTTCCACACTTTCCTCGAGAGGTCTCCACCCCTCCACTTGAGGCTAGGTCTCTGAGTTCCTGAAAATCAGGTTCCTGGTCTCCCCAGCCACCTTGCCTGATCTTCAGTTTATCCCTTTTGCCCCAGGACCACCCCTCCCCCACACACACATATCTGTAGGGTTTGGCCCTCCCCCTCCCTTCCCAGCCCTTTCCTCATCACTTGTCACAGAAGAACTGTGCCTTTCTGCGTGGAGGTCCCTGAGGCTTCTAAGGGGGCTGTGAGGGGCTCATGGGTCCTGTGGACCAAGCCTGGGGGTTAAGTGGGTGGTTGTTACCAGCAACCAGTGGATTGCAAGTTACCAGCTTGCAACTTCTAGGGGTGTCATTATCCTACCCAAGGCAGACTCATACTCAGCGTTACACACCTTTCCTTTCTAGAAGTATCTCATTGTGATGGTTTTACCTTCAAACCATAATGTCTAAGCAGTCCTTAAAAGAGTTAAATTCTTACTCTAAGCACATACTTCTGACTCATACTCCAAAGAGGTGCACCCTGATGGGCAGTATCAACTGCCTGGTGCACACAGTGAAAGTCAGTGAAAGTAATTTTTTCTTGCTTTCCTATAACTGACCTTTTAGGGAGGACAGAGGCCTGGAATTTGCAATTGCATAAGGGTCCCAGGAGGAAACTATTCAGAATTAAATCTTTTGGCATTTTAGTGACACACTTGACACATATTTAACAGATGGTCTGCTTTGGGCAGGTCACACTTTTGGCAAACTATACTTTTTTTTTTTTTTTTTTTTTTAGTTTCTTTCCATTTAATTGGTTTTATATCTCCATTATCTTGTTATCTTAGTATAAATGCCTCCTAATCAAATATTTGGCAAGTCCTTTTGGTTTCTGTTTGTAGCACTGTTTCTATTCTGGATTGCTTCTCTGCAAGAGCTGTCAACTAGGTATTTCTTTTGAGGTGAGGTTTCTAAAATCCATTCTGCTTGTGACTGGGGTAAATCTAAACTTTAGGAGTAGAACACTACTTGTAGTGTAAAAGAACATCCTCTGGGTATCTAAGAAGAAGCAATCCAGCTGTTCCCTCTGGTGTTTGTTAGGTATTAGACTTGTAAAGGAAGGCTGTGTTGGTCTTTTGTTTTCAGGAGAAAAGGAACTGTAGCAAGAAGTTCAATTCTGCCCTTGCATTTTAAAGATATAAAATGATCCTTTTTATTGGTATCTGTCATTCAGTGAGAGGAAAGCTATTTTACAAGCTTGTTAAGCAATACTTCAGTTTTGTGTGCAGCTCTGGTAGAAAATTCCTTTATATTTTCAGAGGCTTGCAATGATATCCACTCCTTCAACATTTTTGATGTGCAGTTCCTTATTGTTCAAAACTGACACTTTGGTAAACAACTCATTTCTGCACCTGCCACCTTCCTTTAGTTTAGATTATTTTCTTGTTAGCTGACTGTTTTTAATTGAAGTCTTCAGATCTCCTTCTAAAGCAGAACCTTTGTTTGCTGACAAGCAGAGCAGGGTATGAATGGAGATTAATTGCATGTCACATACTTCTGTATCAAACTTGCTGTGTCTTAACAATCTCTGGTGGTGCTCAGGTCTTTAGAATATATGGAGGAGTCTGAGGTTAAATTTTAAGGAGCTTCATCAGGTAATGTATTTCTTGAAGGCTTTTTTTTTTTTTAAGTTCTCAATTCTAGTCTTATTTCTGAAGTAGAGCAAAATGTGCAATGAGATTTAATTTTTCAATGATTCTATTGAAAAATGTTAGAAGAACATGTTTTGGAAAGGTTTGTGTAACAATAGCAACATATTGGTTACAGGTTTTATTTTTTGTGGAATAGTCTGTGGTATAGACCAGCAGAATTATTCACGGTGTTACAAATACTTTGTGGAATTAGAAACCCCAAATGGCCATCAGTCTGATGTCTGTTGTTGTTGACTGGTTTCCCCCACCATACACATTTTAAGGTTAACTGTTGACAATTAGAAAATATGTAGGTCCTCATCGCTATATAGACACTCCGTGGGCAGGAGTCACAGGATGTGAGAGCTGCAGTTCTATTGCTGGCACATGACTGTGGGGGTGGAGTTTCCACGATGAATTACTGCTTTCATAAACCAAGGCATAAGCATTCGCACAATGATTTAACACTGGCCATCGTAGCCATAACTTAAGCATTTATTTATTTATAACTACATGAGCATAAGTGACAGGGCATTTTTTGACATAATGTGTGTGCTTTTAAAAATAAAATATGTAAAGCACTGTGAGAGGTTTATACCAAAATTTTGCATAATTAAGAAGGGAATAGAAATTCTGAGGGTCTACAATTAATTTTGCTTAAAAAAATTTAAACATGTTACAATGTTTCATTTGACCTAGAAACTACACTTCAAGGAATCTCTTACTGAAGTTAGATGATATGAAGTATATGCTCAAGATTCTATCCCAAATGTCCATGAGTTGGGAAGGGCAAGGTGATGGTTGAATGAATTATGGGACATGCATCCTTTGGAATACTTTACAGCCAATAAAAATAATGCAATGGATTGATTGTTTACAGATAATGTCCATGGCATGCTTTAAAGACTAAAAAGCAAAATGCATATTGTATATGTAATATTTAATCTTTGCTTGAAAACAAAAGGCAAAATAACCAAAGATGTTGGGTGTGGTGGTGCAGGCCTATAGTCCCAGCAGGTCTGGAGTCTGAGGCAGGAGGATTGCAAATACAAGGCCAGCCTAAGTAACTTAGTGAGACCCTCAGTAACTTTGTAAGGCCTTACCTCAAAATAAAAAATATAAAGGACAGGGGATGTAACTCAGTGGTAAATTGCTCCTGGGTTCAATCCCTAATACCAAAACGAAACCCAAAACAAAAACCAAACAAAACAAAGCTGAATGCAGTGGCACATGCCTGTAATCCTAGCAGTTTAGGAGGCTGAGGTAGGAGGATCACAAGTTCAAAGGTAGCCTCAGCAACTCAGCAAGACTTTGTCTCAAAATAAAAAATATAAAAAGGACTGGGGATGTAACTCATTTGTACAGTGCTTCTGGGTTCCATCGCCAGTACCAAACAAGCAAAATTATGCATTTTGCTGTATTTAAATTAGGAAAAAAAAACCCAAAGTCCCATATAGTACATATGCTTATATATGCCTAGGAGAAATTTTAAAAAGTATATACCAAGTTTTTAACTTTGTTTTCCTTAAGAGGAGAGTGAGAGTTTTGGGAGGGGTTGTTATTAATTTTTATTTTATATATCTTGATGTTGTTTGAATTGTGACAATGACAATGTATTAGTTTTTTAATACATGGAAAAAGCAACCAGTAAGGTATTTAGCCAGTAAGGTATTTTTTAAAAAAGGAACAAACAAAAGACAGCTAGGAACTCAGACAGATGAGAATGCTAAAGGCCATTAACCATGTTGTGATGGGGTTTTCTGTTTAACCCTGGGAATTCTCTTTTGGATTTTTGGCAAATGTCAGAGCAGCGAGAGGCTTCTAGAGCAACTCAGGAAACAGCATCTTCAGATAGACTTTATCAAGCTCTCATATAGAAATAGGAACTAGTCCCATATCAGCAAACAAGCACCTTATAGATAAGCAAAATAAAAGGCATCTTCTGCTTTATTGAAAGAGGAGGAAATATTCAGGTCTGTTTTCAAATAATCAGGCTACAGATGTAGAAGTTATCTTTTTGTTTTTGTTTTGTGATAGCTACCCTGCAAACCAAAACAATGGAGCACTGGCAGTTTGCTAATCTTTGTTCCACGGGTATAAACGTAATCAGTTTCTTCTTCCTGGTCTTTCTAGTCCTGTGTTTTGAAGTCAGAAGCAAAGAAGGAAAGTGTGAGGAGGTGGAATAGATATTCCTGCTGACTTTACCTTGATAACTGATAGATCCCAACTGCCTACTTAGTACCTACATCCTGCTTGAAATATGGATTTAAGCCAAAATAATACCACTAACCTGGCTGCATGTAGTAGCAAGTGCTGCACTAACACTTATTCTAATATGCCTATGGTTACTTATTTTTAAACTTCCTTGGAAAGAAGCAGTCATTAATCATTTCCTTCCAGATTGTTCTCCAGATTTGCACTGGTCGACACAGTCAACCATAAAATCTTTTTCAATGTAATAAAACTGTAACTATGGGGAACCCGCGGGAGTGAGTTGCTCTGGATAGCTAAGATTGTCTTTAAGCACTTTAACTTTTTCATGGATATATTTGTGACTAATTCTCTAAAATGTATTAGAACTTTTCTTACTTCTTCGACCAACCAGTGCATTATTAAAATGGATCTTGTCTGAACTCTTTTTAATTCAAAGTTGTTACAGTGAAAATGTCTTCTCGGATTTTACAGAGATGTGGAGTTATTCAGGAATGCTTCTGCCAGAATTGCCTCTGGACCACTTTGTGACTGTGTCTGCTTTATTTATTTATTTTCTTAATGTTGGGAATTGAGCTCTGGACCTCCTGCATGCTAAACATGTGCTCTACCACAGAGATGTACCCCCAACCTGTTTTATATTTTTGTTTTTTGTCCTTTATTCCCTGCTGTTAGGTGGAGACCTATCATTTTGCCTGTTATCTGTATCTACATCTCAAGTGTTTCTGCAAAATGAGGTAGCCAAGTTTGTTGGAAGTAAGCTATGTGTAAAAGGACAAAGTAGCCAAACTTTGGAATAATCTAGGGACATTTTTGAAAGCAAAAATATTTTGAAAGAAAAATATCCCATAAATGACCAGGAAAGGATAAGAAAAGTGGCTTATCAAAGAAATATATCAAGCTGGCCTCAGACTTCTCCACAAACCTGAAGATGGGATGTTAATGGGACAACTTCTAGAGGTCAAGTTGCGGAAAAAGAGAAGGAAGAGGAAGTGTGACCCTAGAACTTCATGCCCACAGATAAGTTTATATGAAACAAGGGAGACACATTCTTAGACACATAGGGGCTTAAAAAGTATATTAGCAAAGTATCCTTTCTGAAGTTGGGCATGGTAGTGCACACCTGTAATCCCAGTGACTCTTGGAGGCAGAGGCAGGAGGATCACAAATTGGAGCCCAACCTTAGCAATTTAGCAAGACCCTACCTAAAAATAAAAAATAAAAAGGACTGGAGATGTGGCTCAGTGGTTAAGCACCCCTGGGTTCAATCTCCAGTACCAAAAAAAAAAAAAAAAGACCCCTTCCTAAGAAATTCACTTAGCATTATATTCTAGATCATTATCACTAGAACTTCACATACTGTCCAATACAGTAGTCACAATATTGTAGCTGAAAATGTAGCTAATCAGCAGCTGAAATGTAGCTAGTGCAACTGAGAAACTAAATTTTTGTATTTTATTTCATTTTGGTTAATTTAAATCTAAATAGCCACTTGAGCTAGTAGCTCTTATATAGCACAAAATAAAGAAGTGAAGAATGAAAAGGCCATGGTACAAAAAGTAAGCAATTAACAAGTTAGATAGGAAAATATTATAACTATGGTATAAAATATGTGAGTGCTCAAACATCAAAAATTATTCTTGAAATATAATATGCATAATTAAAACACTACTAATCCTCTGGGTCTGAAATCTCATATGAGAAAGTTTACATTTTACATTCAGAGAAAGAAAAAGATGGTGTTTCACTATTAATATTAGTAACTAACAGGACATTATTCAATTCTTTTTTAAGCCATAAGGGTAAAACTACCAATGGATTAAAAATAGAATTTGTAACCTCTAAATCACCCAAAGGGGGGGAAAAAACTTTTAATGATTGTTTAGTCCATTCAGGCTGCTATAACACTACAAACTGGGTAGTTTCTAAACAAATTTATTTTTCATAGTTTTAGACAGTGGGAAGTCCAAAGATCAGGGCACTTGCAGATTTGATGGCTGGTAAAGTCCTATTTGCTGACTCACAGTTGGCACCTTCTGGCTATGTTCTCAGATGGCGAAAGGGACAAGGCAGCTGTTGGGACCTCTTTTATAAAGGCACTCATTCCATTCATGAGGGTTCTTCACCTCTCAACCCCCCACCTCCTAATACCACCACATGGGTGATTAGGTTTCAACATTCAGACCAAAGCAATGACCTAAGAGATAACAGTAAATGAAAAATTGTGAATGGAAAAGTCAGTATATAAAATTGTACACACAATATGTCCCAACTTTTGCCAGGCATGAACATGAAATTCCAGCAACTCGTGGGAAGCCGAGGCAGGACGATCGCAAGTTCTTGGCCTGCCTGGGTAATTTAGCAGACCCTGTCCCTAAATGAAAAATAAAAAGGAATGGGGATATAGCTTAGTGGTAGAGCACCCCTGGGTTCAATCCCCAACTCTATGCAAAAAAAAATTTTTTTGTTTTGTAATAGAAGAATTCTTTGGGGTGACATTTGAAACTCTTCTTAGTTTATTCTTATAGGACTGAGCATATGTCAGGAAAGAGATGTGCCCCTTTCCTTCTTACAGAGCACATGGTTTTGTGTATGTGTATAAGAATATTATTTTTGCATTAATTTTAAGTTGAAAAAAAGAGAACAGCTTTTCTTCCCCTTCTCTTTTGTTTTCCGAAATTAAAAAAAAAAAAAAATGGTGGAAATACTTGAACTTCATCCTGGGTACAATTGAGATGTCAGGTGGCTGCCCAGGCATTTTGAACTCTAGATGAGATCTTCTTCCTGTGGAAGCCCATAGCTCTTCTCAAGATCCAGGTAAATCTCAAGGAGCATGCTTCTCAAGGTCACCTTTCCCTCTAACTCCCTGCTTTGTTGTATGCTCTCTATCTTGGGTTGGGTAGGCCTAAACTAGTGGCTGCCAAATGGAGTGATTTTACCCCTCCAGGGACTTTTGGCAACATCTGGAGATGTTTTGGTTGTTACCACTGGAGATGGTTCTATTGGCACCTAGTAGGTAGAGGCTAAGGATGCTGCTAAACCTCCTGCAATACAGAGGACAGGCCCCCGCCCCAACAAAAAAATCACCCAGTCCAAGTTGTCAATAGTGCTGAGATTGAGAAACCCTGGCCTAGATATATCATCTTCCTCAGTTTACAAAAACCTACTCACACGAAGTCTCAGAGTGTAGAAGGCATCACTGGAGATTCAGGGGTACAGAGAGAAGGGAGGAGGGTTTTATATTGCACTTGTGCAATGATTTCACCTTGGCATTAAGCGTCTCTATTCCTAAGTACCCTCTGCTACCCTGGTTATCAGAGTGTAGCCTCAGGCTCTACTGACTCTAGTTCCTAGGCTTATGCCTCCTTCTTGTCACTTTCCCCCTTATCCTGGGTAGAGCATAATAATCCTTAACACACGAAGAGGCAGTTTAGCTATCTGTTTAATCGTTTAGATTTTCACCAATACCAACACACAGCAAAACAAGTTATTTTCCCAAACAATGACAATTCTTTCCCTAAGAGAAATTCCAGTGCAAGCTGTTAAGATAACATTTTTTACCCAATTTCATAAGTGTAATACCTAAACAATTTTTAATCATTTTAAATATAGGAAAAATAAGGTAAGTTTCAAGTTTTACCATCATCTGAGAATCTGAACATATTGACATAGCTATTGTAGATCTAATTTTTTCACGTTATAAGCCATTACACCCTACAGAAATCCTATAATTTCTGCTACATTTATTCATATTTATTTCCCCTGTGTTTCCAAGTTCATTGCTTGCTTTTCTGGTTTGTCAGTGCTACATTATAGGTTAGGTGATTATAACAGATGGCTTCTCAGGTTTGGAGTCTTTGAGTTCCACCGTTTAATTTTATTATCCAGTTTTTATGTGGGAGATAGGACAAACCAGGCTCAGGAAGAGAGTGGTCTTAACATCCAGAGAGTAAGTCTTACTGGAGACAAATGGCTTTGATAAAGTAATTTATGCATTACCAAAATGCTCATCTAGGGTCTCCTCCTAAGATTGTTGACATTATAATGTTAATGTGTTTTGGGAAAATAAAGTTTTTCTTCACACAATAGGAACTTTACTAAATGTATCTAGTAGCACATATTTATACTTATTTAAACTAACACTGTAGTAGGGCTGGAATTAAGAGACTGTATATTATAAATTAAGTATGAGAAGTATTTCTAAATAGCTATAGAAAATATCTAACTACATTTTAATTTATTCCTTTACATTAAATTTTTTTTCTTAATTTTGGTGATGCTGGGGATTGAATGAAGTGCCTTGCATATAGGCTAGGCAAGCAGTCTACCACTGAGCTACATCCCCTGTCCCCGAACTGCATTTTAATATACATCTTTAAAATGATATCTCCTTTAAAATAATTTTTTCCTTCCTGATAACTTTTTGTGTGAGTTTTTTTAAATCCATTGTCTTTCTTCCTTCTTTTCTCCCTCCCCCTTTCATTTTTCTTATTTCCTTTCCAGTACTTTATCAGTTTATGATTTACATACATAAAATGCACTGATATTAAGTGTTACAACTGGTGGACTTTAATGTACCGGTGCATCTGTGTGACCACCACCCAGACCGAGATATAAACATTTCCATTGTTTTAGAAAGTTTTCTTTACTGTCACTACCTCTCCCTGGAGCTCATCATTATTCTAACTGCTGTCATAATGATTAGTTTTGCTTTTATGAAACTTCATACAATCAACACTTACTCCTGGTCTCTCTTCAACAGAATGTTTCTGAAATTTATTCATGTTGCGCATATGGGTTTGTTCCTTTTTGTGAAGCAGTATCCCACGGTGTGACTATTCCACAGTTTATTTGCCTGTTCTGCTAAGGGTCATTGAGTTGTTTCTAGGTTTTGGCTATTGTGAATATAGCTGCTTTGAGCATTCTTCTATACCTCATGTTGTGAACATAAACACTACTTTCTTTTGGATAACTATCTAGGAGTGGAATTACTGTGTTATACTGCAGGTGTGGTAAGTCCCAAATAATTTTCCAAAGTGTACCTATTTTACACTCCCACTAAGCAGTGTCTGAGTATTCCAGTTGCTTCATACTTTACCAACATTTGGTAGTGTAGTCTTTTTACAAAACTAACTCAGATTTTTTTTTATTGTGATATTCATATAACATAGCAGTATGTAGAGTATTTTTTAACATAGCTGTGTTGGAGACTTTTCCATATGAATCAATTGATCTACCTACTTCCAGTCTCCTCTGTTTATGTGTGTGTATATTTAAACATAGCACCATATTTCTCAACTTGCTTAGCTATTCTTCTGTTGATGGATGTTTATATTATTTCCAAATTTTCTTATTTCCACAGTGCTATCGGGAACATCTCCATCAGTTTATCATTGTGTACACATGCAAATACCTCTATAGATTCCTAGGCTTTCAAATGAAGATTGCAAAAGTTTTAATGCTGGATTTCTAGGCTAGCTGCTAGTTAAAACTTAATCTACAGTACTCTCAATGTTTTGTTTCTGGGTTTTGTTTTCTCTGTGTTGTGAGTACATAGGTATTTTCATTATATCCTCTACAGGAGTTGGAAGGAGAATTAAGCATATAAACATCACATGGTTTGGGGGTCATGGGGCAGAAACAGACAGTAGGTTGAAGCCAACCACAACTAGGACATGCTGACACTCCATTGTAGGCTGACAACTTCCTGCAAGTTAAAACAAAGCTGGTGTGTATGATTTTAGCCTTGCCAACAAGTTTCATCTCAACAAAATGCCAAAATGGAACTGGGGTAGTGGCTCAGTGGTAGAGCACTTGCCTAGCATGTGTGAGGCACTGGGTTCGACTCTCAGCACCACATATAAATAAATAAAATAAAGGTCCATCAACAACTAAAATATATATGTATTAAAAAGACCAAAATATATGTCTTAGGAATGACAATTAGTTTTCAAATCAAAAATTTAATGTAAGCTTTAAAACATTAAAACATAAAAATTCTAAATAAAGTGAATGTCATTTCCTCCACTATGATACATTTTATTTCATTGGAGTAAAAATAGACAAGTTTTCCATGAATGCTTCCATTAAGGAGGCAGGAAAATTAAACACTAAAGTTTTAGAGGTTGGATTTTAGTGGAATAGTTAAGAGTGGCTGCAGGAATCTTAATGGTCTGATAACTTCAGGGTACTGTGACAAGGAATCAGAAATTATAGTTTTTGTTTCCACCAGAAGCTGTTCGTGAAAGGGATAGAAGTTGAATTATGAACTAGCCTATTCTCTTCATAAAACACCAATATGTATCTTAAAGGGGTAGTCGTGACAATTAAATATATAGAACACCAGATACCCTGGAATGAAAATTTCCCCTATTTTCAAGGTGAAGATGATTTTGGTTTGGCAGGTATGATCTTCTTTCTTCTTCCAACAAAACTTTCCTTCCTCCCCTCCTCCCCTGTGTGTCCCATCTCCATCCTGGAGGGTTGTTGTCTGTCGCTAAGGCTTTAACTACTTCAACGTGAAGCATCTACAACTAAATTAAACATTTTCCCTTTAATTAGAAAACAATTTCTAGCTATCGCTGAAAATTTAAGTTGAGGCTGAAGTAGCATCCTACTCCTAATATTATTTTTTAAATCAATAAATAGATTCTTTCCCAGTGTTCATTTAAGTACTTTCTAATGGAAACAATGTTTAAAATTATTATTGTTATTATTTTTGAGATGGAGTTTCACTGTGTTTCCCAAGTTGACCTTGAACTCCTGGGCTCAAGTGAGCCTTCTACCTCAGTGTCCTGAGTAGCTGGAACTACTAACATATGCAATCATGGATGACTTTTTCAGAAACAATATTTTTATAGGAAAATGTACTGAGTTTTTAAGGTCGATTCCAAGACTAGCACGATTCTTTTTCTTTCTTTCTTTTTTTTTTTTTTCTCTGGTGCTGGGGATCAAACCCTGGACTTTGCGAATGTTAGGGAAGCACTCTACCACTGAGCTATACCCCCATCCCTCCTCTTTTAAAAAACTACTTGTTGAGTATTACAGCTGGAAGAGAAGAACTATACCTGTAATATTTTGATGGGGGCTGATCTGCCATTTTGGACCTCCACAAACTCCCTGCCTCAGCCTGGGCATCTCCCTCTTCCTTCCATGTGATTCCTTCCTGTGTGTTGGGGGCACACTCTTTATGTTGTTGCCCTTAACTCCAGGCTCTCATGTTGGGACTTGTGACTGGGGAATGATTCCATTGGGCAATGTTGGGAAGGGGCGAGGAGCTAAAGGCAGCCAGATTGAGGTTATTTCCTCTGCTTGTGTCCCTCTCCTCTTTTCCTCTCCTGCCCTGTCACCTCCATCTTCATCTTCCTGTTGAGAATGGGGCTCCCAACAGGTGCGGAGGTGCTGTGATAAGAGGAGAGGGTCTAGGGGATTGGGTGAGGAATGATGGCAACAGTCAGAGGCCTGTGGAAGTTAAACGAGAATTAAATCAGCAGCAATGAGAGGGAATGCACGTTTCTGTGATCATGCCCAGCCAGAACCATCATTCACACTTAAATAATATTCACAAGGACTTGGGGACTTCTCTTTATGAAAGACAGGGCCTGAAATACTGCCCAGCATTAAACTTCAAAAAATCAATTCTGTGGGTCATTTTAACCTGTTTGCACCCATAGACAAAAATCTCAAATATTTTCTTGGGTGTATTGCCAAATATAGGCAGAAATTTATGCTCTTCTTCCCAGAAATGTGAGTTCTGCTTTAGTAGTTCAAATACTTTCACAAAATATCCCCTGTAGGAACACTTTGATTGGTGTTTGGTTGGTGGAATGGTTTTCAACAGCATTTGGCCATTCATCTTGCCTCCAAATAAAAGGTTGATTGAAGCAAACTTTTGAGTTTTAGAAACATATATCAACAAAAACATTTGCAACAGAGAGGGAACACTGACTTAAATACATATATATGTTCCTTTCTTTCGGTGAATTAGGAGCATTACTTAGAAAACAAAAAGAGGGCAAATTTATCTTTGAGTAATTTGAAAAAAATGTACCCTGTGTCATTTTTCTGCAAATAGACAAAAATAGTAGCCTTGTGAATGGACAAGGTCTTGGTGCATCCTGCCAGGGTAGAATCTTTTTAGCTGGCCTTAGAATCTTTTTAGATGGCAGTTCTTTGCAGGAATATTTTGATCCTGCCATGCCTCCAGTGTCGCACATGCTCTCTGTTCTCTTTTCCTTCAGCCTTGCTCTCCAACTCTGACTTGTTTGCACGGTTGTCTATAAGCCACCTGGAAGCCCAAGGAGTTTTTGCTTTAGGGCAGCTGTGTATTATAATGGGAGGATACATCCTTGTCAGAGCTGTGTTTCTCTTTTAAATAAATATGGGATTCAAAATGATCACATATTTCCTTTAGTACAAAATACTATATATTGCCACAAGCTTGCCTTCCATATTAACTTTTCAGCTTGCTCTTGACCCTTATGTTCTGCTTTCCAAGTTGAAGTTTTTTCATTCTCTCCAACTCAGCTGTGATCACTCACCTCTGGACCTTTGCACATGATATTCTTTGTGCCTGGGCCATTCTTTTTTCATCCTACCTATTCTCCACCCCAACCCCACTCCAACAACGCACATACTTGGTCTGCTAATATGGAGGTTTCAGATGAAAGATCAATTCTCTGATAGGTCTCCCCAACCTACCTTCTTCTCTGCTAGCTTGTACACTGATAATTTTTTTTAATATCTCATATCACAATTTAATTGTCTATTTAAGCTACTTTTTTTTGCTAGATTATAAACTCAGGATAGAATTGAGATCTATCTCGATCACTCTTCCAGTGCTTAGCATATAAAAATTACTCAGTAAATATTTATTGAATAAGTTTAGGTAATGTAGCATTCTTAATGGCACTTTTTTTTTTTTTTTTTTTTTTTTTTTTTTTTTTTGATGGTACTGGGGATTGAGCCCAGGGCCTTGTACTTGCGAGGCAAGCGCTGTACCGACTGAGCTAAATCCCCAGCCCCAATGGCACATTTTTGATGTTGTCATTTCTCTTTAGGATGAGGACATTTGCACCACATGGTCTTGCTCCCTCCTTAGTTGAAGGTAACTGTGGGGAGACCGGTCCTCTAGGGAGTGAATGTTTTGATGTCACAGATGCCTTGGATGGTTTTTGCAGGTAGGGGTGCTTTTCACTCTGGGTGTTACAACTGCAGGGAACCCAAGGTATTCTGATGTGACAGGATGTGATATTTACATCAGAGGAGTTCTCATTGGTAAAATGTTGATCACTTAATAGAAAAACCCACCTGATAGCATGGTGACCTTGGAGGTGCTATATTGAGGGACCTTTTACAATCTCTTCCCTGTTCATTGGTGAGCAGTCTGTTCCAAGCAGGCTTCCTCAGGCACCTTTGGGTTAAAATCACTGTGAGGAGCATCATCTTCTAAATTGGAGAGCAAATATATTGAGCTGTAATTTTCTTTTCCTTAATGTCTTTATCGAGTTTTGGTATCCAGGTTATGCTGGCTTCATAAAGTGTATATAATACTAGAGATACAGTCCCTCATGTGGCCCTTCCTTTTGACTTCTTTGTGTTTTCTTGCTTATATGCTCCTTTATCTAGTAAGCTTATGGGCATATTTTTAGAGCAGATATCTAAAAATCTGATGAGACACATGAAAGAAATTGTCTTTGTGTCCTTTGATTTCCCTGAGTCAATGCCACTTGTGGTGAAAGAACGAGTACTTAAATTAACACATGAACTCCTGAAGCATTTTGAAAGGAAGATTTTCAAAAAATTAATTTGAAGTAAAATCTAAAAGGTAAAGTCAAAATAAAAATATTAATTTGTCCTTAGTGACATCATTAGAGAGTAATTATGTCCTATTAATTCATTGTTAACAAATTAATAGATATTTTACTCATTAGAATTTAGTACTTGTTAATTATATCTCAGTAAAACTAGATGGAGGGAAGAATTTAGTAGAAAGAAATGAAGTTCAAAATAACATGTGCGTGTGTGTGTGTGTGTGTGTATCATCTATTGGAATAGTGTGCCTGTGTGTATGCATGTAAATATATATACTACACATGCATACACGTTTACATACTATACACACATATATATACACTCGGGAGGCTGAGGCAGGAGGATCTCAAGTTTGAGAAAAGCCTCAGCAACTCAGAGAGATCATGTCTCAAAATAAAAAGTAAAATGGACTGGGGCTGTAGCTCAGTGGTACATTGCCTCTGGGTTCAATCCCCAGTACCCAAACAAAAAACAATGACAAAAAAGAATAATTTCAATAATTTCAGATTTACAGAAAAATTTGGCAGGTGGAGTTTCCCTATTCCTTCTCTTTTTCTGGTTTCCTTTATTATTAACATTTTACCTTAGTATGGCACTTTTGTTATAATTAATGAACAAATACTGACACATCATTAACTAAAATCCATGGTTTATTCAGTTTTCCTGCTTTTACCTATTGCCCTTTTTTCTATTCCTGGATCCTAGCCAGGATACTTCATTTATTTTAGTCTCCTTGGGCTCCTCTTGGCTATGACCATTTCCCAGACTTTCCTTGTTTTTGACGACCTTGACATTTTTGAGGAGAACTGGTCAGGTGTTTTGTAGAATGTTTCTCTATTAGAATTTGTCTAGGGTTTTTCTAATGATTAGACCAGAGTTGTGGGGAGGAAGATCACAGAGGAAATGTGCCATTTTTATCACATCATTCAAGGGTGCACACTATCGACATGATTTATGACTTGATGTTGACCTTGAACACCTGGCTGAGGTGGTGTGCGTCAGGTTTCTTCACTGTGAAGTTACTCTTTACTCTCCCTTGCCATCCTGCACTACCTGGAATGAAGTCACTGTGTGCAGCCTCACTTTAGAGTGGAGTATTTACATAAATGATCTGGAATTCCTCAGCACTGGATAAGCGCCTCTTGTCTCCCGTTTGTTAATTTATTTCATTATATATTTATATCAGTATGAACTCATGGATACTTATTTCATGCTCCAGGTTATAATCCAATATTACTTTATTTTCTTGCTCAAATTGTTTCAGCTTTGACCATTGGGAGCTCTTTCAGTTGGATACTGTGCTCCATTTGGCATGTCGCGTCGGTGTGTGTGTGTGTGTGTGTGTGTGTGTGTGTGTTTTCAGAATTTTCTTAAGTTTTGGCACTGTAAGATACTCTTGTATATTTCCCACACCTGTTCCTGGATCAGCAATATCCTGGGGAGCATTTGTTTCTTGTATTGAAGATGAAACCAAGATGGGGTTGAAGAATGTAACTCTTTGGAATAACACATGCTTAGCATGCATGAGGTACTGGATTCAGTCCCCAATATAGACATACAAACATGCAGATAAAGAAACCAAGATGTAGGTGCTAGGTGTGCTTGATGGAATGTCACTTCTTTTAGGCCCTCCCAACAGTCAAAGTAAAGAAATATATTTGGGCATAGTAACTCAATGTATATTAACATATCTATAAACCTTTCTATATTTAACTATCTCTATAAAGTTATATATGAGTTCTTGCCAATGTCTTCAACTCTAATTCATTACCGCAAGTTCTAGATTCTTCTCCTTGCTCTTCTTGCTGCTTGCTACCTTCCTTTCCACTCTGGCACCTACCATTCACCATCCATTTACTCAATCACTCTATCAGAGTAAACATTTATAGTAATGTGAGAATTGTTAAGCAGACAACTCAATTGACTGGAGTTCAGTATTTATGTGCAATTTCTTGTGCCTTTAGTTTTATGAACTCTATTCATCTCCAGAGCTATGTAGCACCTTTCCCCATCCCTTTAGTGAGGTTATTTCATAGACTTGTAATACATTTAGGTTATATTGCTACAGTCTTCATCTACCAACCTGAGTATTTGAAATTTACAGATATCAAGGGCTTACGTTTTGTGTTGCAAAGTTCTATAGGTTTGGACAAATGCATAATGTCATGGGCCCTCCATTACAGTATCAGAAACTGGGGTTTCACTGTCCTAAAAATTCCTGGTGCTTCCTCTGTGCATTCCTCCTCTGCTCTTGTGAACCTCTTGCCAACCACTGATCTTTTAACTCTCTTTCTATAGTGTTGCCTTGTCCAGGACATCATGTCATTGGAATCACACAGTGTGTAGTCTTTTCAAACTGACTCTTTGACTTAGCCACATGCATTTACATTCCCTCCAAGTCTTTTTTGTGGCTTAATAGGTCATTTTTTTAGAATACTGAATAATATCCCATTGTATGAATGTGTCATAATTTGAGCATCCTAGTTGCCTCTTAAGAGACATCTTGGTTGCTTCTAGCTTTTGGCAATAATGAATAAAGTTGCTGCAAACATTCATGTATTTGTGTGGACTCAAGTTCTCAGCTCAATTGGGAAAATACTTAGGAGCATGATTGCCAGATCTTATGGTAAAACTACGTTTAGATTTGTAAGAAACTGCCCAATTGTCTTCTGAAGTGTCTGTCCCACTTAGTAGTTCCATCAACAATGAAGGAGTGGTCATGTGGCTCCATATTTTCACCAGCCCTTGGTATTGTCAGTGTTTTTGGAATTAGCTGTTATATGGATATGTTATAATGTCTCATTATTGTTTTAATTTGCAATTCCCTAATGACATAACAAACACCCTTTCATCTGCTTATTTGTCCTTTGTATATCCTCTGTGTGAGATGTCTGTTGCCCACTTTTTAATTAGGTTGTTTGTTTTCTTATTGATCTCAAGCCTTCTTTCTATGTTTTGGATTAAAGATATTTATCAGGTATGTGTTTTGCAGATTTTTTTCCCAGTCTGTGGCTTGTCTTTTCATTCTCTTAACAGTTTTTTTTTTCATAGAGCAGAATTTTCCAATTTAATGAAAACTATCCTATTTTTTTTTTTTAACATTATCATGCTTTTGGTGTGGTATCTAAAAACTCGAGGTTATCTGGATTTCCTCCTGTATTTTTTTTATTTTTTATTTTTTGCAGTGCTGGGGATTGAACCCAGGGCCTTGTGCTTGCAAGGCAAGCACTCTATCAACTGAGCTATATCCCCAGCCCTTGTATTATTTTTTAAGATTTTGTAGTTTTCTGTTTTATCCTTGGGTATTTTACACTTTGAATTAATTTTTGTAAAAGGCATAAGAACCGAGTCTAGGTGCTTAACTATTATTATTATTATGATGATGATGATGTTGTTGTTGTTGTTGTTGTTTTTACTATTTGTGTATGAACATCCAGTTATTCTAGCACAAACTGTTAAACAAGAGTACCCTCTCTCCCTTGAATTGCCTTCACTCCATTGTCAAAGATCAGTTGGCTGTGTTTGTGTGGGTCTCTTTCTGGGCTCTCTGCTCTGTGTCATTGATGTATGTGTCTGTTCTTAAAACAGTTCCACTCTATCTTGATCTCTGTAGCCTTAGAGTAAGTCTTAAAGTCAAGTAATATCAGCCCTCCAACTTTCTTCTTCCTCTTTCTCCTTTTTCTTCAATAAAGATATGCTGTGTGAATTTTTTTAACTCCTTAAATTTTCTTCATGAATATTATTTTAAGTGGCTATGCAGCATTTTATTATATGAATCTGTAAAATAACCAGTAACCAGTATTAAATGGGAAAACTCAAGAATATTTGATATCCTAGTTTCATAAATGAAAAATTAAAAGGTTCTGTTAGGGGCTGGGGAGATAGCTCAGCTGGTAGAGTGCTTGCCTCGCAAGCACAAGGCCCTGAGTTCGATCCCGAATACCAAAAAAAAAGGTTCTGTTAGCATAGAAAAAAATTGAAGGAATGGTGGGATTGCAAATTATTTTCATTGTTTTCTTATATCAATTTATTTTTTTTCCAAATTTTCTACAGTGAGTAGCTATACTTTTTTTTTTTTTAATAGAGGGAAACAAACTTGTTTGTGTTTGTTTTCTAGAGACTGAGAAATATCTTTTCTTCCTTTTTCCCTCTTAATCTCTTTAAATATTTTCATAGTTGCATAGTATTCAAATATGAATGTATCATAATTTAGTTACCAGTAATTGTATTATTGGTGCTCTAGGTAGAGATTAGAAGCTCAGGCTCTGGAGTTCATGTCTTGGTTGGACCACTTGCTGTTTGGGGTAAACTGGGAAAAAATTTCATAACCTTGGTTTTCTCATACAGAGAATGGAGCAATAGTATCTACCTCATAGGTAGTCATATTCTGATGTGACATGATGTTATGTTTATGTTAGATTTTGTTTTAAAAGCATTGATCACCTACTAGAAAACTCACCAGTTAGAGCAGAGAGCAGTGGTACACCCCTGCAATCCCAGTGACTAGGGAGGTCGAGGCAAGAGGATCAAAAGTTAGAGGCCAGCCTCAGTAATTCAGCGAGCCCTAAGCAACCTAGCAAGATGCTGTCTCAAAAACATAAAAATAAAATCAACGGACTGGGGATATGGCTCGGTGGTGGTTAAGCACCCCTGGATTCAATCCCCAGAACCAAGAAAGAAGGAAGGAAGAAGGAAGGAAGGAAAGAAAGAAAGAAAGAAAGAAAGAAAGAAAGAAAGAAAGAAAGAAAGAAAGAAAGAAAGAAGGAAGGAAGGAAGGAAGAAGGAAGGAAGGAAGGAAGAAAGAAAGAAAGAAGAAAGGAGGGTTAGGAGGGAGGGAGGGAGGGAAGGAGGGAAGAAAGGAAGGAGGGAAGGAAGGAAGAAAAGAAGGAGGAGGAGGAGGAGGGGGAGAGAAAGGAAGGAAGGAAGAAAGGAAGAAAGAATGAAAAGAAAAGAAAACCTACCAGTTTGAGTGGAGGTGAGCTTGGTTAAATAAGAAGATGATATACTGAGGAGCCTATTTCAGTATCTTGGTTCAATGGCAAGTTCTTGTGAAGCAGTAATCACGAGGCTACTCAGGTACCCTTCTATCATGTTCTCCATACATAACATCAACTTCTAATTTGAAGGACAAATGTACATATTTCTTGGTCTCTAATTCTGTTTCCTGAATGTCTTTATTTTGGTGTCAGGAAATATTGGCCTCATCAAATGAGTTGCAAAGTGTTCCCCCCTTCCATTTTTTGAAAGAATTTTTGTAATATTGGTATTATTTCTACCTTAAATGATAGACATCACCTGAAAAATCACCTGGGCCTGTCTTTCCTTTCTAAAAAAAACAGTTTTTAGCTACATATTCAATTAGTTCTTTAATAGATAAAGGAATTTTGCAGTTTTTTAGAATATTTTGTGAAGTTGTGCTTTTCAATTTTTGTTTCATCTGTCAAGTTTATTAGCAAAAAGATGTTGATAATATTTATTCTTTTAAAATCTGCGAGATTTTTCATAATATTTCTTCTTTATTCCTGATATTGGTAATTTGTGTTTTTTTTCCTATGATAATTCTTGTTAGAAGTTTATCAAATTTATTCAACTTTTAAAATAACAATTGGGTGCAGTGGCTCATACCTGTAATCCTGGCAATTTGGGAGGCTGAGGCAGGAGCAAGACTGACAAGATCTAGGTCAGCCTTAGCAAATTAGCAAGGCCCTAAGCAACTTAACAAGATTCTGTCTCCAAATAAAACATAAACAGGACAGGGGATGTGGCTCAGTGGGTAACAACCCCTGAGTTCAATCCCCACTACCAAACAAACAACACAAAACAAAAACAAAAAATGATGTTTCTGCTATTTAATTGATTTTTGCTCTTATTACTTTCTTTCTCTTACTTGAAATTTAATTTGTTCATCTTTGTCTAGCTCCTTAAAGTGAAAACTTAAGACTATGTTTCTCCTCTAATCTAAACATTTTAAGCTTTACGTTTCCTTCAAGCATGGATTTGGTTGCATCCTATGAATTTTGATATATTTTATAAAACTCAGTTTGAAATATTCTGCAGGTTCAGAGAAAAATATTTCTTCCTTGATATACATCATTTAAAGTTGTTAAGGCTTTTTAGATATCTTACTGTTATTTGATTCAGAAAATATGCAATATTCTATAAGTTCTTTTTTTTTAATATCTAATAAGACTTAATATGGCTAGGGATGTAGTTTAGTGGTAGAGCACTTTCCCAGCAAGGGAACTGAATGGGTTAAATTCCCAGCATTGCAAAAATAAACAAACAAAAACCCCAAACCGCCCCCAGACTTTTAATATGGCCTAGAATATGATGTCTTTGGTTGAATATTCCACGTGCAATCAGGTATGTCCTATACAAGTCAATTAGGTCAAAATAGTTGATAGTGTTTTGGGGGTCCTTTATCCTTACTAATTATTTGTCTCATTCAATTTTATTCTAAGAGAGTATGATAAAGTCCCCAACTATGATTGTGTCTATGTCTTTGGCTCTTTTTAGTTCAGTTGGAGTTTGCTTTAAGTATTTTGAAACTCAGCACCTCTTTTTCTCTGGTAATACTCCTTCCACTGTTTTTGGTGGGGGTACTAGGGATTGAACCCAGGGATTCTACCACTGAGTTGCATCCTCAGTCCTTTTTTGAGAAAGGGTCTTGTTAAATTGCTGAGGCTGACCTTGAACCTCCATCCTCCTATCTCAGCATCCCAAATCACTGGGATTAGGCATATAATACTGCACCCAGCAAATAAGTCCTTTCTTCCTCCTCCTTCTCCTCCATCTCCCCCTCCTCCTCCTCTTCCTTTTCCTCCTCGTTTTCTTTTCTTTTCTTTTTTCTTGGTATTGGGATTGAACTCAGGCCCACTTAACCATTGAGCTACATCCCCAGTCCCTTTTTCATATTTTATTTAGAGACAGTCTCGCTGAGTTGCTTGGGGCCTCACTAATCTGCTGAGGCTGACTTTGAATTTTCGATCCTCCTGCCTCAGCCTCTGAAGCGGCTGGGATTACAGGCATGTGTGACCATTTCTGGAAGTCTACTTTGTCTGACGTTAAAATAGCCATTCAATCTTCCTTGTTCTTCCTGTTTGCATACTATATGGTCTTCCATTCTTTCACTTTGAGCCTTTGCCTTTATATTTAAAGTATGCTTCTTATAGACAGCATGTAATTGAGTCTTGAATTTTTATTCAGTCATTCTCTGGGGTGAATTGGACTGTGCAGTTTATTTACATCTAAAATAACTATTGTTATGGGTGGACTTAGGGTCTACTATTTTACTATCTGCCTTTCTGTTGTCATATTTTTCTGCTTTTTAAATTCCATTTTTATCTATTGTTTTTTAAACCATACCTCTTCATTTTGTTTATTAGGGTTGCCCCAGTGAGTACCCATGCACCTTAACCTAACACCGTCCATTTGGAGTTAATTTTGGATCACTGAAGAAGTTTCATTTACTCCTCCTCTCCCATCCCCTGGGCTGCTGTCGCCCCACATTGTGCATGCAGGCATGTTGTAAACTGTGCAATGCAGTGTTGTAACCCGTGCTTTAAATCGCCTCTTGTCTTTTGAAGAAATTAAGAGCAATAATGTTTTCAAATTTACCTATTTAGCATTCTGGTACTCCTGGAGACGTCACCTTCCACTGTCAGTTCCTTCAGCTAGGTGATTTCTTTTAGTGCAGGCTTCCTAGCCACAAACAAACAAAAACAAAAAAAAAAACCCCAAACAAAAAAGCCACCCAACAACAACAACAAAATTAAAAAGCAGTTTTTTTAAATCTGAAAAATGTCTTTATGATGTCCGTATTTTGATGACTGTTGTCACTGGATATAGAATTTGAAGTTGACAGGGTATGGGTTTTGTTGTTTTCCTTTCAATACTTTAAGTATGTCATTCCACTGTTTTTTGGCCTTCAATATTTTTGATGAAAACTCACCTCTCATTCCTGTCACTGTTTCCCTGTGTGTAAGGGGTTGTTTCTTTTGGCCACTTTGAATTTTTTCTCTTTATCTGTGACTTTCAGTATTTTGACTGTAATATGCCCATGTTAGTTTTCTTTGTATTTTTCTAGTTGAATTTCACTGAGATATATAGATAAATATTCTTGGTGCTGGGGATGGAACCCAGGGCCTGGAGCTGAGCTATACCCCCAGCCTAGAAATTGACGTATTTTCAGTAACTGTTTCATTGAGATTCTCAGATTTATTTGAATGGCATTTTATTTTATTAACATCGTACCTTACATTTGAAAATAGTCTTTTAAAATGGTAAAATGATACTATCACAAAACTTAAATTATCCATAAAAGCACAGAGAAGAAAAAATTTTAAAAAAATCTTGAAATCTATAAATTATTTCTATAAAATATTTCATTAGCTTGATAACAATTCTCCATTTGTTCCTGCTCCCCTTTATTTTACCTACTTTTTGCATATTTATGCTTTCTCTCCTTTTTTTTCTTGATTACATCTGCTAATGGTCTGTTAATTTGTTGGATTTCCCCATAACTGCTGAAAAATCCCAGCTCTTAATTCTTGGTTAGCTTTTATACATTTTTTCCTCTATTTTCAATGTTAGTGGTTTTTAAATGAAACCTCTTTAAAGAATAAAATCTTATATGAAATGCCCGTGTAGAAAATTGATAAAAACTGAGCCCTGGTGATTAAAGAAAAGAGGAGTGAGGGGCAGGGAGGGAGTTTCCCAGCCCACCCTCCTTCCCCACCCTCCCGCACCCTCCGCTTCCTTATCAGAGGCTTATGACTCCAGAGAGCGCCGTTAGAAAACTGCTGTTCTGAGTCATTAATTTCTGCTTTTATCTTTATTGTTTCCTTCCTCCTATTTTCCATAGGCTTATTTTATTGCTCTTTTCTGATTTCTCAAGTTTGGTGCTTAATGCAGTTGTTTTTATTCTTTCTTATTTAACACTGAAAATATTTAAGCCTGAGAATTTGTCACTGTAGAATGCTGGTTATATCTTATAATTTTTATACAGGCTATTTTTTTTTCTTCCATAGTAATTATAATTTTTTAGTTTCTCTTTGGCCTAGAATAGATGTAGGAGTTGATGTTTTCTATGTCTAAAATTTGGACGGATTTGTCTATTCCTTAATAAGTAAGTTCTGGTTTTATTTCATTACGGTTAAAAAATAAAATTTTACTAATTTTGAGTAAGTGAATTCTTAAAGAAATCATTGCTGTTTCTTTGCAATCCTCTGTTTAATTGACCTTTTTAAATCTTCCGTGGCAGTTTGTAAAGTCTGTATTTTGTTGTTAGGTTACAAAGTCTAGTTCACCATTACTGTCGTTTTTGTATTTATTTGAATACTGTATATCTGCACTGTTGAATGTAGTAGCTGCGCCTCACATGGGACTACTGAGCACTTGAAAAGTGATTAGTCTGATCTGAGATGTGTTGTAAGAGTAAAATTCACACTGAGTTTTGAAAATCTAATACAAAAAAAGCAAAATATCCCAATAACTTCTAAACTGCACATTAAAATGACCATATTTTGGACCCATAGGATTAAACAAAGAAATAAATGCCATTAAAATTGATTTTTTTTATGTATTTTAAAATTTTCTCATTTTTAAGGGAAAATTTATGTATAGCTTGCATCGTTTCTACCTGATAGACTCCATCATTACATTGTCTATTTTGTCTAATTGATTTGTCCAGGATTAGTAGTGGCATTTGAATAGTTTTTCCAGTAATTTCTCTACATATATTTCTCACAATTTTTACTGTAACTATTTTGGTACTATGCTATTTAGCACATAAGGTTAGAAATAGGTTATTTTTATTGAACATTATACTTTATATAAAAAAAATGACTCTTCGCCCTACTTTAAATTGTTCCTTGAATTCTACTTTGATATGACTTATTGCCATTCTTGCTTTTAAAATAATTTGCCTATGATGTTTTTGCATACCTCTCTTCTTTTAATTTCAGTTTCATTTTGTGAGTATCTTTTAAATAATAATTAAATTCACTTTATTTTTTGAAATAATGTGAAAATCTTTGCTACAGAAGTGTAGAAGATACTTGGGTATCAAAGTTGAACTTTTTACAAAATCATCATCAATGATATATCTTTTTTTTTTTTTTTCTTTTTTTTTTGGTGGTGCTGGAGATCAAACCCAGGTCCTGTGCATGCTGGACAAGCACTCTACCACTGAACTAAATCACTCAATTTATTTTACTAGTTCCATTTTTATAGTTTTTGCCTTTTTCCTCTATTTTATTATATTAAATATTTTCAAAATCTTCAATTCTACTTTTATTACGTTCATGTTTTGAAAAATCATAGTTAAGATTATTTTCTTTAATTATCACTGTCAAAGGTGGACTAGAACCCATTGACTTTTTGTAAATGTGTCATTTAGCATTTTTTTTTTTCTATCCTTTTCCCGACTGGGAACTTGCATTTCAGGTTTTCATCATCATCTTTTTCTTTCTTTTCTTTTCTTTTTTCTTGATACTGGGGATTGAACCCAGGGGTGCTCTACTACTGAGCTACATCCCCAGCCCTTTTTATTTTTTATTTTGAGACACGGTTCTTCTGAGTTGCCGAGGTTGGCTCAAATTCGCATTCCTCTGGCCTCGGTTCCCAAGTTGCTGGGATTACATGTGTGTCACCACACCTGGCATCCATCGCCACCTTTTTCTCTTTGTGGACGAGAGTATCCTGGAGAAGACGTTTTTCAGGAAAGACTATAGGTGGTGGAGATTCAGAGTCTCGACTATTGAGAAATATTTCTCTGTTCTCCTATATCCCCAACATCCTGGCTATGTTTAGAATTGTTGGAGCACAGTGGTTTTCTTTTAAAACTCTGTAAGAATTTCATCTAATGCTACTTATTTTGTGTAGAGGAACTTTTGATTTTGTTTTTCTTTTATGAGTGACTTATTCTTTCTGTCTGACTGAGAGATGTTTTCATTTTCCTTAAATTTTGAAAAGTTCAGAAGGGTAGGTGCAGTATTATATGTATGTATGTATGTATTTATATTTTAACAGCTTAATTGAGATAAAATTCACATATCATACAACTCATGTAAAGTATACAATTCAATGACTTTTAGTTTTTTCAGAGTTGTGTAACCATTACCAACAGTAAATTTCATAACATTTACATTTTAAAAAACCCCCAAATCTCTTAACCTTTACCTCCCAATACTTTTCCCCAATTCTCAGTCTTAGGCAACCATCTAGTAATCTAATATACTAAAGTACTTTGTTATTCTTTCTTCCTTTCTTTCTTCCTTCCTTCCTTCCTTCCTTCCTTCCTTCCTTCCTTTCTTTCTTTCTTTCTTTCTTTCTTTCCTTCCTTCCTTCCTTTCTTTTTCTTTCTTTTTGTGCTGAGGTTTGAACCCAAGCCTCATGCATGCTAAGCGTGTGCTATATCACTGAGCACACATCCCAGCTCCTGCTAATCTTCTATTTCTGTAGATCTGCCTAATCTGTATATTTCAAGTAAATGGAATCATACAATATGTGGTCCTTTGTAGCTGGCTTCTTGCACTAAGCCTAATGATTTCACAGATTCATCCATCAAGTAACATCTATCAGTATTTCATTTCTTTTTATTGCTGAATAATATTCCATCATATGGATGTGCACGATTATCCAGTTGATTGACATTTGGGTTGTTTTCACTTTTTTCTTAACTATTGTGAATGTCGCTGCTAATAATTTCATGTACAAGTTTTGTTTGAATACCTGTTTCTCTTGGGTATATATCTAAGTGGTAGATTTGCTGGTTCATATGGTTATTTTCTGTTTAGCCTTTTTAGATAACTGGACATTCCCATCAGCAATGTATGAAAGTTCTAATTCCTCTGTCACCTCAACAATGCTTATTATTGTCTTTCTTTTGGATTATAGTCATTCTAGTGGGTGTGAAATAGCATACTATTGTGTTTTGATTTGCATTTTCTTAAGGGTTAGTGAAGTTGAGCATATTTTCATGTGCTTATTGGCTTATTTGTGTATTTTCCTTGGAGAAATACCTGTTCAGTTCCTTTACTTATTTTTAAATTGGGTTATTGCCTTATCATTATTGAACTGTACAAGTTCTTGATTTCTTCTTAGCTGTATTGTTTGCAAAATCTTCTTTTCTCTGGGTTGTCTTTTCACTTTCTTTTTTTTTTTTTTTTTTTTTTTTGGGGTGCTGGGGATCGAACCCAGGGCTTTGTGCTTACAAGGCAAGCACTCTACCGACTGAGCTATCTCCCCAGCCCTCTTTTCACTTTCTTAATGGCATCCTTTGAAGCACAATAGGTTTTAATTTAATTTTAATTTTGATGATGTCCACTTTTTTCTTTTGTTGTATGTTCTTTAGGTATATCTAAGAAATCATTGCTTAGCCCAAAATTTATACCTCTTTCTTCTGATAGTTTGGTAGTTTGAGCTCTTACCTTTGAATCTTCGACTCAGGTTGAGTTAATTTTTTTAGGGTCTTGCTATGTTGCTTAGGCTGCTCTTAAATTCCTGGGCTCAAATGATCCCCTCATCTTAACCTCCTGAGTGCTGAAACTACGGGCATGTTCCACTGTGGCTAGCTTAGTTAATTTTTGTATGATGTATGAGTTAGAAGTCCAACTTCATTCTGTTTTGCATGTGTATATTCAGTTGTCCCAGAATTTGTTGAAAAAACTAGTCTTTCTCCATTGAATTATCTTAACATTCTGGCCAATAATTGAGCATAGGTTAATGATTTATTTCTGGATTCTCATTTTTCCTTTTATCTGTATATCTATACTTACATTAGTAACATATTGCCTTGAGTGCTGTATAGTTTTGTGGGAAATTTTAAAATTAAAAAGTACAAGTCCTCAAGATCTGTTTTTCTTTCTCAAAATTGTTTTGGCTAGCTGGGAAGGGTGGCACATGCTTGTAATCCCAGTGACTTGGGAGACTGAGGCAGGAGTCTTGCAAGTTTGAACTAGCCTCAGCAATTGAGTGAGGGTCTCAACTATTTTGAGAGATCCTGTCTCAAAATGAAAATAATAATTATTATAATAAAAAGATTCGGGCAGTCCCCAAAAGTCAAATGTTAAATGTTTTCTCTGATATGCAGAAGCTAATCCAAAGTGGGGGTGTATGTAAAACAAATAGATCAGTGGAGTAGATGAAGGGAATTGAAGGGAGAGGAGGGATAGGATAAGGAAAGAACAGTGGAATGAATCTGAACTAATTTTCCTACGTACAAATATGAATAAACCACAGTGAATCTCACCATCATTTGTATCCACAGAGAATAATTTAAAAAAAACTATAAGTAAATAACAGAAAGATCAGTAGAGTAGAAGGAAGGGAATGGGGGAGGGAGGAGGGGAGAAAAGGGGAAGTACTGGGCACTGAATTATATTCCATGCTTTTATAATTTTGTCATAATGAATCCTAATGTTATGTATATCTAAAAAGAACAAATAAAAAGAAAAAAAAGAAGAAGAAGAAAAGGCTGGGAATGTGGCTTTGTGGTTAAGCACCTCTGGGTTTAATCCTGGTTAAAAATAAAAATTGTTTTGGCTACTTTGAGTCCCTTGAATTTCCAAAGGAATTTTAGATCAGCTTGTGAAATTCTTCAAAAAATCCAGATGGGATTTTGATAGGGACTGCCCTGAATCTTTACAGCAATTTGAGGACAATTGCCATCTTAACCATACTAAATCTTCCAATTCATAAACACGCATTGTCTTTCCATTTATTTAGCTCTTCTTTAAATTCTTTAACAATGTTGTGTAGTTTTCAGAGTTTAAGTTTTACTCTTCTTTTGAAAAATTTATTCTTAAGTATTTGATTATTTTTAATAAAATCTTAAATGAAATTCTCTTAAAATTTTTTTGGTTTGTCTTTTGCTATTATATAGAAATACTTATTGATCTTGTGCCTTACACACTTGCTGAACTCTTTCATTAGTTCTAGTAGATTTTCAGTGAATTCCTTAGGGTTTTGTATATACCACCTGCAAATAGAGATAGTTTTACATCTTTTTTCCAATCTGGAAATCTTAAACTTCATCTTCTTATCTAATTGCTCTGATTAACATCACTAGTACAATGTTGAGTATAAGCAATGAGAGAAGAATCCTTGTCTTGTTCCTGATCTTAGGAAGAGGAGGAGAGAGCATTCAGTGTTTCACCATTAAGTTCATTGTTAGCTTTTGTTTGTTTTTGGTGCTGGGGATTGAACACTGGGCCTTGCATGTTATCCTATACTCTACCACTGAACTGTACCATATCCCCTAGTTGTGGGGTTTTGGTAGATGTTCTATATCAGACTAAGGCTGTTTCCTTCTATTCCTGATTTTTCAAGTGTTTTTATCATGAAGGCTATTGAATTTTGTCAAATGTTTTTTCTGTTTATCGAGATGATCATGTGGTTTTTGTCCTAGTAATATGATATACGGCATTAGTTGAATCTCAGATGCTATTTGTTTTTTACTTTTTAATTCAACTTCCCATTTCCGTGTTTTTTAGCAATCAGAGGACCCTGGAGGAACCCACTAAGTGACATCTGCAATGGATGCAATATAGGGCTTAGATGTTGCTTTTGGTTCTTTGTGAAATTTTCAGTTTCCAGGACTTTGTACCTCATCAAAAGTCCTAGTGATGGTTATTTAGGATATATATCTTTTTGGTTTGATATTATTGAGTGGTATAAATGTAAAACAAATTTTGGGGTGTGCTTATGTAACAACTGTATAAATTCATAACACTATTTTTATGGTATATATGATACAGTTTCATTTTATAGGCACAACTTTTGGAGACCCAAATTTAACTATATTATTTATATCCTTTTTAGAAATGATAAACATTTTGTGCAGAATGAAATGTGTAGCTCCTATTTCTGGTAATTGCAATTATTACCAATGTATTTTGCCTTTGGAAATTTGTATGTCCCCCAGTTTCTTCCTTCCACATGCCATGATTTGTTTCATAGTATGTATCTTCATCATGTTCCTATTTTAGTTTTTTGTTTTTGTTTTTGTTTTTTTTTTTGCGGTACTGGGGATCGAACTCAGGGCCTTGTGCTTGTGAGGCAAGCACTCTACCAGCTGAGCTATCTCCCCAGCCCTATGTTCCTATTTTGTAATGTATGTTCACATTAATTGCAGTTTCTTTCTCTTGGATGCATTTTTCTTTTCAATGTGGGTTCCTTCCCTTGTTTGCAGTGTCATTTTCATTGATGATGCATCTGCTAATTAACGTTTCTTCTTTGAATGCCTGCCCTTTTTGTTCTTGATTTTGCAGTTAAGCTCTATTTTTTAAAATTTCGGCTCTAATTATAATATTTCTTTTCTGGCTTCTATTGCTCTGTGACCTTGTGTGACTTATTTGTAATATTTATATTTTTATGAAATTTACAGTTGATCCTCTGCCATCAGTGACAATTAACACATAAATGTATCTTTAAAATGGTTTAGAAAAAGTAGTTATTTTTGGTGGTTAGTATATGCATCACCTTTCTAAATTCATAGTAAAGTCCTGGATTATTAGAACATGACACTTATAAGCATACTTAAATTTTTAGTTAGTCCTTAGTATGGTAAAATATACATAATCAATTCACCATCATGACTATTACTAAGTGTATCGTTCTGTGGCATTGTTCTGCAACTATGAAATTTTTAAGGAGAAAAAAATTCATTTCTTCCAATTTCCCCCTTTCTCCCTTATCACCTCTTTTTTTCTGTTGACTACCTTTCCTTTTCTTTTAGATACTGAAGATTTCCTGGCAGAAGGTTTGAGGGATGAGAATCTCAGTGCTGGTGCAAAGGAGTGCAGAGACCATATTCTACGGGGCTTTCAGCAAATCAAAGCTAGGTTTGTACAAATCAGTTCTGTTATGCTTCCTCGAAAGCTTTGGAAAAATTTATAATTAGTAAACTCTAATAGTGTATAAATTAACAAAGTAAAATACACCATCATAGTCCTTTGTACTTGGCAGAAGCTTAATATTTACTAAATTGAGTTTGAGACAGACAAGCATATGGTACTTTAACAAAATAAAAATATTTTGATAATAATTCATCTTAAGGTAATTATTGTGCTTTAAGCTTTGAAATTTTGTGTTGTCTTTTATTGAACACTTCTGTATTTAACAGGAAAGAAAGACAGGGAAAGCTAAACATTTATGCTTGTCCAAATTACTAAAGGGAAGGCATTAGGCAATATGAGATAATTTTCAGAGTATATTTGGTACTGATTTTCCTTTGACGTCTCGTTCTCTAATAGAAAACTTAAGGCAGGCTTGTTCAGTTGATTCTTTGACAGTACTGGAATGTTTTGGTTCCAGACTGGATTGAAATATCATGCTTATTATGTCTTTTAAATAAGAGGTCTTGATCTAATTTGTGCATCTTAGAATGTGAACACCTAAAGGCACATACACTTGCTGGAGGGGAGAAGAAATAAAAATTTTCCTTTACAAAATATTTCCCAACCACCTTTGCTTGAACTGTGGCAACTGAATGAGAGTTGAGGATGAATGTTACTTTGGCCTTTTCCAACCTGGGGTGGTATGATTCAGAATGTTCAAACTGGGAACTCTTTGAGAACATCTGCAGGGTTATGGCTGGGATTTAATTTGCATGGCCACCCGTTCTTAGTGTCTACTTTAAAAACCTCATTGAAACTCCTTAGAAGCAGGGAATTTTATCCTTTGGAAGGGCACAGTCAGAGTCTATTCCCTCCAGGAATGTGAGAGAACCTCACGAGATGCCCTGCTGGATCTTAATCGATCTTTCCTGCTGGCTAATTAAGCATCACTTTTACTCAGCGACTGGGGACTGTGTAATTATCAGCCTGGGTTGCCCTGAATAATTGAAATAAACAGAATGCAGAAGAGGGGAGCTTTTTGCAAAAGTGGGGAGTATCTATAATTTTTAGTAGACTGAAAGAGCATTGAAAACAAACTTCTGTACAATGTTACTTCACTAGTAGGTAGTAAAATAGGCTTAGTTATGCACATGGAGGCTTAGTTAGTAACCCACAGAATTTTTTATTTTCACAAATTTGTGTTTGTATTATATAGGATCACTGTAAGGATAGTACAAGGAATAAAAGAATTATTTTAAATTGTATTATAAGGAGGGGAATTTATACTAATGGAACCCCCATATCCACCTAAATATAATTATATTTAAGGATAAGGGATGTAAAAACAATTTTACTGCAGCCGTAGGGACAAAAATGAACAATGAGGGAGAATTCTTTTTTCCCATATTGGAGTCATAGTAGTGGGAAAAGTCTAAATTTTAACCTTAAATGGGTAATAAATGGCAAATATTTGATCATTCATTACTATCAGTTGCATATTACATATTACTTATTGATGTGCATGTGCAGTGCTGGTGGTTGAACACAGGGTCTCACACATGCTAGGCAAGTGCTCTACCACAGAGGTACACCCCCAGCCCTGTGTGTTACCTCTTATCCTCTTTTGAAATGTATACACACGTGCACATATGCACAAACACACAGAAAGAGTATTTCTCATGGAGTAGAGAAGCTTCCTTGTGCTTAAAGAGTGTTTGGTGTGGTTTGTGCGGTAGACACTCAGGAAATAATCAGCAGGAGCTTTAGGAAACATCTGCATTGTTGATGGGAGCTTTCTGTTCATTGATTTGTTGCAAGAAAGATGACACTTTATTTAGAATTTCATAATTATCAGATTGCTGAGGAAATGAGGAGCCAGAAATTAAACTGTGCAAGAAAATGGACAGAGGAGGCTTTCCTTTGGTCAGTTATTTGAAATAACCTTACATCTACCCCTTCATTATTATCCCATTAGTGTAACCCTTGTTTAACCAAATCCTCTTTATTTATGGCTGGTTAACATTGTGTACTTTAATGTATTGGTTCTAGTTGTTTTGAAAATACTGAAAACTTGTGAAATATCAGTCATATTAATTCATGTGACAGTTATTTATGTCTCCCCAAAAGCTGGGTGTGAAAGAAATTTGGAAGTCATCAAACTTGAGAATTAACTATCTATGATAAATGGTGAGTAACACAGAAAAAATTTCAAAGTCATTTAAAAAGTTTCATCTTTAGTCATGTTAAAACAACAGTATGTTAGGGGTTTGGTAAATTTTGAGGTAAGAACCTATCTAAAACTATAATTTGGTACTCCAGTGTTTATTTGGAAGATTGGCCAGAAATCTCTCACATGATAATCTGGGAAAGCCACCAGATCAATATAAATACTATATTTATTTACAACTTCCCACTCTACTGTTTCCTTGTCTCAGTTCTTCAATTCTTTCTTCAATATTGTATTGCTGGAGAATGAAAAAGGTGACGAAAAGTAAAAATAGCACTGCCTCTGATTATTAGTAAATTTTAGGGCCTATTTTTTATGACTGGCTCAGAATTCAGTGGTGTTTTCCACGGTTGTGGACCTGCTAAATTGAAGTGTCTGATGCCATTGCTGCTATTATAATGTGCCACTTGCCACCTTTCTGTTGTCTAGAGTGACTGACTGCAGGAAATGATGATTGTGTCAAGAGTCATAGGTGTTCTCCAAATTCTCATTTGTTATTCAGTACAAGTAACTTACCTCTTCTGTTTCTTCCTAGGCTCAATGACAAAAAAAAAAACAAAATTGAATCTGTGTCTATAGCTACATTTTCCCTCCCCCCACCCCCACCTCCTGGCTTGAAAGTATTACCAAGGAAGGATAATGTTTTCCATATAAGACAAATCAAAACTGAATGGCAATTTCTGTGATTCCAAGGAAATGAAACCCTGTTGCGGTATTTGATGTCCTGAGCTGTGATTTTCATTGCTATTCTTCAAACTGTTTCCTCGCTTAAACCTTCTCCCTAAAAAAACTAATGGCTTTCATATTCTGAGTCCAGGTTTTCATTGAGCTCTTTGGAAAATGCTTAGGATGAAAGTCGGCAAAGACTCCTCTTGCTTTATGATGGTGGTCACTGCAGGATTAGCTCCAGATGTGAGACACCTGGCACGAAGCAGACATCATCTATATGCAGTAACTTGATGACATTCTTACACATTTGGAGAAACAGTAGAGCGTTTCTTAAATGTTTGATCTAGTGGAGTCTGTCTGACAACAATAGTGCATTGAGAGTAGGGGAAGGAATGAAGAATATAGAATATTTTTATTATGGAGGTAGGGATAAATTCTCTCTTGATGGCCCTTTTTGGCACAACTAGTCATTTAATCACTGTTGGAAGTAAAGGCCAGAGCCAATGGAAACAAACTTGGTGTACTGTTTCCTTCTGTGAAACTTAATAACACTAAAGGAGTTCCAAAAAGAGACAAGTAGATTTATAGGCTATTGAAATGGAAAAAAAATAAAGAAATAACTTTGTGTAGCAGGGATATAACACAAACCCCACAAACCCCAGGACATTTCAAGTACAAGCAGAAAGAATATCTTGAATGTGTCTCATAATGGGTGACTTGCCTGTTACTCTGCATGAAACACGAGATACCTAGTACAAATCTCATGAAAATAATTCTAACTTTGGAGATTTTTAGCTTTCTTAACATGGATTTAGTTTTTAAATTAGGTTTAACCTTAAGAATGGATATATAAAATCTAATATCTTTGCATTACAGAAAGAAAGACAAGAAGTTAGTCTGGTATAACTTGGGAGCAAGAGTTTTAAAGTAGTATACTGTAAATCTCATATAGTTAATTACTTAGAATTTTACTTTTCAAAACTGTTGGTTATTGAGCTTAAACACTCCCAGAACAAAACATATTCAAATGAAGCATGCTCATTAAGAGAATGAATGTTCAATGTGCTATTGGTACATTTGTGTTACTCATAAGTTTAAAGATTTGTTCATAACATATCTTTCTATTCTTTAATTTTGTTACTTATCCTGGAGTTTCAGTGCCAATGCAGAAAAAAAAAAAGAGTAGGAGATACTTGCATGATGATTCATCTACATTTAAATAGCTCTGAAATGTTTAAAAGTCATAGCAATAATTGTAGTACTTCTTGAAAGTTAATATTCTTTTTTTTTTTTTTTTTTTTTCTTTTCAGCTTTATTCCTCCTCTTACCCTTAAAAAAAATTAAAGAAGGGCTGGGGACATATCTCAGTGGTAGAGTGCTGGCCTCAAATTCATGAGTCTGTGAGTTTAGTGCCAAATCTCTGTACTAGTTTTCTGTTATTCAGTGAGTGTAACAATTGTGTTAAAGGTTTTTGGACTCTACTTATTCAGGAATGAGGGGTTACATTCGTTGCTCTTATAGTCTAAAATATTCTACAGGTGAGATTGATATAATATTACCTGTTGCTGGTTTCTTGGCTTAACTTTGAGGATCTGAGAAGAAAGATGATCTGATTATGGGTTTTTCTATGGTAAGTTTCTGTCCTTTCAAAGCAGCCTTGAATTCAGTTCTCCCTTTCATTTTATGATGATGATTTTTTTTTTTTTATTCTTTCACTTGTGGGGTTATTTTGGATTTGGTACCAAGATTAAATTGTTCCATTTTCTTTTACATTGGGCTATGTGGTAGTTAAAAAACAATAGATGAAAGCTTCTCCCTTTGGGCATCCTATAAAATAAATATTTTCTGTAAGTAATTTTGACATGTAATAATATTTTATATTTTTCATGCTAAGTAACAGGTGGATTTTTTTAAAAAGTTTGGATGAAGAAATTTATTCTTTCAAAACTCTTTATTGAAAAAGCAGAAATTTTTTTCTTAGATAATCATTTTTCTGTGTATTAACAAGCCTAGTCCTTGATGGCTCAGAATAGATGTCTAATAATAAAACCATACTTATGATATTTTAATTTTATATCTTTGAGATTTTAGATTGAAGTTCAGAAAAATACATTTTAAGGGAGTTTTTTTAGATCACTTGTAAAACTAGGTCATATATAATTCTTCCTAGTACTGAGCTCTTTAGATGGAATAACATGTTCTATCAAGAGTGAAAAGGAATTTTGAAATGTGAGGCAGAGGCAGGCAGGTAACTGAGCTTGCATCCTTCAGGTTGGCTAACCCATTGGAACATCTTTAATAAGCTAAGCACTACTCTTGAGCCATATATTTAGGTTACTGAGATGTGCTTTACTTCTGATGGAATTTTGGTTATCTTTACCACGTGGGCACACTCCTATTTTCTACTCAATAGATAGATTTGTCTTGGTCTCAAAAAAATCCTCAGTGTAAAATTTTTGTTTGTTATTTCCAGAACTCCAGAGTGCTGGGGACTCGAACCCGGGCCTCCAACATGAGAGGCTGGCACTCTACGAGATGTGCTATATGGCCTGCACTAGTGTAAAATTTTTAATACATGAAACTTCTATTTGTAGATGGAAACTCTTTTTTTTTTTTTTTTTTTGAGGTGGGGGGAAACCCAAGCTTGAATTCAGGGGCACTCAAACATTGAGCTACATCCCCAACCCTTTTTTGTTTTTTTATTTAGAAACAGAGTCTCACTGAATTGCTTAGCATCTTGTGGTTGTAATCCTCCTGCCTCAGCCTCCTGAGCTGCTGGAATTTCAGGATGGGCCACCCCGGTTGTAGATGGAAACTCTTAATCCATACCTTGCTTGAAAAGATCATTTGTATGAAATTCAGATCTTCATTTACCGCCATTTGCTTTGCCCTTGAATTAAGCCTTATTTGATCTGGAGCTGGTCTTTTGTCCCAGAGCTGTACTGGGTTTTGTTTTGTGTTTTGTTTTTTTCTGCTTCTAGAAGACCAATGGGAAAAAATGCCTCTCTGTATTCATCTGTTTGTGGATTTCCAGGAGCCTGTGGCTTGGGGGCCTTCCTCATTGTGGTTTTCTCTAATTTGCGTGTTTCCCCTTGTTCTGGCATAGACTCATCCTGTGTCTACTTCCTGTGCTACAGTGAAACTGGAACAGAAGGGAGGGAAGAGCAAAAGCAAGGGGTCAGCTGTCAGGAGCCAAGCTTTTTGTTCTGATGTTATTTCTATAACCCTGACTGAGTGACCTGAAGATTCCCCAAATGAGGACCTTAGGTTTTCTTTTTAGATTGCCTCTCCAAAATGTCGTAGGGAATTTTTTTTTTAACAAATGTTACAAAAATGCAAACATGATTATGGGAAAAATAAAATTTTGTGTGTGTGTGTGTAAAAGAAAAAATAGTAAATTCTACCAACCAAACCTTAAAACCTCTATTTGATTTCTTTTATGGTGTCACTATGATTTTTTTTTTTTAATTTGGAAAATGATGCAGGAAATTTCATTTCCTTTGGTTTTTATTTTATTTCATGATTCTGTTGAAAATGAGTTGAGCCTAATGTGGGTTTTTATCATCACACCATGTGAATCATTTCTTCTTTGGATGCCAGATCTGCTCTCCTACTGTGTAGCCTCATCGAGTCTCCCTGAAGTGCAGTGCTAGCAGGGTTGATAATGAAATGTACTGCTTATCACACTCAGCAAAGGGCTCAGAAAAGATGGGTAGGGGTGGGGGGTGAGAATCAATCCCACAGAAACTTCTCCAGTGCTAGATATTCATATTTATCCCCCTGCATTTAAAACGGAAATGAGCTATCTTATGGTTTTAGTTTTTGATTTACATAAGATGTCACTGCCGCCTTGTCAATGGGAATATTTTGCAGACCAACTGCTGACCTGTTTGGAAAGATCTAAGCCTATGGCCCCAGGTCCAATGCCATTTCTTCATATTTCTTTCAAGACTCTCAGCAGTGCTTTGCAGTAGTTTTGGTTTTTCAGTCCTCAAAGGATGCCCCTTCCAGGGCCAACCTTCTGAAAAAAAAAAAAAAAAATCAGTGTAGGGGAATAAATAGCACAAAAAGGAAAGAGCTGCTATCCCTGTGGCAGCTCTTACTGTAGTTTGACAATTAATAGGGACTTAACTAACCAGTAATACCATGGCATTGCAAAGTCAACAAAATTCCAATTTGATGCTAGTGCTTTGTTGCTACAAATTCCCTACCTGACATGACTCAGTCTTAAATAGTCCAACTTGGAATGGTTTTGTTGTAGATACATGTGGCTAATATTAGATGCATCAGAAGCGCTCAAACTCAAGTACTCTCTTGAATTTGTAAGCCTTGTTACAGTTCTCATTTTAATTTACAGAAAACTTTATATATAATCTCCACTTAGCTATTTCTCTAAGCTTTATTAATGGATGATTCTCATTTGTGAATTCTGCCATAACCACAAGGTCCAATTTTATATTTTCCGAATTGAAACCTTCTACCATGTCTACCTTTTTTTTTTTTTAACAATTCATTTTATTTTTCTCCGTTTTTATTGGTGCATTATACTTATACGTAACAGTGGTAATGCACATAGCAATATAATTTGATCAATATTGTTCCCCAGTATTCCCCCTTTCCCTCATCTTCTCCCTCCCCCAGGTCCCTTTCCTCTACTCTACTGATCTACCTTCTGTTTTCAAGAGATCCCCCCCCATACCTTTTTTGTTCCTTTTTCCTCTCTAGTTTCCATGTATGAGAGAAAATATACAGCCTTTGACTTTCTGAATTTGGCTTAGTTTGCCTAACATAATAAATACTCTCAAGTTATGTCCATTTTCCTGAAAATGGCACAAATTCATTCTTCTAATGATGGAATAAAACACCATTGTGTTTATAAATGTATTTCACATTTTCTTTGTCCATTCACCCATTAATGGGCACCTAGGCTGGTTTAATAATTTGGCTATTGTGAATTGTGCTGTTATAAACATGGGTGTATATGGACCACTGTAGTATGATGACTTTAATTCTTTAGGATAAATACCAAAGAGTTGTCTACCTGGGTCAGATGGTGTTTCCATTCTTGGTCTTTTGAGGAACCTGCATACTGCTTTCTATAGTGGTTGTTCTAATTTACAGTCCCCATGACAATGTAAAAGTGTTCCTTTCCCCCATACTCTCTAGCATTTATTGTTGGTTATATTCTTGATGGCTGCCACTTTAACTGGAATGAGATTGATTTGTATTTCCCTATTTGCTAGAAATGTTGGATCTTTTTAATATATTTGTTGGCCATTTGTATTTCTTCTTTTGAAGAGTGTCTATTTAGTTCATTTGTGCATTTATTAATTGGGTTTTTTGTTTGGTGGTAAGGTTTTTGAGTTTTTTTATGTAATCTGTCAGAAGACTGGCTAGCAAAGATGTTCTCCCATTCTATACATTCTCTCTTCACATTCATAATTATTTCCTTTATAGGCAGAAACTTTTTAATTTGATGTCATCCCATTTATTAGTTTTTCATATAATTTCCTGAGCTTTAGGAGTCCTATTGAGGAAATCATTGCCTGCACCTGTTTGTCGGAGTGTTGACCCTACATTTTCTTCCTAGGTCTTTAATTCATTTTGAATTGACTTTTGTACAAAGTAAGAAATAGGGATCTAGTCTCATTCTTCTACATATAAATAACCATTTTTCCCCAGCACCGTTTGTTTAAAAAGCTGGTTTTTTCCCTCCAACATGTGTTTTTTGGCACCTTTGTCAAGGATCAAATGGCTTTATTTGGGTGGATTTGTCTATCTTCTATTCTGTTTCATTGGTCTTTGTGACTGTTTTTATACCAGCACCACGCACAAAAGAATAGTTTTTGTTATTATAGTTCTGTAGTGTAATTTGAAGTTGGGTATTGTGATGCCTCCAGCATTCCTTCCCCCTCCCTTCCCACTTAGAAATACTTGGGCTATTCTGGGTCTCTTATTATTCCAAGTGAATTTTGAGACTATTTTTTTCTAGTTCTATGAAGAATGTCATTGGTATTTTGATGGGGATTACATCAAATCTGTTATGACTTTTGGTAATATGGTCATTTTAGCAATATTAATTCTGCCTATCCTTGAACATGGATGGTCTTTTCATTTTCTTGTGTCTTTTTCAATTTCTTTCTTCTATGTCCTATAATTTTCATTGTAGAGATCTTTTACCTCATTGGTTAGATATATTCCTAGTTTTTTTTTTAAGGCTATTATGAATTGGACTATTTTCCTAATTTCTTTTAGGAAAACTGTTGATTTTTGTATGTTGATTTTGTATCCTGTTTTGTGGTGTGTGTGTGTGTGTGTAAAAGAGAACTGATATATAAAATATTACTGAAAGCAACAGAATTAATAAAAGATTATAATTTAGAATTCCTAGTTGGTTACTTAGTTTACTTAGCCAGGCCATTAAAAACAAACACACAAACAAACAAAATGAAGTGGCATCTTTCAAAAGATTAATGATTTAAGAGAACTGTAACCAGGCACAGTGGTGCATGCTTATAATCCCAGCAACTTGGGAGACTGAGGCAGGAGAATCACAAATTTGAGGCCAGTCTTGGCAACTCAGCAAGGTCCTGTCTCAAAATAAAAAATAGAAAGGACTGGGACTGTATCTCAGTGGTAAAGCCTCCCTGGGTTACCCCCAGTACTGAGGGGGAAAAAAAAAAGACTGCACAGTTATTGAAGTCTAGTTAATTATATGAATACAAATGCCAGAGTGTTTGGAGATGAAGTATATTAATGCTTGTAGTTTGTTTAGGGAGGCATCAAAAAATACGATGTATGGGTGAATGGATAGATGGGTGGATAGATGCCTGACAAAGCAAATGTAATAAAATATGAATCGTAGAGTCTGCATTGTATATGGAGGTCCTTTCAATTTTATACATAGTTGAAATTTTTCATAAAATTTTGCAAAAAATATATGGCTGGTTTGACAGCAATTTAGAAACTATGGACTTTATTCAATGTGGTTTCAGAAAACCATAAACCTTCTCAATTTGGAAACATAATAAACACACACACACACACACACATACACATATGTGTGGTTTTTAGAATGGTAGTTTTCTAGGAATAACTTTATTATTTGGGGATGGTACTGACCTAAAGGATAATCTTCCAGTTTGTTATTTCTGACATAACTAATGGGAAGTAGTGAACTTTTATACTTCTTTAAAACTTCTAGGCCAGCAATTATTGAAGACTGAAATTCAATTCAAACATTCTGCCCAGGAGATCCTGAAATTTTGATTTTTTTTAAGAAAGGCAATTTCTGACTTTTCTCATAAATTTGATAAAAGGAAAGCTAATATGAGATTGGTAGTCCAGTAGGAAATGGAACTCAATTTTACATTTTTTAAATCATTTTATGGTATTAAAAATGACAGAGGTTAGAAACAAAGCTCTTATTCTTTTATTGAACTAGAATTGAAAGTGGCAGAAAATCATTTTGGCCCTACTGCAGTAAATGTTATCACTAAAACATGTTCAGGGGATATTAGGACAGTCTCTCAAGCACTGGAGACAAAAGTTCACAAAACAAGAACTGATTTTTCTGTCCTTATCTTGAAATTATTAGATGTACAGGAGATGAAAGTATCTTAGCTCTAAGAGGACAGGGGATGGAATATGTGTTGAAAAATGGTAATGTCTACTTTCTAGAAAGCTGAAATGGAGAGAATGTGGTAGCATGGGTGACTCTGCAGTGACAGGCACGGTGGAAGGGAAGGGATTCACAGGGGTAGGGGTGTCAGCACCCAAACCAGCCTCAGGGCCTGAGGAATCCAGGACTGAGAAAACTATACCCCTACAGTACTGTGAGCTGACGATGCAAATGGCGAGGAAGCAAATGATGTTCTTCATTAAAAGAACTGTTTGAAGATTTTATTTAACAAGGAGATTAAACTGGAGCTGTCAGCAGCTACTTTATTTCAAGAATCCTGTAGGAGAGAAATTTCAAGTCCATTTGGGAAAAACCAATCATTTTTGAGTGTGCAGTGTGATTATGCTTCAGAATTTTGTGTAAATGAAGCAGGTTGGTAGGCATATGTTTGCTGATTCTAAAATGATTAAAATTCAGAATAAGTAAGACTCTTGTGAAATTGAGTTTTCAGGCCCCAGCCAGTGTTCCATACTGCCATATGGCCTAACTAGAATTAATTGCTGTTCCTAGTCTCTTATTCTTTTACTGAATACTTAGGTGCCCTGTTTGAAATACTAGAGGTTCCCCAAAAGTATTCAATCATATGAGATCGATGTTTGACATATTCATGAAGACAGTGTGTGTAGCTAATAGTTGCTTCGAAGAAAAAGCCTCTTAAGAGTTTTTCTATCTTCCCTCACTGTCTCCCTACTCCCTGCTTTTTTTTTTTTTTTTAATTAAAAATGGATAAATAGAAGGGTTAGCAAGAAAAGGATAATACGTTCCCAGTACTTTATAGGGCAGTGTAAATTGAAAAGACAAAGCAAGGAATCTTTTTTTTTGCTAGTTTTTAGCTCTTTAATACAAGTGGACTCTCAACATAGACCTGCAACAACGAACAGCATCACCTGGAAATTGTTGGTAATGCAGACTCCCAGGTGCCATTCATTGAAGCAGACCTACTGAATCAGAATCTGCATTTTAATAAGACCTACGTTATTTGTATGCACATTAACATCAGGGAAGCCTTGCTCTAACACATCAGACACACCAGGTTCATTTTAAATTCAGTTTATCAGTACTTGGAATACGTATTTCTGGAGATAAGCTCCTTAAAGTAAATGGATGGTCTTATAGTTAATTTTTTTAATAAGGTTCTAGCATGGAGCTGGAGTTGTGGCTCAGTGGTAGAACACTTGCCTGGCATGTGTGAGGCACTGGGTTTGATTCTCAGTGCCCCATATATAAATAAATAAACAAATAAATAATTGACTACTAAAATATATACATGTGTATATATATAAATTTTTAAAAGTTCTAGTATGGTGGTGGCCTGTGGCAGGATTTCAATGATGTGAGTAGGATAAATGGTAAAAAGTGTTACAGACATGTTTTTAGGTCCCAGACTAGACCTTACAATAACAAGAGACCTTCTTTATTTGAAAATTTACTGTTCAGTAGCCAGGCCTATATATTTCCCAGAAATAAGGATGTTTTCTTTTACCAAATGTAAGAGGATACAGAGCCCATTTGAAAAGATGGTATCTCCTATAATAACCTCAAAATATATTCTACTGTCATGTATATCTAAAAAGAACAAATGAGAAAAAGAAAAAAGTAATGTTTCTCTGACATTCTAATTGGAATTGTGATAAAAGATTACAAGACTGCTGACCTTGTGTTGGAGTTCCCTGGGAGCATGGATGTCAATCATTCCTGCCATCTTTTTTACCCATCACTACCCCTGTACCTTTGGCCATCCTCCTCCTTATTCAGCATTGCACATCCTCATGTTTATCATCTCTCATTTTTCTGATCATTCTCTTCTAATCCTTGCCCATTTTCCCCCTAGAATCCATGTCCTGTTACAAATTGAACCCCAAGTGAATCCTCAGGCTCGTTCTCCATCTGTGCCTAGCTAAAACGTGGCTCTCCTATCAGATATTGTTTAACTTGCAACCGTCTTAAATAGAATTTGCTCATTTTCCAGAGTGCTGTTGGCATTCTTTAAGCTCCTTGCTGCCACTTCTAGACTTTTGCTATTTGATCTTGTACACAATCTTTCCCTTTTTCTCCTTTGAAGTTATTCTTCATGACTTTGAAATACTCTGTCCCTCCTCCTCTTTTGAATTCAGACTTTCCTCACATCGTTTAAGGACTGAAGTATCAACTCACAGTTGTTATATTTGCTCTATTCCTATTGCTGTTCCCCAGAGACTCCCTCTTTCTTCAGTTTAGCATTTCTCTCTCCATTACATCTCTCCAACCATCATATAAATGTGCTCAAATATTTCCCAAGGTTAAAAAAATCATGTCCTACACAGCGATTCTCTCTCTAGCTACTGTCTTGTATCTCTTCCTGTACAGGGAAACATGGTGAAATAGAAGCCTAGACTAGCCATTTCTGGTTTCCTGTTCTGTGGTCACTCGTTGTTCATTCTTTAGTGCCCTCTAATCTAGCTTCTGCTGCTATCATATTACTCTTGCCAAAGTACCAGTTACTCTTAGATTGCCACATCCTGGTGACACTTCATGTTTGTCTGATTTGGTCTTTCTGTAGTATTTGACACCATTGATCACTTCCTTTCTCTTAGAAATTAAAAAACAAAAACAAAAAAAACCCCTCTCATTTGGATGTTAAGGCCAAGTGATTTCTCTGATAAGTGGATGATGATACATAATCGGGGGTGTGTGTAAGGCAAGAATGGATTGTGCCGAGTGAGGAAAATGAGGGGGTGGGAAGGGGGCGGGGGGAAGGAAAGATAATAGAATGAGACAAACATCACTACCCTATGTACATGTATGATCACACAAATGGTTTGACTCTACTTCATATACAGTCAGAGAAATGAAAGTTGTACCCCATTTGTGTACAATGAATAATAAAGAAAAACAAAAAACAAAAACCAAAAAAAACCCTCTCCTCCTTGATTCCCATAATGATAGTCCCTCCTGGTTTTCCTTCTTCCTCGTGTTTATTTTCTCTCCCTCTGGCTCTCACTTGAGCTCATTTTGTAACCCTGCCCTCCTCCTGCTGTTCCTCAGGCTTGTCTCTTTCCTTGCTATCTTCATCTTAGGCAGTTACATGCATGTCCGTAACTCCACAGCTTCCCCTGTGCATAGATGACTCCCAGTTCTACAGCTGCAGTTCTGTCTCCAGGGCACCAGACAGCACATTGGATAGCTCCTCCCCAATGTCTCATGATAACTTCTGACTTCTCAACACTGGGAGAGACCTGCTGGATGCCTACTGAACAGCCTCCCTCCATTCTTCCTTGACAGCAGAATCCTTTTAACCCGGGGATGAATCACAATCTGCAAGCCATTCTGCTTCGCCAGTGGTTGGTCTAGTTTTGACTTTAGAAATGTAAGATTTCTGCAAGTTGCTCACAGGACACTGATGCTTAGCACTACATGAGTTACCTTAAGACATTAACCTGTTCTGAAGTGTTAGAGCAGAAAGATGGGAAGAGACTGGGTCCTTTGTGCCACCGTTCTGGCCTGCACCAACTCTGGAATCACCTGCCTCCAGACTTTTTGTTTTGTGGGAAAAATAACCTCTACTTATCTAAGCCTTTGTCAGTCAGGTTTTCTGTTACTTGTAGTGAAAAGAATCTTGAATGCTTGAGTGTCTAGGACCAACCTTGTTATCTGATATTTTGCTTCCTCTGCTCTTATATTCTAGTCTTCCTCTGCTTTCTCTAGGTTCAGGTCCCCAAGGCAGAATCTGGGAGTCATTCCTGACTTTTCTCTTCTTTTCCCTAATCATCAATAAGGACTACTGATTCTTTACCCTAAATTCTTCTTTTTCTTTTAGTGTTTTTATTAGTATGTTATAATGCTACGTAAGAGTGGGGTTCATTTTGACATAATCATACACGCATGGAATAGAATTTGCTCCATTTCAGTCCCCAGTGCTTCCTTTTTCCCTTCTCCTTCTCTTCTCTACTAGTCTTTCTTCTGTGTATTTATTATTGTTGCTTTTTAAGTTGGTGCTTTACAGAGGTACATGAAGGTGGAATTCACTATGATATATTCATGTATGTACAAAGCATAATTTCGTCATTTCATTCCTAATTTCCTCCCTTGTTTCATCTCTCCTCCATATCCTTTCTCTGTTCCACTGATCTCCCCTCTAACTTTGTGGGACCCTCTACCCCACCCCCCACATACTTTTCTTTCCCTACTTTACCCTAGCTTCTGCGTGTGAGAAAAATTCAGCCCCTGACTTTCTGAACCTGCCTATTTCACTTAACCTGATGTTCTTTAGTTCCATCCATTTACTAGCAAAAACCATAATTTCATTCTTTTTTATGACTGAGTAAAACTGCATTGTGTATATATACCACCTTTTCTTTATTCATTCATCTGTTGACAAGCACCTGGGCTGGTTCCATAACTTGACTGTTGTGAATTGTGCTTCTGTAAAGGTGGAAATGCCTGCCTTACTATAGTATGATGCTAAATCTGTCTTCTTGTGTCTGTTCCCTCTGTCACTTAACCATCAGCTTTCATAAAGTGTGACCTGAGCTTTGCAGAATGCTCTTTTCTAGTTTTCTGCCTCCTACCTATCCCTGTTCTAACTTCTTCTGCTCCTCCATTTTGTTGAAAGAGAAAACTTGTGTACAATGGTCATTTAATCATTCATATTATAAGTGATTTACTGACATAAAATGATAAGATGACTATAAGTAGGTTGAAAAATATATAAAATCTCACAGAGAAAAATGCCTACAAATATACACCAAAACTTTAATGATAATGATCTCTGGCAAGTGGAGTTTGAGTGAGTTTTAATTTCTTCTTATATTTTCTCTCTATAGTGAATATATATTTAATCATAAGTTACCAATATCAGAGTCTTGCCTGTTTTAGAAAGGGGCAGGGATTTAAGAGCCAGAGTATTTGGTTTCAAGGTGGGAAAGAAGTTGGTACTGAGGGAGAAAGAGATGCAGAAATTGGAGCTTAGGCTTTAATTGTCCAGCATGGTCTAGGGTGACGACTTCTATGAAAATAAACATCTGTATTTGGAGGTGTTTTATGCTATGCGTAAATATACACAAGCAAAAGTGAAATTATTTATGAGCCATATGAAACGCAACAGTCCTTTGAGGGCTTTATGATGATTTTTCTGAAATAATGTTTTGAATTTTTCTTTTTAAATCAAGGAAGTTCATTCTCAAGGTCTTCATTAGATGAGGTATCACTGACTGAGAACAACTTTTCTTAGATGTTGTCCCTTTGAGCTGCACTTAACTGACACAGGATGAATCTTTCATTACAAAAGGATTATCTGCACTCTGTGCAACTATTTAGTAAAGCATTCGTATTTGTCGGACTCCTTTTCCAAAGTCATGGTGCTTGAGTAAACCATTCACTTCCTCTTTCTCAAAACATCAGTCACCATGATTGATTTTTATGTGGGTCATAAAGAGAAATGGAATCAACTGAAAGCAGGGTGAGGATTACAGGCTAAAGCAGTTAATTTACTTAACAAATACATATATCGGTTGTTTATGTTAGACATGATGCCAGGTGATCAAGACTGTGTCACAGAAGACATATTCATGTTTTCCAAGGAGTTCTTGGGCTAATGAGTGGCTGGGGTCTGCATGGAGCCCTGTGCTCACAGATCCCTTTCCTTGAAAGTCTGAAATGTTTGGTTTCAGATTGTTACATGCCCAGGGTTCCACCACTTAGAGATTCATGTGGGTTTTAAAATAGAATTTTTTTAAAATAAAAAATTCACTTGGAGGATGAAGAGACTTTCAGTGGTCCATTTATGTGCATTGGGTCTATTCAATGATTTTCTTCTAACTTTTGGTTAAGATGACTGCACTGAGAAATTCAGTGGCCGGTAAGCTTGTTAAATTGCTGTTAAAAGCAATGCTCAGGGCTAGGTACACTGAGAGTTATGAGAGTAACAAACGATCCTTTCCCTCAGGAAGAATGAGGGCTTCAGAGACTGTTTACTTCTGCAACTTAAGAATAACAGGCACAACTAACATTCATCACACACCTACCATGTGCCAGGCCCTGTGTCAGGGACTTCGTACAAATTCTCATTTAATCCTCTCAAAAGGTGTGCAAAGTGGACACTATTGTAACCCCCACTTAGCAGGCAAGATAACTGAGGTTCAGAGAGGTAAGCAGTTTTCCCAAGTCTATGTACCTATTCAGTTCTAGAATTGGGATTTGAATCCAGGCAGTGCGACTGCTGAGTAAACACTCTTAAAGAGGTTCAATTTCCTCATAAAAAGTGAAGAATGCTAGTTCATTCATTCATTCATGGATCAATAAATGTTTATTGAGAACATACTATGTGTAAAGGATTTTTGTGGTGACACAAGTCCCACTCCTGCAAATTATTTTTAGGGATGATAAACCAAAGGATTATACAGTATACTTACTTTGTAGGGTTGTCCTAATGCACATAAAAGTGCCTATACAATATGTATCACATAATGGATAGTCAACAACTATCCCCAAGAAACTCACAAGCTTGTGGGAAAGATAAAAAGCATGCACAAGTAACTAAAATACAAGATACATGTAGCAAAATCTTTAGAAGAGGTGCAGAGAGATAATACCAGGAAAGCCCAGAGAAGGAAAGCACTCCTGGTCCATGGGCTGTGGGAAGTCTTCATGGATGAGTTGGCAAGATGGGTTGGACATAGTTGAAAGAAATAGATTTTTGGTAAGATAAATCAAACACAAAAATACCAAGTGCAAAGATGCAGAGGAGATACAATTTGGACATGTTTATCAGATAAAAGAGAGTAATGGGAGATATGGCTGAAAAGACAGGATGAAACTAAAACATGGAAAGGAGAGTTTTGATTGGGTTTGGGGAGGAGTGATTGGTACAACCTCAGACAGGGATAGTTAAGCTGAGAAAGGGTGCTTTAGTAGGGAGCTGTGCACAACATTTGGGTCTTTGGTGCCAGGACTGAGGCTGCTGGGAGGTAGGAGACGGCTGTAAAGAAAGAGAAGAACATCAAAGGTTGTCTGTGTTCCCTATGCCCAGAGAAATAAATCTCTGCCACACTCCATTTTATTTTTCAGGGGTTTTGTTTTGTTTTGTTTGTTTTTTGGTACCAGGAATTGAACCTAGGGGCACTTAACCACTGAACCACATCCCCAGTTCTTTTTATATTTTATTTAGAGACAGGGTCTCACTGAGTTGCTTTGGGCCTTGCTAAATTGCTGAAACTGCCTGCCTCAGCCTCCTAAGCCACTGGAATTATTGGCATGCACCACCATGCCCAACCTATTTTACAGTTTTATTGAAGTACTACTGGTATGTGAAACACTGTACTTTACAATGTATACAATTTGGTCATCTAGCCAGTTTCAGAACTTTACATCTATGGGAAAGACCATTGTAAACAGCTGACTTTGTGTTTCAACTTTTGAAATGTAATGGACTTATAAATAAAAAACTGTATTTACTACCCTTCATATCTGTTAACAATATTTACTAGATTTTTGAATCAAGTAAATTATATAACCTATCACCATCTATTACTTTGTTTCATTAGGCAAACATATTCCAAGCCCCAAACACTTGGAAGTGAACTTTTCAAACACAGACTATTCTTAACTGGGGATTACCTTTTAAAAATGTCCTTAGCTTTTTCCAAACTGACCCCATCACACAAATTATCAGGAGATCTTATTTAGAAGTACAGATTGTAGGCCCCTGAAGAAGGTAATTCACTAGGTCTACTGTAGACCCTGAGAATTCGTGTTTCCATAGGGCTCCAAGGGATTCTAAAAACCAGGAAAATATGTAAACATTCTTATCAGGAGACTCCAGGGTTTTCTTTTTTTTGGGGGGGGGGTAAGAGGCTACTTTGGTTTTCAATTGAATTTTAATAGTGAAAGGGAAGAAACTAAGAGGGATTTTTATTGGGACGTATGAGCAGAGACTGGGGTTTAGGATGGTGGGGGGGGGGGCGTTTCCCAGTATGACTGGGGATAACTGATAGGAAAAAATTTAAGAACAGGCCTGACTTAGGACCTGCTAGTAGCTGACAGTATCTCTGTTTGCTTCTAGGGTGAGGAGATGGGGATATGTTCATATGCTGATTGTTGTGCTTCACTGTGGCCTGCAAATATCTCAAGACATTTCTGATGGTGAAGAATCCCTCAGAGTGGGGCAGAACTGGAAGTCCTGGGTTGATTGGTTGATTGTGGTTGAACCGCTGGGACCTCTGACCTGTATTGATAGAGCCGCAGAACTGGTCACAGAGTCATTAGCCTTTAGATCAAAGTTCATTCCATTCCCTATGATTTAGATAATTGATACTTTATGCAAGGGTTTAACTGTGACTGCTATAGGTTTCTGTACAGAGAACTCAATGGAAAAGAATGATACTTAAGAATCTTGTACAATAAGGACAAAAGCAATAATTTAAAACAAGTAGGTTGACATGAACTTAAAAAATTGTGAAATAATTTGCAAGTGATTTCTGAATTTCTGGGTACATTTCAGTTCTTAACTGGAAGAAAGCATATACATAAGAATAGGAGTTCCATAAAAATTTCAGAAATTCATTATAATTCTGAGTGGTTACCAACAGAAGCCTGCTTTCTAGATTGTTTTTATTTATTCAGATTTTGGTGCACCGTGGATGAGTGAAATAATACTGTCTTTAATTAGGATTCTATTGTTATTTTTCAATTAATCTGTGTCAGTAGTTTTAGCATTTGTATTAAATCATTTTCTTCATGAAAGCTTTTAATGAGGAAACAAATTGATTGTATTTATATATTGGATTCTTGCCACTGTGATGTGTATTCGGTCGTGTCTTTTGAAGTATATTTTTGCCGGTCATTTTGTGGTTAGTCTTTGAAGCTTTGACAAAAGAAGGCAGGGAGAGTGAGCAAGAACGAGAGAGAGAAAGGGAGTGGGGGGAGAGAAAATAAAGAAATTCTTTAGATGAAGATTTTAATAAAGCATTCTTATTTTTCTCTTCTCTTTTCTCCCCTTCCTCTTTTTTCCTCTTGCCTTTGTGTTACTTAGAAGAGAATGAAGGCACCCCACACCCATCATATTTGGAATAAACCCACACTCCACAGTATTGCCTCAGTATGGTGTTCTCCCCTCCCTGAGAAACACAACTCTCTACTCATTCTGAGCAATGATAAACCTTGCTGTTTCTGATCTAACAAGTATTTATTGAGCACGAGCTTTATGCTACTTCTCCTTGAGGGCTCTGTGACATAGAAAGGTGAGATTTTAATGCACTATTATAGGTGTGCACAGGTGTACTGTGGAAGCAGCTAAAACAGGAGGCTGGGCTGAGCCTCAAAGCGCCATCAAGAGTTTGTTAGGGGGGCTGGGGTTGTGGCTCAGTGGTAGAGTGCTTGCCTAGCACGTGTGAGGCACTGGGTTCGATGCCCAGCACCACGTAAAAATAAATAAATAAAATAAAGGTATTGTGTCCATCTATAACTAAAAAGAAATTTTAAAAAGAGTTTGTCAGGTGAAGGAGGAGGCATGCAATGAAGGGTGTGCTGGCAGAGGGAGCAGCATGTGAGTGGGAGCTGGGGGGCTCTCTGAAGGATTTTAAGCAGGCGATTAAGACTGGGTTTGCCTTTTAGGTCATGAAAATAATGTTGGTGCTATGGACATAAACAGCTGACCTTTATTAGAGGCTTACCAGCTACCAGGCTTACTATTCGCTTCTTTATCTGAATGACCTCTGTGGATTCTCCCAAGAATCATACAAAGCAGGTGTACTTATTACTATTTCTGTTTGAAAGATGAGGAAACCATGTCTGCAGCTAAAGCCTTACACAAGAAGGTGGAGCCAGGACTACATCTCAGGCCTGTCTGCAAAGCCTTTGTTCTTCATGGTCACTGCATTACCTTTTCCATCCACAATGAAGAGACTGGGTCAAAGGGAGCAGGATGATGGCAAGCGGACCACTTAGTTACCTTGATCTCCACGAAGGCTTGAAAGAATTCAGTGTCTGCAGAGATGGGAGGAGATAGATTAAAAGATATCAAGGAAGTTGGTCTTGGTGACTGATGGTTATACATAGTAACAAAGAAAGAGGTAAAGGGAGGAATCCTAAGCGTCAGCTGCATGGATGGTGATGTCATATCTTGAAAGAGGGGACACAGGAGAAGGAGAGGTTTGGGACTTGAGGAACCAAGGGCAGTTCCACTCAGAAGCTCTCCTCTGAGAGGGAAGAATATCATTATTTACTGAGAAATAATGATATCCTCAGCTTCTGAACATTTTAATTGATTATCAAAAGTATTTAGGGGCTGGGGATATAGTTCAGTTGGTAGAGTGTTTGCCTCACAAGCACAAGGCCCTGGGTTCAACCCCCAGTACCGCAAAAAAAAAAAAAAAGTATTTAGTAAGTGACCATTGGTGTCTTTCCTGGTCAGCCTGATTTCCATACCTGTCCCTCTAGTCTTCTCTTACTCTCTTGTCCTTTTGTCTCACATGCCTGGAAAAGTCCTATCCTTGTATGAATTCAACTGTCCAACTTTTCTGTTCTTACACTTGGGCAGCTAATCAGTGCCGGAGAAAAATTATACAACTGAATTTCCACCACAGTAAATCTTAGTCTCCAACCTCAAAGGAACCCTTAATGATTCCTGGCAATTAATTTATATGCCCCTTTTCAGTTTTCCTTTCTGTCCCCTGCACAAGTCCCTGTCGGTCTTTACCTCATCGTATGGCCTGTAACTCTTCACACAACATCAAAGAGAAAACAGAGCCTTTTAGGTTGGAACCCACTCAGTATCCTGTCCTGCCCCCTCCTCAAACATATCTGCTTTGGGATGCTAAACTCGGCCTCTGCCATCTGCTCTACTGATGGGCCTTGGCCCCATGCCTGGCTTCCCTCTGCATCCTGAGCCTGGCCTCTCTGTGACCCTCCTCTTCCCTGCCCTGCCAGACTTCTTCTTCTATCTGGCCCCAGATGCTCCCTCGGCAAGCCTTATCTGCAGGCAAAAAGATAGGTTCTGGCATCATTCAGATCTCGGTTCTTCTGGTGCCATGTTTACCACATGTGTGTTCTGGGCCCACATCATTGCTATACAATTGGATGTTTACAGCCTAAATAGTCTACAGTTCAGATTTCCTGTGCTCTTAGTTCCTCACAGAGCGTCTGGCAAACAGTGGAGATTTACTAACATCACTATAATCAAGAGAATGAATTCAGTATTCATAATGTGAGATACAGAAAATGTGTTCACTTGTTGATGTCAAGAAATCCACTTTGCCTAGATGCATCCTGAGAATTAGTCCAGCTTAAAAAAATTTTTTTAGCTGTAACATTTACCCTCCAGTGAGTAATATGAGCATGTTCAGAACAAATGAAATATCAAAGGCATGATAGTTGAGAAGAGTTTGTCCAAGGAGATTTGGAAAGTGTTTTCATAGAAATAGTTTCATTTTCAAACCAATACCACATTTTCAAACCTGCTCCTGATTCTGTGCAAGATAAACTGGTGTTTCACAATGTGGACTTCTAAACTCATATGGTACAGCCAGATAACTGTTCTTTCTTCATTTTTCTCATCTGTAAAGTGAAGACTAGATTAAATGATCTCAAATGTCCTTCCAGCTGTAAACTTCAACGAGTATATGGGCCACAGTCACAAAGTCGGGGCAATCAGTTACTCACCAATCAGACAACAGAATCTCAGTGGTTGAGGAGTAGCTATTAACCTGAAGTCAGAAAAAATATTAAACAAATTAGGCCTCCAAGCACCAAAAGTGACAAAACTGGCAGGCAGAAGTCAAAGAGACAACAATTTTAAAATACGGTAACCATTGGAGTCTCTGTACACAGTGGCACTTTTTTTCTCCATTGTGCAAATTTGGAACTGAAAGTTGTCTGACTTTCCTCTTAGACAGTCTGCTCTCAACCTGTCTCAAAGTCCATGATCAAATCTTCTGCCCCTTCTCTTGCTCCATCCCCCCGTATCCTGGGATTAAAGCCAGGGGTGCTTAACCACTGAGCCACATCCCCAGCCCTTTTTAGTTTTTATTTGGAGACAAGGTCTTGCTAAATTGCTAGGGCTAACTTTGAACCTCAGCCTTCCCAGCCACTGGGATTACAGGCATGAGCCACTTGCTCTTAAGTAACTTTTTAAATTGCCTCTGGGCTTCTCTCTCTCCCAAACACATCAGAGTCAAATTTGATCACAATGGCCAAGCATGGTGCACCTTGCCTGTAATGCCAGTGGCTCAGGAGGCTGAGGCAGGAAGATTGAACGTTCAAAGCCAGCCTCAGCAACTTAGTGAGAGTAAGCAACTTAATGAGACTCTGTCTCTAAATAAAATACAAAAAGGGACTGGAGATGTGGCTCAGTAGTTGAGAGCCCCTGAGTTCAATCTCCAGTCTCAAAAAACGTAAAATTGATCACAGTGGACATAATTTCTCCATCCTCAAAGACAAGCAAACAAACAAAACTTTCAGTGAATGCCTTTTATCTTCTGGGGAAAACAATTTCTAAACTCTGACTTGACTTGTACGCCACAAGACATCCAACCATCATTTTTCTTTTATTAGTTTACTGAGTTATACATGCAGGGAGTTTGGGGCCTATGTAAACATCCTAGTGAGATTTATTCATGAAGAAACTGTCCTCATGTTAGAGAGTAGGGGAGGGCATATTAGAATGTAAGTTTCCTGTATTGCAATGAGAAAGCTGAACTGTTGGCTGACAAAGAAGAGCTCTGGGTATCTTGCTGCCCATAGGCAGGGTGGATGTTCTATTGACCACGGCAAGGACCCCACATAGCAAAAGTATTTTCTAGAAGACTTAAGTGGTGAATACTGTTTTGTTTTTTAAACTTATTTTAAAACTTCATTTTCTTTATTGTCTGGGAGTGGACTTTTAAAAACTTGGAAGAGGGTTCAAGAGTTACACTGTCAGTATCAGACAGTGTTGCTTGTTTACTATTTAATAAATATTTAATTTAATGATTACATTTTGTAAGTAGGAAAACATTTGTTGTCTCCTGGGGTAGGTTTCTAAAATTTATGGTTATAGACTCAAGACCCCAGAATCTTACATCCCAAAGAATAACCCTGGATCTTCTTATGGCAGGTCCTTCTATAACTTGAGTTGCATGTATATTATTTATTGTTATCATCCCATTTGTTCTTTGCTGCCTTTGGTTGTCATTTCTCTGTTTATAAATATCTCATATTTTGGACTAGATTGTAAGCTCCTTGTAGGTAGGCTCTAACCCTTGTACTTTTGGTAGAATTGAAGGAATTAGGGCTCAAGGGGGCAAAAGTTCCCCACAAGGGCTTTCCTTTTGCTATTTCTGAAGCTGTTACTCGGACCCCTGGGTCCCAGGTCTCTGATGCCTCCACCAGAAACTTCCACCAGATGGTGCTCTTTTCCCATCTCTGTTCATGGGTGTCGCTGACCATGTCACCCTTTGCTACTAGCCCATTTCCTTCTGCAAGGAAGTAGATAGGATGCTGGTAGTAGAAAGAAAATTCAAAATCAGTATGAATCTTTCCAAGTGAGAAAATAGGTAATAAGAAATATCTATGGTGTGCAAACTTAGCATCACTCAGCAAGGCCATTTCCATGGGCATAAATCAGACTGTACTGTGTGACTCCCTGCTCAAGATCAATTGTAAAGGGGTTTTCGTAATTGTCAACTTAACATTGAAGCCCTGCTCAACTAGGCATGCCTTTGAATCTTAAGATTACAGTTCTAATGCCAGAACAACACTTCAGTGTTAGTCTTTGTAGTCTGTTTGGAGAAAGCCATCACCAGAGAACAGGGATGGTCAAGAGGGAGATAGAAGAAGCTGTGAGCATTGAGTATGGCAGACCAACCTAGGCATTTGGAAGGTACTGCCATTCTGATACAAAAGTGAAGTTCAAATTTGGACCTCCTTAAGTCATCAAGAAGAGATTTGATTTTGTTCCCTAAGGCAGGGAGTATATGATATGTTTTAAATTTCTGTGAGTCATGGGAAAAATAACATTTTTAATACTTCGGTTGTGAAAAAATTTGTTTGAATGTTCTAGTTTATAATATCACAGATGTTGGCCTTTCTGGGTTGCTAGTTTTATAATATCATTATAGTCTATTCACCTAGCCCACTGGGTCTTATCATTTTGGGTTGGTGCAGGAGAAAGGGGAAGTTATTGACACTAATGAAATGTATGGATGTTTCTCCAAGAGAACAGAAAACATTTATTACTTTTCATCAATTTTAGGGAGTTTATAAATCCCCTGAGGCCCAAACTCTGGACTCCAAGTTGAAGACCTCTGATCTAACCATTCCCTCACACTCACAAGCTAGCTAAGCAATTGTATCTTCCCTTAAGTTCTAGATTTGTTTTTCTATATTCCAGTCAATTGGAAAAGAGTTAATGTGGAATTTAAGAGCTTAGGCTCTGGAACTAAGCAGAACTAGGTACAAATCTTGGTTCTGCCACTTAACTCTGTGAGCTTGGTCAAGTTGTTTGACCTTCCTAAATTTATAAAATGGGAATAATAATAAGGACTAATAATAGTACTGACCTCTTAGGGTTGTTATGAATATTAAATAATATATGTGAAACATATGCATAGCACAATGTCTAGCACAGATTGTGCTGAATATGTTAATTATTTCATAGTTAAGAAATGGAATTATTTTTCCTTCCTAGGTATTTCCAACAATATTAAGATAGTTATAGTTGTATAGTTATTTCTCCAGGATCTATCTAATTAGCTGACTAAGGGAGTAAAGGTCTGAGTACTTCAAACCCAGGAACCATGTTTATTGGTTAGCTCCATGGTCAAGACTTTGGTTAACCCCTTTCCACAATCTAATGCTGTAGAGTCACTTGCACCATTTTAAGCAGAAATCTACTGTGAATTTTGGGTAGTAAGCTAGAAAAGTATGTTTGTAGTATGAATGATAATGAAATATATCTGTGGATGGACCATATCTATTTAAGTCACACTTCATCCTTGGCATTGAAAGAAGAACATACCATAGAATCTAGTCAATAAATATTTGCTATCTGAGTGACTCAGTTATTCTAGAATAGTAATATATCTTTAGAGAAAGACCATTTTGATGGGAGATTATATTTTCAAGACCGTCTGCAGTTTCTCATTAAAGTACCTGTTCAGAAACAAGTTACTAAGGTTGGAAACTTGTCTGCCTTAGTTAGTAGCTATGTAACCATAGACAAGTTATTTAATCTTTCTTTTTTTCTTTTTCTTTTTTTTGGTGCTGGTGATCGAACCCAGGACCTTGTGCATGCAAGGCAAGCACTCTACCAACTGAGCTATCTCCCCAGCCTCTTATTTATTCTCTTGATAACTCAGTTTCCTCATTTAGGAAGTGGAGTAATAATAGAGTTAGAGTTTGGAGTAAGTAGGTTAACATATGGGACTTGGAGCATGTTCAACAAATCTTAGCATTATTATTACTATTCCTACCACTACAGTTCCTGTTTCACATCAGGATTCCTTCAATAGTGTGGACTTTCTTGAAACTAAAGTTAACTTAGCAACATCTTTAATTTAAAAACATAAGTAGCAAACTTTGTCTTGCATGTAATTTAATCCTAAAATTTCAAGACTCTATTCATAGGTAAACTAAACATTGTGCATTTTTCTTCCATTTTTATTTTTGGAGGCACCAGTGAAGATGGGTTTATTTGGACTGAATGCAAAATAACCATCATCAATATGGGGCAGCATTTTCTCTCCGCTCATTCTGCACTCATCTCTTTTCAGTTCCAAATACCATTTGCAAGGACCTGATGATGTTGAGTACGGATATTGCAGAGGAATGATAACTTCCCTTTCCTATTGAAGCTGAAGCTTCAAAGAGAAGATTAAAGAAGTGTTTGTTATCTGTCTGCACAGGCCTGATATGAAATTCTCAGAGGCATTTAGGAAAAACACAACTCTGCATGTGTGCATTTATATGCCTTTTCTTTTGTGGTCTTTGTATTTTGGTCTGATTTTTTTTTTTAGTTCCAGACTTGTTGGATTCTCTGACTAGAGAATTATTTTCAGAGCGAAAGGTAAGAATTGGAAGATGTTGGCGGAATTTGACTAAATGCTTCCTGAAGAGCACAGAACTCTCTAGTGTGGCATCATCTTTACAGGGCATGTGATGAAGACCAGCAGGGGATATGTTTAACAAGGCAAGATCAGGACCTTGAAGGTGTCCAGCAGAGAATAATCTGCGGTGCCCTTTAGTGGAGGATGAAATTGCTCACCTTCAGTACTTTCCTTTCAGAGGTGTCCTCTATAAGCTGTGGGATAGAAATGTAGTTTTTCTGTTGTTCTTATTATTTTTGCATACAAACTTCCTTTAGGGATATAGCACTAATTAATACTTAGAGTAAGAAAAGAGGGAGCAAAAGTAGCGTAGCAAGATAACTTTATACCTCCTGAAAAAGAACAGAGTTGTTGGGTGTGGTGGTACACACTTGTAATCCCAGCGACTCTGGAGGCTGCAGCAGGATTGCAAGTTCAAGACCAGTCTCAATGACTTAGCAAGACCCTAAGCAACTTAGTGGGATGCTATCTCAAAATTAAAAAAAAAAAAAAAAAAAGTACTGGGGATGTGGCTTAGTGGTAAAGTGTTTCTGGGTTCAATCCCCAGTACCGAAAAAATTAAAAAAAAAAAAGAAAACCAAAGTAGCTAACATTTTATTTATGCTGCTCCCCATCAAGTTCAACATGTGACTTTTATTATTAGATTTTTAAAAATAATCAATAGACAAATTATATATATATCTATATATATTTAAATGTACAGTGTAATGTTTAATGTACATATGCATTAAGAAATGATTACCACAATCAAATTAATGAATATATCCATCACCTCTCAGAGTTACTTTTTTGTGTGTGAGAATGCTTAAGATCTACTCTTAGCAAATTTCAAGTATACAATACGGTATTATTAATGATAGCTTGCCATACGTTAGACATTCAGAACTTTTTCATCTTCCAACTCAGTTTGAAAGAAATATTTAATTATAGCATTATTGGGAATAAAGCAGATTCTGGTATTTAATACCTGTTATATAGACCTGCTACCTTATTTGATACTGTTAAATTGAGTTCTTTCTTTGTAATCAACCTCCTTAAGATAACTATCTGCAGAAGCAGTACTCTTGGTATATGGGAATCTATAGCATCGTCTTTCTTCTTGGTTAACAAGAGGAACCAGGAAATGAGGGTATGGTACAGAAAGGGACAGAAAATCCATGTTGGTTGAAGTGGTAAGTTTGGTAGGAGAGAAAAGCACAAAAAAGGCTGAGATCATCAATAACCTATTTTACCTATTTAACAATTTGCCTGGAGTTGGTCTTTTTGCTGCCACTGCAAGGTTAGTACCCCCGCCACACACACCAACCACCCCCCTCCCCTGCCGCCGGGGTCAATAAGTGAGAATAATATTGGTTAGCAAAGTTCCTGCTGTTGCCATCATTAACGTTTCAGAGAGAGAAGTGTGTGTGTGTGTGTGTGTGTGCACGCGTGTGTGTGTGCGTGTGTGCGTGTCCTCGTGTGTATGCACATGCTCACACCCAATTATTCACATTGGATTAGAAGTTGGCTAATGATAAGAAATGAAGGCTAGGGCAATGCCTCAAGAGAAGAAGGAGAATAGCAGAATATGGAAAATTGCTTTCTGGCTGATGATTTGCTGAATGTGTTGTGTTTGGCAGAAGGAGTTTTGTACCATGGGAATCAACAGCATCTGCCAGGTGAAGGTAGACCCATCTTACTATTACATATAACTTACTTAAGTTTCAGCCAGTTCTAATTTCCATGTGCTCTAACGTTGAGAGGCCAACCCCTTCTCCCTAGCTGTGGAAGCTTTCCACTTCCCGCCTCTACCTCCACTCCTTCCCTCCCTTATTTCCACTACAAAGCTGGGCTGGCCTTTCCCTACCCTCTAACCCAGGTCATCTTACATTTCCCTTCACCTATTGTCAGCCCAGAAATGTCCTGGAAAGGGAAAAAATCAAGGAAAGGGGATCATCAGGCTTCTTTTGCACCTTCTCCATCTCATCTCTGTTAATTTCCCTCAAATTAACCTCTGGATTATGGCAACATCCTCTGCAATGACCTCTTTCCTCCCCATTTTCTGAAATTTTATTTTACACGGTGAAGAAATAACCTAAATACTCACTGGACTATGTTCCTCCCTAATGTGGCCAAACATAATTTCAGCCATGTATGTACCAGAAGACACACCTTTATCTCCTGAGTATGCCCTTTTTCTGAACCTCCGGTGGGTTATGGACACTTTTAAGAATTTGATAAAAACTGTGGACCTTCTCAGGGGAACAAAAAGCTCAGCTATGCATTCTGAGAAGCCAAGAAGAAGATAGAAAATACCCATTCTGTTGAGTAACATAGAGGTCTTAAGTACATAGCAAGAATTAAGGTGCAATGATTGTGAGCCTGGTTAGAGTAAGCTGAGGAGTGGAAGGTATAGGAATAAAGACAGTGAATGGAGAGGATGCTTCTGAATGTTTCACTGTGACATGAAGGGAAATGGGGTGGCAGATGAGAAATGTGAAAGGGGTGAGGGAGGATTTGCTTTATTTTGATATGGGCATAAATGCTGATGGAAAGGACCAAGTTGAGAGGAAGAGGTTGAATATGCACAAAAGAAAAATCAAGATAGACAAATGTAAGGTTCCTGTGAAGGCAGGAGGAAATGGGATCCAAAGTACAATGGACTTTTGTGGGTCACCATCATATGCAGCAGTGTTTCTGTAGGAAAAAAATGCAAGTTAGGTTCCAGATAAGTGACTTGTAAATGATCCTTTCTACCGCTGCTGTTTTGTTAGTTGAAGACTTCAAGGATTGTCAATATTGCCAGTCATTTCACAAAATAACAGAGGAGAGGGAATGGATTTAAGGGCACCATTCTTGGCTCATACACTAAAATATTAGACAATCCTGAGTCAACTCTTCATGTTTCATCTGTAAAGTGAAAACTTTAGGTGTCAGAGGCATTTAAGGATGTGGTGGAGGTTGTGGTGGGTTTGGTTGTCATAACAACTGGGAGTGGCACCTGTACTTGCTGTCCAGGATGAGTGATGCTAATGTTCCTGTAGAACACAGTTCAGGATATCTCCTGCTCAAGGCTTGTAGCGCTCCTGATGAGAAACTATGAGTCGCCGTTTAGTTTCCTCCTAGGATCTTTCTAGCTCTAAAATCACAATAGTCTAGGAGTTGCACTGAATCAATGCGGTGTTTAAACCTTTAGAATCTTTCACATCTCAGGGATGACTCTTAACTCGTGTTTTTCTCAGACAAAACTGGGCTTTGGTCAGTAATCAATTCTTTATTTTTATTGGTGCATGTTAATTGTACAGAATGGTGAGTTTCTTTGTGGCTTGTGACATATTGATACATGCATATAACATCATTTCATCAATTTCACTCCCCAGGGCCTCCCCTTACTCTCCTCTCCTCCCTCCCCCATCCTCTTATTCTACCCTGTTGGTCTTCCTTTTACTTTTGTGGCATCCCTTTATTTTATATATACATATATACCACCCCTCATTTTTTTCCCTACTAGCTTCCACATATGAAAGAAAACATATGGTACTTACCTTGCTGAGTCTGGTTTATTTTGCTTGACATGCCCTCTAGTTCCACCCATTTTCCTGCAATTTTTTTTTTTTTTTTTTTTTTTTTTTGTGGTGCTGGGGATTGAACCCATGGCCTTGACCTGTAAATTTTAACCAAGTATCTATCAAGGTTTTTAGACTACAAGTTATTGCTACTGTATGTCAACCAAAATTGAGAAATATAATTTTGACTTATTTCCATTTTTTTTCTGCTCATATTTCAGGTACTGTTGGGATATTCAGCCCCAAGGTGAGTACTCTGTGACCATGAATGATTTTATACTAAAAATATGTAGGTGGTATTGTTTATTTCTATCTCTTCTATCTGTGCTTCTTCACGGAGTGGTACTAGCCATTTTTGAGGAAAGTTAGTGGAGTGGTTAATTAACCTTCATCCTGCTGGGCTCCCCTGCCCTGCTTTTTAGCAACAAGAGGCTCTGTGCTTCTGCCTTCTGAGTGGATGGTTGCTAGATTATTTTACAAAACCAAAACTATAATATGCTTTTCTCCCTTAGGCTTTGTCAGATGCCAACAGGATCCAGTAGCATTCAAGTAAACTGGTAGCTGAGTCCATAATAAAAACCTTGGGTGGGTTCCAACTCGGCTAATCCTTCATTTGCTCCAGAAATAAACTCCACAATGTTTCATCCTCGATCACAGTGCCCTTCCACATAGTCTGTCTGGCAGCAGAGAAATGTCAGAAACAGAGCAGTGTTGAAATTCCCACTAGAACAGTGTTATCACATTTTAATATGAGTCTCACTGCAGCCTTGGTGCTTCTAATTGCTTTCAAACCATTGTTTTCCTGCTTTTGCTTGATGAACCCAGCATCTGGCATGATTCTAAAAAGTACAACAGACAGCTGTGTGCAAAATTAAAAAAAAAAAAAGCCAGGATTAAAACACATTTTTAAAAGGTTTAAAATTAGAATATATATATTTTTAATCCAAACAGTTTGAGGAGGTTTCTAAAGTACTATATGCGCATTCCTTCTTTTTAGTCATCTGGTTGAGAATGTCAGAAACATCATCCTGAATATTAATTATCTAAAATTATTATAAATGGAGTGTTTTTTCCCTCAGAGAATCAGAGTTTTAGATCAAATATGAAAATTGCTTCATGAGCTGTTTTGCTCTATAACTTTTAAAAACCAATTGTAAACTTTTTAGTACTTTTTATTTTCTTAATGTTGTTAAATATATCCAATCTTAGTGAGCAGGAATATCTTAAAGAAATTAAAATGGTAAGTGAGGATGCTAGTTTTATAAAATTTTCATTTTCTAGCTCATATTTCGTTCAAGTCTACATGAGGGTTTCTTCAAAAACCAATTTTAAGAAATAAAAATCTTGTATGTTTAAAACCTTCTTTGACTCTTATAAGTTAGAATTAGAGAACTTCATACTATCTATAATAATGCAATGTGGTGTTCTGATATACCTCAGTGTTCTAAAGCATTTATAGCTGAGAACGTAGATCCAGCAATAGAGAATTATATGTAATAATGTAGCAGTTTGCATTGCAAAATGTGAAATGCACTATTCAGAGAATGCTCCTATAGTTCAGGGTTTAACAGATGTTAACCAAATCCACAGGGGCAGGATGTGATTGTGAACTGGCAGAAATGAATGGAACTGTGAGGATAAAATTAATTACCAAAGGAGAAATAAGGAATCAGTGTCAGAGATGTGGTATAATAATGTGTTGAGAAGAGAAAATAATTTTGGAGCTCAACATAAGAGAGTCTATGGGACTAAAAAGGCAAGGGCATATCTTACCAGGTTCTTGTAATGATAGCCCTGCAGTCAGCTTCCAACATAGGGCCACTTCTACACACTCTTTCTCTCTTAAAGGGAGGGCAGTGGTAGAGCAGCCAAGGGGGAAATTGAGGGTTTATTTAGGACAGAAAACTGTATTTTTTCTCCACAATGATTGAACATATGTAGCAAAATCTTTGCTCATCTGGAAGTAAATGTAAGGAAAGATCAAGTAAAAAAACCCACATTTTTTACCCTAACCTTTCTCCTTCTTTGGATGTTTTATGGAATGGTGAGAGAAAGGAGTATTTCCTACCTTGCCATTTAAAAAATATTTTTTTAATGGGTGCATCATACTTATACAAAAAGAAAAAAATGGAATTCATTGCAACATGTTCACACATGTACCTGACGTTGTTGGGATTCTTTCATTCTGCTATTCCTCCCCTTTCCCATCCTTCCTTCCTCTCCCTTGTTCCCCTTCCTCTACTCCACTGTTCTTCTCCCTTCTGTTTTCAAAAGATCCATGGCCCTCACCCACCTTTTTAAACTCTTTATTTCTCTCTAGCTTCCACATATGGAAGAGAACATTCAACTCTTGACTTTCTGTGTCTGGCTTATTTCACTCAGCACGATGTTCTCTAGTTGTGTCCATTTACTAGCAAATGACATAATTTCATTCTTATTCATGGCTGAGTAAAACTCCATTGTGTATATATACCATATTTTCTTTATCCAGTTATCCATTGGGGGACAGCTAGGCTGGTTCAACATCTTGGGTATTATGGATTGTGCAGCTATAAACATTGGTATGCATGTATCACTATAGTATCCTGATTTTAGTTCAGGAATGGGATAGCAGGGTCATACAGTAGATCCATTCTAGTCTTTTCAGGAATCTCCATACTGCTTTCCAAAGTGGTTGTATTATTTTGCAGTCAACCAACAATGTATAAGTACCACATCCACATCCTCACCAGCATTTTTTTATTACTTGTATTTTCTGCATTCTAACAAGAGTGAGATGAAATCAGTTTAACTTTGACTTGCATTTCCCTGTTTTGATCAGCTCTTATGTGATGGTGTGTTTCAGAAACTGGTGGGCTGAGTGGGAGAAATAACTGGTCTATAGAAGTATACAAGACACTACCGGACAATTTAGGATTATGAAAAGAATAGGAATATGTAAGAAAGAGAACCACAGGCAGAAGAATTTAGAAAGCCCTAGAAAACTAGATAATGTTGGGATGGAAGTGAGAAAGGGCAGAAGTGATGGCTTAGACTTTGCTAGCATTTTTAACTGTGACAGGAATCTCTGTTTAGAAAGACAATGTGATGGAATTTATTTTATTAACTGTGTGAATTTATCTAAATACATACTTAGGTTCTTCAGGTATTTGGGCTAAATCAGTTCTGATGCCTGGAAGGAAAATAGTTTTTAAACAGAAGATCCATTATTTGTAGGTCCTTTTGGTAAGGATTTACATGCATTTTTCAGAGAGATATAATCCATGTAGCATAAAGTTCATGCCTTTAAAATGTTCAAGGCATGGCCAATGTACAAGTTCATACCTTTAAAGTATACAAGTGAGTTATGGTTAGTCACTGAGTTGGGCAACCACCCTCACTACGTAATTTCAGAATATTTTCACCTCCCAATAAGAAACCCCATACCCATTTCAAAGCCCATACTCTTCACTGCTGTTTCCCTGTCTCACCGCAGGAGTGTTGGGGAATAATATTAATGTGCGTTAGCATCTAGCATGGTACCTGGACATAGTAATCAGTGAGAAAATGTAGTTTGGATCTATAATCATTCTCTCTCTCTCTCTCTCTCTCTCTCTCTCTCTCTTTTTTTTTTTTTTTTTTTTTTTTTTTGTAGTACCAGGGATTAAACCCAGAGCTTGTACTTGACAGGCAAGCACTCTATGAACTGAGCTATATCCCCAGCCCTGGATCTATAATCATGATATGTTAATGATACTCCTTTCCCTCACATTTCCACCCAAATTTTCTTATTAGCTCACTATCAACTTCCTAAATGATGCTCATTTAAAAATGAGAAAACCTGGGGAAAATAAACCATAATCCCCAGAATACATTACTTTAATGTAGAGAGAACATAAATGGAAGAGTTCTTTTAATGAGCTTACATATAATTGGAGAAGATGAAAACATTTTTTTATTTTACACTAAGACATAGGACTACTTTGATAATTCAAGTCCTGCAAACTTTAAAATTTTCTTTTCTGCCAGACACTATCGTGCATACCTGTAATCCCAGAGGTTTGGGAGGTTAAGGCAGGAGGATCACAAGTTCAAGGCAGCCTCAGCAATTTAGCAAGGCCCTGAGCAACTTAGCGAGACCCTCTCTCAAAATAAAATTTAAGAAGGGCTGTGGATATGGCTCAGTGGTTAAGTGCATGTGGGTTCAATCTCTGTTATCAAAAAACAAGAAACAAACAACAACAACAAAAAACACCCTTTTTATACTTAATTTTCCACTTAAAGTTAAAAAGAAAAATCAATGGAATCTTTGTCATAGAACTGTTGTCATTATAGTAATCAGATATTTGAAAGATGATATTGGTCTGCTGTTGAAATAACAATATCAGTTTTGCCCTTTATATTTGATGACAGCACTTTAAATTTATGGAGCAAACTGATTTCTTTCATTTTGCTTCAGTTTCCCCTTTTATAAAATGAGTTAATTATTGACATTTTTCATTTAATAAATCAAAATTTCACTTATAAGTTATAATCTTTATATTGCAAAATATATTCATGAATATTAGGTAGAATTTCCCAGCATTGATCCAGAGTTTAAAATAAATGACACAATATGTAAATAAAAATTTAGGAGAGACTATGTGAATATTGTGATTATATATAATGAGGTTTTATTTTGGTCCAAAGGTCACTCATATCACATTTGTGATAGTGGTAAGCATGGGCCAGTGCAGTTTGCCAGTTTAAAGATTCACATGGATGGTGTAAAAGACTTCTAAGAAAATTATCCAGTATATTTTAAGATCAAAAAAATTTACTTTGTATCTTAAAAATCTAATTTTGTAAAGGCAAACCTATATCCATGTCAAAGTAAATTAATGCCTAAAAATATAGCTTGACAAAAGCAAAGAGTGCAAAGTGAATAAAGGAAATGTTATTAAAAAGCCTATAGATTAAAAGAGATTTAAGAAACTTATCAACAAGTGCATGGCTTTTATGTGCACCTAAGTCAAACAAACTATTAAAAATGACATCTATGAGAGGATTAGGAATTAAACACTGGTTATTTTGTGTTATTAAGAAACTGCTGTTAATTATTTTAGGTGTGACAATGTAATTATGGTTAGTTTTTTTAAAAAAGAGTCTTTAGAGGGAGATTTGCTGCGATATTTAAAGATAAAGTCTGGTAAATAATATAAGAGAGGATAAAGAAGCAGGATTGGGTAAAGACGAAAACAAGATTTGTCATAAATTGACACTTGTTGAAGCACAATGATGTATATATGGGTTTATTACACTGTTTTGTCTACTATTGTACATGTGTAAAATTCTCACAATGCAAAGATAAAAGAGAAATAAATTCAGATTAGGATGTGAGATCATTCTTTTATTTCCATCATGAAATGTAGTACACTAAAGCTTGAGAAACTTTATGTATCTGGGTGCAAAATACATAAATAGTGAACTGTTTCTTTAAATTGTTGTTTCATGTCTATGTTTTATGATGAAAAGAGCATGAGCTTTGAAATAAGACTCAAACTGGATTCCCAGTTCCTCTTCTTTCAAGCTTTGTGAGCTTTGCCAAGGGATAGAACTTCTAAAAGCATCAGCTTCCTCATGTATAAAATCCTGTTAATATCTCCTGTGCAGTTATAAGTTGTAATGAGTTATAATGGCATAATAACTCACGAGGAGTGCTTACCACTTGGTAGCAAGTGATTCTAAAGTGGTAACAAGTATTATTTTTATGTCTCAAAGGAGGGCTCTGCAGGTAAATACCCGTATGGAGCTGTGATAATGTATATTTCACAAATCTTTCCATAAAATTATCCATTCCACCCATGATGTAGGGCCATGTAACTCACATGTATGTATCTGTAGGGTTTGCTTTTATAGGGTGCATGCACAGGGTTTTTATTTGTAGGCACTTCAGGGGTTAGATTTATGGGCTTGTTGCTCTATAATGTCTGAGGCATGTTGAATGGAAGCATGAATGTCACTTAACTTCTCAACCCTTACGATCACATACTTGGAGTATGTAGTTATGACAACTACAAGAAGCAAAACATTAAAGCAGCAAAGAAACACCATCTTTACACTAAAAAAAAAAAGGGGGGGTTTCCTTTGAAGTTGAAGAGAAGTGTTTTTGAATTAATGGAGTGTACAGTGATTTTACTAGGTTTTATTTATGAAAATACTCTTTGCATTCATGCCAAAAGGTTTTAGCACAGTTGTAAGTAGGATTTATACAAAGAAACACAGCCCAAATTTATGACGTGTTTGCAAATGTAAGAAAAAGTCTGAATTTACAATACTTGTAATTTATTGTTAAGTATCTTTCTATCACTATTCCTGGAATGCTAATATTTTATCAACACAAGTGTTGGTTATGAACCTAGAATATCCTAATTTATATTACTTTTTAAAAAGAAATCTTCCAGCATCTTTTCCATGTCTTGTGGGGAATTAATAAGGGAAAAATGTGCACAGGACAAATACTCCTGCCTTTGGCTTTGATCCAACATTTTAACATCAACAATCTGACAGCTGCTTTTGTGGCTTAACTTCCTGTAGGCATTTCCCCTTTCCTTATTTGCTACATTTTATACAAATTAATCTGTAGAAGTGGATACATACACAAACTGTTTTTGAAATTAATTACTGACTTTGATACCTTTTCAAATATTTTACTTCCTATACATCTACTGGTCAGATTTTTAAGAGTGGATAGGTTTTTAAATTAATGCAGTAATTGTTTTGCAACTACTGTCAAAAATAGTAAAAATTTTATAACAAAAGGACTCACTTTTTTCCTATCGGAAGCCGAATTTTTCTAAGATTTTTTAAAAGGTACTTCTGAAATGCATTTATTCATAAAATCATTTTGTGGTGCTGGGGTTTGAACCCAGGGTCTCATGCATGCTAGGCAAGCACTCTACCACTGAGTCACACCCCCAAATCCTCTAAGATTTTTATGTCATTTGTAAATGTCCTACTCTGGAGTAGATAATATTGAGACATAAGGAAAAAAAACTTTACTTTCATTCTGTATTCTCTAAAATCAGTATCTGTATTCCCTGCACAATATATTTTGTATAAGAATGGTCATTGTAACATTGTTTGGAGTAGCAAAGACTCCTAACAGTCTAAATATCCAGCAACAGGGAACTTGTTAAATAAATTATGCTACAGTCATCTAATACAATTTAAAGAAAAAATATATATGACATATATGTTCTCTAGGGACTATTAGGTGAAAAAGGCAATTTGGACAAGCAATGTATAGTTTATTTCTCTGTGAACACACACATGTATGCACACATATGTATACACACACACATGATTTTGTGTATACAATAATTTTGGAAGGATATATATGAACCTGTTAACAGTGGTCACCTCTTTCAAGGGGACACAGGTGTCAATGGTAGAAAGGCTCTTCATTATTTATATTCTTTGGTATTTTTTTAATTTTCATCATGTGCTTGCATTGTTTCAATTTTTTTTAAATGTTGAGATAATAGATCCATGTTGCTGATCTGGAGCAATCACCAAGAGAGATGATTCAGAAGAAATGCAGGGTACAGAACAGAACAAATACTACCATTTGTTGAAAAGAAAAAAAGACATGCTACATGCAGGGAGGCACTTGTTATATTTGGATAGAAAGTTCACAAGTTATCCAAGAAGCCTCATAGTGGATGCCCGTGGAGAGAAAGGACCAAGACCAGAGAAGAAGATGAACTTTCATTATGTGCCTTTGTGTAATGTTTGAAATTTTTGTTCTGGTCATGCTTTATTTAATAAAGAAGCTTACAGGGGCTGGGGTTGTAGCTCACTGGTAGAGCGCATGTGTGGGGCACTGGGTTCGATTCTCAGCACCACATAAATAAATAAAGTAAAGGTATTGTGTCCATCTACAACTAAAAACAAAAAAAAAATTAAATAAAAAAACTTACAAAAATTAAGAGCGTAACATGGTTGTGAGCTTTTTTTCAGCAGAATTGTGATTGGTATTTTTTAATCCATTTAAGTTTTTCCCCTATTTATTTTAAAATATGAATTGATGGGCAAAGTTCTGATGATGGGATAAAATAATAGTGTTCTCTGTTGTTTAATGTTTGAAATGCATTTATTCATAACTGGCAGTATGTATAGGTGTGCTGAGTAGACTTATCACTTAAGATGAGTTTTAAAATAAATTATAAAATACCATAGTATTGTATGATATCCATATTAACTGATAATGAGTACCTTCTCTGACCTCATCTCAGTCCAAGTTTTTTCATTCATAAAAGTTCATAGAGCTTCTGGTTCTTGTATTAAGTTTATTTACTTAACCAGGAAGACTTTTGCTGAGAAAAAAAAAAACTTGCAAACTATTTCTCCTAGACAGTATTAATCCTAGGCCAACATGGAAAATCAGGTGAAGAATGTAGTTTGTGAACATAGGATTTTAGTCGAAGAATAGATGTTCATCAGGAATTCTACCTCTAACAATTTTTTTATGTTCTGATCACAAATTATTGAGAGAAAAGTATAGTTAATTTGAATGCAAACTTTTTTGGTTCTTACAAAATTTTTTTTATTTTAATTTTGTGTGTGTGTGTGGGGGGAAATAGGTTAAACCTCTGAACTTGAAGCCCAGTGAATTTGCATGATATTTGAAGGTTAAATAATTTGATGGGTGGGTCCAGTTCTACTAGGAAGCATTAACTTTTCATTTAGCTTCTTACCAACACACACTTCCCTCAGAAACCTGTTTGCCAGGATGGCTGAATTATCACTAACATGGGAGAGGGACTTCTTAAGTCTTGGGCAAGGGGTTTTATGTTACATATAGAATAAAGCTTCCAGTTTCTGCTGACTTTAGTGAGGCAAATAGTGGAGGAACCAATCTTGTGACCCTAATTGGCCTTGTCAGTGGATGTAAATTCATACACACACACTTGCCAGCCTTAAAAAGTTATTGGTCACAATTCATCTCTAAGAGTTATCTTCCTAAACTTAAAAGGGATACCTCTCACCCTTAAGATCTGTGCACTTTACTTGTATTAACACTGCCTCAATACAGAAGGAAAAATAAAATTTAAAAATAAGGAGATACTTCTCCACTTGAAACTTCTGTTCCAGGGGATCAAACATTGAACTGACAATGTCAACAGTGAGAGGTTTTGGTTTTCGTTTATGTCATTACATACCAGTGACATTCAGGAACAGGAATCCCTGCTCAGGATGGGGTATGGCATAGGAAGGCAGAATCTTATCACCCTTTACCTGTAACCTTCAAGGTGTTGAGGGTCTATGTTACTCATGAAGAAAACTCATCCTTTCTACAGTATGTTGAAAGTTGTTTCACATTTTCAGGCTTGCAAATATTACTTATAATCCATTCTTTATTATGTTTTGTTTTATTTCCTCAGTTTTTGTAAAATTTTCTTATATTGACTAATAGCCTGGAGAACATAGAGTCTCATATTTTTTTAAGTGAAAGCTTTTGGAATTCATCTAGCCTTACAGTTTCTCTCAAGAAGTTTTCTAAGTTGTGTTGGCTCCCCATTTGGAGCATATTTGACCCAAGAATGCAGCAGGATTATAAATGGGTGCTAAGGTTCACTGTAATATGCTGTTAGGGAGAAAGGAAAGGGGAAGTTGGAAAGAGAGCAAGAGAAATGAATAATAATAAAATTGCTGCATTAATGTGGCATCATATTTTTCAAAGGATTTTTTTCTAGTCTGAGACTTAAAACATAATGGTGCCAGAAAGGAAACATTCTTTAACCAAGCCAGGTCCAAGCTATATTTAGGTAAGGAACACTGTTGGTTCATTTTCTGTTAAGCTGGGTCAAAATATCTAAGATCCCACAGAATCAAACAACAAAAACAAAAGTACTAGAAAAATTCTATATATTGATCCAACTAAGCCCAAAGTAGTTGTATTAAAGTTTGTAAGCATGAAATTCATGCCAAAAGTGATATTTTAAAAATCACTACACCAATACTACTATAATAAATTTGAGCTGTGGGTTTGACCACTTCCTCCTCGGCCATATTCGGCTTTGTCTATCAGCTCCAGTTTCCATACCTAACATGACTTGGCTGTTATTACTATTAAGAAGAATTTATATTTTGATTGTAGACTTACTTTACTGAAGTAAAATAATACTAATCAATAAATTAAAGATGTAAATTCAAGATGTTGGCTGTCATTCAGTATGCTTTGCCTTTGAATAATGATCATTATTTATAAAACCTGCAGACTTGGTGACCAAACACCTCAATGTATTAGGACAAGAATTTAGTGATCAGACAAGGTGAGATCAAAGCCTGGATGTAGCACTTATGAGTCACTTTGGGGACTTTGAGTAAACTACCTTCTCTGTGTCTCAATATTTTCATCTGCATCTTTGGGATAATAATATACCCCAGTATTATTTACAGGATTAAATTAGATAATACTGAAGAGCCCTAGTCCAGAGCCTGTACCTAGTAAGAGTTCAGCTAGTTATCATGCTTTTATTATTATAGCTGACTTTCTCCTGCAAGTCAAAATATGTTGAAAATTCAATTCAATTGAATAACTTTGTAGTAAGAATTAGGCATGAAAATACAGTGGTTCAAAGAAAACCAAACCACAAACAGTAATTCCAGGTTATGGTTGCCTGATTGCTCAATGATGGATGCATTTGTTTTATAACATCTTTATCCACATACTACCAAATGCCTAGGTTTACATGTTTTGAATTCTGTCAAAATCTCATTACTATTGAAAATATTCCAACTCAGCAGGTTCTATTTTAGTACCAGTTGAACAATAATGGTGGTAGATGGAATGTGTTAGTGTAAAGCCAGAATGATTGCTGACAGGCTGTAATTTGCTTTATGAAGTGTGTGTTGTCACATACACAATTATCTGGTTTATATTCGTTGCTGCCAGCCCTCCAGTGTGTTAATATCCAGGAGTTGTGCCTTTATGTGAAAACTAAGAAGGGTTAAAAATCTCAGCATTTTCTGAAAGGAGAAGGGTAGGAGCCGAAGAGTGCTCACAGTGGCTACTTCCCTCTCTCTCTCTCTCTCTCTCTCTCTCTCTCTCTCTCTCTCTCTCTCTCTCTCTCTCTCTCTCTCTCTCTCTCTTTTTTTCCCCAGAGCTAGGACGATGCTACACGCTGCAGCTCACCCTACTGGTCAAAATGAAAAACTACACCACGAGAGACCCTTTTCTTGGAAGGAGGGAGCAAGGAAAAAGACCTTTTCAATGGGCTCCCATGGGTGTTTTCCTGCCCAACCCAACACTGTCGGATGCAGTCCATTTGAGAATATTATTAAGCTATGGCCACATAGCCTTTAGTTGTTAGAGTCACAGATTCTGTTGTAGTGATAGGCACTTTGAATGTCTATCAGTTTGGTTCCATTTCTGACTTTTAAGACTGTACCATTCTCTGCAAATGTTATCTCTGAAGGCTCTTAAGAAGTCTGTTATCCTTAGTATGATTTTATAATCAGTAAACAGTATCATAAGCTAGCATACTTAGTCTTAGGCACAACTTATGCCTTGAACATTCAAGATCTAGTTGGAGCAACTTTTTAAAAGAATGATAAATGAAAACTTTTTTTACCTGGCCTATCATTTGTTCTGTAGGGTTAATGACATTCAGGACTATTACACTCACTGCTAGGGCCTTGAGGGGAAAAAAGAGAATATTTAAACATCGAGTTATGGATGACTTTAGAAGGGGGGAAAAAGATGGGCAGAAAGACTGTATAGAACAGAGAAAAATTTGAGACCTTCACTATACATGGATTAATCACAAGAACTAACCACGCACGTCCAAGTGGATATTTAGAAATCAGTGAAGCCTCTGAGATGTTCTGTGAGAAACACCATACATTTTCTAGTGCATGAGTATGTGCAGAAACGGTGTGTAATTTATAACAGAAGTATTGAGAGAACTTTAGCTCTGGTGTTGCAAATGTGCTCTGTGATGTATTTACATGTAAGTGACATCTCACATATTTGGCCACATGTGTACCTAACATATTTCTTTAGTTGGGGTTAGATTCAGAAACTTAGGTGAATGGTTATAATAAAGAATAATATGCCGTCATTTTGCTAATCTTACTACAGTTCAGCTTTGGGAACTGCATTACTATTAAATTGGTTCATGAAAATCTGACAATATTAATGTTATCAAGCATGAAAACTAACTGGATTTGGATCAGGGAGTTTTATTTATAGGAATTTAGTGAGGATTTATTAGTTTAAAGAGGAAGCTGTGTGTCTCATGGATTCTTAAATATTAGAGTAGGAAGTCTTGTGTTCCTTTCCAAGAGCAATAACAATAATAAAAAATTATTAAAAAATTTCAGATAATTTTACATTAATTGTAAAATTACAAATTAATTAATTATATCAATTTCCTTAGATAATTCAAAGAGATGTGGTAAAATAATAGCAAACTCTAGAAAGTTCCTAATCATACCACATAAATAGTTGGTTGCAGATGTGGAGAGTCTTTATAATATAGCTCATAATTAATTAGAAGAGAAGTAAAAAATGATGTCTTACAGTAACATGAAGAAAACCTATTGGGCCTTTACATATTGAATAAGCAAACATATTTGTATGTTTTATCTGTTATATTGGTTCTTATATTCTGTTGTATTTTTTTAAATGCTTAAACATCTTTCTGTCTTTTTTTTTTTTTTTTTTTTCATTTCTTTGGTACACTTGTCATTATGCCCTATTTCTGTCCCTAAGTAGTACCTGCAAGTTCAGGACTAGATGAGTTTGCTGTGAGTCAGAATACTTACAAGGGGAACATCATGGTTCATTTTTCCCTTGCTTTACTTGGAATTGAGTTAGTAAATGAAAGTTTTTAGCAGTTTAATGCACTTCTCCATAAAGTTTATGGAGCTGCAACAGCTGGTTGAATCCATGGCAGAAAAAAAACCAACTTCTAGTGGCCACGCTATTGTTTCAGAATTAAGGGGGGAAACTCATTAACTGTTAATGAAAACACAGGGAATAAAAACAAATAGCACAGAAACCCTGGCAAAATAATTACCTTGCACCTGACACAAAGCTGTTTTATCTTTCTGCTCCAACCCTCAGAAATTCCCAACTTATCACTCTATGGAGCATGAATGAAATTGAGTTTGACTCTCAGAAAAGAACAATAGAGAAATCATCCCCCTTATGGGCCCCTCAGCACTACTCAGTGGAGAACCTGCCATTGAATCTACTAAGGAGTGTATCTAGCGCCCAATTCTTATGACACTTTGGATAGAGGAACAAATTACCAGCTAATAGCAGGTGAACCCTTGATATAGTTTCCCCAGATCTTGTTTAGAAATACAAAAAGAAAGGCTGAAGGTAGGGGATGTGATTAATGGAGATATGGTGTGTTAGAATATATATCTGTATAGAAATATATTGATTCCAAGTGAGTTGCAGTGGAAGTGTGTCTCCAGTGGCAGGGGGTCTTGCTGGTGAGAGAGGCACTCTAAGCAGATGGAGTTCGAAGCCCTAATTGTAGAGCTGCTGAGTGGAAATGTCTGTCACTATAGTTTGCGATCATTTATGTCTGATCCCACCGGACTACAGTCGTGGCCACTTGGAACTGTGATTGTCAGAAGTACAGATGAATTCAGGGAACATGCATGGTTATGTTTTAAGGACAAATGATGCTCTAAACTTAAGCAAATCCAAAATGACCACAGTAATTGCCAGTTCTTCTATAAAACTTTTCACCCATGCATCTTGAGTAGTTGTAATCATTTTAATTACATGGGAGTGTCTATTTATACAATGTTATAGACTAGTTGCTGCCAGAGCCCAAGGGAGTTGGGCCACTTGATATGACACTAAAAGCACTTATAACAACATCTTCATCATCAGGAACTAATTGTGCTTGAGTGTAAGGCATATTTTAAAATGTTTCTTCCACCACAACCATCTGTAATACTGACCTAGGCTCTGTTTTGCTACCTGGAGTTGTAGTACTTCCTTGTCACCTACTTTACAGGGGCACAGTTTGACATTTGGCACAGGGGTAGCTGTAAAATGTCCATCTTGGGTAACTGTACTCAGAAACCCTAGCAATCACATGGCAGTGACTTTCCTATCTGAAGTTAGTAAGTCAAGTGCCAAATCCAGGCAGATGTTTTGGGTGAGACTTTTTTTTTTTTAAAGGATGCTATAAATTCAGTGTGATGTCCTGGATTTGATCTGAAATAGAAAAAGGACATTAATGGAAGAACTTGCAAAATGCAAACAAAGTCTGTAATTTAGTTAATAGCAATGTACTAATGTTAACTTCTTGGTTTTGGTAAATATACTTTAGTTATGGAAGAAGATGACCTGGCAGGGAATAATTTGAAAAGTATATGGGAACTCTCTGCACTATCTTTGCAACACATACATAAATAAAAAAATCATGCCAAAATAAAAAGTTCATTAGAAAACATAACACAACAAAACAAAAATCCTTCCTGCTCTGCATATTTTTAAAAAACCAAAAACATCCTAAAATGAATTCCAGAATGTGTAAGAGGAGGTTCTTTTTCTTTGTTGGTAGATTTGTCAGATTTCTGGGGGGAAAAAATTAGAAAACTTTGAGTCCATAATGATAGTTGATAAATAATGTTCCATATATATTACAAATGTCAAATTTGGCTTGGCAACTAAAACTACTTTAAAAAAAAAGGATTTTGATTGGGTTCAAAACAAAAATTCCTTCTAGCCTTGCATCTCACCTTCAGGTTCCAGCCAGAGAGTCCACTTACATCATATTGATAATTAGATTTCAGTGGATTTGCAGTGATGTAAAATTTGAGCCTTTTACCCTCTGTCTGGTATTTGAGAATTTTTCAGTTATTATAGAAATCTCACAGTGATGCTTTAAGCATAACTGTAAGTTTTGTATTCTGGTCAGTGAACAAATAAAGGTGAGCATTTCTTCTGGCTTTAGCTAATGACTGTTATGTGAGGTTAAAAAAAAATTACAATAAACTCCAGAGTTGATTTTTAAAGTCCTATACCTGCAGGTGTTCAAGTCAGTTACGGACATCTACCTACTACTGAGCATTCGCGGGAAAGTCTAGGTATAATCATCTAATTTAGGGAAAGAGAAGGCTACAGCCATTCTCTCTCTCTCTCTCTCTCTCTTTTTTTTTTTTATCATTTTATATCCTCCCTATCCTTCTAGTTTAATTGTAGGAAATAAACCTTTAAAGCGAGGCAATACAGAGTCTATGTAGGTTGTTTGGTTTCACTGCTCCCTAGTTGAAATCCAGGGCCAGAACTCGACAGTGTTTACTGAGATTAGCATTGGTGATTTCCTTTGGAAATTAGTATTTGAGATAATATTAAATTCAGTTTAAAATCCTTTTTTCATGTTTGTGAAATGAACTAAGCAGCTGTCGGTGTCCTTTTATCAGCAGGCTGTACCTCTGTTTGGGGGATTTTAAGGAAAGCCATTTGCAATGCTTTCCTTCTCTTCCGGTTTCTGAATGAGCTAACATCTTCCGTCTGAACCTTTTAAAGTATCATAATGGCATCGGCCACTTCTACGAAATACAATTCTATGTAGGTTGAAAACACCCAAAAGGGATTAGCATTGTTTTAATTGCATAATTCAGTATTGTATATACATTACCTTTTATCAAAGTCATTTTGCAGAACAAATATTACCTTCTTAGGGCTTTTAGAATTCCTAAGAGGTTGATTGCATAGACTGTAAACTAGAATTACATAGAGCGAACTTTATTAAGGTTGCAAAACAAGTAGTGATTTAAATAGGAATAGAATCCAGCGAAGTCTGGGCTCTCTCTAAGCTTACTTAGATCTCTTATTTTTTCAGAGAAGGAAAGAATATTGACCTTGCTACATTATATATAGGAGATTAACCCTTTATGTCATTACTTCTATTTCATTTGAAAATAGAGAAAAGGACAATCAGGTAAAGGTTCTGATTAATGGAGGCAGAGTGTATAAGTATACAAATTTATACAGCTCTGTTTTCATTTTAAGTGTGATGGAGAAATTCTCTCTGGTGGCAAGAGGTCTTCCCACTTTAAGCTAACAGTTCCTTAGTTCTATTGAAAGAATTACTTAAGTGGAAAATTTCCCCTCCAGGTAAGTTGGTTCTTGAACTTATTTATCTATTTCTCATATGTTAGTGGAGAGTGGCCATGTCCATCAAAATAGATGCAACATTTTTGTAAGTACCAGGAAAGATCTGCAGACACCTTTATAAAGATGTCCAAAGGATGACCTTGTTTTCTTTTTTGTCCCTCAGGAGACCTTGGACAGGACAGCTCTGATGATAATCACAGTGGGACTCATGGCCTGTCTCTCACATCAGATGCACACTTTTCTTCAGATTATCAGGATGAGGGTGAGTTTCATCTTTCTGGATTTTGGGTTACCAGACTTGGTTACCTTTTGTCCTGCGGTCTTTGTTTTATGTCATTTTGTATCCAGCAGCCTTCAGTGGGTTCTCTGTATTGGTAATCACTGATTTGCAAAGAACAACTATTTGTTTCATTGTGGTGCTGATCCTCCTGGGTAATTCAATACTCCTGAAGTTAATGTATTTAGGGAAACACTAATTCCATATTGGAGCAGGAAGACATCATTATTGATCTTTTTATAATAATGGTAGCTCAAAAGCTACGAGGGCATTTTAAGATTGCAGAGCCCAGTTTACCATTCTTTTGGAGTTCTTAGCTTCATTAAGGTGCATGAGAATGGAGCTTTCATTTAATGATAATTTGATTATTAATTTATTGTGGATCATTTGAGAATCTTGAGTCCATTATAATATAGGGTCTCATTTCACCTGTGTTCCCATGCCCCTGACCGTAGTAGTGTTGTTCAAGGGGAAGGGAAAGTCACAAGAACTATTATGCAAATCTTCTGGGAGCATCAATTTTACTTGAGTATTTGGGAATGGGAGGAGTTCAACTGTAATAAACATTTTTTAAATTTAAAAATACAATAGTATGTAACAGTGAAATGCAAAATAGGCATGCTTTTTTTTAAAGATATACGAATATACAGATTTTGGTCTGGTAGTTGCCAATATCTGGCTCAGGCTCAGATTTCCCAAGGGTGGGAGATGGCTGTGCCTCTTCTGGCATCTGGCCACTTGAGCAGAAGGTTTGATCATCATGGCTGTGTGTGGTTTTCTTATTAGAATCCCTCTTGTGCCTTTCCGGTGGGGGAAAAGGTAAAGTTGCTACTAAACTGAATTTTAAATTAGAAACTTATGATTCTTTTAGAGATAGGAAACAAAGTTGGTAAATTATTCCTTATTATTATTTTCTTTGTTAATCTATAATCTATCCATTTCTTTTTCTCCCAAATTTTATGAATTTGTCATCTCTATTTCCTCTCTTTTTACTTTATCCATTAATTCCTATTGCGTTAAGTCCTTTTGAAGAGTCATATTTTCTTTTTCAGTGAATTGATAACCTCCACATGAGAACTATGGATCGAATCACACAAAACATTTTGCTTGAGTTTTGTATACTAGCAAAATTAATAATCCCCATGTATTAAAAATTGGGCCTTGTGGGGATGGGGTTGTGGCTCAGTGGTAGAGCGCTTGCCTAGCAGGTGTGAGGCACTCAGCACCATATATAAATAAGTTAAAGATATTGTGTCCTTCTACAATTAAAAATATTTTTTTAAAAATTGGGCCTTGTAATGTAAGATCTGTATTGGTCCAAGAATTACACTAAAAACATTGTTTGAATTGCAAGCTTAATAATTACCTAAGAAACTGATTAATAATTGTAGAAAATTAACAGTGCAAAACATGAAGAAACCAACCCTTCTTTGGTTTTGATTAATCTGATGCTTGACAGAATTAGAACAATAGTGCTTCATTAATCCATCAGTCACTTATTTGGTATTTCCAATGTTCCCAAACACAGGTGAGAACACAATAAGTAAGCCAGAAAGACCTCTAAGTGGAATTAGATGCCACCAAGTTCCATTTAACATTTATGCATCTTATTCATGGGAAAGCCCCTAAGGCCTTCACGGGGGGAATTCTCTTCTTACAAATTTCTAACCATCACTGTGGTTTGGTTTCCCAGCACACCGTAGAATAAAGCTTCAAATTAGAAGAGGGAGTATTGTAAAGGCACCAATTAACAAAGGAAATTGAGGTAAAAATCAGGAAAATAATTTAAAAATCACATAGAAAAAATCTTCAAGTAAAACATATAGGGGGGCTGAGGTTGTGGCTCAGTGGTAGAGCACTTGCCTAGCATGTGTGAGGCACTGGGTTCCAGTCTCAGCACCACATACAAATAAATGAATACAATAAACATCCATCAACATCTAAAAATTTTTTTATAAAAGCTTATATAGGAATTTTAAAATACAGCGGTATGGGGCTACTTTGTATTGTAGAGAGAAATGACCAGAACTCTCCCCTAAGAGCTCAGGACCTGAATAAATTAAGACTTTCAAAGCTAGCTTTACTGAGCATTTATTATGTGTCTTGCACCTATGTTTTAAGTACTTTTTATATGTCATTTCAATTCTTGGAACAGTCCCAAGAGCTAGATATTAGGATTTTTCTCATTTTCCAGATAAGGAAAGTTAGCTAAGATCACTTAGTTAGCTAAGTAGTAGTGCTAGGCTTTATACCTAGTAGTTTAGTCCTGGAAGTTCTTTTCTTAACCACTCTACATTATCCACATTATCCAAAAAGATAGATTTATGTTCTAGATATTTGTGCTAAGACTATATAGATGCAGATGCTATGTTTAGATATTTTTATTAAAAAGAATTGAAATTTTTTAAAGTTTGTGTTGATGATAGAGCACTTGCCTAGCATGCATGAAGCCCTAGGTTCCATCCCCTGGGTTGAGGGATGAGGGACACAAAACAAAAAGGTATTGAAAAAGGTAACCTAGTATCTGGAAAATTCCAAAGTAGAAAATTTTGTTCCATAAAGGTTCCTCATAAGAGAGGGTTAAATGTACAAAGTTACAGGCTAAACCATGCATAAAAATGAGTAATAATAAATTCTTACTTAATCAATTTTTGCCTTTAGTTCTGCGCATGAAAGTTAAAAATTTTTGAAAGTTATATAGACAATGGTAGAGATAGGAGTAAATCTATTTACATGTTAAAAATTTGACTGTGAGATGATGTTTGAGTTTCTGCAAAACATTGAATCTAATACAGTGCCTGGATGCTTGATGCATAAAAGGCACAATAAATGTTTGTTTCCCTTCTCTGAAAACTGAAGATATGTACATTTCCTGTGAAATTAAAAAGAGGACTATAAAAGTGTTAAAACTTTGAGGAAACTTTATATCTTATTTATTTAAATTTACCATTACAGAAAATTGTAGCACTTGATATGCTGTGTATTCACTATTTTAGCAATACTTTTTTAGATATTCCTAGATAATGCCAAGTTACTGTGTAAGCTATAAGTGAATTATGCAGTGAAAAAAGTGGATACAGTGCCTGTCCTTATGGGTCTCACAGTCTCATTGTAGGGAGTAGACAATTGAACAAATATAAAGTCACTGCCTCCATTTGTTGGGGAGATAGCTAAGGCAGTTCTTTAAGGAGAAAATCTATTTTCCCTTAATTTGCTCTATAGTGACAGTTATTTCAGGCTTTTGGAATTTTACCTTTATTAGAAAATGTTAAAATGTTTCAATTTTGTTTTCTTCCACCTCCAGCCAGAACAGTTTCCTAAAATCACAATTATCAAAGGACACACAGTCAGACCCATCTGCCCATAACTTAAGTAATGAGAAGCAATAACCACAGTGCATGTCGTGTTTTTGAGTCATGCCTTTGTGAAAACTACAAAGAGATCAAGAAGAATACAGAATCCTGGCCAGGTGCACAGCAAAAAATGAAAATCAAAGTTACAGGCTAAACCATGCATAAAAATGAGAGCATGTTGCTACCTAATCATAATTCCTTCTACTTTTCCTTTGCAAATGCCCACAGCCCAAGAGACACCCAAGAGGGCACAGCACCATGGTCAGGAGTGGAAACATGCTAACAAGTAGCGACATTTGGCTTTCCAAACTAAAAGCATAGTTTCCGCCAATTGAAGAAAAAACGTTTGGTAGGAAGCACAGAATACAATAACTGTTCAAAAGTCAGGGGACTATGCCCAAGATCTGATTGCTTTCAGTGTCCAAACTTTACAATGGTTTTCAATGTGTCAATAGAGTTATTTTATTAGCATAATGAAGAATCCCTATATATATATATGCTTCCTTTGAGGTGGATTGAGGAAAGTGATTTTCTATAAACAGAGTATAGTGACTCCTTCTGGAAGAAAGAGAAAAAATAAAATTTTTTAGAAGAAAAATTCTTCTAAAATTTATATTAGAAGAAACCTTTAATCTGTAATCAGGTATTATTTATTATGTATATTGGATTCTACTTAAAGAGAAGGAAGTGAATGTATATTGAACAGATCTATCAAGAAGGAAATAAGAATGTATTTAGGACTTATTTTTATATCAGGATGTTGAAAGTTAAAAAAGATTCTTATTCTCCAGTAAAAAAAAATATTAGAAAGTAAAGATTGATAACTATATTTGAATAATAGTAATAATGAATAGCAAGAACTTGTTGATAAATTTGTTGTACATTTGTTGACTTGAGAGAAGTTGCAAATTTGTTAAAGTACTAATAGTGGCCATTTTCAACTCCCTGTCTTATCTGAGAGGTACACTATAGAAAGGTATAGTATTTAGAATATTATAGATAATATAGAAAGGTAGAGTATATAGGAATATTCTGGAAATAGTTGTGTTGTTTTACAGTGTTACTCTCATCAATCTTTTTCCTCTTTCATTTTAGTTCTAAAATATAAGTCAAATTATGAATAACAGGGTTGGGGATATACCTCAGTGGTTGTCCATTTGCCTAAACTGCCTGGTTCTCTGGATTTGATCCCTAGCACTGCAAAAAGAAAAGATTATCAATAACAATACATCTGCTTTTGTGGATCATTGTGGGGTTTTTTTTTTAATAATGGGAAGAAAACATTAGATTTGAATGCATTTTAAACAAAGCTTTCTTAGTATGGTGCGATGAAAATGAAGGTTTAATTTATTGGCTAGATTTTTGTGGTGGGAATTCAAGCTTGTGTTTTTTTGTGCCAAAGTCAGAATCATGGAATCTGGGAGTTGGAAGGGATGCTCAAGGTGCTTCTTATGCACTATCTCAACTAATTCTCAAACCCACTCAGAGAGGAAGATACTGTTATCCCTATTTTGCGGTTAAAGAAACAAGACTTAGATTAAGTGACCTGGCCACAGATGACACATGTAATCCACATGAAGGACTGGGATCTCAACAGATTCCAAAGCTGCTGCCCTTGCAAGACTGCTTAGCTAATGTCCGTGTTCCATAGCTCCCCTCTTCTGAGCTCTCTAGCTCACTCTCATTGCTTTTCTCCACTGAATATAAGGTTGATTTCTAAAATACATGTATCCAGACCTAAAAATTATCCTCTAATTACCACTTGACCAGCATCCCACGAGATTTGATATGTACTGCTGTCGTTATAATTCACAATTTCATTATAAGCATGTTGTAATTTCCTTTGTGAAATCCTTTTTAAACTATGTGTTGTTTAGAAGTATTTGGGGTGTTCTTGTTCTGGTTTTTATTTTGATTTGTTTTGTTGTAGTTTCTAGGAATTTGTAAACCTGCCTTTTTATTACTGGCTTCTAATTTTACTACATTATAATCTAAGATTGCAGTCTGTTATTTTGATTCTCTGGACTTTGTTGAGACTTTCTTTGTGGCCTAGTATGACCATTTTTATGTTTAAGTGCTATGTACTCTCCTAAAGTAGTTACTCAATAGAGTCTTAACTATTTTTTAATTCATAAATAGTATTCTTTGGATCTTTCAGATTTTCTTTAATCTGCTAAGAAGATTATGTTGAAATCTACAATTAAAGTTGTAGATTTATTCATTTTTCTGAGCTTTTTCAAGGTCATATTATTAGGTATTTAAAACAAGCTCTAATTATTCAAAAGGTTTCCTTCTGATGAATTGAAATCCTATCCTTAGAACTTCACTTTAATAAGCTAGGTTTGCAATCTAAATCTGTGATAGCACCCCTGATAGAATTTATATTCAGTGAATATAAAAAATGTTTGTTCATCAGCCAGTTTGAGATCCCCAATTGTGAGCAAATAAGCCCTGATTTTAGTGTATAAATTATATTATTTCAAGGAGTAAATAAACTGCACTTTACAATGTTTACTGAGGTATGTGAATTAATGATGCAGGGATTAGAGGTAAATGACCTCATTGATCAAGATAAATCTTAGGTGAAATCCTGCTGACAACTTTGGAAGAAAATGTGTCTATTTTAGAGCTATTTTACTTGGCAGGTTCAGTCATTGATACCTAGTACCAATAATACCTAGTACCCAAGTACCTGTGGAACTCTAGTAAAAAAAAAGAATGTCCTAAAAACAGTAAGCCATTTTCTTGTTTCTCCTGGATGGGAATCAATAATATTTTCTTTATGTGGATTAAAAAATTCTATAAACTATCTGAACATATTTAGACCTTTTAGTTCCTTTTTCTATAATATGAAGATAATGAAAATGACTTAAGATAATCTTTCTCTGTATATAACTATAAATACACATGCATGCATGCATACATTCAAACAAGCATTTATCTCATTTTCCCTTTATTCTTCAGACAATTGCTTTCATCTTTGTTGTTAGCTAGAAGATATATATTCTCTTTAATAAAGGCACATGACTCCTGTCAACACTAATGGAAGTTATATATGTGTGTTTAAGGGTTACATTGTGGAGGAGCATAAAACTTGTTTCCAAGTCTGAGTTTTGGGGGCCTAAAAGCAAAATTCTACAATAAAAGACCCCCTTGAATGAGCACAGTGGATTTCTGAACAAGGTTTTGTTGGCTTCAGGTGAGTCCATCAGATTTCAGACCACTGGGAGAAATTAAGGACTCAGTGTTGAGTTAACTGTGATAAGGGTAAGTAAACTGTCACTCAGGCTTGCAGTGGCCTCCTTCATGAAGACAAATGTCTTATTAGATCTAAGACATCATGTCGTTTATATAGTCTGGCATAAATCACAGATGAAGATGACAAACTGGGTTTCAAAGTTGACAGTAATTTATATAACTTAAACAAATGATTGCCAAGGATTATACATGTTTTGTGAAGAATTAAAAAACAATAACAATTATCTGTCTATGAATGATCCATTTTTCATTCTTTAGCCCAGCATATTCAGCTGTGGGTATGAATTTAAATTCTAACCTTCTGTCCAGTGCCCAGTAAAGTGCTCTCACATGTGTTGATTGCTGGCCATCTTCCACAATGCTTCTTTCACTAAAACAAACTTCTTGCGAGTTTAACCCAAGTTTCTACATAAGAATCATAAATTTTAGAGCTGGAAGAGACTTGGCAATCACTTAATCTTGTCTCTGTTTTACCAAAAGGAAACCTGATTTTAAAGATGATAAGTGGCTTAGTCCTACAGTCAGCAAGTGACAGAGCCAGTACTGTGCCCAGTACCACCTCAGTGGGAATGGCCTTTCCCATCTCACGATGCATCTGCTTCCTCTCCTGCATCATCTCAGCATACTTTCCAGTGTGACACCCAAATGGCTTTGCGAGAGACCTGATTCTGGGTCTTATGCTATTTCTTGCAAGTTTCAGTCAAGTTCTTCAAATGTGTGTGTGTGTCTGTCTTGCTTATCTATGTTCTTATCCTTTTCCCAGGATGACTTGGGAAAAGCACATTTTATAAATATAAAAAGCCTAACAATTTTAATTATGAATGATATATAATAAGTCCCTGAATTGATTTAACATAGAACAAATTAATTATCTTTTTTGGACTTTTTGTCCATGTTATAGATTTTAATATACTGCTGATGAAGAGTTAGTTATTGACGATCTATAATGAATGCCCTTATTCAATCACAAGTTTAGCTGCTGTGTGGAGGCACCAAAGGGAAGATATGATTCCTTTCCTTAGCAAATCATTTAGCTGAAGAGAGAAGATTTAGACACTCCCATAACAAAGTATATGATGCATAATCAAGAGCTGATGTTTGGGGATAGTTTGCAGAAAAGACCAATTGGTTGGACTTGCAGTAGTTTGGAAGAAAGTTAAAGTAATATTTGACCTGGCTTCTGGCCAAAGTGTCTTTGGAAGTCTTTTCCAGACTGGGAGTATGAGTAGAGGTCCATTTTTTTTTGAAAGGTCAAACATTTATTGAACTTCCACTATAATTAGTGGTGAAATAAGAGTGGCAGCTTTTAAGTACAAATAGTTGATTTTTAAATGAGTGACTTGGTCGATGAGATTAAGCTTTTACATAATGCCTTGAGTATTCTTTGTTTCTCTCCAAATTCTGAACTAGTCAACAAGTTTAATGGTGATGTGTTCTTGTATATGATTACTGAAAATGTCATTGTGGTCAGCTCATTGGTGGCAAAAAGATATGCAGCGTTTCAGTTATTAATGTAATATATACACTGATTGATACACGTCAGTCAGAGGCGGAGGGATAATATGTCTTTGCATGCTGTTGATCAGAAAGTCTTAAACAGCATGCTTAACCTGTTCTTAGATTATATAGTTGTATTACAATAAATATGGCATTTGCTTTGAATACTCAATCTCCCCAAGGTTGGATATTTTACCTAGGCAGTTGTATCTAAAGTTCTAGTGTTCTGATTCTCTGTGTGATTTTTTTAAAAATATTTTTTTTAGTTGTCAATGAACCTGTATTTTTATCTATTTATATATGTGCTAAGAATTGAACCCAGTGACTCACACATGCGAGGCAAGTGTTCTACCACTGAGCTACAACCCCAGCCCCTCTGTGTGATTTTTAACCACTAGACTGTCCTTCCAGAAGTTCCAAAGACATTGACCATTTTTACCTCAAAGTCTAATATCCATTTAAATTCGAAAGAATTTTGTTTAAATATAAAATAACTCTTTTGGGTCAAGTATATACATACACATACTTAATGCACATATTCAATTCTTCACACTCTGGTAGACTTTGTTTCTCTACTAGCCATAAATTTTTTTTAACCTAACACAGAACTCTGATTTGTCAAGTAATAATGCTGTTTAAAATAATGCTGAAGTGTCTAGTAGGCTAGAATATTATGGTCTACTGAGGAAAGATTGTTGAATTCACAGGCTATATTACACTCCTGCTCTAGACTGCCTTTCTGACTTTGAGAACAGCCTTTTTATGTTGAACACTAAGAAGCTTGAACCCAGACACACTAGTCTATCAGGAAAGAAAGATTATGCAGAATGGATTCTCTGGCTTGTAAAAGATTGGGATTTATAGAGAAATTGTTCCTTCATGGAAAGTTTTCACTTACAGAAGCATTTTATTCAATTAGCAAATACCTTTTTATAAACTGCTAAAATATACTCATATGGCATAGAATATTTTCATGGAACACCAAAAAGTAAGCATACTTTTTATAATTATGTTATTTCACAATAATACCTTAGATTTTATTTTATTAATAAAACATAGGGTTAACTGGGATCATGAACTCTCCTCTCTGTAAATGATCATTATCATCATTGAAAGACATTTGTGAATGCCCAAGAACACAGTGAGACCTAGAGATTGTCAGAGCTTAGGAAAAAAATTACTTGAGTTATCTAATCTAGCTCTTCTAATGAATTCACATCATTCTTACTAATATCTCATTTAATTAATTATCGAGTATAGTGATTATACTTTGGATTCTTCCTTTGCAGGACATCTTTCCCGCCCAACTATTATTACTAATTTATTCTTCATGTCCAACCTAAACTTTTCCTTCCTTAGTTTCAGGCCATTGCTCTTTTCTATACCATCTTCTGAGACTGAATAATTCCCCTAATTCATTTATATTGTTACCTTTAGAAGGTATTAAAGACTGTGAGCATTTATCCCCAGAGTCTTCACTTTTCTAAACTACATAAATTTCAGTTCTCTTAATCCTTACCTTACTCTGCCCCTGTCATACTCTCCAGTCCTTGGGTATTTTATCACATTCTTTGATATTTTCCATTCCAAGGGGATCACCTAACCAAGTGTCTTTTGGGGAGGGGAGGACTGCAGAGTAAAATCTTATATATTCCATTAGAAGATGCCTATTTACTTGACGTTGGCATTGGTGATCATCTGGCGTACACGCTAGTGCAGCACTTGCTTTGGCATATGTTGGGATATATGTGTATTTTAATGCCTTAATGTATTATGGCCTGTTGTAATTGAATGTCTATAAAGTAGCAGTTAAAAGGGTTTTATAGACCTTGGAAGAGATCAGAATTCTCTAGCCCCCTCTTGTGGTAAAACATAATACTACTTTGGGGCTCTTCTATATTCTCTTATTTTAGTGAAGAGACTACGATATATATAAATTCTCAACATATAAGCCTAGAGAATTAATTTGATGATTAAAATTGTGCATTTATTTATATGTACATATTCATATACACATACACACTCAGATTTAAGAAATTCTGTTCTTTTATTATTGCCTTAAAAACTTCAAAGGTATTACTTTCTTATAACCATCATTTCAGTATATTCTTACTATACAAGTTAGTGAGAGGACAAATAAAACAAAATCATAATCTTGAGGGTTTTATATTCCCAAATAGATAAATAAGGGGCCTGGGTGTAATTCTGAACCAAATTTACAGATATTTTTTCCTTGTCAGTCACACAGGGATGTGAATAGCATTTCTAAGATTTAATCACATCTATTACATCTCCTATAACATACTAATTTTTACTGCTTTTATAATTTATTATCGTAGCATTTCCTCTATAGGAGACAAATTTTAGACATTTACGAAGTTCTAGTAAATGGCAAATAGCTGAAGGCGATCCTGAACTGGTGTGCCAGTGAGCTCCCGTGCGTTGCCTGTGGAATGAATTTCTACAGGTAGCAATTATATTTGCTTTTAGGAGACCATTAAAAGTAACCCTCTGCCTTGGAATAATCTCTAGGCAAGAACCAATGAAAAATTGCTATTAATATGGCCTTAGTTGGCAAGCCAAGAAAGAGGTTAAACTAGACAATAATCCCTAAATTTTTATTTTTATTTTTTTTAGGTGATGCCAAAACTTGCATAGGGATTAAGGTAGATTGCCTTTAAGCTCAAATCACATTGTAGTGAAAACGCGGGGTCCCATTTTAGCAATTTGGGGAACTTTAGAATAAATTCAAAACCATGAAATTAAATATTGCTCTTTTCCAAAAGAGAATATTTATTATGCTAATTGAGGTGTTGCTAGAGAAGAATGGCATAGATGTCTCTAGCATTACAAAATAGAAAGAATTCAGTCAAAGGTGAAATAAGTGAGAATGTACAATGATTATTAAGTAGGACACTGGTAATTTTAACTAGTTTTTCTCACCCCCCCACTTGAAGAGATAATTATTTTTTAAATGTGGAAATTAATTTACTCTTATTGAATGACGTACTTCTCCCTTCAAATGTGTAAATAAAATTGAAATTTTAGCTACTTTATTTTTAAATGTATTGACAATCTTAGGAGCATCTTATGACAAAGTTTAACAAACCTACAAATGAAATCTCTTAAAAGCAAAACACAGAGCTTTATAGGAGTAATCTAGTTTTTAGACTTTTTAAAAAAAACAATAATTTGATGTAACACTTTTGAGATTTATGTATAATTAGGTTGTACTATTTTACCCTGATTTCTTAATCTATGCCAGGTTTCTCAGATAATTCCTGGGCTAGATAGAGATAGAAATTACTTTTCATTAGATAGATGAAACTGTGGATTCTCATAGAAACTCCAGAACATTCTTTTCTGAGTAGAGAAGCAGAAAATGGCCTTTAATTATACCTATGCTAATTACTACCATTTCAACTGGTTTGAGTCACCAAAAAATACATTCTTTAATTACTGATTTTAAATTACTTATATGTGTTTTCACAAAGCTCTTGGAACCATAGCTTTCTTCTTTAGTGATCTGTCTTTACTTGGCTACTGGGAAAAGATTCATTCTAGAATACTTCTTTTAAAAATAAAATTTACTAATTGGCTTAAGATTTTTTGTGCTTTCTTTTAGTATTAAAATTAGGAAAGTTTTAATGACCAGTTTCTTGAATAATTGCAACTAATAAAAGTTTAAAAAGGAAATTGTTTGCAAAAGTTTGACTTTGGTTGCTGTAAGGAGGTGTCAGGGTTTGCTGGGACATGATGGTAGTCTTCAAAGTTTGAGGACTGAAGAGATCACTCTAGGAAATTACATCTAATTTCGTTAAGTATCTTATTATAAATAATAATTATTTTCTTTATCATTGAAGCTGAAACTAAGGCAGTTTGCTTCTGTCTTCTCTATTTTCTTGTTCTGTATGTATAAATATCTTCATCTATAAAGTCTAGCATCTTTCTGAATTTTCCTAAGGAATACCAGGACCTTTAGAGGTGCTCTTCACATGGAATCTTTTGCATATTTGCTTCTTCAAAAGTAACAAATTTATTTAGGTTAGATAGCATTGTATTTTAAGTGTTTCCCCAAATTTGGATTCATTAAAATTCCCTATTTGTTTAGGATGAAACACAAAAGGAACCAAACAGGAATAACTTTTTTAAAAAAAACTGTTTTTATATTTGTTCCATGGATAAAATTTCAAACTGTAAAATAATTTTTCAAATTGTAAATTAATTTAAACAAATTAATTATATTAATTTGTTTAGAGATGTTTATTCAGTGTTAAGAGGAAATACATGTAGTCACTTATGAAAACATTTTTTGGCTTTAGAAGAAATTCTAGTTTTGTCTAATTGAGAGAGAAAGGTATACTCAAGAATAATGACTTTGCCTATCAGATGCAAAGAAATTTAGAACAAAGGCTAGAAAAGTGGACATCAATTTCAGTTCAGTGAGGCAGGTAGGGTTTCTAGCAAAAATAAGCAGGGACTAACTTGTGAAGGCAGATAATTATAAACTTCTATGGGTTTACATTTTGTATCTGAAGTTGACCTGCCTTTAGCCTTTTTGTGGCTTCTTACAGTCTTTTTTAAAGTTTCACTTTTTGTGGTTACTTTTTGTATTTTTAAGAAGTTAGTTAAGAGAAATAACTGGAGTTGTACAAGTGGTGACTTAGTAGCTTCTGGCAGTTGGGTAGGTAACTGTAGTACATTTTGTAGCTCACTTATGGTTGTTATAGTGTGATATACTGTACATTGAAATTATGACTGTTACAGTATGAATCACTGTACAGATATTGTTGAGATCCTGATCTATCCCTACAGAAGTCACGACCTAGGTAAAAAGTTTCACAACTTTAAGTTTACTTTTCTTCTATAGGATAGGCAAAAATTGACTTCCGTCTGATTTAGTTATAATGCTCTTTAAACTCTTATCTAAGTTATCACTCATAATAATTCTAACATATTATGTTTTCAGTCTAAATGATATAAGAGCATGCTGGGTATGATTTTCAATATATGGCAAAAGTGTAAAATTAAGGAAAGATTTCTATGAAATTTTTTGCACACTCTGCTAAATGAATTATTGAAATTCCAATAAAGAATTTAAAAAAAAAAACTAAAAAGCAGTATGGGTTTTATTTTTCCCTCAATCTTTTCAGCTCTCATAAATGTCTCCATGAAAGTTATATCTGTAGAGTTAGAAAAGAATATATCCTATAATATTTACCTGATCAGGAAGATTTTTAAAATGTGGCATCTTGATGTGAGATATTGACTGAGGTGGGCTGGCAGTTTTACTGGTCTGGCAGATGTAGCAGGTTTGCAGTAAATTCATGTGGTAAAAAATACTGAGAAGTTTTTGATTAAGAAACTTTTACTATCCTTTTAAAATGAAATATGCTGGTAATTTTTTAAATTATAAAAGCAGGTACTTTATGTTATTGTCTGAATCTCAGGTTCAGAAATATATTTTAATAAGTTTATTGTATGAAAGTTTCTGGATTTCTAAGATGTTCACTTAAATTACCAGTTCATAGTCCAGCATGTCCAGAGAGCATATAAAAAGAAATAATAAAAGTAAGCCTGTTCAGCAAAAATAAGAATAAAATCTTACATCTAAAACCAGAAAGCCTACATTCAGAGAAGAGTTAATGTTGTTATTCTTATATAAATGTTATCAGTGTTTTAAAGTTGTATTAATATAATAAACCATGCTTAATGGTAAAATAATGACAGAATGTTTTTAAATAAGATTTTTTTTTAAATATACTCTTAAAGAAAGTAAAATCATGAGGTGGGTTTTAAAAATGCATTGTTGGTCACATTTCTACTCAGTTAACAACAGTGATTAATTTAGAACATAATGTGAGGAGACTAGGTTAAATAGTAAAATTTTATTTGGAAGATGAGTTTAGAAATATTATTTTACATAAAGGTTTACAATTAAAGTTTATGATTCAGCTCAGTGGCAAAGCACATGCTTACCATGTGCAAGTTCCTGAGTTCAATCCCCAGTACCACCCCACCAAAAAGGGTTTATAATTTATTGAGAAATTTTAAAGGTGACAGTGGCTCCTTCAAACAGCCACATGCTCAATGAATATATTATCTACTTCCTCAAATGATTAAAGAAGCTTATTAGTAAAAAGGCCATATCTATCTATCCTTCTTGAATTTTGCATAAAATCTAGAGCTTAATCCAATTAGATTGTTTCAAGTCATACAGGAGTATTTTCAAACTTTTTTATTTAATGAGGTAAGAGCAGAGGTTAGATCTATGTCTCAAACTGATTTCTGGTTGCCGTTGAAGAATAGCTATGTGTCTATACACTTTGCCAAATTAAACTTAAATTTTAAGAAAGCTGCAATACCACAGTAACAAAAACTGCTTCTTAACTCACTGGGACCCTGTGTTTTCCACAATTTCAGAAGAAGCAGCTAAAACAATCGGCATCATTCTTCACTTAGATAATGCCTTCTCTGCAGCTAATAGCCCCTTGTTCATCAAGGAAACGAATGTGCACGGAGGTGACATGTTCTTCACCCACTGCTCTTTGTTCTAGGGTCCCTCAGACTGATTATATCAGCCTCAGCACTGACAAATATCCCCCCAAACTTTAACACTATGTTAAGTTGAGTTATGAGGTTTTAAGGTTACACTCCTCTGGCTGAAGTTTGATTGTCTTTGAGAGATAAAGGAATTGTGTTCCATGATAACAATCCTTGCCATAGGATCATCCTGGTTATTGAACTCAAAGCTCTCTTTATTTGGTCACTTGGTCATTCTTTGTTTTTTCTTTTGTTTATTGTTTATTGTGTTGCTGTTGTTGTTTGCTGGGGAATGACGGGCTACTAAATCGGTGATCCACCACTATCCACCCTTTCCCCCAGAGATAGTTTAGAAACACCCACAGTGTTCTAGCAATTGAAGTTATAAGATAATTCAAGCAGATAAACAACTCCTAGGAATGTGCTGTCCCTCGGCGTGTGCCAAGCACTAGAAGCAAGAGGGACTCAGTTCTCTTCTTTGCGTTTTTCCTGGTAGCGTAAATGTTAAAAAGGGTCTGAGTTTGCAAAATGCTTCCCCTCTCCATCCCCAGCTCCTCAGTGTTTCATGCATACTTTCATTCTCTGGTGGGCTTGAGTCTTTTTTTTTTTTTCACCTCTGAGTTGTGATTTTTGAATTATGCTCTGATGGCAGAAATTTCAGACTTGCTGTCCAGGCAAAATTTTAAGCTGCAGCCTTTGTGGGTGACAGTGATGGTGACAGTTCTTTATACCAATCGTTGCAGTTCCAATCCAACATACTACTCCATAAATGCCTCCATAGTAGTAAAAACTACTGAGTAATGGTAAATTAAAGCCTGTCTGATGAATTGTGAACATTCAATTTTTTCTCCTCCATATCATATAAATTTAAGAGAACTATTATAAGTGGAATTGATAATACCACACGGAAAAACTTTAGCTGCATCCTAGGAATGCCAGAGAAAGCCCTATTTAGGAAGAAGCATTTAAACAAATGCATAAACACCATTCTCCCAAAGATTTATTAGCCTGACCTTCATTGCAAACAACAGCAATCGCTTTCTTAGCATATAACTGCTGAATACATGGCACTCTGTAAGGTGAATTAATAGTACCTACTTTGTATAATAGATTTATTGAATGCCTACCATGTGCCAAATATAGTATTTTACATACATTACCTATAATCATCATTACGCAGTGCAATACAGGTATTTTTCTTCCCATATTACAGATGGAGAAACTGAGCATCAGAAAGATTAACTTGCTCAAGGTCCTCAGCTAATAAGTTGGCAGAGGCAGAGTTTGAACGTATCTCCATAGTTCCAAAGCCCGTGATCTTTTCAATATGCTAAACCACCTCATAGAAAAGGAAGTTCCATTTGCTCCCTCCAGATACTTGTGCCCACTGCTAATAGGAAAGCATGGAGACTCTGGAGTCACTTAGGAAATCTGTAGTATGTTAACAGGGCCACCATTAATTGAGCACCTGCTTTTTGGAAGGCATTGTGCTGGGCACAGACAGTTTCTTTTCATTGCTTTTTAAGACCAGTGTTCAAAATCTGAAGGACAACTAATTTCAAAGCTCGTTTCTCTTCTACTACAACAGATTGTCTTCCAACACTGTAGCGAAGACAGGGAGGAGTTGAGGTTCTAGAACGGCACTGTCAGATAGAACATGCTGTGATGATGGAAATGTTCTATACTCTCTGCATTGTCAATGGAGTAGCCATTTGTAGATACCAAGCACCTGACACGTTGCAATGAGGCTGAGAAACTAAAATTTTAACACTTGGTTTTTTAGTTAATTGAAATATGCATTTAGATAAGCACAAGTAGCTAGTGGCTGCCACATTGGAGAGCACAGAAAAATGACAACTTCTTTATTAGGTAGTCAAGAGTACCTGAAATAATATTTCAGAAACTACATGAAAGGCAGGATGAACGTTTGGTGGACAAGGGAGAGAGGAAAGGAAGGCTCAGGCATAGGATGTGACTGAGGAGAAGGTCAGAGGTGCAGGGTAGGTGAGTAGGCAGGATGGCCCTCAAGTAAATTTATGTGAGAGGCTCAGAGAAAACAGGATGTGGAGTGGGAGAAGAGAAGTGACCTGGCAAAGTACTTTGAAGAAGAGTATTAGAATCCATAGTTAATGGATTTACACAGGTTGAAAGGTAAATAAAAATCAGCATTTTAAAAATCCACCTGCTGTAAATCATTACTCGACATTTTGATGAGTGTCTTCGGGGTAAGTTGTTTAAATGGTACTGTGATGTTTGTGTAGAGTAGAAGTTCTTTCTCATCCTTATACCTACAGCTCACAGAACTCAAGCCATGAGGCTGTAAGATTCCAGGGATGAGGATGTCATTTATTCCTTCACAAGTATTCATTAAGTCATACAGATCATCTCCCTGCTTCCAGTGCCACATCTAATCTTTCTCAAGAGATAGATTCTCCAACACATTAAAATATTTTTTCATTATGAAAGTATTTAAGCTCCTGCTAATGACTAATGCTGTCACTAATTTGTACACTTTATAGCACTTCACAGTTTAAAAATCTTGTTTGAATACCTCACCCCATTTAACCCTTACCACCATCTCATGAGATGAGTGGCATTTTTCCTTCTTAGATGAGGGCACCAAGCTTGAGATCCATCTGGAATTATGCGTCCCCCATGCAGCACAACCAGAACGCACACAAAAACCAGACAGTTGCAGGGTCTGGGTTCTTGATCACATTCTGACCATGGCTATTTCTTCACTGCCTTCTTCCTCTGTGGTGATTAACTATAGACATCACAGTGAGCCATAATACTTTCATCTGTGGGTACCCATTTTCAGATTAAGAAACTGAGTCACGAAAAGGCTCAAATATGATTTATGAGCCTCTGGTTTCAACTATAAGACTGTAGGACAAACAGGAGAGAAAGCAAGCCCACCTGCTCTGTGAACAGTCAAGTCCTGAAATGCAGACAGTGGAAAATGCTACCAGTCAAACCATTCCAGATCTTCAACAGGTAAATAATAAAGAAGAAAAGGGGATACAGGTCAATGTATAGATTAAAAGAAACTTTAAAACATAAAATTTCATGCCTGGGCAAGCTTAAAATTGAGAGAGAAATTAAGGTGCAGATATTCCAGAAATCCCAGTCTAAAAATTATTACATGTTTTCCATTCTGTCACTTAGACTCTTGAACTTTATGAACTTCTATGCTGAAATTGACAAAAAGAGTGTTCCATCAGCTTAATGTTTACTGATCACCTTAGAAAATACATAGTAAACACTTAAAAAATAAAAACAGTAATTGTTCTTCAGTGTGCTGACCCTAATGGTCCCTTTTGAATGACCATAAACACTTTGCCCATTCTATTTTCTTGTTACACACCTTGTGGTCATCACTTAAAATGCATCTTTGAAAATAAAGCATCATTTTGGATTGGAGACATTTATAATAAGTTCCTTCATTTTGTGAAGCTTGATAATACTCAAGTTTAAAACTCTATCATCATCAAAAGAGAATAACCCAGAAAAACCAGTAGAGTGTGGGGGCACTGTGGCTCACACCTGTAATCCCAGCAGCTCAGGAGGCTGAGGCAGGAGGATCATGAGTTCAAAGCCAGCCTCAGCAACTTTGTGAGGTCCTAAGCAACTCAGTGAGACCCTGTCTCTAAACAAAATATAAAAAAAGGACTGGGATGTGGCTCAGTGGTTAAGTTCCTCTGGGTTCAATCCCTGGTACCAAAAGAAAAGGAAAGAAAAGGGAAAACAGTAGGGGGAAATTACTAGAAATGTCACTGATGTCCTCTGAATTCTGATCTACAATCAACATAAGAATGAAAACACATTTAAAAAGTAATTAAGATTTAAACATGGAAGTGCACGCTTGTACAGTGAGGTGTAGATAAACCATTTAAAACAAAATCAGTTCTTCACTTACAGGAATGCTGAGTTTGCAGGGGAAAAATTATTCCAATGAGAGACAACCTTGCAGATGCTATTTCAATCAATTCTAAAGCTCCAGAAGATGGAATAGCCCGAGCCATTTGACCTATAGAGTTTCCCACGGGCTAGATATTTCCTTTTGTTTTTATCATCTCTATTTCCCTAGCTTTGAAACAAATGAACTCTTCAAGGTTTCAAGAATAATATGGGACAGGAAGATTTTGACAGGCATTTTAATTAGTTTGGCCTATACTAAAACAAACAAATGCATTTCCCTCCATTATCAGGACAGTTCTAGCAAAGAGCAAGATGTATGTAAAAGGATGTTCATCACTGGGTTGTTTATAATAGCAGTCAAATTCGTTGATGCTTTGCATCCTGGAAAGGATTATAAAGTGTTATAATGTTAATATGACATAACTATTTTTTTTAATTTTAAAGTTTTTTCTTGGTTGTTGATGAACCGTTATTTTATTTATTTGTGTTGCTGAGAATCTACCCAGTGCCTCACACATGCTAGGCAAGCACTCTACCTGAGCCACAACCCCAGTCCTGACATAACTACATTTAAGTTTCCCCACATTCTACTTGTTTGCAACTTGCAGTTTTATGTGATTTACACACAAAAATGATATGTGGGTGTGTATTTTTGACGACATGAAGTGTGTTTTTGTGAACTAATGAAAATCTCCCTTTTAAAATGAAAGCAACAAATAGCATTTTTTTCAACTTGTAAATACAGGGTGAAGTTTGTTTTGTCAAGGATTCTAAAATAGAAGCAGGTCAAAATTTGGAAAGATATAACTTGTTTTACCTTCCATAAAGATGACTAATGAAAACTTCCTTCTCGATTACAGATGCTCCCTGAATTAAGACAGGGTTATGTCCCCATAAACCCTTTTGAATTGAAAATATCGTAAGTCAAGATTCCAATAAACATGCTCAACATACTGAATTTGGCAGGGTGGCAATGCAATGTGCTGTATGTAGACTGGGTTTTCACCCTCACGATTGCTTGGTAGACAGGGAGTTGCAGCTCACTGTGAGACTAGTATCACAGAAGACTATCCTAGTGCATATCAACAGCCCAGGAAAGGTGAAAATTCAAAATTCAAAGTGTGATTTCTACCTGCTGCACTTTTCCACCATCATAAAATGGGACAGTTACAAGTCAAACGAACCATCATAAGTCAGGGACAATCTGTATACTCTAACAATCCTGCATGTCTCCTGTTTCTGTTTCATACCGATGGGTTAAGTGCACATTATACTATTGAAATCCAAAATCGATCTAGGAGCATTTTCTGTGGGAATACAGGGGTAGTTCTGACAGCAATCTGAACATTCATCCAGCAAATATATCCGATGCCTAGTGTATGTCAGATACATCCCAGCACTGGGTCTTCAGAAGGGAGCGAGATAGGACCCTCACCTCCCTTAAGCACACTGTGTAGTTGGAAAGGCAATGTGTGAACAAGCCACTTGACCTCTGAGTCGTAAGCACTAAAAATCCAGAACATAAATGGTGCTATGAGAGCACAGTGCAGGAGCAATAGCTATACCTGGAAGGATATGGGAGATCAGGGAAGGGCGCTCTGAGGAAGTGACATTTGAATTATGTCTTAAAGGAGCAATAGGAGTATATCAGGCTAATGAAGGTTGAGTGGCATAAGTGAAAATACTCAGTGTTGGGCAAAAGCATAGAAGAGTCCACACAGTTCAGATGGATATACAGCTTGGTAGTCTTTCCAGAGCAAGAATGGGGACGTGTCATAAAAACCTTAGATGTTAATGCCCTTTAGACTTAGCAAGTCAACTTTTAGGAATGTACTCTAAGAAAAAGACTATACATATTGATGTTTAAGGATAATCATTGCAGACTTGTTTACAAAAGTCAGAAACAAATATCTGAGCTACTCCCATATATACCTACCGTTAAAAGTAGTGTTTGTAGAAGAAAATTTATTTAGTGATTATGTGAAGATGTTTTTAAGTGACAATGTAATATTATAGCCAGGTGCAGTGGCACACACCTGTAATCCCAGAGGCTCAGGAGGCTGAGGCAGGAGGATCATGAGTTCAAAGCCAGCCTCAGCAACTTAGCAAGGACCTTAGAAATTTAGTACTTTTAGTACTTTTCTATATTTCCTAAGTTTGCTATTTTGAGTATATTACCTCTTAAAACAGAAGATCATTGACTGTATTTTTTTGTTTTTAAGTTTTGGGGGGAGATATTGGAGATTGAACCCAGGGGTGTTCTATCACTGAGCTACGTCCCCAGTCCTTTTTATTTTTTATTTTTTTATTTCAAGAGGGGGGTCTTGCTAAATTACTGAGGCTGACATCGAACTTACTGTCTTCCTGCCTCAGTCTCCCAAGTTGCTGGATTGCAGGTGTGCTCCTGTTTTTTGTTGTTTTAAAATTAGTGTACAAGGAGTTGTGACATTAAATAAGGGTTGACTAACATCTGAGGAGATGTGAGAGTCTGCAATGGTGCGAGAACACATAAGGAACAAACAACAGGCACAGCATGTGTTAGCAAAGACCAGGATACCCTTAAATATGCCAGTCAGACCAGGGGAGGTTCCCCCATCCGGAGCAGCGTTGGAACAGCAGACCTCCCAGGACCATGTCCCATTGGAAATCTGCCCTCACTCAACATCGTACCTCTCGTCCCTCTTTTTTTTTTTTTTTCTTTTGCCCAGTCTTTTGTATGCATCTCCCTCTTCATTATGATCTTGGTGTTTGTTTGGTAGTTTTGGTGCTAGGGATCAAACTCAGGGCCTTATGCATGCTAGGTAAGTGCAAGCACTTTACACTTGATCTACATCCCCTGCCATTATGTCCCCTTTTGAAGGTAGTGATATCTAATTAACTTTGTATTCTTTCCCATCAGCCCCCAGCACCTGGCATGATACTTTTCACATAGGTATGCTCAATAAATGCATTTATTATTATTTTTACTATTCCAAGTGCACATTATTAGTAGTAAATGCTTATTAAATAAATTTGAAAGCAAGTGGATTTAAAGGTAAAAGGTCACAGTGCTTTCTATCATAATGCCTTGAGATGAGGTCTCACTAAATTGCTTAGGGCCTTGCTAAATTGCTGAGGCTGGCCTCAAACTTGCTGTCTTCCTTCCTCAGCCTCCCAAGTTGCTGGATTTAAGGGTCACTTTCTAATGATCTAAGTAAGAAACTTTTCTTTCCTTTTCCTTGTTGATGACCCATGGCCTATTAAGTATAGTTTGAATTCTGTGAATTAAGTTTCTTGTATATTTTTCCAGTTCTAAAAACAGAATCACTACACTAGCATTGACCTGCCATTGTGTTTGCTCTTTACGTCTTAACACAAAACTTGCACAGGAAGGAACTTGAGTGCTTGCTGAATCCTATAATATATATTTGTGCATGCATCTTTATTTAGACCCATTTTGTTTGATATGTGATTCATTTGGGGGAGCAAATTACTAAAATATATAATAAAGAGAAATACAATAATTGATTAATCATTTCTGCAATTTATCCACATCCGTTTGACTACTTTTCATCTAGCTTTGTTTTACTGTTGTCTGACTATCATTCTTCCTCCAAGTTGTGACGAGCTCTTCAAATTGCCTATCAGCATTTACTCCACCTTATTTCTTACTTATAGAACACTGATTTTATACCCAGCTGAAAATAGTTGTCTTCTTAAACAAACTTGCACAAGGATGACCATGAAATACAGTCTTCAATCCATTTTGAGTTGATTTTTGTGCAAGGTGAGAGATAGGGATCTAGTTTCATTCTTTTACATATGGATAACCAGCTTTCCCAGCACCATTTGTTTAAAAGGTCATCTTTTCTCCAGTGTTTGGTTTTGGTGTGTTTGTCAAGGATCAGATGATTGTATCTGTGTGTGTTCATTTCTGTGTCTTCTATTCTGTGCCACTGGTCTCTGTGTGTCTTTTTTGGTTGTTTGTTTTGCCAGCACCATGAGGTTTTTGTTACTATAGCTCTGTGGTATAATTTGAAATTGGGAAGCCTCAGCGTTGCTTTCTTTGCTTAGAATTGCTTTGGCTGTTCTGGATCTTTTGTTCTTCCATGTGTTTTTCTAGTTCTGTGGAGAATGTCATTAGTATTTTGATCAGGATTGCATTGAATCTGTATATGCTTTGGGTACGATGACCATTTTAGCAATATTAATTCTGCCTATCCATGAACATGGACAGTCTTTCCATCCTCTCATCTTCTTCAATTTCTTTCTTCAGTGTTCTCTGATTATCATTGTACAGTTCTTTCACCTTTCACATTGTTGACTAGATTTATTCCCAAGTACTTTTTTTTCTTTTTTGAGGCTGAGGCAATTGTGAATGGGGTTGTTTTCCTGATATTTTTTCAGCAAATTTATTATTAGTGTATAGGAAAGCTATTGATTTTTGTATGTTGATTTTGTATCCTGCAAGTTGAGCAAAACTATCCTGTCTCCCCATGGCTTACAAAATGCGTTTATATGCAACAGCAATAATATCATAATGTGGTAAGAGAACAAAGGAATGTAAGATCTATCTTGAGTGGGAAATTCCGTAGAAATATCAAGGTAGTAGGCTTTGAAGTATGATCAGCAGTTAAAAATGAAAGAAAGGTATTGCTAGACAGATAAGGGAGCATGACAAAATATTAAAGGAGATATTCAAAGGGTTTTCTTGAGTTGATTGAGTATGGCTGAAGCATATGTGGCACAAGTAGGAGCAGGAGATAGAATTGAGATAAAGTTTGGGTACAGACTGCAAAAACCATACTTTATTTTGCAGATTGTAGACAGCTATGAATAAAATTATATATGGACATGGACAGGTCTATGTTTTGGGAGTAAGAAGGGATTAGAGATGAGGTTGGAAGATTCTTGCCATGGTATTGGTGAGCAGTGATAGGGATCTTTGCATATCATTAGCAAGAGGTATGGAGAGAGCATTTGCCTTTAAAAATGATGAACCAGACAGTATCCAGAAGAGCTGGATACAAATATCATTATGGAACACTGCTCTTTAAAAATCTTTTAAAATAGGGGGCTAACCATCTCTGTTTCTTGAACAAGTTACATATTTATATCTAGGGAGATAAGGAATCACCCCAAATGATTTCTTGAAGAACCATTCTCTGCTTTTCAATAAATGGAAAATGTGCAAATGAGTAGCTCTTTCTACACTCTAGTTGGATTCTTGATTATCTAAGTCCCTTGCTCTTTTTCCCTCCATTCTGTTGTGCTATCTATTAGTATTACATATTCAAAAGAAAAAAATGGAGAAATTCTGAGACTTCGTATGCCTACGCTCTCCTTGTATGGATGTCTGACATTGACTTGGATGGTCTATGCCTGGATATGGAAATATCCACTAGAAACAAAAAACATTAGATATATAATAAGTTCAATAATCACTACCTTCTACCCCTCCCTGACCAGAAGGAACAGTTAATGAGTTTTGAAGTATTTACAAATTGTATTTATTATTGCTTCTTTGACTACTATTATTACTAAAAATAAGAAATATTTTTCTTTAATTATTTATTTATTTATTTATTTTTGGTACTGGAGATTTGAACCCAGAGTCACATCCCCAGTCCTTTTTATTTTTTATTTTGAGACAGGGTCTTGCTAAATTGTTTAGGGCCTAAGTTGCTGAGGTTGGCTTTGAACTTGCGATCTGCCTGCCTCAGCCTCCCAAGTTGCTGGAATTACAGGCATGCACTGAAGCACCTAGCAGTATTTTCTTTTGATTGAAGTCTACATTATTTTTCTCCATGTATTTCCTTGCCTTAGTAAGATTTTAAAGGGAACCTTAATCTATTTTCTGTGCTACAGTAACTATTACTATTTTTAGGAGTTATAAAAGTCAGCCCCAATCATTTATTTTTATTTAACATTTTAAATACTGGGCACTATGATTTTTCTACCATGCTATAGTTTTTTATAGCAACCTTATTTCCAGAATAGTAAAGAAAAATTTTATTTCTGAGAGACATCCTTGTCTAAAAATGTCAGTTTAATCTTAAGATAATATTGTGGATTTATTAGAGCTTCTAGACTTGACTTAGAGGCTTCTTAAGGTCTACAAAGAACCCAATAAGATCATTTATTCATGCTTGAGGCTCAATTTTACCTGATGACATGTTCTTGAATTATTACTTGGTTATTTGTGGTTCATGAGACACTGTTTCTTGATATAATAGACAGTCCTGATAGAAAACTCTTTTTTTTTTTTTTTTTTCTTTTGGCTTTATCTTTGTTCCTGGGTTATCCCATATGCTTTTATGTCTCTTACTTCATGAAATACCCCAGTAATTTTGTTCCTGTTTTTTTTTTTTTCCAATTGTTGATTACTAAAAGAATTGCTATGATTTGGATTTTAAATGCCCCATGAATATCCATGTGGTAAAGGCTTGGTGCCAGCATTGGTGCTACAGGGAGGTTGTGGAACATTTAAGAGGTGAGGCTAAGTGGGAAGTCTTTGGGTGGTTGGAAGCATATCCAAGAGGATTGTGGGACCACGTCTCTTCCCCTCCTTCAATTGCTGTCGGTGAGCTGAGAGCGGTTTTGCTTTTGCTACCTACTCCTACTGTGATTTGCTGCCTAAGGACAAGCCCAGAGCAATGGAACCAACTGATCATGGGCTGAAACCTTTAAACAGTGAGCCAAAATTAACCTTTTCTCTTTATAAGTTGATTATCTCAGGTATCTAGCAATAGAAAACTAACATAAGAACCATGGGATTATTTGTTCATTTGGTAGATATATGGTTTTCATATAAGGACTATTTTAGGCAGTTGACTAAGCTTCCTTATCACAGCTTCATTTTTTTTTTTAAAGAGAAGACTTCTCAAAATTAATATTCTTAACTTTAATATTGCTATTCCAATCAAGCTGTGGAGGAGCATCATGGACCACCACAATCTACTGCTGTTTTGTTGTTGTTGCTGTTGTTGCCAGGGATTGAACTCGGGGGCACTCAACCACTGATCCACATCCCCAGCCCTATTATTGTATTTTATTTAGACACAGGTCTCACTGAGTTGCTTAGTGCCTCGCCCTTGCTGAGGCTGGCTTCGAACTTTCAATCGTACTGTCTCAGCCTCCCGAGCCGCTGGGATTATAGGTGTGCACGGCTCCTGCACAGCTCTACTGGTGTTTTTTTATGTCCAGAATACACAAACGGAGAAAATGATTGACTTCTTCAAGTTTGTCATCATTTTTCCCAGTAGGGAAAAGTCTCTTTTATTCTTTCATACTAGATTAAATGTCATTCTTAAACTGTCTTAAACTGTCTGCTCTGGGCCTACGGAAAGGGTATAGCGGTGAAGATCTTTCTCAAAGGGGATTCCTGCGGAGGTGAGAGGACCTTAGGATTTGTAGCTGAAGTGCTTCTGCAATAGACATTTGAACTGTAGGGACTGGAAAGTGCTGAGACACAGCTGTATTTTATACTTCCGATCAGCTCCTTTTGCCATTCCAATCTATTTCTTTTATTTTGTTCACTCTATTAGAGAACCATCAACAGCAAAGCCCAAGACCTCATTTATTCTAGAGAATTTCTATCAAAAGGTTATTCTTACCACTATGTGTACTTATGGTCTCTTTCCAACTTTAAGGGTTCATTTCTCCTTTATGTTTCCACTTCAAAATGATCATTTATATTAAGTTGGGAATTCTTAAGACTTTGAACATATTAAAGCCAATAGAAGAAAATCTTAGCTTTTTTTTAAAAGAAAGTAAAGATTTTTATAAAGACAATTGCTGGTACAAATACAACCATCTGTATTATACCTACATGACTCCAAACCCAAGAGACCCTAATATTGAGAGTGGTGATAGCAAATTGTGTAAGTAGTTTAGTGTGTCAGAAAAGCCACATGAGTGAAGTAGCAGCTTAATTTTAAGTGGAACTTCTTAAATGGGGCACCCAGCATGAAATCAAAGTGAGCCAGCCTCCTGCTTTGGGTAGAAGATAATTGCCATCTGAGGTTAAAAAGAAATGATATTCTTTTTTTTTTTTTTTTTTGGTACTGGGGATCGAACTCAGGGTCTTATGCTTGCAAGGCAAGCACTCTACCAGCTGAGCTATCTCCCCAGCCCCAAGAAATGATATTCTTGATATAATATTGCACCATTAGGTGTATTATTGGATTTGGGTTGGTGAGAATAGAGCTTTCCTTTGAAACATCTGTTTGCTCTCGGAGCAGCATGGAAGAAGGAATGGACCAGGGGTCTGTTTCAATATGGCAATTCCTACATAAAGAGTATAAAAACAGGACTCCCTTTCCAGGCCCTTTCAAATTACAGTGCTGTATGTGAAATTTTAAAATCATGACTTTTGCCTGGGTATCGTATTGCAATCTCATTTACCCTTCTCTGTTACCGTGATCTCTTTATAGTATAATGCTTTCTAAACCTTTACATTTTACTTGTATTTTAGATTATTTTTCTCCTGAACCTGTTGATTGCCTCCCCCTCCTTGATTTAATTCCATTTTATTTTATTCTTGAAGTGGTTCAGTTTCTGCTTCTACTCCACCCTTTGATTACTTCTCTGTTTTTTTTGCTGACTTCTAGAATACTTTCTGAATTAATGTGTCATAAGAGTTTAATATTTGTCTGATCTCAGTTATTAATAAGCATAAGAAATATAAGCATCATCAAAAAAATCAACTAGACTCTTGTTTGAATTATTCAGACCTTGAAAAGATCTGAAGAAGTTATTTGTTTCAATTCCTTTGGTTTCCATATAAGGATACCAAGATACAGAAATATTAAGAGAGTTGCCTGTTATGGTTTGTTTTCGAGTTTTATTTGATTTTTGGTACATGAAAATTATTCATGTCCAAGTGTATTTGAATTTCTTTCAAAAAGAATTTTTTTATGGACAGTTTACATGACCAGGCTTCTAGTCTAAATATACGATTATCCTTTGCTAGTCCAAAGCTGTGAGCACTCTCATTTCCTCATCCTTAAAATTGTTCTGATTGCATAATTTGACTTCTTAATTTAACTCAATATGGAATATGAATTAAAATTGCTATTTCAATGCCATATATCTACCTCTATTTGGGAACTGGCCTCTAAAAAAAGAAATGAAGGTCATTGATAACTTAAGTTTAGTTTTATGTGTGTTCTTCATTCTGTTATCATATCATCATTGAAGTAGTCTCTCCCTCCATGATCATACAAGGAATTGGTGATTTTTCATAGATTTGTTTTCAGTGGGAGTCTTTTTTTTTTTCACTCAACCTTGTCAACAGATGAATGCTCTCGAACATCCATCTGAGTGTAGAATGGAAGATCATCCTTCATTATGGTTCCAAGAGACTGAGACTCGTCACTCCTGTATGAATATCCTGACCTCAGTTTTTCATGGTCAGGAGGTGACTATTCAACTCTACCTATAACCCAGGGGACTGGGCACCTTCTGCAGAATGTGATGAAGAAGAAGCCAAGGATCAGATTGGAATTTATTTACCCACAAAGACTAGTAGATCTGTATGCAAATAAGCATGAACCAAAGGAAACATTGATAGGTACCACAAGGACAGTGTGGTTTCAAATGTTAAAAGAGTTAAGAAAAGACCAGATATTTTAGCCATTTTTGATCTGTTGTCCACCTTAGTGTGGTGGCTCCTATTATGTGGATGTTTTTTTGAGGTTCATTTTCAAGTGAACAGCTAATGGAATATCTTTCAGTTGCTTTGACTGTTCTTTGTGTATTCATTTATTTAAGAACCTACTACGTGCCAGATCTGAGACCTACTACTGAGAATGCAGAGATGAAAACTGACAAAATCCCTAGCCAATAGAGAGCTTACATTTTATTGCAGGGGGCAGAGGTGGAAAGATATATTAGCATAACATCAGGTAAATGCTCTGAAATGAAATGAAATAAAACAAAATAAAAAGAATTGAAGGGCAGGGAGATAGAGAGGGACTAAAAAGAATGACAGTAGGACTCTGAGACAGGGTGCTGAGTGGAGGCCAGAGTCCTGGATAAACCAATGAATGATCTGAGGGAGGAGAATTTCAGGCAGAGGGAAGAGAAGATGCAAAGGCTCTGAGCTAGAGCCCACACTGGGGCAGTCAAGAAATAATCAAGAAACCTGCTGGGTACGCATCTGTAATCCCAGCAGTTCAGGAGGCTAAGGCAGGAGGATTGAAAGTTCAAAAGCCAGCCTCAGCAATTTATCGAGGCCCTAAGCAACTGAGCGAGACCCTATCTCAAAATGAAATATAAAAAGGGCTGGGGAAGTGGTTAGTGATTAAGAACCCCTGGGTTTAATCCCTGGTACCAAAAAAGGGGGTAAGGAGAGAAAGAAACTTGTGTGATTGGAACTGAGTATGTAAGACAGATTATTAGGAAATGAGGTTAGAAAGACAGAAAGTACTAAATCATGGAGGAAGTTAAGGTATTTGGATTTTATTTTGAATATCATAGGAAGAAACTAATGAGTTTTGAGCAAGAGACTGTCATGATACAATTTACATATCTAAAAGAATTGACTTCAAGGAGGATTAAGGAGTGGAAGAGGGGAGGGACTAGAGGTGAGATGCTAGATGATCCACAGGAAAAAACACACACATATATATAAAGTAAAAATTTATGTATATATACACATACATGCACATGCAGGATTGTCTAAAAAATTATAACTGGGGAATTCAAATTTTAAAAAGTTTTAAAATCACTGTTCTCTGTGAGAGATGATGGTGACTGTTAACTGGATTCTAACATCTTTGGAAATTGCAATAATTATTTTTTGTGCTTTTATTCCTTTTCTTATCACTAAGTAGCAGTGGTTCTTCTTGCCATAAAAATGAGCATGCACAGGGAAGCACACATGCACATTTGCATATAATTTCAGGGTGTTCACAAATACCACATTAAGAATCTTGACTGTAGAGAATCATTTACTGCACTTCCCCACCCCAGGGATATAACATTTGTCCCCTTTTTTTCTGAATACTTTACTCCAGCATTTCTGTCCTTGTTCGTGTCAATCCTAAGGTTATTATACGAGTACCATTTTTTTTTCAATTTACTCAAGTTTAGAATTCTCACCTGCAAGTGAGAGAAGTTTCTTTTAGTTTTCTTTTGCTGATCCACCTATTTGTCACTGAACTACCTTGAGACTCAGAACAAACAATTCCAAATTTAGTATTTCTCTCACAGAATGGGTACCCTATTTCTCTCTGTTTACGGGAGTGTTACCTATTATACCAATATTCATATATGTTGATAAAAGTCCTATGGTAGCCCAACCAGAATGAGATGCAATGTTTTTATAATCGGCGATGGGGTTTTAGCAGGGATCCCCACCATCTGGCTGTGTGTTGCTTTCATCAGGGAATCTCCTCTGTACTTCCTTGATTGCAGCTTTGGCCTCTGGGTAAAATGGGAGTGGAGATCAGGCATTTTTTCAACTATTCCTCAGAGCTCTAATTTTTATACTTCCTAAGTGAAAAAGTGGAGCAGGTACCTGCCCTCTTTAGAAACTCTACCTAATGATTCCTCATCTTGGGAACCTTCTAGTCTATTTTGTGATATCTGGCCAACCCTAGTTACAACTGACATCATAAAACGTTAATCTTTTAAAGATTTGCCTCAGTGCACACTGTGATAATTTCTTACTTAAGAGAGTTTGGTCGTGTACATTTTTTTTTTCTTTCCTGTTTGCTTAGGACTTTAGTTTCAAAGTGTAATTCAAACTAATTGCTGGGGCTGGGGTTGTGGCTCAGTTGTACAGCAGTTGCCTGGCATGTATGATGCCTTGGGTTCGATCCTCAGCACCACATATAAATAAATTAATTAAATAAAGGTCCATTTACAACTAAAAATGTATTAAAAAAAAAAAACTAATTGCCAAGAATAAAATTCAGGATACTGGTCCACTCTAATGGTCAGAGGAAGAATTTTTTTTAATGTTGTTTTATTTTTGGTAAGAGAAGACATAAATAGCTATAGTAAGCGATTTGACTTCGCAGGTGTGTTCCTCCCCCTTTTATCTATAATGTTCATAACGTCTGTCAACATTTGGAAGCAGCAGTGGTATGATGCAAAGATGATATAAAGGAGAATTGATTGTCTTTTTGTTTCTGAGAGAACTTGATGTTCCTGTGGTGTGTGCACATGTGTGTGTGTGTGTGTGTGTGTGTGTGTGTGTATGTGTACTATGACATAAAGAAGTGAAAACAATCTCTTTTTTGTGTACCCTTGGCTGTTCAACGGTTTTGTGATTCAACTTTATTTTTCAATAGTCTAAGACAACATAATGAAAACTCTCTGGTTTCAGTTTATTCCTTTAAAAATTATCTTGAGATGGAGAGAAAAATTCACAAGTTTAATTTTAAAGTCAATTTATATAGTTTTTATCAACTCCAGTTTTGCTTTAAAATCACTTATTTTGTATGCTGTCATTTAAGCTTTCTTACTAAATTCTTTGCTTGAGATTTGTTGTACTAAACTTAGCAGACCTCCCATCCCTCCACACACACTCCATATAAAAGACAATCCCCTGTAGTGAGAATTGATTATACGATCTCTATTGATATTGCCTGTGTCCGCTGCATAACCTGAAGTTTGTAAATTATTGGGAAAGAGCCTGAATCATAGTAGATTGATGCTAAGAAGTCAGATAATTTCAGAACCTTGTGGGAACTTTCTGGTTTCCTCTCTTTTATCTCCTCAGAAGACTTTTTCATGAAAGACAGGGCTTAGTGACGACTTTCTAATGCAGAGTTGGTCTTTAGTTTTTTGTTTAAAAATGACACTTTGAACATGTAGTGCATTATGCATTTGAAGATCTGTTGCCAAGCAGCTTGAGACCTAGGGGGCATTGTTGAATTTGAAGGAATAGTGGGTTCAGGGAAGGGGCCAAAAGAAAACTTGAGAAAAATAGAGTAAGACTGAAAGTGTTTTATGATAATTAGAATAAAAATTGGATATCAGAACTTCACGGGTCAGCTTCTGTTCACACATTTAGCTTTCACCTTGCAAAGAAAGGGATGTATCAGGTAATTAGGTCAAATCAATGATTATATATCTTTAACTCAAGTGGAAGGGACTGTAATTGTGATGAAATTTGTCTGAAGGGGAACGCATGGGGAATCTTGTCAAAGGTCATGAGTTCAAAGGGGAAATTAAGTTCAAGGTTCGGTTCCTGTTCACACACCCCTACTAATAGCATATAACAAGAAACCAAACAACCAGTATTTTTATAAACTAGTTGTTTTATCTTTTTTGGAGAGCAACAAGAATCTCTCACTTGTATCCCTTCAGGGATACAGAATGAAAGCAGAAGCTTTACTGGGGCATCTTCTGATGTAGACAGAGAGAAAACCTCTAGAATTATATTTCCTGCTTGTTGGCTTCTTCTGCTTTGTTACTAATCATGCACAAGACACCCTGCTGCATGGAATGCAAATAAACAGCCCATCTCCAAGGTATCCACATTTCCCCTGCTGCAAATTCCTGACTTGTTTACAGGATAACAATAAAATATTACAAATTTAAGATTGGAGCCAATGGGGAGATAGCTAAAAGAAAAGTTGTTTGGGGTTTTCTCTCTTTCTTTCCTGAATTCCATTTCCCCTTAAACTTGACAAAGTGGAACCAAAATTCACCCTTGTCTTGGTCATTCTTCTGAAACAAAGGGTCTATTCTTCCTTTTAATGCTTGTAGAACTTCCATTAAGGTTGACCGTAAGCTCTTGCATGGGATGAAAAAAGAAAAAGTCCTCAAATCTTTTCTTTACCCTGGTATAATTTTTAAAGGACAAACAATAAGAACATAGTTTCACATAGTGGTAAAGAAACCCTGACTAAGGAGACATAGCCTTTAAGGCCCAATGGCCTTTAAATATTCTGGATTCCATGTGTCATCCCAATTCATTATATTCTATAAAACTGTTCAAGTAAATATTTAGGAAAGAGGAAATATAAATAAGAAAGAAACTACGTAATTGCTTAAAACCAAAGTTCTTGAAGATATTTAAATTTTTTTTTACCCAATCAGGTATTACATTTGCAATTCATACAGTAATGCTATTACTGATTGGAAACCAAGAGGCATATCTAGCAAAAGACATCACCTGGACAATCTGTTTCCTCTACTTCACAGCAGAGCTTACGTGTGTGGACACACAAGCACACATGCATTGGTGTCCAACCAAACTGGGCTAATGGCTGGAACAGTACTTTAATGTTAAATGTGATTCATGTAACATAATACAGAAATATTTCAAATATAAACACAAGTAACCAAACCCCAGTTGCCTTCAGAAAATTTTCATAGAAATAGACTTGCCATAAAACAGCACAAGAAGGTTTTTGGTGAAAGCCTACCCATATTTTTGCTCATGAATTTTCTTGTATTTATCATGTCTGGTGCTTGGATGGGCTTATTATCTTGGGGTTTCTTTTTGAACAACTCTATCTTTTTGTGTCAGAATGTATGTAATTTCTGTCTGTAAACTCTAAGGTACTTGCTGAATTTTAACAACAACAACAACAACAACAACAAAATACCCTCTCTGACACAGATTGTGATTGATAAACTATTTTGGAATAAACAGGCCTGTGAGTGCAGAAGATTCTAGGAGGCAGGTGCTTCACTTAACTGAATGGATTTGGGAGGGAGGGATAAAGGGCTGGGGCAGTTCACGCTTTAGTTAAACTCTAGCAACTAAAATTTCCACTCTGGTAAAATTTAGAAGTTCAAGGAAAACATTGCCATGATATTAATGACCTTTGAGGGCATATAGAGTTCAGAGTTCATTTTCTATTTACAACATCCCTTGCTGCTCCACCTCTTACCCTTCCCCCTTGGGGAAAAAAAAAAAAAAAAAAGGCAATTATTTAAGACATTGTGACATTCAGCCTGGCTAATTTTTATACAAAAATAGAGACAGTGGAAAATATCACAGTTAAGTATTAGTAATGGCTAGAACTGGGGGTGCCCAATGTGGGGAGAGGGTATCTCCTGAGCAGTTCAAAGTTCATTCTTTGTTCACATATAATGAAAAGTCTTCAGTTATCAGGTATTTAAACCCAAATCAGCAGTTCCATATCCGTAACCTGAGCTGAGTGTTCCTCCATCTAATGGCCATGCTGCTGTCGTTCGCAGTGAGTTCGGTGACACTCGATTTGTACTCCGAGACGGGAACAGATGGGCTTTCATTGTGAGACTCCGCCTGTATGCAAATGTGAACGGAGTTTCACCCGATCCCGGGGTCTGACCTGACCGTGCACATGCATTTACTCAACGTGGCTCAGCCTGGGGGGGCAGCGAAGGGGGAATAAAAAATGGCAATCGGATAGTACCAGCGGCAGGTCAAGTTTACCATCCGTCTTTCAGCGGGACTGAGATGGCAACACAGTTATTTAGTTTCAGTGTTGATGTGCGTTGCAATAAACTCCATCATTTCACCTGTTTATGAACCCAGCCTCGTATGAGATCTCAACGAAATCAAACAAAGCTGGCAATCAACTTTCTTGTTTCCAGCAGAATGGGGGATTATGGACTCTAAAAATAAATAAATAAATAAATAAAGCATCTTTCTCCCCCACCCTTACCTACATAAATCAATATTTCTCTCCAGTCCTTTTTATTTCTTACATTGAATATATTAATTTCTTATTTGGAGGAAACAAAATACGTTTTCCCCAAATGCTTTTTGTTTCAAATTAAGAAATATGATCACTAATGTCAGAATAAACAACCAGCATTTTAGATGTCGATTAACTGTTTTGCATGTACACAGCAATGTACAGTCTCTAATAAATCTTACAATTAAATGTGCAGCCCTTCATTAGAGTGAAAATATGAACAGCTGTAATCATACGCATTCTATTGACAGAGAAAAATTTGGTTTCATTTGTAATTTTTCACATTAGGAAAGAATGAGAGATGGATTGGAACCACGGTTGTTTCTGTAACTGTGGGCTTTTTCTTCACATGTACAGAAGGACAACAAACCAGTGTCTCTGACTTCAGGGTCTAACAGCAGTGATTTGCCTCAATTTTCTTCTCTCATGAAAGTAAATTTCTCTTGGGAAACATATAAGCCTTTGGCAAGAAAACCCATAGGACAGACACCCCCAAACTATAACAAATAACGGATTGATGCATTTCTTCAGTACATCTGTTCTTTAAGGGGTTCTGTTAACTGATGTCTGGAACTGCATAAAAGAAAGAGTTGCTAAAAATATAGTGAAAGTTGATGCATGCAGCAAAAACTGCTTCTGGCAACAAAAGACACTGCTTCTGGCAACACACACATATTGCTCAGAATGGAAAGAGGGTCTTTTGAACTTGCATTTGTGCAAGTGCAGGCAAAACCAAGTTAGGCTTCCTTCAAAAAAGGTGCCAAATGGTCTCTGCCTAAGGATTCCTCTTCACCTCCCCTGATTTCAGTCTCACTTAAAGGTGCAAGGCCAACATATCAGGACAGCATTTCCAAGCAGTTCTGGAGAGTTAGGCTTGAAATAATTCCAAATGGAAACAAATGATCAGGACTAGGACTAGCATTTGTCTACTAGGCACCTAGTAGTAGCTGACAGAGATAATAAAGAATAAAAGGTTGCATGACAGTATAGCAGGTATTAAAAAATGTCATACTCCTCACCTTGGCTATTGAAAATTGATTTGATTATCTTGCCTGGTCTCTTAATATGTATTTCCAAATAGATGGGCAGTTTTAAGAGACTATATACATGGACATATATGTATATATACATCTTGACACATATGTATGTATTTCTATCGATGTACATAGATCCTTCCTTATACAAACAAAGATTTATGTGAATGCAGGATTTTGTGTCCACATAAACTTTAGCTTGTGGTTGAATTATTAGAGGCCACCTTAAGTTAAGAATATCATTTATACCCTCAGAAAATTTACTTGAGAATTGTCAAGGCAGTGCTTACAAGGGAATTCAAAATGTTTATTTATGTCAGTAACAGGAAACTCATATGTTCTAAGTTTAACAAGAGGCTCTAACAAAGTTATATTCTGGCATAAGTAAGATCCTGAAGACTTTTTTAAAAATATAGTGAAAAAGGAAAATGACGATATTTGTAATATGAATATTGTAGCCAAGTGATTGGGACCACTACTTACGGCTGTTTGCCTTAGTAAGATGATGTACTGTCCAAAGTGTTCCCTAAAACAAGCTTGCAATTTGGAAGTCAGCAATTTCGTTTTTTAAATGTCCTATTGAAAGCAATACCATGAATTGGGAAGAAAATGCCTCTATTTTTTAAGTTCTTGAGGAAGAAAAAACCCAAACACTATCAGTTACCCCTGATGAGAGCTCTCGGCTTTCTAGAAAATGATACTCTTCATGTCTTCATGAAACCTGTGAAAGTTCATTTTGCTGAAATGGTTGTGTCACAAAGTACTTACAAACAAGGAGGTACTGCACTCAAATAAGTAATAATCGTAATAGCAAACATTCATATGACTCTTATTATATGCCAAGAACTCCTGTAAGTGCTTTACACATATTAACTCATTTAATCCTGACAAAGATCCCATGAGAAACATGTCCTATTTTTATCTCCATTTTACAGGTGAGGGAAATGAAACTTGCTCATACAGCTTCTCCCTGAAACAGAAAATGGAAAATGGGAGAAATTAGGACTCAGACTTTTAGAAAGATCTTCCATGTAATGGGATCCATGCTTTGTCTCTCTATGCCTAGTTTATCAGCAGAAAATTGTGATGTATTCTGTAAAAATCACATTTATGAAATATGCAACCTATTTGATAAGCTGCAAGAAGGAAACATGTACTATTTCTGCTCCTTTTAAAGCTTTGCCAATTTAGAGATCACCGTTTTTCACCCATGACATGATGTGACACTTCTAAGAAAGTGCTGTGAAGTCATGAAACTCCCTCATGGGGGAGGTGTCAGAACCATAGTGCAATGTCCAGTCTGAATGAGAAGAAGTTGTATGCTTCTTTTAAATTTGACTTGTCCAGTCTATGACTCTAATCATTGGCAACAAAATTAGTTTCCTCTGGAGCATTTCATTATTTTCCTATTTTTGCTCTAACGTTAACTCAATTACAACTTTGGAAGGATGGATAAAGAGAAATTAGGCAGAACATATAGCTCTCTTCTTTCTCCTCTTTTTAAATAGCAATTTTGTATCATATCCTAGTGGACCAGGGACTGGGGGTGATCCATTCCATTCAGAATGAAAATAAAGGCATCCATAGGTCATAATTAACCTCTGAATCCTAGGTTGCCTGGAGCGCTCAGCCAAGGTGTGTATCCCATTGGCTCTAGAAGAAGGGGTGGGGGGAGCCACCTTGTGGTTGGAAGATGGCCCAGCAGCCTCCAGGACCCTTGCTTGTTCTCAGTCAGAAGGAAAAGAGATGAGTGTAGAGGGCTGAGATAAATCAGAAATATCAATCACTAAATATTTGTGGAAAGTGGTAAGGGATATAAATAGAATCTATAACTACAATAACACTGAAGCTGTAGTTGTAAATATACATTATCCTCTTTAATATGACATAGAGTAGATTGAGAACTGAGAAATTATTAAGACCCCCCACAAAAAAAATTGGAAGAAAGAATGAAAACATTTAAGTTAAAATTATGTTCATTTTGTAATTCAATAAAGAAATCCCAGAGACATATTTTTAAATTTAATGTTGTTTTCTAAAGCACAGAAAAAGCCCCACAGACATCTGTTTGCATACATTGTGTGTCAGGCAACATCAGATTTGAATGGAATTTATCTAAATTTTATATGCATGGCTTGATGTAAATTGAAATAAATTGTACAGCATACTCTGCGTGGACATATTGGTTTTTCCATCGCTGCTTGAACTTTTAACCCCAGGGCCTGGGCCGGTCACACGTTGACCTGTCTGAACTCTGCTGGTAGATCCAAGTGTGCAAGGCTGACCTTGCATCCATGGCAACCGTAAAGTAGGGTCCATGACTCCTCTCTCCCTTTCTCTCTCTTTTCTCCACACTCCAAACAAAACAAAACAAAACAAAACAAATTAGTATATTCTCGCACAGTCAGTCAGTGTAATCTTGGAATAGTTTTGCCAAAATGCATTTTGCCCCTAACCCAAGCTCCAAGCAAAGCTTTTTCAGCTGGCTTGTCAGATGTTAATGAAAGTTTAAAATGAAAGCCTTTATAAAAGTTAATGGAAAAGACCCCTTCCTGGGACACATTCTGTTTGCTTGTCTACCATTATAATAAAATATACTTCACATACTCATATATTAAGTAACATTGCTATAGGTATGTTATACATGCACATGAAAATCCTACTTGTGGAGGATTTTGACATAATCCTTTATAGGTGAATTAAAAAAAATACTTAGATAAGATTTTACCACAGCCCGCAATATCCATACCAGAGCTAATGTTTTCTAGTGTCAAAGATCTAATGTATCTGAAAGGAGACCTACAGTTAATCTCTCTATTGTAGGTTATAATCTCCTTTTTAATTATGGTACTTTTATATTTCTTTATTTTTTAATTTAGATAATTGATCTTTAAACCCATGGACTAATAAATTATCATTTTCATAATCCTGGTGGTAGTCCAGGTGTTATTTATTCCTTCCTAAAGTTAAAATCCTGCTTGTAGAATATGTTTGTGACTATTCGTGTATTAATTCAAGAAGTATTTGTTAAAGACCTGTTATGTAAACTTTAACTAAGTTCTGGGGATGAAATAACAAAGCAAAAGGTGTGTGACTGGGTCTTAAGGAATTAGAGCTTTATGGCAAGGCAGGGCTATTACTTAGAGAAAAACTAGAGAACGATTAGACAGCAGTGACAAATGTATAATTGTTTAAAATTGTATACCAACTGACAGGGAAACATGGCATAATGGAGTGACCAGTTGGGAGTGGATTTAATGAAGAAAGACCTCTCATGGACAAAGCCTTGGAAAAGGTAGTTGTCCAGGACTAGCAAGCAGACTTTCCAAGTTGAAGAGGTTTCATAAAATAAGCAAAGACTGGAATGGTGTTGGTAATGTGCAAGAGCTGATAGGAAAGAAAATGACCGGAGACGACAGGCCATGTGAGTCTGGAAATAACAGTATCTTTGAATGCTCATGGACTGATCTGCTATGTTTTTAGATCCTGGAGTTATATGCCTGTTATTTGCTTCTGAAGTTCTTGCAGTAAATTAAACAAACAAAAAGACTTGTTTGGGTTTGAGCTTTAAGGACTTCTATTACCTCCCCCCCCCCCCCGCTTTTTTTTTTAGAAAGAATAAAGAAAATTTAAATTTCTACAAGTTTGAGATAGGAACCTGAAAATCTCTAATGTTTCCCAAATTGGCTTTGGGCAACTATAGGTAACAGGGTTGATGGGAAAGCAGCCTGATGAAACAGGTCTCATTTAGTGACTGTGAGGTAGTTTAAAAACAGCAATAAAAATACCATAAGAGTGTTTATCTTTGTCAGGCAATTTTGAAAATAAAAAAAGTCCACATAGAGTAGACAAGGAGAATCTGCATATCCTCCCAGTCCTCCTCTAGCATGTCTTATGACCTTGTAAAGTCACTTTATCTCTTCAGGCCAGAATTTCTTTGTGTAATAATAAAAAAATTTAACATTTCTTGGATTCTTACTTTATACCAGTTCAAAACGCTTTCATTTAATTCTTACAACAACCAATTGGGTAAGTACCACTCTTGTCCTGAGTTAACAGAGCAGGAAACTGAAGTACTCTCTTTTCTAGGATTGAGTCCAGCTTTAGACTTCATGTGCTTCATAAACTTTTTAAATAAAGGACCAGATAGTAAGTGTTTAGGCTTTGTGGTTCATGTATGTGACTATGTGATTAGGTCACTATAGGGTGAAAGAAGACTTAGACAACATGCAGATGAAAGATCATGGCTGTATGCAGTTTAAACTTTTTAATAAACACTGAAGTTTGAATTCTACATAATTTTCACATGTCAAGAGATATTATTTTTCCCAATATTTAAAAATATTTTTAAAATGGCTGGGTATGGTAGCACACACCTGTAATCTCAGATGCTTAGGAGGCTGAGGCAGGAAGATGGAGGGTTCAAAGCCAGCCTCACAACTTAGCAAGGCCCTAAGCAACTTAGCAAGACCCTATCTCTAAATAAAATAGAAAAATGACTGAGGATGTGGTTCAGGGATTAAGCACCCCAGGTTTAATCCCTGTTATAAATAAATAACACTCTTAAATTATGAGATCTACAATTTAAGATGTGAAGTAGATGTGGTCCATGGGTCATAATTTGCCAACTTTTACACTACACTATACTGCTTCTCAGTGTACAGAATAAGGAGTTGAACCAAATGGTCTCTAAAATTATGGTTAATTTTTTTTTCAGTTCAGTGACTTTCTAGCTCCAAAAGTGAGTATCCAACTTGGATACTGTGTAAGCAAAGAATGCTACCTTGGAAAACAAGCCTGCCCATACCTTGTCTTCTGAGATATTTAAATTAGTTCGGAAGGATGAAGAATTGCCTTTGTTTAATTGATGTTTGGAGAAAGAGATTGCATTACCTTCTTTAACAAGTCATTTTGCATTATGACTGTTCCTGTCAGGATTGTAGTCCTAATATCTACACCGAATCCCTCATGACACAGCAGAATTCCATTTTTTCCACTTTCTAGAAATAGAGATGAGCTTGCCTCTGTCTTCTACTGAGTTCTACATTATCTCCAATTCCTTCTACACCGCCTTCTGCTGCAAAAGAGAAGAGCTTCCTATCCTCCCCGGCCTTTATTCTTTACTCACCTAGACAGTTTTCTACTCTTTCAGCTATTATTTTTAACTTCCAAAGGACTCCTTTCCAAGATGTCTTTATCCCTTATATCGGACAGAACCAAGAACTGAACACCAAGTTACAGATCTCTTTTCCTTACCTGTATCTTAAAGTTTGAATTTCCAAATATCTGTATGCAAAAATGTCTATAAATTGTTACCTAAAATATGTGTTTTTCAAGGTCCATATGTTTAACTCCTAACTGCTTTAATTGCATGATACTTTGAAGTTATGGTGGATGTAGCAGATCATCTCTCCCTTTAAAATCCAAGTGACTGTGAATGTAACACTTTAAGTTTTTCTTCTAGCTCTAAAGTTTACAGCCATTCCAGAGTTCACTTCTGTTTCCTTCGTGTCTGCTGAGGTGATGTGATAAAAACAAAATATAAAATCTCCCATATATCACAATATTCAGACATTTACCCCAGTTACAACCTTAACATTTAAACTCCTGAATAGTCTAGTGAGCTATATGCCTTATGGCTTCCCAAACATTGACAATTTGTTTCATAGCAAAAAAAATCCCCATATTATCTAACAGCCTTCTGTATGGCCTAGTTATAATAAATTTTGAAAGTTTCACCCCCACCACCTGTGGCTTTTAGAAGATCTTTTTTTCCAGAAAACTAATATTAGCACAGATAGTTTCTCTACATAAGATGTTCCTATTGGAGAAGCATGAAAGAAAGCAATCACCTAACGTCTGTCTCCTTATGTGTGCTCAGTATGGTCCCAAGTATTCACTTGACAACTTTGGTCATGTAGCTGTAGTGAGACCAAGTGAGTAAAAGTGCTCTCTGAGAATAAAATGTTCATCTCTTTACGTTTCCAAGACGCCAGAGCATTACTTAGCAAATTACACAGGTGTTAGGTAAAAGACTACGTGTTATTGGAAGGGGTCAAGGTAAGCTGTGACTTAATCAAGAACATCCAGGGAGAGAAGACACGTCCTTTAGAAAGAGGAAACAATGCCATAAGGGAAAGATTGCCTTTCCTACAGCAGTGCCACAGAAGAGTGTCACCAGACTGCCCGCCACCTGCTAACTCCTCAGTCCAACCAAGAGACAAACTGAAGTTGCTAGTGAAGTCAGACTCTAAAGCTCATTTGCCCCTATGGCTATTGGATTAAAAAGCGTGCCACCTTTGGGAACAACCTCAACTCAGCGTCCGAGCTAGTCAATATGTTTTTTGTTTTTTTCCTTTAACTTTGTACTTGTTTTGTTCATTTGAGCATTTAAGTGATCTTTGAAAAAAGTGATCTTATTTAAAATAAGTTTTAAATTTGGACAATTTTGTTTTAAAGTTTAAAATATAGAATTGCCCAAAATATTGTTCACTCTTAAAAAATAATTTCTGTGATCTGACTTCTTAAATCACTGTCAACCTGATAATAGAATTCTGTGTTTACAAAATTGCTTCCCTGTTAGACTCTGGCTCCTCGAAAGTATAGTGCAAAGCCTGTCACATGAAGTCTGTTCTCAGAATGTTTGTTGATGTGAGGTTTTGAACCAAATAGTGACAAAAAGGATGGATTTTAACAGAGCCTGAGAATGGAGAAACTCTGGATTCTTTGCATTTTTGGTAGTTAGGCCCATTTTAAAGGAATGGTGCATAGAAACAACCGAACACATCGGTGTTCCTGATTTCCTTGGGCATTTCATGTTGCTCGCAATAAAATTGGCAGCAGCAAAAGGGTAGAGAACTGGCAGGTTAAGTCCAGTGTATGCATATGTGAAAAAACCTGAGCAACCCTTGCTGGGCTTGTGGCTCAGCGGTAGAGCACCTGCTTAGCACTTGTGAGGTACTGAGTTCAATCTTCAGCACCACATAAAATAATACATAAAATAAAGGTATATTTAAAAAAGAGCACTATACTTTAAAAAAAAAAAAAAAAAAAAAGCAAACTTGATCAACCCTTGGGCTGCCCCTCACTGCTCCTAAGTGTTCTCAGGGAAACAGAGGAGTTTGTGAGAGATGGGACAAGGGACTTCCACTTCCTGTTAGTGAGATTCCATAGCAATATAAGACACCCAAGGGCAACATAGTAGTAAAAAAGTGTCCCTACGTCCCATTGATTATCCTTAAGCATTTGGATTTGAAGTAAGAATATGTGTTCTTCTATCCTCTGCAGAAAAGAAGCATATTTATTAAAGTTGTCATATCAGTTTATTAGTAATGACTCAATTCCTGGATATAGTTTAGTATATATCATATCTTGGTCACCTGTAGAACTTTCTGGGACAGTGCTCAAGAAATATAGTTTATTGAATAATACAAGATATTACAGTTTATGTTTGAATCAGTGGGAGGCTCACTTGGTAAGTTTGGATTCTTCATTTTTGAGTTGTTGATCACTACCATTAATTATTTGTGCATTTCAAATTAACTATTTGTTATTGGCTTCCTATGATTTTAGCATAAAATTAAAATAGTCTTTGCCACGTTTCCTGTTAAATGGGACTTTTAACATAATTTTGTTGTTTGAAACTGAGGATGAGATGTTTCCTAAATCTATAAACCCATCAGAGAAAGCAATGTGACCCAATGCCACTTGTAGCATCTGAGACCATTGCTGGATCCTTAACATGCTGGAAGAAGGTCATTAGTTACGAGGAACATAAGGAAGGTTGAAGAAATCAAAGTCAATTCACATCCTCATGAAATCTTTCCCATGTGCCCAAGGAACTAAACAGATGAAGCCATAATGCTGGGGTAGGGGGGTAGAAAGGGTAGTGACTAGCAGAACTTTCATCATGTTTGCAAGTTATTGGATATGGGGCTGGTGGGGAGGGATGGTGGGAATCAAGAGAAAACAAAACAAAACAAAAAAATCTTTGCTAACGTTTTGAGGAGCAGTTTTAGTAGGTTAGTAAAAGTAGAAGAAGCCTGATCTTAGGGATCCGGAAGTTAGTGAGTATTGAGGAACTACAGGATATGCCCATGTGCTACCTGAAGAAAAAAATAAAAAGTTAGTTGGTGAAAAGAAGGGGAGGGGTACATCGCAGGAAGGAAGAGGAACTTTTTTTGGCTGGTTTTGTTGTTGGTGTGATTTTAGGAAATGGTAGATGTGAGCTGATTTTCCAGCAAGTTGAGAAAGAACCAGTCTAAAGAGAGAAGATAACAGATAGCATTGGGTCCTGGGAAAGGTGGAAATGGGTCAGTTAGTGCTATTCGAGGATCAGTTCTGACTAACAGGCAAGGCACTCACTCCGTAGGAAAAAGAATTAAAGGACAGAAGGGAGGAAAGATACAGAGATACATTTATTTGAAGGGAGGAGAGAGCAGAGCCATTTGCTGAGAGTAAAGGGCATGGAGTAGGGCCAGTTCAGGGCTTAGGGAGAACAGAGAGTGGAAGTTTAGCACAACCTCTAAGGAAATGTGACGGAGTTAAGAAAAGAATTACCACTCGGCACCATTGAGCACCATCTCAGTCTGCTCAACAAACATTAAACATTAAATGGAGAATTCATGGAGGAACCAAATGCTAAAAGGATTCTGATCCATTTCATTTTTAGGTTCGACCCTCATCACTCTTGGTACAACATGAGATGTAGCACAAAATCACACACAATTGCATCCTAAGGGGTCCTGGATCTTTGCTTACTTTCCCTGTTGACCTCAGGACCCAGTCCTGAAGACGTATTGCATTCACAGAAGTATATATCTGTCCTAAAAAAAAAAAAATTCCCTAAAGCACAATTCATAAGGCAACTTTTCCCTCCCATTTGCAAAATCCCCACAACTCCCTGGAACCTCTTGCCTTCCTGTCTCAGAGCTTTCCCAAACACATACGCACCATTCTGTCCTCTCTTTCTTAGTCTTCGAAGTTTCTGGGGTGGACAGTGCTTCTCTGCTCTCTGTTCTCTATTTTCTACCTGAGTGACCTCTATCCTTTCAAACTCCCATCTTGTTCTCCTCCTTCTCCCCATTCTGCATCACACAAGGCCAGGACACTTGTCTGAGGGTGGTGGAGCCTTCCTTGGATGAGAACAGGCCTGGAAAGGAACTAAGCTGATGAAACCAGAACCTCCTTGACACGCAGGGGAGATAATAGTTCAGGAACCCTCGTACTTAAGAATCATTGTCGGGCTGGGGTTGTGGCTCAGTGGCAGAGTGTTTGCCTAGCATGTGTGAGTCACTGGGTTCGATCCCCAGCACCACATGAAACTAAATAAACCAAATAAAGATATTGTGTCCATCCGCAACTAAAAATATTTTTAAAAAAGCATCATTGTCTCATTATACTGCAGCTTCATGATCTCAACTTATTTTGAACAGGATTTGAAACCATGATCCAAAATACAAGTTGTATCTCTTTTTTTTTTTAAGTTTTTTTTAAATTTCTTCTTTTTAGTTATACATGGCAGTAGAATGTATTTTGGCATATTATACAAATACGGAGTATAACTTAGTCTAATTAGGATCTATTCTTGTGGTTGTACATGATGTGGAGTTACCCTGGTGGTGTACTCAAATGCAGGGCTAGGAAAGTTATGTCCAATTAATTTTACTGTCTTTCCTCTTCGCCTCCCCCTCCCTTCCCTTGGTTTCCCTTTGTCTAATCCAATGGGCTTCTATTCTTCCCCTCCCCACCCTTCCTGTTGTTGGTTGGCATCCACATAGCAGAGAGAACATTCAGCCTTTGGTTTTGGGGGATTGACTTATTTCACTTAGCATGATTGTCTCTAGTTCCATCCACTTACCAGCAAATGCCATAATTCATTCTTCTTTATGACTGAGTAGTATTCCATTGTGTATCTGTACCACATTTCCTTTATTCATTCATCTGTTGAAGAACACCTAAGTTGGTGTTCACAGCTTAGCTATTGAGAATTGAGCTGCTATAAACTTCAGTGTGGCTGCACCACTGTAGGATGCTCAAGTTGTATTTCTGAATCTACTTTTCATGTTACCTCCTACATTTGAAGCACATGCTTCCTGGTCCCATGGGGTTATTCATCACTCCCCAAACCCAGTCCTGTGCCTTTCACCTGGAATACTTTTCCTGTCCTCTCCAAGTGCCCACTCATCCTTCAAAACTCTGCTCAAACTGCATCTTCTCAGCCCTGGTTGGACTCACCCCACTTAGTCTTGCATTTTACCTGAGCAATCCCCTGTCATAGCTGTTACCACCCTTTTATTGCATTATATGACTTATGAACACTGGTTTCTCCAGTGAACTGGGGGCCCCCAGAGGGCAAGAGTAGTATCTTAGTTATTTTTATGTCCCTGACAGGTTTCAGCATGTATTAGACATTCAATAAATAATCATCATACTGACCAAAAATATGGTCATATGGTTCAGACTTTCAAATTATACATATTTATCTGTCATATTCTAAAGAAGCTTCAAAGAACCTTGAGATAATAGCCACCTCTTGTTCCACAGTGTGTCTTAATGTGCCCCAGTGACAACTCCCTCTTGCTCCCTTCCCTGATATCTGGAGGGTTTTTTTCCTCCCTCAGACATCAGAAATACAGAGTAGAAAACACTCTACTGGATAGATTCAAGGGAAATGTTTGCTCCCTTCAATGGTACAGCTTGTGAGTCCAAGGGCACGTGCTGGACGTTACACTGGAACCACAGAGATGAGTGGAAGAGACAGGAACTTTAGAAAAGGGGCAGGAGGCGGCCGGCAAGGGCATGCTCCACTGTGTGTGTTTCAACTCAGGGAAGAGAAACCTAGGAGTTTATATCCCTTTGACCTCTGAAATATGGTTCATGCTGAAGGGTCAACAATCTGTGATCCCCTCCATGAAATGAAAACACTCATATTTACATGGTGTTTTTCATCCCAAGAAACCCAAAGTACTTTCTAAATTATATATATGCAAGATCCCTGATGTTTTCCATGCACAAAATCCAGTTCCTGATGGTCAAAATCTCCCCCTCCCCTTCCACATCACTGACTATTAAACATTTTTTTATCAGATCACAGTTTTCTGTCTTTGCAAAAACCCACTATATTGAAAGGTCTTCAATTTACACTATTCGTCTTCGAACATATGCTGCATCCCTCCTGCCTACAGCCCTTCCCCCACTAACATGGAAAGTGAATTCAATTAGATTTAAGACAAAGAGTAATTGCATTGGAAAATAGAAAAAATATCTCATCCCAGGGTGATTAAGCTCTTTACCTTATAGAAGGAGTTTAACTCTTTCATGAAAACAGGAATCCTAAGTAATAAATGAATACAGGGATTTGCTAAATCAAAGTATAGTGTCTTGAAGCCAATTTCCTAGTTAATTTCCCAACTTATTGCTTGGAGAGACTAATGTACTCATTGCAAGATTTGTAAGAAATATAAAATCAAGACTAAAACAATTAAGAGCTTTAAAATTTTATTTTTCAACTATTCTTATTTTACAGTAAGTAATTTCAAAATTTGAAGTTCATTCTAAACGCTTGGATTCCTGAAAGTGAACTGAATCATCTACTTTCCTAGAATTATTTTGTGCTTTGGATACCTTGATTTTGATAACTCCTTTCACATATTCAATCAGAATTGGATCCAAGCAGAGCCTGAATTAGCCATCCTACCAAAACAGTTTTGCCTGAAGCTTCTGACTGGTTGCTTGTTGGTGCTCATTCTGACTTAGGCAGAAAGATTTAAAAAAAAAAAAAAAAAGCACCCTAATGTGACAGATTCTTTATAGAAGAAGTCCTAGAAATTTGATGACCAATAGGTAGGGATGACTTAAAGGACTGTCATTTGGAGTCAACAGCAAGGGAAACTTCAAAAGTAAACATTGGGCCAGGCATGGTGGTGCACACCTGTAATCCCAGGGCCTTTGGAGGCTGAGGCAGGAGGAGCACAAATTCAAAGCCAGCCTCAGCAACTTAGCAAGGTCCTATCTCCAAATAAAAACAAAAAGGGCTGGGGATGTGGCTCAGTTGTTGAGCACCCCTGTGTTCAATCCTGGGTGCAAAAAAAAAAAAAAAAAGAGTTAACTTTAGGAAATCTTGAAAGAATCTGGAATAAAGAAGGACTGGGAGTGTCTCTCAGGGGTAGAACGTTTGCCTGGCACACCCAAGGCCTTGGGTTTGACCCCCAACATCAGACACACACACACAAATCTGGAATAAAGGGACAGGTGAAATGTATAAGTAGAGACTGCAGTCAGTCCTGTGGGGGTGACTGCTCAAGATTAGAGTTTAGCAAACAGAAGAAATCTTTCTCAGGTAGGGAAATAGGTTCAAGTGCCTTAAACTAAGAAATCTGCTTTCTTGGGCTGGGAATATAGTTCAGTTGGTAGAGGGCTTGCCTTGCAAACATGAGGCCCTGGGTTCAATCCCCAGCACTGCAAAAGAAAAAAAAAAAAAAAAAAAGAAATCTGCCTTCTTGGACCTTTTCCCACCTATATTACTTAGGCATTTCATACCTGTCAGTATGGTTTGTGTGAAGTAGGACTGCCAAATTACTGAAGCTGGCGCTCTTCTAATACCTTAGATAAGCTGTCCTTTGTAATGGTAAAGGTCTATAGGTCCAATCCCGAATAGTCCTTTATGTTCTGTTTAATATCCAACAAAACAGGGACTGCACATTTTTATGTCACAATTACAGAAACTCTAGCAGCACAAGGCATTGGCTTGGTTTTGACTTGAGTTTCTCATGGCAACATGGATATTTTTTTTCTCTTTTGAAGATGCCAGACTGAGCCATATGGGTTTTTGATCTTTGATGAGACCCTATTCTTCATTGGTTAATGTCCTAATAGGATGGTAGGTTTGATTTTAAAAGGTAAGCAAGGGAATAAAAGACAAATACTTGGGCTGGGGTTGTGGCTCAGTGGTAGAGCACTTGCCTAGCATGTGTGAGGCACTGGGTTCAATTCTCAGCAGCACATATAAATGAATAAACTAAAGGTCAATCAACATCTAAAAAAAAGTCAAATACTGGCCTTAGATGTTTTGTACTACCTGTCTCACCACAGGATCTCATTTTGACCCATCCCTGAGTAGGAATACTAATGTTTGTAACTATTTATGAGGACATTAATATTATTCTTGGAGATCTGCTAGTGAAGGCACTACATAAATTAATCATAATGTTAATATATCTATATTTTAGCCTGTATCTTATGAAATCTGTTGTACATAAGGCAGATTTATTTGCTTACATATACCTAGTTTGTTACTCTTAGCAAAATTTGTGTCATGATAAATACTTTAAAATAATTCTACATGTTAACAAGGGATTAGAGAGGCTGATTTATAGACTTGGAGTAGGAGAAAGGGTAACATAAACCCACCATCTATTTGGTTCACAGAATCAAGGAAGTTTAGTTTTTCAGGTTTTGTTTTGTTTTTTTGTGGTCCTGGGTATCAGACTCAGGAACTCATGCATGCTAGGCGAGCACTATACCACTGAGCCACACCCTCAACCCTCTGAAGCTCTTAACTGAAGTTTTTAGTCAACAATAGAGTAGGTTTAAAGGAGCATCTATAATGAAGTAACATAAGGATTATTTTATAATCTAGAAATGTGTGAATTGGGAGAATTAATGGCTCTTATAACTTAGAGAGTAGTTCTTTTAAGTCTGATGAGCGTCATTTTCAGGACACTGTAGGAGAGGTTACAGTTCAACTTCCCCTAGCAGGCCTTCAGAAAGGAAAAATGGCTTGAGGTCCTGAAGCCGCTGTGCTCCCCCACCCCTGCCCCAATTATAGCTGATAAAATGCAAATGATTATCTGTATTTTGAATATTTTATGATAATACATTTTTCTCCCCCCCAAAAAATTAGGAAGTTATCACCTTTTCCCAAGACTGGAATGGAGCGAATACCAGCTAACCATGATACAGTGTGTGCCAGTGTATACTCCCAGTTGCTCACGTAAATCTTCTCTCACAGCAGGATTTGAACAAAAACTCACCACTTAATTGAATAGTTCAAATGCCACTGAGTAGGAAATTTTAGTTAGACCAGAATATCTGTAAACTTAAAGTATGCCTATGTATTCCGGTAGCATGTACAATATTTTGAAATGTCAAAAAATATTTTCAAGGATTATTGTGCTCTCATGCCAGTTGTGGGTATTATTTTAGGACTTTGAAAGTATTTCTTTTATACCATAGCTGTTTTTTAAACAGCAACAACCTTGCTTCGTTTTCCTTTTTATTTTGAGCTGTTTGCAATCCCTTTTTGAATAGTGAGAAACAATGCAATTAATTTTCTCCAGCGCAATCATGCATAGATTTAATAAGCATCTGAAGGTAGGATCCATCTGTAAAGTATGCGTTGCATGCTAAATTACTTCTCTTCTGTGGTTTTTTTTCTTCCCAAACCTTAATTAATTGAAGAAAAAAATGTTTATTAAAGTGGGAACAGGCTGGGCCCTGGCTCTCCGTCTCTGGTTCAAAAGTTCATACAATTCCCCAAAGGCTCATCTGAATGTGTGTGTCTCCCTCTCACAATCCTTCTTTCTCCGTCTCTATAGTAGGGATGAACGCCTAGGAAAGGTGTGTTATTTTGTTCCCAAGATCAGTTTTAATAATCTTAACTTGAATGATCTAACTTTTTATGTGTATAGATTTACATTTATTATTTAGGCTTACATAAATAGTGTATAAATAGACACATAAATGTGTTATTTATGCACTTTCCTATTGCTCGGAATAAAAAACGATATTCTTTCAGAGACGTCTTTAAACAGGATATAGATGGATAGCAGGAAGTATAATTCTACAGGTGGGTCTCAGACAGGAAACTAAAGAAATTATGTATGAAAATGAGCTAAGTCTTATGGATAAATTTGACCAGAAGAAAAATATTAAATATATCCAAATAAAGAAATATTTACCCATAAACAGACAAATAGTGAAAAAATAATAGGAAATGACTCACTCTTGTGAGATGTTTTTGAAATGGAAGACGTTTCCTGATCTGCAGCAAGCTTTATAATGACTTAGGTGAAAACAGCAAGTTTACCATAAAACAAAACTATTTTCTTCGAAGATGTACTCAGATTATTATTTCAGTCACTTAACTAGGATGTCCTTATCTTTCTTTTGTTTTTTCAAAGTATTACTTTTTTCTCATTGTTTTCTAAAACTCTTAGATGCTTTTTTTAAGGGGTTACAAGTTGCAGTTTTCATTCAAATGACTAGTTTCTCTTGTTTTACTTTAAAGTAAGGTTAGTCTCCTTTAACACAAATAAGATTTCCACAGTGACTTCCAGATTTAGGCTTTACAGAATCAGAAAGCATGCTAAACTTGACTGTGCTCTTGCCTGACTGAAGTCAACTTCCCTTTGCCCGATTGCTTCTTGCAAAATATAGTAATCATATAGGAATTTCAGAGGGGGATTTCTACAGGTTGTTTCATAGTCTCTTGGGCTCTTGTACAGGATGCCTAAAACCACTGGTCTGTTAGTTGTCTTTTTTTTTTTTTTTAAATAGACATTCAAGTTGGAAAAAAAAAATAAGAACCATAGGAAGCTATTGTAGTTTGATATACGCACAACTTAGTCAGGCCGGCTCTTTTTGTCATGTACATACACCCTTGCCTTATGAGTGTCAAATGAGCTATGGGGACATTCCTGGAAAGAATTTTACAGAATCACCTTTTCATATTTTCTTCCCAAAGGTACTGTAGCTACTGCATATTGACATGTATACATTTGGGTCACTTCTGAAAACTTGTGAATTAGATCATAGGGAAGTGATGCCTAAAAACTAATCTCCCAGTAACAATTATAGTGAATGTCTTGGAAACTTGAAGACTACGCTATGTAGGTTATATGCTCTGTAGGGCACCTATTTGTGTGTATAACATATCATCCTCTCCCCACACCCCAAATTCTTTTGGAAGAATCTGGCTATTGCTTTCTAAACAAATTTTGGTTTCGACTTCTGTGAAAACCCTGAACTCCATAGCTGTGGGTTTCACAAATTGCATGCATGTAAACAACATACCTTTGAAAGGAGGATGTGTGGGCCCTTTCTCCTATATGCTTATGTCTCTGTTGTCGTAGATTGGCGTCCTTTGTGAGCTATTCAGTGACATTTCAGAACCATTTCGCTCTGCAGAAAACCCGCAGTTGTGTTTCTTTAGCTGACACTGTGGCACTTGCACTCGAAATTGCTAGTTAGAAAAAAAAATTGTTGAGGCCGGTGGCTGTAATCAGCGTTGTTGCTGTCTGTTTCCTCAGACTAATAGCAGAGCGATCCGAGTCTGAGAGTTCAAACAGAGGTTATCTTTCCCAGGTAGCATCTCGTCCAACGAGAATTTGATTTTTTTCTATAGGACTTTACTCCATTAGATTAATGAAATTTCAATGAGAGCCTGGCGCCCCCTGAAGCTTTGTTAAGAAAACAAATGGTGATTCTGTAGGTGTGACAGCTTGCTTGGAGAGTTACGAGAAGGTGAATACATCCCCACAATCCAGGCAGCCTGGAACACATTGATCTCTATTTAAAGCACCAATCGGATTTTTGTTAATTATAAATGATTGATCTGCAGTTTTTCCCCTCTCTCCTCTTATATGTATGCTGCCCCTCCTTCCCCCACTTCTAACTTCTTTGCATGCTGAGTGCAGAGCTTTTTGTTTAAAGAGACAATCATAGAGAGCAAATTATAGCAATACCCAGCAGCGATGCTATTGTGAATGTCATTGTCAGAGCATTCACTGTTCACCCGATTGAGGTAAGCCCTGAAGTAGATTTCAAACTGACTCCATGTTCCCTCTTTACTGGGCTCTTTCCTAAAATAAAGGATTATTTTGAACACAAAGAAAGTCTTAGAATCGTGAGGCTAGTATCATAGAGACCATCATTACTGCTTTAAAATCCGACTTGTAAGCCACGTAAACCAAATCCAATATTAACTCTGAGCCAGAGTGCCTACCTTGTATGCACCAGGATATGATGTGTGTCCAACTAACCCCGCGTGAGACAACAGGGTAAGCAGAGGGAATATCTCTGACCTTAAGTCTCGATGTATAGGCATTTGTATAGGCATTTAGGTGATTAATTCACCTTTTATCACCTGTGTGGAATAGCTTTTTAAACATGTTTAGAAGTGAAATTGTACTAAAAAACGATACATGTAATATTCCTGATTACTTCTCATCACACCTAGTTCTGAAAGAACACAGAACTGTCCCTAGCTTCTTTGTAGATCTATCTCTAGTAAAAATATCTGAGCATTAAATGCATTTATTGAATACAAAGCACATAGTTCCTTATCTGTTATTTATAACATATCTGATACATATAGAAGATAATTTACACAGCTCTTAGAAACTAAAAACGACAGCAGATAGGATACAGGCTTAGCGTATTACACTGAAAACTACACTGATTTCAGACTTCTAACCTAAATGTGGATTTTTACAAATGTAACTTTCTTAAGTTCGAGCCTTTAATTAAGTTTTAGGTCCTATCTTTTCAAGTCAGAATAACAAACTTGCCCAGTGTTCTTTTTGTTTTTTCTTTAATTATCTAAATAATCCATACAATGCATATGAGAACTTTCTGGACCAATAATCTTCAAGTAGTTTATAGTTTGCAGCAACACTCATCAACAAAATCCTTTAAATTTGGAGAACTGTTGCCTCATTTCTTTGAATGTCCTAAAACTTTGCTTAAGTTCCCTATGAATTGCTGTGTGCCTAACCATAGAGGATAAAGTGGTGACAACTTAAGGGCAATTTTGTCTTGCAAACAGCAGCATGAAATGAACAGGGACTTGGAAGTATAGTATTGCATAATATTCCAATACTCAAAATTCTATAACTTTTGGAAGATGCTCGCTATTGGTTTCCAAACAGGTTCATCACCTAAACACCAAACTGACAGAAGTTCTGATAGAACTTCCCTGATCAGGTAATTATTTAATGACTCTGTAAGTATTCTCAGGAAAACTAACTTAACGTATAATCTTTGTAATAGAACATTTGTTCCCAGCATTTTTAAATATTTATTTTTTCTCCTCAATATTGTTTTTAAACTCAATTAAAAAAAATCAACCAAAAGTTTTTAAGACAAATGTATAAGTAATTGTAATTAGGACTTTTAAAATCACATTTTAAATTAGCCAGAAAAAAAAAAACTGTGACTTTTTTTTTCAACAAATGGTAGCCCATCAGAACTGTTGTTAATGTCAATAATTAAATGAGTGACCAATGACAACATTAAGAAATGGGTGATCATTGTATACCCACCAAGTTATTTTCATAAAATGCTTCTGGAGAGCTGATTTTAAAATGTTTTAATTTTATTCTGTTGTAGTTTTTTTTTTTTTTAATAAGCTAACTAATGATTTTCATTAGTGTTTTTGTAATTTATGTGATTTTAGTCGGTTCTACCAAGGTTAAATAATTTAAAGAAATACACCCTTATCTGATGTAAGATAGCTAATGAAGTATATTAGATATTTGCCCTATTGCCGTGTGAAATGGATATCCAAAGCTAACAGCAGCTTTCTGCGGGAACACAAATCTCTATATAAATATCCAAATGTAGCAAGATGTTGCAAATTTTTAAAGATATGCCATAAAAATAGATTAACGCTAGTATGCAGTCCTGTTCAGTTGAATTACAAAGGGATATCATGGGATTGCCAGTGACATTCACATAAATAAAAAATCAATTCTTAATGATGAGGCAGACTTGTTTTAGCGCATTACCCAGGTTAAATGGGAGCACACAAAGACATCAACTCCTATAAGACTAGTGGAATCATTGTATATTAATATGATTTAGGGAACTACACACCTCGATGGAATAATTGTTATTATATCTATAGAGCCAGATGGCACTTGGTGTAAACAGCCATTGAGCACCTCAAACACAAGTGCGGCAGGTGATCTTTAAGATGTTCTTGCATCCTGCTCACTCATCTTATCATCGGAATCTGCGTCACTGTTTGCAAAATGGTTTGATTGCCAGAACGCAAATTTTCTTAGACTGGTCCTATTGTTTAATAGAAATAAAGAATATAGAATGTCCTTAGCAAAATAGATGAGACAGAATAGATGAGGCAACTACCTGGATTCGTGTGCTTTTCTACTGTATATTTTACAAGAAAGAGAATGAAAAGAGTCTTTTTTTTTTTCAACTCCAGTTGCAAAAAAAGGAAAAGAAAAGAAAAAGCCTTTTCAGAAGCTTAAATAAAAACAAACAAACAAACAAAAAAAAAAAAACAGTCCACAAATAACCCCTATGAAAGAAACTAAGAGGTATAAAAAAAAAAAATCTGGTATTCCAAAGCTAGAGAAATTCAAGTTCTAAGCAGAAATATCTTTAATTTCTTCTAAAATGTATGTCTTTATTTTGGATATTTAAATTTTAATTTTGCTAACCTTAATGAATGAAAGAAAACTCATTCATTTATTCAACAAATGTTTATTGATTATCTACTACATGCTAGCACTGTCTAGGCACTGAGGATATACATCAGTGAAAAACAACCCTACCCAGGTAAGGCCTACATTCCTCAGGGGGATGATAAATGATATGACAGATGATATGGTGTACTAGAAAATAAAGGAGGAATGAAAAGGGAAGAGAGAGTATGCTAACAGCTTAATATTTGCCTTTTCCTCTTAAAAACATAAAAGTTTATCTAGGAAAAATAAGAGACAGGGAGAGTGCTTATTTATCTTCCAAATGCATTGATCTTGTGAAATTTCTAGGGAGCGTCTGATAACACACCTACTATTATATCCTCAGTTCAATGATCAGGGTTAAATTGGTGGAATGAGTGCTCAAAGTAAGTTTAGATTTTCTTGACTTGAATTAAATTTAATTAAGTTACCTAATTTTTATGATTTGGTTTCTTTCCTTTGATAATAGCATTAAAAATCATATCATCTTTAGTTATAAATAATTTTTAAATGGCTCCTTGTTCGACTTTATAATCCATGTTTTCTGGTCTCTGATTATTAAGGTCATAAAATTGATCTCATTGAGGAATCTTTATCACAGTAGATTTAGTGCATTTATATTTCCAAACATACAAAATAGTATCTAAAATAGAGGAAGCACCTCCAAATTTTGCATTCTCATAAGTCAAATTCTTCTGTCCTCTAATGGCAAAATTCATTCTAATCCTGAGAATATAGCCACCACCCTATTCTGGGGGTACTACTAACTAATTAACTCCTGGGTTCTAAACCAATGTTCAGTTCTTCACCATATTACTGCAGTTACTCTTTAAGTGAAACATAATACATGCCGTGAAATACTTGTTTAGTTTAGGTAAAGTAAAATTCAATGAGTAATACACAGTTTCCATTCAGGTCTACTGCTAATTAAATATTAACAAAAAACATGTATACTTATTGCTGTACAGATTAAAAAATACTGAAAAGATATGTTCCAAATTGTTAATATTGGCTACCTGTTATAATGTAACATAGAAATAGTATTTATTCTTTTCTTATACATTCCCATATTTTAACTTTTTTCTATAGTTAAGTTGTATTTTTTGTATAATCAAGATTAAAAAAACTCTCAATATTATATTTTAAAAACTAAACAGAACCTAAAAATTGATATTTTTTTTACTAATACAAAAACTCACGACTGGCAAGCAGATGCAGATCAGTTCTATAAGCACCAAGCTTTAAATAATTCCATGAAATTATTAATTTTACTTATTTCTATTCATTGTATTTAAAAAATGCAGTGCATATTTGACTAACTTATTCCTTCTATTTCCAGGACTTGAAGTTTCTTTTTAAAAGTTGTAGTAGGAATATTTCTATAGCAATAGGTCAGATATACCAAATTTCGTAAAGAAACATGCTTTTAATTTCAACATGGTATTATTCATAAGGATAAGTATTTATGAATGTATAGGAAAAATATGGGTCTGGAAACTTTGTTCCTTTCAACAGTCAACAATATTTAGCCTATCAGAATGCTTGAATGGATAAACATTCCTACTGTTTTAATTTTGAATATAGATTGCCTCGTGCTGATGGGAAGTATTGTTAATTTTAATAAAATTAACTTTATATTGTTATTTCACCGCTTTATAATAATTTTACATGGTGCCCTGGGGATGCCTCTGTTTTACATTATCAGGTGTCACATTTGCCATTTGGTTGGTATAGCAGCGTTCAGCTTCACTTCTCTATTCAATTGCCTGAAGCCACACTATTCACGTTATATTACAAGTAGCTATATTGCTATACACCGCACAAGTTTATATACTTTTATTTTATGTGTGTATATCATTTTTGTATTTTCTTAAAATCATTGTTTTGTGCTTTTCCCCAGCATTCTTGTCGCTTGCCTTTAGGTAGATACTCTTCCGATAACAAGTTGGCTAAGACACCTGACAGTCTACCTCCAGTAATAAAATGTTCAAATTTACTTTCATTCTGGTAATCATTCACTATTTTTATACAATCTTCATTGTTTTCGATGAGTTAAAACTTGATCAACCCATTAAAGTATAATGTTATATAGTTGTTGCTATTTAAAAATATCATTGTTGATTCTCATAACTGTGTTAGACACATCACTCAGAGATAATTATCAGAACATGTCTCCATTAAATGCTACCACTTGCTTAAACTCTCCCAAGAATTCATAGAAATCAGACTAGCAATCTGTAAGAGAATTGAAAATTTGTCCAACAAAATATCACTATTGCTAAATACACAATAATTAAATATGTGCCAAGTTCCTCTTGAATCAGTTCATGTTTTTACTTTCAACTTTTTTAAAAATATGAATTTATGGTTTAGCTTTACATTCGTGTTTAATCTGCTTTAAATTGTCCTATTACATGCTTTTATCATGATACTATTTAAGGTATAAGAGTATATTAAAACAGTTTAGTTAACTGTGTCAAATATTTATTGTAGAAAATTCAAAATATATATTTAAAAATAGACTTTCTTTTCCACTTGAGTTTGTGTATGAGTGTAAATAGATAGATAGATAGATAGATAGGGCAAGCAATCTAGTCTCCCATCTGAGACCTTGTGTGCAGATGGCTGGTATTTGATTGATAAGCTAATGATCCCTATAATCTTGAGGAGCGTTTAACTGATAACAAATAGAAAAATCAATTTAAGCCTGTTTTAGTAGTTCATAGTCAGAAAGAACATAAAACAAGTACTGTTGCTATGGAAGTATATTTTATATTGGTATTTTTGTTTTTTAGAAACTGCTCTTTTTTCTTTTTTGCCAAAAATTTCTGTGACTCGTAGTAGGAACTGTCTTTGCTTAGAATTATATCATTATGCCATGTTATTAGCAATCATACGTCACTTTTTCATACTCTTCAAGTTTAATATTTTGTGTACAGTGTTTTCCTTAAATCTCTTGAAATGATATATAATAGTTATCCCTTTGGTTCCACTCAACAAATGTAATTGCCCTGCCATCTCTATCTCTCTCTCTCTCTCTCTCTCTCTCTCTCTATCTCTCTCTCTCTCTCTATCTCTCTCTCTCTCTCTCTCTCTCTCTCTCTCTCTCTCTCTCCCTCTCTCTCTCTCTCTCACACACACACACACACACTGCAGTGCTGTGAATTGAACCCAGGGCCTCATGCAAGGGCTCTAATACTGAACTGTATTCCCCACTCCCTGCCATTGTCTTAAAATGTAAGTTGTTTACTGAATAGATTTTCTATTTTCTGTTATTATTATGTATCTTGCAGGTTGAGGGGATGTTATTGACCATAGGTAGTAAAAACATGCAACCAGGTAGAAAGAGTCACCCCGTGTTCTAGTCATGGCACTAGGGATGAATTGTCAAATGACTTTGATGAAGTAATTAAAATTATCTAGATGGTAGAGATAAAAAGGCATTAGGAGAAAACAAGGAAGCACCTGCTAAGGGAATTTCAAGTCCAAAAGAACTCTTACTTGACTTTGAGGAAGAAGTCAAATATGTATGTGCTACAGGAATGTTACAGGTGTTCTGTGCCCGTTGAATGTAATTCCTAGTCAGCTGTTAGCCTCTGGGCTGAATTCATAGACTCCATCTTTGCCTTTCTGGTTCAAATACTTAGAGAGCCTACGTGTGCCATTTGAAGAGCTATATTTATGCTATGGCAATGGCAACACTGCAGAGAAATTTCTTGTAAAAATTTAGCAAGACATGGGGAGAATCAGGGATATGAAGTAGAGATAGTTTGTTAGCTCCATCTGAGCCAGAATTCAAGGTAAATGACCCACAACATGCACAACAATTTAATGGCTATTAGGACATTTCTAAATTTTTAGAGGAAAATTTATTCGAAAAGATTTTATGAAGTCTCTGAATATAGGTAATTTGAATTATGTTTATAAATATTTTACCTACCTTGAATGGATGATTAGTTTTATCCAATAATAATTTCAGAGTAGCTAATGTAGCAATATAAATATGAATATTTAGGGGGCATTTTTTCTTTATATAGTAAATATGTGATTAGTAATGTTTTCCTTTACAGAAGGTTTTTTTTTAATGGCATATTGCTTTATGAAGGAGATTTGAAGTTAAGTCTGAGGAATTACATAATGAAATCTTCTGGGAGAATGTGGTTTAGGTATAATTACAAAAGTGAAAATGTATAATTTATACTTGCATAATGCCTTTCATTGGAAGGTTATGAAAATAAGTCTTATGATGTACTCCAGGCTTCACATTTCTTACATGCCTCCCTATATAATTGTAACAGTTTCTCTACTATATTCTGACAAAAATCCCACACTCAAAAACACCTAAACTGTGGTGTCACGCAGCAAATCTTCCTTGTAAGGAAAAGTGACACCTTATTTGTCTTTCTTTTTAGTTAAAATTACTGGTTAATTTATTTCCTCCTTTTCACCAAACATTTGAGGTAGCCTCCTCTGCCTATTTTAAGACTTTAGCTCAAACTGAGTCACTATTAACTATCAAAAAACTAAAATTTCAGTTGCTTATTGAGAACTCTTTCTGTGCTAGACACTGTGCTGACTGCTTTCCACATAATATCTCTTTTTTAGGGTTGGTGAGATAGCTCAGTCAGTAAAGTGCTTACCTTGCAAGCACAGGGCCCTGGGTTCGATCCCCAGCACCACAAAAAAAAGAAAAAAAAAATCTCTCTTTTTTTTAAATGTATATTTGGTCAGGGGAGGGGAGGGAGTGGTGAATTATTTTCCTTATATTTACATTTTTAATAAGCAAAACAGAAAATTTGAGAATTATTATTTATGGTATTGAACTTTAAGTGTAATATATTCCTTAGAAAAACACAACTTTAATAAAAAATGGAAACTTAAAAAATAAATAAATAATATCTCATTTTAACTCACAGATCAGGAAACTACAACTCAGAGGTTAGGCAACTTTCCCAAGACCACATTGCTCAGCTGTGGCGAAACAGGAATGTTAATGGCATCTGATTCCAGAAGGAGATGTCTGAGAAAATGAACAGGTTAAGCAACAATACTCAGAATTCTTGTCCTTTTGTTCTCACTACAAAATTGCATATAATGAATATTAAGATTTCTGGTGGAGAAAAAAATGAGGGACAAAAGTGCTGCACTCATTTAGGGCCAAAGGATCAAAAAGGGAAATTCTGACCTACAGACTCCCTTTTTCTCTCTAGATCCAATATGACCAGAAGAGCAGACTTCATATAAAGGAGAGGAAGTGTAAATAAACTTTCACTCTTTTCCCAGAATCACCTCTCCCATCTTACTCACTGCTCTGTCATAAAATGGCTCAGATTTCTTGATACTTTTTTCTTTATCCCTAATGAAATCCTGACCATTAAGCAGATACCCCAAAAGAACATTTAGAGATGACTGTGAAGGTTTGAAGAACCTAGACAGTGGATGCACCAAGAGCATAAAAAAATGGCTCTGTGCGTGTCAGAAGAGGCCTCCAGCTTACTGTGGGAAAATCCTCCACATTATTGCTTTCTAGGCTAATCCATACCCTGATGTCTTTCAATATGACTTCCATAAATCTCTAAGAATTTCAGGATATACAGCCTGGCATCTGATGCTGAAAGCTACCAATTTGGTAACTGGATTGGAATTTAACCACTACAGTGGGAGAATTTTGTTGCATCATGTGTGTCTGCACCAGATCTTTTGGCAGCCCATGAAAGCCAGGTCCTCCGAGACTTGACCAAAGTCCAGTTTTCTTTAAGATTTTCATCTTCCTGGGGCTACTAAAATATAGTAGTTGACATCGACATCATGTCCTCTAGTGTAAGGGAGAGTGAAATTGTCACGGACTCTCTGGATTCCTAGGTCACTCAGAGAAAGGGGGCAGTGCATGTAAGTGTATTTTTTCCCACATTGTTCCACCTGTGCTTTTCAGAACTCTCTGATCATGATGACAGAGTTTAGTCTGAATATAGAAGTCACCTCTGTACTCCCATCCAAGCCTCCTTCTCAGATCACCACCTTCAAAATTGGCAGAACCTCCCATAGGTCCATGTGCCTCCAACTACAGTGCAAGAAAGGTCATTGTCTAAACAATCTATTAAGATGTACAAACATTTTTCCTCCATGTTCTGATAACTAACCATTGAGAGATCTGTTTCAATGTTTCAAACTCATCATGAAGTTTCTGTTTGATATAAAATGCCTTAAATGAAATTGGCCCCCCACAACTTATTCTTTATTAGTTCTATCTGTGACCTACTTTATTGAAACACTATTATAAGAGATATTAAAATCAGAACGACTACAGATGTTTTCCATAAGTGGTGTTGGGTTGGTCAGTCCCATGAGGAGAAGGGACTATATGGGAATCAGCAAGGAAGAGCCGGAAGTGGTGGACAGGTAAAGGAAGATTTAGAAATGTGAAAAGGGAAAGAGCAGGTGGTTTACTTGCTAGATGAGTTTAGGCTGGGTTAACCATTTTCCAAGTCACAGTGAAGGCATTTGGTCTAAGAGGACTAGGCAGTGAATAGCATCAGAATAGACCAAGTAATCATGGTGTTCAAAAGAATGAATCAACCAACATTACCCTATGTAAATTTATAATTACACAAATGGTATGCCTTTACTCCATGTACAGAGAAACAACATGTATCCCATTTGTTTACAATAAAAAATAAATAAATAAATAAAATAAAAAAATAAAAAGAATTACAGGTGAGACTCTGGGGCATTCATCAGGGAGGACCACGTGGGACAGAAGAGAAGTCGAGTCTGATCTCAGGGGAGGGCGCTAGCTGAAGTCACCTACTTCCCTGGGTAACTGGCTATACACCAAGGTGCCCAGACAGAAGGGCCAGTTAGGCAGACTACTTGAGCACACTGTCCTCATTATTCTTGAATTATTTCCCTACACTGAGGGTAACAGAGGGGAGCAGCACCTTGCATCCAACCCTAGCTTGCTTCTGGGGTGAGAGGTGTTATGGTTTGGATGTGAGGTGTTCCCCAAAAACTCATGTGTGAGATAGCGCAAGAAGTCTTAGAAGTGAGATGATTGTGTTATGAAAGCCTTAACCCAATCAGTGAATTAACCCTCTGATAGGCATTAACTGAGTGTAAACCGAGAATAGGTAGGGTGTGGCTGAAAGAGATGGGGATGTGCCTTTGGGGCCTACATTTTGTATCTGGTACGTGGAGCCTTTTTCTCTGCTTCCTTGGGATGTTTTGAGCTACTTTCCTCCACTGTACCCTTCTGCCATGATGTTCAGCCTCAGTTAGAGCCCCAAGGAATGGAGTCAGCTGTCTATGGACTAAAACCATGAGCCCCAAATAAACTTTTCCTCCTTAAAATTGTTCTTGTCAGGCCTTTTTGTTACAGCAGAGCAAAAGCTGACTAAAATGAGAGTATCCACGTATCACCACTAGGATGTTCCAGAACCAATGAGACCCCACTCCCTACCTATCCTCAGATTAGTTAAGAGTGAAAAATAGCCAGTCAGCCACGTTAACAAACATTTGATCTCATATGTTCTTACTAGGTCAAGCCTGATGCATCCACAGATGGCAGAGATTCTCATAAGTACCTGGAGTCCAGCAGAGTCTGAAAGGGTTATGTAACTTGCCCCAGGTCACAGACTGAAAGTTGAACACAATTTGAAACCAAGCAGTCTGATTCTCAGGTTCACCTGGGCTTTCCCCAGTGTGTTATGCTGCCTTAGTCACAGGCATCTAAATTTTAGACACAGTAAACTCAGGGGAGATCTCATTTCTTCCCTTAGGAAACTTTCTCCAGTTCTCTAACATAGTCCACCGTAATCACAACTCTTCTCTGCCTTCTCTCATCAGTTATGTACTTCATCTAAAGACTCTAAACTCTTAATTTTCACTGTGGCTAATGCTTCCTTAAAGAGTTGCTTTAAAGAGTTTCTTGAGTTGCTTAAAATATGTGATTGCTCTGAGATAGACTGGGCTGTGATTCTGTTCTTGCATAGTTCATTTGTCTACTGGAGGTACAAACACTCACAGGACGCCATGCCAATCAACCCCACCTGCCCTTAAAGGCTCCTAAGTGATGGTTTAGAAGTAAGAGCAACACACTTCAATTCAATTGCCAAGTGATGTTGTTTCTGAGACAAGCCTGTATTATTTTCAGTTTCCCATTTCCTTTGACATTCTCAGTGTGGGTGCATGAAGAATCAAGTACATGCTTCTGTGATATTTTAAATTCTAGAATATATATCCCTGGTTTTATTTAGATATTGTTCTTTAGGTTTTATTTATTGCTACAGTGCTAAAAATAAATGTGTAAGGTAAACTAGAATTTTTAAGTTATCTTACCTATCCCAAAACTAATGACTATTTATCTTTGTGTCTGGTTTATTTTGTTGTATTTTTTCTAGACAATGTCAATGTAAAGTCCCACCTATTGGCAGACATTTTCCCATTGTTTTATAATAAATTTATGCTGTTCTGAAGATAACAAATTATACTAGATCCACATGGGTAAGAGAAGTTGTAGGCACCATGTTAGAACTTAAACCATAGACCACTAGATGGTGGTCACAATATTCTTATTTTCTAAGTCCTCTCTTTAAAGATACCTAAATCCAGGAACTTCCTTACAAATAAATTCCCTTAATTGGTTTGGGAATACAAAGGTCTTTCTTTAAGTATGAGTGAAAGGCATGCAGTTCCACAACCTGCATGCATGCACGGTTCTTGATGTGCAGCCAGGCGGTCCCCACATGGAGAACTTCGCAGGTACTAAGAGCAGGTAGAAGAACCTAGGAAAGGACACTGGTTCCTGATTGGGCACCAGTAGACTGGAGGCGTTGAAACTTGGACTTGGTTCTAAACTATATAGGTCTGAACACAAGTTCTGCCTTGAGTGTTTATAGCAGCTTTATTCACAGTAGCCCCAAACTGAAAACAGCTTAAGTATCCACCAACAGGTGAGTGGATAGCAAACTGTGGAACAGCTGTACAATGGAATACTATTCAGCAACAAAAATGAATAAACTAGGGATGCAAACAACAAAATGGATGAATCTTAAAAGAGTTTATGCTAATTGAAGAAAGACAGACATAAAGGATTAGATACCATATGACTTCATTTATATCACACCCTTAAAAAGTCAAAGCTGGAGACAGAAAAATAGAGCAATGATTCCCAGGCCGAGTTGTGGAAGGAGTGGATTGACTACAAAGGAGTACAAAGGAAATTTCTGTGATGATAGATATTATATGCTGATTTGTTGGTGTCTATACAATTACTTTATGGATTGCATATAATATGTACATACATATTTGTCAAAATTCATTAAACTGTACACTAAAAAGGAGCTGTATTTTATATAAATTGTATCTTGACAAAACATTCAAAATCAAAACATGCAAAATACATTTTCCAGAATCCTTTTTGATTTGTCTGGCTTCTATGAACAAGCTAATTGTTATTCCTCTAGGTCATATGTCTTCCTTGAATCAAATGATATGTGAGTTCTTTGTCACATGGACATTCTCTTATCTGTCTGTTCTCTTCTGATAAACTATATGACAACAGGGCCCCAGGAGGATAAAGACAGGAAAGGGCTCCCTGGGTTAAATACTGACCTTAAGAGACAAACTCTGAGAAGGAACCTTGAGCATAGCAGAGGGTTCAGGGACAGGGGGAGCTGGCTTGCTCGACGGGAGAGGAAGCCTGAAGAACAGAGTGTGAGCTGCCTGCAGAAAGGGAGGAGGGGTGAGGTGACCTGCTGGGGAAAAGGGAGCTGAGAGGAGATAAAATATACCTCTTTAGGTACCACAGCCCTCAAATTAACATGTTTACACATTCATGACACCCAAGTGGCTTCAATTTCTCGGCAGTGGAATTTCTCATGTAATTAAGCTCTTAGGGAAAAAAATTTCATTTTTTTGCCATTAAAAAATCTGACAAATGGTCCACATGTATCATTTGGACACAGGTCACATTACCCAGATAATGAACTCTTTCATGTAAAATTTCCAGTAGATTTTCAACATGCAAAGTCCTCCTCATATGTTATCCTGCATTGATCCGATTGGAGCTGTTAGTGTCTAGTGGATCAATGATCAGCAAACTAAAAAGTCACTTAGTGCCTATGACACCCATGGCAGTGTTAGAATCTATTGTGTCAGGAATCCTTGTTTTATTAACTCTGTAATTACCTGTTCAGCTGAACCGGTGAATTTTATTACACATTTTCGTTCACCTGAACAAGACCTTTGCACTTCTACCAGTGCCCTGAGGATCCTCCAATTTTTTTTTTTTTTTTTTTTTTTTTTTTTTTTTTTTTTTTTTTTTTTTTTTTTCCTGCTCCATGTCTTTCTCCAGTGCCCTGTGGCTTAGCTGCCATCTGTTTAGGCAGAGATATGTACAGGAAGCAGGGCTTTAAGAATACCTCTGCCTTGCTTTGAAAGCTGTTTAATGGCCTCGCCCTCCAGGATAGTTGCTTTAGTCTTAAGACTCAGTCTTCAGGAGGAAGAAAGTCAGGAGTGTAACTCCTATGGATCTGTACCTATATTTTCTTTAAACAAAGGATGATATCGCTGTATGGCGGAAAGGTTAACATCCTGGACTGGGAGGTAGTTGGAGAGTTCTGTGAACCCTCTCAGTCCTGGTTTCCTCCTGTATAAAAAGGGAGGGGAGAACCAGCTCCTCCCTCATGGTGTATGGCTGTCTATCCAGCGTGGGACTCAACATATTTAAAGCTTTGTTTTCTTTCCCCTAAAACCTGTACCCTTTCTACTCCCTCCTGGTAAACAGGTGCTAGTTTCTTTTACCTCCTCTGTCACCCAACCCAAACCAAATATCCGGTCACTCATTAAATCCTGTCAATTCTGCTCCCTCAGTGTTTCTCTGATACATCCATTACTGTCCTTCCCCACCATCTCCATCCAAGCCCAAGTCATTACCATTTCTCATCTGGACTACTTATCATCCAATTGGACTCCCCAGATTTGCTCTTGGCCTCTTTTCATACAGTCACCATATTGTCATTCTTCAAAGAGCTCTGTTGTTCTTAGCATCAAGTTCAAGATTGTTAACACATCCAAAAGTCTTTGCATGATTTCATCCTTTTTTCCACCCTAATGTCATTCCCCTTGAGCTATTATATACAGTTATGTAGTTCTCATTTATTCACTCTTTCACCTAACATTCTCTGAGAATTTAGCGTGTGTCAGGCATAGGGTAGGTGCTGAGAATATAAAAGTGAAGAAGGTCTGTTTCCTGCTATGATGACCTTAATGCCTAATGAGAGAGAGAGAGAAACAAGAAAATGATTATGGAAAAAAAAAGTAACATGGGAGCAGAGAATAGTGAGTGATTAGCTTTGTGTTTGGCACATCGACGTTTCAATGACAGTGACTATACCAGGTCTAGAAGGATAAATAGGAGCATGTGTGTGCATGTGTGTGTGAGCATATGTAGGTGTGCGTGTGCATTTCTAACTTTTAAAAAATTTTTCATATGTTGATAGACCTTTATTTTATTCATTTATTATTTTATTCATTATTTTATATGTGGTGCTGAGAATCGAACCCAGTGCCTCATACATGCTAGGCAAGCACTCTACTGCTGAGCCACAACCCCAGCCCCCATATCTAACTTTGTTACATTTTTTCATGCTAGAAAATGTTTTCAGAGTATAATAGAAAGACAAAGCATAAATTGTCTTTAGAGTATGTATAAGATGCTTAATAGTTTCCCACATCATTGAGGTTACTTCTATAATAACTGTAAACTATTGATAATTTCTCTTAAATAAAGCTGATGTAACAGCCCCTTTTCTTCGCTGAGAACTTTTCTATCACCTTTGTTTAAAAAAAAAAAAAAAGAAAATCTTTCCACTTTTTTTTTTGTTGTTGTTGTTTTGTTTTGTTTTTGTTGTTTTGTTTTGTTTTGGTACCAGGAATTGAACCCAGGGGTGCTTAACCTCTGAGTCGCCTCCCCAGCCCTTTATATTTTTTTTATTTTGAGACAGGGTCTTGCTAAGTTGCTTAGGCCTTGCTAAATTGCTGAGGTTGACTTTGAACTTATGATCCTCCTGCCTCAGCCTCCCAAGCTGCTGGGATTACAGGCATGTGCCTCCGCACACACCTTCCCTTGTTCTGAGTGACCAATCCAATATCCCCAAATTTCCATTGTTTTGAAATATATATTAGATACAGTAAAGGCTGTTAATTTGCAGAATGTGGTCAAAATAAACCCAAAGAGTAAGATTTAAGCAAACAATAAAGGAAATTAGGGATACCCTAGTAAGAGAAAAGAGCAGGAAACAGGCAAGTTTATGAAAACACTTGGCATGTTAGAGAATATAAAGGGAAAGGGGTCGGGGAGGTAAGTTAGATTTACTTGTGAAGAACCGAAAGAGAAATCAATTCAATATCTTTGGAATTTGAGTCTTCTAAAATGGTTTCTACACAAGAATGCTCCATATACTTATTGTGTAACCAGACTTCTTTAATATTTAACTGCAGTACAGAAAAAATAGATTATCCACAAATGACAGCATGTCTATCACTTTGAGGTTTTATGGACCACCTAAAGTAGAGATTAGTTATGAAACATCTAGTCTTCTAGAAATGTAATTTTAATATTCAGCTTTTACTGAATGTCTCCTAAATAAATATAACTAAACAAAAAATTTCCTTTAAAAATCTATTCTTCTGATTACACCTTATTTTTCAACTTCTGGAAAATCAAAAATGTTAATTTCTGAAAAATATACAATTGAGAGACTTCCATTGTGTCAAAGAAGGATTCTTAAAAGAGAAACTTGATTTTCCTTTTATGCCTATAATGCTTATTGACCATATTATTTTGCATGTGTTTCATGGAAGTATTTTTACCATAAGGAAACTGATTCATAACCACAGACACTAATTCCGTTGTTAGAGATAATATCCTTTCTGAACCCTGTCACGTAAGAGCTCAATGCACTTATTGCATAAGATATTTTAGTGTTTTTATTTTTAATCCCAGTATCCTAGACACACAGAAAGGCTGGCAACCAGCTCAATCAGTGCTTCTGAAAGAAGCATTCATCAATTAAGCAAAATGGAATTGCTGGTAAAACCTTTGAAAGTACTAATGACACCTCAGTTGTAAAGAGCAATGGGAACATTACTCTCCCCTTCCTTCCCCTAAAAATAAGAAATAAGAGAAGTTACCTGACCCAGGATGAAGTCGACCTCAAACTCTATAGACTGTTTTATTTGAAATGATTAGGAAAGCATAATGAATGGACAAAAGAAATTAAGCTGAAAAATGTAAACCATAAGTTAAGAGACCTCATTATTGTATCAGTATTGCCTCTTCTGTTTCCTAATTCTTCCTTAAAATGTGCTTACTGATGTAGATTCAGGAGATATAAAGATGAATAAGACCCAGTCCTTGCCTTCAAGGACCTAATAATCCAATGGAAAACAGATGTGTACAGCTCACCATGATCATTGAGATTTATTAGTGCTTCTGGCAAAGTGCTAAGTAGAAGGTGAACAAAGTAAATGATTAATTCTGCCCAGGACATCAGGGAAGCCTTCACAGAAGAGGTGACATTTAACTGAACGTTGAAGAATGAGTAAGATTTCACCAAATGGTCAAGGAAATTACAGATTCCCTAGAAAGAGAAAAGATGAGGAAACAAGGGCAAGTTTATGAAAATACTTGGCATGTTAGATAATATACAGGGAAAGTGGCTGGGGAGGTAAGTTAGAGTTACTTATGAAGAATAAAGATATTCTCCCTCCCTTGATCCACTCCTATTGATACTTTAGACTCTATTTTGGAAGACAATCAACCTCAGTATATTGTGGTGGGCGTATTTCATTATGTGACCACCTGAGTCGACTCCCTCCCTTCCTGTAAACTCTCTCTTTGGTTCTAGTATTACTGAGACACTAATAAGAGAAGTCCCTTTCTACTACCAACTCTTCTTCAACCAACTCTGGTGTTGCTAGGATTCAACTGCATGGTTTGGGCTTAGCCAAATGGACATGCTCCCTTTCAAGACTGAACCCTGATCAAGTGGTAGAAAGATGTGAGGACACATGGCAATCTATTCATGGCAACAGCAGCAATAGTTAGTGTGCTGTGGGACTTGTTTTTTTCCTGTGGTTCTCCTTGACCCTTATGTTCTTGAGTAACCATGAACCAGTTTTCACCTTGCAGCTGAGAACCCTCACCCAACAAAATCCAAAACCAACTCACCATTCAAGTTCAAGGAGTTAGACACTGGGAACTTGGAACTACAAGTTCAGAACTTCGAATGACAGGATTTATAGAGATGGAGATAGATTTAAGTTCCCTTATACTAAAGCTAAGAAAGTCTAAGAGAAAGAAAACAAGAGGACCAGAGGTAATCCCCTGGAAGATGCCAGTGTATGAAGAAACATACAGAGGAGCTAAAAGGATATCAGAGGGGTAGGAGGAGAACCCAGAAAGGAAATAATTTTAAGGAAAGTGTCAGCAATATCAAATCCTTCAGGGAGAGCAGAGAGAATAAGGACTGGGGAGAGGTCATTGGGACTGGCAATTCGTGGATAACTTGGTGCATCAGAAGAACAAATTAGGAGTTGCTTTGCAGATGGGAGCTGAAATCTTATAGTTAAGGAGATAATGGGAGGTGATAAGCAGAAGCAGCAATGTAGATTGCTTTAAGTAGAAGTTCATGGAAGTGAGAGATCTGGGGGTTGAAAGAAAACTTTTTCACTAGAGGAAAACTGAGCCTTTTCTAGCAGAAGAGCTGGTGGAGGAAGAGAGATTGGAAATGTTAAGATAGGAGAGATAGATGATGGAGTGTGATCTAGGAGAAAGAAGGAGTGACGGGAATCACTTCCCATCACTGGTTGACCTGAGAAGGGGGAAGAACCTCTTCCTCTTTGGAAACAGGATTGCAAGAGGAAGAAAAGATGAAGATTAAAATCACCTGAGTTCCTATTAAACATGGAAATTCCTCTGGCTTTCCCTACACTTAGTGAATCAGAAGATTAGTGCACAGGGCCCCCTCAATGTGCATTATTAACAAGCCAGGTGACAGTTATGCATCTAAAATTCAAGAATCTCTAATAGGGTAATAGAAAAGGGGAGCTAAAGAGTGATAAAAGTTGACATAGCTCCTGTGGGAAACAAGAAATGGAATAATAAAAATAAATTAAAGGATCCCTAAAGAATACTAAGAATACAACTGAGGTTGAAAAGCATAAATAAAGATGTCAATCACCCAAGCATTCTGTTTCTTTCTGGTGTGCTTGGTGGCCTAGGAGGAGTAGAAAAGCAAATGTTGATCCAAGCTGTTGGGAATGGCACCATGGGTGTGATCTCAAAAGGGAAAGGAATTGAGGGTGGTTGACCCTGGATTCCATACCAATTAGGCAGGAAAGGGAAATGATTCTAAAGGGAATAAAAAGAAGCTCAGTTCCAAGTTGGAATGTGGTTGATACTGTCAAATTCTGAGTTGCTCTTTAATAATAGTACGTAGCAACCAACACTGAAAAACCTGCTGTACTTTATCTCTGCCTCTCCTATATCTAAACATGTTTTTGTTTGTTTTACTTGTAGTTTGGGGGATTAAAACCAGGATCTCACATGTGCTAGGCAAGTGCTCTACCACTCAGTTACATCCCCAGCTCTTTTTATTTTATTTTTGATATGGGCTCACTGAGTTGCTGAGGCTGACCTCGAATTTGCGATCCTCCTGCCTTAACCTCCCCAGTAGCTAGGATTCCAGGTGTGCGCCACTGCACCTGGCTCTGAACATGTTGTAATACTGCTGAGGTCATTCCAAATGTTCCAAAGACTTGCCCACTCCCATTAAGAGACTGATACTAATAAAACTGAGCAAATCTTCTTTGCTTAATAGATGTTACCTTGTCCCTAGAATCTGGGACTGAGAAAGAAAATGTATAATGACAATATCAACAATTCCTAAGTCTTGATTCCCAAGATTAAAAAGGGAAGGGTGTTTATTTTTTTTTAATTCGAAAATCATTGCAGCATTCATGACCCTTAAATTTTCTCTATTAACTACCCAAAAAACATAGTTATTATCTTTCATTTATCTAATAAACTTTTGTTATATATCTGCCATGCTCAAACATAATTACAAAATTTGAGTGTCAAAGGAAGCATATATTTCTGTCTTTCTGTTTTTAAGGGGATGTCGATTCAATTAGGAAGACAAAATGTAAATTGACAAATCAGAGCAGTAGATTTCACCCAAGACTGGAACAGAGGTAAATTAGAAGGCGTGTATCAGAATGAGCTTTTTCAGAATATAAATGCCCTCATCCAGGTCAAATCAGAATATTAGAGAAAGTGTGTGTGGTTTGAAAAAGCTCTAAAATCACTTCAATAAAGTTTCCACCAACTCTTAAGTCATTAAACTAGCCAGGCATGGCGGTATGCACCCATAGTCTCAGCTACTTGGGAGGCTGAGGCAGGAGAATCACTTGAGATCCAGAATTCAAGACCAGGCTAGGCAGTCTAGCAAGAACCCAACTCAAAAAAATAAAAATAAAATAAATGAAAAATCATTAAAGTAGAGAATAAAACTAAGTAATAGGAATATTGACAGCACTGTCAGGTTTATTGAGTGAATATTGCTATTTTCAATTTTAAAAAAACATATAAATAGCTCCCAATTTGCAAAACTTTGACATTCATGTTTTTTATACTTTAAAAAAATTTTTTTTAGTTGTCAATGGATCTTTATTTTATTTATTTATATACAGTACTGAGAATGGAACCCAGTACCTCACATGTGCTAGGCAAGCACTCCACCACTGACCTACAGCCCCAGCCCTCATTATGTTTTCAATAGAAATATAGTGTTTAGGTTCTCAGGCTAGCCCAAAAAGGTGTCATTGCTTATATGGCTAATTATAGGTCACTAACCTATTTTCTGGGTTTTAAAAGAATAAAGATGTGTAATAGAAGCTTCTTCCTATTTCTTAGGCAGGCTTAGGAAATGGTTTTGTTTTGTTATGTTTTGTTTTGTTTTGTTTTTAAATATCAAAGTTTTCCTTTGGTGCTACACTATCTCCTTTTGGTAACTGTCTTTTCCTACTCTTCTGCTTATGTTTATACATGCTCCTCAAACCTGCCTTACCTTTAAAAGCATTTCCAAATTCATTTGTACAAAAATTGGATTCCAGCATTAATTATTATAGTGAACAATTGGAAACAAGCTAAGTTTCATCATCATCAATGGGAGATTTGTTAAATAAATTATGACATAATGACGACATACTCAAATCACAGAATGTCATAAGCACAAAGTAACAATCTATGGTTTGTTTTTTGTTTTTTGTTTTTTTTGGAAAAATAGCCTTGGCATTTTGAATGGTGAAAAAACGTTATAAAAAGACATTAAAGACCAATTTTATTTTGCTAAAATTAGGTGTGTAAGCACATGCACTTAAGCAAAAGTGATACCTGAAAAAAAAAGTCATAAATGTTGAGTTTTCTTCCCAGTGGTTTTTATTTATTTATGGTTCCCATATTGTTTGAATTTCACTATCTGCTTCTATTATTTTAGGACTCAGAAAAAATGATAAAGTTGTTTTCCCTATTTTTTATAATAATAAAAGGTGCTCTAAACTCTCATATCACTACCCTTCCCTCACACCAGATTTTTAAAAATGCTATCTTAATGAACTTATCTCAACCAGAAGTTGAAGGAAGCCAAGCTGATTAAATTAATTTGTGCCAATTTGTGAGTGATTGGTATCTCTGTTAACCTTCAAAACATATTTGTGTTCTCCAGACACAAATGGATCTCTAAACGATGATACTCAAGGTAAAAGAATGATTTTGAAGTGAAATAATTTGGACATATGTGGATTAAGGTAATTTGGGACAAGAACTTGACCCTGTGGAAGGTTAACGCTGTTTGGGAATATATGTCCCTCGATGTCAGTCTCCTGAAACTGACCACTTATGCCACATTTTCTAGTCTTGGTATAGATTGATACTTGTTACACACAGAAGTTGGTTTTTTGTTTGTTTGTTTGTTTTAATGTCTTATGTATTGATGTATTTATTGCATCTAACTTAGAATGTCCTTTTTTTTTCTCTAGAGGTTTGTTAGACCTTCAGTTCTCTTCTAGTGTTTTTATAATTTAACTTACATTTATTCATCTTCAATTCAAATGGGATTTATTTTTACATCTATCATTAAGATGAAAATCTGAGTTGATTTTATTCCAAAGTACTGCTTTTCTCAAAATCATTTATTTAAGCACCCTTTCCATGTGTGGTTCCTTATTTATTATATATTCGTTTAATACATCTAGGATGGGCTCTTCTTTTTTTTTTTAGACATTCGTATTCTATGATTTTATTTGTTTATGTCGTGCTGAGGGTTGAACCCAGGACTTCAGGTGAGAGATTTACCACTGAGTCACAACCCCAACCCATAGAATGCATTCTTTATTCTGTCACATTGACCTAAGTATTTGGCTCCAGTACTAGAACTTCTTGTAGCTCTATAATGTTTTTTAAAATATTTCTTAGTTGTACACAGACACAATATCCTTATTTATTTATTTTTAAGTGGTGCTGAGGATTGAACCCAGTGCCCGGCACGTTTGAGGCAAGCACTCTACCACTGAGCTACAGCCCCAGCCCATCTACCATGTTTTAATACTGTTAATATCAGATGTTACATATCTTTTTCAAAAATTCTAAAATCCCATTTCCCTTTTCTATTTTTCCTGTAAATCATAGAAGTATTTTATCAAGTGCCTTAAAAACCTTACTGTGGTTTTAGATTGTGTAGCATGAAGCTTAAAAATTAACTTGACTCCACTTTGTCTCAACAAATTCTTTCTCATTCTCCAAGTATTTTCCACAGGGGCTCTGTTGACAGCAGCAGCAATGATATAAATACATGAGATAACTCAGGGGAGGGGTGTGAGTCAAGGGTAGTCTGCGCTCAAGTATTGGAAAACTGTCATTTGAGGCCTTCAACTATTAGGCATACTATGCAATACAAGTTTTGCTGTTTTCTCAGGTAGTGCTTTGCCATCTTATTTCAATCTACTGTTCTGAGCATTAGATACTAATTGTTAAGTTATCCAGGATTGATATTCTTTACCTCTCCTTCTCCTTTTTATAATTGACTTATTTTATTAGGTGGGAGACTTCCTCAAGTTTTCTTTTTTGAAACTGTGGAGATTAATGCCTGTCTTTTGAGGATTTTATGAAATTCATTTTATAAAGCACTCCAAACTTAAAATGAATCATTACATTAGCTATCTGTATGATCTCAGGGGAGTCACTTAAATATTCTGATCTTAGGCTTTCTCATCTGTAAAATGGGTATAATAATACATTCATGCATTAGTTATGTAAGGTTATCTTTTAATAGCCCCTGTGTAATCACTCAAGAAATGACATGCCTTTCCATCTTTCCCTTCCCTCCACTTACCTGTGGCTATCTATTTTGCCAGTCCTCTGCTCCTTTAGTTCCACAATTTCTCTTCCTAAGGGAGTTCCTAAACCTCTTCTCTGGCTTGGTACCTGAGACCAAATGGTGAAAGAATGTAGTGAAATTTTGTAAGCAATCTAGTATTAAATTAATTGGCATTAAATTAATCACAAATCATTTTAATAGCAAGTGAAGCTAAGCTGGTATCTATTCCCTTCCTTCAGAAAAATAAATGGGGTTTAGAAAATTATCATTTTCTAAGTTATTAATGATTAATATAGGGCAATAATTTGCGTGTTGACCTTAAAGACTTATGTAGACAGTGTCTATTAGTACCAAGTGGTAATTCTAAGTATAAATGCTGATCATGTCACCTTAAAGCCAAAATCATTGATTAAATAGGCATGTTCAACACTCAAGTGTGTGTGTGTGCTTAATTAAAATTGATTTTGGAAGAATTCTCCAACTACTATTCCTTCTGCCCCACATTGTTTTTTGATTGTGAAAACGAAGTAAAGCGGAGGTATTGTTTAGGTTAGACCATATATGTAAATTATCTAGCTTTGTTTTTTCCTTCTAAAACCTAAAAACTTATATATGTACTTCATGTCTCAATTTGATTCTGTCCTAGTAAAGGCTTGCTAGTGCTCATATTCAGAAGTTGGAAATTTATCTGAAGAGTCTAAATATCACAGAAACGTTCAGAGCCCTGAGTGTGAGGAGAGATGTGGAAAACAAATTTGAGAAAAATCATTCTTGTCTCTGCATCACACTTTTTTCCAAGGCAAAATGATAGTCTATGTGCTAATTCTGTCATCTGCTTTGAGGGCTCTCCTCAGAGCAGAGAAAGCACCATGTGTTAGGTGTTAGTCTATTCACGGAAAGACAATTTCGTGTGTATTTTAATATTTCCACTTCCTTCAGCTAAGGATTCTCTCTAGTAATAAGGTAGAAATAACATTTTTGAATTTTAAAAAAGAGAAAGAGAAGGGGAAGAAGAAAATGAAAACAATTTAAATAATCAGGTTGATTTCCAGGCAGACCTGCTTTCTTGCACTAACAGTTTCAATACTGTATTTACTGATATACATAGTATATAATTAGTATCTTTCAGACAACAACCATCCATCTGTTCTGACAGGTGAAAACTACCTTAAATAATAAAGAACTCTTTTCTGACACAAATGTTCTCCGCTTTGTAAGCTAAGTAGAAATATGCAGCATGATGTCTGTATCAGCCTATCATTTATGTTAAGACTTTTGCAATTATAGCTTATAAAATCTTTTTTTTTTTTTTTTTTTGGTAAATACTTCAATCAAATCAACTAGATCGCAGACTCTGTCTCTCCCCACCTCAGATTGTCCCTCAGATATTTCCAGTTCACTCACAGGTTCATAATCATACAATGATGTCAGCCAAACTAAGTGCTGACCAGGAAATGGGAACCCTGTTTAGGAGAGAGATGAGTAAATATCCCAAGAGAGGACTCAAACAGCAAGCACTCATTTTTCTTAAAGAAAAAAAAAATCACTAAACAAAAAAAAATAATAATAATAAGTTTAACCAAAATATTGAGCAATCTCAAAAGATGTGCAGACGGGAAGATTCTAATAGAGGAGGCATTAGGGAGCTGGGCCAGCTTCATGTTCCACCTGCCTCTGAAGTTTGCCTTTGGGCAGATGCAACTCCCCAAGTAGTTTCTCCCTAGTTTGAGAAAACAAGTGAAAAATATGACAGCCCTGGGTCTGTTGGACATACCTCTAGCCAATGTGGTGTCCCTGAGTGATTCACACTGTTGATGGAAACAACAGTAGAACAAAATAAAATGTGAAAACGTGTACTGTTAAAATATTTTGAGATTTCGCCTGCCTTTTCTGAATACACAGTTACCACACACCACTGTCATAGCTTTTCTTACAATAAAAGTCTCCCCATTTGTTAGAAATAAACTTCATTTTAGAGTCAGTATAAACTTTCCAAATTAAAACTCGATCCAGGTACTTTTTCTCTTTAACAGACCAGGATCCATTACATTCCACCACAGAAAATCAAAAAAAAAAAAAAAAAAAACTGTGTATTGTTTCAAATAGTCGCAGAAAAGAGCAGCTTTTCCCATCAGTCACCAGAGCTGTGGTTCCCCCCAGTAGAGTCATGTTTTTAGCAAGATTCCTGTGGGAGACCTGATTGTGAACGTGGCATTTGTGATTCAGACTTCGGCTCCCCATGCCAGCTTCGGAAAGTCAAACAGATGTTTCCTCGTTTACCGCAGCATAGCTCATCACTTATCCCAGGAGGAAAATCAGAAGAGACTGGGGACACGCACAATTCTGTCAGCCACAACCACAAGAAAATGGAGATAGAGGGCGTGTGTATGTGTGTGTGTGTGTGTGTGTGTGTGTGTGTTGTAGATTCGATTAAATGTAAGTTTAAATTTTTCCTTATTTAAAGATAGAAAAAAATTTCTCCTCCACCTAAATTTCCTTTCTTACTCCCTTTTCTCTTTGTCTTTCCTGGCAAAGTTCAGTCTTTTCAATAGGTCTCTTTGGAGTACAACCTTTGTGCTTTCCAGTTTTGCTATGGATGAATAAGCTGCAAGCAAGCTTAGCTCCTGATTTGTTTTGCAAAAATAATAAGACCAAAAGTTATTTTTTTAAGTCACACACCAAAACACATGCATACAAAAAATAAATAAATAAAATGTATTTTGCATTTCATTCACCACAGTAATGTGACCTGGGAATTATGCTCATTAAATGGATTATAAAGAATGGGGTAGCATATAGTGGGAAACAATTTTGCATTAAGCCTGAACTAGCATTAGGTAAGATATAATAAGACTTTTGAAAAATTTCTGATCTGTTTATTTTAAAAAGATGATATTACTGATTTTTAAATTGCAGATCAAATGCTTTAGAAAAAAAAAAAACAGTTTTAAGCATGCCCATGTTTTTGTTTGGGGCATATAGTAAATGTAATCTTGCCTAATTGTAGCCTAGAACCCAATTTTTAAATTGAATTTTTTTTTTTCTTTTTTTAGGGGTAGATGATCTGATGCCTCTTTGCTTGGAATGAATTTCTCTAGCCCCAGGCCCTAGACCAGTTGAAGGGTTGCTCCTGGTTTAGAAGGTTCTCTGCAGATGTATGTCTGTCTCTCCCTTTCAGACACTCCGTTTGCTCTTCTCTCTTGCTCTGTACGAACGCAGAGTGGTGTCTGTGTTTCAGGAAAAGAATGTGTGTTAAAAGAACTAATGGTCCGACTGTCCATCAGACTGGGCAGCAATGGAGGTCATCTGGCGGTCAAAACCAAATAATTTCAGCCTGTTCCTAAAGGCCCTGAAGCTGTTGACTGGATGGCTGGAGTTCACCGCCTCTTGTTGCTTCTGTATCCTCTGAAACCTGGGAGTTTTATTTTTGGAGACAAGAACGAACATATTTTCTCCCTAGCAACTGTGTGTGCACAGTGCCTACCATTCAGCCTTTGCTCAGGTTAGCTCAGCTGAAGTATACAGTCAGCGCTCCTGGATACAAGTCTGCCCAGAATAGACAATAGACCAGCTTCCGAACCTAGACGCTCCCAAAATATTGGAAGAGTCTGAATATTTGTGTTCGTTCGAAACTCACTGTTATATAAAAATTTAAATATTTAAAAATAAAAAGTATTTCCTCTGCTTTTATAAAGAGACCCAATATTCTTAATTGCAAAACTTCCTACAGGCACATATTTTAAGGTGACTTCCAAGTTTCCACATTCATATGGAACAGATGGAAATGGAAGTGGTTTCAGAGTGCTGACAACTCCATTAAAAATGTTTTAAAATCCATAATCCATAAATCTGAACCACATATTGGTTATATTCACAGCCCTTTCAGTATTTCTTGTACCCTATTTGTGAATACCACCACCTGCTGGTAGTTAATGACAAGTTCTCACTTTGCTGAAGAATCAATCTAAAAGTCGGTATTAAATAAAATTTAAATGTTTTCAAGTAGGTAGATCTTTAGGAATGAAAATCTCTGCAGTAGTTTGAAACATCTCAGCCACAATTAATTTACCAAAACTTTTTAAAAGGCATTAGAAAAATTTGCACATGGAATATTTTTTGAAATGAAAGTTGTTCTTAAGCAGTACCAACTCTTGATTATCCAAATCCTCAAGTTTGAGTTTCATTTCTTCTCATTCTTTTGTCTGCCCACTCTCTAGAAGAAGTGTATGTGCAATAAAATATCCAAATATGGAAAAAGGAGGAGGGGCAGAAAAGCACAGGAAAGATCCACAGGCTGAATAATTAAGTGATGACTTCTGAAGATTGTCTGTGATTGAGGGATTTACCACTCTTATTTTGACATTGACTCATTAAACATATGTTCACAAAATCTGTTTTATGGGCTTTTTAACAGGGTAAGAAATTTTAAGTGTTCAATAGAAAAGGAAAATGAAATCATCATGCAATGACATTACAATATACATTGTTTCTTTTAATTGTTCAAGTCTTTACTCATCAAGCGGAAATATACTATAATACTCTGTAATAAAGTAAACTAAAATATAATGTCACATGCCCAATACAGTAACAGAATTTTATTGATTAAAGTAATTCAAAACCACCATTTTCCAACAACAACAAAAAAGTGCTAGTTTTGTCCTGAAACTGTGCTCTAAGAGTTTTTAAAAATGCATCCTGGTCCAATTTTAACATATACCTTAGCTAGGTCACTTTTATATTCTTTTTGTTATCTAGTAACACTTTGGGATTGAACTCAGGGGCACTTGACCACTGAGCCACATCCCCAGCCCTATTTCATAATTTATTTAGAGACAGAGTCTCACTGAGTTGCTTAGCACTTCACTTTTGCTGAGGCTGCCTTTGAACTGAAGATTCGCCTGCTTCAGCCTCCGGAGTTGCTGGGATTACAGGCATGTGCCACCACGCCTGGCTTGTATTCTAGTAACACTCTTGAAATATACTGATTTGGGACCAGACTTAGACAATTCCTTCTCACGTATGCTCTCCTAACCTCCCGATTGGGCCAGCCCACAGATGGATGGTTCTCTGGGACCCTCCACTGCGGGATACGCCCACTAGTCTGCCTTCTTCGTAGTCAGGCACACTTTTAATATTTTTAGATGTTTACAGCATTGGTGTCTCAAAATGTTCAGTATTTCAGACAATTACAAGTTGCAGGTCTTTGGCAGCAAGAGCCGAAACCTGATTGTATTTACATAGTCTGGCGCTGAATTTTATAACCTATCTGGAAAAGAATGAAATTGATCCAATGCCTTACCAAAAGGAAGATTGACTTTCAGAGACTTTTGTCTCACAAGGGAGCTCTTATAGAACTTTCTCAATATTCTTTCATTTTGTGTGTGTGTGTGTGTGTGTGTGTGTGTGTGTTTCCCACCATAAAACCCAGAGTAACCTCTAATAGTATAAGGGAAGGAAGAACCAAACAGAGAAGAACCATACCAAATCTCTTTTGATGATGGAAACCTAAGTAACAAATTCTATTAATTCAGTGTAAGAAATTTCTCCCTTCATTTCAGAAGTCTGGGTTCAGGATGGCCCTTGCTTTTGGAGTTTTATGCTTCTCTGATTGATCACTGCTCCCAGGCTTGACTTTGGCTCCCTAGTGCTTACATTTAAAGGGTCACCAGGACAATGACTGGTTTCCTGCAGGCTCCGCCCATCACAAATCTGTAAACACATCCTCTACCAGGATCCTCAGCTGTAAAACGCCCCCTACTGTTCCTAGGAGGCCAGTTCACTCCTGATTTTTTAGGCCGGTATTCCTGGCAACCAAACCCACCCGGTAGCTCTCAAGGACTCCTGCTTATATAAGAGCAAGAGTAAAGCCTGCAACCACATTTCTTTTGAAGGCGTTATAAGTAAGGCATGCCTGTGCGTCTCTCTTCTCTTGGTCAGCAAAATACAGAGTTCTTATTGTCTGCAGCATTGAAATGTCATAGTTTGAGAAATGGCTTTGAAGTCCTTTCAACTGATCCAGATAAACAACATGTGAAACCTTCTCTCCTTGGAGAGCATGGCACCAAAAATTGTCAAGGGATGACACCTGACCTCCTGGGACTTGCAGACTTAGGGTGGTCCAGTCAATAATTCTAATAGTAAAATATGACAGTTACTCTGATAGGAGATTTGTTTGTTTGTTTGTTTTTTAATACTGTAGGAGAGGGAGAGATTAATTCTACATGGGGGTTCTGAAAGGCATTTTGGAGTGGCTGGAGTTTGAATTGAATCTAAAAAGATGAATAGAAGAAGAATGTTCCGAGCAGGGGGAGCGGTAGTACTGAGGATGTAGCATTTGTTCTCACCAGGTTTCTAGCATCGCTTGACTACCCGGTTGCCTTTGTTGCTAACTGCATGGCTAACCAATCAAATCAAGGGGAAAGGCCGATTTGAGACATCCATGGTGTGAAAAAGCTTTGATCTGGAGGCTTACCGTCTTCCTTCTTTCTCACATGGTGATTTCTGTATGAATAATGGCATTACTGTTTCTTTTTTTTTTCCTCTTACAATCCAGGTACTCGTTTTTCTTCTATCTATATTCACACACACACACACACACACACACACACACACACACACCTCCAGAATTTATTATTTATTCTTGGGCACTTTCCAACTCCTCGTATGACGTGTCAAATGAATTAGATTGAACTGATAAGACTATTTAATGACCCTGCTTGTCTTTGCAGGTAAACTTGAGAATGGAATGAATCTAACTGCCAATTCATTAACCTTGAAAGACAACTCAGGTGGTTTTATTCTAATGTTCCTAGTGTTTATTTAGAATTGAGCACACTTTAAATATGTCTCTGTTGTCCAATAGCCTCTTGTACCCAGCTTATTTTTTTATGAACTCGATTGATATTCTTCATTAAAAACCAGATCCTAATGAATTCATTTGCTCCTCTTGAATTTATATTCAAACAGGCGATTTCCTAATAGCTCCTTGCAATGCTAACTTACTAGTTTTAAATTTAAGCATTTCATGCTCCCAGCTTTTGAGTTTCTTATTCACAACAAATTCCTTTTTTAGTATTTTTAGTTATAGATGGATACAATACCTTTATTTTATTCATTTATTTTTATGTGGTGCTGAGGATCGAACCCCGTGCCTCATATGTGCTAGGCCAGGACTCTAGCACTGAGCTACAATCCCAGCCCCACATCAAATTTTGAAACCTTACTTTTAGTTTTATGGGAAGCAATCGTCCAACCCTTCTCTCTTTCCATTTTTTTCTCATTTTGTCATCCGTGCAGCTCACTCCCCACGCTGACTGTCTTCATTAAGGGATTGGTAGCATTTTGGTCCCTAAAGACAAGTATTTTATTAGCTCTTAATGGTGATCTGCTATGGAAGGTTACATTTCAGGACATTATTTATTTTAGTATGTTTGTAACTTGTTTTTAAGGAGGTTTTTTTTCTTCCTCCTTTTACGTTTCCAACTGAGAAAAATCATCCAGAAATGTCTCCACTGCCACCTACTTGCAGTTTAGAAATTTACATGCACCTGGCTTTTCAAATAAAGCTGATATTTTTTCCCTACCAAGGCAAGAATACTGTCGAGAATACTGTAGGTGGCATTGTGGATTCTTCTCCTGTTTTTTAAGGGCATGGGTTTTGCAAAATTGCTAGAAAAAAAACCTACATTATAGGATTTTTACTAACATTCATGGAAACGGCTTTTTCTGTAAATGTGGTATGTCTCCTATGATAATTGTATTGCTACAAATTATATAGGTAACAGTCTAAGTGAAAATACCATTCCTAAATGCTTTATTCATATTTATATTAGGATTACGTTGCTATAGTCATAATCCTTAATAACTTCTTATAAAGCACATTATATAATGCATTCATGATTATGCTGGGGAAAGCTGTTACCTAGCACATTGTAAAAGGCAGACATTTTAAAAAACAATGTATGTTCCTATTTAACACAGAGAGATGAGTTATCAGAACCGTGTATACTCGTAATTTCATAAATAATAATAAGGTGTGTGTAAATGGCTCTTTAATGCCCAATGTTATTATGTAGAGAAGAAAGTGAACTATTCTAATATAATAATAGATATGAGAATTTTGAGTTATTTTTTCTTCCCATCATCACAGTGGCCACTCTTTGCCTAATGATTTCATTTTATTGCAAATCCTCTGGTTGGAAGCTTAAAGGTTTGACATTGTTATGTGCTTTTTAATATAGGTTATTCTACATTTTATTCAACCTACTAAAAGTATATTGCCCTGTCTTAGCGTATTTAACTGGAAGTCCTAGCTTGAGTCATTTTTGCAGTGCTCTCTGTAGAGTCTCCAATTTGAAAACAAATTATGGGACCTCCAAACATCTGCCTAAATTTTTAATTATTCTCCAAACCTTATCTACTTCATTTTTCTCAGTTTTCCTACAATGTAGCTAGCCTCAAATTTTCAGAATATTTTGGAAAGTCTTAGCTAATTATTCCAAATCTGATAAATCATTTGGATCACATATAGGTGTGTATGTCTACATATGAACACATATATGATTAGTGATGAGAACTGTTTTATTCTTTCTCTAAATGCAGAACTAGGAGACCAGAGTACAGGGCTGGTCCTTCTCCAAAACCATTCAGTACTATCTAATTTCCCATCTATATAGTGTGTCCCTAAGTGACATTTTAAAAGCAGCTGTAACTTTATGGTTGTTTATGTTTAGTGACTCTGGAATGGTTGTCTAAGAGAAGAAAAACAAATCTTTGCTGTGTGTTCCATGGCTGGTATACAAGCAGTATTATGTTTGTACTTTCAAACAACTTCTAATGTAATCTGAATTCATTTGTATGCTGAACACCCTTTTTAAGATTTTTTAAAATCTCATCTAGAGAAACTGCAAGTCATTCAAGTTTCCTTAACAGCACCAGTAATGTATATAAATCTTGTTAGTATGCAGTGCATTACAGAGTGGAGTGGCATTAAAACTCCTTTGTTGCACAGTCATGCTTTAAGGAAGTCTTCCAGATTCAATGATAAACTGTGTGCTCAATGAATCCACTTCATTTGAAAGTGTCTGGAATATAATTTGTCTTATAAGGGCAACCCTTCCACATAATATAGAAGCCAGGTGAGTTCTTGATAAGCACGTGGCCGTGTGCACCAGGATGAAATAGAGCTTTAAATGTTGCATCCTCTCTGTCAAGTGCAATAGAAGAACATCTTTGGCTTTGCGGGAGACAGTTTATAGTTGTTATTCAGGTGAACAAACATCTTTGAAATTTCAGTATCAAAAGCACCACCTGTCCTATTGGGAACACTGATGATTTACTACATAAGAGCTTCACTTTAACTGACCAAGAATCCTGACTTTCTTTGGTGGAGGATGATAAACCACCAGTGTGTCACAGTGGCAGAGCTTTTTGCTAGCACTCTGTGCAAGAAGGCAGGTGGGCCAGAAGGTGACTATCCTCAGCAGATTCCTACATTTGGGTCACTTTTCTCATCCACGTGATCCATACCCAAAGCAGCTCTTTGTGAGCATATCAGCCTCTTGCTTGCATTCAGGAGATGTATAGACAGCCTCAGAGGCTCCAACTGTCGGCTCCTTTCTGTTTCAAGAAATGAGGAAGCTCCGCACACTACAGTTATTTTTTTAAAGGACTGTAATAAGTTATGGTTATAGGTCATGGTAGTTTTTTTCCATGGTGTTATTACCATTATTATCTTCGAGAGCAGTAAAAATTGATTGTTGAGATGAACAGTGTGAGAGACCCTCAAATTCAGGCAGCAGGACTAAATCTCCTATCTAGATACCCAAAAAAAAAAAAAAAGAAAGAAAAAAAGAAAAGAAAGAAAAAAAAATCAGAAAGAAAGAAAGAAAGGAAGGTAGGCAAAGAGTATATTAACCTCTAATCTTTTTCCTTCTTCATGACTTCCCAGCAAAATTTTTGAGTGTCCATTGATGTTCCACAAACACATCACAGTGAAACTACATTTTTTTTGAAACTACATTTTTAAGTTATAAATCTTAAACCTGTGACCATCCACCAGCAGTTTTGGTCATCTTTAACCGTATCTTCATTATTGCTATAATTATAATAACTTCATACCAAACTCTACATGTAAGATTCATGTTTGTGACATAAATGGCTAAATACTATTTGGATACATATTGGGGATGCAAGTAAATATGAAGAGACAAATATTTCTGAGCTCCAGAATTTGATAACACCTAATGGTTAAAACAGGGAATACCAAATCAAGAACCCTTAAGTTACTTCATTCTGAAGCAAACTACATTATTTTCAGATTCTGTAGATAGACTTGGTTTAAATGTTTTAATATAAATATTTAAGGGAGAATGAAATAGTTTTAAATGTCAATATAGTAGATTCTCATAGGCATTAGGTTTAAAATTTAGAGACTGTCCAAATAGCATTTTGTATTTTTTTCATCTCTTTATTGCATATCAATTCTTCAGTATCATCCCCGTGCTTAATCAAGTAGACTTGTGAACACTTAAAACCCTCTTTGACTTCAGGGGGTATTTTGCATTCTTCCCAAATCATAAGAGCATCAGCAGTGTTTGGACCAAGTGACTTGTGATATTGGCTCTATTCCATCTTGAGATGTGGCCACTTTCCTCTCCATATTGAGATATATTTCATAATCATTAATAATGCATCATCCACATACCATTTCTAGAAATATTTTCTTATTTATAGCTTGGCTTCTTCCTCCCCTACCTCCAATTGCCAAAGGAGCCCTCAGAGCCTCCTGTCCCACTTTTACCCTTCTCCCCTCATGTTATAGGCATAATCCTTTACTAGACTTTCTGAGCACTAATGAACAGGTTCATCCTGCTCCTCCACGAATCAAAGAATCTCCGTAGAGTGCAGGGAGTTTCTCTGCATGAAGCTTTGAGAGCACTGCCTGACAGCTATCCTGAGATGCAGGACCAGGGATGCTGGTGGAGGTCTAGAGTCCTTCATTGTCAGTGCAAAAGTATGGTCATGTGATGCCACAGATTGGAAAGAACAGACATAGTTACAGGACCTTGAAAATATTTTTGTTTCCTTTTGTGTGTACGCTTGAGATCCAGAATTTGTCTTTTTTTTGCAAAAGCATTTTCATCTTTAAATATTCCAGTTTCATTGATAGTCATTTTCACCTATCAATGTAAATTATTTTCATAGGTTTTTTCAAATCATTCATCATGTATGTAGGGTAATATCAGACCATTAAGAAAGTTTATATGAGATTGATTTGCTTGAATTTTTCTTTTTCCATTCTCTGGAACTTCTTGCCATATGTGAACTACTAACACACACACACACACACACACACACACACACACACACACAAACATACATGGATAAGCTGAAAATATTATAAGATGGGGGACCAGTGAGAAAGTGGTCAATGCTTAGGGATAACAAGTAAGGAGGAAACGATGCTAAGTTTAACTATTTTATAACCTTATTTATATTGATATAAAAATGCATTTTTCTAGACGACTTTTCTTCTTGCTCTTTTGCCTGGTGCACTGAACAAGAAGGAGAAACCAATGATAGTCAGTGTTAAGCAGTACACAGACGGTAGCGATTTAGTAAATATTGCAATGTCAGTTTTATTTCATTTACACAATTTATTTCATTGAGAAATATTGGGCAAAATAGATTTCCAAAACAAACGTTATGACTTATATTCTCCCAGGGTGAACAGACTGCATTTCTCATAAGCTGAGGCTGCAGATCTCTTCAAAGGAAAAATGATGGGGGTTGATACTACAAATCTCCTAGGTAGCTCTTAGGGTGTAGATTTTGAGGTGGGAAGAAGACCAGAATGTTTAAGCAACACGGAATACATAGTTGTGTAACAAAAACTATAATCTCAATCACATTTTGCTTAAGTTAGGGAAAATTTTAACATTTAAAATTTTTATTAGAAAGTTAGTCCTTTTGCATGATTATCCATTTTAGGGGAGTCATTTTGAATTTAATAATTGTGTCATGCTTTGGAGGAAGATCACAATTTTTAATCTATTGTATACTATGTTCTATTATTCTGTATTCTTCATCCTGATGTGCCGTACAATTGTCTTTATACATATATTTAATAAATATTGGTGCATAAAGGGGAAAATCTTTTTTATGTGGCTGAGAAATTTTTTAAAAATGAACTTGCCTATAAGGAACAAAGCAAAATGGGAGACCCAGAAAGTAGTGCAGGTCACCTCTAATGAGTGCAAACATAACCACAGCCTCCATTGTTAGACATAATTCTGATTTAAGATCCAGTCATTTTGTCTGGCTTTAATTTTAATTATATTCTGTTAATTAAAAACAAGATAAGCCCAGGAAGAGGTATCAGACTCTTTTCCTCTTCACTTCTTCACCAAGGATGAGGCGAATCACCATCTCCCTCCCTCTCAGCCCTTGTGATGACGTTGAGCATTTGAAGGAGGAGTACTAGCCCATGCGTGGGAGGAGCTTCTGATTCATTTCAATGTGTAGAGAAATTTCCATGAAAGGGAAAGAAGAAACCTCAGAGCTTACATAAAGGAAAAAACAAAGCCCCACGCTTTAAGAAAGTTCAAGTCTCTTTAGACCACAGCATTGGTTCTCAGACCATTGCTCATGACATTAGAGTTGTTTTTGCTTGCATTATTGAAATTCACATTTCTTGTTGCCTTGAATTTACAGAATTGAATGGTATTTCTAGGCAATGGCGGTATAGAGGAATCCTTATCACTTTAAGAGGGAACAATACCGTGTTTAAGTAAACCTACTTTTCTTCCGAGAAAACGTACAGAAGAAATGTTATATCTTACTTCTATTTGGCCCTCAGTCAAAATGAAAGAATGAATTAATGTTCCATGTGCACCATCAGGAAGTTAATGTGTTGTCAAAATTCTGTAAAATAACATAGCTACGATGTATTGAAGCATATAATAAGTAATTCTTGAATTTATCTTTAATCATATATATATGTATATATACACTTGGGGTTTATATTCTATGACCCGTGCAGATATGATTTTGTAATACTGTGCAAAATATTTATATCTTACGTGGAAGGCAGAATTAGAGATTTAAATCAATATGTTCCATAGCAGTCAATGGCAATTAATAATGTGCCAGAGTGGCATATTGTTCTACCTTGGCCATTAGGAATGGAAGTTACTTTAAACACTGTGCATTATGAACTGAAAGGGGAAAAAAAGAAAAGAAAACATCTCCTGAAAGAAGTTTCTCTTACCAAAAGTTTTCCTAGTGTTATTTTTATAGCCGAGTGAGAGAGAATTTACAGGGAGCTGAAATCATTGAAGCTAATTAGTTGAATGGCCCTATTATTTATCCAGGGACACGTAGTACAATAATTGCTATTGCAGGTTTGAAGCATCTCAGGGATATTAATTCCAGAGCTTTCATGTCATCTCAGTACAGTAAAACTTCCTAATGGCACCCTGAAGGTGCATAATCTCATTTTAAAACTACTTTTTCTTATTTTTTTCTGAAGGAACTGGCAGAATCTCCTTCCATAAAAGCTGAAAAAGGGGAAGAACTCATAATATTTTCCTCATAAGAAAGCAGTTATATTTTCTTATTATTTTTTTTTTTTTTTTACTGTGTGACCTTTCCTACCTTCTGATGAGGGGCTTGCTCTGACACTTTATCAAAAGTTTATCTGAACTCTGCTCCTTTGCCTTCCCTTGGTGGCAGCCAAAGCATCTCTTGATCTCTCAGAGGGAGATAGGAAAGATGTGAGGTGGCATTGGCTCTGGTCCTTTCCATAGTCATGTAGAAGAGGACTCATTACAGAACACAGTGGGGTCCAGGTTAGGAGGGGAGAGATGAGTCTGACACCTAGCCTAGGAGAAGTCTCCTGTAGCCATCCTAACCCATGCCTAATTTGGGTCCCCTTGGAGAAAACAACAACCATAATATCTCTATAAAATCACACCAAGAAATGCCACTTGTGTAATTTTAGAGGGAAATGAAGTCATTGCTCATAAAACTGCTAGCACTGTCTTGAGTCAGGAGTAGTGTGGGTTGTTTGGCAAGCATCCCACACTCATCTCTGGAAAACCATCTCAATTCTACATTTATCTTTCCTTGCTCCCCCTCCATCCCTCAACTCTTCCTTGATTGGCTTTGCCACCCTTTGAAGACCCAAGCTCTGACCCAAAAGATATGGTCCACTCAAAGTTTTAAGAGTTAGACTCATAAGTGTCCCATTGGACTCAAGGGATCAAGAAGACTTGCGGGAACCATTTCATTCATCTGAATCAGCCTCAGGCCCCCTTCTTTCTACTCTGATCTTGCAAATCTCCAGAAAGAGAAAGAACCAATCTATCCTTTGGTAAAAGTTAGGATAGCTCACAACCTGAAACCCAGCATACGTTACTTCATGTTGCAGTTTTCTACATGAGAAGTAATCAGAGGACAACAGGGGTAAGTTCCCACTAGGGACCAGGATCATGCCACTGCACCCTGATCTTAAAACCTAAGCAACAGTTCACAACCAGTTTTCAAGATCCAAAAGCAAATGAGTCACTCTTACCGCACCGTTAAATCCAAGAGAAGTTCTACAGCGTGGACTCCAGCAATAAAGCAGCAGAGGCCTCCAGGGAAGCTGATGCAATTAGGGAAACTTGACTTAAGTAAAGTAGGTAGATCAAAGTTACTCCCTTGTGTTGACAGTGGTTGTGAGCAGCTAGAACTGTACACTCTCACATGTGCATACAAACGTGTGCACACGCATGCACCCTTAGAGTTTGGGTCATTTTTATCACGATACTATAAATCCTTTGTTAATGTTTCCTCAAATTCTTTGAAGTCCAATGTAACTTATTTGAATGGCGGTTCTATTCATGAATGTCACAGGTAGTAATGTACTATCCTATCCTGGCGGTCCTTCCCTTAGTGTTGAAGATAGGGATTGGTAGATTTCCCCAGAAGTCATGGGTGGTCTTCTTGGATACATCTGTAAATACAGGCAAAGTAACAACTAGTTCAAATCCAAGGCAAAACAACATACACTGGAAAATCCTATAGGGTTGTTACGGAACCTCTCTCTTGACAAAAATAGTGCCATTTCCTTATGGGACTATTGGTCTTAAGAATTGCTGCTGAATGAGAAAACTGGAATTAAAATCAAAGACCCTGTCATCCTGAACTATAACAACCAAACCAACCAGGTCACTTATGTGGCTTCCCCTCCCCTCCCCTCTCTCCCCTTCTCTCTTACATATATTATTTACTCAAGAGTTGAACCAACCCTTTGGGGGCTGTTAGAATCTATTTTATAGTTTGTTGGTCACTGACCTGATAAGTCATAATCGCCCAGGAAGAGTCATCAGAGTTTTATCAGGTAAGAACAGCCACAGCACAGGCACAGTAAATTCTTAAGACTTGAAACCTGTGCCGTTATTTATTTCCAGAAGAAATGTTAAATGAGTGAGTGCTTTATGCACGCCTCAAAAGATTGTCCACTCTTACTTAGAATTTAGCAATGGTGTTTCAGAATTAGAAATCACTGAGTGTTCAGAGAAAGGATCAAGAAGAGAATTTTGAAATTGGACACAGTCCTACCCACATCTGACTTTGAAACCCTTGTAACTTCTCCACACCTTTGAGTTTCCATTTGTGAGAAGAGAAAATTGTTTTCATTGTGTGTTTTGGGTGTGTGGCCGGAGGTGGGGAGGTGATATGATGAAATTGCTAATATTTAATGCTCTTCAGAAAATCCAAGCACATACGGACTTTCATGTTTTAATCAATTTTATAGCTGAAACACTTTTGAAAGCTCTTATTTTGGAAAGTCCAACCAAGTGTGTTAAATCACTAGGATGTCTATATCTTTTGCCCCAAGATAGACTTTCAAGAGTCATTAAAGATAAATAAAAACAACAATTCATTTCCAGTCAAGCTCCTCTGTATTCAAGGGTGTTGTTTGTTTGTTTACCTTTTTTTCTTGTCCCCTTCAAGTTGTAAACTTATTACAAGGCTTTACATTAAAATGCTGACAGACCCTTAACTATAGCAATGTGAATGGTGCTACTTTCACTTTAATTTGGCTTGATTTAAATGAAAAGAATGTCGACTAAAAGAGGGTACGCATTTGGAGGTGATTCTCTATACTTGGTTTTAACCAACAGTCTTTATAAGTGTTCATTAAGAAACTCCACCAGGCATGTTTCCTGCTGCAGAATAGACTTTAACGGAAGAAATAAAGCTGTGAAGATTCCGTTTTCACTTTGTTTCTCGTAAAGACAGTCAGGATCCAACATAAACAACAATTTACACCCAGCATTTATTCTGGAAATTACAGTATCGTGCAGTTAACGCACACAGATAAATAATGTTTTATGGGGTGCTGTGGAGTCCTTTCAGGGTAGCGGATGTTTAACCGAATTAAAGGATTTTGAGAACTCAAAGCTCTCATTTTAAGCAGGTTTAAACAGTTAATATTACAAAACATGAGCACAGAGGAACTAGCCCAAATATATTTTTAATGCACAGTTATTTTATTTTCATGATTTCCCATTTTGATTTTATTACCATTTGGCACCTTCCGTTTATACTAAGTTACTTGTCTCCCAGGCCTTCTCCCTCAGGACCTTGCTTGCTTTATGATGACACTTCTTAATCCACATTTTAATCCCCTATATGACTGCAGGTGTGGAATTATAATGCCTGATAGATGGACTTATATAACAGAGATAATTATAAAAATAAAGAATGATGATTTTAAATAAACAATACACCCAAAAACCCCACTTTTTCTAGAAAAAGATGAGAATTGCCTATTTAAGCTCATTTCTGACTTTTCAGTTAGTGAGAGGGGCAGTTGACTCAGTGGTGGAACATTTGCCTGGTGTGTGCAAAGGGTTCAGTTCCCAGCACCAAAAAAAGAAATCATCCCTCAAATCCTGATAGATTACACCAGTTTGGAATCATTGTAATGTAAAATAGAAAACTGCAAGTAAATGAAGCCAGATATAAAGATTAGGGAAAGAAATCAAGGAAAGCCAGGAGTTATGTCCGTGGCAGCTTCAGCGGAAGTGAGAGACCCTGGACAGGATGCTTGAGGTAAAAATCAAGAGCTCCAACCAGGGGGCTTTAGAGAACGCCCCTGAAGTGCTCTCCTGTCCTTCAGAGCTGTAACAAATCTGTGTCATTGTCAATAGATCGCTCCCTTTCCATGTCGTTAGGTCTTCCTAGCCTCCTTCCTCCCTCACTTACGAGGCCTCTGTGCCCTCCCAGATAAGCCATATGTGTCAACAGCTATCAGTGAGCCATCATTTTTAGTCAAATTCAAATTGTGATTTTAAATTTTACGAAAATTAAATTTTTTTATGTGACCTCAGGAAAGACCGATAAAGTTTTAATATTCTTGTTTCGTCCATATATCTTATGAGGTACAATTTTCAATACCATGATAGTATGAGTTTAGCTGTAGTTAAGGTTAAGTTGGCATTTCTATTCTAAATCACTTTTTTAGGCTTTTGAAACTTGACCTTTTAGATTCTAATGGGACTGAAGCTGAGAGAGCTAGACCAACTAAGTGTGATTAAACATACATAAAGCCATTAAAAACCTGCTCTGGGGTTCAGCCGGGTAGTCTAATTAGACTATTTTGCATGGACAAGCTACTATCTATTGGAAGATCTCAAAGCATTTATATTCTTTAATTAGATTTTCTTATCTAAACTTGGGGAATATTGAGGCATATTTCAGTTGCATGACTTTGTGAAAGGCCCCCTATTGAACCCTTTTTGTTGGTAGAAATTCAGTTTTGTCTTCACCGCAAGACTCCACCACCCCCAGGCAGCCTTTCTTGATTGCTCCAATCTAAGGCAGTGCCTCTGTCCTCTGACTGAAAGCACAAGTTGCCTGCTTCACTTTTTTTGGATTTCTCGGTTGCTTTCTTATATTACCGTTGAATTGCTATAATCATGTGGGCTCCTTGGGGGTGAGGATTATTGTTCAAACTTCTCATCCCCAACTTAACGCAGTACCCTATACAAAGAAAACATTCAATAATTATTCGGTGAAACACTGCCAAAACGTAAAAACTAAGAGGACTACCTGTTCCCTCGTAGACCCTCCTTGGAAGAATAAATGGGTAAAAGTACAGCCAATCAATTCCATGTCGCAAGTTCTGTTCATTGACCTCTTTTATTGTTATGACCTTTTTGCCTTAATAGAAATAGTATTGTGGATCATTCATTCATTCACCCAACAATTTCTTATTTGAATGCCTTCAGCAAAAGAACAAGATAGAAAAGAAGTTCCTGTCCTCATGGGGTTTTATTCTATTGTGGAGACTGGTGATAAAGAATTAAACCAATAAATAAAGCAATTACAGATTGTGATTGGTGTGATAAAGAAACCAAGCAGGGTATTATAATAGAGTTATATCTTTTTTCTGATTTTCTCCATCAAGAAGAGTCATGAATAGAGATTCTAGGAATAAAATGGAACAATGTTGCCAACTTGAAGTATACCTGTTACCCATCATGTGTACAATTCTAGTATACATTTTGCACTTGACACTTTCCTTCTGGGTTTCTTGGGGAGAAAGGATGGAAAAAATATAAAAGCACTTTATAAAAAATTTAAAACTTCAAAATGTTTCATATATTGTTACGATTGCTGTCTCCAACTGGAAAAGAACACATAATGATATTTGGTCAAAATTTGGTTAGCAACTAACACTTTCATGAGGTAGGAAAAGGTTGCCCTTAAATCATTGAGCACAAAAAAATGAATGATAAAGAGAAACACCTCAGAAGTATTGGGCTTCTGTTTGCAAAGTAGAGGCCCGTAAAAGAGACATCACATGACATGCTACATAGTATTGATATCTTCCCTTGATAACAGCTACTCCCGTCGCCTCCCTGAATCACTTTGGTGTGTCACTTGCCATGATTTTCATCTATGCACTTCCGTGGTGCGTAGTTAGTAGATCTCTATTTGTGCTGTGTGATAGTTCTTCCCAAGAGAATGTGACTAATCGTAAGGCAGGTTTTGCTTTCCCACTTCTTTGATGAAATTTGGGTCCGGGATCTCCTGTGGATACCCTAGTAGTGCAATGCATACCATGAGCGCTCAGAAGCTTTTGCGAAGAAAGAGAATTAATGCATATGCATCAAGTATTTGCTCTAACTTTTCTGCAGACCTGGAGTGTTTGCTTACTATGCATTGGCATTGATGGTTTAATTCAGAGTTGAGTTAGAAGAATTTTGAGACAGAGAGGTCTGAGTCAGTGGGATGGGAAAGATGATTTAATTTCCTCTTTTTAACATTCATTCACACATTCATTCAACAAATATCTACTAAGTGCTTCCTGGTTGTGATAGGCTCTGTCCTATGCATTCTGGGACTGGGTGGCAAAGGCGGAGGAGACATAACAGAGACATGGCAGAGGAACCAGGAAGGTACTCGGATAACTGCAATTCAGGAGGCTGTGTGGTAAGTGCTGTGGGTACTATAATGGCTCCAGAGAGGTCAGTCAGCTCAGAGCCAAATGATGAGGAGGACCAGGAGAACTGAGAGATCCGCACTGGTAGGAGACCTGCATAGCAGTCAGGTAGCTTGGTGTAGCAGTAGCTTGGTGTTTTGGGGCAAGTCACTTCACCTCTGCAGGCCTTAGGAGGAGAAATTAGACCATGTGGTTTCTAAACCACCTCCAGCTTCAGAACTCCATCATGCATGAAGAAAATCTTTGAATCAGGTCTTCCTTGAAGGATAAGATAAAATAAAGCCTGGTTGCTTGCATGAGAGGACCTCCGCCATGCTCTGATTTCAACGGAGAGGGGGAAGGAAGGAAGTGGGAATGGCAAGTTCCAGAGTAAAGGGGCTACAGCCACAGAAGTGTGGGTGTGGGGAAATGCAGATGTGTTCCAGAAACACCAAGCAATCCGGTTCAACAAGGGTGACTTACTTGCAGGAGGATGATGAGAGAGGGAACTGTAAAGGTCAATCAACCTAATTTATGGAAGCCTTTGAATGCCAGTCTGAAGTCTAATATTCAGCTTAATTGAAGCTTAAGAATATAATCAATATCCTTCGCTTTAGATACCATCCAGATGACTGAATTACCCAAGCCTTCCAATCTGTATGTAAGTTAAAATGTACACAGCCCTTACCATGTACCAAGCTCTGTTCTAAGTGATTTACATATTAATTGATAACAACCCAATGAGAAAGGAACTATATTTATTATAGCCACTTTCTAGTTAAGGAAATTGAGGCACAGAGAGGTAAAGTAATTTTCCCAAAATAACACTGCTATCAAGTGTCACGACTGGGATTCAAACCCATTTATTACAATTACCATAGTAAACATATTAGTGCTATCTTCATTTTTCCCTCTTTAAAGTCACAGAGTTTGTAAAAGCACATGTAAAAATATAAAAGTATAAGCCAGTAACAGGGCTGGGGTTGTGTCTCAGTGGTAAAGCACTTAGCCTAGCATGTGTGAAGCACTGGGTTCAATTCTCAGCACCACATCTATCTAAGTAAAATAAAGGTTCATTGACAACTAAACAATATTTTAAAAAATAAAAATAAAAAATAAAATAAACCAGTACAGATCAGCCGTTCTGAAAGCATAATAAAGGCACTTTTTACCCCACCCTTGTCTGACCAACAATAACCCTTGTCTTACAATCAACAGCAGCCTGTCTCTCTCACTACTAAAGAAATCTTAACTCTTATCAGAATGTACTCATTAAATACAGCTTTTTAAAAATCAGACTATAGGTTCAATCCCCAGCACCACAAAAAAAAAAAAAAAAAAAAAAAAAAACAAAAAAAAAAAAAAAAACAGACTATAGGTTATGTTTAGTAAAAACTACAACCATTTTTGAAAAATGCAAATTTCCCAGAAACTTAAGACAGGCAGTTAGTTGCTCTAGCCAAGTTCAGGAGGAAGACACCCACTAATTTCTAGGTTCCGACCACTTTAGAACCTACAATTTTGGAATTGCCAACAACCCCTCGGGCAGATGGTTTTGCAAGTGGAAAACTGCTCTCCAGGAAGGAAGCTGAGTCAGAAGGTCATGCCTTCCTCCTGTACCCAAATTCTGAAAGTGAAGAGGTGCATTCTTTCTCCACCCTCTGACCCAAGCAAGGACTCAGTATCAAGTTACTACTCCCCAAATTCTTCTGTTTCCATTATGTATGATTATGGTCCAGAATCCAGGCCCATGAACGAATGGAAAGAACCTTTGCCTCATTTTGGAAGTTCTAGAAGAAAAGGCAAAAGCTCATGTCACCTTTCAGCTCTCTTTGGTTCAGTTTGTTTGTAAGTAGACTTTTTAAGTAATTCCTTGACCCATTTTCCCTGGGAAAGCATCTTTATTTTATTTATTTTTTTAATGTGGTGCTGAGGCTCAAACCCAGTGCCTCACACATGCTAGGCAAGCGATCTACCACTGAGCCACGACCTCAACCCTGGAGAAGCATCTTCTAAGTGGATTTTCTGGCTTTGCTAAGCAGGTTGGTCATTTCTTGGTCTGGCCAAACCCAAGCTTCCTTGACAGCCTCTGAGTTTGTGTCATCAGCTGAGTGTTCCCTTTTCTTCCCCCCGACTTACTCCTGTTTGCTGAAACGAACACTTAACAGGAAATAAACTTGCCTGGCATGGCCCAGCTGTGAGTGAGGCTTGAGTGAGAGGTATTTATGACCTGACAGGAAGATAAAGATAAAGATAAAGATGAAGCTGACTCGGTGGCTGTTAGCAAGGGGAGAAGGAAATGTTTATGACCCCATCTGCTGGCGTTTCAATAGGATAGAACTGCCTTTATGGCGTCAATCTCCCCTGTGACTTCCTTCCATTTGGGGAGCCATATCTTATTTCAAGATGTTCCCACCGAACACACTGTTGTCCCCTTTGTTTAGGGGCGAGGGAGGAAGGAAGGACTTTGTTACTGGAATGTGGGGATGGGGCAGTATTTATGGTTATGACTCAAACTGGAGCAAAGGCTTCATTGGAGTTGATTGTATAGGTCCAGGAAAGCTACCGGGCTTCCTGCTCCGTCTTTAAATGTCATCCGCACTGAAAGCAGAAGTGGATGTGCTCTGGTCATTATCAGACACTAGGCTAACCATTGTCTAACATTATTATAACGAGAGTGATTATAGCTTGATTTCCTTGCCCACAGCAAAGAAAAACAGCTTTGATTTTGTTAGTTCCTTGTTCCTTGTCTTTTATTTCACTTCTTTTATTTTTCTTCTCCTCAACTTTTTTCTTTCTTTCTCTTAGAGTAAGAGACACTTAAAACCAACAGGTGCAGCATCTGCTCAGTTCAAAATCCTTGTACCTGTAACAAAAGCAGGGCAAAATAATCCCTTTCTTAATATCAGTCCGAGTTAAGAGCATCTAGAGATAGGTTGAGAATCCTTTGTTGAGGTAATGCATTTTTTAAAGTGCCAAAAATATAGACATATTCTTACAATACAATAGCTCATGCATCACTGAAACCTGTGTTTTATATATACTAATGGTATTCATTTTACGGCAAAACAAGTATTTATTTCTCAGTTTTATTTGTGCTTCCCCCAGGCCCATTAGTACAAATTAAATTTTATATCAAATTGCTCAAATAATCAGCACAATATATGTAAATCAGGGACTTTAACTTCAGTAGCAGTATTGGTGCAGATATACGTGACCATGTTCAATATGGTCTTTTTCTCCTCCTTTGCAAAAACAGGATGTCTTTTCCTTTTAGTGCTTTCCTATTTCTGAAAAATGAACTGTTTACCAAGTTACATATACAAAAAAGCTCAAAATTACAAAGAGAACAACTTTTCTATTGCTATGAGTTTGTCTGAGACACAGAACAGAGGGGTTAAATCACCCAATAATGGGCTTATATATCTCATTAAGGTCCTCTCTTCATTTTTACTGGGGAAAAGTAGGCAAAGAAGAGAGACAGAGAGTAGATGACCTGCTCCAGTATTTTTCTCCAGAAAATTCAACAAAAGTATGTTTTTTAATGGGAGAATCTTCCGGTTAAGTTGAGTGAATTAGATATAAACTTTGTATCTGATTACGTAAAGCCAGGAAGGTAGTGTGTGACGAGTTACATTTTACATTATAGCCCAGGTAGAATCCATTCACAAAGCAGAAATATGCAAGTGGCAATGTCCCATCAAGGGATTGGTGCTATTACTGGGGGAAAAAAAAAAAAAAAACCTCATATAATATTAAAATGCCAAAAACCGATCCTCAAATTTTTTTCAGAAGTTTCTCTAAAACATATTCTACCATTCCTTCCCCCAAATAGGCCCAAATCATGGCATGTTGAGTAAGGCAGCAAGTCCATTCCGAGCCATATTTATTCTGTGCGCTTCCTGAGAATAATTTGTAGGCCTACTAGAGGACTCTCTGTCATACCGCAAATTTTCCGAGACCTTATTTTGAGCTACAGGTTATCAGGTGACATTCCTACTAAAAAAGGTCCAAACCACACCATCAAATGGTTCAATCCACATAACCTCTTGTCTTAAGAGTTAAGCTAGCTTCCTAACCCTGCCTTGCAGTGGTTAACTCCACTGAGAAGCTTTCTATCAGCAATAATAGCTTCAAGGTGGGAAATAAAAAATGGAGAGTGTTTAAATTGTTAATGGGTTTCATGTTCTTGTCACTGTTGAGGGTTTGTTCCCTTTTATAAACTCATAGTTTTTGGTTGACATTGCTTTTATGCGAGCCATCAGCCAGTTGGTGATGGTGTTGCTGTGTTAGACCATTACTGCCGGATTGTATTTGCAGTAAAGAAGGAGAATGGAGGCTGTAAATCTGCAACTGGAGATTTAGGGCTCTGTTACTCTGCAGTTTAGGCCCATGTGCTGGGGAGTCCATTCTCCTCCGGCAGAATTATACCCTGCAAACATGCCTTCCCAGGCACTGATCGACGACGTTCATTCCCTGGGCTACCAAGGCACTTAATACGGCTAATTCAGTTAAAGAAGCCCGAGGGGTGAGGTGGATGAGTCTCTCTCTGCTGGAAGCCAGATGCCAGGCAGGTTAGCTCTACTGCTTCATTCCTTTCCCCATGTGAAGCTTCAAGGAGAAGCAGTTACTGCAAACTCACTGAAAAATAATAAGAAAATGCTTCTTAGGTTGTTGGACTCAGTTCTCCTTCAAGTAGGAAATGCTGTTTTCTTCAAACCCTCTAGTCCCTTTGGTACTCAGTTCATTACCAGGAATATTCAGGAAGGACCTTCTTTCAGAATTCAGGATGTGTCCAGGGTCTTGGTATCTTGACGTCCTTTTACAAAACTATCATCAAAATCTGGAAGGCAGGAGACTGATGCTTTGGAGACAGGTAACAAAATAGAAAGAAAAAAAGTGGTAATAATAATTCCAGTTCTTTTCCAGCCAGCCAGTTGGTTTTGAATAGAAACAGTTTGGAAGATAATATCTTTTCCTGCTAGATTCAAAAATATTTTGGAAAGACATCAGAATTGAATATATTTAAAACTGCCTTATTAACCATGTATCATTTCTGCTCCTGGATGTTTTATGAAAAGAAACTCAGAACGTTTCTTTGGCTGGCCAAAGTTTTAAGCATGGTTTTAGATTCGTTGTGCTTTGTGGGGCTTCCCCAGAGAGGAAGAGTGTTAAATATAGACTCATCTGCGCGATCCATCTGAGGCATCTGGGTCTGCTGCCTGTGTCAGCTGTGGTACAAATGTGCATGATTTAACCATACAACTATTGAACCAGCGTTGGCCTATTAAGACTTCAGATGATCTGTTCATGAGCTGTCAGCCCAAATTGAGCTTGAAACCTGCTGTAAAAGATCTAATTTTCATAATTATCCAGAACCTTCACACCCTCCTTCCCTTTCAGTATTACCCACCTCCACACATGCACCCGGAGGAGTAAACACATACATACGGACACAGGCACAGAAGAGCACTGTCCCTGGAGATTCATCAGGCCCCTTGCCCGAAAATGCACCGAGTTCATCCAGGGGTCAGGCCTGGCTTTGACTTCCTGTTTGAGGAGCCCCATGTGTGGCGTTCCAGCATCGCTAGAGGCTAGTGATGACTAAGTAACCTTTTCACACTCCAGCCTCCCACCAAGAAACAAGGTCCCTTATGATCCTGGACCTGGAGTGATTGGGGCACAACAAATACCTTTTTAATATATAAGGTGGAACTAATGCCAATAGAAATAGCACTTTACTGTCTCATGGCCTTACATTTATAAAAAGAGGATAGAGCTGTTGTCTTTGAGGATGAAGAATTTTCAAGGCAACCTGATTTAGTCTCAGAGTACACTAGGGACTTTGATCATTTAGTAGTTGCTTAAGGCTACCTCTGAGCTCTACCTGACCCTGGTCTCCAAAGCAAATCATCATCCTATGGATGGAGTTCAGCTGGTAATATCCCTCTAGGTAACCTGGCCTGAAATGTGGACCCATGGGAACAGGCAGCACTTTCAGGTTTAACCCTTTGCAGCACTGGGGATAAATAGTGCACGCTTCAAGGGTTAGGTCATTCTGGTGTCCTTCCAGTAATTCCACTGGAACTACACTGCACGATAAACCATTTAGTTTCTGGACATATATTTCCCACGTGTTAAGAGTGGACAGGCAGCACTTTACCAGGTTCCTCTCGGACAACCTCAGGTTTGTGCCGCTGCTGAGGCTGAAACTCCTTGTCTTTACATGGGATGACTGTATTTCTACACTGGTTGTCAATTGTCTTTGCCCTCAGAGGGCATTTCCCGCAACTCAGGGTTCTACCGATAGAATAAAAGGAGTTGTTTCCTGTCTTCACTGCTTTTTGCCTTTTTTTTTTTTTTTTTTTTTTTTAATCCTGAGTGGAGACTGAGTACATTACTCAAACCTTGGCTTTTCCCTGAAGTCCGTTGTTTACAGAGAGACATTCAGGTCCCTGGGGCTCACTCCCATAAAACCTTATTATCATATATTTCAAGGCATAAACTTCAGTTGTCAGCTCAGGAGCACAGTTTTGAAAGCCCTGGCTGCTCTTGTTTTCCTTCTGCTTCACTCTGGTTTATTTTTCTTCCAGCTTTGGCCTTTTCTTCCCCCCTCTCCCTCATCTCAAGCCATGCTCAGTTCCAAGCTGGCTCGCTCCTTATTCCACTAATTAGACAAGAAGTCCAGAGAGGCCATTATTAGATTCTGAGAATCTTTATCAGAGCCCATTATGGCCTTAAATACTGCACAAACATTTTACTAACTGAACCCAGGAACATTTCAGCTGATCCGTCCTTGGTCTTGAACATCTACCTTCTTCTGTACCTATAGAGTTACATTACTGATGCTAGAGGTTCCGAACAGTGTATTTTTCTTTGTATTAATTTTCCTAGAGGCAGTGATTCAAGTTCAGCCTCTCTTCCTCTGCCCACCCTCATTCTAATTATTGTTGTTGGGGATGGAGGGAGTCTGAGAAGCCTGCTTTTCCTTGGTGGGGTATGTGTGAGTGTGTGTAAATGTCATATGTATTAATGTCACCAGTGAGTACGATTCATGGTTGCCTGTTTTTCTCTCATTTTCTTTACAGAGCCATGGATTATTTGTATGGACCAATGGTCTCTCTTTTCTTTCAATGGAAGAATAATCCTGCATTATAATATAGTAACTGCAAAAGAAAGCCCTTTTTCTATTTCATTCTTTTCTTTCTTAATTCACTGTCTAGTGAGTTTCTGATTGACTCACAGACCAATTAAAGTAAAATTTAATGGAAGAATAGATTAACTCCCTGAGGTTTCCCTACCATCCATCACATTTTTATAGCAGGAGCTGTGAGGAAGCTCATAACTTCATGCTGTGAATGTGATAATAAAGAGGGCACGGAGAGGATTCCGATTTACTGCCGGGCTGATGTTCGCCAGGACAGAATTTACTGCCCAATCCCCTTCCCCTTTTTATTCAGGAGGAGGTCACTAGATCTGCCCTCGGCCTGGGTCTGAGATACTGAAGGGCAGATTGTCAGGTCGAGATTCTTTCCCCTTAATTGGGGTGGTGGGGGGAGGGAATGTGAATTTCATTGTCCAGAGATGGATATTGTGTTAAATTCATTTCTGTCTTCAGGTAGCTGCTGTCACCCCAAGTGTTCATATTTTTAAAGAGTGTTTTTGATTTGTTACTATTCATCGGCATAGAAATTCAGAAGTAAGGCCAGATGTATCTGGTTCTGAGTCACTAAGTCATTGTCTCTATCTACAAGCTTTTCTGGATAACTAAAGAGATCTCTCTCTACATCTTCATAGTCAACATTAATAATTTCTCCTGGGCATCTTTCATTTGAGGTTCTTGAAGCACTTTATAATCATTATTTTAGTCTTTCTGATGGGTCCAAAATAACCTAGTCCCTCTGACTCATCTTAACAATAAAGTGTGGCGGGGAGCGCCATACCCAGGCCTAAAGTTAAATTTGTGTGCTTATTAAAATTTTTACTTCATGTAGCAAATTTTATTTTTTAGGCTGTGGGTATTTAAACCTCTGTTTGGCTTCACAATAACATTGGATAATCTCTTTTTTTTTTTTTCCCTCCAAAAGTGTGGTGAGATAGAGTCAATATTTTTAAATCATGTTCATCTGCTTGTCCTTCAAATCCTGTCAGAATCAAACATCATCTATATCCTCCTTCGCCACTCCTGGCTTCTTCATGTACACCCTTCAACGTGTTGTGGATTGGAAACTTGGGAATGGTCCCTGCACATCCAATGTCTCATTGGTCACCAAACCTACTGACTCTACCTCTTCAATGTCCCCTGAAACTTTCCTCCCCAGTCTCACACCTTAGCTCAAGGTTCTCATCCTCTCCTCTGAACTCTTCCAACTGATCTCCTCCAGCCCATCCTCAGTGCTAATAAATGAATAATTCCCCCTGAAATGCAATTTTTGTAATTTTACTGCTAAAAATATTTAAATTACCTTCCATTACTTACAACAAACACTCAATGCGATAGCATAGCTTACACAACCTTCAGTAGGGCAGCCTAACTTCCATATGCTTCCACAGCTTCTAGGTCCTCGCAGCATATGAACAGTGATTCCCTAGGTCTGGAGAAGCATCACAGGATTGCCAGTTTTTGATTTTGATAAGAACGTTTTTAAAATCACTATCACCTTCTACCAACATAATTCCACAAAAAGTAATATTTTAATGTCAGAATATGGGAAGAACATAAGTTCAGAATAAAGTCTTTTATATTGAATAACTGTATAACATTATGGGAAAAATCACAATGCAGTCCTTATTTTTCTCATTTTAATGTAGACCTGAAAATACTTTTTTTTTACTATGTTTGGGAACCTGGAATGATTCAAACACTGAAAATGCCTTTTTAATATAAAAGATGGAACTATTGCTGGTTAAAAGGGTGGAGTCAGAAAGAACTGGATTCAAGTCTACCTTCATGACTTAGTAGTTGTATGATCATGGGTGAGTTGCTTGGCCTCAGTGAATTCTAGTTCCCTTGCCTGTGAAATAGAGGTAATGATTGCGTATACCTCTTAATGTTGAATATGTGATACACTACATATAAAGCGCCTGACCCAGTGATTGGCACATGGTAAGCACTTCACAATATTAGGTATTATTATTATGACCCCCTGACTTTATCTGAATTGTTCCCCTATAAGTGCACTAAAGGACCTACCAAGTATAAAACACACTCTTGTGTGCCTTAGTAGATGCTCTTCTCTTTGCCTAGAATCCTGGTGAATTCCTACTCTTCCTTCAAGATCAAGTGCAAACTTCGTGTTTCAGTTTACCTTCCTATTTAGCCCTCCTGCTCCATGGGCAAATGATCTTCCATGGTCTCATAGCACTTTGTAGATTATCAAACTCACACCAGGTACTTTGAATTTCATTTAATTTCATTAAGTGATTAAGTAACAATATTGTAGCAAAATGGATATTGGGAGATTGATCCCTTTTTATCCATTAATGCAATAAGTACTTATTGAGAACCTACTGTGGTGTATACACCTCTGCATAGTGTGTATTCCAATAATAGTAACACAGTACTCAAGATCTGGAAACAATTACTCTCCTCTGTACTCCTAAAGAATCTGATGGAAGTCTTTCTACAAATGACATTTTGTATCATAATTATGTGTCTACATTCTGTTCCTTTCCCCTGTAGACTGAATACCTTGAGGGCAGTTATTTTATTCATCTTTGTGTCTCTGGTACCCAAAACTTTGAAAGTGCTCAGTGTTTGTTTAGTGAAAAATGAAGAAATATCAAAAAGCATTCTCATCTCAACTTTCAAAATCTTCACTTAACTTTATTAGCTCTATGAATGAGTGTATGGCTGTTTGTGACTCTGAAAGGACATCACCATCCCATGCCTGTGTAAATATTAAAAAGAAATCCCAGTTACTGGGACTGTAGCTCAGTGGCAGAGCACTTGCCTAGCACATGTGAGGCACTGGGCTAGATCCTTAGCATCACATAAAAATAAATAAATAAAAATAAAGGTATGCTGTCCATCTGCAACCACAAAAAAAATTTCTTTTTAAATAGTCCCAACATCTCTTCTGGTGGGTCCACCTGGACCTTTAGATTATGTCTGCAGCTTCACCCAAACTTGGAATGGTTTCCCTCTTAAATCGATGGATTATCCTAAGCCATTTCTCAACACAGGCAAGTGTGCTCCCTTGAGCTACATACCAGATTGTTATACAAAAGAAAACTCTAGTATTTTCAAGGGTGTTTAACTATAGGTTCATAATAAGCAAAGCAGGAACAAAAGCTTTGATTGCTGGTTCAATTATACCCAAGACTCTGGGTGGAGTTATTCAGGGAGTAGAATAGCATCTTACACTTGCAAAAATGTGGCCTCAGCACCATCTGAATTGGACTTGGGAGGTGAACACCAGCATCCCTTGACATCCTCAGTTTTGCTGCACTCCTGAAAGCTGTGTTTCTTAAGGAATTAAAGCATTTCTCTGGTAGTGTTTTACCTCACTTTAACACATTGTGCAGTAGCATCTTAGGTTATTTGCTGTGGTCAGTTACCTTAGCACAGGATGGAATGACTACATTCTGTATTCCAGACTTTGGTGAGAGATGATCTTGTTCTGTGCTTGCTACTTAAATGGAGTCTCTGAGCAAGACTGATGGACCCACTGGAAGAATGAAGACTAACACTTGAGACTGTTCAAACTTCATAGTTGTATGGCAAGTTAGGGCAGTTTGTTGCTTTATGGACCTTCAACTATCATGATGCTTAATGTTCCATGGTCACACATTATGTGGTGTTCCCTAAGTATATTCATTTTTGTTCGTTTCCCACTTTCTTTGTAGATCAGTGCCACCTCCCTATCCTCATTTCCCTTTGCTGCTCAGTACCTTTTATATATCAATAATGACAGAGAGTCCCCTCCCCTATAAACAACTTTTTCTCATATATCGCTCCCTTATTCTGAGAGAACTCCTATTCATCCTCCAATACCCAACTCCAACTTTTATCTCCTCTGTGAAACCATCACACATATACACAAGGAAAAAAACCTATTTCTTGTGCTGCTTCTTGGAAACTCATGCTGGGAACTATCTGATAACTTGTATAAATCTTACCTTGCTTAACCCTCACAAAGCATTTCAAAGTAGGTATTACCCCTATCCTCAAAAACATTAAATCAAAGCAAAAATGGTCCAAATGTTTCTCTTAAAGTTTCACGGCACGCACAAATGCAGGATTTACCCAGGGTCCACATGACTTCAAAACTGGTGCTTGCAGGCTGGCGATATAGTTCAGTTGGTAGAGCGCAGGGTACAAGGCCCTGCTTTCAATCTTCAAAACACTAGTTCTTGTTCTGCCATCTCATACCACTATTGTCTCCTTTATCTGATTTGTATTATTGCATACTTCTATAATTTTGCTTCTTCACTCATCAGATTCCATTCAAACTATCTTTCTTACCAGAAAATATAGCTCCTTGCAAATAGAATTTATTTCTTACTTATCTTGGTACTCTCTGGGCTTTCAGAACACTACACGACACACAATAGACAGGAATAAAGGTTTACAGGATTGGACTAGATCAGATTTAAAATTGAGTTGAACTGAACAAGATATCCCTTGAATCTCATAATTGATGTTTTGGGCTCTGTACACCATTTCCTTCATGCCAGGTGACATGTGGCCTCCATTGTCTTCCCAGGTGTCCACATCTAGCCCTGTACCAACTTCACCCTAAGCAACTGAGTGTCTTGGCATGCATGTGACATAGTCATTAGCGTATATAAGTTCCTAGAAACTGCCTTCTATCTTATCTATTTATTGTAGTCAGTGGAGTATACTCAGTCTTTTAGGAATAATTAAAATAGTCTGTGACTCTAATTAAAGTAGTCTGGATATTTTAAAGAAACCTATATATAAGAACAAGCTGAGTGCTGACATCAAGTTAATTGTGTTATTTTTAGCAGAGCTATCATTGGAGACAGCAGCATGGCACCCAATGCCTATTTTAAACCTCATATCTGAATATAGACTGTTAAATAACCAGCACCTTGAGCTCTTAAGAGGAAAGGCATTAAAGCATAAATAAATAAAGCTGTTATGAAAACTTGGAAAATTATCTCAGCGTACTTGCATACGAAGTCATGTCGTCATTAAATCACCAGCTGTGGAGATAAATACCCTTAACATCTCTCACTGCCGAAAAAACAACCAAACTTAAAATTCTTGTCATAGAAGGGCAAATGAGCCCAAGAGACAAGCTATTAGGTTTGCATTTTTGCCACTATTTTACCCGTATTTTTATACAATTGTAGAATAAAATTTTGAAATGTCGTATTTGATCTGTTTAGATTACAAAATGTTCTTATTTCCCCAAGAAATGTGAATTGGTCCACTTCTTTCTGGTCCATATTTCCAAAGCGTGGCCAGACAGGGAAGACACAGTCCAACAAAGCTGCCCGTCTAGCACTGCCATCTTCGGCCTGTCTTCTGCTGTGAAGAGTCATCACCATCACCTCTTACCACCCTCCTCCATCTTAATTCCAATTGAACATTGAACCCCATTGCAAAGTAGCTCCACTTAATTTTCCATACCTGAAATGGAGTTTTTTTTTTTTTTAAATAGGCTGCCCAGAACCAGTGACCTCCCCAAACCCAGGCACCCATTAGCCGTGACTGCTGCAGAGTTCCCAATGGAGGTAGAGTATTTCTTTAATAAATTTATTCAGGAAGCACTCACCAAACCAAACTTCTTTGGTCTCTTACTGTTTCCCATGATCAGGATTGGTAAAAATGCATCTCGTGGAAACCACAGGCACAATGACTTACACGATCACAGTTACGTGTGTCCACTAGGAATCCTGACTTTGGATCACCTGTGAACCTAAGGAAAGGAAGATCTGGAATGGAATTTATTTGAAAATATTGGAAACTCTTGGTTGGGTTTTGTAGACTGAAGTTCTGGAGTTAATCATTATTCTGCGAAATCCTGAATGATGTTGCTTATAGCTTCCTACACAGGCCGCGTCCCCATGGGAGTCCTACTAACGGTCTTTTGTCAGGCACTATCAGCAGTATTGAGCCAACCTGAGCACCCTATTATTAATCCTTTTCTCCTGGTGACATGACAGCGATCGATGTCTGAACAAGCTATTGAAACTGTAGCAATCAAGTGGACTCCAGTTAATCCAATGGGATACTTACTCAGAGCCTATGGGAAGGGCAGGGAATTTTTTTTTCTAACTCCATACTGATCCTATATTCATACATCTTATGCTGCCATAATTTGGGTAAAGGCTGACATTTACCTAGGCCTGTAAGATACACAATGGAACCCTTACCAATGACTCAGATACATTCATAGCACTTGCACAACCATCTGCTACTTCTGTAAATATATAAACTTTTTGATCATTATATAAATATTTGCGCCTATGTCATTGTAAAGCAAGAACATTGAAACCTTTTACACAGAAAAGTTCCCACCTGGTAATGTTTTGGGACTCATAAAAATCAATCAGCAATTACAAAGAATAGTAATTCAGAACATAGGACTATTAGATTTCCTGTGCCTTGTTTCAGATGAAAGGGAGTCCAAAAAGGTGGTGCCCCAGCCTGGCCATGTGCACAGATTCCTGGGTCCCATCTTCACAGATTGCATGTCAATTAATTTGAGACAATGCCCAGGAATCTGCGTTTTTAAGTTCCAAGGGAACTGACCAAAAGAGGCAGTTTTCAAGCTTTATTCCAAAGTGCTTTAGGACTTCCTAAGGGGCACATAAGTGGTTCATGGGTGGTGCAAAAAAGAGACAAAAGGAAAGAAGACCCGGAAGGAGGGCTGTGTTCTCAGCTTTGCTAGCAAGTGTATCACATTTGGCAACTCAGCTTAGCTTTTTGGCTTAGTTTCTCTGACTATAAAATCCATATCAGTAGCATATGCCATTATTTCTTTTACATAGATGTTTTGAAAAGAATAAATAGAAGAATAAGGAATTATAAAGAATAAAGCCAGCTTCCCAGTCAGTGTAGAAATCCATATAGTCCCTGCTGAGGTTATATAGTCTCTGCTGGAAATGAACCTAACCCTGCAGAGGGGCGGGGCTTCCTTCCACGTGGCCACCATTCCTCCCTGGAACTGGAGCAGGGGACTCTCCAGGCACTGAAGGATCTTTTAGTGCTAAACTTAACCCATCCCCTCTTCATTAGCTTCTGCTCATGGGCCTTAGTACTCTCATCCTCCGAGTTTCTATGGGACTACCCTTCAAATATCTAGGGACAGTTTTCACATCTCAGGCTAAAATTCCTGGCTTTCTTTTTCTGTTCTTTTTGTATTTTGAGACAGGGTTTTACTACATTGCTTAGGACCTCACCAAATTGGTGAGGCTGGCTTTGAACTTGGGATCATCCTGCCTCGGCCTCCCCAGCCACTGGGATTGGCAGGTGTCACCATGCTCACCCTGGTTTTCTTAAACTGTTCTTTGGTTAACTCCATTTCTAAAGCCTTCTCACCTTTGCAAAATATTTGTCTAGTAACCTTCCTCAAACTATGCCAGTTGTTAATTTGATTTTACTTTCTGCACCTGTTTTCTTATTCTTCGCTCAGCCCTCTTTCTTCATCGTGTTTATTTTTATTTTTCTGCAACATGTGTTTATGCAACAGCTATTGCAGTAAGCCACACTATATTATTCATTGTTTATGAAATAACAGTGTAGTTGTTGGACTGAGAACACTCAGTGCAAAGATGTCTCTCAAGCACAGTTATGACAGAATCACTTAAGGGAGTTTGTAAAAAGTGTAAATTTCCAATGACTTCAAACAGAAATTCATTTTGAGATCCAATAGAATGGAGGTGTCTTTAAGGCACCCAGGCGATATGAATGCAGCCAGTCTGAAAACCACTGTGCACATAAACTTGAGAACACTATAGTTTAAAGAAAGTGGGACAGAGAGACCTAAACCCTGCCTACCTCTATCCCTTAACCTGTGCAAGTTACTTTAATGCCCAGAGCATTCTGTTCTCATCATCTATATCACATCTACCTCCTACATCATGAGGATTACACCAGATGACATGTGTAAGACACTTCATTATCATAAAGGACTACGCAGTGTCTTTTTTATGTAAGTATATTTTTATGTGAGGACCATTCAGGTTAATATTTTATTATGCCTCTATTTCTATTTCATTTTGATATATTTATCTAATAAAGGCTTTGGATCTTACATAGTCACATGTGCTTACTCATTCATAAAACAAACTTTAAGAGATGATTATCTCATTTATGTATATGTTTTTGGTTTTTTTCGAGCAGTCAATCAGCAAATTATTTTTTTGCTGGGCATGATCTTCCCTCTTCTCATCTAGCAGTTCTAGAAGAATATGCAGAAGGAAACTCAAGTTTAACACAAAACAAAGCTTCGTTGATGCCCTAACCTGGCATGGGCATGAGCCGACATCCTGGAAGGCTCCCCTGCAAGCTGCGAGTTCTAAGAAACAGGTTGCAACAAGAAAATTGCCTGGTTTATTATTTTTAATTTAATGAATCTTGTTCCTGTAAAAATTGCAGGGTAGATATTCCAGGAAATCCACATCCTTTTTTAGCCCTAGAGCAGACAGTAGTGGCCATGGCTGGGCAAGTATGCCTGACCTGCATTCTGACCCAAAGGGGGTATTGTCGAAAAGCAAGAAGGATTTTTCCGTTCAAGGTCTGAGCCTGGATGTTCTGCCCTTCCCACAGAGACGGTCAGCAAAAAGGCAAATTTTAAAACTCAGTTTTGTGACGTGTGCACTTTCCACTAAAACTGGACCAAGCCCAAGACTCATTTCTCAGAGTTTCCTATCCAAGCATAAGATGAGGAATGATCTTTGGTCATTAGCGCTTGGTTGGGAATAGCCCGGAGGTGAAAGAGTGGCTATTGGATTTCATTAATCTGAAGAAAAGTCTTTAGGTTAAAACATCTTCCTGGCGGTTTAATCGGGGAGGGTACCGTTGGTGCCTACAAAGTGCTAGACACTGTGCGAGGTGCTGGGCATAAAGAAAGATCCAGCCCTTGCCCACGGGGACACTCAGATGGGAACACAGCTCCTGGACACACAGACGCCCCCGGCGTGAAAGCAGTACTAGGAGAAGCATGCCAGCCTCCTTCAAGCTGAGCAGCAGGATTCTCCTTGCCGGCCCCCACACTTACCCCACCTGCTTGTAGAGGGCCCTGGGCCAGCAGATCACAGCAGTTTATTAGGAGTCCCTCCACTCTAGAAAAATCTGTGGTACCTTGTGCCTGGGACCTGGTCTCAAACTCCAACCACTAAGCTGAAAAATTTGTGAGTTCTGTCACTCACTGGGCAAGTTGCTTAATCTCTCTCTCTCTCTGCCTCAGTTTCTTCCTCCATAAAATGGGAGTGTGCCTATCTCACAGGGAAGTTCTATTTGTTTATTTGGAGGGGTTTTGTTGTTACCAGGAATTGAACCCACGGGTGCTCAACCACTGAGCCACACATCCCCAGCCTTTTTTCCTATTTTATTTTGAGACAGGGTCTCACTAAGTTTGCTTAGGGCCTTGGTAAGTTGCTGAGACTGGCTTTGAACTTGCAGTCCTCCTGCTTCAGCCTCCCCAGCTGCTAGGATTACAGGTGTGTGCCACCGCACCTGGTCTCACAGGATTTTTATGAGACCCGAGTGAGTTGATGCATGTGAAGCACCTAGAAGATGACTGGTTCCTAAGTGGAGCCCAATCAGAGCCTGCCAGGCCATTTCCCCAGTGCTAGCACAATACCTAGTTCAAGGCTTCCGTTACGCCTGTCTTCGCTGTGTGTTGGGTACAATCTGAGAATCTAACACGATCCTGCAGTATCTGAAAGACATGCTCCAAAAGCAGATACCAGCCTATAGAAGCATCGATGATTAGCTCTGGCCAGATGTCAGGAAACATTTAGGGCTATTCAAGTGTCAGTGCTCTCAATGGGCGTTTTATTAACAACACAGATGTGCTGCATCACATCCTTAAGTTAGGCACAATACACAGTGAAAAAATTAAGAAGTAGTTTAAAGATGGTTGGACTTCTGTGATAGGTTAGAAAGCTCTTTCATGTCCCCATCACATACATACATCTCATCTAAAGATATTCCCTGCGATCTTAACAGTATTGAATAGATCAGTGTTTCTGTATGCATAAACCTACAGTATAATTCTAGGCATTAAATATGGGTTATAGTATCTCTGCTACTCATTAATGATCAAGATATGTAGTATGGAAACATATTTTCAAATGCATGAGGGAATTTATAGCTCCTATATTTTGTCTTAGTTTAACCAGCATTTATGTAGTGCTTACAGTGTGCCAGGTACAATTCTAAGCACTATTCAAGCACTAACTCATTTTATCTTCATAACAACTGTATAGAATAGATGTTACCCTACCCCCATCTTGCAGATGAGAAAACTGAGACACAGAGAAATTGAGTCATGACTCAAGCCTCTCAGCTCATAAGTGGTGGAACCGGGATTCAGGGCAGACCATCAGGCTGTAGAGTCACCAGCACTCTCTACTGACCAGTAAACATTTCTTCCAGATGCCCCAATTAAAATTAAAATGAGCTGCTCTTTGAGGCTATGTTCTTGAGTTTCCTGTCCATATAAATTTTCAAAGTGTTAATACTCTATATCCCATAAAATTCTCATAGTCTCAACACAGTGTTAATGTTCACTTGGCATTGATTAGTGGCTATGATGATGCATAAAAGTTAGATTTCAAAACATTTTCCAGTTCCTTTCTCTATTGAGCTGAAGTCCTAATAACAAGGGCCCCAGGTAGGCATTAAAAATGATCTGGGGGGCTGGGGTTGTGGCTCAGTGGTAGAGTGCTTGCCTAGTACGTGTGAGGCTCTGGGTTTGATCCTCAGCACCACATAAAAATAAATAAATTAAGTTATTTTTTTAAAAGAATTCAGAAATCTAAGGCCTAGGAAGGAGCCATCTGCTCAGATGCCCCAGCCCACTCATTCTGCTGAACAAACGTAGATGAATCAACTGAGTTGCCCATCGTTACACAACCACTTGTGGCAGAGCAGGACCTGCGTACAGGCAAGAATGAATAAGGGCAGTTGAGGAAACAATCCAGCTGGAAGCCATCTTAACTTCTCTCCCAGGGTTCCTTCCATGACACCGCGTTCTCTCTCCATCCACAGAAACTGAAGCAAGACTTGAAGGATCAGGACAATCAGAGTAGGGGAAAATGCAGAATCCAAATTAAGTAGGGCTTCAAGAATTAGTCTGTGCTGGAATCCACAACAAGGTCAATAGCCAAAACCAGAGAGGCAAGCCAAGGTCAGAACAAGAGGACGATGCATTGGTCAGGCAAGACAGCTCAAGTCCTGTCAGAGAAAAAGGAGTCAGGGGGATAAGTGGCATTGCAACAACCTGCCCATATCAAACCCCAGGTGTTAAAGAATGCCACAAAGTTGGGGGAGGGCGCACTCCCACCCCAAAATGCTATTCATTCCCTTATGAATGATGAGCATGAGGTTTACCATGAAAATTATGCAGAATTTTTCAAGGAGGCCAAAAATGCCAGAATCGAGTTTAACGTCCACTTCAGAGACATAGGTGAGATTTTGAGTTACTGCAACTCATCTCAGAGATCTATGCACCGTAAGCTTCTTAGTATCTTAATTTATCTGCCAGTGAAAGACCGGAGGACTGAGACAATTCAGCTGGGAATTGAACCTGTGGTTCCAGGAAGTCTAGATATTTCAAACCTCATGCTTAGTCCATTAAGATATCCCCTCCAAGAACATAATGTAGTTAAAGTAGACTTAGATATCTTTAGTACAGAGAGTGGATTTTATTTCCACTTTGGGAATTTCTGATCCATAGTAGGGAGAGATATAGATGAAACTCACCTACAGTACTGCCTATAGAATAATGCACGTATGTCAATGTACACTGTCCCTTTTTTGATTTACGGTTAAGAAGACAAAAACCATCTTGGGGGAAAAGTAGATTACAAATGCATTTGCTAAATGGGGGCTTCATACATAACCCTCTCTCTTACTCTTCCTGAAGACCCACTCTTGCCTCTATCAAAAAAATAGGATAAATTATACTGACTCAGAGAATCTAAAGAGAAACCAGAGATTCCACACATCTGTCAGGTGGGTCGGCTTATTTGGGGGACAGTCGGGGAACATCCTGTACCATTACAGGCTGTCAGCCACAGAGAATGTTTACTAATAAGCCTAGCCATTAGGTTGGGTCAGTGATGGATGGTCTGTGTCCCCCTGCCCTGGCCTGGCATGTGCTGTGATACTCACTGACCAGCAGCAGCTGTTGTACTAGCTGCCTTGTTAAGGGTCTCGCCAAGTGACATCAGCTATACATCACCCTGGCTGATACCTTTGATTATTTGGACAGCTCCTGGCATGATGAATCGTCGGGATTGATCTGTCTTTTCTCGCATGTCCTCTTTACCCATCTCTCTGAATTCTTCCTCCTTAAGTCCAGGGCCCTATTACCGCTCTTTCAGATGTATGTACCTTCTAGCCTCTGCAATTTAAAGGACCTGCTCATTTCAGTGTCCATAATGAGAGACTAGGATGAAGCTGAGGAAATAAGTGCATCATAGTTAGAACAGGCAGGCCAGGGAAACAGCAGTCACTCTCTTGCAGCCAGAAAAGCAAGGAGAAAAAAGCTTTTTTCCATGGGTATCCAGGGCTCACAGTTTTCATTACTGAGTTCATGGGCTTTCCACATATTCCATGTGGTACAAATTAAATTTGAATGCTGTGGGTAACCTGAACAATGCCTTCTATTTATAAGATTCCTCCCTTCCAAGGAGTACAAATCATTTCACACACAGTATCTCAAGCATCACCATATTTCTATAAAAGAAGCTTTATCATCTTGATTTCACAGAGGGAAAAAAATGAGCACAGAGGGGCGATATGCCCAAATCTACTTGACAAATAAATGTGCAGCAAAATCAATAACGGGACCTAAAGTCTCTGGCTCCCTGGTATATTCAGTCTTCAATTCATCGATTTATAAAATGTTTATTAAGCACCTACTGTGTGTGCCAAGAGCCAGGAATACAGAGAGCCTCTGTGAGTGCAATGTGTGGGGTCATTAACTCATTCAGTCCCATTTATCTCTAACTGGGTATTACTGGGGGGAGGAAGCATATTGAAATACACGGTTTTATTTTTACTATAAAGAATTTACATGTATGCATTAGGGACAGGAGCACTATTCCACTTGACCATGAATTAGCCAGAGGCCATTGTGAACTGTTCTTCCCTATTAAATTATATATTCCTCTTCCCTACAGTTATAATTCTTTCCAAATCTGTTGAGATTGAGTAGATTCAAATAGGGTTATATAAAAAGCAATGGTTCTCAAATGTATTCTAGTACACTTGGCAAAACCCCATTAAATATGTTTAATTTCATTATATAAACAACTCTACTAAAATAAAATATGGCCATATCACATGTATATAATATATAATACTTTCAACCAGGAAATGATCCCCTCCCCCCCCCCGAAAAAAAGGCCTCTGAACTAATGATAATGAGTGGTCTACAAAAATTCCCATTAATATATTCATTCAAATTGGGCACAGTGGCACATTTCTGTAGTCCCAGCCACTTGGAATGCTGGAACAGGAGTATTGCTTGAGCTCAAGAGTTTGAGACCAGCCTAGGCAACAGAGTGAGACTCTGTCTTCAAAATTTTTAAGTTAAGCCAGCATGGTAGCACACGCCTGTAATCCCAGCAGCTTGGGAGACTGAGACAAGAGGATCACGAGTTTGAAGCCAGCCTTAGAAAGAAGCCAGGCGCTAAGCAATTCAGTGAGACCCTGTCTCTAAATAAAATACAAAATAGGGCTGGGGACATGGCTCAGTGATTGAGTGCCCCTGAGTTCAATCCCTGGTACCAAACAACAACTATAAAAAAATTTAATTAAAAGATTAAATTTAAATGAAAATGTATATATGTTAGGTATATTTTTTCATCGTTTGTTCATTTTTGCCACCTACAGAAAAGCAGCAAAAAACAACCCAAGGTTTAAGAGAAGATTATGAGAAATTTTTTAAATTGAGTAAACATTTTTATTCATCAGTTAGGTCCAAATGTTTTACCTTATTCCAGAAAGAATCTAAGGCAAGAACTAGTTTACTTGTTAAGGATTATTGTTTTATTTGGAAAAAAAAGAATAGCTCAGTCAACAGGAGAGTAGTTATAAAATAACTATATTTATATCATCACTAGAAAAACACTGGTTTTATCCCATTATTTTCTGAGTGAAAACTTCCAATGACTCTGTGTAACACAGAGAAAAACTAGATTATGGGAACATCTGAGATTGGCCTCTGAGGTCTTTGGGAATGTCAAGTTTATTTCCTAGAACAGAAGCCCACCTGCACATCCAGCAAAAGCTCTGGGCTTCTGTCACGTTCCCATTGTCCAGGGACACACCATATTCAGGTGGACACTGAAACCTTCCTTGTGCTGTTGCTTGTCTAGAAAGCTCATTCCCCCATTTCCTGTCCCCTCTCAGCCATCTCTCAGAGTTAAGTTATGGAACTTTTCTCCACAGTCTGTGAACACTACCTTCTCTGAGCTCCAGGTGTTTATTTTTTTTAATTATGTTTATATACATTTTTAGTTGTTGTTGGACCTTTATTTTATTCATTTATTTATATGTGGTGCTAAGAATCGAACTCCGTGCCTCACACATGCTAGGCAAGCGCTCTACCCCTGGGGCCACAACCCTAGCCCATCCAGGTGTTTATTTTGGCACCTAATCATATTCTTTCTTATATAGTTGATTAACAGCTGTTCAGCTGAAGGTCATCTGCTTTTCCTCTCAGTACCTAGCACGGTTCTAGCTCTCATGGAATCTGCAGTAAAGTTCCAAGTGAATGAGAATAACCAAACGCAAACTGTTGACTGTGAGTCACTAAGAGCTCATAGAAACTGGTTAAATTGCCTTGTTCTAGATTTGATTGGTGGAAATTTCCAGGCATTTATGGACTGAGATTGACTTAGTGGTTCTGTGACCTGGTCTGTCAAGATATGCGTGCACACGGGACATTTGCTCCATGCTCCAGTTTTCAGAAGCTCATAGATGAGTCAAAAAGACAATGCCAGTGGTGCTCCGTGGCACACTCCTGTAATCCCAGTGGCTTGGGAGGCTTGAGGCAGGAGGATCGCAAGTTCAAAGCCAGCCTCGGCAATTTAGCAAGGTCCTATGCAACTTAGTGAGACCCTATCTAAAAATTTTGAAAAATAAACAGTCTAGAGGGTGGCTCAGTGGTTAAGTGCCCCTGGGTTCAATCCCCAGTACAAAAAAGAAAAAAAAAAAAAAGACAATACCATATATATAATTGCAGTATATAATTGTAGCATATACTATGGGAATTTAGTTAGGACAGAATTCAAAGGATTGGTCATGTAATTCAGAGAACTACTCTGTTACCTATAACTGAGCACTGGTGCCTCGGTTGTTTCAGAAAGTCCCTCCAGAAAAGTTAGAAACCTGCCATCGGAAAGGCTTTAAATTTCCATGTAATTATTTTTTTCTTACATAGGTCTTTATGTAGCATAAATCTACTTCTGAGACCTCAGACCTTAGTTGCTATAACTCAGTTTCCATTTACCAAGCAAGAATCAGCACTTTTTAGAATGCCAATATCTCAAAAACCACATGGGAACTGGGCTAAAAATCTCGTAGCACTTTAACACTGAAGGGCTTGACTTCAAATCATGCACCTTTCAAGAAGGTATTTTAGGAAGCATTAAAAGTATTCTTCTATATGTGTCTCCTATTTCACCTAAGTACATATCTCAACTACAAAAACAAAAAAAAAACCCAAGGCAATTCAATTTCATCTCTTAAATATGGTTTTTCTTAAAGACAGAGTTGAAGAGTATGGAGGAAGAGTGATCGATGGGTAGAAAATTTCTATAGTTTTCTATCATCTCTTTTCTATCATTTATATTTTAAAAAAACTCTTTCTCCTATTTGCAAAGGGTTTACTCCAGTCCCAGCTCCTTTGAGTTCAGTTTAGTTCCCCAAGGGCTCTTTTGTGATTCCCTCTACTTCTAAAAGCCTGTGGATGATGGCAGCAACTTAATTTCTGAGTCAGTGTTAAGTGTTCCAAGTTACCATTTAAATAGACATTTCTGGCACCATCCATGTTGCAGTTAGATTTATTATAATAAAAATCCTTGGGCTGGGGATGTAACTCAGTGGGTAGAGTGCTTGCCTCTCAAGCACAAGGCCCTGGGTTCAATCCCCAGCCCCAAGAGGGAAAAAAAAAAATCCTTAGCTGAGCATGGTGGCACATGCCTGTAATGCCAGCTGCTCAGGAGGTTGAGGCAGAAGAACCGCAGGTTCCAGAACAACGTGGGCAACTTAATGAGACCCTGTCTCAAAATATTTTTTTTAAAGGCACTGGAGATGTAGCTCAGTGGCAAAGAAACCCTGAGTTCAATCCCCAGTGCCATTTTTTTTTTAATTCTTTATATTTACATACCATATGTGATCATTGAATCACTACAATTTGGGCATTAACCAGTTGGACTTCCTCTTTCTTTCATCACCAGGAGGAGCAGGCAGGCAACAGAAATTTCTAGAAAGAGAAACTGAATTAGGGATATTTTGATGTTGATCACTGAGCTTGGGGCAAGGGCCCTAAGTTTCCAGTGCTCTCTGTAAAGGACAGATTTAAAAACTATTCCTCATCCCACTATTGACCTGAAGAATAACACTGAAAGAGATCTCAAGGGATCTTGTGGATCAGTCCACCTGCCAGCTGGTTTTCTTTTTATTTATTTTTTTCTTAAAGATATCTAACCACTTCAATGCCACAATTATTTAACTTTCTACTCCAGAATTCCTCCTAACATTCAGCTAAAATAGTTTGTTTTAATTTAAGGCAGTTTCTTCTTTTTGTGCACACATAATAACTGGTTAGCAGTCTGTAAGATCTTTGATACAATGTACTATACCATACCTGAAGGTTGAAGCCAAATTGCCATTTAGTATTTTGAGCTCCAAGCTAAGGAACAAATTCTTCGAATCACACCTATGTCATTTCTCTGGAACTTTACTTTATTTTATTTTTTGTACTGAGGATTGAACCCAGGGGTGCTTACTGAGTCACATCCCCAGGCCTTTTTATTTTTTATTTTGAGACAGAATCTTGTCAAGTTGCTTAAGACCTCCTAAGTTGCTGAGGCTGGCCTCAGACTCCCAATCCTCCTGTCTCAGTCTCCTGACTCTCTGGAATTATAGGTATGTACCACTACCCTGGCTGGAATTCTTTAAATATAATTCTGTAATAAAATTCACTCAAGGAGAAACTGCCTTAGTTGTTCTTCCTTTATTTCCTTGTATTCCAGAAGTTGACAAAGGCACTAATTAGTAACAAATTAGATATCTAAAATTCTTTTTTATTGCAGTATGTTGTATATACAGAAAAATGCACAAATTATAACATAGAGCTCTGTTAGTTTGTTGTTTGTTTGTTTTTTAACAACGTGAACACATGTAATCCCTTCCCAAACCAAGATGTACAGTATTTCCAGCAGCCCAGAAGCTTCTCTGGGTCCTCCTTCCCAATTATTCTGTCTCAAGTAACTACTGTTCTGACTTCTGTAATCAGATTAATTTTGTTTACACTTGAACTTCATCTGAGAAGAAGCACATTGATCTAGATTCTTTCATTCAGCACTGTATACTTACAGACTCATCCATGTTTCTGCATGTAGAAGCAGTTCCTTTGTTCTCATGACTACCTACTATTTCATTTTTTCATTTTATTTCACTTCAACCTTGACAAACATTTGGGTTGTTTCTACAGTATTGCTGCAAACACTCCTACCTTGTCTTTTGGTTTACATTACACTGACACATCTGTTGGTTATTTACCCAGGAGAGGAATCCTTGGGTCAGAGGGTTCGTGCATGTTCAGCTTTGGTAGATTCTGCCGAGTAGTTTGCCATGGGGTTTCTACCAATTTACACTCCCAACAACAGTGTGTATAAAAATCCTATTTGCTCCCCATCCTCACCAATACTTGATATTGTCAGTTTTTCTTAATTTTAGCAATTCTGATGGTTGACTGTAGTGGTTTCTTCAGCTGAAATAAACCAGCTGCCCAGATGGATTAGGTCTCTGAGAACATCTTTCTTTTCCTACTGCTGTTGTGCCAGTAGATCACAGGGACATCCGCTGTGTGAGGAGCAGGGTGGTAGCCACAGCCCTCATTTGCATGACTTTGAACTGTTATCTGTGGCTGCTGTAGATTCTAGCCAGAGCAGACTGAGACACCGCGTGCAGCCAGATAACCTTTCCTTGTTCATTAAGGACCCACTTAGCTCTCCGTGGGGCTGTAGCAGACAGCCTAGAAAAGCAGGTCATGACTTTATGACTATATAATGCTAATCTCATCAATAATAACTCTAAAAGAGAGAAAAAGCAGAATTGAAATAACTGGGCTATGATACCAACCCTTGAAAGTGTGAAAGTCAGGTTGAAGAGACACTTACCTGTTTTTGCAAAACCCATGTGACTGTTGTGATCCCATTCTCTATAATATATAGTCAGATACAGTTTTAAACTGGAAGCAGAAATCTAGAGGGGGAGGGTTAATTGCCTTGAAGTGTTTTGAAAATCCTAATCAAAACCAGTCTGATTAGAAGCAGGCTGAACCAGTACTGTACTTGAAGCTGGGCATGTAAGAATTTCAAAAAGGCTTGTGAATGATGATAATTCTTCTCTTGTCTGCAAGAAATCTAAGTTCAGTGACCAGGGCTCGTTTGTTTGTTTGTTTGTTTGCCAGTGAGAAGTGAATAGTACAGCTGACTTTTAAAATCAAATGTCTGGTTTAGTTTCTTAACGATGGAACTTTTTTTTTTTTTTTTAATAAAGATAGAGGTGCATATGCTGCTCAAATAACCTCATTCCTATTGAGAGGACCCCTTTCTATTGGAAATTTGTGTTTTGCTTAAAAACTGAAAACAAGGAACTCTTGACTAATGATTTTAGAGACCCAGAAATTAAACATGTGTTATTAGATAAATACTAATAGGAAATTGGATTGTTATGTATTTTTTAAAAGGTTAACTTTTCTCTTTCCCAATCTGCCTTTCTCCCTGTTCTCACTCTAAAATGTTGTGTGTGCATTCCTTTCTGCTTTATGTTCTGATTTCACCCCTTATAAGGGTTTTTTTTTCAACTTGCAACCCCCCCTAATATTGGATTATTATGGAAAAAAGGTGCAGTATTTCAAGCATTGTGCCACGATAAAAGTAACAGGATAATGATTTTCTTTCTCAGTTCAGATATCAGAGGCCCAAGTATTGATTGCCTGTTTCTTTTGCCTCCTGTCCTCTGATGAAACTACACTTTTGACACAGAGTCACAATAAAATGTGCCCTTTTCAGTATGAGATCTCTGTAAATGTCATTCACACAGTCATTGTTTTCTAATTCTCCATGTTTTCATCCAACAAGCACAGAAGCCCTTCACTGAATTGGAGAGAAAGCAAGCAGTGTTTAGATTTAGAATTCACTGGAACAAATTTCATTATTTTGCTAAACCCATTTACATTCTAAAAATAGGACTCCTTTTCCACAGTGTGTATGAAATTACTATCATTAGAATTGACTGAATGATGTGGACTTTGATAACTAAAGGTTTCATAAAATGCTGTTGGGAATATTGATGTTGGATTTGGCAGGCAAAGAGCAGTTGTAAAACCAGTGTGAATATTAGCGTTTATGGATGTGAAGGACTGTTGGTGGCACAAACTGAACCCAGGCAGGAGACCCAGAGATAATGACTGGTTCCCCAACAAAGCTCTGCCAACTAGTCTTGCTTCTGGCCTGTGACACTCCTGCTGTCTCAGCTCCAGGTCTCTGATCCCAGCTGCCAGCCAATGATTTGTGATTTTGTTTAAGGATACATATCGGTGTTAGCCTAGCTGGAGGCCACCAAACTCATTTCACTTGTGCCCTGCACCAAATTTGATCCCAAAGGTGTCAAGCTGGAGTATTAACACAATGTGACACTTATCACCTTCCTCCTTCTTGCGAAATCAGTTTATCTAAAAATATCTCATACAAAAGACCTACAAACCCAAGCCATACACAAAGCATTCATGAATGTTGTGATAAATGTAACCAGCACACCTATGGCTTTTCAGGATGCTCCAGCGCTGTGACCCTCTGTTTCACATAATGTACCCTTTTTATTTATTTCCAATAGCTTTCCAATCAGTCAGCGCTGGCGTCCTTTTTCTAACCTCAGATCACGGTCTAATAATCCGTTTTGGTGCCCTTATTGGCCTCAAAGGTAGTTTGAGCTGTTAAAATCTTTTCTTTAACAAGTTTCCCTTTAGTAAGAGATGTTTCGAGGGACTCTGTCTCCTTCTTACCTTTACCTAACCTCTTCTAAACAGACACAAAATCATGAGTGAGACAGATCCTACGATATCATCTAATGTTGGCATTGAAGCTCATTTGGACATAGCACCACCTAACACTACTGAAAATTCCTGGTTGAATTAGATCAGAAGAGGACTCCTGGAGTCTATATCGAAGGCTGCCCACCGTTGTATTTTATGAAAGATTAAAATAGCCTGATATTATGAGGGTAGCATTCTTCCTACTGCTAGCTGATTTACTTGTCTTTTGGAGATGGAATATAGGAAAAATTATCAATATTTTATTTGCATTCTTTGTTTTGGTTCTATGGGTTCCAGTTCTCTAGCCCAGTTTTTGCTCCAGAGGGGTGAAGCTGGCGTTGGCTATTTTCACCTAACACTATTGCAGCTGATCCCATCTGAGAGCAGCCCTACTAGAAATCAATTTGGAAACTCCTTTTCCATGCATCTCTGCATCATCCTGTCTGGAGACAGTCACCAAAGAGACTCCCGATCGGGCAGGTCTCACTCTGTTGTTTCTTTTTACTTTCTTTCTTTTTTTTTCCCCTTCCACACTGGGATAGGCCCACGACCTTGAACATACAAGGTGAGCACTCTACTCCTGAACTACACTCTGCAGCCCTTTTTATTTTATTTTTTTTATTTTGAAACAGCATCTTGCTAAGTTGCTTAAGGCCTCACTAAATTGCTGAGGCTGACCTCAAACTTGCAATCCTTCTGCCTCAGCCTCCTGAGTAGCTGGGATTACAGGCATGTACTACCACACCTGGGTTCTTTTTGTTTCCTTTTCCACTGAGTATTCCTAGAATGGATGAAACCAAAATGAACTCCTAGAATGAAATGAAACTGAGGTAGGGAATCTGGAAGTGGTTTGTAGAGGCTATTAAGAAAAAAAAAATGAGATCAGTATGAAGAAGTCAATACCACACACCTCTCTCAAAGTTGTGCTGAAAAACACATCAGTGCTGAAATATTTCCAAAAAATAATAAAATATGAGATAAGAGGTTACCTGAGATATATTTTAGGAAACCCAGACCTCAGTTCTTTCTTATACCCACTCCTTTCCATTTTTAGTACATGAAATGCTGAAAATAGATTTTCTGTTTAATGTTTTAGAATTTTCAGAATTTTAATTTCTTAGATTTTAATCTACTACATGTAATATTTTCATGTCAACTACCTAGAATATATTTTATAGAATGTCTAATAAAAGAAAATATTCATTTTGCTAATGTGCATGAGGCCTGAGTTCAGTCCCCAGCACAGAAAAAAAGCAATGTTTTAAAAAAATTCATATATTTTAAAACTTGACATTTTACATGATATATATATGTACTTTTTGTTTGTCTTTTTAGAAAAAAGAACATTTGCAGTATTGAGTATGTTGTACAAAGTCCACGTAGGATCCAGAGTTCTTAAGAATTATCAGGGACTGGGGTTGTGGCTCAGTGGTAGAGCGTTCACCTAACTTGTATGAGGCACTGGATTCGATCCTCTGCACCACATAAAGAAAACTTAATAAACAAAATAAAGGTATTGTGTCCATCCACTACTAAAAATATTTATCAAAAAGAATTGTCAGAAAGTGTTATATGGGGCTGGGGATATAGCTCAGTTGGTAAAGTGCTTGCCTCCCATGCACAAGGCCCTGGGTTCAATCCCCAGCACCACAAAAAAAAAAAAAAAAAAAAAAGAAAGAAAGAAAGAAAGAAAGAAAGAAAGAAAGAAGGTGTCATATGTTATTTCTGTTTTATATCTGTTTTATAAGTAAGATGATACACAGTGGCTTATCATTTATGTTATCACATACTATATCAATGGGCTGTTGTCAAGAGTCTAAGTCCCCTCTTTGAAGTTTTGTCCATCCATTGTATTGCTTCCTATAACTCAAACAAAATCAAGTTGTTACTGGCACTGTTTCCTTCCGAGTACCTAAGCTGGACATATCAGAGGTCCCCCAACCACTAAGAGATTGCCAGAGTCCATACCGCCAAGAATAGCACAATGCCTGATGTGTTGCTAAGCTTCCCTCTGCAGGTTTCTGCTGTGGTAACGGCACCAGGCCCCCAGCTCAAAGCGAGGTGATTTCACAAAGGGGTTCCTGAGTCCTTATGGCATCATTCAGAAATGCACAGGTCAGAGATGAAATAGACAAAACCCTGTGCTGGGAGCCACGGGCTCAAGTGAGGAGGGACAGAGCTACCTAGGAGAGGTGGTCTTACCTTATGGGTCTCATCTTACACCGGGGAAGGGAAGAACTGCCTCAAATCAGACCAGGGAAATTTGGTGGAGCTGGGGCTGCCTCTATCTAAACCCTGATCTCATACTGCTTCCCTGTGGAGAAATCTCAGAACTGCAGCTTCTGTCTGGGCCCCTGCCTGTCATGCCCACCCAGTGTGGTCTCCGACCTGGGCTTGGTATCATCCAAGAGCAATAAAAACATGTCTGATGTTAAGAATGGAAAGGCCAGGAGAAAATGGGCATGGCCTGAATCCAGAGGCATATCCAGCTGCAGGCCGATCTGCTAGCCTTCGTCCTCCCTCTTCCCCTTCCCCTGTCACATACCTTTTTTAAAAGCCCAAAGCCTCTGTCTGCCCAACAGTGTTTCTTCAGCTCCAGTTTCGCAGATGCAACTTTCCAGCTTGCACCATTAAGAATTCCAAATAAATTAGTAAAATTGCCTATTATTTCCCTTAATATTTTTCACAAGAGCAAAAACACCATGTTCTGGCCAATACAGAGGTTCCCACATTCAACTTTATAATTGCTATCACAACTTCCTGCTTATCTACACCCACACTAGGGTAGTTTAGATACAGGCATTAACAAGAATACCCTTGCCCCCACTATTCTTCTTTGTGGCGCAGTAAGGCAATAATGCACATTTTAGATACAGATCTGTAGCTGACTATCAAGATATAAAAACATTATTGTAGGGACATGATGGTGTAAGTGTTCCATTTCCTCATTTCTCTACAATTTAGGAACCAAGAAAAAGCTCAGATTCTCTTAATTAAGAAAACAAACTAATGGAAAGCTGTAATAATTAAAGTTTGATGGTTTTTAGGGGAGGTGAAGTAACGGGCAATAAATCCTTTGAGTTGGTCAGTAGTATTTTCTGGTGAATATTTGGAATCAGAACGTATATAGGAAGTTGACATTCCACAGAGAACCTGTGAGCCTTTTCTTCCTGTCCTCTCCAGCTCTGTCAAGGCTCCAGGGCAAAAACTGTAAGTTGAAGAGGACAAGCCATCAGCAGAGGGTGACTTATGATGAGAAATGAAAATATTTGGATTAGCTACAATACCCAGCCAGTGATATTTACAAATTATTATTAAACTGCCATCCTCACATCAAACACTTTTTTTCTTTTATGAAATGCTAAGCTGTACTTTCAGTTTGTTTCAAACTGTCAGGACCATTATTTGATGTTCCTCTTTGTTTGTTTATCTTAATTAAGATGTTGAATCAATCATTTTTACTTTCTCTCTCCAAGAGCAGCAGCCGGCTCTGAGTCGGGATGAGGGCTGGCCACCCTTGAGTACTGTACAGGTGCTGAGCCACGTTTGTTCAGAGGGATCGAAAACACATATGTTCTCCAGGTTGTGTGGACAGATTGATAGATTTTTGATAAGAGGGAAAAAAGTCTTCCTCCATGGTGAGAAATGACATTTCTAGTCTAAAACAAGTAAACACGGTGGCAGATTTCATTTTCTGGCTTGGAAATGATTTCCCCCAATGACATCATGACTGCTCACCTGCGGGGTGGAAAACACTGAGGTGAGGTTGGAAGGAGGAGACAGAAAGTGGTGACTCAGATCAAGCATGAGCAGGAAATGAAAAGCCTTGAACCTCATCCTGTGAGTACGACCGTTGTTCTGGCCACTCTGTCTTTTCCATTCCTCGTGTGGCAGTTTGATCTCCAAGATGCTAAATCAATCTCCTGGAAGTATGGCAGCTCATGGTTGGAGAGATCCTCTCATATCCAAACTACTTAGAGTTCTTTGTATAGAGATACTTCTGCCCCGACAACTCTCTACAAGGACATTTGCAAGATTTTCTTAACAGTACAGCTTAATTTTGCTGAGATACCCACTCTTTTCCTACTCAGCCGTCTTTTTTGAGAAGCATTTCAGAATAGTCAGGGGTAGAAAAATAGTCAACTGGACACAGAACAGAATTGTACCCTGCATACCAACTGGCCTTTCCAGAGATGAAACCTGTGACCTTGGTCTCATTAGCACAGTGACCTATCCAACTGAGCTTATTGGCCATACCACTTAATCAACTGGACAAATGAGAAATACAAAGAAAAGAAGTAAGTTTACTGAATGATTTAGGGATAGGATGGGAAATGAAGCAGTGTTTTACTTTTTAAAACTATCCTAGTCAGTGAAGCAGTCCAAACACAGCCACGGAGTTGAACAGATTTCTTGTATTTAAGATCCCATATTTATAGGACAGCATTGTTCTGGTTATATCCTAAGATCTGTCATTGGCACTGACATTATCTGGAGTATCACTTGGAGTCCTAGAGTTAGGGGAAAGTACAACCTTCCTTTGATGAGGATCTTTGTTTATGCCAATCAAAGCAGAGTTTGTATGTGAAATTGGTAACAGCATCTCTCCTAGTTGGCACTGTGAGCACCAGCAGCCAAGGCACAATGCTGTGATCTCATACATCGTCCTGCTCCTGACAGTATTATAGAAGGCGACTCCAGGGACTCAGGCAAGAAGGCTTGCATCCTAGCCCTTCCTTAGGCCAGAGTTGGACTTTCGAATCACATAATTCCAAGAGGAAACGTATCCTTTCAAAAGCAAAACCAACACTTCATTTATTTGAGGCCTTTGTTATGACTCTCAGGCCACAGATAACTACTTTCAACCAATTCTCACTCTTCATTAGTGGGAAACACTTTCCTCTAATCACCATGAATTACCCAGCACCTGGAATTAACCAGGCTTCTCTTCCCACACTCATTTGCTTCCTTTCCGGTGGGAAATTCTAGGTTCATAAGGTGACTGCCAATACATATTTAGCTGTGTGTTGGTGTGGGTGGAACTGCTAACTAGCCTCCTCTATCCATTCTCCCCTTCTTTCTCACTTTTAGAAGGGCTTGTGGTGGCCCTACTTCCTACCTTCCTGGCAACTAGATTCAACCATGTGACTTAAGTTCTAGCCAGTGGCCTATAGAAGCAATGTATTAACATCTAGGGTCACACACAAGTGTCCTTAAGCAGGTATAGGGTGGTTGATGCTTTCCATATTGTCCCTTTCCTTCTTCCTACTGACTGGCTCTGGAGCCAGCTTGAATCGTGAAGAAGAAATCATGCACTTTACAAAGATGGTGGAGATGAGACAGAATGAGCCCGAATCCCCCCATCCCCATCTGCCTCCTCCAGTCTCTTCACCCTTGGGAGAGAAATTGTCATCTGTTTTGTTAAGACTTCTGTTATTTGGAGTTTTCTATTACATTGGTCTAATACTGATAGATATACCATGAGGATAACCAAGGTCAAGCTACTGAGTAAGTAAGACAGAAAAGAGTCTAGAAGGGGATAGGGAAAGATACTACAGTAATGAAACAATAGCTAGTGGTTTCTTCAGTCATGTGAAAGTATGGAATAAGCCAGTTACAGGAGCATAGATGATGATTTCCCTGAAATATTTTAAATGGATGTTATGCCGAAGCCCTAACTTTCATAGATGGATTTTGTGTCTTCAAATCTCAATAATAGTAGTTCTGGGTAGTTTGTCAAAGTTGTGATGTGTAGGGTCCCTCACTTGGGGATCCCCTGGTCCCACCTCACCAAGGTCCACCAGCAAGCCATCATATTGACAAGGACCAAACATACAAATTCACTCTGAGGCTATGGCTCTCAGCCCTAGATGGGCATCGGAACCACCTCCAGAACGTCGAAAAAATAAGCATGCCCCAACCCCATCCCCAGATGATCCTGATTCAGGTGTCCACACTATTTAAAAGGTTGGCAGGCAATTCAGATGTGCAGTCAGTTAAGAACCACTGCTCTGGAGCTGGAGGTGTGGCTCAGTGGTAGAGGGCTTGTCTACCATGTACAAGCCCTGAGTTTGCTTCCCAGCACCACGACCACTAAATAGTGAACTCTGATTATCACCCTTATTTAAAAAAGAAAAAGAACCTCTACTCTAAGGTGTCGATGACTGATCATGGCTCAATTCGGTACTACCACCGTACACACCTCCTGGATGAGTCACTGCAACATGCTGCCACCAGTTATCTCTGCTCTGTGGTCTACTGCATGGTGCCTAGACAGCCAGAGTCTGTGCCTCCCTCTCCCAGTGATCAGTGATGTGCCCATTTTTACCACAGTGTGAATGAGAATGTCTCGCTGGTGTGCTGCCTCTCCCAGAGCATTCATGGTCAAGAGGGAATCACGGTTTCACCTAAGACAATGGGCTCCTAATGGTGGAATTTCAGGAATTAAGGAAGTCAGTTGAGAAGGTATTTGGGATGAGGGCCCCTTTTCCATTTCCCATTTAAGTGGCACCAAAAACAACAAAAACAAAACTACTGGGCCTGTTTCAGAAGGTGTTTTACTTCTAGGAGGAAAAAAAAGGACCTATCTCTTCATTTTCCTTCATCTGCTGTTTGGAATCTCCCTGAGTGTCCCATACTTTCTCTTGCCTGAGGAAAGTGGTGTCCTTCATCACTACTTCAGGCACAGATGAATGGCAGGACGGCACACATCACGAGAGAATGTCACACCATTCTGTCTTTTTGTACCTGGAATGTGATCTTAGAACACAGAGCAGAGGGTCATTTAGTAATCAATCCCCTATTACAGCACAGAACAGCGCAAGCTAATCAATATTTTCATACATCTGGCCATCTTTTAAAAACCTGGGGTAATTAAGATTCCATGATGTCTTAGGTAATCCTTAATATTTCACTGCCTTTTCTTTTTAACTGTGTAAGCACCTTCTTTTTACTTCTATTCTCCCCTTCCAGATTCCGTAAATACTTGCCTCATAGAGCTATTATAAAAATCAAATTAAATAAGAGGTTTGAAATTGCTCTAAAACCCTTAAAGGTCTATATCAATGTACAGTAATTTTCTGTAATAGAGATTATATTCTTTGTGTAGCAGTACTTCAAATCTGATGACAAGAGAAGGGAGAAAGATTGAGAAATGTGGAGAGATTAATGCAAAGAATTGGCATGAGAATTCCTTACTCGTCCACTTACTAACAGGGAGACTCGCGCAAGGTACTTTAATCTATTCATCAAGAGGAAGATGATCATTGTTCTTATTATAGAAAACTATTCTTAGTACAGAAGTAGTGGTGAGGATTAGCAAATCAAGGAGTATTCAGATATTTAAGATTTTTAAAATTCTGCCAAGAGAATCTGGAAGGGAGATGAAAAGGTGATCCCAAGACCACAGTGATGAGCTAGATGAGGAAACCTGCATCCAGGCACTGGCCCCTCAACTCCAATTATTAACACACTTCCTCTGCTGATAAAAGGAACAGCTTTTGCTTACGCCCATTGCCAAAACCCGTTGAATTGTCTAAGGAATTTTTTTTTGCTTTGACTTTTTGTTTCATTCCATTTTAACCAGCACAGATGAATTGCCCTGGAAATCAGGATTTGTAATGAGAGCATCCTCACACCTTTGTTGGTGTGAACCGTTCTCCAGGCAGAGAGATAAATGAAATCTAAACAGGAGAGTGGGCACAAAGTGCAGTCTCCACTAATTGTTTATTTTCTTTCCAAAGTGGCAAGAAGTTGTTGGAGTTTCATACTTCATTTTATATACAAATTGAGGTCCTGGGGGAAAGTATCCTTCATGTGAACAGCTCTCCCAGTTACAGGAGAAAACTGAGTAACAATAAAGCCCTCAGGGACATCATTTAATATTTCCAGCATTTCACATGAGCTCCTGACACTTGGGTCTTCAAGGGGAAAGCTGATTTATACCTTCAGTCGTTAGACAATGTAAAGGTGAGGTCAGGCATAGGCATCCTTCATCCCTTTCCCTGGTGCTCACAGGTCCCTTGGGCAAGGTGGAATCAAAGCATTTCAAATGGTAGAGGTCACAGGAGTGACACTGTAAGAAGTAAGAGAGCACAGCCTCCTTCCTCTGCCAGTGGGTCTGACACCCATATATCTTCATATTGCTGTTGTTTCCACTTGAAAAATTACATGCAGTTGGTTTTATTTTTCCTTCCCTTCCTATTCTTAAAACATGATTTCCACCCCCAATCCAAAGTGTAATTTATGTCAAGAATAATGATTATGTGTTTCTGATTATTTTTTAAAAGGTGAAACCTTTAACATAAATGCAGGACAACAGGTGTCTTGTTTTACGGCCCCACGCCTCTCCAGTCCTATAAATTAAGGCCATGTCTGTGCTCTCTCTGTTCTGATCCGAAGTTGTCCTTCTAGGACATGTAGGAACTCTGTGCTCTCTGGCACAACACCTCCCACGTGGGATGTTCCAAATAAATTTTCTTTGATTTGATTTGATCCACAGATGCGTTATCCAATTCTGGTCACTCAGTGATACCATCATATTCTCTAAGATGCAACCCAACTTTATACCCTGGGCATCTGGCCTCAAATTTTGTAATGGGATTCCATACCTTTTATTACTTGTGAAATAAAGTAGTTCTCCAGTGGAAAGAGACCTCCTGTTTTTGTGGGTCCCTTGCAATGTAGGAAGAGCCTAGGCAAATTAGACCTATGGTACAAAGTATGATATTAGAACTGCAAATGAGTCTTAAAATTGCATAAAGACTACAGATTATTACAGTAGTCCTAAAATGATATCTAATTCAAATAGGTCTTTGTGTGTATTAAACAAAATTGTTTCTCTTTATTCTACACTGATTTCTTCTTTCTTTTCTGAATTTCTTTGCTACGTACTAAGCTTAGGACTTTTCTATCATCTACCATTCAGAATGGACATCATCATGTAAGTATGGAGACATGTAGCTTTGCTATAAAATTGTTGTAAATCTACTTTTCCATTTGCTAATTACTTTTATTTTTATAAAAACATATAGGTGCACGGTTTAAAAAAAAAATCAAATAGTAACACAAGCTGCCACTTCCTCCCAAACTTGGAGTTCTGCTCTCCACAGGAGATCACTTTCAATTCTTGTTTCAATTCTTTTATCTATCCTAGTATGTACCTTCTATATTTCTAAGTAATATGACTATGCAGTTGTTTTTAATGTGTCAATTTCAGACTTCTGTTGATTTCCCATTATACAGAAGAAGAATTAACACTCCTATCCCTACCCAACCTTCACTTCTCCTCTTTATCTTCCCCCATGGGATTATATAATAATTTTTAGTTGATCAGTATTCAACACATACATTATTTTAACTATGTAAATATCATTTACTGTCACCTCTCATGATGTTGTATAATCGAACTTTGTCTTGCCTTTCCTGGAGTTGGCAAATGCCTTGACTTTTTCATGTGATTAGTTTTCCTAATCACCATTTCTAAATCTTCCCAAACTTTGTAGCAGAATTGTAAGATTCTTCTGATTACTGTTTTTCTCATGGTCAAACACATCAGCTGATCCATCAGTTCCATTATGTTCTTGAAGCATTTCTCTTTATCACTTTACTTTGTCCAGAGTCCCACCTTTGGGATCCATCCACGGTCACCTTTCTTAGTGGACTTTCTCATTTTAGTGGAGCTGATATTTTGGTGGCATCCTGAGAAAGGCTGCCTGGAAGTTCCAATTCTTGAGGCTTTCCATGTCTAATAACTTCTTTATTCTACCATTACAGTTGACTGGTAGTTTGGGTGTAAGGATGCTAGTGGAAATCATTTTGCCTCAGACTTTGGAAAGTTTGTCTTCATTAGCTTCCAGCATTGCTATGGAGAAGTTGGTTGCCATTCTGGTTCTTATTTCTTTGTATATGACCTACTTTTCCCCACGATGCAGAAACTTTCATGACCTTCTCCTTATCCATTGTGTTTTGAAATTTCACAGTGATATCTTCCTTCACCTGCTGGGTTTCTGCGGGATCCTTTCAATCAGAAGACATAGCTTTCATTTGAAAATTTTTAGTGTTTCTTTGATCATTTCCTTCCTTCTGTTTTCTACGTTCTAATTTTTTATCTTTTTGGGGGGGGGTCCTTTTTGTGCTTTTTTTTTCCCTATTAAATATTTACTAAATTTTATCTTCCAGTTCACCTGCTGGTTTTGTTTTTAATTTTGGCTGGCATATATTTAATTTTCAGCTATCTTTTTTTGTTCTCTGATTGCTCCTGGCTAAGCCTTCTTCGTCATGGTTACAATGTCTCTTCATCCCTCTAGAAATGTTAATGATGTTTTGTTGGTTTGCTTTTTTTTTTTTTTCCTATAAATTCTCTTTTCTGCTCTCTAAATTGGCTTAATTTCCCCAAGTTCTTTTTGTTTTGCTGTATGCTTTGGCCTTTATCTTTTATGTTGGACTTTCTGCAAATGTCGGTGATCCTTAGATGACTGCTCATATTTAAAAATTAAGGCACTAACTGGGTGTGGTGGTGCAAGCCTGTAATCCCAGTGACTAGGGAGGCTGAGGCAGGAGGACTGCAAGTTCAAGCCCAGCCTTGTTGACTTAGTGGAACCCTGTTTCAAAATTTAAAAATAAATCAAATAGAAAGGGTTGAGGATTTGGCTCAATGGTAGAATCCCCAGAACCGGTGTGGGATGGAGAGTGGAGAGTAAGCCCCTCAAAAGCAGATTGCCTATGTATCAAGATGGGATTTATCAACAGATAGGCTTTACTTAGAGTCTAAAGTTTAGAGTAATGGGGGCACTCAATCATTTTGCTTGGGGTCTCTTAAACATCAGTATCTGTAGATCTTTTCTCTGAAGGCATTCATTTTTTCCAGAGAAGGATCCATGGTTCTCCTAATAATGCCCTTATACATGACTAACAGGGTTCTTGGAGCCCAGCAGCAAAAGAAGACCAGAAGTCCCCATGTTCCATACATAGACTACAATTTAATTCACCTGTTCTCAGTATGGCTTCTCACTCTCCACTGAATTTGTGTCCCAAGATTTCATACCTTCCTGGTTTAATTGTCCTACAGAAATGAACACTCCCATCCCAGGATTGGAGAAGGATCGTTGCCATACGATGGGAGTAAAAGACTGACATGCTGGAGTCAGAAAACTTGATTCTCTTCTCATCTCCACAACAAATTGGTCACCTTACCTTGGATGAGTCCAGTTGGCTAACCTAGCCGGCTGGGTGTTAGTTTCTCCATCAGTGAAATGAGTGACTGGCTCGTTTGCTCTGTCCCTGCTGGAGAGCCCTGTAACTGCTCCATCTAAGACTTCTTCACTCGGGTGCCTTAAGGAGATGCTAAAATAAGTGATGAAATAACACTTGGAAAAATTCCCTTGATAAGTATTATTACCTTCTTGAATCATGCTACATTTTAGCAGTTAGTCTTATGGAAACCTTTTGGTCGTGTGGGATATGATCCTGAGTCAGTCTCTCCGGCCCCTCCTTTCACGTGCTTGACACAGTTTGGTCCATGATAGGCCCAGCAATTCCACGCAGGGGCTGGAGCTAAATGTCCCTGCAAGCCTCATGCAGGAGAATAGCCAGGTACCTGCCTCTTCTTTGGTCTTATCAAAAGTCAGATCCCATTTCAGAGCTGAACATTCTGGATGCCTTCCAGGCATAATGACTCCCATTTGTTTCTGTAACCATTCTTAGCAGAGTGGAGTTCCTAAAAACCATGAAATTTGGACTGAAAAATTCAGAATTAAAACATTCCTCATCTTGACTTTATAGTTTTGACTGCAGCAGTCTTCTTTAAGGGATGTGTTTATGTAGGAAAAAACAGAACTGAATTTGGAGTTTCAAAAAAAAAAAACTGAGTTGACACCTTAGTTCTTCTTCTTTGCTACTGTGTGAACCTCAGCTTCAGCTTCTGCAGGCCAGACTGGTGAGGCCTTTCTAACCACGTAAGAACCAAGGAGGTGCCCTACAAGAGGGCATTTTATAAAAACCAAGGTGCTACCCCCACATAAAGTATTATTATTATCATGTGACTGTTGTAACGCTGGTCAGGAAAGTCCAACTTTCATAGTGGCTCTCCTATCTGCTTTATAACTTCCAGGCAATTCCACAATTACAGTTGGCTTTCCAAAAAGACACTTTAGTTCTTTTTTTTTTTTTCCCCTCAAAAAACAAATGAATCCAGAAGCAATCTACCTTAGCCATCCAATATGTGCACCCTCTTTCATCCATGAACAACCTTAAGGTCATAAACTGGTATGCCCCTGTGACACAGAAAAATGTTAGAAGGAATGGTTTCCATCTCGGGCTTCTAAGGTGCTATCCCAAACAATAACAAGGGAAAAATTATTTGGCTAAACGCACCTGACATGCATTGGCATCCAATATGCCACCCTCTTCGCCAGGCATTATTACTTATATGCCCTCTTCCGAGAAGGGCTGCTCGGAAGAGCTACTCTGCTTTTGTCAGACATACATTTTAGGGACTTTAAATAAACTTATATAGCAATACCGAGCTGCATGTCTTCTAAACTTTGCTATTTCATCCGTCTATACCAAGTGCTGTGAAGCAAAATGAATGTGCCTTCAACTTTCTACAGTCCTGGAAAATGAACCAGTCCACTTAACAATAAATGGTGGTTGGTTCAAACACACATGACTGGTCTAGTGAAGAAGAAAAGAAAGTTGAGCTTAATGAAGTCCAGGGTCTGTGTCCCTGTGCACGGACAGGAAAGGACGAGTGTTTTATAACTGTTTATTGGAGTTAATGGTAATAAATTCCTCACTTGTGATGCATTAACTTTAATGTTTTCATTACTTGGTGATTTAGGTTTTCCCTTTTCACATTGTAAATCATGTTGTCCCAGTAGCAGAACAGGTCGAGTGCCTGCCGGAACGTTCATAATGTTCAGTGGGAAAAGAAATGTTCTCTTTCTCTCTCCCCGCATGGTCTGACAGAAGATGCTCTGCCTCATCCTGATTTTCTACTTCTAAATAAGAAATAAAGGTAGACAGACAGACAGATGCGTCCAACCATGGCATAGCAGACTGTGGCAGGACCTAGTTCAGACCCTAGGGAGGGATGGATCTCCATAGTAACTTTTCAAATGTATTTGGTACTGAAGTTTTTTCTCCTTCTTCTTTTTTTTTTTTTTTTCCTCCGTTTGCTGAGTGTGAGCCCTTAGTTAATGAGCTGTGCAAATAGATATTGAGATTTAGTGTTTTTATTTTGCAATTACAGACTTGGTGATTTGGTTGGAAACTTTTGGGTCTAGAAACATCACCCTCATTTTCCCCCCTCCTCTTTTTTTTTTTTTTTTTTTTTCTCCTTGCAAAGTTCAACTTACTTTAAACTTGCTTGAGTTTTGTCAGAGAAAACAGAAGAATCAAGAAGAATTTTTTTTAAATCTCATGTATGTAACTTCAAAAAGGAGATGATGGTTTTTGCCCCAAAGGCACCTTATCATAGCTGACATCATTTCTCTGTCTCAGAGCTGGTAGAGAAACACCCAGAGAGCTGGCTGGGAGTGAGGTTTGGTGGGTGAGTGACCCCTTTGTCCAGTAGATGATACATATCAGGTCAAAGCCACATTGCTAAGATCATTGCTTTCCCATCAAGTCTTCCTGATGGGGTGTGAGAGTTCTCATTAGATCACCCACCCTGAAATACCCCCAGAGAATCACAATAATTAGTTCCTGAGTCTTCTTTTTTATTTTCTGCTTTGTTCGCTTTAAAAGTTTTCTCGATGCAGCGCTCTGTTGATATCTGCATATCTTACTGGAGAGCCATGGAGGATAGAGACGGCTAAATTATCATCACTCCATTCCTCCTTGAAATCTTTTGCTTTGGAGAGTAAGGAAGACGGAGATCAGGAGAGTGAGACGGGTCCCCCGGGGTCGCTCTCTGGCATAAGCGCTCAGACTCACAGGGTGTTCGCATACAGCACGCAAACTCCCGTTCCTGTGGAGGTTCAAAGAGAAAATACCAGTTCTCAGGAAGGGAAATCCAAGGACCAACCTGGCCAAGTTCTCCACCACTCAGAGCTGATAACTCAGAAATTGCTATCAACAGCCATTTTCTGAAGAGTAATTGGTGATTCATTTGTTCAAATCTGACTTGGTCCTCTGCCCATATGGCTTCCTCTGAACACATCCTGTAATGCTTTCCTGAAGAGAGATAATATCCAAGGTGACGAAAACGGGTGTCCCAATCAGGCTGTGAAATTGGACTCAGAAACAGAGTTCTCTCTAGTTGAGATTTGTGGTGTTTTTTTCCTATTTTTCCCCCAAACCTCCTTGGCCCCACTTCCTGTCATTCTGAGGGCTGCTGTTCCTCCTGACATCTATACCCCCTCTTCCTTCTTCTTCTCTTGGCTAAATCCTTCCCCACCCACCTCTTTTTTTTAAACTTTTTTTATTTCACATAACCAGCCCTAAATTAAAGTAGTAAATATACAACAGAACAAAAAATGACTACCTGTGACTCGGGTGAAAATGATTTATCTAGCAAATATTCACCCCATATTGCCTTCTTAGACCACAAGTCCCATTAGGCTAGAAGTGGTTTCAGTTCAGTTTAACAAACATTTGTCGGGCACCTACTGTGTGTACCAGGCCCCTGGGGATAGAGAGACACAGGTATGCGAATAATGAATTGCACTCTGTGACAGGGACCAGATTTCCCACTGGCAGTTTTTCTTTCAGCTTCAAGAAATTAAATAATAAGAACCAAACTCCTTACTGTTTCCTGTAAGTATTTTAGAGAAGGATCCCTCTTAATCCCATATTGGTTCAACAACTAATTAAATAACAGCCCTGTCTTGTGATGTCTATTCACATGATCCAGTTCCTCCTCCATCTAATTTTTACTCTTCTTAATTAAACAGTTGACATACAAATCCTAGCACATCCCCATAGGCGTAGATTTTTTTATCACCTCCCTGACCCCCAGCTCCCTGATTTCTATCCAGGCACCAATGTTTGGTCCACTTAATTTCTTTCGTGATGTCATCTCTCTTCCTGTGAATGCAGGATCCAACAGAAGATTCAAGATGTTCACCCTCCTCCTTTCTGTCTTGTACCCCAGTCCACAGCTACATCCATTTTCCTAGGAATAGCCCCTTTTCTGTTTCCTTGTTCAAGACATCTGACAGCCTTATGGTCACTAAGGTCATATGTAAAACCCAGCAAGGAAGCAAGAGTAGAGTGTCGTGGAGAAGGATTGGGTACCCGGGAGTCTTCACGGACCTATAAAAATGGTCTGTAGAAAATGGTAGTAGAACACAAAAGGAGTATATAACTACATGGAGAAATCAGAGGAAAATTGAGAGAGGATGAGACATTGGAATGAGTCTCCCTACTTGGAAAATGAGGGTAGAGAAAGGAAATTCCAAACAGAAACAAGCATGAGCAAAGCCCCAGCTGTGTAAAGTGCATGACGCTCCGAAAAGCAGAGATTGTTACTTACTGTTGCTGGAGTACTGGGAGGTGAGGAGGCTGGGAAATGAAACTGGAAAATAGAGTGAGATCAAGCATTTTAAATTGTTTGTATGCTGGAGAGTTTCATCCTATTAGCAGTGGAGAATCAGCAAAAACTTTAAGCAAGAATGCAACATGACCAGATCTGTGGTTTAGAAAGATGATTTCTGGTCACTTTTTATTGGACAAGTAGAAGAAGAGCCAGTTAAAAAGTGATGCCAAGCTGGGCACATGCCTGTAATCCCAGTGATTTGGGAGGCTGAGACAGGAGGATTGCAAATTCAAAGCCAGCCTCAGCAACTCAGTGAGGCCCTAAGCAATTTAGTGAGACCCTGTCTCAAAATAAAACAAATAAACACAAAAAAATAAAAAAATAAAAAGGGCTGGGGAAGTGGTTTAGTGGTAAAGTGCCCCGGGTTCAATCCCCAGTACCACCCCCCCCCCAAAAAAAAAAGTGATGCCAAGATGGGTATGGTGTCTCACACCTGTAATCCCAGCAACTTGGGAGGCTAAGGCAGGAGGATAGAAAGTTTGAGGCCAACCTCAACAATTTAGCAAGACCGTGTCTCAAAATAAAACAAAAACACAAAAAAAGAACTGGGGATGTAACTCAGAGGTAGAGTATCCCTGGGGGTTGAATCCTGAGTAACACAAACACACACACACACACACACACACAAAGTGATACTAAACCCAGGCAAAGCTGGTTTTCTTTCCTTTTCTTCATAGTTTTTGTTTTTTTGTTTGTTTGCTTGTGCTTTCTTGGTAGTGCTAGGGATTGGACCCAGGGCATTGCACATTATAGGCAGGCACTCAACCATAAAGCTACACTCCCATGTCCACCCTCTCACAGTCCAGTGGCATAATAAACAGATTTGAAAACAATATTTTGGGCTGGGGATATAGCTCAGTTCATAGAGTGCTTGCCTGTCAAGCATAAGACCCTGGGTTCAATCCCCAGCACTGCAAAAAGAAAACAGTATTTCATCATCTTTTTTTTTTTAAACAAATCTCTTTAAGTTGCCCAATCTGGTCTCAAACTTGTAATCCTCCTGAGTCACAGGAAGCGCTACCATGGCTGGCTTATCATTTAAAAAATACATATATATGCCCTCGAGTGGCACATGCATAACAATGATCTGTTTCAGTATGCAGCCGGTGGGAGAAAGAGTTGATCCTGTAAGTTTGTAATAAGATAGTTTGGCATTTTTGAGTCTTTTCCTCCTCCTTTTTAGAATCACAAGGCCATTTGAAAGATTGCTGCCTCGATTTATATCAAGGTTCCCAATATGTTGCCACTTACTGTGGTTTAGCAGATAAAGAGTCTTGAGGTCATTGTGGTTCCATATTAAGGATGGATTCCTAGGATAAAAATAAAGCTGAGGGTACTGGGTCACAGGATAAGTGTTGTTATAAAAACAGAAGATACCAGAGGATTCCTGCGTTTAAACAGCATGTTCAGACAGCAGGAATTCTCAGCTTTTTTCCCACCATAGCATATGTCCAACTGACATTCATATACCTAATTCACTTCCATGAAACACACCCGGTTTTGAAAAAACACAATTTTTTCAAGGAAAAACAGCACTGAAGACATCCGTGATCGCCACAATTAAGATAGTACATCAGATTTGTTTAGATAGACTGCAGCATAAGTAAAGTAAGTTATAAGTTATTTTTAATGGACTTTTCCCCTTAAGAAAGCATAGCCTAGTGCAAATGAATGGCATTATTACAAACTTTAAATCCATTCTTACTCTAGAAATAAATTATTCAAAATCTCTGCCCTTCATCTAATCAGAATGTGTCATGATATCATGATTGAGAAGCCATAGATTATTCTATTGAGTTAGTCATTCCTCAAGATGAATACATACACCTGCAAGACGCCGTTGATCATTACCATCTATTTAAAAGCTGGCATTAGTGTGCTAAAGTCATCATAACTGGAGTTAGAAAGGCCTTGTTCTAGTATTTCCGCTTCTTATAATTAAAACCCCACTGAAAAGGAAGATGTGGGGGGCATCCCCTTGGAGCACAAGTCTTTTCTGTGCTGCCCCTTTTAGGAATGAGGTTCTTTATCCTCCATGAATAGGCACTGTTTCTGTGTATTGCATCGTGTCTTGTCATTATTGACATTATGGGTAGAACATTCTAGGAAAAAACCACAATTTGCACATTTGGCTTAATGATCTTTCTTTTTAAACCAACATCTCTTCCTCCAGGAGTAAATGAATCATGCCCAAGATTCCTGCATAAGCCTACACTGGAACAGGGTTTCTGTTTCCTCATATATAAGAAGATGTCTTACAAACCTAGGAGACCAAACAACAATTTTTGAGAGCTCCAGGTTGCTCCCTCTTATATCTTCCTAACGTGTGCACCGGTTTATTGTGCACTGAGACTTTCTTTCATTTCATTCTGTATATCTTGATCTCTTGGATTTCACACAGAACTGTCCTAGAAAGCAACCCCATGGATTAGCCAGTAAGTAGATTAATAGTTTTTAATAAAAGTAAATAAGAAATAGAGGACCTTAAAGTAATTTTTGGACATTGAATATTAAAATAACCATGCATTGTGTGTTTCTTCTTCCAAACATGGGGTTTCTTTTGGGAGAGAGAGAGAGGTAAACAGACTCTCTTTTCTCATCCACTTCTGGGTGGCCTCTAAGTTGCCCAGGTTGGCAACTTAGCTTAGCTCAGGGTGTGGGAGTATGGACTTTGCCAGCTGAGAAAGTCATGGAATTTCATTATTCTTTGTCCATTAGATGTAGATGACAATGACATAGGGCTATTGTGGAACTCCAGTGAGATGTTAGAATGTTCGATAAAATTCTAGTTAAAACCTATTAGGGTTTTTCTTTTTTTCTTTTAACTAAAATATGTTAGTTTTCAATTATTCTTTTCCTCCATTAACCTGGTTTTATTTTCTCTTGGCCTAGAACCTATGATGATTTTTCTTTATCCTCAGAATAACAAGATTTCCTCCACAAGTTTTTTTCATATATCATTTGGTCGTTTACTTAGATTAACTGATATTTTTAAAGATCTTGAAAAAAATTGCAGGAGCAACTTGAGTCCATCACAATCTCCTGAATGTTGTCTTCAGGGCTAGTTTGCTAATTACAATTATGTTGTTTCTACCATTTTGTGACATCCTACAGTCTAGCTCCTATTGCGCTTATCTCCCTAGCTTCTTATATCACCCCTTGCTGAAGGACTCACTTGGGTAGGTTCACTCCCTTCTTTTTATCTGTTGTTGAATTTTCTTCTCCATGAACAGTTCCATTCAGTAAGTTTAAAGCCATCTGAGTGTCTTCTATATCTTTAAGTCTTTTGAATCCTAAGTCTATTATTAGTAATGATTTAGAATTTTTCACCTTATATGTGTTTATCTAAATTCCTTCATAAGTGGAGCACAATGACAAAAAATACACTGAACAAGCGTCAACCCATGTGAATATGGAATAGAACCCTCGAAGCTAAGGAATTATGTAAGTCTGTACCGATGGACTAATAGAGGAAGTCATGGAAACCAACTTCCCTGTTAGTAACGGAGGATGCACAATTCTTGCCAGACACCACAAACAGGCTCTCATTTATTAACTGGTTCCTGAAAATTGAGAAAAAGGCAAAAAAGTAACCAAGGAAAACATAAGAGGCTAAGGAAAAGCAGTAATGAATGTATTAAAGAAGGTCACAGAGACCCAATGCAAAGGAGAGAAAGTTTAATGAATCAATTTGGGATTGACAGCCGTCAGAGAAGAGAAACTTATCCTGACCCCACCCTGCCTGTAATCCCCTCTTTACCTCTACACATTTGAGACCTGCAGACGGGCACACACCTGCGATCTGTGACTTGAATGGCAGAATGGAACTTGACTATTCCCAGTCTTCAATGCGATCTTTTCTCCAACTTCATCTACCCAACCCCCCAGGTTCTACGCATGGGTACTTTAATGAAGGAACCTACTTAACTTCACCCTGCCTGAAATTCAACTCTGGTAGCTATCGGTCTCTAAGCTTGGTTGAAACAATTGAAAAGAACTTGAATTGAAAGGAAGGAGATGATGGGAAAAGTCCACAATTGTGACAGGGGAAGAATTGAACAAAAGATGTTTTTAAAAATCATTGATTTTTCTCTTCAGATTGATTTAGCAGCTGCCTATAATGGAAGTGAGTGGACACCTGGTTTGTTCTGCAGGAGCTGCAGCCTTTCTGCAGTGGAAATTGTGTGGCCTCCTGTGCTATTAGCCTTTTGCTGTGGTGTTGCCAACTGATTTCTCCAATTCTCTTTTCTCAGTGGGCTAGAACGCAGCTGGTTAAATAGGCCGTGACTCACATAAGCTCCCATGTCTTTTTTATTGACTGCTTTATGGAAATGTATCACACTCCAAAGGATCCCTATTGTTGTTGCTGTGCATAGCTGACTGAAGAGTCATGTTTAGCGCTGAGGGATGGAATCCTATCCTGTCGTTTTTTATTGCAGAGTTGGGTGTGAGTGGGACGCAAGGGTTTAAAGGAATCTGAATGAAGAGAGAAAGATGTCTGAGAATTTCTTTTATCTTCATCTACCCTGGAAGTTGGGTGGCCATCACTTCTGGGTAACACACTTCTCTGTTGATCTTATCTTTATGGCCCACATCCTTCAGCTAAGTGAGTCTTTTCTTTATGTGGGTTATTCTGAGAGATTTAGTTAAGTGTAGTGGAAGAGAGAGATTATGACACTAACACAATTCTGGTTTGTGCTGATATAATGTGATACACCCTTAGGTTTATCCGAGAGGGTCATTTATTCCCAATAAATTGAAATCATTTCTAGTTTTTTATTATGGTGATAATATCTTTTTGCAAGTAATAAACAAAAAGCCTCTTTTTAAAATTATATACTTAAACATAAATGTTTTTGCCTAAAATAGCAACTTCTACAATTGTTTGTGGGTTCTTCCTATTTTTAGCATCATCCTGCAAAGCTTTTACATACTTTCTATTAAGTGGTCCGTAGCTCTGAGAAGATCTGTTTGTTTGCCAGTAGGTGTGGATTCCAGCATAGAAGACTCCTCCTGCTATCCCCCCCATGGTGTGGCCAGCCTGTGCTTCCTCAGGACCACCAGTCCTTGATCAGTAGACCCCTGAGCTGACACTGAAATAGGAGATAGCTCGAGGGTCACAATGGCTTCCCATCGTTGTGCGTGGATTTGTTGGATAGATCAGAAAGCTAATGAGATTGAGCTGAGTCAACTTGACATGGAGAACAACTCTGTCATTGTACTCACCACGGTGCCTACACAGTCAATGGAATAGAGACTGATTTTATTCCCTTGTCTATTTTTTATTTCATAGCCATTCTAAACATCGCCTATAATCCCATTTTTTCCACAGCCCATAAGGGAAACCAAGCAAGAGTGTTCATTCATACAAATTCCCTCTAATGAACTGAGTACGAGAACAATATACTGACTTACTAACTACGTACAAAAACACAGCATATTTTTTTTAAAAACCAATATTTCCAACTATATTACTCTTCAGAATCTTGTTGGTGAACCACCAAGTGAGAAAATTCAGCAACTCATTCAGTGCCCAATTTTAGCAAACTGAGTTTGACTGTAGGGGAGAGAAGATGGGCATGGAGCTGTCCCTCCTGTCCTAGAATTAGTGACTTGGAGTTCAAATATCTCTGCTGCATTATGCCTTTGTTTTCTTGGTGGTGACATTCTTGGGTTTCAGTTGGTGGGGAGAGAAAAGCCTCATGCTGATAATGTACTGAAAGTAAATGAAATTAAATAAGCGAAGCAGTGCTCATCACTACTTCCTCCCCCCTGGGTAATTCAATTCAAGCTCTCTCTCTGATGGCAACTCACAGGGGCTGTCTCTGTCACCCCGCTGGGGCCTGGAGTCTTAACATCTAAATAAAAGTTTCACTCAAGCATTTTTTATGCTCCTGCCAGCAGGATCAGTGAGCTGGTGTGGGCACATTAATGTAATATTCATACTCACAGACTCTCCCCGCACACGAGGCAATGTCTTCCCATTTTCATAATTATAGATGTTCCATAAAATGGCATTTAGATTTGCATTAAAAAAGGAGGTTTGAATTCTAATAGAACGTTTAACATGTCTTTTATGATTCAGATTCTTGGGCATCTTTAACAAGAAGCGGTGTCTCTAAGTTTAACAAGACCTTTTTAAGAGAAAAAAGGGAGGAAAAAACTTGTGAGAAGAGATGGAAACTCCAAGCTCAGGGGATCCTGTTTATCCTATCCCCTGAGTCTTTCATTTAAATGTTAGGCCTCAAGGAGCAATTTTTTGACAGCACTTCAGAAATTAGCTTTCCTTCCAAGGGTCTACTCTGTCATCCCGTCCTAGCCTCACCTGATGTCCCACCCCCAGTAGAATCTGCTATTTCTCGGAGCGTGTTTTCAGAGGGACATTAGAATTTTCAGTGGGGTAGGAGAAATGAAAGATTACTAGAAAAATGAACTTTCCTTTGCTATGGTTCATCTCATGCATGCACCCTGAGACCCATCTAGAAGGATTTACAGCAACCACAGCGTTTGCAAACTATAAAACACACAAATGAAAATAGTCTATGAATAAGGAAGTCGACAATAAGGACCCATTGGATAAAGGAGTCAGACACATAAGCATACTGAGAAAGAAAAACGTACTGATAAAGTTACTGATTATGTTTAAAACTATGCTTGAAACAGTCTAGAAGCAAAAAGTAATCTGAATTGCATTTTAAATTCTCTTCAAATGGCCGGGTGCAATGGGGCCCGCCTGTAATCCCAGCAACTCGGGAGGCTGAGGCAGGAGGATTGCAAGTTCGAGGCCAGTCTCAGTCCCTTAAACAACCTAGTGAGATCCTGTCTCAAATTAAAAATAAAAGAACTGGGGATGTGGCTCAGTGGTTAAGTGCCCCTGGGCTCAAACCCCAGTACCAAAAATAAATAGTCTTATAATGTTATTCTTTAAACACAAAGTAGGTAAAGCACTAAGAAGTGCCGCCCCCTTAGCCACCACTGAGTGAGTGTTCATCACTTTAGATGTTCAAAAACCAATTGTAAAGCATTTCACTCCAAAGTCTCAAGATAGCATGTACGTGACCCAATTAATGCATATGGTGATTGTGACTTACTTTCTTTTGTATTTGGCTTGCTTTATAATTTTTTAAAGAAGCAATTTGGATTAGAAAACTGAAAAAAAAAAAAAGTAAATATTAAGATTCTGCTAACCTACTTCCTTTCCTTTTTCTTATGTAGAACTGGACTGGGAGGGTAGCTCTATGGTAGAGCCCATGCTTTGATCCTTAGCCACAAAACAGAGAAAAGGAAGGAAAGGAGGGAGGAAAAGAGAGAGAGAGGGTTGGTTGTGTTTTTTAAATAATTTGTGGGGAGGCTTTCTTCTTTCATTTTATTTTTGAGGAATAAACTCTTCTCGAAATCTTTTTTTCCTCCCTTCTGTAGAATAAGGATAAACCCCGTGGAGGAAGATGGATTAGCATCTTGACTTCTCAATAAATTTGTACCTAAGGAGGCCAAGAAAGCCAAGAACGTCAGCAGCATACAATTCAAGGCTGTCGTCAGTTCCAGGGTCTTCTCTTTTGTTAAGACTTAGAAGACTCAGACTCTCCCATTCTTTGAAGAAACCAAGATTTGGCAGTTATTGCCAAGTTCACCTTGCATAGCCTTTCTTTGTGCAAACTTAATAAAATTTAGATTCACAAAGTGGCTTTCTGTTTGTTAAGAAAAAAATTAAAAGGAAGAAAGAAAAAGAAAAAAAGATGAATATATTCATTATCTCCTCTGAGGTGACTGCATTTATAGTGGAATCTATCACTCATCAAGTCTTCTCTGAGCTGATAACTATTCATTTGACTTTTGATTATCTCAATGTGGATTATCCAATTTGTAGCTTATATCCACAGCAAATTCTTAATTCCCCAGAGTCCTTTTCCTGCCAATCAGTACATATTTAAGCTACCTCCCCTTGCCACAAATTAATGTATGTTTAGATCATTTTAAGCAATATTAGCATTAGATATAATTAGAAAGAAAGAAAATTAGCTTTTTTTCCCAATCATATAGAAAATGTTTTATTTTGTGCTGTGTTTAGGCAATTGCCCTTTGTACTCCGTCATTAATGGGAATTATCTAAAGTAGACTAAGTGAAAATTTTGTCAGGTTTCAACAAAGTCTTCTGCTATTATTCCTTTTAGGAATGGAAGATGTCTTAAAAGGAGCTCAAGAACTTGACAACATCATCAAGCAAGGATACTTAGAGAAGAAAAGCAAAGGTATTGATCAGACCCAGAGAGAGCAGAACATTCCAGGAAGGGAAAAAGAAGAATAACTGATCAGGCACCCTCTCTGTGCCCAACACTGTGCTTGACAGGAGTCTAGTGGACTCTGTCACTCATTAAGTGATAAACGTAATGCAAAGAGGAAAGACAAGAAGTCTGGTGTTGTGGTGCTTAGACTGCAGAGTGATGGCCAGAATCTTTAGCAGACTGGGGGCTTCATCAGAATGAGGATTGGTTCATTTCTGCTCACCCCTATATTTGCAATGCCTACTACAAACAGCTGCTTAATAAAACTTGTTGAATGAATGAATGATATTTGCGTTCTCATCTCTCAGTGTGCTCCCATAGAAGTGAAACTGTTTTACTGAGAGTGCAGTTTTTATATCATGCATGAAGCAGCACACTTTCAAATTTCAGACAAGCCCAACTCTTGATCTTTATTTAAACTCATTCCATTAGAATAGGTACTATGAGGACTGAAGTCGCAGGATTCACACTCAATAGACAAAATTGGTTTAGCACAGGAAAAAAAGCCAATCTCATGGTCGTGGCCTGGAGTATCATTCTGGTTTGTTGAAAGCAACACCTACAGATATTGTGTAGAATTTGAAAAGAACAAGATGAGATTAGAACCTGAAAGCTATAAAGGAAGCTAGATAAAAAGACAGCTGGGAGGGCATAGAGCAGGCAACCCTGCTTAGAACCTGGACCTTAAATAGAGCTTGTCCTCTGGACTCTGAGTCAATATGGGATAACCTGTGGGAGTGAGAGGGAGGGTTTTACAGTCCATTAACCTGGGAAATAAAACAATAACACGCTGGACTGTGTGTTGTTGGATTTTACGGACTCTTCAGTGATTGTAGTTACCTGAATTTATGTCTCCTTCTGCTGTTCTGTGTAGATCATAGTTTCTTCGGGTCAGAGTGGCAGAAGCGATGGTGTGTTATCAGCAGAGGCTTCTTCTACTACTATGCTAATGAGAAAAGTAAGTGTTCTTCATTTGCACAGCAGCATCTCACTCCTGGATGCAAGCACTTCGTAAATCCTCAAGCACTTAGATCTCCAGAGAGCGGTCCTTAACTAACACCCATAAAGGGACATGCTTAGGAGAGAAAGAGGCTTGGGCAAATAATACCTTGCCTGGCACCAAAGACAGATGCCAATTTAGAATTTCCCCTTTAAACCCTAGGATGGTGTGGTCAATATATCAAACAGTTATCTTTTATTATAACTAATAATACAATATTTTTAAATTGAATGTTTTGGCATACTTTAGAAAAAAGAAACTTCAAACTCTTTGTAGGCATCCATAAGATAGCTAAAATATTGGGGGAGAGGTGGAGTTGGGATGTGGCTCAGCAGTAGAGTGCTTGCCTAGCATGCACAGGGCCCTGGCCAGTACCATAATAATAATAATAATAATAATAATAATAATAACTATAATTCATGGAAAAATTTAAACAGCTTAACAGTGGCCCAGAAGATGAATCCTAGAGTTCAGACTCTCTAAGAGCATGCTCCAAACTTTGAGCCCGGCTATTGGGAAATAATCCAGTGGACATCCCTAGAGCCATGGAGTGTTGAAACCCAAATGGTTGCTGTGCCCAAGAGACACCCTTCAGCCAGATGGCAGCAACAGCGAAGTGTTGACTCAGGCCAGAGGCAGTTCCTTAATGAGCCACCACTGACTCAGTCAAGCACAGCACTCATGAGCTATCCCTAGAAGACCTCTCATCCATGTTCAACATAGTTGCTTAGCTCACAAGAGAGAGAGGAGAGGATATAAGCACAATTTGAGGCAGCTACAAATAAACACGAGCTAAAAATTATTTTTGTAGACTAATGCAAACTTTCAAGTAAGGAATCCCGCTTGGTAGAGTTGGGCAGTCCCAGCAGTAATTTAGGAAGCAAGAGGGAGAGAGAGTAAATCAAGCATTCACTTGCAGGAGCTTCCTTGTGCCCTACCACCTTCATACAGGGGCCGGTGATAAAGCTACAAAGTAGAACTTTCTTTTTCCTTCCAATCATTTTCCATTTCTCCTGTTTCTCCTTTCTATATCTATTTCTTCTCCAGATGCCTAGGTATCCCGTCTAGGGAACAATCAAATACCTGCCCAGTTGCCTTTGGACTTCCTGCCATGTTTGGTAGGTACTAGCATAGCAGAAAGAGTGACCTGGAACCCTTAAGATCTGCCCTTGACTTTGTGGCAATTACCTCTCTCGGCCTCCCTGCCTGCAGCAGGTGTCCTTGACCTTTGTCTTCCATTCACCCTCCTGAGTTCCTCAGAACCCTCCCGTCCAAGGGTAAAGTGTGAAACCCTACTTGGCATTGATAGCAGCACACTTTGAAAACCCGAGGAACAAACCCCCTTGTCCTTTTGCCCACTGCCAACCAGCCCACTCTCAAATCCAGCAACCACAGTGCCTCCTCTGAATTCTAGGCACACGAGCCAGACAGGTGTTCTTTTCCTCGACCTAATAGGACATTTGGGCCATTGCAAAAAAATGCTCATCATTTCTCCTGCATTTAAACAGATGGTTGGCATATCTGAATATAAAGCCAGGTATCACGTCTGTTCATTCAGAATCCTTTATACTCACCGTGAAAGAGGTAGGGGTGGGGGGAAAACAAGAGCAAGAGGCTCAGAGACTTTTATTGACCATTTGGTCGTCAGGGTGAAATAAAATCTGGTGACCAAAGAAACAACAAAACATTTTAGTGGCCAGTTAGAACAAGGAAAGATACTTTAACAAAAAAGATTCTGGTGTCAAAAAGCAGTGCCGCATAGTTCCCTTCTCGCCAGTTACTTCTTATTGCGCCCAGGACAATTTCTTAGGAAGTATAGTGTTCATATGTTTTTTTTAGCTCAACCAGATGAGGAGATCCTTTTTTCTTCTTTTCTTTTCTTTATTAATTTTGTCATCCCACTACCTTCTTTATGTTGTCACCACCAAAAAAAAAAAAATTCTTAAGTAATTCATTTCACCTGATAGAGGGCACACCGCAGATACTGTCCTCTTTGTGTCCTGCCTGACATAAAATCTTTCTGAGCCACCTCCTCTTTGTCTGTTTCTAATATTTTATATTTAAAAAAAAAAAAAAAGGAGTGACAGGCAGGGAGTGTCCCTTTTCCTTCACTCGGGGTCCTTTTCTTCCTCCTCATCTAGTGATACTCAGTAGTCCTCTGCTTCTTTCCCAATTTGTCCTCTTGAAAGGAGGATGAAATACTGAGTTTTAATTATTCTCCCTCTAGCATAAATTCCCACCTGAGAAGCAGGGGCGGGAGAAGAGCAGTTTAGCCCAAATGCCACACAGAGCTTGGGAGGAGATTCCAGGACCTTATAATGCCCCTGTGCTGCTGTCCCTCCCCTCAATGTGAGCTCTGCCGGCCCTGATAATAATGTTTCAGCTCTGTAATAGCCTTCAAGAGCCTCACATTTACAGCCACACTCTCCCTACTGTAATAATTCCTTCTTTCTGTTATTATAGATCTCTTAACATTCTAATAAATTCTCTGTCTCTGTTGGACTCTTTTGGTAAAATAACCTTTCGTATTGCATTTCCCTAGCTTGGCAGTGATATCTGCCTGACTGTCGCAGTAGCCTCTTCTTAAGCTTCCCTAATAACCTTTCCTTGACTGTTGTGGTTCCTCGGGGATGTAACAGCTGTCTCTGTGCTTTTATTTCACATACCAGAGAAGATGCCTTCCCTTGGCGGTTGCATCTCTCTAGGGATACAGGGAGCTTTCCTGTCTTGCAGGCAAGCAACCCAAAGGGACGTTCCTCATTAAAGGCTACAGTGTCCGGATGGCCCCCCACCTACGAAGAGACTCCAAGAAAGAAGCCTGCTTTGAACTGACCTCCCAGGATAGGCGCAGCTATGAGGTAGGACAGTCTGAGGAGCTGGTGCTCCTCCTTAGAGCTATGGTTTCCTTCCCTGTTGCGTGTGAGCCACATTGGCTATGCTGGGTTCTCTTCTCTCTTTTCAGCAGCTAAGACCCTCTTTCTAGCCCTGTCCTCACCTTTGCTATGTCACAACCTCCCTTCCCTTCTGTTGCCACACTCCTCCTAGGCAGTGACTAAACTTGGCTTCTCTCTCTTCATCCCTCCCCTTCCTGGTCTCACCCTATAGGTGAGATTGCTGTTCACTGCAGCACACCATGGAAACCCTTATCACCGTCTCTGGTTTCATGGCTGTAATTCCCTTTCTTAGTTTTCAACCGATTATCTCTACTTCCTTCCGTGAAAGCCGGAAAAAGGAAACTCTAACTTAGACTGAAAAATTACTTGTTTTTTCATATTCATCTTGCTATCCAAAACAGCCCTTCTGTCTATGGATGCATTGCATATCTCTGGAAGGATATTTAAGATTTTAGTGACAGTGGTCACTGAGTAGTAAATAATGATAACCAAGAGGCTGGAAGACCTCATCAGAGCAAGAGCTCCTTCCTCGTTGTGTTCATTTGTATAAATTTTGAATCTTTACCTCATGTATTTACTACCCAATATAAAATTAGTTAAAATAATAAAATGGAAGATTATAGAGATATAGAGATTTTCTTTCACTAAAAATATTTTTTACATGTGTGTATATTATTTCCTACTTGGTAATTTTTATTTTATCAGTTTCACTAAAGCAATGTTAGCAAAACTTAAGCTAACTTATGAAAAAGAAAAAGCATACTAAAAGTAAATTATCAATTTAAGTAACCCTTTGACTCCTCCAGTTTTTCTCAGCATTCAACTTTTTCATATTTCTACAGTATCTTAACTCTTATTTGATTATATGACTTAGGTCTGTGTTATGTAATTTCTAGAATTTTTTAAAAACTTAAACTAAAACTTTTCTATGGAGTTCTTTATAAATGTCGTATAATACAAACATATGCATTGCATGTTTCTGAGTTGTTTTTATTATTAAATTCTGATGATACTGTATCCAGATAAAAGTTGATATGAAAATTCTAGGCTAATATCCCTAGAAAGTTTTTTTATAGACATGTGCTTTTTAAGAAACTAAGAATGAAGGGTCTATTAACATAAGTAGCATAAATAGGGCTGGGGTTGTAGCTCGGTGGTAGAGTGCTTGCCTAGCATGTGTGAGGCACTGGGTTTGATTCTCAGCACCATGTATAAATAAAATAAAGGTCCATTGACAACTAAAAAAAAAAAAAAATTATACAGGAACCTTTTTTTTTTTTTGGTACCAAGGATTGAACTCAGGGGCACTTGACCACTGAGCCACATCCCAACCCTATTTTGTATTTTATTTAGAGACAGGATCTCACTGAGTTGCTTAGTGCCTCACTTTTGCTGAGACTGGCTTTGAACATGCTATCCTCCTGCCTCAGCCTCCAGAGTTACTGGGATTACAGGTATATGCCGCCGTGCCTGACCAGGAACCCAAGTTTCTCATACAACATATATCTTTATCTTATCCTAATGGTTAGATAATTAAAATATTTTTCAGGAACAGTTATTTCAATTTGATTCATTTTTTTTTTAATCATGAAGGGGTGATACTTGACTGACCTGTTTTATGAATCAAAATGTAGTTTATTTACTTCTTCTTTTCTTTGGTCCATTGAATCCAGATCATTACTATGGTCTGTGGATTCTTCCTCTACCGTGTCCTTTTGATCTTTCCTTACTTATTCTCACAGCCCCCACAGTAGTTAAGTCCCTCTTGCTTCACCCAGAGGACTAAACAGCCTTCTAGTTGATCTTCTGTCTCCAAAGTTCTCTATGCCAATCCCTCCTACCCACACTATTGAAATAATCACCCTCTCCCTTTGCTAGAATGGATAGTAGCTTCCTGTTGCCTACATTTCAAGCCTGAACTGCTAGCACACAGACCCTTTTATCACTTCATCTCTGACCCTCGACTTCCGTCTGTAATTGTTCTCTAGTCAAGCTGGTCTGCCTGCCTTGCCCACGTGATGTTCTCATTCTACTCTTGCACAGTTACCCCCACCTGAAATGACCAACCCCCTCCACCGCTTTCCACCAACTCTTTCAAAACATCCAACCAGTCAGGTGTGGTGGTGCACACCGTAATCTCAACCATTTGGGAGATCACAAGTTTGAGGCCAGCCTCAGCAACTTAGTGAGACCCTGTCTCAAAATAAAAAATAAAAAAGGCCTCCAGTACCACAAAAATACATATAATTTTTTTTAATTCAGTCAAAACAGTTTTACTTCAGCAAGCCTCCCCGACCTACTCCTGGCAACAATAAATGCTCTCTGTCCACTCACAACAACAAGTTGTAGGCTGCGGGTGTAGCTCAGTGGTAGAGAATTTGCCTAGGATGTTCAAGGACTGGGTTCTGGCCCCAGCACTGAAAAGAAAAAAAAAAAAGTTCCCTATTATCAAATGCATTTACTTTATGGTATTCTCATCTCATGGACATATTGCTTTGCTTTTCCCCCACTCTGTAAATTTTTCTCAAATAAATGCCTGATGAAGGAATAGATAATCGAATAAATGAATGCACATGGACATAAAGTCTGGACTTAAAGAGCTGTAATCTCTGGGTATGCAAAATTGCTGATGAAAAAATGGTTTGAATTTAATACTCGGTCTTTTTCCTAAATATTAAACCAAAACAGAGAATCCTGAGCTTTAAAGTTGACTCTGAAACTCACAGATTACTTCCCCTGGGCTTCCTTACCAAGATGCTTGGAAATTTTAGTGAAGGTGATAAATTAATTTGCAATTTTTTTTCTCTAGTTTACAGCTACTAGTCCAGCTGAAGCCAGAGACTGGGTGGATCAAATAAGTTTCTTATTAAAGGGTAAGTGGTACTGTTTTGAAATACATAATACTTGAGTGGACCTGCAATTGAAGTTCTGTTGCATAAGTATCATCTAGAGGCTTCCATGTGTACTTTTTCTGCTTTCTCACCTCTACCCTCCTCACCATATGCCCTACATTTTAACAAAGAGTCCCGCGTATGAATCAGAAAGTAAGGAAATCATCAACCCGGGGATGACCTCTAATGTCATAGCTATCTACCTACAGATAGGCAAGTCTTAATAGTAATCTAAAACAGGAGAGCCTGAAAACCAACTCATCCCAATTCACTGCCTCCTAAAACCCCTTTCATTCTGGAAGGAGAATTCATCATGTCCAACTTAAAGTCATTCTAATTGCAAACAAGGTCCAAAATCTTCCCCTTTTTTCAGTCTTAGTGGGAAGCAGAAATCTAAACTAATCTAGGTGGTCATCAGAGACTTTGGACATTTAAAAACAAATTGTTGTTTCCCAAGCCACAAGAAAATGTTCCTTGCTTTGAGGTGGGAAGAGTCCTGCCTGAAGATATTAAATGACTGCTCTTAGAGTACCCTCTGCTGGCCAGCCTGCAGGCACAGCAGTAGCAGTGGCCCAAGAAGCCTTTCCTGGGATGGCGTGGCAGGTAGAAGTAGTCTACCTTGAGTGAGTCACCTGGCATCAGGTAACCCTCCTGTACCCTCATGGCAGGACCCTGCCTCATAGAAAGGCAGGAGAACCAACTTTGTACTTGGCCCAAGACACTGAGAGGAACACATCAACCTGAGAACACCAAGCCTTCTCTTCACAGATTTTATTCTAGTATAAGATTTTATTGTAGATAAGAAGGAGCTAGCACCCGAGCTTTAATTACAAGAATTGCCTGTTTTACTCAGTTATGCCTTTGCTATCACAAAAACAAACTATTGCATCCACCAGCAGCGTCACGTATAATAGACTGGAACTAGGCAAACATGAACATTGATGGCGAGACTACAGGGTACACTCTCATCTAGGTGCCTTGGATTTATGCGTGTAATATACCCCTAAGTGTGTAAACCTCAATAAAACTCAAAGCAGCTTTATTGAGCTGTACCCTGTGGTACTTTCAGAATCCCACATTGAAGAAATTATTCATTCCATTTTATTTTAAAACAAACAAAATAATAACATATGGTTTAAGCCACAAATGTGTCTTTGATCCTTTTCTCATATGAAGTGGCACCAGAATTCAGATGAAAATTGTTGCAAAATCTTTATTAAAAGCCTAATCAAGCCAAACAGTTTTATTGTGTTTTGAAATGAACATCGGATGTTTCTCCATCCTTCCCTTCCCCAGAGGCTGCTGACTGTACTCGCCCATCCTGCCGGGGCCCCTCAGCAAGGTTGCAGAGAGCACTCTGTGCTACTCAGAGAATGAGCCTTCCCAGTTCCCCATCAAAATAAAAACCAATCTCCCTCCCCTGCCCTGGTGCTCCCCAGTGCTGTAATGGCCCAACATCCTCTACTCAGTGACCCACTTTAAGGTCAGCCAGACTGTACAGTTGCCAAAGGACATGGTAACTGCTCTGTACAGCCATTCCATTTGGTCTCCGATGGCTGTTATATTTCACCATACCCCATTTGGTTTCCTCTTCAACTTTTGCTCATTTTTTTTTTCTCTCCACAAACAAACTTGTCTGAAATTCTGCAGTGAGATAACTGGGGAGATGGGCTTCCGACAGCTAGGACATCCTACAGAAGAAGCCACCATGGAGGCCCCGGTTCTGTGTGCCATGGAGAACCGCAGGCCATCACTCACGCGTCCAGTTTTCTAGTTGACGAGCAGTGCGTGGCGCGCTGGCATTTCCTCTTCTGGCCTATTTTCTTCCCTTCACCTCGTGTTCTCATTCACACACCCATACTGTTCAGGGCTGCTTCATCCTGATCAAGTTTTATTGCAAGGAAGGATTTATGTTGATGGTTTAAACCTGAAGCAGTGCTGGTCTGGCCTTTTCTGTAGATTTCCTGCCACCAAAGCCCACATTAGAAATAACAGCACTTAACCTAGTGTTTCATTTTCTTTTGACATGTTTTATTTTCCTCCCTCCCTCTCCTTCCTCTTTCCTTCCCTGCCTTCCTCTTTTCTTTTGCTCCCAACCTTGATTCATTCCCATCTTTGCCCTGACAGATCTGAGCTCCTTAACCATCCCATATGAAGAAGAGGAAGAGGAAGAGGAAGGAGAAGAGGAAGAGGAGACGTATGATGATATTGATGGTTTCGACTCTCCAAATTCTGGTTCCCAGAGCAGACCCATCCTCTTGCCTGGGAGTGTGGGGATAAAAGATCCTGCAGAGGAGAAGGAAGAGGATATTTATGAAGTCTTACCAGGTGAGAAATTCCATCTCCTAATTATATCCCCCTTGTTTCAGAAACTACACCTGGTGGAAGAATATAACTTTGAAAACTCCTAAGGAAGCCAAATCTAAACTTCACCCTCCGAAGGAGAGAATGTAGGGAAACTTCTGATTCTCAAGCTCTTCTAGAGCCTCTGCCTTGCTCTGGGACAAGATGAGTCTGATCAAGGAGTGTCTCATCTGTGCCACATGAGGTCATCTATCATATGCATCAACAAAGTCCAAGGGTTCAAGAATACCCATGTTGGTGTTCATGGTTTACCATGAGTTTTGGGGTTAGTCATCAAAATCCTCTGGTTTCAACATCTTTTCTGTGGCATTGTAAGAGTGACAGAAAGTTGCCTCCAAAGTATGAAGGATATAAATGCTAGTCTGAAATGTATAAATGCTAACCAACCTTTTGTGCAATGCAGTAAAACCCTGCCAGCACAACTCATTATTACCTAGAAACAAATCACAACTCTTCAGAATAAGCCTGACGTGTATCTCCTCTGCCCACCAGTACAGCAGCTCTGTGCTGTAGATCACTTTCTGTCCAAAGGCAGGATAAGTGGCATCTCAGAAAATGTAGAGTCATCATTGCTTCCACAGAGCCACTTCTGGTGGGGATCGGCAGCTGGCGAACAGTGCAGAGCACAGTGGGGGTCAGACTATGGAACACCAAAGCCTGAGCCTTTTAATTGTGAGGTAGTTAGACCACAGGAATGCTGAATCTTCAAGTCCATTCAGAAAGAGGCTTCCTGTGGAAATTTGCCAGTGCTCTGCTAAGAAATTCAAGTTAAGCCTAAATTTATAGCAGTTTAAACCTCCATCCCAAATGAACCTAGGAACTAAGGTGAATCTAACACTCAGGCCTCTGAAGACAGGGCTAGTTGCTAAAAGCATCATCCACAGGCAACACATTTCAAGGCTTCCTCAGAAGAGGATCCAATCCTCTCAACTCTGCATTCTGCCTCCATCTCTTCCCTAGGACAGAAGCCATGTCATTGTCCCCTGCGTCAAGGAGCAGGGCTGTGGCTACACATCCCCACCAAGGAAAGCCTGCTTCTTCTCCTACTACTTCCAACCTCTGCCAGTCCCCACTTCCCCAGCCTTTTTTTGTTGTTGTTGTGTTTTATTATGCAAATGATATCTTGGTTGAGGTCGAGCCATTTCTTGTGTCTGAAGTTAAAAAAAAATGATAATTTCCTCAGCAAGTCATCGTCGTTAATGAAGTTTTACAAAAACAGATACAACCAAAGGAAAATAAAATTTCACAGGTGATAAATTTTTCCAATTTCCCTGGCAGAATTCGATAGGATTGTTAAATTAAGAGTGAAGGTGTCTGTTAGAAAGCAACGAGCAGTGATGGGTAATTTTATAGAGTGGAAAATTGAATCAAATTGCTACATTAAAACACAGCTCCTCTGAGAATCTTCCCTTTCACAGCCTGCTCCATTGCAACAGCAGGGTGCAGAAATGGATCTAATTCACAACACTCCCTAAAAGGAGATGCACTCCCCAACTTGGCCAGGATCTTCCTAGTGAGCTCACATTCTGCTCACTCCTGCCCAGACTCAGGAAAAGGCCAGGTGACACTCCACTTTTGGTTACAGCTGTGGAAGAGTGCTCTGGGAAAACCTCCCTGAACCACTCAGCTTTCTGGGGTGCAATGGAAGGGCCTTTTATGCAGCTTGGGTAGTTCTCGAAAGAGCCAGGGAAGAGGCTTAGAGATACAGAGCTAAGAAAGCAAAGGGAAAGAGGCCTCAGAAAAATAAGATGAATTTGGACTTAAATCTCCACCTTGCCCCAGATGGGGGCAATGAATGTATAACTGACTTCTCCTGCCATGATCTCCTGCCTCTTAAACTCCTACCCTCAGTCACTGTGGCACTGCCAAGATATCTGGGCATTACTTTAAAATTCTCACCATTTGAGTATTGGCATGGATGCAAGGACATGGAGACTAGTCTGCCATCTCAAGCCACTAACTCTGAATCCACAACTACTTTCCACTGGGAGTGAGGAAAGCCACACAGTAGGAAAGCCAGGGTCTCTTTCTGCAGGTTAGGGAAACAGCAGCTAACTTGTCTGTGTTTCCAAAGGACAATGCTATAGCCAGCCAACAGTTTCTTTCCCCAAAGCCCCTATTCATCAGAGTCCTTAGAGACAGCACCCAAGGTGGGGTATGTGGACATTTAAATATGATCTGAATATTGCAACCACGAATCCCCATCACCCAGCTTCCTTTCCACTCCATTCTTGTTGCTTCAGAAATGGATTTGAGTTTTGCATGTTCTGCATCACTGTTCCTGAGGAACTTAGAGGGAAAGTGTGGGGCCTAACAGTGTCTCCCCTCTGCCACCACCTCACAAGACCACCTACGGAGCAGAGGCATATGAAAGACAGCACGGCACTGCAGGTGCAAAGCTGGCTGTATGTCACCATGGATCTGTGCTGCTGCCTGCTCTCTGTGAGGCCTCGGGCAAGTTACCTGCCCTCTCTAACTGTCACCCTTATAAAATGGAAAAAACAATGGTAGCTATCCTGGAGGGATGTGGTGAAGAGTCTGGAACTGACATGTGTAAAACCCTTAGCACAAGGTCCTGGCATGTCGGGAGCCCTCAGTAAATGCTGGCTACTATTAACCTGGTGACATTTAAAACTGATAAGAACAGATACTACACTTGATCTTGGCCAAAAGGCTGAGAAGCGATCTGGTGGTGTTTACAACTCCAAAAGCTGGGCGATGGCGGGGTCCCTGCCCTCACCAACTAGACCTGAGACAGTCCAGTTGGGCATTTGCAGCTATGTGTACGAAGCAGGTGAAATTGAAAATCCTGAGCAGATGGAATGTGGAGCGCACCTTCTGCTCAGGCCCATTTTTACTGCGAGGCCAGGTGCTAGGTGGAGGGACAGCCGATGGTAACGTCGGATTGTGCTAACGCTGCAAACCCATCAATAGTCAAATGACTTGGGCCTCTCATTCGTTTCATTATAACAGGTAAATGTGCTTTGTGAGGGATACGAAGCATTGGTGATTCTGCTAATTCTCTTCTTTGGAATGGGACCTACACAAGCCTTCATTTTTTTTTTTTTTTTTTTTTTTTTGCGGTGCTGGGGGTTGAACCCAGGGCCTTGTGCTTACAAGACAAGCACTCTACTGACTGAGCTATCTCCCCAGCCCTCCTCTTTTATTTTTATTTTTTCTTTCTGTGTGGTGCTGGGGAATGAACTCAGGGCCCCAAACATGCCAGGCAAGTGCTTTCCCACTGAACCACATCCCAGCCCCTTGAGCTTTCACTGTGTCTATGGGGAAAGCCAGGTAGGTGAGATCCTTCCAGAGTGTCATCAAGGTGGGCTTCCTAGTAGAGAGGAAAGAGTACAGATCATATACCAAGTTAATAAAAATTTTAAAAAATTTTGTTTCCTGATCAAAATAATGTATGGGTCATCAAATTAAATGCACCGAATCACATTAATCATGAAATAATTAGCATTTCCTACACAGCTAGCATTCTTGTTCCCAAGAGGGAAAACCATAGCACTCAAGGTTTTCAACCAGACCACAGAAATGTTAGTCCTGGAAAATGCTGTTTCAAGGTTGGTATCCACTGGGATTTCTGAACATCCGTGTTGAGCATCTGGGGGCCCTTGATTTTTAGGATCTCATTTGCAGTAGATTAAACTTCAGGGAACTACCACAAAGAAATGTTAAAGCCGTGTGCAGAAAATGGGAGGCTTTTCTGAATCCTTTCTTATATCCTCTGAAGTTATTTTGCAGGCCAAAACAGGCCCATTTCCATGATTCAAGATCCCATAAAAGGACAGCTATTATCAGGTTTCTTTTTATCTGGGGTCTTAAGACTGGAAGCCAGGAAGGTACCTGAGACCACTGAAGAGCTGTAACTGGGGCCTTGTAGCAGCTACAGCAGCAACAGAATCCAGCTGTGTTCTCTAGAGAGATTTCAGAAGAGCAAACAGAAAGAAAAACGAAGGGCCCTCCCTGGGAATTTCTATGCACATTCTGAAGCTGTCCGCACCGCCCCAGGGGGTTATTATAGACCCAGAAACCAGATTGCTTTATAATAAAGCATATAACTGGGTTTTTTGTTTTGTTTTGTTTTTTTTTTAATTAGAGTCAAATGGAAACAAAAATGCTGTGGAATTATTTTTCCCCCTGTACACTTGTCCAGACTCATAGGAAGGAGAAATGGTGATAGAGAGCCAAAGGAAGAAAGAAAACACACTGAGACCAAAAACACAAAGTTCATGATGAGTCACCCTGTCACCAGCCTCCTTCAAGCCCCCTGGCTGTTTCTCTCTGTCATTGCCCTGCACACCTAGCCCCACCCACAAGGGGCTGAAAGGCCTGGCCAACTGGAACCATGCTGTGCCTTTTACCTAGACTGCCCGCACCCATTTCAACCTATGAAATCTACATATTCTGCTCAGATGGCTCCTGCTCAGTGATCCCCTCCCAGACACTCAACTGACATAAAGCTTTCAGTTCTTATCACAGTGACTTGTAGTCATGTCTTTATCCCCAGTTAATAGGTGCTCAGTTATTATTTGCAAAATTAAATTCAGTACATTTCGAGTGTTGCCGTGAGCACAGATTGAGTTTAATATCTTATATATCAGGAGCACACTGGGCCGGAGATGTGGCTCAGTGGTAGAGCGCTTGCCAGGCACACGCAAGGCCCCGAGTTCAATCCCCAACACCAAAACCGTGCACGCACACACACGCAATCATTCCACAGAGATAGGATGCAGGTATTTTGAGATAACAGTTGAGATTACCTGATATGCCACAGAGGATTAAATGTGTTATTAGCCTCTTGCTTGTTTTTTGCGGGGAGGGGTTTTTTGGTTTTGTTTAGTTTCGCAGGACTGGGGATTGACGCCAGGAGCACTCTACCGCTGAGCTACATCCCCAGTCCTTTTTACTTTTTTATTTTGAGACAGGGTCTTATTAAGTTGCCTACGCTGGTCTCACACTTGCAACCCTCCTGCCTCAGCCTCCTGAGTTGCTGGAATTACAGGCATGTACCACTCAGTTTTATTAGAGGCTCCTCACCCAGCTTTCTTGCTTGTTTTTTTTTATATTATCCAAAGAGGTACGACAGCATCCATGAATAGCCATGTCTTGTGCACACCATGAAGCGGTGTGTGATCACTTTTCTGCTTTTTTTCCCCTTTGCACTTTCGGTCTCTGTGTGTTTGTCACATCTGTCGCCAAAGCACCTTGACATCTGGTTGCACATTGGTAGAACTGCCATTTTTTGGGCTTTTTGTCACTTTGCTTGGTTGGGGAGAAATGATCTTCCCTCTTTCTGGGTTAGTCATTTTTTAAATGTTATTCTTTCTGATATTGTTTTAGCCGATGTCAGAGGCGTATCAGAGGAGCACTTTAGAAAGGAGCCAGGTGTCGTGAGAAGCTGGCTCCTCTCTGTCCCTCCTTGGTGGATTCAGTGTCCTGTTCTTCTCAGCCTCTCATTAGTGTCCCTGACATAGTGCCAAGAATGTTGATTGAAATCGACTCTCCGGATACTGATGCTCATTTGCGATGCCCCACGGTTCTCTTACATGTTCACACAGTTAACAGAATCTTCTTCAACTGTTTTCCCAATTGAGATGAGATATTTGGGAATCAAGTAGAGCATTTAATGTAATAAGTGGGCAGTAATCTTCAGAGGTTAATTTGTTTAAAACCTATGTAAGGTTGGGGTCCCTTATGCCCTGTTAGGAGCAAGGACCATTATAATCTATTACTGTTTAAAGTTGAGTTAGCACATAAATTTTAATTCTCTCTTAAATGAAGATATATTTCAGTGGATGTAATGCTAAAATGCCTAATAATATTCTTATAAAGAAGTTCAATGAGCTCTCTAGCCTAAAAAATATTTTTCAAAGTAGTCTTTTAAAATAAAGCCCCACCTTACAGATGAACAAAAATGAGCAATTTAGCTGTCTAACCTACCCCCGTTTTCAAGCAGAAAGACTTATTTTGGTTTTTGGGTGGTTTTTTGTTTGTTTGTTTTGTTTTTTGTTTTGTTTTTGTTTTTGTTTTCCTGTTGCCATATAATCAGTTGTCTCGACTTTGGAGCTTGAAAGACGCCAGTTGGGTTTCACAGAAGGGTCCTAGATAAATGGTACACATCTCTATACGGTGTCCTCTGAAGCCAGGAAGGGACAGAGGGGTGTGCTTTTCACAACCAGCTTCAGAAGGTGCTTTCCTTCACTAGGAGACAGTGCCCCATCCTCAGTCTCCCAAAGACCCCAGAGGCACAGCCACTGTTCCATCAATTGCAAGGCTTCTTGACTTGGGCCCACTTTCAGCCACCCGGGAAGGACAACGCTAGATAGAACAGATGTGGGGATTGGAGCTTCCCCCTGCACATCCATCACTGTGGAGCTTAGTAATGGTGGTGAATGATATATAAGCTCCTGGCCAGCATTTTTCTTTCTTTCTAGGTGACTCCAAAGGTGCAATGGAAATCAGAGTATCTGGTCTGAAATTGAACTACACAAAACAGATTTCTATTTTTTCCCATTTTTTGTATCCTGACTAGATTAAGGGCTGTTACCTGAAAGGATAAAGGAATCGAGTTTTACTTTTCATTTTTATCATTGCAAATACATTTACATTCTCCTTTTTTACAAATGCAAAGAGCAGGCAAGCCACTTTCAATAATTTATTTTAAAATCAATGCTAATGAGGTTATGTCTCGTCAGTAGCCGAGTTTTACAATAAAGTCTGATTTATTTAGAAAAGATCTTTGGTGTAGCTTCCCATCTAATGGTGGTGGGAAGGAGGTGGAGTAGCAGGCTCAGTGACCCTCCAACTTCGGATCCAATTTGTAATTCACAGCGGAGATCTGACCCAATTTACATTGATTAGAATTGGGAGGAAGAGACAGCTGCGTGCAGACAGCAGAGGTAGAATAAACCCTCTCTGCAAAAGTGCCTAAGCACAGCAAATTATTGGTCTCTGTGATTGAGTTGTTTGATATCAGCAAAAGAGATGCACTCTGTCCAAATTATTGGGTGTCTCTAAAATAGGAGGTACTAACTCTTGCACTAATGTCCTTAGTCCTGTAAAACTAGCCCTGTGTCAAAAAGGAAAAGCATCGGAGCAGAGGAAGGAAGGAAGTGGAGGAAGTAATGAGAAGACGATGTGCAAAGAATGATGTTTAATGTGATTTATTTCACTGCGATCTGTTTCCTGTATTTGATTTTGCTCCTCCATTATCTCACATCTTTGTTCCTCGTGTGGGGCGCTGGGGAGCACTACAGGTGGGAAGGTGGAAGTCCATGGTGCTGGACTTCTGAGAATTTTTGAATCAAAGTGCTCCTTCCCCCATAGCATCCTCCAGGGCAGGTGTGTGTGTGTGTGTGTGTGTGTGTGTGTGTGTGTGTGTGTAAATCTTGGCACCAGGTAACTTACATTCCCAGAGTATCACTCTCTTAATTTTTAATTTTTGCAAGGCACAATATCATTTTTCACATGAAATCTGTTACTTTTTAATGTCGTAACATATTTTATGCTGTTTCTCTTACCTTTGAGTTTGTGATTTCTTCCCCCACCCCAGTCAGTCTGACATACCAAAACTCTAAACCTTACATTTAAAAAATAAATAAAAGGAAATGTCCCCAGGATATCGCCTCAAAGTTTCCATTTGGTGGCATAACTGTAGAGAAGCAAGAGAAGCAAGTGCCAGAAGACCTAGAAAGAGAAAGGAAAGGACATGCAGTCAGGAGAAACCATGTATTCAGCCTTCAAGACATAGCTCATCATGTCCTTTCCACCACATCCGCACGCACATACGTGCGAGGTCGGGCAGGGAGGAAAAGAACAATGGGTGCATTTTTGTTTATTTGGCCCCACCTATAAAATAACTAAATGTGATTCTGGCATGGATACTTTCTTTTTAAAGGCCCAGTTCCTGTTGTATCAAGTAGTATGAAGCCTGAGATGAAACAGGTTAATGAGGGTTAGAAACTTAGGCCAATCATGTTGTGACTTCAGCCATATAAACACTTGACTGGAGTTAGACACTATCATTGACTTAGAACCCATTGTGAATCTACAGCAATTAATTAAAAGACCATTCCAACTGCCCTCAGGAGCTTATACTCTAATGAATAAGGCAGGCTGAATAAAAACAGTAAAAAAAAAATAACTATAAGCCCCAAGTACTAAAAACATAAAATTATGTACATGACCAGCCTCCGCTACAGCTGAACAAATATAGATACATTAAGAACTAATTAATCACAAAGGGTTTAAACATCCACTTCCAATCTCTCTCCCTCTCTCTCTCTCTCTCTCTCTGTATCTCTCTCTCTCTCTCTCTCACACACACACACACACACACATACACACCACTTCCTAACTCTGGAGTGCCTAAAACCAGGCCGAATGCTTGCATGGAGATAAGAAATTTGGAAGAGAATTCCAGAAAGAAAGGAGATATGAGGTTTGAGAGGAAAGGATTAGATTCTAGTAATAGTAGTCAATAATCCCCAGGATTGTAAGCCCCGTAAGGGCAGGGACCCCAACAGCCTTATCTGTTGCTTGCCTCCAGTTCCTGTTGCAGCACCCTGCACATAGTAAGCACTTCAAAATGTTTGTGAAGGAATGGAAGCAGAGGGAAAGAGGACAGGGCCTGTTTGAAGGTGAGAGAGATTTTTAAAAAGAAAAAGAGAACACAGTAATTAAACTTTCCTTAAACAAGAGAGCATGATAGACTAAGAGAAATGCAACCCCTTCGGTATAAAGAGCATGAGACTGCACCGTACTGACTGCTAATGCTGATCGTTTGTCCCCTCAGAAGAAGAGCATGATCTAGAAGAGGATGAACGTGGCACTCGGCAAAAAGGAGGTATAAGAAAGAGCACATAGATGCACAGCATGGGGTGGGACATTCCGGCCTGCACTCACTAGTGAATAGGGTACTGGTATATGACCCCAGAAGCCCCAAATAAAATGACCAGACAGGGATATACCTTAACTTTAAAAACAGCCACCCATTCACTTTAATTAATGTTCCCAGGATCACTAAGATTTATCTGAGAGGGGGTGGGAAGCCAAACCAGATATTTATTTTTTCCTATCAGTATTTCTTAAATCAGTACAGTGAAAATAGAATTGCCTCATCTCTAAGAGATCGCAGGATTGAGAATGGAAAGAATGGAAATGTCTCCTCTCTGAGAGGCCCAGAGATTGCAAGTTCAGAGGGGAATGGAAATGTGTCAGATCTGAAAAGTGAACATGGGGTGAAGGATAGAATTGCTTGGTGATGCTGACTTCTGATGGCCTGGTTTGATTCCAGGCACATTTGGAAATGAATATGTAACAGGTTTGTTGAATACAAAATTACATCTTATTCATCCCAGACTGTTAACCATGCTTCAGGCTGTTAGCAAGCCCATCCCTTCTAAGGTCAGGTGCCCCTGGAAGCCTCCTTAAAAGGACCAAGGACCTATTCCTTCATTGTCAGTAAAGGAATGCTGCCTGTTGCCAGCACCACCTCAAGGACATTCATTCCATCAGCAGAGCCCGAATCAGGACTGATTTAGATACTAGCTGATTTTTTTCTTGGAGTCTAGGAAAATTTTAAGCTTCAGAAGTTCTTTCTCTTTCCCTCCCTGCTTCCTCTCCATTTCTCTGATCTTACCTTTTTCCCATTCTCCTCTTTTCTCCTTTCCTTCTGCCTTTCCTTCTCTTTCTTATCCATTTGGGAAAGCCCCTTTTTTATTTTCTACAGGAAGTGAACCTAAAAGGATTTATTGAAGCCGGCACATACCTGTAATCCCAGCTACTGATAGCTGAGACAGGAAGATCACAAGTTCAAGTCCAGCCTCAGCAATGTAACAAGACCCTGTCTCAAAATAAATAAAAAGGGCAAGAAATGTAGCTCATGACCATTAACATATGAAATTAAATCCACTCACTGTTTTCTACTTGCTGTTCAGAATTCCAACAGAAAATCTGTTCCGACTAACCCGTGTCCCATACAAGTCTTTTCTCAACCAATTTCCATCACTGGAGTGGAGAAGAAACACTCAATATGGACAGGTTGGGCAGAATAACTGTAAGCTTCCTATGGTCAGCATTATATTAAACTCCATTCAGCAACCATCGGTCTTCTGGCAAAATCTAAAATTCAGTTTTGAACTTCTCCATCATCTCATTTTCTTCTTATGCCTTGCTCTCTCTAAGGCTCTATCTGGGAAGTGAGAGGAAGATTTATTTCTTAATTGTCCCAACAGGTATAATTCAAGTAGGTTTAAAAAAAAGAAGACCCTTTTGTTCCTCATGCTTGCCTCCAATAGGTGTTGTTAAAGTACAGCAAGCTCTAAATATGTTTCTATGGTTTACACTTCCCACCACTTATAATGATTAGTGACTCAGTGATTAAAAAACAGGAGGACTTTTCGCTCTCTCTGCAGAATCTGAGGCAGGAATTTTTATTATTTGTGTTTACTTATTTATTTATTGAATTTATAGACTGCCTTTTCTCCAAAGGAGCTATAGAAACGGCAACAAATATGTAACATCCAGATGTCATTGCTTAGTTTTATAACAGTAAGACAGCGAGGTCTGGGGGAAGGGCAGGCAGCCTCCACCAAGGCATTTAAAAGGCAGAGAGCTCTGGGCCAGTCTGAATTCTTAGGTCATAGACACACTACATAAGTTTGCTTCATTTACTTTTTCTCGGGTGTTATATTTACCTTTTGGAGCAGGATAAAAACATTTTAAGCAAATTGGCCTTCCTCCTCTTCCTTTTCACCTAAAAGAAACTATGGTTAGCAGGATTACCTTTAAAATCTAAGTACTTTTCTCCACCATCCACGGTTCCTGTCCCTAGAATGCTATGCTTTTCGCTGATGGAACTGCTAACATTTCAAGGCCTAGATCTTATCAGAAGGGGGAGGAGGGAAGGAATTCAGTTTATCCTTATTGAGTGTTAATGACCCTGTAAGATGCAATTTCTTTTATTTTATTCTGTTACCTAGAAAATCTATCACAGCCTTGTAGTATTGATTGTTCAATCTATAAAGAGCTCTGTTTACAGCATGACTGTTAGTAACAGGGTTATTTTAATGAGTGACTCTTCAACACCTCAGATTTTCAGTAAAGTCCAACCCATCAGCCGAACAGTGTAACGCTCAGGGTCTTGGTGACGAGAGCTTATCTCCCTTCCTCATCATGAAAAGGTAATGTCCAGGTAACCAAAAATAAAACTCCTTCATGCTGTGTGTACCATGTCAACTAAAAAGCAGCTCTGGAAATCATCTGTAGATACCTCAGGTCCCTGACCAAGGAAACCCCTGAAACAGGTATTAATTGTTGCTTTTCCTCTGAAATTGTGGGCAAACTTTAAGCCAAAGAGAGATAGACCACACTATTGTGGTCTCATAAGCATTCAGTAATTTCAGGAAGGCAGAAAATGGTTGCCTATAAGAATTTTATCTGGGAGGTCCTCTGAGGGCCCACTTTAAAATCTACCTGTGGAGAATTGTTGACCAAAGAAACAAGGATGCCTTGCAGGTCTTACTTTAAACCCCCTTTTTTTTGGTAGGGTTGTGGGGTACCAGGGATTTGGCCCAGGGGCATTTTACTGCTGAGCTCTATCCCCAGCCCTTTTTTAAAATATTTTACTTAGAGACAGGGTCTTGCCAAGTTGCTTAGGGCCTCGCTAAGTTGCTGAGGCTGGCTTTGAACTGGTCATCCTCCTGCTTCAGCCTCCGGAGCCACTTGGATTACAGGCGTGCCCTGCTGTGCCCAGCCTGAAATCCATTTCTTTTGCTTTTCTATTTTTTTTTCAGGTGTCAAAGGATCTTTTATTTATTTTTATGTGGTGCTGAGTATTGAACCCAGGGCCTCACACATGCCAGGCAAGCACTCTACCACTGAGCCACAACCCCAGCCCCCTGAAACCCATTTCTTAACACCAACCATGAGTTGATCTTCAACCAGCTAAAATTTCGACCTCTGTAAAAGGAGCAAATGAGGTGAAAAATCAAGGCTCTGTAAGCGTTCCCTACTTCCAAATAGAACTTATAACATTAAGGAGCATAATAATTTCAGAACTCAAGATTTAAGAGCTCTGAAAATAAGTAAACAATACTGAAAATATGCAAAAGGTTCTCTTCCTGCTCTGGTGCCATAGTCGATGGAGCTTGGTGAATTTGTTCATACCTTTCTTCTAAAATAGTTAATAAAGGGCTGGGGAGATAGCTCAGTTGGTAGAGTGCTTGCCTTGCAAGCACAAGGCCCTGGGTTCAATCTCCAGCACCGCAAAATAAAATAAAATAGTTAATAAAGTATCAGAGTCTACTGGACTGGAGAGAACGAGGTGGCCTTTCTGGCCTGGTCTAGAGAACATTTCCAACAGCTTCCAATGGATCCCTGTATTGGCTTTTTTGTCCAAGCCTCATGGTGCCATGCTCTGATAGGATTGGCTTTCATCTGCCTTCTCCATTTTCTCTCTTTTCTATAATTTAAATGGTTGTGCCCAGTGTCAGGTCCCATTGACACACTCCTTTTACTCATTAAGGAAACGCAAATAACGCGCTGACCTGACTTTAGTCTCTTTTGCCCAGTCACAGCTTGCATTCTGGAGCTACCCAATGTCCCTTAAAAAAAAGGCGAACTCGGGAAGGAACACTGTCAGCTTCTGCTGTCCCTAAAGAAGGGGAGAGGCAGAGAGGTGTCCTGGTCCTTTGACCTTTGACTTTAGTACTTTGCACATCCTGAAGTTTAATTTTCATGAACTCTGTCAATAGTAGCACCAATTTGGCCTCAGTTGCCGAAGAAATGACTATTATCAGTTACAAAGAACTTGACCTGGGCTAGGGTTGTGGCTTAGTGGCAGAGCACTTGCCTAGCATGCATAAAGCACTGGGTTCGATTCTCAGCACCACATATAAATAAATAAATAAAACAAAGGTCCATCCACAACTAATGAAAACATTAAAAAAAAAAAAAAAAAAGATAAAAGAAAAGAACTTGGCCTGTAGCCACAAATGCCTTGCAATAAATACCTGTAAAAGAGGAAAATAATTGCATTTCTTCTTGAGGAGGGAGGTACAGGGGACTGAACCCAGGGTCATAACTACTGAGCCACATTCCCAGTCCTTTTTATTTTTGTTATTTTGAGATAGGGCCTCAGTAAGGTGCTTAGGGCCTTGCTAAATGCTGAGACTGACCTTGAACTTGCATTCCTCCTGCCTCAGCCTCCTGAGCCACGTGTGAGCCAGCCACCATGCCATGCTACAATACTATTTCTTTTTTAACCTGGTCTTCTGCTGTTCTTCCTTTGACATTTTGTTTGCTTGGAACTTAGCTTCCCTTACATGAGATAAAGAAAATAAGATGCTCCCCCCAACAGACACATGCACTTTTTTTTTCCTCTGGAGAAAGTCCTTCTCAGCTTTGCTAGCAATTTAAATGCAGTGATCATACCCATTAGCTTCTCTATCATTGTAATTGTTGTTAATTGTTATAACTGTTTTAGTTATTAGTGGTGTCATTATTGCTCTAGGTCCTCTGTCTGTTTTATGCTGAATATATTAGTGCTTTGCTTTTGAATTACCAGGCTTTATTTAGTGCAGAGTTACGTTTTTTGGAGAGACATTGAGAAATGCTGGCATTAAGCTTTATTCTTTTGTTTTTCATTCCAAATGGACAGACTGGAAAAAAATAATTAGATAGAATAATGTCCTCAAAATGAGAATGAGGATGTTTTGAATTAATTAAATGGTCAGAATGCTGCACCATTTCTGATCTCAGGCTGCTGCCAGAGTCATATAAACTAAAGGAACCTAAATGCAGCCCACAGAGGGGAGCCAGCTCCCGAGCTCTCAATTCCTTCCACTACTCTAAAGAAGTCAAAGTGTCCACATGCATTCACCCGTTTGTAGGATAAGCTGGGCAAGTTTAGGGCAAAGCCGAACTAACCCTGCAAGATTTTGGACCTTGAAACCCTTCTTAAGGCCAGACTTCAGGAATGAAGCCCCCCTCCACCTCACCTCTTCCCCGTTCAAGGTCATCAAGTAACACCCACTAGATCAGGTTTTTCAAATATACCTGAAGCCTCAGAGAAGCCTCCCCAGTCCCTCAGACTGTGGTAAATTCTCTAGTATACATAGCATTCTCAACTCTTTCACAGATACATTGCAATCATAAATATTAACACTATTTGTTCCATGGTGCCTCCCCTACTAGATGGTAGTGTTGGGAGCAAGGACCACGTGCCCACGTGTGGCCAGTATGGAATTCCTGGTGTCCAGCACAGTCCCTGGCATTTTGTAGGTGTTATACATATGTTTGTTGGATGCTGAGGAACGAATTAGTGAAGTTGCACACACATACACATAAATGTAAATCACACGTGTGTTGCCGGGAGTGGTGGCTCACGCCTGTAATCCCAGCAACACGGGGGTCTGAGGTAAGAGATTGCAAGTTCAAAGCCAGCCTCGGCAACTTAGTGAGACCTTGTTTCGAAATTTAAAAAAAAATAATAATAATTAAGGGCTGGGGAGATAGCTCAGTTGGTAGAGAGCCTGCCTCGAAAGCACAAGGCCCTGGGTTCAATCCCCAGCACAGTAAAAAAAAAAAAAAAAAAAAAAAATTTAATTAATAGAGCTAGGGATGTAGCTCAGTGGTTCAGCACCCCTGAGTTCAATCCCCAGTACCAACTCCAAAAAAGTCTTAAATGGAGTCTGCAATACAGAGTCCCAGCTGAAAAATTATTCCTCAACTTCTAAATCCAGAATACTTCTATTGAGGTAGTAGGCTCAACATTTTCTCCCTTTTTAGCCCCTCATTCTGCCTATCTTTCAGAGCCGTCTTGTAATGGTTCTAGTTCTGACAATCTCTATTCTTGGAGTAGGCTATACCATCTTCAGGATTCCAGAAGACCAAAGTCCTTCTTTTTTGTTTGTTTGTTTTTGTTTTTTTCGGTGCTGGGGATTGAACCCAGGGCCTTGTGCTTGCAAGACAAGCACTCTACCAGCTGAGCTATCTCCCCAGCCCCAAAGTCCTTCTTTTATCTTTAGTTTTTCCTGGAAGATTTCTGTTTTCCTCCTAGCTTCCTGCGATTGATGCTTTCAGCAGAGGTCTTTTTCCAGGTGTTTTTCTCAGGCCCCCATATGTCCAAAGTCAAATCACTTTTTACAGATAAAACCAAAATCATCTTAGGAGCTGTCCCACATTGTGGGGAGCAGTACCTCAAAGTGACCCTCTGCTAGGCCAGAAAAACCCTTGATAACTTTGTCAGTCTTCATACCACTCAGAAATATCAAATTAGGTTTTAAAAATCTATTTTTATAAAAATGACATTTCTCACCAGGCACAGTGACACACACCTGTAATCCCAGCAGCTTGGGAGGCTGAGGCAAGAGAATCGCAAGGTTGAAAGCCAACCTCAGTAACTTAGCGAGGCCCTAAGCAACTTGGCAAGACTCCAACTCTAAATAAAATACTAAAAAGGGCTGGGGATGTAGCTTAGTAGCAAAGTACCCCTGGGTTAAATCCCTGGTACCCCCTCGAAAATTATTTTTCTCTATCATACATAAATCCATGAAGAATATTGATGTCAATATACTTCTCATTCCTAAATTGAGTCAAAACCTTGGGATGATTTATCAGCTTCTTAACAACTGCAAATGCATAATATATCCTCTAGGAAAACTATTTTCACTTTTCAGGGAGTGATATTTCTCTACTATTCCATGCACTGATATCCCCCAAAACATATGCTTCATCTTTTCAATAGTTAGCTTTTTGCTCTCAATTTATTTTTCTTCAAAATGTATTCTCAACTCCTTGGCAGAATGTTTTCACTGTAGTTATTTTGTTTGCCGCCCTCTATTGTCTACTGCATATACAAACAATTTTCTGTGTAAAAAAAAAAAAAAAAAAATGCCCAAGTTCCTGTATGATTGACATTTTTACTTCTGTTTTCAGTATCTGAGTCTTAACTAATAGTTCTCTTCCTCTGTTTTAGTGCACTGTAAGGTTCCTACTAAAGTTCTTTCCCAGAGATGTATAGGGATTTTGTGTCCCTATGCATTGTTTGAATTGCTCATAAGTTATGAACAAGCAGAAAAAAGGAAATATAGCTGGGTTCCTGTGCCCCCACTGCCCGTTCTCAGCAACCAGTGTCATTACTGCTCATGGAAGGGTCCAAACAAATGAAGGGAAAGGTGGAAATTGGTAGAATAGATCCCCCAAAAAACACATGCAGTTTAACTAGAACAGGACTCCTGAATCAGATTTCATCTTTGGTAGGTGCTTGGCTTACAGATCTCATACAGAGGGTCCTCAGGAACAGGGAGCATCCTTGGTCTAGTGGGCATTAGCTCTCCTGCCATTCAAATCCCCAGATCCTCTCCCACTTTGTACTCTAGTGTTTAACCTTTCCGGGTAGAAGAGGATCAATACAAATTCTTCATTGTTAAGAATCGATGGCTGTCCTGTGGCATCATTGCCATCGAGTCTTGCTGAGAAGCCCAGTAAATCTCTCCAGTGCTTCTAAAGCTTGGTTTGTCGTCTTCAGTTGCTTTCATTTTTAATGCAGATCACTTTGGTTTCGGTTCCCCTGGGGGTTTGCAGATAAATCTTGGCAGACATGTTCAGGGTCTACAAATGAGATGCTGGAAAAGGGCCAGCCCACCCAGAATTTAGTTGTAATGGATGAGACACCCCCATGGTTCCACTTAAGGACTGGGCTATTCGTTTCAGTATTTATTGGTGATTACCTCATATAGTACCTGAGTGGAAAGTGCCCTGGATGAAGCTCCTGTGTAACAGAGGAGGCCAAAATGTGAGCTATGATACAGAAGCATGCTGGCTGATTCAGCCTCTTGTAAATAGCAGGAGTCAGAGACTTATCCTGCACCTTCAAATGCATAATGAAGAGAAGAGCTAGGTTTTTAGATGCCCTGGATCAAGAAAGTCTGGTGGGAAACTTCTTCATGCTGCTTATTTACAAACCAACTGAAAAATTACCTACCTCTCTTTTATTAATAAATAAATATATTATCATATTGTTGAACAGCATCCTACTAGGGGTGATCTGTAAATATTTAATGTTAGTTAATGATCTCCTTCTCCCATAATCCTTTGCTCATGCTGAGTGCTTGGCTGTATTTCATCTGGACCCCCCTGAATATTAGGTTTCCTAGGGGCCCTAATAGAACCCTAGTTTCCATTTGCAACAAAAATGTGACTTTATTAAAAAAAAGAGTCCTTTTCACTTTGATTTCTCTTCTCTTTGATCAGTGGACTATGCCAGTTATTACCAGGGACTGTGGGATTGCTATGGTGAACAGCCAGACGAACTGTCCTTCCAACGGGGTGACCTCATTCGCATTCTGAGCAAGGTAAGGACAGAGTGTGGGACTTGGACCCAAAGTCAATTTTTTTCATTCTTGATGGTCACCACAATCAGAATTATTCTGTGTTATAACACTTTTCAGGGTAAGTTACATGGCTCCCTCACACATAGAATAAATTTCCATTTCTTTATAATTGCCAGGGGGTAGTTTAATTGAAAATTCATATTCAGAGATCAATTTTCAAATTTCGAAATATAGTAAACATAACACTAAAATTCTGCCAAATCGAAATTTGATCCTTTTCAAGGACTGTGATACTTAAAGGTCATTGCTATGTACATAATTTATTACCATATAATACTATTGAAAACATTCCGGCTAAGTAAGCTGCCTTCTTATTTCATTTGTAGATAAACGAGACTGTAATATAATTACCTATGGGGGGAGGAGTCAGAGCTATTTAGCTCAATTGGTTTGAGCAAGTGCTGATAAGGCCAAGATAGTGAATCCAATCCTGCACAGGCCAGCTAACTCCATTCTCTTCCTCAATCATAAGTTAACCCACAGACCCAGCTGACCGTCTCACAAATGGTATTGTTGATCAGAAAGGAATAGGGTTTAAAAAAAAAAAAAAAAGAATTATTGCTAATCCTTTCCTGATGTCTAGATTCCAAACTCATGGGCAACAGTTTGAGGATTCAGGACCTACCATTCTTGTAAGGGACCACCCATGTTCTATAAGCAGCCTAAAATATTAGGTTCTGTCCCTAAAGATAGTATTAGAAAGGTCTCTTTCTATGCAGCTAGTCCATATCTACAAGCATACTTTTGAAATAGGTACAATTTGCTCTTTAATTGCTGAGCAGGTGGGTTTCATAACCTTTATGAAAGTCCATCATGTTGTTAACTCATCATTTACCATTTATCTTTATTCTATGAATATTACTAACAAGGCCAAGGGCTTGTCTGGGTTTGAAATACACTATAAGCTCCTTGAGAAACAGACCAAGTCTGTACCTGAGGTATCTTTCAGTGGTTCCAATGAATCAGGCCCCTTAAACAAGGACTAAATTCAGACCTAACCCTTTGCAGGAGAGTAGGAGGCCTACAGGCCCTGCTGAGTGAGTGCCTAATCTTCTAGTGATTTCTCCTAGATCCCTAACTCAACACCACCCTAGTGCCATTTCGGTGCAGCTCCAATACACCAAGAATAAATTGGAAGCAAAGAAGGGAGTGGACATTGGCCTGATTGGTATTTCAAATGCCCGAAAGCAAGGTTTGCCGTGTAATAGAATTTGTGTACATTACCACACTGGCATTACAGGGGTAATCGAGTTATCCACTCAGGTGTGACCAGGCCTCTGTTTGCCCAGAGCCTGCAGGTGAACAAATTAACTGTTTACATTGTCTGGAGGTGCCTGCAGCAGGAGGGGGGAGAACAGAGCCAGACTGTCTGCTGGCCCTCTCTCTCAGTCATGATTATTTTGTTTGTTTTGCATGTCTTTTGCCTTTGTTAATGGCTTCTCACTGGGGGTCCCTTTCCTCCAGTTAGAAGGGGCTGTGCAATGACCTGTCCTGCAATATAGAGCTGTCTGTGGTTACCATGGCTATGGTATTTTTAAGAGATTCCCAAGGAACATGGGGGAAACCAGCCCCACATGTTTTTTTTTTTTTTTTTTTTTTTTTTTTAACCACCTTCTCTTCCCCTCCTCCATTACTAAAAGCTAATCTGTCAGAGTTTGATTCAGTAAGTGAAAATACCTTACTGCTCTGGTTCTATCAGCTTCTTTCTCCTCTCTTCTGGAAGGTTCTGAGTCCATTCACATCCCTTACCATGGTAATACTGCATTTCTCCCCCGACCCCGCAAAGGTACACCAGCTTCCCTTCCCCATGTTACTAATCTCTGCTTATCTGAGGAGGAAACCAGATGGTAGGAACCCAACAAACTTTCCCTCACAAAGCTTCCAGTTAATGTTGGCTTGGGAAGCATCTCAGATTGAATTTGCCTTAATTCTATTACCTAACTCAGAGTCCTTGGACAAGAAGGAACTTTAAAAGATGACCCAGTCCATTCGTTTGTGTCTAAGAAGCACAAATGAATTGATTCAGACACAGAAGATTCTAGCCATCTTTTGATTCAGAAGTTCAGTCGTTAATACTCTGGGATTATCTCTCCTGTGGATTCTAAATTTATCCCACTCTAGCCAGTAGCACCTTTGTTGAGCATCAAAGGCCCACTTTCCAGAAACCTGGGGAAGCCTGTTTCCCTGAGAAAGCACAAGAAGCAACCACGTGGCTCAGCTTACCTGGATTCATTTCCTCACTTGTAAAATGAGGGAATCGTATTGGACACAGGTAAAGTTCTCGCTACCTCGGACATTCCCCTTCCCACACGGTGGGCCAGAGCTGTAAAACAGCTACGGGGGTCCCACACAAAAATGTGTCTTTGTTTCAATTACTTACCCAGTTTGAACAACAACAAAAGTTCCGGCTACTAGCTCTTCTGTCTTCAGATCTCATAGATGCAGCTGCTCTCCCCACTCTCTTTGTCTGATAAAAGGAATGTTGTGAAGAGAAGATTGAACTAGAAGAAGGAAGGCTCTTGGGTAGGGAAGTGGGACAAGGAATTGAGGAAGAAGAGAAAGATGGCAGATTTGAGTCCAGGACTCCTGCTGTGTCCTGCTGTTTCTTTCTTTTCTTCCTTTGGGGGAGGGAGGGGGTGGCCTCATTCATGTTAGGTAAGTCCTTACCTCTAAGCTACACCCCCATCCCTGTCTGCTGTTTCTTAATAGACACCCAAATAGGATCCAGCCTTGAGTCCTAGAATCCTAGGCCCAACCTTAGGGGAGTCTTTGAGTCTTGCCTTTGAGTAGGAATGATCCCAGAAAGAGAGGGATTTATCCTAAAAAAAAAAAAGAAATCTGGACGTGGTGGCGGAGCACCCCTGCAGTCCCACTGACTTGGGAGACTGAGGCAGGAGGATTGCGAGTTCAAAGCCAGGCCCAGTAACTTAGTGAAACACTAAGTAACTCAGAAAGACCCTGTCTCAAAATGAAAAATAAAAAGAGGTCTAGGGGTGTGGCTCAGTGGTTAAGCACCCCTGGGTTCAATTCCTGGTACAAAAAAGAGAGAGAGAAAAAGAAAATGAGAGACAGAAAAAAAAAACTTCTCCAGAGACGACTGCCTGAAGAAAGATGCACTCCATAGTTAACCAAATGCCCATCACCTGTCCTGTTCTCAGAGAAACTAGTAACAACAGATGTTATTTACCTGACCCTGGAAAAAGTCACTTAATCTTGCTAATCCTCAATTTCCTCATCTGTAAAAAGTAGGATAAGTTTTATTCACAGGGTTGTTATGATGCTTCCACTAAATATATGGGTAAAGAAGTGTTTGGCACCCAGGAAATGGAAACTATCATTGCATTCTGTTCCATTCTACTAATAATAAACCTTTTAGTCCATGTCGGGCACATACCAGGAGTTCACTAAATTGTTGGTGAATTCAGAGAGAAAAGAATGTGGTCCATATGCCCAGAACTCTTCATAGAGACCCTCTAAGACACAATAGGCTCTCACTTCAATATAGAAAACCGCCATTGAAGAAGTCTATGTGGAAAGTCACTGTGCTTTTACTGTTCCGGGAGATTTCATCACTGACATCTGATAGTCTCCAAAGTTCTCTTCCAGGAGATGCCAAAGCCATGTACCTAAGCTCCAAAATAGGAACCAACAAGCAGTCAGCAGGAAGACTCCTGCTGACCTCCTCCCAACATGGACATGCATTTCTTAAGCCCCATGCAGCTTCATGCCCACTTAACTCACTGACTTCCAATTTGGGTCTTAAAATATATTAATGGGAAATTTTAATAATGAAGCAGATCTGAACATCCAGAGAATGTCCCTGCCTTCCTTTTGGGCCTAGATATTTCTTTCTGAACAGCTTTCTCTGGGAAGGGACTGAACTTCCCTTCCTCCCTGGAGCCAGGCCACAGCTCAGGCCACAGCGGGGTGTTTAGCGCTCTTCAGTGGCTCCAGATTGTGGCGCTGGTGCAGGTCTCTTCATACGTAACCGATGGCTCCTGAGAGCCTGCCTCTCGTAAATTACTTCCCACGATGCCAGCGACCACTGCAGAATTCAAGTTTGAATAGAGCAGGAAAAAGGTGTTTGAAAGGCCTGTTCACTCAGCTGCATTTTAATTTCCTTTTCAATCTTGTCCCAATTAATTTCACAGAATTAATCTCACAGAAGCAAACTCGGCAGCACTGAGGCTGAGGTTTTAGTGTGGCGGTCGCTCTGCCTGAACATGAAATAGGAGCTAATATAAAAATCCATCTGCTGTGTTTGAAATACACGCCGGCTGCTGCTCAGTCCTGTCTGACATTCCAAACATCAACAGCGGGGAAAAGTGATTTGGGGGTTAGTGGCCATCAGTACTTGGCAGGGGTTCAACAACAGGTGTACTCCAAAAATCCATTCAGCCTGGGCACCAGGCATGACAGGGCAGGTGCTGAATCACCCTCCGTGCGATAACACTGTGCCCTGGCTTAGTTCCTTTTATTTGAAGATCATAAGGCCCTTCTGTGGACCTGGATCAGCACCACTATGGTGACTCGTTATAAGGACAAGAAAGAAAGATAAGAAGCCTCTATTTGGATAAGACAAGTCACAAGATCCAGCTTTCAGGATAGTGACCCTGACTTCCCCCTGACTACTAAATAATAAAGTACTTCCTCCACTATTTGAGATAACTCTTAAATGAACGCCCATTTGAAAAATAAGTTTCATGTCCCAAAAGTAATTTATGATGGTAACATGGCTGTCCAACAGACAAAGGCAAATTAAAGAGAGAAATTCTTAATCAATTACTAGAAAGGAAAAGAGGCCCCTGAATGAGTTTAAGGTAAATTGAGCCAGGTGGGGATATCTCTTGGGCTTGGCTGGTGTGCTTTGTGAGTTGGTCTGAAGCTCCTCTAAGACCTTATCCAGTGTCTTATTTCCGTGGAAATCAGCCTTGGAGCAACAAGTTGGGCACCATGTAAAGCTGACACTTGCGTTCTGTCTTAGCTGGGGAAGAAAGGTTCAAACACACCAGGCTTTCTCTGCTGATAGAAACAGGGAATTTTACAGATGAGGTCAAGTTAACATGGCACACATGAAGCTGTCAGATGGCCAAGGGCCTTATGTGGACAAGAATGGACACACTTTGTGATCTGGGAAGAATCTACTTAAACTCAGGCTGGATCCTGGCTCCAAACCCAGCATCTAGTCATCTGAACCCAGCAGGGCGATCCCAGCCCACCTGGAATATGCTCACATAGCACCATGTCTGTTACAATGGGATTTTTAAAACCCAGTTTTTTCTCCCTACTCCCTCCAAGGACTACTTAAGAATGTAGACTTTTCCCCTGCTTTGACCCCATCCTCTCCAAAAGAGATTTTGTTATAAGAATTGTCTAAATGCAGCAATACTTCCTCTTTTAAGTGTGCTTCGTTGAATGTGACAACGACCCTCATAAAAACAGCTGAGTTAATTCCTTCAATTGCTTTAAATGAAAGATTTCTTTTTTTTTTTTTTTTTTTTTTTTTTTAATTTCAGGGCTCTGAGGGAAAGGAGGTGTTTGGTGACATCTAGTGTCCATTTAGGACTTCCTCAGGCACCATACCCTCTGCTTAGCTGAGTGGGGGATGGGTGGGGTTATTTGGGAGGTAATTTGGGGGTAGTTAGTGGGGAGGATGTAGGCCTGGGGCACAGACTGCCCAAACAGTGTGATCAAACTGATCAATGCCTGTCAAAGAGCTATTATTCACCTCTGACCTAACCGAAGGGGGCAGGCAGGGGGTACCATCAGAAAATATCTTTTCTTATTTATGATGGTACAGGAGAGAAGCAGAAGCTGTCCCCACCACCCCATTTCATGTTAACAAGCAGGTCAACACTGTGTTGTGATGACGAAGATGATGATGATGATGGTGTTTTCTCTCATTAATAACCCCTATGGGAGGCTATAGAGTTAGGAGGATGGGAATGGGATTTGGGGTCAGCTGGAAGGCAACGGTCATACACCGGTCAAATTCAGTAGAGGCCATTCCTTTCCCCCAGACAGGAACCAATCGTCTAGAACAAACCCTGGCAGCCTCATTCCTTCCAGGTAATTTTTATAAATGAGGGGACACCCATTCCAAGAGAGGACAAAAGGGAGAGGGTGTTTATGTGTGTGTGCATACGCACGCATGTAAACCTGCTAACAAGGGGCCCAACTGCACATCAACCCTATCCTGCAAATCCTAACTTGTTTTGTAAAAAGAGACTACGATTAGAATTTTCCTCTTTAATCTCCTTATTGCTAAACTATTGTCCTAGACAGGACCCTTCACTTTCAACACACACACACACACACACACACACACACACACACACACACTTCAGTCAGGTGGAAAGTCCCACACCAGATAATTAACTACAAGGCCCAGACAGAAATGTTTACCTAGAACCACACAAGCCATAGCAGTGTTAGGTTAATGCTCAGAATCACCCGATGCTGTACAAACTCCGGTGTAAAAAATTCCAGCCATTTATTTTGCAGTGAATTTATAACAAATGCTGTTAAAGGCTTCGTCTTTTGACAGAGGTAATAATAAATTCACTGTTAAAGACGGTAGTTTAATTCCTTATACCTCCAATACTGCACAGAATAAACCATATTCATCACCGAGTAATTTTTTACCACATAAATCTTTAAAACTAACCGGTGAAGGCTGTTGAGACTGAAATATTGTGAATTTATTAGATATGCCCATGTAGTATTGGATTCAGAGGTTTCCATTCGAATATATTACAGGGAAAATTTGTGTCTTTAACTGTGACATTCCCTCCATTTCCCGCCGCCAGTATTATAACAAGCAGCTCCTCCAGAGTCAACTGCACGTTTATTAGACAGAGATTTAGTAATAAACTCCTCACTAATCTGCCAAAGAGGCTGGATGACATTTCGGTGAGATGCCCTATTTAAAAGGAGTCGCAAAAGCTTTGTTTATGTGTAATTATTTTCTTGAAAAGAGTTCAGCCTCCCCAAACCTCTTCTGCCAGGATTTCTTGGTATTGGATGGATTCAGTTCTCCAACTAAACTCACGAAATATTGAAGCAAATTATAGCCTCATCGCAAATAGACAGAACAGTAATTTCTTTGCAGGTTATAGGATTCGTTATGGGGGATTTAGGATAATGGATTAGAATACAGAAAGCTGGAATTTGTAGACATTCACAGATGTATGGTATTTAGGGTTAATAAAAAGATCATATTGCTTCTCAGGCCAGAAATAATAGACAATGGTTTCAGAAAACTTGCTATTTAAAAATTTTCATCTTGACATATGACACATTTAAGATGCAATTAAATCCTCAGATATGAACAAAAATCCTTTTACTCTATCATATTGTGTGAAAATCTGCACTTGATAGATAAGAATATTCTGAACTTTTCTCATGATTTGTTAGTGAAGTGACATTTTAAACAAACCAATTGATTCTATCAAATTGTATCTCCAGTTTCATTAAGCAAACATTAATATGGTAAAATGAAAAAATATTTTCTTTTAAATGCAGAAATGTGCATCATCTTTTTAGCAAAGAGATTCGGTAGTTTCTCTGTTCCTACTAATATTCTGTATTTGGGAAGAGTTCCAAATGCTAAAAACTTCCACGGAGCATTATGAACTTTATGATTCTTTTTTAATAAAATAAAATCAAATAGGTTTCTAACTGTTAAACAAAGGAGAAAAATCCCCTGGCAAAGCAAGATTGCAGCCCATCAGAGTAATTGGTAAAAGACAGAACCCGGCTAGAAAGATAAGCATAATACCAGCAATTAATATTCAGCATTTCACATTATAGTCAAGAGGATGTGTTTTTCTTTGTGATGTGGCTCATAAGCTAAGAGTGTTGGGAGCCAGATTCTGAGCTCTGTCTTCTTTTTGTGCATGAGGATTAAGGAGGGGGGAAAAAAACCAGCGACAACAATCCTACTCCATCTGTAAATGAACAAACATCTTGATTTTATAGCTATTTGCTTTGTAAAACTGAGGAATGAAACAAAAATTACTGGATGCCTAAGTAACACTTTAATTCTGAATTCATTTACGCTGTAGCTATGTAGTTGTCACAAACCATAATGCAGTATTTAATTAAAATAACAGAAGTGCATCTAGATATGTCCTGGGGTAGCTATCACCAAATTATAGTCTACGCCATCCGTATTTTATTTATGAAATGGCAGATTCTAAGGTGCAACGAGGCTGATGCAAAAGCATAAACATTTTAAACTTGCATTTTTAGAAAGGTTTTTTTTTTTTTTTTTCCTGCTGTGTCTTTAAATGTTCTCTTCCTTCTATCATTGTGGGGTGGGGGTGTTAGTGGAATTGTTTTGCTGTGGATAAAGATCTCTCTTTCTAACTCTTGCTTTTCAACTATTGACCTCCCAAGTCTTCTGGCTGTGAAATCCCCGACTGTTGTCATGGTAAGGCTTGTGAGTTTCACAGGAGCCACAGCAAGCATGGGACATCTTAGGCGGAACTTGGACGTGGATGCCAGGAGGGTAGGAAAAAGCACGTCTTCCCAGGCTCTCTGTGCCTGTTCCCACACAAGTCTTCCTTGCACCTTTTTTTCCCCATCTATAAATACCCGTTATGGTTTACACGCTCGCTGGCTCTACTTTGTGGATGTTCACACGCAGGCATACTGTACTGCTCCTTTTCATAAACGCATAGCATCTATCTTACGTGCACCCACCATCCATCTCCTCCTTCGCATCGCCTGTCCCATCCACCTCCTTGTCTGCAGAATTATGTTCAGCAAGGTCCCGATTTATAGGAAATAAATAATGAAAATGGAACAGACTGGGAAAGATAATCGAAACATTCAAATTGTTATTTTTCACTGTACTTTACACAAACAGAGCATCTGTAAACACCTAGAGAAGGTGTTGACTGGTTCCTGAAAAGCAATGCCTTAGGAACATTCTGACCAAGTGAGTCTCTGCAGCGCCTCTTTCCTGTTTCAACTCTCCTGGTTTTTGATGCTCCAAGATCTGACCATTTTTAAGGGATGAATCATGCTGTGATTGTTTGGATTCTGTTTCTTATTTATTCTGCCTATAGTGATAAGTTTTTATCATCACTTACCCTCTATAAAATAATCCTGAGAATTCGAAAATAGAAACAATAATTGCAATCACCTTTTTAAGAAAAAAAAAAAAAAGCTCTCACAATTACAGTATAGAAATATTCTGATAATGCTGTCATCAGATCACAGCCCAGTCCTACAGCAAGGGTCTTTTAGAGGAGGATTTCTTCTACACACTTGTAATTATTTTAGCCCCTTTCACAGGTCACATAAAAAGTTAATTTCAATCGCTGCTAATTTCCGTCCAACAAGAGTGCGGTACTTTAAACCACCCAAAATAATTGGATTCAAAACAAATTTAGGAAATTGAGTGTGTTAGAAAGCAAATAAAAATATCCTTTTGGTAAGGAGGAGGGTGAAAGTAGTAAAAATGGCCCTTTTTTCTCCCTTCTTTCCCCTTCACAACTTTGCCATTAAAGTTGCACCTACAGCTAGAAGTTTGTCCGTGAAAAATGGTCATTTTGTTTCTCTGCTCAAAGAATGTTATTAAAATGCTAATTTAAAAGAAAAAGGAGTTAAATATCTAGCGATGGTGCATTCTAATTGCAACCATAATGAGCTCTCTAAATGTGCATGCCCCTGACACACACAGAGCATAAACAGCAGTAAACAGATCATTAGTACCCGCGTTCATTTATTCTGGCGACCTTACCATGACCCCACCGAGGGTAGGGTGAAAAGCAGGTGGATCTGGCTGTGACACCCCCTAGAGGGATCCAGGAAATGAAGCTATAAGCTGTTGTCATGGAAACGCCTATGTGTGCAGATGATGTAACACACCGACAGGCTGTAGGGCTCCGCAACTGGGACGTTGCCTTTCCCTCACTGGAACAATCTTGAGGATTAAATTATTCATTTCTTTAATTCACAAAGCAAAAGGAATCCTAATTTTCTTGGTGATGTGCAACTCTCTTCCATTTGTCTGGGTTTTGAAACATGGTGACTTGTCATCCCCTCTTTCTCCGAAACCCACTCCAGCTTCCTACATTCTAGCCCCCAGATAGCTGAATCTAGCAGAACTGAGCCGGGGAAGGCAGCGGACACACGACACCCAACATCTGTATGGAAAGAGAGAAAATATAAGGTGTTCAGCTAAAATTTAAAAATATAATCAGTGTCCTTTCCTGATGAGGGCGTGATGGCCAGGGACTAAATGTATACTTTGTCTTGAACAGGATGGCTTTGTTTAGAGCAGAGCAGGGTCAAGGTTGGCCCTGGAAACTACCAAACTAGGAACCGACACCATAAACATAAAGGAGAAAGTCCCAGCCCCAAATGAGCACCTCACCCTAGCAAGGTGCAAGAAGAGGAGAGGAGAAATTGAGCAGCTGCTCACCCCTCCCATGTCCAATTGAGAGAATCGAGATTAATAAAAATAAGTCTTTGGAGAATGATTCCACTCTATCCTACCCTGTTTTGCACCAAACAACCTCAATAACCTTACGGCAACAGTAGAATAACTTTTTCTTCTTCTTCTTTTTGTTTTTTTTTTTTAAAGGAAGCAGAAAAGACAATCTCTGGAAATTATTTTAAAATAAAAAATCTCCCGGCCTGCTTCTCCCCCAACCACCCCCCCCATTGCACTTTAGATGAACCTGTGATATTGTAGCAATGGCCCTTGAAGTGCAGTGGGGAGGTGATTTAGGAGAATATTAAAGGCAATGTGGAGATTCAAGGCGCCTCTCTCAGGGAGATCTGGAGAAATACGCAGCACAGATGGGCCGAGCAGATTAAACATTTCCGTCACATTGTTTCCAAATTGTGTTGTGGTGCCTGAGGCTGGTACTGCGGTCAGAGCAAAACAGAGCGGTGCAGAGCTGCGAGCTGCGCAGTTTATGGAATACATATTAATACGCCCGTCTCACATGGTATCACAATTCTATCAGCTCTGAAATGCTGCCGTCTCCATTGTTCCTGAATTCTGCACTTGGCACCTTGTTTTCTCCCATCTGCAAAGTGTTTACCTTTCCTTTATCCTTTCTCTTCTTCAGCTAAAGTTCAAGTTCTGTGCTGCTCTCTTGTCTCTTTCCTTACCGCCCTGTTTCACATCCCTTCTCACCTTTGCAACTTATGGTTTTTCTGTCACATACGTTTGCATGCCCACTGTTTTTTGCACACGCCTCCATTGCCAGCAAGGTCCAGCACACCTCTCTGGCCTTGACTTGATCATTATGCACTCACACCCTAAACAGATGCTTGTCCTGCTCAGGATTCAGACCAGGAGCCTCGCACTTGAGGCCGAACATTCCCTCAAACTCCTGGGCTCTCCGACCCTCCATCCAGATGACACATTCCTCTTCTCAGGACACTCCGCTCTTAGTTAGAGGGTGTGCTTCGCAGAGTTATTGCCAGGAGCCCCCCAACTGCTTTTACTGACCACCCGGCCTTTCCCAAGTCCTCTTTCTTCCATTCACATATCTTTGCCTGTATCCAGGCCCATCAATCCTCAGGTTAGCAAATTCCCTGAGATGTAACAATAAATAAAACTGGCTCAATTGAGGCAAATTTAATGATTCATTTTTATTATGATTTATAGACCAAAACTCTGAATAATAGAAAAAGAGAAAATGATTGCCAAGAACTTCCAGCCTAAAAGAGACCGGAGAAGCCACCAAGCTCCCCAAGGTCTTAGCCAACTACTGAGCTCTGATCCTTTCCAATGCCACTAATCCACTGGTCACCCAGATGACCATTTCCTTTTTCCTTCAGGAAAATCTCTTCACAAAACTATTTGTGCTGAAAAATGAGCACCTGTTTGTCTTTGGTGAACAATTCCTGTTCCCAGGCTTGTTTTCCTAGCACTTGGAATTGTGCTGAATTGGAATCCTCAATTTGCTTAATAATTTATGATATCCTAAGAAAGCATTAAATTTCCAAAGCTGGATTTTAGGAGCAAAGACTCTGTGGGCCAATCCAGAGGAAAGACATGATGTTTGGGGGCTGACCCTGGAATATCAAAATCTACTCTGCTCAGGAATCCAAATTTCCCATCTTTACTAATGATAATGTATGATGCACACACACTAATAAGAGAAATAAGTAATCATAAACCAATACTTCCATGATTGATTGGCTTTTCCCATACATATATCAAGCACTTATTGATCTTTCATGTTAGGGGCTGATTGATTGTTCTCTCGAAGAAGAATTCTCTTGTTTACAACACTCGTACAGTAAACTTTGATGGTTAAGAGAACAAAAATATCAGACATTTTCTGGGAATCTTGTTCCACAGAGGCTCAGAGCCCAGTTCAATGTGAAAAGAGAATGTTTCTATTAGGAACATTCTCAGGGGAACTGAGCATGTTAAGCAACTTGCTCCAAAAGCCATCATGTGGGTTTGAATGGAAGCTGTGAGAACATGCCACAACTTTTAAGTCAGTTAGAGAGATGGTGCCTTAGAAGGAACAAGCAAGCTCAGTCAGCCTTTGAAGAGGGAACAGGTTCTGCTATTGGAGGGCTCAGGCTTGGGAAACTCAGCATGGAAGGAACAAAGATTCTTTTCTTTCTTCCTTCCTTCCTTCCTTCCTTCCTTCCTTCCTTCTTTCCTTTCTCCCTTTCTTTCTTTTTAAGTTAAAGGGTGAGGGTTGTGGCCACACTGGGCCAAATACAAATCCAGGCCATCAAGACCATTGTATTTTCCCCTAGAGTGCTGGTTGGGTAACTATGAAAGGTGCATATATTCTCTGAGAATCTGATGGATGAGACCCATGTACACATGTCCACAAATTTTTACGCCAGTTTTAGGAAGCTCAAAGATTCCTTCACACCCCATCCACAGACGGGCTCTATAGGGTCACAGACTCCACTTTAAGACTCTGCGCCCTAGAGGATGGTGAGTTCCTTTTGTTGGAACAGCCTAGGATTCACTGAGCCTAGAAATTGAATTCTCATCCCAAGACAGGATGGTCATTCCAGGTCATGTCTGTGCTACTCCAGGGGAGTCATGGAAGAGCTTATACAAATAGGAACCAGCAGGGAGGAGAGAAATTAAAATGTAGCAATCATGGAGTAGGGGTATTTAATCTCTTTTAAGGCTTATGATAGGCGCCTGCTGGTTTTCCCCCCAATATCCCCTGACACCTACTGACAGGGTATTTGCAGCACCACACAGGGACTCAGGGCCCTGTGACAGGAGGAGCACCGAGGAGGTCCATGATAGTCTTGAAACCATAAACAGCAATAGGAAACCACTGGAGGCAGAGTCAAGCTGTGCGACATGCCCGTTGTTGGTGGCCATACTGCTTTTTGTTTATAGAATTTGCTGTTCTTTTTATGGCAGGTTTGGTAGGGTTTTTTTTTTCCTTGTTGATGGAGATTAGCAGCATAAATCCTTTTATGGCAGTGTGCAGTCCCCCATAAACACTTTTGATTGTAGCTGATGGTGAGCGGCGCATCTATTTCAGGTTCACTCAACACTTCGTTCATCCAGGCCAATAGCTTCTCCATCCAGATAATGGAGTTCAAATAGTCAACTTCCATTTGTAAGACTTCTTTGTTTGGGGGGTTCAAGGAGGTGGGGCAAGGTTGTGTAGAGAGAAGCAGATGTTTCATCAAGCCTAGATGTAGTTATGATGAAAACAAACCATACACACTCTACTTCTTTCCGTAAAAGGCTTCTAAAGACTTTGTAGCAAGAAGCAAGCACTGATGTGAAGGATTTTTTTAATATCTTTTTATATTCTTCTCTGAAGCATCTTCAGGTAACAATCGGGTATCATCAGGATCTTAGCTCTCCATACATTGTACACACGGACTGACAGAGTGGGCAGCGTGTGGGATACTGATGTCCCAACGTTGTCACCTGTAGGCCTGTGTCCCCCCTCCTTAAAGGCAGAACACTCCTGCACTGAGGATGAGAGGTCTCCTGGGACCCTCTCAGTATTTTTCCAGTCTTTCCAAACATGTGGGCAAAGAGAAGTCAGACTTTATGGAAAACATTGATCCCAGAAATTCCGTTCTCTCTGCCATCCTGAAACTCAAATCCAAGAATCAGCAACTTAATAAAAATGCAGTAAATTTGCACCTCTAGACAGGAGCAGAGTTCATTCAGAGCTGGGGTCTGCCTGGCTGAGCCAGTACTCTCTCCATTTTAATAGTTTAATAAAAATTAGCATAATTAACGAACATCTGTATGATCCAGAGTGGTGCAATTTGGCACTTGGAAACGAGGGCTTAAACATGATTGCTGTGAGTTTAATGTTGTTTTAATTCTTTTTGGCACTGTGCAGTGAAATAAACGTTTGGTGGTGATAGTTCTCGGCCGGATCTCATTTGCATTTTTCTCCCTTTGATTATGAGCAATTGTGGACTCCCCAGCAATTCATCAAAGTAGAAATTATTTTAAAATACCTCGTGGTGTTCAGACGGGGTTGGAGCAAGGCATGGGGGGTGGTAGTAGGAGAGAAGGCTAGAAATTTTCCATTCATGCTTTAAACATTTCAGCCCTGCAGTCCTTTTTGGGTATCCAGCCAAGGGATGAAATCTGGGAAAGACAGTCAGATCCCAGGACCTGTAGGTGCTTTGATTAAGCTCCCAGGCCTCCACAGCAGGATGTATATGGTCTGTGAGACTGCGCCATCTCCTTACCCTTCTGCCTCCTCTTTTGTTTTGAAGGGCAAAGAGTTGATTTCACTCATTTCAGTTCTCACCACTGTGGCGAGGCTACTACATCTGCAGTCAGCAGGTCAGTGTTCCCCTCGAGCAAGAGCAAACTGACTGGGAGCCCGGCCTCGGCAGGTGCCCTGCTGAGCCTCATCTGCTTCTTCTTTGCACCCTCTTCAAGCTGGCAGAGAAAACCTTCCCCAGGCTTGGTCCCTACCATAACGTTACAGTTAAAGGGGAACTGTGAAGCATGAGTCAAAGCCAGGGGTCTTCAATAGTCTCCAGGGGAGCCAATGCCTGATTGGAGCCCCTGCAGGTGATGAAGATGATGGCACCTTGCAGGTAGAAGGCCACACTTCAAACATGTTTATGCAAGTTGACTTTGATCAAAAGACTCTCAGAGATGGGTGCAGTGGTGCACGCCTGTAATCCCAGCAGCTTGGGAGGCTGAGGCAAGAGGATTACAAGTTCAAGGCCAGCCTCAGCAACTAAGCGAGGTCCTAGGTAACTTAGTGAGACCCTGTCTCAAAATTTTAAAATGTAAAAAGAACTGGGTATGTGACTCAATGGTAAAGCACTCCTAGGTTTAATCCCCAGTACCTAAAAAAAAGTAAGCTAAAAACTGTCAGTAGCATTGTCCCTACCCTCTGCCTGTGATAGCAGAAGAGCTAAAGCTAGCATTTGAGTTACAGTAAGAAAGGAAGATGTGGGGGGAGGGGCCTGGGGTTGTGGCTCAGGGGTAGTGTGCTGGCCCAGCATGCTTGAGGCCCTGGGTTTGGACCTCAGCACCACATAAAAATAAAGGTATTGTGTATACCTACAACTTAAAAATTGGGAAAAAAAAGAAATAAAAGGGAGAGACAGAGCCTCTATCTTCCTTTCACTGCAAGGCCCTGCAAACACACACATTCCAGTAACTCGGTAAACACAGGGCAGCTCTAGAAGAAAACTTAAAGCAGTGTTAGAAAATGGACAGTAACAGAATTTGTACAAGCATGAGCTCAAAATCTCATGACAGGCATAGGCTGGGAATTCTGGGTAATTCCCAAAGACGTGCACACAGTAAGGAGAAGTCAGCCTGAAGGAAGGAAGAAATGAGGAGTGGTGTGGGAAGAGGTGGTGACATGCAGTTTTTCAAGACTAGTTTTAAAAAAGTGATTCCCTGGTCCTGAAAGGATCAACTCAGTAGTATATCACTTCCTGTGGCCTTTGAGACGCTTCTTGGTATTTAGGGAGCCATTTGGGTAGACCGTCTCCAAAGGCAGTTGATCTCTTCCTGCCACGACCAGTTCAATCAGCAGGGGAATATCGTGGAGTTAGTTGTAACTAAATCTGTTCAACTGAGAGTATAAATTCCCACTTTGCTCCCTTTACTTCATCATAACCTCATTTGACAAATGTTTGGGGCGGGGGAAGTATTTATTTGGCCCCACTCCGTGCTGGATACTGGGCTGAGTTCTGACAGTACACAGCAAACAAAAACAAGGGCCAGCCCTCAGCTTCTGTCTACTGACTGACACTGCGACAGACAGGCAGAGACAAGGCAGCCCAGTGAGCTCACATCCCGGAAAGCACTATGGATCCTCTGGGGAGGTGGGGACAGCCAGAGAATGCCAAGGAGAGGCTTCTAGAGAGTGAGTGACTCAGAAATTGAAATCTGAAGGCTGCTTAGGAGCGAGCCCTGCAAAATGGAGGAAGGAAGTAAAGGCTAAAAATGCAGAGGACAGCCTGCAAGGTGGGAGCATCTATGTCCTGTGGGAGCAGCTGAGACAAGTTTGGGTCTCTTAAAGGTACCCTAGATTCAGGAGGTGAGTGACAATGATGAGCAGTGAGTGGCCTGGACCACATCATTAAGAAGTTGACAAGGTGGGGAATGATATTGGCCAACTTACATTGTTATCTGTTGTGCACATACAAATATGTAACGGCAAATCCCACCATCGTGTACAAATATAATGCACCAATAAAAAAAATGGAAAAAAAAGTTGTTGACAAGGAGCAGCAGAGACCCACTGAAAGGTTCCCAACAGCAATGACGGTGTCAGTGTGCATTTCAGAAGCACTCTGGCTCCAGAACAAAGAACAGAGTGGAGGAGAACAAGAATGCAGAGAGAGAGAGAGCAATTTGGAGGTTGTTTCTGTAATCCTCATGATAGATGCCAGTGACATCTGGGGTATCGGCCATGGGAATGGAGAGAATTCCAGTAATATTTTGGAGAGAGAATTGACAGGGCTTAAGGATTGACTGGAATAGGAAGGTGAAGTCGAGAAGGATCCCGAGGTTTCTGGCCTGGGTAACTGGCACCACTTACTGAGGAAGAGAATACAGAGGTGGAGGGCTTTAGGGGGTGTGGGTGGGGACAGAGGCAGGCTGATGGGTTAAACTTAGGACATATCAAGTTTGAGCGGTTTGGTGGACATGCACTTGGGTATTGGGATCCAATACTTAGATCTGGGCTGGAGTCATTAACTGCTCTTTAGCCATCGACACAGTCACAGTGGTTAAACTGCAGGGCTGTGTGAGATTGCTCAAGGAAAGTGCAGCAAGTCAGAAGAGAAGAGAGCCAGGAGAGAATCCTAGGAAACGACCAAGTTGAAAGGAGAGCGCATGGGCTGGGGATGTAGCTCAGTGGGTAGAGTGCTTGCCTCGTAAGCACAAGGTCCTGGGTTCAATCCCCAGCATCACAAAAAAAAAAAAAAAAAAAAAGAAAGAAAAGAGAGAGTGCAAGATGAATGAGAATGAGAAGCAACAGAGATGTAGGAGAGAAACTGGGAGAATATAATGATCTCAGAGACTCAAGAGAAGAGGCTCACGAAGGGCCCACAGTGGGTGCCAGCATGGCTGAGGACAAGTGTTAGAGACAGAGAGGTACCCAGAGAATTTGCACCGGGGAGAGATGGGGACGTGGGGAAAGAACAAGCGGAGTGACAGAAGCAGAAGTCCGACGAGAGTGACCTGAGTGACTGCAAAAGAAGAAGTTGGGCAGCCTGTGGAGTAAACCCTTCCCTTCCTGTAAGGCTGCGAAGTGGAACTAGCAGACTAGCAGACATGCAGGGGAGACGTCAACAGTTGTATTCAAAGACAAAAACATGTGTTGAAGCAGTTCAGTGCTGGAGGGAAGTCATTAGAGGCAGAGGTCGGATTCCATAGAACTAAGGAAAAAAGGAAGGAAGGGAGGGAGGGAAGAGGAAGGAAGGAAAGAGAGGGAAGAGTCTTCAACCAGGGGATGTGTCCCTAATTAAATGGGGAAGAATGATTGTCAATTCGGGTAAGCTGCTGCTTTCATGGAGGCAGGCTGACAAATTTGAAACTTTTAACCAGGAGCAGTGGTACACACCTGTAATCTCAGTGACTCCTGAGGCTGAGGCAGGAGGATCTTGAGTTCAAGGCCAGCCTCAACAATTTAGAGAGGCCCTAAGCAATGTAGTGAGATCCTGTCTATTAATATAATATAAAAAGGGCTGCTGGCCACATCAATGTTTATAGCAGCTCAATTCACAAATGCTAGATTGTGGAACCAACCTAGTTACGCTTCAGTAGATGAATGGAAAAAGAAACTGTGATATATATACACAATGGAATATTAATCAGCCATAAAGAAGAATAAAATTATGGCATTTGCAGGTAAATGGATGGAGTTGGAGAACATCAAACAAAGGCCGAATGTTTTCTCTGATAAGTGGATGCTGACACATAATGAGGCAGGGGGTAAGGGAAGAATGGAGGAAGGTTGGATTGTGTAGAGGGAAATGAGGGGAGGTGAGGGGGTAGGGGGAAGGAAAGACGGTGGAATGAGACAATCATTATGTACGTGTGTGACTACATGACTGGTGTGACTCTACATTGTGTACAACCAGAGAAATGAAAAGTTGTACTCCATTTGTGTTCAATGAATCAAATGCATTCTGCTGTCATGTATAACTCAATAGAACAAACAATTTTTTAAAAAGGGCTGCAGATGTGGCTCAGTAGTTAAGCGCCCTTGGGTTCAATCCCCAGGTCCAAAAAATAATAATAATCTTTTTTGAGACTTTTCCTTTCTCTTTGAAGGTGGGAAAGAGATTGTCTGCTGAGAAAGCGGGCAGAGCTGAAGAAGGAAAGATAACTATCTGGAAACAGAAAAGATCACCAGTTAATGCCAGGGGCCCTGAGCTTTTTATGTCACCAACCTGATTTTCTTTCTTTTCTTTCTTCCTCTTCTTTTTTTTTCCCCTCCCTAGAACTCAGCAGCCAGATGTGCCAAACCAGATAGGGCTGTGGTTCCCCAAACCCAGCTGAAGCGAAACCCTCTCAGCCCCTTTCTTATTTGTCCCTCCCTGTGGTACTTGCACTCTGCCTGTCATTATTGATGTGACTGTCAACCTCCCACCTCTTCTAGGGAAGGAAACTAATGTTTAGAACACCTACTATGATATCAGACCCTTTCTGTTTGTTTCCAGGGGTGTCACATCCCCACCATATAAGGACGGGAGGTACCATCCCTTCTCTTACAGATGAGGAAGTTAAAGATAGGAGGATCTAAGGTCGCACAGCTACTAATGACCAAGCGGAGATCAGCTCGCAGTCTGTCTGACTCCAAAGCCCATTACTCTAGACTGCAAGCACGAGGGGCAAGCAGTGTTCAGATTCACCTCTTGATACCTCCTGGGAACTCAAATAGCACTTTGCACATGGAAAGTGCTTGATAAATAGTATTGATCTGCACTGCGACCTGACTCCCTGAACATCTTTAGTGTACTGGCATTTAGCATGTGCCCAATTTTCTCTGAAGAAGCCATACCACTCTGCTTGCTGGGGGAGAGGCGGCGGGAGGACTCTTTAGTTCGGCGATAGCATCAAAGATGCAAAGTTTACCACGCAGGCGAAGAGGGCAGCCCATCAAAGATGTTAATGGTTCACACAGATGGTGCCAACAAAGAAAGCATAAATGGACTCTTCCGTGCCATTGCTGTAAGTAATTTTCTGGAAGCATGACCAAATTTCATCTTCCACCATCCTCTTCGTTTTTCAGGAGTATAACATGTATGGCTGGTGGGTAGGAGAACTGAACAGCCTTATTGGAATTGTCCCGAAGGAGTATCTCACCACGGCCTTCGAAGTGGAAGAAAGATGAAGCCCAGGTATCAGAGTCATTGCCAGTGAACTGCCCCTCAATTGAGAAGAGTCGATCCTGACTTTGTTTCTCAGTGAAGGCGAGAGTTGTCAGTGACGTAGCTTCTCTTCATTGCCAAAAGTAACGCTATTGACTCACAAGGGAAAGACCATGAGTCTGGAATTGTTTTTTCAGGAATTGTTTGTTTGGGGGAGTATATCGCTCAGGGTTTAGATTCAACTCCAAGTGACAGAAAATTCAAAATAACAGTGACTTAATTAGGAGAAATTAATTTTGCTCTTCTGTAAAAACCTGGAGGTAAGTGGTCCCAGGCATGCAGGTCTCGGGTACCTTCTCTTTTTGCTCCACTGTTTGTGGCCATATTCCCAGGGTTACTTCATAGACAAGGTAGATGCTTCTACTCCAGTGATCATGTCTGCCTCCTACTCAGCAGGAAAGATAAAATGAAAGATACCTCACATGAGAACACTTCATAGATGTTACACATGCCATTTCTGCTTACATTCCATTGACCAGAAATTATGTATAGAAAGATAGATTGATTGATTGATTGATAGATAGTCACAATACAAAGAAACCTTTACTCTAAATAGCCATGGGTCCAACTTAAAAATAGAGGGGTAAGCCCTGCATGGCGGTACATGCCTGTAATCACAGCAGCTCAAGAGGCTGAGGCAGGAGAATTGCAAGTTAAAGGTCAGCCTCAGCAACTTTGCAAGGCCCTAAGCAACTTAGTGAGATCCTGCCTCAAAATAAAAACTAAAAAAGGTTGGAGAATGTGGCGCTCAGTGATAAAGCACCCCTGGGTCCCTCCCATGGGGTGTCCTCCCCACAAAAAAAAAGAGAGTGGAAAGAAAAAAAAAGGAAAAAATAGAGAGTTCATTATTAAATAAAAAGAGGAGAGTAGATATTGGGAAACATCCAGGACTTGCCACCAGGGTGGATTTGGTTTTCTTTATCCCCAGCTCTCAAATCCAGGGCACTATTTTCCCCAAATGTACACATAGTGTGCCATGACCAACCGAGATTAGAAATCTAGTATGAAGATTCCCATGGAACATAATCAAGTGGATTGTAAGTAATAAATAATAGAGTTTGTGTTTTATGAGCAAGAACCCCAGCTTGCTTTGGTTTTGTTTTGCTGTGCTGGGGACCAAACCCAAGGCCTTGCACATGCCAACCCTAACCAAGGAGCCACACCCCAACCCCCCACATCATGCTTTGAATCAAGTGAAGCTTGAAGTGGGTGGGGTCACACTGGGAGCCACTTTGGTGCACAGTGGGTTTTGTTAGGAATTGAGTGATGGAGGGCACCCAAGACCAGTTTGATGTCCCTAGCTCCATCTTCCGGCCTGAGATGGGAGCAGACTTCATTGCTAGGGGTGAAGGATGACATCGGTGTGACAGTGATACCAACTGTCCTTGGAGTCTTCCAGACCAGGGTCCACTCTAGTGTGCAGCAGCAGCTGAGAGAATTAATTTGGGAAAATACATAAGGATAGATCTTACTCTCCAATGCTCTTGTGCAGCCATGAAGCATGAGCTCCAGCCTGTCACTCAAGGTTTGACTTTATGGCTTTCCTGGTGAGGACTCTCTCCTGGCTGTGAATGGAGAATGGTTGGAATTTTTCTATCAAATCTAAACAAATTCACCCTATTTCACTTTGTCATTTATTTAAAGTTGTTTATCATTGCATTATCTTTGATTCAACAATTCCACCTCTAGGAATTTATCCTAGAGCTATCCTTGCATACATGCCAGATGACACACGCAAGCTTACTTGTTTGTGACAGCAAGTGATTGAATATGACCTAAATGCTCACTAAAGAACTAGTCAAGGAACTATAGTACATTCAGAGAATTGAATACTACACAACAGCGAAAAAGAAAGGAAAGCTGTTCTAGAATGCATGCTGAGATAATATTGGTAAAATAAAAAAGCAGCAAGCTGAAGAAATAGCTCGCTTTGGAGAGCGCTCGCCTACCACGCCCAAGGCCTGTGGTTCGAGTCCCTGGCCCCTAAGATGGGGGGTGGGGGGAAGCAGCAATGCAGGGTAGGCCAAATTTGCCTCACTGTACAAAAAAGAGTGAAAATTATATATGCCTATTTGCTTTGCTTAGCTATGTATGAAATATTTCTGGAAGGAGAAAGAAAATAACATGAGTTGCCTCCAAGGATTTAAGAAAACTGCATAACTGTGAGACAGGGAAGGAAGGAAGACTTTTCACTCCCATTCATACTTTCATATTTGGAAGCCTAAAAGCAAATTTGTGTATTTCTCCCCTTTAGGAAACATCCTTCTCTCTATCCTGCCTTTTTGAAGAAACAGATCATCAAGTGCTCCCAACCCCCACTCTCACCATGACTCCTCTCTCCACTGAAGAAACCCAAGTCTCTCCATCACCTCGTAGTGACTGTAGACCACCAATAAGACAAGTGGAAAGAGGCACGTTCGTCAGCCCGGTTACTAAGCCAGCCTGCTCACAGCTGGTGCCCCTCTCCAAACATGCACACACACACACTTCTACCTTTGCCGTAGGATTGCCACCAAGGCGATAGAGACCGATAGGGACCGAAACCCTGGGAGGAGGAAATTCCTGGTTGTTTTGGCTGGCTTGAAAAGCACAAATAAATTTCAGATGTGGTTCTTTGCCAAGTGTGATGGTGTTGAGTTCCTTTCTGAAAATAGTGTCAAAATGCCACCTCTGGCCATTCTCGTCATCTCCCAACAAAGTGGGAAAGGATAGCCAGAGAGAAAACAAAGGCCCAGACAGGGGGAAAAAAAAAAAAAAAAGACTTGCAATTGCAACTGTCTTTCAGAGCAGAATCATCTCAGGAACCCAGGTCTGCTGGATTTCCGGTCATCTTCTCAGACTTTCCTTGGTTGGCTCCTTGGGTTTTTGTTGGTGGTAGTTGTGGATTTTTTTTTTTTTTTTGCTTTATTTTGTTTTGTTTTGTGTTCTATGTTCTGAATCTCTGAAACAGAAGCTGGGAAGCAAAGCTCAAGGCCTGGAAAGCTCCTCCTCAGAACTTGGGTTAGTGAGCAAGCATCAAGTGCGTCCCAGATAGGGGCTGCGGAGGGGCTTAGAGGAGGGCTAATACAGGCCTCTCTGTTCCCTTTTCTGGTTAAGAACATAAACTCTAGAACTAGACAGGCTGGGAATAAATCCCACTTCCCTGTTTATTATGCTTTCTCAAGCAAGTTGTCCGACCGTTTATGCCTCCATTTCCTCTCCTTAGAAAGGGTGTACTCTTTCTGTGGGTCATTCAGTAATTAGGAAGATGAAAGAGTTTAACATGTGGAACAAGGCCTGACATGTAGTATCTGCTCGGTAAGAGTGAGCTGTTATGGTTGCCTCTCTATGTGAGAAACTTCGCATGAGCAACTATAGGAATTTTATCACTGAAACTGCCTGTTCAGAACCATCCTGGATTGGCAGAAGCCTTCTTCACCTCTGTAAGGACCATATTGCAACTCTGGAGCAAGATCCCAATGTCATATCACTATGAGAGAAAAACCAGGCAGCAGACAGTGGATCCAAGTTTCTCAGGGAAAAAAAAAAATATATTGTGTGCCAACTATTCCTTTCCAGATATTTCTGACCCAGGAATAAAATATGAAAACAATTTTGTGTATGCTGGATAAAGAAGTAAGAAAAGGGAGGGCTGGGGATGTGGCTCAGTGGAGAGCGCTTGCCTAGCATGCACGATGAACCTAAGTTCAATCCCAGCACCACTAAACGAAGAAGGTAAGAAAAGGGGACAATTCAGGTCCTGAAGGTGAGGTGGGGGGTGGGTCTATTATAGTGAACATAAGATCCCCTCTCTATGCAGGGTGTTAAAGGAGGAGGAACCACTAGGTGGCAGCATATGAGCAGGTGAACAAAAGAACCAATTGCCTCCTGCTTGGGGAGGTTTGCACCAATCCCAGCCCACAGGTAAGGACAATGGGCATTGTTCTGAAGTGTTTACCAGGCGCCCAAGTCTACAATGCTGGGGAGAGAGAACACCTTTGTGCCAATACTGACTTGAGAGACACAAGACAAAGGGATGCCAAAAGAGGAAGAGCGGGTATCTGGGACACACTGAGAAGGGAACTGAAACAGGAACAAGATCAGGGTAACTTCTTCACTCCCTGGCCATTGGTTTCAGCATTTAAAATAAAATCCCTTAAAATAAAATCCCTTCTCTACCTGCATAGACCAGAGGAAACAATCATTTGCTGAACTGCAAAAATCTTGACCACTTCTCCCCACCTTAGGGTAGGGACCACACTCAGACCTCTGGCCCCTTTAGTTATAAAAATTAGCAGAAAAAGAAATTAGAATTGGGCTGAGCATGGTGGCACGCCTGTAACCCCAGAGATTTGGGAGGCCGAGGATGGAGGATCACAAGTTTGAGGCCAGCCTCAGCAACTTAGTGAGACCCTGTCTCAAAATGAAAAATAAAAAAAGGGCTGGGGATTTGGCTCAGTGGTAAAGTACCCCTGGGTCCCTGGGTTCAATTCCCTAGTACAAAAATAAAAAATTAAAAAAAAAAATTAGATTGGCCCTAAAGGATATAACAAATGGAATGATTTGAAATCTGATCTGTAGCTGTACTATCTCTGACGTTATTTACCAGGAAAAAGTAGAGTGAGAGTGTTGGGTTGATGAGACTATCTAAAAACAGAAGGGAAGACTCCTTTTCTTCCTTTTATTGTTGTATTATTAGTAGTATTAGTATTTAGTTGAAAGTTCTACCATAGACCTTTAAGAAGCAGCAGATTCCTGCAGTCTGTTGGAAATTAATCCCCAGGCAGCAAAACTGCTCTCCACTCAATTCAACAGCCTCAGATGGCAACTGGCTAATCAGATTACTCCTTCTCTGTTTGACTCCACTAACCAAATCCCCACCTCACTGCCTGCCACTAACTGGATAACTGGGGCATTAGACCACTTAACTAACCGCATTACGTGTAGGATGGCTTCTTAATCGCCACTGGTTGTTCTGGCGAGTGGAACCCAAGAAGGGTAGAGGTGAAAAGGTTTTTTTCCTTCCTTATTTGATGTAAAGAAGGAAAAAATTTAAAGCTAAGATCTTAAATTTAAGAAGCAAATGCATACCTGCCTTTTTACAGATAATCCCTTACATGGAATGTGCACTCACTGGAGAATCCAACCTGGGACTACTAACAGTTCGGTCTGTATTGTCTAAGCTGATATCTGAGAATACCAAATGCTCCGAAATACTAGCAAGTTTCAGCTATCTTTCATTAAAAGCACGTTTTTTCTAGTGTGTTTTCTGTCATCCAGATAGCAAAATGGCATAGCCATTGTTTTGCAATTGCCTTAATATTACATTTTCCCCATACAATGACCTGTTAAATCTCTTAGAAATCTGTATTTAATTCAAAACCAACTATATCTTTCCCTCTGGTGAATAAAAATGGGGAAGAGAATTCCCAGTGTGTGTCACTCCCTAAACCCAGGGCGATTGTTTTTAATGAGCCGCACCAAGGGTGGGATCAACTAGATGCCCGGTCTCCTGTTTGAGACAGACATTCCCTACACGTTGACTGTAAGGGACAGCCTCGATCTCAAGTTGCACCGTCTTCTTTATAACCAGTTAGTCTTTGCAAAAGGCAAAACTGAGGACATAGAAGGTTGTGATCACTTGGTCAAAATCACACAATATACGGAAGACATTAAAAGACCCTTGAAATTCTCTGTCAGCTGCTTTGCTTGTTGACACTGCAGTTGGACGACTCCAGGGAGACATCTGCAAAACCCACATTTCATGGCGTCAGTAGTGGTGTCGATGCAGAACACAAGGTAACACGTGCGTACGTGGGGGAGATGGGGAAGACTCCTGCTTTTAAAGAAGTCTGAGAAAATGTGGAAAAAGAAAAGAAGAAAACAGTCTAAGATGGAGTTGACAAGAATAAGGGAAATGGAAATCTTTTTTGCATCTTAAGGACAAAACTCTCAGATGACAGGGACAGCAGTGCTTTCATCTTTGGCTAAAAAAAAAAAATCAGGAAAGAAAGGAGAGAGAGAGAGAGAGAGAGAGAAAGCCCTCCCTGGAAGTCCCCCGGCAGAAGCAGCTCTGGAAGGATAAATCTTGAGTGGCGCTGATTTGTTAATTCCCTGAGCGCCGGGAAAATTTGCGGGGCTGACTTTAGAAAAGGCAGCCCTTGACACAGAGGATTATCCCTGCTGCACAGCCCAGTGACCCAAACTCATTTTCCACTTTGTGGATTACCATATCCTTTGCTCCTCCCCCTTCCCTCCTGCCCAGCTATTTCATTTCCCATTGGAATTTACAGAGATTGGATAGGGAGTTTGAAACTCACAACCAAAAACAAACAAAAAAAAGATTTCTTTTGCAAGGAATCTGAATTCTCTCAATTTCCCTATCAAAAACTTAAAAACCGTTCAGGCTGGGGATGTAGCTCAGTAGTAGAGTTCTTGCCTTGCAAGCACAAAGTCCTGGGGTCAATCCCCAGCACTGACCAAAAAAAAAAAAAAAAAAAAATCAGAAAAATTAACTGTTCAAGCTGGGTGTGGTGTCTCACACCTGTATTCCCAGTGGTTCAGAAGGCTGAGACAAGAGGATTGCAAGTTCGAGGTCACTTCAGCAAGTACTTAGGGAGACCCTGTTTCAAAATAAAAATAAAAAAGAGGAGGGATAGGGTTCAGTGATTAAGCGCCCCTGGGTTAAACTCTCCGTACCAAAAAAAAAAGGTTCAGAAACATGCTGTTTTTCTCCTCAGTATGAACTGATCAACGATCATTCTTTGGAATTTGATTAATGACACACTTCAAGATGTAGCTGTTTTTGTACAAAAATATTTTATAAATATGACCAAAAAAATACAACTGTTACAGGAAACTGAGGTCCAACAGGGTGACCATATATTTTCTGAACTGAGACACTTGAGAGTGGGAGTTATTAACAATGCCTACACTACAGGTGCAAACTGGATGTGTGATCATGCTAAAAATAAGGCAAAATGTGTTGTGCAGTCACCTGGGGAGGAAGGGAAGGGATGACCTGGCTCTTCTGGTACAAGGCCTGGCAACGTCCCTTCTAAAGAAGTCCCCCTTCCCCGCAGGCCTGGTTTCTAGGCAAACATGCCAGGGAGACTTTATTTTCCTAATGCCCAGACTGTTTCAAGAGGGCTGGTGTCTCTGGCATCAGGCCGTCTGGGGCTGGCCCGCTGTCAGCAACTGTGTGTTCAGTTGCCTCGTGGGGACCCATCACAGTCCTCCACATCTCCACCTGGCAGAATGCCACTGAAGGAAGCATTTTTGTGGCACTAGGCAATAGTGTGCCACTTCCTTGCCTCCTGTGATAGGAGTGAGTTCCAAGATGCTTCTAGTGCTGGTCCTCAAAGAGGGCATCTGGTTCCACTGTAGATGCTCTCAACCTGATGGTGAACAGCTGGCCCCTTTATCCCACCACGGAACAGAAAGCATCCCCACCCCACCTACTTTTTTTTTTTTTTTTTTTTTTTTTTTTTTTTTGTACCAGGGATTGAGTCCAGGGGCATTTAAGCATTGGGCCACATCCCCAGCCCTTTTTGAGACTGGGCCTTGCTAAGTTGCTGAGGCTGGCTTTGAACCTGCAATCCTCCTGCCGCAGCCTCCCAAGCTGCTGGGATTACAGGCATGGGCCTCCGCATTCTGCACAAACATTTCCCTTTTATCCATGGTGGGACATAACTAGCTTTACTGTATGAATGAATAAATCACCTAGGTGGCACTCACACGTCACCACTCCTGTGGGCCCGCACTCTGCTGGCCCAGTCACTAATGTTCCTCCTCTGGGAAAGCATCTGGCATCTGGAGATTTGAAAACATTTTTTCAACATCTCCAAGTTTAGTGGGGCAGAATGTGGAGCTGACTGCTTCATGCTGTTAGTACAGGGTTTCTCAACCTTGCTTTTAAGGTTTTAAGGTCAAAAAATTCTATTTTGTAGCTGGGTGGGTGGCATATGCCTATAATCCCAGTGGCTTGGGAGGCTGGGGCTTGAGGATCACAGGCTAAAGTCAGTCTCAGCAATTTAGCCAGGCCCTGAGCAACTTACTGAGATCCTGTCTCAAATAAAAAATAAAAAGGGCTGGGGATGTGGCTCAGTGGTTAAGTGCCCCTGGGTTCAATGCCTGGTACTAAAAAATAAAAATTAAAAAATTTTAAAAAACTTTGTTGAGGGCATCATAGGATGTCTAGAAGCATCTCTCACTTTTACCCACTAAGTGCTTCTCCCCATCTCTCCCTCTCCCAACCCCAGTTATGACAATAAAAATGTTTCCAGGTATTGGCAAACATCCCCTGGGGGCAAATCCGCCCAGTTGAGAACCACTGTCTCAGGGAATTTGGGGCCTGCTGGGAGCCAAGCACAGAGAAACTGCCCTGGCTTCTACAAGTCTGTGCTCTGACCACTAGATGATGGCAGTAGTTTTCAGCAGGGTTGGAAAGATATGGCACATAAATTCCACAAATGCTTCCGGATTTAAAAACCAGGAAGCCAGGACCACTGCTCTGAGATTTGGGAGCCCATGCTGCTACAGATTTACACTGGGAAATGACGCTTGAATATGACCGACTCGCCAGTTTGGAGAGGTATGGGTCCGGCGTGTGCAGAGCTCTGTAGTTCCCTTCCCTGTTTCCCTTTCCCATGGTGGAAATCGGAAGAGGGCAGCACCGGAACTCTTGATTGGGAATGAGTGAAATGCCATGTACACCCTTGGAACATGAAACCCAGGGTCCCAGAAACACTGCAGAGGCAGCCCTCCCACAGCAGCTGGGAGGGTACATGCCGCTCCGGTTCCCTCGCATCGCACTGGGTCAGGCTGGCGCTGGGCACCGTGCTTGGGGTGTTGACTGCAGTCCCCAGGCAGAAGTGGGGAGATTCAGGACAGATTGCTATCTCGCGGCTGTGATTTTCTTGGTCCTCTGTTAGTTTAGGAGAAAGTTTTTCTCATACAAGATGACTCTCAGGAGCTCTGTCAAGAACCAAAAACTAAATAAAACAACACAACAACGCAAACCCACTGCCCCCTCAAGAGGCCCAGATAGGATGAAGGGTCTGGTGCCTTTATTGTGTCTGCCCGTGTAGGCCAGACAGGACGGCCAGCGCTGGCCCTGGTGCCAGCCACAGCCCTGTCGATGCTGCTTCCCCTGGGCCCAGAATCGGAGGCACCTGGAAGGGTTATTAGCAGGATTGGAACTCATCCCTCTGCTGGGACTAGATCATAATTACAGTAATTTTCTAACAGAGCTCGGCAGTAGGACTGTTTAATCAGCATCCGACTCCCCTGTGCTCCCAGCCCTCATCACTCAAGGAGAGGAGTGGGATGGCTCTTAAAGAGACAGTGCCCGCCTTTCAGTGTTTCGAACAGATGTGCCCTAATTGGTAGAATATATCTAAGTCTCGTAGCTTACAGCAGGCAGGTTGCATTGCCTCCAACAGACTGCCTCAGGCTCTCACTATTCTGGGCCTTCTGCCGGAGGGACCTGGGTCAGGCTGCTGGTGGGCCAGGCTTCCCACACCAACAAAGTCTCTCTGGGAAGAGACACACAGGGCGAGAGCACTTATGAAAGAAACAACTTGGGTGAAGGACAAGAAGGGACTCGACAGCTACACATAAAAAGAAACTTTCATGGCTTCCCATAATCCAAAGACCACAGATGCAGCTTGTGTTTCTGCCATTCCAGGGGAAAAATCGGTGGTCTCTCAATCCCCACACCCTTGCTTTACCATCCTCTATTATCCACGCCCCTCTAAGTGCCCCTTGTGTTTGTTTGTTTGCAGAAGTAGACCAGATCTCCCCTGAACCTAAAGTAAAATGTTTGCTTTGCTTCTTAATTGACTCAGGACCACTGTCTCCTATAGGATGTGGCTCTTGCTATCACTTTGAACACAAGTTATGTTACTGTACCTTGAGATCTGAGGTCTCCAGCTTTCTAGCTCCAAAGGCAGTCATCACTGAACCAGAACTGTCTCTCCCTCAGGAAGTTATTTTCTAAGATGTTAGGCCCGGCTCCCACTGCCCTGCTGGTAAACCAAATGCGCACTTGGTCTTTGCAGCAGTTCCCAAAACAGTTCCTTAGAAGAGCTGTGGTAGAAGTGGATGAGAAATAAGAGGTGGGTGGGGGTTTCCAAAGTGGGTTGAGGCAATCCTCTAGAAAGAAGGTACAGTGTTAGGTAAGGAAATGAGGAAGGGGACCCTTATCCACAGTCCAAAGGTTACCTTGGGCCCAGTTGTATGGCTTCTCCAGAACGACTCCTGCTGGCAGAGGGTCACCCCTCACTTAGGATCACTGCCCACAGCTTGAAGAAGGAAGTGCCACCTTGCACTGCAGTGCTTATCTGGTTGGCTTTAGCCGTGTCTCGGCTGGTTGCTAGTACATAAATCCAGAGGCCACAAATTTAACAATCCTGCAGGCCGAGGCAGGCCAGGGGCTGGCCTCGTCCCACTTCTATCAAGGCCTCCTCACATCCTTCAGGCTCACTATCCACCCTCCTCCCAAGAATGTTAATATTCACCAAGAGCAGAGGGGTATAAACAAACAAACATGGAGCTACCGTGATGCCCAATCTAACTGTTAAAAGGCTGTGAGGTAAGCTACCTGATAGGGTGGGAGGTGCCTAGGACTTGGTAGTTTGGATTTAAGGTCTTAGTAGTCAGGCGCTAAGGACGGCGAATGAGCTCTGAATATTCTGAAAAGCTCTATAGGGAGATTTTTTTCTCCCCCCTTGAGTATAGTAGTGGTTTTAACATGTTTTAAAAAAGGTTTTGGGGGCTGTGGAAGTACATAGTTCAATGGTAAAGTGCCTGCCTGGCATATGAGAAAACTTGGGCTTGATCCCCAGCACTGCAAAAATAAGACCAAAAAAAAAAAAAAAAAAACAACAAAAAAAAGGTTTTGGCCCAGCATGTTTATACACGCCTGTAATCCCGGCTATTCAGGAGACTGGGAAGTACTGACTGAACTGGTCTGAAGTAGGGCCTAGGTCTTTTCTTCTTTTTTTTTTTTTTTTTTTTTTTTTGTCAGTACTGGGAATTGAACTCAAGGCCTCACATATGCTAAGCAAGCTCTCTACTACTGAGCCACAATCCCAGTTCTTTTAAATTTTTTTTTTTTTGGGTGCTGGGGATCAAACCCAGGGCCTTGTGCTTGCAAGACAAGCACTCTACCGACTGAGCTATCTCCCCGGCCCCCTAAATTTTTAATTTAAAATTTAAAATTAAATTTTTAAGGAGGTCGTGTTAAATTACCAAGACTGGCCTTAAATGTGCAAGCCTCCTGCCTCAGCCTCCAAGGCATGCACCACCGTGCCCAACAAAACATACTTAATATTCACACTTAGGTCAGTTTGTTCAGTCAGAAATTGAGTATAAAAACTGCCTATTTTCCTCACTGGGCACTGAGATGGTCAAATAAAGTGATACATAAGAAACTTATTCTTAAGAAAACGTAACCCCTTTCCCTCTCCCCCACACCTTACATACAAACTTCCACCAAATAACCACTACCTCTGAGCTTAGATCACTCTTCCTGAGTAACAGATGCCTAGACTTGGACCATGGAAGAGCTAGCAGAGAAGAGAGAACTAAAGCAGGCTCTGACCCGGCCTTACACCTCAAATCTAAACAAAAAATAATTTCATTCTACAAAACAGTTCAGTGGGCCATCACCTCACTCCAGCTAGCACCTTCCCTTTCATACAGAGGTCACCCAGCTGTGCTGGATAGACCTGAGCACACACAGGACGAGAAATACACAAGAGGGGCATATGGCACTGCCTGGATGGAGAGGAAAGTCTAGCTTTGCTGTTTTTCTGGTACCCAGGTCCATGTTATTAGGAAAGCTCTCCCTTAGTTCAACTCCTTCCACAGCCTATACTCAACTCAGCACCAGACCAAGAGGGGACAGCGCCTGGCCTCAGATTAACTGAGGTGGTGCTGTATGCTCTGCTGCTAATGGATCGTTAAAAAAGCTGGGAGTCAGAAAAATCACATCCACATCTTTGAACAGCGCCTGCTGTCCCAGCAGCCCAGCCTGCTGGCACAACTAGCTGCTGAGTACCAACTCCAGGAAGAGAAGGGCGAACAGAAGAAGGCCAACCCAGCTTGCTGTTTTTTGGCTGAGTAGGGAATTGACACAGACCACCTCCGGCTCCTGTCTGGAAGTTTTGAGATCAGAGAGCTTCAGGCACAGCTGGGTTCACAGCTGCACCATTTGGAGCATTGGACTCATTAATATTCATGAGCCATCCCCACCAATCGGCAGAGCGGATGCCATTAGCTTAGCATCTGTCGGGTTTTTGTGAGGGTTGTGTATGGAGTTTTTTTCCCCTTTTAAATGAACTTCTTTTGACATTTTGGATTTGCCTCTGTAGGTTTTCTATTTCTCGCCTTGCTCTGCTGCATCATATAAAGGAGAGACCCAGGGGAGGCGGGCAGGAAAGAGGGATGAATTCCAGCCAGGGCTTTGCATCTGCCTGTTGACAAACTTTATTTCTCTTTTAGCACCTGGCACCTCAGACAGGCTGCAAGGATGGAAGCAGCATCAGGTAAATTATACCTAACAAGGTTCATGCCCAGAACTGTGAGAAGAGCTGGATCCTGACTCTTTGGAAGACGATCCTTCCTCCAGTGGTGAACCTGAGCTCACACACAATGCAGGAGAGCCACAGTGCACCGTCCTGAACCATTATTTCCACGCTGATAAATTCATGATTTATGAAAGTAACTACTGCCAGCCCTCACTCCCTCCTTCTCTGCTACAGCTTGTTAGACACAAATTGCAACAACAGTCTTAAATACTTGCATTTTATTTCAGGCCAAAGCCCCTCAACTCTGAACTAAATGCCATGACAGTCCCACAACATAGGCTGGTAGTAAAAGAGCCCACAGACAGGCAGGTTGGCTAGAGGGGGGAGGAGTGGGCTAGAGGGGAAAAAGCCACACACACCAACCCAAGAGCAGAGCAATACAGAAAGCTGGAGGCAGCACTGGCTCCTACCAGCTCTGATTCTCAGTGGAGAGGAATTATGGCAGCAGGAGGGCAGAATGCCTCATTGTCTGAAGGAAGGCATGTTGTTTCTCATCTCCATCCCCAGAGCCCTCTTTTCCAGGCAGAAACAAAGCCCCAGTGCCCCACCGGACTGAACATACCGAACATACGGCCTCCCTGCAACGCAGCGCAGCAGAGGGACTCAATGGTGGCTGAAGCCCTGGGGGTAGGGACCTATTACTAAAAGAGAAGGATTCAAAAAAGGAGCCCACTCTAACCTTGCAGAAAAGATAAACATGGTTCCGCTTTATAAGCAAAAGACAGTGACAGCCCAGGACAACCTTTTCCAAACAAAGCCCCTGAGCTGCTGCCTTTTCCTCTGGCGATAGCCAACCCCCTCTCTCTCATGAGCCATAAGCTGCACGTGGCTCTTAGGCTCCACTCAGCCCAAATGAGGTCTTGGGATCTGCTGGAAATGCCAGCAAAGGAGTCACAGCACCAGTTCCATTCAGTGGTATTTAGTGGAGGAAAACTAATTCTAGGAGGTAAACGAGAGGCCAGCCTCCCAAAAACAAAGTGCTCCAGGGGCTGCAGCAAAAACTGAAGCCAGCCAAGATGGGAACACAACCATACAAGCATCCCTGTTGGGACAATATTCAATCTGGTGGCTTAGAATCTACCGCATTTAGATCCCCAAAACCAGTCACCAGAGGCAGTGCTCCTGAGCCTAAACAAACACCTGAAGAAACTCAACTCCTGCAACAGTAAATACAGGATTCAATTCAAAACCAACCACCTCTAGCCCTTGTGCTTAACTTACAAACAAGTGTGTGATGTCTGTTCCTATGGAAGAGGCATGAGGAGTAGTCACAACCAAACTCCGCACAGCCAACTCAAGCAGAGGCAACTATAAGATGCTAAGCAGCCTGACTTCCCCCTACACCTACCCCGTGCCCAATCCCACCTGAACAAAACTCCTGGCCTGCATCTCCTTTGTCTGCCTCAAAGTAGAACTCAGAGCTTAGAACAGAGCTCACTTTTCCCAAACTGCATCTAACTGATCAAGGTCCAAAGGCACAGCATGGTCCCTTCCCACAGCCTTCCTCACAGGCTGGAAAGCAGCGGTTCCCTCATCAGATCTTGAAAAATTAGAGCATGACAGTGAAGACTGAGGTGGCAAGGTAGGACTTTCCAAGGAAGGAGCCTCAGAGTCAACCACAGGAACCCACACTTCTAAAGGGTCCTTCTCTTCACTGGGAGGTGGTGAAGGAGAGCTCCTCTTCCCCGATCTTGGAAGAAAGCAGCAACTGGAAAAGAGAGGGAAAGGAATAGAAAGGCATGAACTCATAAATAAAAATGAATGGGTAAAGCCAGGTATGGTGGCACACGCCTATAATACAGTAACTTGGGAGGATGAGGCAGGATTGCGAGTTCAAAGTCAGACTCAGCAACTTAGTAAAACCCTGTCTCAAAATAAAAAATAAAAAGGGCTGGGGATGTGGTTAAGCGGTTAAGTACCCCTGTGCCCCACCCTCCAGAAAAAAAGAATGGGTGGACCCAGGGAGTAGGTAAACAAAAGGTGGTATATTCATGCAATAGAATATTTTCAGTCATAAAAGAGAATGAAGTACTGTTACCATGCTACAATATGGATGGACTTGGAAAACGTTACACAAAGTAACAAAAGTCGGTTATGCAAAACCATGTATAATATGACTCCATGTGTGCGAACTGTCCATAACAAGAAAATTCAGACACAGAAAAACTCATGGTTGCCAGTGGGGGAATGGAGAGCCACTGCTCATGGGTGCAGGGTTTCTTTCTTCAGAACATGAAAATGTTCTTAAATCAACGGCAGTGACTGATAGTTGTACAACCCTGTGAATTTATTAAAAACTACTAAAAAGGTAAATTTCAGTAGGTGTGGTGGCATACATCTATAATCCAAGCTACTCAGGGGGCAGAGGCAAGAGGATCACAAGTATAAAACCAGCCTGGGTAATTTGGTGAGACCCTGTCTCAAAATAAAAATAAAAAGGGCTGGGGATGTGGCTCAGTGCTAGAGCATGATAGCATGTACAAGGCCCTGATTCAATCCCCCAAACCAGCAAAACAAAACAAAATAAGTGAGTTTTATGTCAATTAAGCTATTATTTAAAGAGGAGGCAGGTAAAAAATATTATAAATAAGAATGCCTTCCCCTTTTTTCTCCCTGAGTTTCAACAAGAGATCCTGCTACCCATTCAGAATGAGAGAACCATGCACTCAGAGAATAAGGCCTTCTGAAAAGCTACCATCACTATATTTCTCTCCCTAACAGACACCCTACTGGCAGAGGCAGTCACCCCAACCTCAGATATCTCAGACACTCCAATTACCTGTTAGGCTGGTCTCCTTTAGCCAAGTGAGAGGTACTCGGCCTCTCTTCCTGGGCCCAGCCGCAGTTTGACATAGCATAGTGAAGAATGGCATCAGAAACAGAAACAGAGCTTCGGCCCTGAACACAGGCTTCTATCTCAGGTACTGAGAGTTGGCTTTGCAGGAAGAGGTGCAACTGACTGTCTGACAGGAGGACCACACTCTGCAGGACCCTGAAGCAACATAGGGAGCACAGCACAGAGTATCACCCTGAGGAGCTGCTTTCCATCTCCTTCTCTGATGAGCTTCTAGCCAGTGAGCACTAAGGATGTGAGGGCACAAGAAAAGGTGCCCAGCACAAGTGTGCCTCCGTAAGCAGGGCAGGGTTTGCAGACCCCTGGCACCTTGTGCTGCCCCCACCCCCACCCCACCCCCATCCCTACCCTGGCAGCCAGCAGTAGCCCAGTACGTCCACTCACTTTTCCAGGAAGTGCTGCAGACCTTGTCGTCGCTTCTCAATGAACTCATCCGAGTTGCCAAAGAAGGCTGACTTGCCAGGAAGTTCAGGTACAGGCCTGTGTAGTCACAGAATGTAACATAATATTTGAGATAGTCACTCGAGTTTCTGATCAAGGGTTCCCTGAAGTCAGGTGTGGTGGCTCACGCCTGTAATCTCAGTGGCTCAGGAGGCTGAGGCAGGAGGATCGCAAGTTCAAAGACAGCTTCAGCAACTTATGAGGCCCTAAGCAACTTATCAAAACCCTGTTTCAAAATAAAATATAAAAATGGAGGGGTGGGGGCTGGAGTTGTGGCTCAGTGGTACAGTGCTTGCCTGGCACATGTGAGGCACCAGGTTTGAGTCTCAGCACCACAAATAAAAAATAAATAAAGATCCGTCAACAACTAAAAATATATATTAAAATAATAATATATTTATATACATATAAAGGGCTGTGGATGTGACTCAGTGGTTAAGCACCCCTGGTATCAAAAAAGAGAACTCCCTGAAAAGATGCCCAATCAACACAATTAGCTTATACCAAAGAGGGAAGGCTAAGACTAAATGACTGTGTGCCATGTGTCAGGCACTATGCTCATCGTTTACAAACATTTCATGTAATACTCCCAAAACTACACAGGTGCAGTAATATATAATGTAATTTCAGCAATATGTGAGATTGAGGCAGGAGGATTGCGAGTTTGAGGCCAGCCTCAGCAACTTAATAAGACCTGGTCTCAAAATAAAAAAATAAAAGGAGTAGGGATAGCTAGGCATGATGGCACACATCTGTAATCCCTCAACAACTTGGAAAGCTAAGGCAGGAGGATCAGAAGTTCAAAGCAAGCCTCAGCAACTTAGCAAGACCCTAAGCAACTTAGTAAGATCTATCTCAAAATTTAAAAAATTAAAAAAAAAAAATAGAAAAAGGGCTAGGGATGTGGCTCAATGGTTAAGTACGTGTGGGTTCAACCTCAAGTACCAACTAAAAAAAAAGAACTGGAGATGTAACTCGGTGTTACATTAAGTGCTCCTAGGTTCAATCCACAGTAACACACACACGCAGTCTACTCCAGCCCTACAAAGTCACATGCCTGAAATATTTTAAAAGCGGCTGAGTTGTAGCAAGTCATCCACCAACTCTTTAAACCTTCCTAGTTTCTAGTCTCTCTTAGGAAGTACAATACATACTTTTTTTTTTTTTTTTTTTTGGTACCAGGGACTGAATCCATGGGCACTTAACCACTGAGCTACATTTGCAGCCTTTTTTATTTCACTAAGTTGCTGAGGCTGACTTTGAACTTTCAAACCTCCTGCCTCAGTCTCCTGAACCACTGGGATTATAGGCATGTGACACTGTGTCCAGTTACACATTTTTTTTTAAGAGTACTAGGGATTGAACCAGGTGCACTTCACCACTGAGCTGAATCCCCAGCCCTTATTTTTTATTTTGAAACAGTGTCTCACTAGTTAGCCCAGGCTGGCCTCCAACTTGTGATCATCCTGCCTCAGTCTCCCAAATAGCTGGGATTACAGGCATGCACCACCACACCTGGTTGCAACACATACCTTTAAAAAAACAGCAGGCCAGCCAGGCATAACAGTGGCACATACCTGTAAGGTCAGTTACTTGGGAATCTGAGGCAGGAGAGTCACAAATTTGAGGCCAGCATGGGCCATTTAGTAAGAACCTATCTCAAAATAAAAATAAAAAGGGCTGGGGATACAGTGGAGTAGCAGAGCACTAGCCTAGCATGCATGGATCACTGGTTTCAATTCCCATACCACAAAAGAAAACCAAAAACAGGCCTCCTGGAGTAGATCATTCAACGGGCCATCCATTACCACCTAGCATGTAGGTGTCCATTCTGTAGTGAATGGAATCACTATACTCATTCTCTCCACTTTTAGGACTCAATTAGGGGAATAAAGAGAAGCAAATGATAATTGCCTTTCCTAAAGCTCTGATATGTTTTTGGACAAGGAGTGCCATACTGAAAAGGGAAAAAAAAATGATAATTTTTACATGTCAAATGGATAAGAACACTACTTATTAAATGAGCACTTCCTGATAACTAGTGATAAGCACATTTTAAATTCTAGCAGTACATTCGTTGAGCCTTAGACTGAGACATACATCAAAGCAATACAAGCTGTAATCCCAGCAGCTGGGGAGGCTGATGCAGGAGGATCATGAGTTCAAAGTCAGCCTCAGCAATGGCATGGCACTAAGTAACTCAGTGAGACCCTGTCTCTAAGTAAAATACAAAATAGGGCTGGGGATGTGACTCAGTGGTCGAGTGCCCTGAGTTCAATCCCTGGTTCCAAAAAAAGTTCAAAGTCAGCCTCAGCAACTTAGCAAGGCCCTGTCTCAAAATTAAAATGGCTGGGGATGTGGCTCCCTGGTTAAATACCTCTGGATCCAATTCCCAGTATTGGAGTGATAAAAAAAAAAAAAAAGGGAAGAAGGTGGAGGAAAAGGTGCAGGAGGAGGAGGACCAAGAGGCATCAAGTGCCCTGTATGTTGCAAGTTCTCTTCACTGTCAACTCCAAGTTCCCAAATAAGCACCTTAAAAGCCTAACTCAGACCCAAGAAGGAAGCAAGAGCAAACTCACACCAAACCAGCATTTCTCTGAAGCTGTTTTCTCAGCCACACAAACTCACGGTAGCGGCGCCGCACACAGGAAGTCTTCGCAGTAAAAGCCTTGCTGTTGGTCTGCAGGAGGAGGTACGTGAAAAGGGTTAAGTGGAAAAATACTAAGTTCACATGAGCTCCCCATCATTACTCTCACTGAGGAGCCAAGCTATCCAGCCACAGTTGTGATTGGGGTCCCCACTGGAGCAAGATCTCACTGAGCAGCCTGAAAGCAACTCGCAGGCATACCTCATGCTCTTTCCTCTCCTCCCTCCTTTTCTTCCAAGTCTTCTGTCTTGGGCCACTGGAAACAACCACAAACTGGTTCCACCTCAGCACAAGCCCTCAGCCCTGAAGAGTGTTGACCCCAATACAGAAGCTGGACGCACTCACGTGGAGAAATATCTTATAATCCACATAAGAATTCCAGGAGCCCTCATTCTGCACGCGGGGGTCCTGAACGCGCACAGTGATCACCTCCTGTAGGGAAAAAAATCCTGCTTCAGCTTAGCCACCCAGCAAGACGGCTTTAAGGACACAGGTTGCCAGATTTTTCCTTTAAACACCAACCTTCAATCATTTCTCAACAAATCCTGAGTACCCACTATGTGTCCAACACTACTCTAGGCCCTGGGGACAGACTGTGAACAAGAGACAAAAATCTCTGCCCTCAGGAAACTTACATTCCAATATATTCCAACTAGTGGAAAAGTTTGTCAAAATGGAGCCTTACTTCCCAGCAATGCTGCTGCTATTGATTTCCTTCTCCTAGTTTTATTCTAAGCTCATGAGAACCATCAAGGTATTACTGTGGAAAGAACACCACTGAGCAATGATTTATACCTCTGTGTCTTCCCTCCTCCTAACACCCTCTCCAACTGCTACCCACCTGTTCCTGGAGACCGTTCTTACCTCCTGCTCTTGGTTCTCCAACATCCTACACCAAACACCCATTGGAAGAAAACATCTGACAGGGACAGAGAACATATGAACAATCATGGTTAGTTAGTATACCTCTATTCTTATCATTTTTTGCCAGGGCAAAATGCAAAAATTTTTAATAGATTCCCCCTGGGGAAACCCAAGCAACTCTTTTTTGTTCTTATGTAAAACTTAACAAGGAAGCAAGCAAAAAGAAGAAAGAAAACAACAACAAAAAAATGTTAGCTCGGTGTCAAGTTAAAAGATCCAGGGGATTTGGTTTCCTTCTTAGTCCCCTGTTGGGACCCTCCTCTACAAGGCCATCTCTACACAAAGTACACTGGAATCTGTGGGTTCAGCAGGGTCTGGTGGGCACTGAGAGTACAGCTTTGAAAATGAGCCTAACAGTGCCCCCTCCTGGCTGTTTAGAGACAACCACGTCCCCACAAATACCAATGCTCCTGAATTCTCTCTTTGTCTTCCTAACCACAATCACCTCCCAACAGGTGAATCATGGAGCTAGAGTGCTCCAGGGAGCATCTGAGTGGGCTGCCCAGTTGCAACCTTCCTTTATGGAATCTGTTCTCTGGAACTGGAGCCAATAGTTCTAATCATTTCCTCTTTTGACATGCCATCCGGTTTGTACCTCTGCCCAAGCACCCCGCAGCTGCGCAGGTCGACTCAGGATGCATTCTGCTCCTTTGTAAAGATTCATTAAAGCCTAAGCCCATGATTTCCCCCAGTGTGGTAGTTTACATGTATAGCGACATCGCCCACTCCAACAAGGGGACCATGAATGCTGCAGCACAGGGTTACTCAAGTCCAAAGGGGCCCATGATGTCACCTTCTGTTAAAATACAGCACTAATCTTGTTACTCCTAGAACCACTCCAACAGCATCCTCCCTGGCTGCTGCCTCCACCCCCTTCCTCTCTCTTAAGAGCGGAACAATAAGGTTTAATTTCCCTTTCCAATTTACCTTGAAATGAAAACTGACTTCAGCCAATATGTACTGCCAACAAATGATCCAGGCTGGCTCCTGGGAAAACAAGACTATCTCGAAGCTCTCCCTTTCCTCCCCCCTATGCCCATTCACACACCCACTCATTTTTACAGTCCCACAATTAATTTTAAACACATTCTCTTATTAGTTCTGCCTTACCATTAGAAGAGTGTGTAATGAGTTTCCTTCTATTTTATGTTTTGCTAACACAAGGCTAACATTTCAAAGGAAGGGGAACTCATTTACAGCAAGAAATTAGCAGAGCAAACAGCTTCTGCAATTCTTTCCAATATACCAGAAGGTCTCTCTACAGACAGACATTGCATGCAGAGACAAAGCTACATGGTAGATGACAAAATCGGGCTACACTGCAGAGAAAACCCAAGGTTTTGTGATTTTAATACCATATTAAACAGTATTCTTGCTGACAATCTGATTTTTCATCTAATGCCTACACTGCCTCCAAGGGGTCCTGCACTGAAAGGTAAGAAATTCCAATTCCGTAACAACCCATGTATAACTTTCCAGATGTAAGCAGTCAAATGGCTGTGACCAAGAAGAGTAGACATACTTGCTGTAAACAATTAACCTCACTGGATTCAAAAAATTCATTTTCTCATCTCTTTTCAAGCATTTGGTAAATTGCCAGCACAGGAACAGAGAATCAAATATTCTGAAGTGTCTTTTCATGAAATTAACTATAGGAAAAATGATGACAAGGAAGCCGAAGTCACCCACATACTGAGTGGAATTCACACATCTCCTGTGCCTTGAAAGGAACACCAAATTCAGGACCATAATTTAGTAACTAAAAGGTCATCACACTTTTGGTCTTAAGGAGAATTTTGGTAGGGACCTGTGACACCTCCATGTGGAAGTTCTTTTCCTTTAGGGCCAATATCACTTAAAAACAAGTAGTTATATACTGCCTTAAAAAAAAAAAAATCCCAGGATCCCTGAGATGCTGTATACTTAAATCTAAGTTTAAAGGGCACCGAGAAAGTTTTGGTTGTAACTTTCCTTAAAAACACAAATACAAAAATGTACACTGTAAGTGACAATTTCTAGCAAACACTTTCTCCATCAGCTCCTTCTTACCAGTACCACTTCTCAAAAGAAATGAAGCTCAGTTTTGCCCTAGGAGGAGCAATAGGAAGTTCTCACACTTAGCTCTATAATTTAGGAGACTGATATGTGCATCACTCAAAGAAGGATAGAGTCAGTGACCCTCTCAGTTCCAGAACTTATTCAATGCTAACTAAATTTCCTGGGTTCTTTTAATCACACTTGAAGTGTCCTTTATTCTATCCACCTGTACCAACACCAACAGCTATTGGTGAGAACCTGATTGTTTGCAAAGTAGATTCCTTGTAAAGCATTACCAAAGTTAACAATTTAAGGTAGCAATTCAGGGCCTTTCTCTCATCATTTTATCTCCATTTAAACTACTTCAAAACACAAGTTAAAAAACAAATCAGGCTATAAAAGTAGAGTGAGCCAAGAGATTCCCATCCCAAGGGTTATTCTCAAATCCTTGGTGCCACAAGGCAACTCAGAAAGTTCTTCCTAAATACCAACAGGTGTTGGAGGAAGTTCCCATCTGATCAAACTCTGCGTGACTTGAACCAAGTATTTTTTTGTTGTTGTTGTTCATCTGTAACCGGTTTCTCCTTCCACTTGTAAACAAGTAACAAAAGACCAACACAATATAGGTCAAGTCCTTTGTGTTCGAGTAAATTACCTGGTATTACATCCACCCACCCAAGTCCTAGCCGCCTCGGTAAATGTCCCCAAACTTTTACTATAGCCACTCCTCTTCCATTCTTAACGAACTAGAAGCAAAAGGGTCACACGGTCCTTCTCCTTTCCAGATTAAGCTTGAGGAGTGGGAAGGAAAGATACCCTATACTTGCAAAGTAAATTGAAAAGTAAGGTTTCCTTTCTTGGCTCTCCAACAAGTCCTCGCCTTCATTTCAGGAGGCGAGACAGCCTCTTCCCTAGGTTGTCAAGCGAGGCGGACACTCAAGTGCCACTACTGGCGCTCAAGCCCACGCCGCCGCCCCCCACCTGAAAGCAGCACCCACTTCCCGGAACCCTGCTCACGCCCCCTTACCTGAGAGCAGCACCAGCTCCCTACAGCGACAACGCATACACCCCACCACATAGCCCGAGTCACGGCTTCTCCTTCCGGGTTAGTCGCCGGTGCCGCGGTGCACGACGGGAGAAGGCCCTCGACGCGCCAATCACGGATGCCCAGGACGCCCCGCCCCTGCAGGCCAGGGCTCTCAGTGGCGATCTACTCTCAGACCGCGCGGCTACGCCCAACCTAGTCCCGGGACTGGAGTTGGCTCCCCCCTCAACTCACTCCCGGAGCTGGAGGGTGGGGGCAGGGGCGGAGTGAGAGGCAGCGAATGGGTTCTTACGACCAATCCGGGGATGCGTCCTGCCTACCACCGTCAGGTGCAGCCAATCAGCGCCCAAGGAGAGTCATTAACGATCTGTATGTGGGTCCCCAGGAACAGAGGTGTTAGGAGGTTTCACTGTTCCAGTTCTGCAAGGGGCAGTCTGTAGTGTGGGATTTTGAGGGGAGAAAACATCCATATTCTTGGAGCCTCGCCAAATTCCGAGAGAGCCCAGCTTGAACCCCATAATTGCAGTTCCCCAGCGGAGCTATAAAGGGGGTTCCAACTCAAGAGTCCGAAAACCACCGAGAAACAGAAAACGAGTTCAAGGACCCAGCACCTTAAGTGACTCGCAGAAACAAGTCCAAGGCAGGATCAAAAAGCTAGTTAGCAAGCAAGAGAAAGCCCTTGAATATGCTGAAGACTTTTGGTGTTATCCAAATCTTCTGCCCCACCCCTCTTAGGGCCTCACTGGACCTCCCCCACCCGAAGAATATCCATCCTCCCGTGCTCCTGCACACCCGACTCTAAATGTCTTTTAATAGCCTGTTTAAATATGATTTTAGCAAAGGTATTATCAGGGAAAAAGTTGTCACAAACACAAGTCATGGAATTATTAAATCTGGGTACAATACCAGCCAAACTATATACATCGACCAACTGACCTTGAACTCATGATCTTGTACTTCTAAATCTTGGAAGAACCAGTGCAAAGGACAACGGTAGTTTCATCGTCTATATAGTGGAGTTTATGGCAGATAAAGCAGTGTTTCTCAAACTTTTTAGTCTCAGGATCCCTTTACATAAACTCTTAAATATTAATAAAGATGGTGGCACACACCTGTAATCCAGCTATTCAAAAAATTCTATTAAGCACCTTAAGAAACTTTTGTCTATGTAGTAGTATATTCACTGAGTTAGAAATTAAAATTGAAAGAAGCTGGGTGTGGTGGCGCACGCATGTAAACTCAGCAACTCAGGAAACTTGACACTTGAGGATCACAAGTCTCACCAATGTAGCAAGATCCTGTCTCAAAATCAAAAATAAAAAGGGCTGGGAATGTAGCTCAGTATTAAAGCGTCCCAGATTTCAATCTCCAGTACCGATAAATGAATAATTAAATAAGCAAGCCGGGTGCTGTTGTGCACGCCGATAATCCCAGCGGCCCCTGAGATTGAGGCAGTAGAATTGCGAGTTCAAAGCCAGCCTCAGCAATTTAGCGAGGCCTTAAGACCCTATCTCTAAATAAAACATATAAAAGGGTTGGGAATATGGTTCAGTGATTAAGCGCCCCTGAGTGTAATCTCCAGTATCAAAAAAAAGGCATTGTATGTTAATGTTTTATGAACTAAATTATGAAAAAGAGTCACAAAAAGAATAGCACTGTAATAAACTTTGCAAATCTCTTTAATGTCTATTTTAATAGTAGACAACTGGAGTCTCCTATTTGCTTCCCCATTCTCTCTGTTGTGCTGTTTTTCTGGTACACTAAGACTACCCTAACACGAACATAGATGAAAAACAGAGGACTATTTTTAGCCTTCTTCAACAATTGCAAATACTCTTCTTTGATGTTACCAAAACTCAACAAGCCTGGCATGGGTGGCATAGGTGTGTAATTCCAACAGCTTCAGAGGCTGTTTAAATTTAATTTTAGCAAAGATATTATCAAGGAAAAAGTTGTCCTGAGGCAGGAGGATCATAAATTCCAAGCCAGCCTCAGCAATTAAGCAAGACTCTGTCTCAAATTTAAAAAAAAAAAAATTTTTTTTTAAGGGTTGGGGATGTGGCTCAGTGGTTAAGCACCCCTGGTACCAAAAAAAAAAAAAAAGTTAGGTGAAGTTAATTTCATAAAATTAATTATTATTGATGCTTCCTTAATATTATAATTAATAATAATTAATTGTTACTGCATTTCCTTGTAAAGTGAAACTACACTTTTTATTTTAATTTAATTAATTAATTTTTTTTTTTTTTTTTTTTTTTTTTTTTTTTTGCTCAGTACCAATGATTGAATGCAGGACCTGGCACATAACAGGCAAACCCTCTACCAGTGAACTACATCCCCGGCCCCAAAAGTAGTCTTTTTAATTCTTTCATTGCATGGGTGTGGCAGTACAGAGTATAATGATTCTAGCACAAATTGGACCTTGATTCATGCAAAGGTGCTGGCAGTTCCATCCACTGTTGCTTTTGGAATACCAGTGGAAATGTCAACACAGTGAAAAAGAGCAAATAAAGTCTTAATATGATGAAAATAGTTTTTCACCACACAGATCCCATGAAACCTCAGGCACTCTCAGAGTCTGTGAACTGCACATCAAGAACCACCTCCACAGAATATATCTACAGAAAGTACTCATTAATTCAGCAAATATTGTCTTTCCTGTAGACTGAACTCTGTTTTAGCATTAAAATGAATAAAGTAGTGAAGCAAACAAGAAAATACCCTGACTGCCTGGAGCTTATATATAATGAATGTGAGGGCTTAGCATCATTGCCCCTTCCATTGTTCAATAAATGTTTTAAGATAGGCAGGCACGGTGACTCAGGCCTGTAATCTCAGTGACTCTGGAGGCTGAGACAGGAGGATTGCAAATTCAAGGCCAGCTTCAGCACTTAGTGAAGGCTGGGGATGTAACTCAGTGGTACTTTGCCCCTGAGTTACATCCCCAGTACCCCCGCCTCAAATTTCTTAAAATGTTTTGAAATAAATTCACTAAATAATTTGAGTATTAAATAGGCTTCATAAACAGGTGGTACCCTACCTCTAGCTTATTTATTTTGAGATGGAATCACATTTTATGTTGCATAGACTGGTCTCAAATTCCTGAGTTCAGCCTCCTGAGTAGCTGGACCTAGAGGGGCACATTGCCATGCTCTACATACTAGCTTATTTTTTTAACAGTATTTCTAACTTTTGATAGTGGAACTAATACTACCTGTAACGAGACAAGGAAAATAATAGGAATTGCTATAGTTGTGTGTCATGTAGTGATAATAAGTTGTATTTGGTATTTGCCTGGGCTTGTCAAGTATGGTGGGTGTGTGGCAGGCTGATACTCCTGACCAATGTCAATATGAACCTTTATCTATGAGACCAGAACATGACTAGACTAAAAATCACTACTTAAACCCCTGGACTTTTGGAGCAAATGGTCAGCAGCACTGCGACCAGAGGTCTTCACATCGCTCTGTCACTTGACTGCCCCAGCTGTCCACACCATCGGTGATCACCAATTGACCACTGTTACCAAGCCTGGACGACTAACCACCGCTCCAGCGACAACTGCCATCCTGAACATCCAGCCTCCGACTCATAGTACCATCCGAGGACGTCCAAGGACATCTGAGGAGCTGAGAAAGGCTGAGAAGAATCCCTTCAGTCTTATTGACTGACTACTTGGCTAAGAGCCATTGCATTGAGTAAGTCCGTGTGGACTGGACTCTAGGTGAATAAGAGGGTGAATCTTTAATATATTTGTTACTTGCTATTATTAGGAATGTTAAGATGACTTGCTATTATTGGGAATGGTAAATTGAGTGTGTATTGCATGAATAAAATCCACTTGTTGGAACCAAACTCGATTCCTCTCTTATTCACTGCTTGTGACACTACCATACTTGAAATGCTAGAAAATGACACAATTACAGGTTGAACATCTCTAATCCAAAATTCTAAACTCTGAAATGCTCCACAATCCAAAATTTGGGGGGCATCAACATGATGCCACAGGTAGAAAATTCCACACCTGAGTCAGGCATGCTGAGTGGTGTATGCTCTTAATCCCAATGACTCAGGAGGTGGAAGCAGGAGATCACAGGTTTGAGGCCAGCCTCAGGAATTTAGTGAGACCCTGTCTCAAAATTAAACAAAACACAAAGGACTGGAAAAGTAGTTCAGTGGTAAAGCACCCCAGGGTTCAATCCCCATACCAAAAAAGTGAAAAAAAAAAAAATTCCACACCCAAACTCATGAGACAGATGGCAAAGTTGCAGTCAAAATGCAGATACCTTGGGCTGGGGATATAGCTCAGTTGGTAGAGTGCTTGCTTTATAAGCACAAGGCCCTGGGTTTGATCCCCGGCACCAAAAAAAAAAAAAAATGCAGACGCTTTAAGAATATTGTATAAAATAGCTTCAGGCTATGTGTATAAGAGACGTATGAACATAAATTCGTGGTGTCTTGTGAATGTGTTTAGGTTTGGGTCCCATCCCCAAAATATTATGTATGTACAAATATTCCAAAATCCAAAGTACTTCTCATCCCAAGCATTTCCGATTTTTTGTTTGTTTGTGTGTGTGTGTGTGTGTGTGTGTTACTGGGAATTGAATTTAAGGCTTTACAACTCAGCTACATCCTCAGCTCTTTTTATTTTTTATGTTGAGACAGGGTCTCGCTAAATTGCCCAGTTTAGCCTCAGACTTGTTCTCCTCTACCTCAGCCTCCTGAGTCACTGGTGTTACATGCACGTGCTCTGGTGCCTGACCTGGTTTTAAGAATTTCTTTTTCTTTTTTTCTTTTTTTTTTTTTTGGTTTTAAGAATGTCTGATATCAAATCATACCTCTTCATACCAAAAAAAAAAAAAAAATCAGTCAGGGATATGGGTGCATTATCTGGTAAATGCACATTTTAATTAGAGTTCAGATAGCACTAGAAAGTCACCTTGAGAATCAGAAAGACCAGAAGAGGGAAAGAGAAGAGATGCCTCTTAAGTGTATTTGCCTTTGAAAAGAGGGTACTTGTTAACATCAAATGAATAATTCTTTAACAATAGAATTTAAAGTAGTAGTCACAATGAAACAAAGAATTTCAAACATTGTTGGGAAAATGGGCACAGTGGCACACGCCTGTAATCCCAGTGGCTGGGGAGGCTGAGGCAGGAGGATCACGAGTTCAAAGTCAGCCTCAGCAAAAGCGAGGTGCTAAGTAATTCATTGAGACCTTGTCTCTAAATAAAATATAAAATAGGGCTGGGGATGTAGCTCAGTGGTCAAGTGCCCCTGAATTTAATCCTAGAACCCCCCCCCAAAAAAAGTTCTGTACGTTCCATGCCCTTAAATCAACATCTCAGAAGGAGCTGTCTTCTGTACCTAAAATAACCATCTCCTGAGTGCCAACTGATATGCCATTCCCTTTATCCAACATTACTGTTAATTCCACAGAAATGTGTTAAAGAGTTGATCGTGATGATGCATGCCTATAATTTCAGCAAATTGGGAGACTGAGGCAGGAGAATCACAAGTTTGAAGCCCGCTTCAGCAACTGAGATCCCATCTCAAAAACATAAAAAAACAAAAGAACTGGGGATGTAGCTTAGTAGTAAGACACCCCTGGGCTTAATCCCCAGTGTCAAAAAGAAAAAGAAAGAAAAAAAAGAAAATGAATAAAAGAAAGGAATTGGGTTGGTGGCTTCGTAGCTATACCTGTAATCCCAGCAACTCAGGTAGCTGAGGCAGGAGTACCGCAAATTCCAGTCCCAGCAAAATAGGGAGACTTTAAGCACCTTAGACCCTGTCTCAAAATATAAAATAGAAAGAGCTTCTGGGTATAGTGACACATTTCTGTAATCCCAGCTACTCGAGGAGGCTGATGCATGGAGTATGGCAGGTTCAAAATCAATTTCTGATTTAGCGAGACCCTGTCTCAAAATAAAAAGTGCTGGGGGATGTGGCTCAGTGGTTAAGCGCCTCGGGTTCAATCCCTGGTACCAAAAACATAAATAAATAAAAATCATGCTTTTCAGATTTTCTTGGAGGCCGAGCTTCAGAGAAGTTAAGCAACTTGTCCAAGGTTACAAAACAGGCAAATAGTAGAGACATTGAATCTAGTTCATCCTAATTCTTAAGCCCTGTTCTTTTTGCAACATCATACTTTTTCCCTTCCCTACATTACATGTGACTTTAGAAATTACTATGATAGGGGCTGGGGTTGGAGGTCAGTGGTAGGGCGCTCACCTAGCACAGGTGAGGCCCTGGATTCGATTCTCAACACCACATAAAAATGTTTAAAAAGTTATTATATAATATATATGTACATATATATAAATTGATATGACAGATGCATTTCCTGTGGGCATTAGCAATGCCACTTTACATATTATTGAACAAGATTATTATGACTGAGTCAAAGTTACCCTTAAAGAAAAAGAAACTCTGAGTTTGAATAACTTAAATATCACTATTCTGATGGGAAAAGAACTAAACCTATTTAATCTCAAACAATATTCAAAATCGATATTGGTTTTTGTTTGCTTGTTTTTATTTTTGTACCAGAGATTTTGTACCCAGGGCATTTAACTACTGAGCTACATCCCCAGTCCTTTCCATTTTTTATTTTGAGACTGGGCCTAAGTTGCTTAGGGACTGGATAAATTGCTGAGGCTGACCTCAAATTTGAGATCCTCCTGCCTCAGCCTTCCTGATCGCTGGGATTACAGGCGTGAGCCACCATACCCGGCTTCCCCGCCCCCCGCCTCCAATTCTTTTTCTGGGGCGGCCTCGGAGTCGAAGTATTCTTAATGTTGAGGAATAGAGGAGTTAATGAGGCAGAGATTGAGGATTACAGGGGTTACTGGAGATTCAGGGAGGCGGAGAGTTGATAAAACTCTGGGAAAGAACCTTTTAAAATCGAAAAATGTCGAAGATGTGAACTACAGAACTGCTCAGAAGTAGACAGCTTTTCGGACAAAGCATCAGGTACTCCCTTGTGAAGTCACACGTTCTAGTTTTCTAGGTAGCAACGTTCTAAACTAGTAACTCCGCCTTCGCAGCTTAAAATCCCAGACGCCCTACCATCCTCACAGGCAGCGCGCGTGGCACCCCGGTACTTGTAGTCTAGGACAGACTCTAAGTCCCATAGTGCCCTGCGGCAGGTCGTCGCGCCTGCGCGGTGCGTGCGGCGGGCAGCGAAGAGTGCGAGGCTCTTTTGTTCGGCTGAGGGGAGGGCCGTTGGCCTGGGCCTGCGGTACGCCGCTTCAGCTAGGGCTTCGACTGTGGCCACCCGGCTTGTTGCTTTCCTGGGCGCCACTACCCCGGCTGGCCCGACGCGACGCGCTAGTGGCGCGACACCGATTCCTCCTGGACTCTTGGGCGCTGCTCTGAGGTGAAGGGCCCTCGGAGGGAAGGGGGAGGGGGCGCGGCGGTGGCGGGAGCCCTAGGTGTGGGGCCGCGCTCGGGCTGCGGTGTGTAGGAGAGCGGAACGCGCCCGAACCCAGTGCCCTGCGGTCCTTCCCGCGCGCGGGGCTCTCTGCCTGGCGCTGAGGGGTCTGGCGCCAGCTGCGTGATGGATGGAGAGGGCGGGGCGGTGACTCCTGAGCGAGAGGTTGAAGCGATTCGGTGTGGGCCGAGCTTTGGGGCTTGAGGGGGTAAGTCGCTCTTTGGGGTCCGGGTAGACCGAAACAATGGTTCTTGGGTTGGGTGGGCGACCCGGAGGTTGGGCTAGAGTAGAAACACTTCAGGAAACTGGGAAGGGAACAGGCTTGATGCTTGAAAGTGCATGACTGGGGCTTCCAGACCGAGGTTTAGAAACATAACCTGAGGATATCGGGTCGGGTGGAGACTGTCCAAGGAATTTCGTTTGCAGAGCTACAAAGAAGTAACTTCGAGTAAATTGGAAGAGGGGGCTGGGCATTCCAAGGTGTGCTGATGGGGGAGGAGATCTGTTGAATAAATTGGTGAGGGTAAGGGTCAGAGATTTGTTTAGCCTTGCTTTAGAGAGGGCGAAGCCCTAAGGTAAGTAGGGCGGAGGTTCGGAGAGTATTCCAGTAAGGTGTGGAACAGAAAGGGAGAGAAACATCCGCCCTTGCTTTCTTATGGGTTCTTACGGTGGGGAGTCTGTAACAACAGCCTGGGGTGAAACTTTCTTTACTTTCCCAGCTGTTTTGTTTGTTTTGTTTTGAGACCGGGGTCTCGCTGTGTTACCCAGGCTGATTTCGAACTCCTGGTTGAGAGCGATCATCCTGCCTCAGCCTCCCAAGGACCGGGACTATAGGTGCATGCCACCGCACCCGGCTCCAAGATCTTTTTTTTTTTTTTTACAACCTTCACTCCATGACTCCTTTGGGGATTTAAAAATAAAAAGTCCAAGTGCAACTCTTGAGTTAATTCATAATTAGTTCCATACATTTTTTAACTGGAATTGTTACTGGTCTCACAAAAGGTAGTGAAATTGCAAAATGCATAGATGAATTAATAGTTAAGGAACATGGTGAGATAGTGATTATGGAATGGCGTGGGAAATTGGTAGGCAAAAAGGGAATGTAAGTTTGAGTTTTTTTCTTGGTTTTACTTTTTTGTACCAGGGATTGAAAACATGGGGACTTAACCACTGAATCACATCCCCAGCCCTTTTTATATTTTATTTTGAGACAGGGTCTCTCTAAATTACTGAGGCTGGCTTTGAATTTGGTATCCTCCTGCCTCAGCCTCCTAAGCCACTGGAATTACAAGTGCACCACCACACCCTGCTTTTTTTAAGTCAACCAGATTGTTGGAAATGTTGAATATAGAGGGAGCAGTATTTTACCTGTTTTTCAAAGCTTCACATGGTTTTTTATGGATTGGTGTTACATCTAGGCATACTGGTATAATTCAGTTGAGGTGGAATTTACACAAAAAATGAGTTATACTAGAACCTCTACACCTTTACCCACGGAAAAGATAATCCTCAAGTGTGCTGGGCACAGTGGCACACGTATAAACCCAGCCACTCCAGAGGCTGGCAGGAGGATCACAGGTTCAACACCAGCCTCAGTAACTTAGTGAGACCCTGTCGCAAAATTAACAACAACAACAACAAAAAAAAAACTGCCTGGAGATGTGGCTCAGTGGTCCCTGGTACAAAAAAAAAAAAAAAACAGAAATCCTCAAGTATGATGAAGAATCATGTCGGCAGCAGTTTGGAATAGTTCTAAAAGGTACAGGGTTTTGAAATAGATGTGTGAATACAGTGGGGAAATTAGTTCCTATGTCCACCCCCCACCCCCCCAGTGCCTTCTTGAAAGTGATATGATTGAAAAACACCTGTATTGGAACAAGTTTCATCTTAATGAAGTTTCAGGGCAGTAGATCTTAAGTCATTTCAGGTTTTCCCTGGGGTGACATTTTTCTTCATAGGTTTAGTAGCCTAAATTGTTTTTCATCAAACATGTAAATAATGTGTAGCCTCTTATTTCTAACCGCCACCTGCCCCCCTTGGTACTGGGGTTTGAACCCAAGAGCTCTTTACCCTGAGCTACATCCTCAGCCTTTTTTATTTTGAGACAAGTTCTCACTAAGTTGCTTAGGGCCTCACTAAATTGCTGAGACTGGCCTCAAACTTGTGATCCTCCTGCCTCAATTTCCCGATTCTCTGGGATTACAGGTGTGCACCACCATGCCTAGAAGTCTCAGTTTTTAATGTACTTGCCCTGGTGTTAAATACTGAAAAGGTATGCAAACTGCAATTGACCATTTAAATTTAGGTCCCAGGTTCTGGGCTTCAATACAAAACCAAAAAGTTACCTTAAAATCTTTTTGTAGTCCGCTGTCATGCATGGTAGGCAAGCTCTCTACCATTGAACTCTATCCACAGTCTAAATGATTTCTCAATTTTGGAAAGTCTTTTGGCTCCCCCCAACCTTCTCCCTTGATAGTGTTTGAAATTGAACCCAGAACCTATGCCCTCTAGTACTGAGCTACACCCCTTGCTACTTTGATAAATGTCTATCATCCTTTATATAAAGTGGATAGTAAAGATTTCCCACTAACAGTGTCTATTGAAAAATCAAATAGCCTTTTTGAGGTTAATTTAGTTATATATGAACAAAATTCAAATCTTGTCAATATTTGAATTCCCTAACATTTTAAATCTTTCTGGTCTTTAGCATTTGATTTTACCACCAGAAGAGGGCAACCTAATGGATCTGTGAAACACTGCCTTTCTCTTTAATAACACCTCGAGGGCCTAATAGAACTATGGTATTTGAGAAGTTGTGGTTGGGAGTTGGATTTTATTACCTGTGAATGCTTGCTTTCTGCTTTTAGTTCATTTTGTTTGTTTGTTTGTTAATTTATTTATTGGACCAGTATTAAACCCAGAGGCACTCTATCACTGAGCTAAGTCCTCAACCCTTTTTATTTTTTTATTTTGAGACAGGATCTATGCTGAGTTGCCCAGGCTGGCCTTGAACTAACAATCCAGCCTCAGCTTCCTGTGTCACTGGGTTTTTGTTTTTGTTTTTGTTTTTTTGTGGTGCATGCTAGGCGAATACTCTACCACTGAGCTACACCACAGCCCTAATTTTCCCTCTTTTTGTGGGGGTGGTTTGTGAACTATTTATTAAAACCAGAGGCCTACAGATTCATTTCTTCTTAGACACACCTACAGTATGGCCATGGGACCCAGTGGTCTTGGTGTGCTGGCCTTGGATACAAAAGCCCCAGAAGTGGTGCAGCCCCCAGAGGTCCTAATCTTCAGTCACTTCGAGTCATTAAGACCATTGGCCAGAACCTGACTGTGAGTTCCATCTTTTACATCTGTCTGTCAGTTCAAGAACTAGTCTGGGATCTTGTACTGTTTGGTAGTTTTACTTTTAATTGACAAATAATTTTATATATTTATGGGGTAAAATGTGTGTGCATTTCTTTTTGTGGTTTTGCTTTTGAAGCATTGTGGACTAAACCCAGGGGAAGACATAGCATTTAAGCTCAGTCTTGAAGAAAGGGTAGGATTCTGACTGTTGGTCCTTGACAGAGGCATACTTTGTGTATGTGTGTGTGATTGTGTGTATGAGAGTATAAGTTAAACAGAATAGAACCCAGGTGTGCTGACCACTTAACCCCCATTCCTAACTGCTACCACCCTGCTTTGGGTTTTTGTTTCTTCTTTTTTTTTTTTTTTTTCCATGGGTGAGTCTCACTATGTTCCCCAGGTTGGCCTTCTGCAACAGTCCTTCTGTCTCCATCTCCTAAGGATCTGGAATTACAAGCATGTGTCACTGCATCTGGGTAGGGGCACATTTCTTAATAGATGGTACAAAGATATGGAGACAACATGCAGTATGTGTTCATGTTATAATAAATAGTCTTCTGTTTTAACAGGAGTTAGATCTTGTGAGGGAAGTGTAGTTAATCCAGAACAGTTGCACCCAGGGTATTGGATGTCATGCTGAGGAGTTGGACCTTTGTTTTAAGGAGAGTACCTCATAGAAAGATTTTCGCCTACCACTTTCCTATTCGGCCTACTTCAGCTCAAACTGGTTTATAACATCACATTGCTTTTGTTCACATCAGTTTCTTAGGCCAAATTTCCCTCCTCCATTCTACCTTTTCAAATGCTGTTAGAGCCTGACTTCACTTCCAGCTTTTCAAAATCTTCCTTAGTCAGTCACCTTACCCAGTTCTTCCTCCAGCCTCCTGTAATGCTTGCTTTTGTGTCTACATATTATTGATTATACTTCTTTGACTAAATAATACATGGTACTGTTGTCATTTCTTTCTTTTTCTTTTCTTTTTTTGGTGAGGTTAAGGGGGGCTTGGGGATTGAACACGGGTGCTCAGCCACCGAGCCATATTCCCAGCCCTTTTTATTTTATATTCTGAGACAGGGTCTCACTGAGTTGCTGAGGCTGGCTTTGAACTTGGGATCCTTCTGCCTCAGCCTCCCAAGCAGCTGGGATTACAGGCGTGTGCCACTGCACCTGGCTACTCTTTATCATTTCTAACTCTCACTTTAACTTGAATTGTTTATCTTTTTTGCATGTTTGTATTTTCTTGCAGTCCTAGCTAGCTGTCTTATGTTAGGGAATCTTTATTTTTTTCAGTAAGCCTTAGTTAACTCATTTGTGAAATGGGCTTAATAGAGTGTTGTGAGAATTAAGCCTGTTTATTTATATGCATTATTTGTTACTTGTTATTATATTATTACTTTCCCTTAAAAGACTTCTCAGAAGCCTGTACCTCCTCATGTGTCTGTATGTCCTACCAAGATGACCAAATGGCCCCATTTCCCCCTGGGTCTTAGGGGTTTCCTGCATAATGATAGAACTTTCAGTACCTAAGCAGGGGTAAGTTAATTACCCTGTATTCCATAAGGCTCTTAGTAAATGCTTATCAGTTTGATTTTTTTTTTTTTTTTTTTTTTTTTTTTTTTTTGTACTGGGGATTGAACCCAGGGGCACTTTTCCAGAGCTACATCCCCAGTCCTTTTTTATTTTTTATTTTGAGACAGGTTCTTGCTGAGTTGCTGATGCTGGTCTCAAACTTGCCAGCCTCTTGCCTCAGCCTCCACAGTTGCTGGGTTTACAGATGTGTGCCACCATGCCTAATTTCAGGTCTCTTTGAATGTTGACATAAAACTATTTTCTCTGTATCATTTATCATTAATGTTCTGTTGGTTATCTATGCCATGCTCTGCACACATATGTTTATATATATATACCCACTAATGTTCACTTTTTCACACACTAGAATATAAGGTCTGTGAGACCAGGGATTTTTTCTCTCTTGTTCATCTAATTTTTCCAGCACTTCACATATGATAGGTGCCCAGTAGATAATTATTAAATGAATGAATACTGTAGATGCATATTCATATGAAGAATTACTTATTCTGGGGCTTCAGGGAATGCCTTCTGAGAAGTGACATTTAAGCTAAGGAAATTTGTTAAGAGGAGAATGAGGCAAAGGGCTCAACATTGTGTTTGGTAGGCTAGGTATAGCAGTGTTCAACTCAAATGCCCTCACACATGATGGTATGAAGAGATCTTAATTTTGAAATCACTGGCTAGTGTTGAGACTGAATTGGATTATGAGTTAGTTATCCAGGCAAGAAATGATAGTAGTTTAGAATAGAGTGGTAACAGTAAAGCAAGAAACAAGTGTGAATTGGGGGCTGAGGGTGTATGTAGCCCAGTGGTAGAGCAATTGCCTAGCATATGTAAGGCCCTGGTTCTGTCCCCAGCTCCACCAAAAAGAGAGAGAGAAGAAGAAGAAATAGAAGATATAAAATCAACAAGATTTAGTAAAGAACGATATGGAGGTCGTGGAAACAAGAATGCTCCATGCTTTTGTCTTAAATGCAGTAAAAACTGTATAAATTCTTAGAAAAATCATTGTTCATCTGGCTTGCTGGGGCATGAGGATTACAATGTAGTTCAAGACCAGCTTCAGCAGTTTCAGGAGACCCTGTCTCACAGTAAAATAAAAAGGGCTAGGGATGTAACTCAGTGGTAAATATCCCTGGGTTCAATCCCCAGTATCCCAGAAATAAAACATAAAATAAAAAGACCACTGTTCATTTAATTGGTGATTGGCTGAAAAAATATATCAAAAACTGAGCTTGAAATCACAACTCTGAAATTTGTTATAAAGCCTACTGTATGAATCATCAAAACTTTTTTTGTATTTATATAGGTCTTCAAAAATCTTAAAATTTCTTTTGCAAATTAATTATTTTGTTGAAAGTTTCCTGCCAGGCTGGTGGCACACACCTGTAATCTCTTAGTAAGACCCTGTCTCAATAAAAAAATAAAAAGGGCTGGGGATATGGTTCAGGGGTAAAGTACACTGAGGACCAGGGTTCAATTCCTGGTACAAAAAAAAAAAATTAGTTTCCATTGTATCCAGGAACTCCTCACCTCTCTTATCAGTCTTCTCTGGAAGATCAGTGACAAATTCCTTTTGCTGTTTACTACATCAGCTTTGTTACTTTATTTTCTTGCCTAGGTCAGGTAAAAGGAAGAACGTGAGAAATTCTTATAATCCAGGTTTATGAAATGTGATTTCTCAGTTTGGGGCATCTTAGTTTCTCAGGTTTGTAATTACTGATTTGATCATACCGGCTGGCCATACCTTTAATCCTTCTTAGGTGTATTATGGAACCACTCTGTTGTTTGGAGAAACTTTCTCATGAATTTCAGCATATGCATAGGACAGAAATGTTCAGAGAGCTATTCTTTGGTTTAAAGCAGGGAGTAATGAAGTAGACCTATATGCAAATATATGACAGAATATAGTTGTCTCTCTTCATTTAAGGGGGATCAGTTCCAGGATCCCCTGCTGATGCTTGTTTCCAACATAAAATGGTATGGTATTTGCATATAACCTACTCACATTCTCCTGTAGACTTTTTAATTGTCTTCAGATAGGTATTCTCAGTTACCCAGACTGGTCTCTCAAACTTTAGGGCTCCAGCAGTCCTCCAACCTCAGTCTCCTGAGTACTATGTACTTTCAGATCATTTCTAGAATACTTTTTGTTGTTGTTGTTGTTACTGAGGATTGGATCCAGGGGCACTTAACCACTGAGTCACATCCCCAGTCCTTTTTTGTATTTTCTGTCTCATTTAGTACCTTGCTAAGTTGCTGAGGCTGGCTTTGAACTTGTGATCCTCCACAGACTTCTGAGCCACTGGGATTACATGCATGCAGGCCTGGCCATTTCTAGATTATTTATAATATCTGTATCTAATAATATAAATGCTATGCAAGTAGTTGTTATGCTGGTTGTTTGTTTTGATTTTGATTTTGTTCTTTTGGTGCTGGGGATTGAACCCAGGGACACCTTACACGCTGAGCTACATCCCCAACCCTTTTTATTTTTTTATTTTGAGACAGGGTCTTGCTAACTTGCTGAGTGCCTCACCAAGTTCCTGAGGCTGACCTTGAACTTGCAATCCTCCTGCCTAAGTGTCCCAAGTCACAGTGATTATAAACGTGCACTACCATGCCTGGTTACTGTTATACTATATTGTGAAGGGAACTAAAACAAGTCTGTAGAGTTGTAATTTTTTTTCTGAATATTTTCAGTCTGGTTGAATCTGTGGATATAGACTCTTCAGATAGAGTACTAATTAATTAATTCCAGAGATCATAAAAGTCAACCTCACCGGGCGTGGTGGCACACGCCTATAATCCCAGCTGGGGAGGCCAAGGCAGGTGGATCATGAATTCAAAGCCAGCCTCAGCAAAATTGAGGCACTAAGCAACTCAGTGAGACCCTGTCTCTAAATAAAATACAAAATAGGGATGGGGATGTGGCTCAGTGGTCAAGTTCTCCTGAGTTCAATCCCCAGCGCTCCCCCACCACCAAAAAAAAAAAAAAGTCAACCTCACAATAATCTCATGAGGGTTGTCACATCTGTTTTACAGATGAGGAAACTGAGTTATGCAATAAATATATATGATTGCCTGTAGGCATAAGGTTGCTTTGACAGGTCAGAGAAGGAAAGGATATTGGAGGCTCCAGCTTGAGTCCTGTCTTCTTTTGCTTTTTATCTTGGTATTTGGTTAAGCAGGTCTTTGATTGTGTAGCTAACCACACAGGAACTTTGATCTTGCTTCTGTTGCTCCTTTTAGCTTTATTCTGGTGAAAAGGACATCAGGACCCTTCAAACAGTATTCTTCCAATTTTCGTTGCTGTGCAAAAAAAGTCTAGATTGAATGATATCGAATGTGACACAGAGTTCAGGCACATCAATTGTTAATTTTTTTATTGCTCCAGCCTTACTCAAAATTTTATGGAGAAAGTAAAATGTTCACTTCCACTTAGCTAACTATGAAAATTGATTTATGTCTTCAGTAATGTGTGTAATTTCTTGAGGAATACAGTTTCTTACCAGAAACTTCTATCCAGGGATGTGCACAAGAATCACCTATGAAGCTTTTAAACATGTAGGTGCGTGGTCATATCATCATTTTTGGGATAATAAAAAATTGGGCCTGGGGTTGTAGCTCAGTGGTAATTTACGTACTTACCTAGCACATATGAGGCACTGGATTCGATCCCCAGCACCACATAAACTAAATAAACAAAAAAGGTATTGTGTCCGTCTACAACTAAAAATATTTTTTAAATAATAATGATAATTTGAAAACAACCTAAATTTTTATCACTAAATAAATAAAAGTATTTTCGTCCATACAATGGAATATTATGGCAACAGTTGAAAGTAGAAATTTTAATGAACAGTGTCAAAGATACATTGTAATGTATAAAAAGGCAGAACTGTTGTCTGTTTTCACATTTGTAGCTATGTTAATGGAAGAACAAAAACATGCTTTGATGGTTTATGGGCCAGGGAATTTTTGTGTGTGGGGTCAGAGGTAAGTACCAGGGATTGAACCCAGGGCCACTTAACCACTAGGCCACATTCCCAGCCCTTTTTATTTTTTATTTTGAGACAGGGTCTTGCTAAGTTGCTTAGGGCCTCGCTAAATCACTAAGGCTGTCCTCTAACTTAAGATCCTTCTGCCTCCGTCTTGTGAGCCACTGGGATTACAGGCATGTTCTACTGTGCCCAGCAGGAACTTTGATTTCCTGTGTTGTGCATTTTTGTAATTGAATGTGAATGTATATATTATTTTACAGGTAGATAAAAAATAAAAACAAAAATACCATTTTAAACAAAGTGCACATACTGTTTTCTGATACTTTGGGTTGGAAATGGGGTCTGGGTACCTGTAAATAATGTTTTCTTTTTCCCCCCACTTTGGTGGTAGTGGTAGTATTGGTTATTGAACCCAGGGGTGCTCAACCCCTGAGTTACATTCCCAGCTCTTTTTTATTTTTTGAGACAGGGTCTGGCTAAGTTCCAAGACTGACCTCAAACTTGTGATCATCCTGCCTCAGCCTCCCTCGTCTCTGGGATTACAGGCAGGTGCCTCTACACCTGGCATTAGATACTTAAATAACTAGTTAAACATGGCTAGTTGAACCTCATGGGCTCTGTTCCTTTCCAGAAGCCCACATGACTGTTGGTAAAGGAATTTAATCTTCGGAGGTAAGTGCTGGGGTGACCTGGTTCAGAAATCTTGGAGGGAAGTGAGAGTCCGATTTCTTTATTTTTCCCTTCTTGAGTTGCTCTTAGGAAAGCGAGCAAATAAGTGAATAAAGGTGAAAGTCACAAAAGCTGGATGCAGTGGTGCACACCTGTAATGCCAGTGACTGAGGAGTCTGAGGCAGGAGGATCACAAGTTCAGGGCCAGCTTCAGCAACTTAGTGAGGCCCTACCCTCAGTGAGACCTTTTCTCAAAATAAAAAATAAAAAGATCTGGGGATATAACTCAGTAGCAAAGTGTCCCTGGGTTCATTCCACAGTTTCAAAAAAACAAAAACAGAAAGTTAAGAGTATTGTAGTTATCTTTTTGAGATGGGATCTTACCATGTTACCCAGGCTGGCCTTGAACTCTTTGGAAGAGGTTATAAATGATCCATAAACCATGCTTCCCTCCATCTAATAAGAAAAGAAGTGTCTTCCTATTTCCAAATCAACTAAGGTAGAGAATTGTGGTAGGTCTTGTTACCAAAAGATGATTGTCAGTTTATTTATTTTTCTTTGCACTATAACCAAAGACTTCCCTTCACCTGACTGAAAAGAAGCAAGCAAAGAGTAGTAGTGTTTATTTGGGGGGGACAAAACACTGCTGTATTTATCTGAAAGGACAGTTAGATTTCTTTCCTCATAAAATAACACTTGCATATAGCAATCAGAATTTTAAAATATCTTCCTCCAAGAAGCATAGTCCCTAAATTACATGCATAATGAAGTTAGCCAAGAATTAGTCAAAGATATATTCAATTTATTGATTAGTCTCTTCAATGACAAAGGAAGTCATCTAACACTTTCTCTAAAAGACAGAGGAGGCAGAGTCTGCAGCAGTATGTGAATGGAAATAAAGAAGGAAAAGATAGGCTACATCTGATCTTAGCACAGATGTATTCAGGCAGATAATTCTGAAGAGTGTGGACAGGGATCTGGAGGTATTACTTTAGACCAAATTAAAAGCACCTCAGAAAACTTCCACCACCACCACTCACCCACTGGGGATTCAATCTGTGCCACTGAGCTACATCCTGAGCCCTTTTATTTTGAGACAGCTTCCTGTTAGGTTGCCAAGACTGTCCTCAGACTTGGGTTTCTCTTGCCTCGGCCTCTTAAGTCCCTGGAATTACAGGCATGAGCCATCTCCCCTGGCTCCAAAAACATTAATTTGTGCCACTCTAAAAGAATTCAGAATACCTTTAATGGAAAAAGTATTCTTTTTTTTTTTTTTTTTTTTTAAACCAGATATTAAACTTCAGATAAGCAAGAACCACTTTTTCCTCTCTTGAATCTCTGGTATTCAGCACAATGTCTAGAATTTTCTAGTAGCCAAGCAAATGTTTGTTTAAAGCATTGTTCAAAGATGCTGAGATGGGAATAACTTGAAGAGTGTAAATTTGAACATCAGTAAATGGTATAACTGATTCATAATGAGGATCCTGACATTTATGAAAAGTTTATTATTGATATTGTGTGTGGATGGCGTGTGTATGTGATTAAAATTTTTAGAAGTCTGTCAGTCCGTCCCCTCCCTCCTTCCTCCCACCTTTCTAACTGGCGAGTTTCTTATTAATAACCTAAGATTCCTTTTCCTAAGGATGCTAGGAATAAGCACTTAATGCTCAAATTGGTATTATCTTCAACTCATTCAGAATAATAATTCCTCTTTCTTGTCTTGGATTATCTGTCATCCTCTTAATTCTTGTTTTTGATTCTGGGCAACTTCCATACATTTCTAGATTTTTTACCATTTTTGACCACTTTTGTCTTACTGATATCTTACAGCGCCATCTGCTGACACAAACAGGTAGTCAAAGACTTTAAGCCTACCAGAAAATAGATTTATAGGAAACTAGAAAAAAATCTTAGATGTTACCCTACTCTTGTATTCAAAAGAATAAATTCAGATTCTATCTGTGATAGCTACCTTTTTTTGCCACTCATTTTCCAAATTGTTGCATTGCTCCAGCTTAAAGAATTTCATGGTCATTCTGATATTTTTGTTTCTCAGTTTTAAAAATACATGATGAGATAAATAGAATAAGTTAATAAACTTGTGTATTATTATGGTATCATTCAAGAAAGGCCACATGAAGAGTAAGGGAACTTTTCAAAGGGTTTTTTTTTTTTTTTTTTTTTTTTCTTTTTTGCGGTGCCTGGGATTAGAACCCAGGGCCTTTACCAACTGAGCTATATCCCCAGCCCAAAGGGGTATTTTAACAGTGCAGAAAAAATAAAATAGATATTCAGTAGGAGAAGCTGTTTTCCACAGTAAAAATTCAAATATGGCATTATGATGACAGGAATTCAGCCAACCAGGTGTTTGTGGTACATGCCAGTAATCCCAGCAAATCAGAAGGCTGAGTCAGGAGGACTGTAACTTTGAAGCCAGCCTCAGCAACCTTATGAGACACTGCCTCAAAACAAAAATTAGGGGCTGGGGAGATAGCTCAGTCAGTAGAGTGCTTGCCTTGTAAGCACAAAGCCCTGGGTTCGATCCCCAGCACCCAAAAAAAAAAAAAAAAAAAAAAAAAAAAAAATTAAAAAGGGCTGGGGCTATAGCTCAGTGAAAGGAGTCCCCAGTATCAGGAAAAAAATACACACACACACACACACACACACACATACATCAAACATATGCATATAGTTTTCTCACCCATACTTTTTCCTCTTCTCTGAATGAATTCCTCCCGACTCCCTAGTTCTGGGGACTGAACTCAGGGTTGCTCTGCCACTGAGTTGCATCCTAAACCCTTTTTATTTTTCATTTTGAGACAAGTCTCAATAAGTTTCCATGAGTAACCTTGAACTTGGGGTCCTCCTGCCTTAGCCTCCCTAGTTGCTAGAATTACAGGTGTGTACCACCACACCTGGCTATGTATATTATTTTTAGAAGGATTACTTTACTTTTAATTTATTACAGCGTTTTAGACACCATGCTTTATGGTAAAGGGGTATCAGGAGTTCTAAATTAGAAAGAATGGGTATAAACGTTTTAAATGGATATGCAAGAATAAAGAAGTTTTACTATGACATTAAATGGGGCTAACATTCTAGATTAAACATATCAGAAAACTTCAATCAAGTGCCCTGATACCCTTTTTCTTTCCTTTATTTTAGCAGCGTCACCCTTTACACCAGAAAGCTGGCGGGCACCATGGGGAAAAAACAAAACAAGAAGAAAGTAGAGGAGGTACTAGAAGAAGAAGAAGAGGAATATGTGGTGGAAAAAGTTCTCGATCGTCGAGTCGTAAAGGGCAAAGTGGAGTACCTCCTAAAGTGGAAGGGTTTCTCAGAGTAAGTTTCATTAACAGAGGTAAATTTGTCACCAACTGTTTTATCAGGAGTTTTATGATTTGTTGACTCTAATTCCATGATGGATACACTTTAACTCAGTGGCTTATAATCTGAGGAAGAATAAATCTATGTGCTGCACAAAGTGCTATGATAGAAGATTGACGTTTTTGTTTTTGTTTTTGTTTTTTAAGTATCATGAATTGAACCTGGGGCATGAAATCACTGAGCCACATTCACAGCTCTTTTTTTTTCCTTTCTTTTTTTTTTTTTTTTTTTTTTTTTGTGGGGGTGGTGGGAAGTTACAAGGGATTAAACTCAGGGGCACTCAACCATTGAGCCACATCCCCAGCCCTATTTGTATTTTATTTAGAGACAGGGAGGGTTTCACTGAGTTGCTTAGTGCCTTGCTTTTGCTGAGACTGGCTTTGATCTTGTGATCCTCCTGCCTCAGCCTTCCAAGCCACTGGGATGACAGGCGTGCTCCACCATACCCAGCTCTTTTATTTTGAGACAGGGTCTCACTAAGTTACATTGAACCTTGCTAAGTTGCTGAGGCTGCGCTCAAACTTGGTATCCTCCTGCCTCAGCCTTCCAAGCCACTGGGATGACAGGCATGCTCCACCATAGCCAGCTCTTTTATTTTGAGACAGGGTCTCACTAAGTTACATTGAACCTTGCTAAGTTGCTGAGGCTGCGCTCAAACTTGGTATCCTCCTACCTCAGTCTCCTGAGTTGCTGGGATTTTAGGTGTGTGTTACTCCACCCAGTGTAAGATTGATTTCTGAGGAGCAGTTTGGTGTGTGGCTATAAGCCAGTCCATTATTTACAAAGAAAATAATCTTTGGGAAAAAATGGAAGAATGAATCAAACAACATTACCCTATGTAAATTTATGATTACACAAATGGTATGCCTTTACGCCATGTACAGACAGAGAAACAACATGTATCCCATTTGTTTACAATAAAAAAAAAAAGAAAAAGAAAATAATCTTTGAAGAAGTCAAGTTTCTAAACTTTCAATATGTATTGAAAAGTCTTCCCACACCACATCCTAGGAAATTCTTTTCCAAGGACACCTGCTGTCATCCTCCTATGCTTGTCCTTTTATGTTTTTGATTACTCTGAGTAGAAAGCTGAGTCTCTTTGTCCTCTGGTTTCAGTGAGGACAACACATGGGAGCCAGAAGAGAACCTGGATTGTCCCGACCTCATTGCTGAGTTTCTACAGTCACAGAAAACAGCACACGAGACAGATAAATCAGAGGGAGGCAAGCGTAAAGCTGATTCTGATTCTGAAGATAAGGGAGAAGAGAGCAAACCAAAGAAGAAAAAAGAGGAGGTAAGGCTAGAAGTAAGAATTTTTACTATCCCAGAATTTATACTACTGTCAAGCCAAAGGCTAGATAATTTTAACTTTTCTTGTCCCTCTTGAATTTCAGCAGTCATTTCTTCTGGGTCCTTCTGAAATGTTATACACAATAATGCTTGCAAAGTGCTTGGGACTTACTCTTGTGAAGTCCCATGATCTATTCTTAACTTTTTATCCATGATTCAGGGACAATATATATAGCATTTACTGGGGCAAGTAGAAAGGCAAGTGAATTCATTCTTGTGAATAGCTTTTCAATATTTGATCATTAAAGATTGAAATAGTTATTTTGACTTACTCAGCACCTTAAAGTAAATGCCTTTTGAGGATGAGGAGACCGTTGTAAATATTTATTTTACTTGGATTGTGTATTCTTTTTCACATATGGAAGGCCCTCAAACTCTTCAGACTAAATAAAAAAAGAATTCTTTTTAATAGTCTTTTAGATGTTGATAGACCTTTATTTATTCATTAATATGTGGTGCTGAGAATCAAACCCAGTGCCTCACACATGCTAGGCAAGCACTCTACCACTGAGCCACAATCCCAGCCCCTACAAAGGATTCTTAAAGGTTGTTACTTGTTTCAATATTAGTGAAATATTGACAGAAGAGTTTCTAAACTGGGACTGCAGGTGCACACCCTTAATCCCAGCGACTTGGGAACTGGAGGCAGAAGGATGAGAAGTTCAAGGCTAACCTAGGCAGTTTAGCAAAACCCTGACTCAAAATCAAAATGAAAAGGTCTGGGGTGTAGCTCAGTGGTAGAACGCCCCTGGGTTCAATCCCCAGTACTACAAAGAAGAAAAGGTTGCAGGGAGAGTCTGTGATTACATTACCTAGAGATGCTGGAGTAACTTTATTCCGGATAACAGTTGCATGTAGATAAAATTGTTCTACCCATCTGGTTTTTACAGTCTGAAAAGCCACGGGGCTTTGCCCGGGGTTTGGAGCCGGAGCGGATTATTGGAGCTACAGACTCCAGTGGAGAGCTCATGTTCCTGATGAAATGGTGAGTCTGCCAGTGGCGCTATGTGGTTGTTTTTTTCCTTTTCCCCATCTGTTCCATGCCAGAGGAAAAGAGTTGGACCTTCGAAATTCCAGTCGCCCAGTTGTGAAATCTTTAAGATGGCATAGTCCTTCGATAGTGACCCTCGACCTGACTACCAACCCTGGACACTCATGAGTTACAGGTAGGGGCCCTTAGGATTCTCAGATCTTTGTGGGGGTTTTTTTGTTTTGGTTTTTTGGTTTTTTTTTTGGAGGTAGGAGAAAATCTAGAGTAGAGAAGGTATTGGGAGGAATCACATTTCAGTTCTAAAAATTAAAGGGAAAGAATTATGAAATGTGATAGGACTATCCTCCCCTTCTGCCACCTCCTGAAGATCAGGCTGGTCACAGGATCACAGAGTCTTAAACTTTTTAAGGTTGGGAAACAATATGTGTAGCTTCCTCCTCTGTAGATTCTGAAATTCCAGAATTAGCCAGCAGGGGTCAGCAGGTCCCCTTTACTATTACTGAGTGTACTGTAAGCCTGCTGTTTTTCATTATAAATATAAATACTAGTGGTAATAATACAGACATGGGCCACTTAATGACAGGGACACATTTTGAGAACTGGACCATTAGGTGATTTCATTATTGTGCAACCATCATAGAGCATACCTACACAAACCTAGATACTACAGGTTAGTTATTTGATGTGTTCTCTTAATGAAGTCAAGAGACAAAGCTATGTGACATGGCATGCTGTTCTACGGTAAACTTTTTTTTTATTTATAAGTAGGAGTACATGTAACATAGTCACTTGTTATCAAGAGTTATATACTGAACCTAATTATGTATACTATAATTTTGCATGACTGGCAACACCATGGATTTGTTTACACCAGTATCACCACAAATATTTGAGTAGTGGGTTGCATTACTATGTCACTAGGTGATAAGAATTTTTCTTTGCACCATTATAATCTTATGGGGCAATCATCATATCATTATGCAATTTATGACTGGCTCCATGAAATAATTTAACGAAATTACTCAGAATCTTAAGAACTATAATTAACCCCAAAATTCTCTATAGTTTTCATACTTTCTGCCCAAAAAGAAATCTTTCTTTCCTTTTTCTTGCTGGTTGAGAATAGAAAGTGCTTGTGCCTACTTTTTTCTCCAGAGTGGATCTCATTCATTGTCCTTAAAATATAAAGATAGGCTGGGCACAATGGCACATGCCTGTAATTCCAGCAATGTTGGATTACAGTGGGGTTTCAACAGAGGGTGTGTGTGTGTGTGTGTGTGTGTGTGTGTGTGTGTAAATAAACAAAGTTGTGGATGGGAGGTATGACTTGGTGAGACCCTGGGCTTAATCTATACCACCAAAGGGTAAAAACTTGTTGGGGAATAATTCTAAGCCATTGCCAGTGAAGGCAGCATTCTCAGGGTTTTGTCCTTGTTTCTATTACCTCTGAAATTCAGTCTGTACCAATTCTTCTCCCTTAGAAGATGGCTGGAGAGCCCTACCTTTAGCACCACCAAAGGCCTGTGTCACAACTAACTAATCCTCTATTTTCTATTTGTGCATCCCCTAGGTATTTATTGATCTGATTTATCACTAGTCTACAGGAGAACAGTTGACTTATTAGTACCAGGGATTGAACCCACCGGTGCTCAACCACTGAGCCATATCCCCAGCCCTTTTTATTTTTTTTCTTTAGAGATAGGGTCTCACTAAGTTGCTTAGGGCCTGGCTAAATTGTTGAGACTGGCTTTGAACTTGGAATCCTCCCAAGTTGCTGGGATTATAGGCATGCACCACCGTACCCAGCTTGGAGAAGTTCACTTTTCAGGTGTTGCCTATGGGGAAAAAACCTTGCTATTAGGATTTACTAAGTCCAGCTAGAATGTACTTTCTCTACATGAGTTTTAGTAATATCACCATATTGCTTAAGATTGCATTCCTTTCTTTAATGTACTACTGTGTCTACAAGTTAAAATTGGATGTTGATTGTAAAACCAGATTTAATTTTAAAAGTGATTTTTCTGGGACTGGGAGTGTAACTTAGTGGTAAAATGCTTACCTAAAAGGGCAAGGCCCTGGTTTCTATCCCCAACACCATAAAAGGGGGACTGGTATTTAATAAATGATTTTCCAACCTAGGATGGGTGGTAATCCCAGCGACTCAGCAGGCTGAGGCAGGAAGATCACAAATTCAAGACCAGCCTCAGTAGTTCAGCAAAACTATAGAAAACAAAATAAAAATTTAAAAAGGGCTGGGGATGTAACTCAGTGTTAAATTGCCCCTGGGTTCAACCCCTGGTACCAAATCGGGGGCGAAGCATCATAAAAAGTAATCCTGGACAGTGGAGGTACTTGTTCATTTCTGAAAATAGCAAATGGCAGGGGTGCTACTGGGGATTTAATCCAAGGAAACTCTACCACTGAGGTACATCCCTAGCCCCTTTTTATTTTTATTTTGAAACAGGATCTTGCTTTTGCCCAGGCTGGCCTCGAACTTGTGATCCTCGTGCCTCAGGCTCCCTACTTGTTGGGATTACAGGTGTGCACCACCATGCCCAGCTATGAAAATAGCAAATATATATGTGCCAGTGAAGTGACTTACTTTAACCTTAAAGGGTGTTATCAGCAGAGGGTAGTATGTTTCAGATTACCTGTACTGCTACAGTCCATCTCCCTCCCATTCTCTTGGTTTTGTTGCTCAAAAAAACTACCTTATCAGCTTATTCTTCTCTGATCTATGGGCTGTGGGCTCCAGTTTCCTGTTAGGGTTCTGGAGGTTTGGGGTGGTGCCTTGTCAGAGATGCCATCATATATATGCTGTGTGCCCTGTGCTGTACTACCTCATCTGGGATGCTTCCAGTGACTTAAAGATAAGAATTTAATCCTAATTCCTGTATAATGTTCAATTTGCAAATCTCAAAACACTCTAAAATTTGGAAAAATTAGAAAATTACATAAAGCCCCCTCTTTAAATGCCTATGTTGAAGCACCATTTCAAAACACCTGTAGTTGTATATGAATGGCATTTGGTAATGTCAAACCGTATAATTATAAGTAAGCGAGAAAATGCCAGATCAGCGTTAAATCCTGTTACAAGATCTCTTTCTGGCCTCTTAATGGTCTGACTTTTGGAACATGTGGTAGCATCTTTTCTTCCTTCAGAGATCTAGAGTCATGTGGTTTTTTTTTTTTTTTTTTTTTTTTTTTTTGGTCATCTTTCCTAGAGATTCAGTGTGATGGATTGAGTCAGTTGACCTAGCTTTTGACAAATATCCCCAGAGAGGGTTTTCAATAAGGGAGAATTTCTGAGGATGTCACTTGACTGACAGCTGCCAATAAATGCTGCTTGGACCACATTTTCACCCTTCCCTAACCTGTTTCTGGAATTTATATTTTTAAAGCCCTGTCTCCAAGTTAGGTGACTACCAGCAGTTGGTCTCAAAGTCTCTCTGTGCTTTGTTCTGCAGGAAAAACTCTGATGAGGCTGACCTGGTACCTGCCAAGGAAGCCAATGTCAAGTGCCCACAGGTTGTCATATCCTTCTATGAGGAGAGGCTGACGTGGCATTCCTACCCCTCGGAGGATGATGACAAAAAAGATGACAAGAATTAACTCTCCTGAGTACCAGCCCCTGTCACCTCTGATTGTGGGTTTAAGTGGGGAGGGAAGGAGTTCTACTTGTCTTGACACCATAAAGGTGGCTTGAGAAGATGTCCTTTGAAGAGCCAGTCTAGTTTCTGTGCCCTGCAGCAGCCCAAGTGCTTTAAAGCCGTTCCAAGCTGTCTAGTTTGCACACCCATCCCAGTGGAGGGGAAAAGGGTAAGTGTTTCAAGGCGACCCATTCTGCACTTCATTGAGAAAAGCAAGGAGCCTTCTATGAAGGACGACATTTGCAGAATCGGGTGTGGGAAGGCAAAAAAATACTGTTGATCTTCAAAGAGCATCTCCACAACCCACAGCCTTCTTCCCAATAGTGTTAATTCTGCATTTTTACAGCATAGCATGTGTGTAGTTTTGGCTATTACTGGTGTATTATTTGGGGTGGGAGGGATAGGGTGGGGAAAAAGGGAGATGAGTAGGATCATTTTCGTTAAAATTTGGGGCCTGATTGGGAAAACAGTGAAACAATGGAAAGAGCAAGTGACTAATGATTTGGTTCTATGTCCAGAATATTTTACCTTTTTCAAAAAAATGTCATTGGCACCATAAATGAGGACTGTGAGAGACTGTTTAAAAGCTGTGAATGCCTGAAACCTATAAGCCAAGGTGTTCCCTGCCTGAGTTAATGTTGTTCCCCACAAAGGACTAAGCCAGTTCATAAGTTACCAAAGCTGCCATTCTGGAGATAGAAACTGACTGAGATGGGAAGGTCTTTTATTGAAGAGTATACACAGGCAGATCATTCTGTCTTAGAGGTGCTAATTCTTGCAATTAGACAAAAAGACCCTTTCTTTTCCAATTATAAATTTATAAATAAAATCAGCTTGTCCAGCTAAGCCACTGGCTAAAGTACTAGGGGAGGGGCCAAAGGTGGTATTGGAGGTGGAAGAGTGGAAAGAGGAGGGCCCATACTCTCTGAATGGAAACTGTTGGAGCCTCTGCTTTTTTAACTTTGAACTCTGAAACATTTAGTGGCAGGGTTCAGTCACTGACAGCACAAAAGTTTCATTAAGTCAATTCAAAAGGTTGAGTGGTTTCAAAAGCCCTGGTCTCAGGAGATTAGCTTTCATATTGGGGCAGTGGTTCACTTTAAAGATACTAAAATTTTTGTTAAGGAAAAAAATCTTATGAAATAACTGATACCCAAAATGCTGTCTTGAATCATGAAATCCAAAAGTTCTTGATATCATCTAGACCTGCATCTAGAGCTACATTGTAAAATCTTTTTAGGCATGTGTTAGGTTTCTGTGAAATTTTTGTTTAAATGTAAACTTCATACACACTGTCAGTTTTTGTCTTAATAAAACTATAGATTTATAATCCTTGATTTCTGTCTTGATTAAGTCTTACCAGAAACCTTGCCTTTTTATTACTTTGTAGGTCAGCCTGTTGGAAAAAGCTTCCACACTTGGGTGGTTTTATTTCTTGAATACTGTAGGAGGATTGAAAATCTGATACCTGGGCTTTAATTTAGTAACTACTTATTGAATTGCAGAGATTGTAAAAATTGTCATATTGTTCTGTTATTATTATTATTGAAAGTTTATTTATTGAGTACTCTGGCCAGATAACATTTAGAAACTATATTTGGAAACATGGATTTTATGAGGTAGGTTTAGGTCCAGCTGTGGTAGATTGTATGACATTGGCTAAAAATCACCTCAAATTTTTAGGAACCGGCACTGTGTTTGAGCACTGAAGTAAAATATTGTTTGTTTCTAATGTTATTTTATGCCTATAATTTTATAGTCAAAAAAGGTCTAGACTTTTTGTCATTTTTAAAAAGGAGATATATATCTCAGTGGTAGAACGCCATGCCTAGCATATGTGAGGTCCTGGGTAGGATCCCAGCACTGGGGGTGGGGAGTAGGGTTTTCAGTGAGATTAAATCAGTGTAACAATTGAGTTTTGCTCACCCATGTAAAGCCCTGGTTTCAAATAAACTGATGTGTGGTTACTTTTTCAAACAGCCTCCTAAAGGAAGTTTTGGGGGAGATTTAAGTAAAGTGAAACTGGGGAGCCTTATTGAATTTCCAGGTCATGAAGAAGACTTTCTGTCCAGAGGCCTGAGAGTGTCCTTTAGTTGACAGCAGACAAATCAGTGACTACTGAGAGTTTGGGTAAAATGGGTAGAGGCATTCTGGGTGTCGGTATATTCATGTGTGTTTTACTAGGCAACTGAACCCAGGGGTACTCTGCCACTGAGCCTTTTTATTTTGAGATAGGATTGCAGAGTTGTCTAGGCTGGCCTCAAACTTGTGATCCTCCAACTTCAGCCTCCTTGGTAGTTGGAATTACAGTACCACCACTCCCAGCCTCTGGATCTGTTCTGTACCATCAGATGTACTGAAATGAGACCGCAACCTTGATACGTGTCCAAAGTGGACTGCTATTCAATTTTAACCTTAACCTTTGGACTCAATTTCACCATCATTTCTGGCATTCCTGGCCTATTTTCAAAACCATATCATTCTTCAGGGAAGACATTAAAATTGATGTGCATGCAGTGAATGCTGAGGTGAAGATGAATAATTTACTGACAGTTTTATCTTCAAAAGCCAGTTATTCCATTGCTAGATCCAAGGTGTAAGGATACATTTTTCTTAAGTGATAGTTGTGGCCAGAACACAGAAATGTTAGAAATAAATCTAAAAAGACAAAAAAATTTTAAGTTTTTATTTTGAGACAGAGTCTGGCTAAGTTGCTAAGGCTGGGCTTGAATTTGCAATTCTCCTGCCTCAGCCTCCTGAGTTGCTGCAATTTCAGGAGTGCACCATCATACTCAGCTACAAGAGATTTTAAGTCTGCTTCAGGAAATGTTCAGAGATTATTTCTTAGGGCAGTGCAAAAATGTGCATTGGATGACTTTCATGATATTGCACCATCATAGACCTCTTATGTAGGAGTTGCCAAGGAGGTTGATTATTATTGGTTGCTATTAGAAAAGAAAAGCTTACTAGTAAAAATCCTGCTCCTACAGAGTGTTTTCATTTGAGTTTCTATTTAGTATTGTAAGGGGAGAATATAATGACCCCAGAACCACCCTTTATAAAAAAAACTGACAGGGCTAAGGTATGGTTTCAATTTCTGCATTTAATGTCATTTGAAGTTTTTGTTTTGTTTGCTTTTGTGATACAGGGGACTGAACGCAGGGGTGTACTACCACTGAGCGACATCCCCAACCCTTTTTTATTTTGAGATGGGGTCTGGCTAAGTTGCCCAAACTGGCCTTGAACTTGCCTCAGCCTCCCCAATTGCTGGGATTACAGGCATGCACCACCACACCCAGCTTTTTTAAAAGTTTTGACTACCAATTTCAAATAATTTTTAGTAGCTGTATTTTTATTTCTAGATAAAATCTTATATTCCAGAACTTAATTTTATGGTGGTCATATTCAGCTTCATTTGATTTTTAACTTTGGTGTTTGTCCATGTGTGCTCAGCACATCCTTATATTTTGTGACCTAAGGCATTGGGAATCTGTATATTTCTCTTATAGTAAAAGGGGAAATAAGATGAAATTGCCACTCCAGAATATTTCAGAACTAGAACTGTGAAATCCACACCTAGCTCTTTGTTGTAGTTCCAGATCCTGAACTATGGAGCTAGGATTAATCTGATGTGCAAATGGGATCTTCTTATGAGGTACTCTCACTTGAAACTTACAACTGATGGGACTAAGTGTAGGCTCAGGGTTTTCCTCACGTAATGGGCTATGTACTGAGAAATGTATCATTAGGTGATTTCATAGTTATATGAACATCATAAATTATACTTAATCAACCTGGACACAGTCTGTTATATGGTATGACTTTTAGGTATGCAGGTTGTCATTGACTGAATCATGTGATGCTTGGCTGTACAAGTATCACTACTGAGCAAGTATTCAACCTGGTACAAGAGTCTTGGCTTTTGGCATAGGAAGCAATTATCAGGTAGAAGCATTCTAGTGTTTTGCTGTGGGATTAAGGAGATTTGGCAATTAAGATGCCAAGATTGACAGCTCTCAGTCTCTGTGATATCTGCACATCACCTTGGATTGGCTCTATGCAACATGGAAATTTTCTTCAGAAGTTCCGCTTCCCTCTCCAGTGTATAATCTCTTACAAGGATGACTTAACTGGTCTTGTTCTTATAAGTTTCCAACTGAATAAGCTGCTAAATGTTGAAAGCAAGTGAAATCTGGTAACTACCCTGCTGGGATGAAAAGCACAATACACTGACTGTGGGGGCAAGCAGAGTGGTCTGTAAGGCAGTATTTTTTTCTTTTTTGCTGGAGACTGATCTCAGGAGCACTTTACCATTGAGCTACATTCTCAGTCCTCTTTATTTTTTATTTTGAGACAAGGTCTAAGTTGCTGAGGGTCTCACTAAATTGCTGAGGCTGGCCTCAAACATGGGATCCTCCAGCCTCAGCCTCCCAAGTCACTAGGATTACAGGCACACACCACCGTGCCCGGCCCCCAAATGCACTTTTAAATCTTAGTTAGCTTTGACTAAACCTGCCCTGTTTGCTGTATATATAGCCTAGACTGAGCAACTCAGGAGGCCCAACTCTGAAACACTAGCCCACTGTTTCACTTACTCCTTCAGCCCCTGCTGAGGATTGGGAGATTTTAATCAACTGTTCAATTGAACCCGTGTTTAAAACAAAAGTCAGAATGCTCAATTCCTTAATTGAAATAATAATAAGGGATTAAGAGTGATGTATAACCTATCACCATTCTGCAATATAGGTTAGATTGGAAAAGAAGCAGCTTTAAGACTACTGTGTTGGTGTTTTTGTGCACTCAGATAGGAAAATGAGGGCTTCTATCCAGCTGACTTTGAAAATAATTCTCTTTAGCAATGTTCTGTTCTCTCACTCCAGAAACAACTCATACACTAGACTGTTTCTCAGTTCAGGCAGATAAGAGCTTTCTCATCCTCCACTACAAAGTTGAAACCAGAGGCAAAGATGATTGACTTGGGTAAGAAGAAAATAAAGGCAAAAAGGTGATGATTCTTGGTACATTGACAAAATGACAAGTCGAAGTTTTCACTTCACTTACCAGATGGATTAGTGATAGGAAAACAAGACTCATCCACTGCTGATGATTTAATCAAGCACATGGGTTTTGCCACAGTTTGTACACTTGCCTGGGAAAATGGGTTCTGGAAAGGCAGACATCAGTCTAGTACCTGTATTTGTACATAGGAAGCATCAATATGGGAATAGATTTCTTGCTCTTCAACTGTTCACTAGGTAGTGCCCTAAATTCTTACTTAGTGTAAGCTTAAGTTGTCTTTAATCAAAGTCCGTAAGATGAGATAGGAGTCTTGAGGGTGGTAGGGACATTTTCTTTTTTTGCAGGACATGTATTCTAGCTATCTGCCAGACAAGCCTGAGCACAGGAAGGTCTGGTTTAGCTGGGGGTAAGAAAAGCCTGAGGAAAAGCAGGACTTCAAGGGAACCAGTGTTTGACTATTGTTCAGTTTTTCCCAGGAAGAATGGGTGAGTCTGCCATGGAGGCCAGGTCTGGACACTGAAGCATACCTCTAGATCACAATTTTGCTCCTCAGTTCTATAATTGTTTTCATGGATATTGAAATAGCCCCAGCTTCAATGGTGAGATCCAGGCAGGGGTCATTTGAAACAGTGAGTCCACTTCCATCTCCTTACAAAAATAAGACACAGAAAAATCATTTTGCTGAAGTTCAGACAAAGCTAGCTTTCTCACACCCACCCAAAAGCAGATCACCCTAGAGAGATGGGTGCTTAGTCAAGACCAAGAAGAGCTCATCTCCCTGCCTCAACACCAGGATCTTTTCTCACTTCTGACTTGGATGGGTGGATTAGCAGTAGCAGCCCTTCCTCAGACCTAACCCGAGTCCTGTCTTGTACCACAAAAAGCCTGGAGGTTTTAATACCCATTTTACCTGCCAGCAGCAAAAAGAGGTCAACTAATCAGCATGATCCTGGAAAAACCTGTCCATCTCTGTATGGCTATTATAACAAAAATACACTGAGATAAGAGACTCAGACAAGACAAAGGGGCAGAGGCAGAAAGGATACAACACAACTGAATTTTACTTAGTTTACCCTTCTATGTATGATTTGTATTTTTTTAACCTATCACCATGAATTAAGGTTTTTTTTTCAAATTTCACTTTTAGTACCCCCGTCCCTTTAACTTTTAGAATTCTCTTCTACCCTTTAGGATATCTCTAGTAGCATTAAGAGGACTGAGCTGAGCCAGGTTACACATAATACCTGAGAGTGCTCACAAGCTCTACTTTTTTTTCCCCCGCTTCCCCCTTAAGAAGGGTCTTGCAAAGTTGAGGCTGTCCTAAAATTTGTAATCCTCCTGCCTCAGCCTGAGTCACTGGGAGTATAGATGTGTGCCACCATGTTAGAATGGGTGTTTGAAAGGAGAACAGATTCTAGTCACCTTAGCTAGGGAGGGTTTTTTCCCAGTGTGTCTTCAACTCTGGAGCCTGGCTTCTTGTTTTTCTGATTCTGTGGCCCTGCTCTTTGTTACATGGTTACTCCAATGCTCTGGACCTCTTTGGTAGGTGGGGCTGTTATGAAATAACAGTAGTCAAATTTTAAAAGGCAGTTTGTAGCCTATAATCCAGGCAAGAGGACCACAAGTTCAAGGCCAGCCTGTGCAACTTAGCAAGACCATATCTCAAAAAATAAAGAGGGCTTGGGAATGTAATTCAGCAGTGAAGCAACCCTGGGTTCAATCCCCAGTACGAAGATGGGGGTGCAGTCAGTCTCTAACTTGTAGACGGATAAGGAGATAGGCCAGGTGGCACCTCCTCCACCTATCCTAGCTCTGCCAAAAGAATTGTGAATCTTGGGCTGGGGTTGTGGCTCAGTGGTAGAATGCTTGCCTAGCACGTGTGAGGCACTGGGTTCAAGTCTCAGCACCAGATAAATAAAGGCATTGAGTCCATCTACAACTAAAAATAATTTTTAAAAATATTGTGAATCCTTCACGAGAAGATTCAGCTGGCAAACCCTGTGATGACATATAACACCTGCCTGACAGGTTCAACATGGCCACTTAGACTCCTTTTAAAATTTCCCATTGTCAGCCTCCCCAGCTCTCCACTTCCCCACTGGAGTGGGAATAACACTCCATAACACACAATGGCCAATCCTCCCCCCATGGGACCCATTTCCTTTACTCTCAATTTGAATTCCAAGTGGGGAGAAATTGCACTTGAGAATGAATCATCCATTTTATTTTATTTTATTTTGTCATGTGCTCACAGCATCTTTTTTCTCTCCTCTCCCTGGCAGGTCACAGAGATAAATTAAAAATAAAATCTACAAGGAAAATAATTTATAAAAAGCACTCCCAGGCTCTCGCCTTCTATCCCTACTGCTCAGCTAGGAACTCCCCCCCACCCCATGGGGAGGGGAATCAGTGCTTTCCCCCACAACTCGCTCCTGCTAATCTGGGGCAGACAGAACTCCAGAGCCAAACAGGGGTGGGGGCAGCAGTGGCAAACAGTTACAAATAGACATTGTGGTCCTGGAACCATCTGGCCACTGGGTGCTCCCCTTGCCGCCTCCCCCAGGCAGTGTTCCAGGAGCCCAGGCTGAGCTGGGGCTGTGGAGAAGCTGCCTGGGGCCGAGAGCCTGGGGGAGGGTGCTCTCGGCCCGGTACATGCACTTCTCATTCTCCTAGAAAGAAACCCAAAAAAGAAAGCAGACAAGACCTCGGGATAGAGGAGAAAAAAATCCCAAGTGTTCACACAGTTACACGGAGTCTTTATGGCAAAGAGAACATTTAGCAGCTTTGAATAGTGGGTCACCTCCTTCTTACTCAACACAAGCATTCTAGACCCTAGAAGTGAAACAGGGCACAAGCCCTAAAAAACAAAGCGCAAGAAATTCTAAGAGGACTAGTTTCTTGTTGCTGGGTTTTGTAGGGTTTTTTGTTTTTTTCCCCAGTGACAAGCCCAGTTGTTGGTAGGCCGAGGCCTGAGGGAAGAATCACTCCCCAGTTGTGCTGAACACTGCCTGAAGCTTGCTGCCCTGGCTTCTCCCTCCACATCATCTCCCCTGCCTCCAGAGCAGCTCCCAAAAGAGGAAGCCGCAGGCCCAGTCCCAAGCACTACCAGCTCAGCACCCCACTCCCAGAGAGCGGCAGGAACACAAAGGCAGCAGCAGGGCAGCAGTGGGAAGAGTACGGCATTTCCATGCAGGCTCTGATGGACAGTAGGAGCCTCAGCTCAGGGGGGCTGGAGCACAGAGGGAGATGGCAGTGGCAGGGCAGTGAGTGACATGCTTGGTGTTGGGGCTGCTGCAACACATGACCCTCTTCTGTTCCCTTTGCCCTCTGGCCCTAAACCAACAAGCCAGTGTTGGTTCCCCACGGCTCCCATTCAACAAACGGTACAGGTGAAATCCAAGCGCTCCCTTCAGGGATGCCAAGTGCAAGGAACAGAAAGAGTTTAACAAAGCCCCTCCCCAATCCCACCCTGTGTCGGTGTACCCCTCTGGGGTGAAATGGGGTTTACCACACCCATAACCTAGGCCCACCAGAGTTGCTCAAACCTATTGCCTGGAATCCTGGCCAAAGCCCACCTTAACCTTCCCTTTGATTTTCTGACCGCTTTGATTTTTTGGGTTTCCTTCCTTTCCTTCTAGGAATAAAACGTTCTACTTTACTCTCCTGTCACAAGTCCCTTCCCTTTGTCGGCCTTCGCTCTACCCTGCTCCTCTACCTCCAGCAAGGCTGGCACCACACACTCCTCACCACAAAGGGGCAGGTGTGGACCTCGACCACCAGGTGGTCTGGCCACTTCCGCCCACCCCACCGCGGGAAGCTGAGCCAGATAGCGCCTGCGCCCGCCTCTTCCTGTACACTGACCCGCAGTCATCCCATCTGAGAAGATATATTGGATAAGAAGGCAATGAAGTCCCCGCTGTAGGTCCAGGTCCAGGCCCAGCCCTTCTCAAGTTTCAGTCTTGGTGAGCATCACCCCCTGCCTCCCCAAGCTCACTTTCTCCGGTCCTTCGGCTTCCTCTCCTGCCGCCGGGCCTGCTGGTCAGCCATCGTGCGGGGAATGAGGAGCACACTGCCGTCCCCGGCATACTGGAGCGCATACTGACTGGGCGAGTAGGGCCGCCCGTTCTCATCCCGCAGCCGCCCAAACACCTCCTGGTACAGGCTCTGGACCTTCTGCTTCATCTGCCGCAGCGACCGTAGGAACTCTACCTTCTCCCGCAGGAGTCGGGCCTTATCACGCTGCAGGTCCTCCACGTCCCGCTCCAGGTTCAGAATGGTGTCCAGCTTGCGCTTGCGGCAGTTCTGCGCTGCCATCTTGTTCTTGCCCCGACGCCGGATGTCCCGGATGAGGCTCAGCTGGGCCTCACTCAGCTGGTACTTGGACAGTAGTTCGTTGAACTCCTCCACAGGAAGGTTGATGATCTTGTCGTTGGTAAAGGGGATCTTCATGGCACGGGCTCTGTGCTCGTCCCGGCTCATCTGTTTGTCCAGGAAATCGGCCTGCTTCTCCTTGCTGCCTTTCTTTAGGGTGCTGGGTGGTGGCAGGTCAGCAGAGTCAAGGGCACTGGGCGCCATGTTGTATGTGTGGTTATGGCCCACATGCTCCAAGTAGGGCAGGCAGGAAAGCTGAGACGGATCCTGGTAGCTCATGCGGCAGAACTTGGAATACTCAGGCTGGTAGCCCACCGCGCCCTCAGCCTCTTCCAGATCCACAGTCTCAGAGTCAGAGCTGTAGCCAACAGCACCTTCCTCAGAAAAGGAGGAAGAGGCTGAGGAAGAGGCAGAAGAAGAGGAAGAGGAGGAAGAGGAGGAAGAAGAGCTGCCTTCAGAGCTGCTCAGGGAGGAAGGGCTGTGGCTGGAATCCAAGGAGAGGCCTGAGTCTGAATCAAACTCCTCCTCGAGCTGAGAGGCCTGGACAGGGTTGAAGCCCTCCTCGATGGCCAAGTCCATCAGGCTGATCTCGTCCAACATGGCTTCGTCTAACAGGCCCCCCAGTGGGTCAGGCAGCTCTGGGCCTGCTGTGTCATTGGCTGTGCCATTGAGCTGGGGTGGAAAGAAGAGCCCTGCCAGGTTGGTGGAGCTGAAGGTGGAGTTGAGGCTGGTGGAATTGCTGGGGACCAGCGGGAGCAGTGTGGAACTGTTGGCTACAGGCAAGTTCTCCACCTCAGGGCTGAAGAGGGAAAAGTCCTGGCTGCAGCCCCCCAGGGATGCCTGATGCAGGCTGACATTCTGATTGATGGGAGTGTTGGGGGCAAGGCTGTAGTTGGTGCTCAGTGGGTCCCCAGGAGGGGCATTGTACAGGATTTCACTTGCTGATGTGTTCACTTCCATGGCCTGGGAGGGAGAAGAGCACACTGTTCACTAGGAGCAGACTCTTCCCCCAGGTCCACACCCTGCAGGTCCCCACCAGAGTCTAGCTGCCTGGACTCAAGGGCAAGAGAGTGGAAAGCAAACTCCAGTACTGGCACATACTTGGACCACTAGGCCTGGCAGAAGTGAGTTCCTTTGTGTGGACTCCACCCCAGTGCAGGATTGGCCTACTCCTGGTCCCTATGTGACCAGACCCCCATCTTGGAGATGAAGAGAACACTAGCACTTTGAAAAGAATACCTAGACTTGAATCAGACAACCTAGCCACACCATGGTGCTATGTGTCCATGGGCTTATCACCTAACCTCTCTGAGCTTTAATATCCTCACATTTAAAATAATAAAGGGCTGACTGGATGATTTTGAGAGCAAGTCAGATGATGATGGATGTAAAGCACCATGTGAATGTCAGCTTTTTTTTTTTATTTCTTATCAGTGCATTATAGTTATACTTGATAGTTGGGATTCACTTTGACATATTCACAAATGCTTATAATAGACTCCATTTCAAACTTCAATCATCTTTAATGCTGAACTCTAGATCACACAGTCAAGGGACTATCTGCCTGGAGAAAAAGAAGGTGCACCTAGGAGGCAGGCTCTGCTTTGGAAGGCCCAGACCTGGGTTTTAACCTAAACCCCACCCTGACTTCAGGTCCCAAGAACACACCTGGACAGGTTTCCTCTCCGTATCCCTACTTTCTTATGTATCAGTCAGAAAAAGTGTTCCTCTCTCCTGAGAGATACAGGTGACTGTGTACTAGGACACCCTACACAAAACCCTGTAGGTCTGTGCTGTTGGGACAGCCCTACCTGCATTTCCATGATGGACATGAGATCTTGCCACTGCTGTTCCAAATCAAATGGTGACTCTGTCCCCGTCAGGAGAGGAGACAAGAGGCTGTTTTGAAGAGCGGGGGGCTCGCTCTCACTAGGCACTGCTTCTGTTATGCTGGCGACGTTTGCTGGGAACTAGGGCAGAACACAGAGGCTTCAACTGGAGAAGGAAAGACCACCTTCTGCTTTCCTCCCAGCCACTACAACCTGGCTTCCTGTTTTCTTCCTTCCTCTGGATTCACCCACAGCAGTCAGGACAAGGCCAGAACCGAGAGTTGGCCCTGTAGACAGCCATGGAGCAACATGCCATGTGCAGCCTGCCCTGCTCACTCGGTGGGCTTTCCCTGGTCCTGCTCACCTCGGCATTCTCCCCAAAGGGGCAGGTGGCCTCCAGCAGCCTAAGGCACTCTTCCAGGGACAGGGCCGTCTGGTCCTCCCCACCAGGCACCTGTGGCAACAGCAACTGTAAGTCTGGCTGACCTGGGCCCTGGCTGCCTGGGCTTGACACCTCTTCCCCAGCACAGCTGCAGGCCTGTAGTCTTCCTCCCATTCCCAGTTAATGGCAGGCCCCGAGTCCCAAACTCCTAGGGACAACAGTAGGGTGGAAGAATCCTGGTACAAGCAGAAGATTTGAGATGCTTTGGCTCCTCTGCACTGCTGCCAAGGCCTGGCACTTCTGGCTCTGCTGCCATCCCCACCCCCTTCTGCAGCCAAGCCACTGTGACTTACAGACCACAACCCAAAATAGACATTCATGTCCACCCCACAGGCACAACCTGCCTTCTTTAAGGGGAAGTTTCTGGAAGAACTTCAGCCTGGTGAGTCTTGGGGGTGTAGGGAGAAGTGAGGCCAGTGAGCAGAGGCAGTGGTACCTGTGCAGGGAAACTCTCCCCCGTCTCTCCGTCCACTAGCAGGTCTCGGGCCAGAGCTTCCGCACCCTCGCCTGCCCAGGTGTCCGCCTGCTCGCCTCCATCTCGCAGCTCCTTATCCACATCCTGCTCCTTCTGGCGATGACTGTAGTCAAAAACCTCACGCCCAGCCCCCAGATCAATATCCTGCCGCCAAAGGATGTCAATCAGATCTATGTCCTGAAAGACAGACCACCATGACTTTAGCTCTGAGGTTCCAGGGGCCCCTCCCTGTCCTGTCCCTCAGAGGTCCCTCCTAGCATCACTCCAGTTAGTCCTGGGTGTGGGCCCTCCTAGTCCTATGCCTGCTGCCTTTACCCCCCCACCCCCGGTTCCTCTGCACCAACAAGACTTCATTCATATACTCCAGGCACTACAACCACCCCCCAAACAAGACAGCCACTAGCAAAAGCCACCACTGAACAGTTCTGCAGGTTTAAAGATCTGGACCAGAGACACACCCAGCCTGAAGGGCAGGGCCACCTCACCCCTACTTTAAAAAGGAGGAGGCATCAGGAAACACCTCTCCTTTTAAAAATGGGAACCCTGAAAACATGGTTTGTAGGAGGCTGGCCATGGCATGCAAGGGCAAACTTGTGCAGAATTGCTTAGCAGGGGCCAGGCTTGCATCAGCCTGTGGTGCCACTGCATTTGCATAAAGGGGTGGGGTGGCTGAGAGAGGAAAATCCCTGCATTTCCAACCACCTGATGCAACCAATGACAATGACAAGCTGTCTCTAGCCCTTCCTCCAGTCTTTCCCCCTTCCCTGGCTGACAGCAGGAGTAAGCTTGAACACCCACAACTCTTAAAGCCCAGGCTCACCTCAGTATCCATCCCTGCCAGAATCCCCATCTCAGCTGATCCAAGCAAGCTGCCTCCATCCCAGGGGAGCCTCAGGCAGTCAGATGATTCCTACTGGACACTCCACCCCTGCCTGGGCCAGTCCAGTGTCCCCTCACGCCAGTGCTCTCTCACTGATTCCCTTTCACACCACACCCTAGGTCTCACTGGCTCCCCATCAGTCAACCCACTCAAGGACATAGCTCCCATCACTGCTCAGTTCCCATCGCCACCTCGGGCAACAAAATGCCTCCCTCCTGCTCTGCCCCGTGGCTCCTGAACAGTTCCTGCACCAACTGCCACCCCCACTGCTACCAGCACAGAACCCTGATAAGTAGAGCCATTTGGGCTTCCTAAACATGCTGCCCCCTCTGACAAGAGTCTTCCCCACAAGGGAAGAAACCCTCAAGTGCTGCCTTCTATTCAGGATTAAAAAGCACATACTTTCCAGAAAGCAATATCCTTAGAGCAGACACCTCCCTAACCCTCAGCAGGGCACAGTACCCTTTCCCACCATAACCCTCCCGATCCTAAGACCTCCCACGTGGACCTCTCCCCTTCAGTCTCCCACCATACACCAACCTGAACAGAAGCCCTGGACCCAGGAGCAGAGGGGGGCTGGGCCACCCGGTGACCAGCCAGCAAAGAGTTAAGGGGCCGGCTGCTTTTGACATGGCCCCCACCACCGTGAGAGCTGCGGTCCAGGCGGGTCATGGTCTGCGAGAGGAGCCCCAGGGCAGCCGGTGCCGGGAAGCCGGACAGGGGGCTGCAAGGAGCTCTTGGCTTGCAGGGAGCACACCAGGCTGGAAGGGTGGCCCCTTGCTAGCTCCGAGGGGCCCGTGGAGGGTGCCCCGCCCGTGCTGCTGCCTGGGCGGCCCAGCCCAGCCCCCTTCCTCCATCCTGGAGCAGCCCCCTCCCACCTCGCAACCCCAGTTCCACTCAGGCGCCCGGCAGCCCCCACCCTGAGCTCACCGCAGAGGCTGCAGTGAGTCGGGACTCCCACCCCATGCTCCGTGCTCACGCTGCAGAGGAAAGCGAGCTCCCTCCTGGACCTATCCTCCCGCTCCTCCCTCTCTCCCCCTCCCACGCCCCCCAAACTTGTTACCTAGGCTGCAGCAAGGAGCCAATCCCCTCCCCCTCCCACCCCGCAGGTCACTGCTGAGGCTGCAGAGAGCCAATCCCCTCCCCCAGGTCAGCAGCTGGGCTGCGGAAAGAGCCAATCCCCTCCCACTGTCGTTACCTAGGCTGCGCCAGGAGCCAATCTCCTCCCCCAAGTCTCCGCTGGAGATGCAGAAGGAGCCAATCCCCTCCCACCGCCTGTTACCTAGCTGCGGACGGGAGCCAATCTCTGCACCAGGGCAGCTGGAGAAGCTGCCGCAAGGAACCAGCCCATCCCTGGGCCGCCTCCGTCTCCTTGAGGAGATGCACCCAGGGGCGGGCAGCCCCACCCAACCCAGTCAGTCAGCTGGGGTGGCGCAGTGAGAGGGCCCTGGGGGAAGGGGTGCCACTCTCCTCCCTCCTGTCGCATTTTGCTCCTCCAGCCCACTTGACTGGGGAGACACTCCTCCTGCAGCTTCACCGGGAATCTAAATTCTTTGCTGGGAAGTCAAAAGAGTTTTCCCATTTCTTAGGAAGGCTGTGGCCAGTCCTTAAGGCCAGGAATCACAAACCAGGCTGGGCAGGAACCCAGGGCACCCAAGCCAAAAAAAAAAAAAAAAAAAAAGGACCAGGAGCTTTGTCACCCTAAAACAGGCCAAACTGGAGGAAAGGGAAAGCCATTTTCACACACGTGCAAGGATGTCACAGTGCTGGCTGGGCCTAGCCCCAAGCAGGAGGAGGGGACACACAACCCTGAAAACACAGCACACAGGGAGACAGGTGCTGGGTAATGCCCCAGCCACAAATATGTCTCCCACTCTCCCTCCCCACCCTCCCAGCTTTTTAAAACAGCATTCTCTGCCTGACCCCTCTCATCTCTCCAAATCAAGGAAGGGGGGGGGGGGGGAAGGCCCCTGGCTGAATCAGGATCATACTTTAGACTCCCCACATTGGTTTCTCAGGGAGAAATTTAGCTCCCTCCTCACTATTGCTGCTCCCCTGGAGCCTAAGGTCATATCGGAGAGACACTGTGTTCTCCCTGGTCACAGCCTGCTCCTAGCCTGGAAAGAGCTGTAAACAGGCCACCCCCTGCTCTGGGCAGAGTGCCAACCTTGAGGGGAATCCTATCCGAGAATGGCCTAGGCTATAGCTGTCCATCGAATAGGCCTGGCAGCAGGGGAGCGCTACCACCCCAGGGATAATACCGGCTCCAGCAGTGCCTGTCACATGCTCAGGACCTGGGTATTTTTATCCCTGAGTTGCTGAGGAAATATTGTTCTAGACACATCATAATCCTCCCTTCCCCCATCCCAGCCTGGGCCCCTAAGGCTAACCCACCCCACCTCCCAAAAGGAGCAGAAAAGGCCTGGGGTCAGGCAAAGCATGACCTTCACTGAGGGCCAAGAAAAAGGAAAGGGGGATCAAAGTTCCATCCCATACCCTCCAGTCCTGGCCAGTCCAATGACATCCCAAACATCCCATATTCCATTCAGGGAGAGCTCCCCACAACAGGAATGGAGCTACTCCTATAGGGCTCCTAGGAGAAGCCCATTCCACAGATTAGAAGCTGGGAGCATGCTTCTTCAGAACGCTGGGTCAGTCCACTTGAAGGACAGCGAAAGGGGATGGAGAAGGGAGATAAGGTTCCAACTGGCACTGCAAGGATTTAACACAAGAGGTCCAGAAAAGCAAGAAACACTCCTAGTTCCCATGATCAGATAGATAATCCTTGCCTGTCTCACAGCAGATCCAATAAAAGCCAGCTGAGCAGAGGGCAAAGCTTCCCAGTCTCAGCACCACTAATAGTTGCAGGTGAGATAAAACTGGTTTGGGGGCTATCCTGTGCTGTTCAGCAACATCCTTGACCTCTACCCACTAGATACCAGTAGCAACCATCCCAAGCTGTGACAACTGAAACTGTCTCCAGATATTGTCACCTGTCCCCTGCGGGCAGAAGGGGGAGGCAAAAGTCACCCACAGATAAGAATCATGGGCCTAAAAAGTCATATTCTCTGCCAGTCACTAAAAGAGAACTGAGGTCAGGAACAGACTCCAATGCAGGGAGGGAGGCAAAACATGGTCTGACCTAGTATGCAGAGGGAGTCAAGCTCTGCAGCACCTGTACACCTTTTCACATCCTTCCATGTTCCACCCCAGGAAAACCAGCCTATTGGCCAGGAGAATGCAGTGAGCCTTTTCTCAAGCTTCTTAAGGTTGCGGGGGCAAGTCAATTCATTTTTATAATTTAGGAGAGGCAGTGGCAATATTAGCCATTTCCATCATTAAAGGCACAGAAATGCACCTCTTTCTGCCCAGAACAGTGACAGGAGCTAAAGATCGCCTCTGACAACTCAGAGACAGTTGGGCAGAATAGTTTCTCTTTTAGCTTCCAGCCTTTTCTGCCCCACTCCCTGCAGTGGGTCTTTAGCAAAGAATTGGAGCCTTGGCCTTTCCTGGCCAAGAATAACTATCCAAGTCTACCCCTTGGCTCAGGCCCAGAAAGAGCTGAGTTATCAAGACCTCAAAACAAGAGGCCTTACCACAAAGGAAAACTTTAGGGTACATATGTGTTTTTATGTTAGGGGAAGTTCAAGGCAAGAGGCTACACAATATGTGTCTTAGCAACAGATACACACTTCATCAAAGTCTATCACAACATGACCCTCCCCCACTTCAGACCTCCAGAAGTCATGTTGAAATCCAAGCAGTAAACACACTGGCATGTTCTAGGAACCTCCCACTGACCTGACAGTACATTTAGAGGTGGGTCAATGGTTCAACACAGGGAAATGCTCCCAGCCTCTAATCCTAAAGTCAGCCCTTTCCAGTCAAGCACCATGCCTGAGACCCCCTAGAACCTGTCTGATTTTTTATAGGGCTTATTTGCTGTGACCACGGTCCATCAGGACCAGCCCACTCCTCCCCAAACCCCAGGTCCCACCCACCCACCACAGGGCCACTAACCTCTTTGGTTAAGTCTCCACTGACTGGAGGGGCCACAGCCCCCAAATCCTCCAAATCTTCACTGAATCCCTGCTCCGTTTCGCTTTCTCGCACCCCGTTGTCTGGGCCTGTCACATCTTGGAGGCCACTGGAACTCTCGAGGGCGAGGCCTGAGCTGGGCTGGCTGCCAGAGACAGACCCCTCCGGGTCCCGGTGAACCAGCCAGGCATTTACCTCAGTGGTTGGCACCTGGAACCTGTCCAGGGCCCTCACCTGACTGAGGAGCCGCCGGGCAGTGAAGTAATTGTCCAGGTCTATGCTCTTGGGGTGGATACCATAGCCATCCAAGGTATTCCTCAGGTTGTGGAACTGGGTCTGAGTATAGGCAGAACTGGGCCCCAGGATGATCTCCCGGAGCGGGGGGAGCTGTGAGGTCAGGTAAGTATCCACGTCCACCCGCACCCCAATCAGACTCAGCAGAATGGTGAACTGGAGAAGTCCTTCCGTTAAGTATTTCTTCAGAGAAAGCATTGCTGAAGGACCAGAATGTTTATGCTTTTTGGTTTTTAAATCTTCCAAAAGACAAATCAAGGCCACTGCTCTGCCGCTCCAGCCAGCAGGTTACCCTCCTCAGTGCCAAACCCTGTACCCCACCCTGGCAGAACACAGGGGTTGAGCTCCCTGATGTCCCCAGAGGAAAGCACACCCTGTGGAGCCAAGGCCACACTCCAGACCACATTCACTTTTCCCTTCTTGACACCTCACCTCTGAAAGTACAACTGTTCCTAACCCAGTCCAGGCCCTGAGGGCCCACGTGACTTACTGTCTCCACAGTCCACATACAGTCACTTCCTCACTCACATTAGTTGTCCTCTCTGTAGATTCCACTGCAGGCTGTTCTCAGGAACAGCTGATGAATTTTTTTTTTTTCCTTCTCCCTCCTAAGGTTTATTTTCTTTGGCTGGAGCTAGAGGCCTTTTGTCTTGGGTCAGAGTGTCCCGCCTCCTCCACACTTACCAGGGGGGTTTCCAGAGAAACCTGAAATGGGAATCATAAGAGCAACAAAATAAGATTCCGTACTTTTCACACCATGTGAAAAGCAGCAAACACATTAAAAGACCACTTTTATAGAGAAAAAAACAAAAACAAACCCAACCACTTAAACCCTAAGGAAAAAAACAAAGCAACCTGTTACAGACAGAACAATTTTAAGAGGAAAGTCTTGATGACAAAAGATCTCTTACTGCATATTAAATCTACAATACCCTAAAAAGTAGCTTGCTTTGGATAAGAAGACAATGCCCAGAACATCCAAACTACCTTAAACTTTGTCTGTTTTACCAACCCTTCCCCCCTCATACAGGCACATTACCCGGCTTCTATTTTTAGCATGAGAAGACCATTTCCTATCTTAAAGGAAAGTTGGTTTCCCATCTCTCAGGAGAAAACTACTTACAAGCGTCCCTTCCAGTTCTAAAGGAGAGGGAGAGATTATTAATGAGTGAGTGTGTGTAAAAACACCAGGACAACATTCAGCCCACCACTGCACACAACAGAATAATGCCTTTTGTTTTCCCAACTTTGAAATCTGATTTCCATTTCCTAGCAACTTCACAAAAGAGAGAGAGAGAAAGAGGGATGGTGGGGACCTTCATAGGATTGTATCCACAATCTGAATAGGCAGGTCTTATCTTCATTCATATGACCTTCTGAGCCAAAGCAGAAGGATATGGCCAAGTTCTCAACCCACAATGCCAACTGTGGAGAGGGCAAATTTGCCTTTCAATTTCTAGTTTGTACTTTTGAACTTCCATTAATCACATAAACCAAGACATATCCCTCTCTTCTCCTCCACCAACCTCATTCTAAAGGGGAAGCAGGATCTACACACACACGCCCATGCAAGCGTACACCCTCACTTGGTCCGAGTAAACACAAATGCAACCCAGAATTCCTGCTTACGCTATTCTCCCGTTCCCATGCAACTTGTTACTAAAACCTCAAAAGCTTGTTAAGTTCGAGAAACCAAAGTTCCTTCCTTAAAGACCAAGTCAGAGCCAAAAGGCCGTGGCTTGAGTCCGGTCCCACCCTGCCCCGAATACCCGAGTCCGGCTGGGACCAAGTCGCCATGCCCACTCTCGGCGCCTCGGCTTCTAGCCTTCTGGGGCAGCAAACGAACAAGTGCTACCTTCCTGGCCTTGACCCACCCTTAAAGGCAAACCTCACCCCGCCCTCCGTTCCCGTGGCCCCACCCCACTCGCAAGCCGGCCTAACACCACGCCTTCTCTTGCCCTCAACCCTCCCCAGTCCATCCCACCCTGGAGCCGCTTTCTCCTCGGCCCCACAGCTCTTCCCTACCAGGCCCAGAGCCCGACGCCGACTGAAACCCCGCTAGGTCGCCTGGCTCCCGCCTCCAGCTCGTCAGCCACATCCCGCCACCCCTCACCCTATAAGCCTCAACCCCGCAGGACCGCGCCCCGCCCCTCGGGAAAGGAAAAATGCCCGGTACCCGCTGCTGAGCTTGGCGTCCACCGCTACTGCCACAGCAGGCTTTCAGCCCGAATCCCGGCCTCGCCGCCGCCGCCGCCACCGCCGGCCGGCCTAGAGCTCCCTGCCTCCGCTTCCCTCCCCGCCCCCTCCTTCCACTGCACTCGGAAGCCCGCCCGCCGCGGCACCAAAAACACTTTCTCCAATCAGTGAGCCGAAACCGCGGCCTTCGCCGGATGTTGCTCTGATTGACAGCAGAGGAAGCCCAATGGCTAGATATGCCTCCTTCTCCCCTCGCCCGTATCCCCAAGACTGACATGACCCACAGTCCAATGGGTCTCTACGCCCGCCCCATGGCGTGGACCCACCAATGAGTGGGGAGAAGGCCCTACTGTCTGGCATTCTGGACACCTCCGCCGTGCGTTTGTGGCGGGAGGTGTTATAGGTTGAGCCCTTTTAGCACATTTTGTAGATGGGGAAAAAGGCTCAGAATAAAGGATAGGAGGGGTATCGCTAAAGGAGCTCGGAATTACACCTTTGAGGGTTCCCATAATGACTTGCAAAAGTCGGGTGAGAGCGGGGTGGAGGAATTGAGGCGGGGCACAGGACATGTGGTTTTTGTGGTGTCGACGCTCGTGCCGCCATCTTGGTTGCTGGCAACGGAAACTGGTGTGTTGGCTTCCTTTCCCCACCGGCCTGGTGCAGCAGCACTGTTAGGCAAGGACGGAAGCGCTTCGGGACCCAGGCAAGGGTCTGTTCGTGGGAACAGTGCTGCGGACAGTTGTCACAACAATCTTGGGATGTAGCGATGTGAAAGATGGGCATAATAGCGATCCTTTTGCCATTATGGAAACAACACAAAGAAAGACCTAACTTCCCCCACGGAACTTAGACTTGGCTTTTTTTTTTTTTTTTTTTTTTTAATTGTTGGGGAGGGTGCCAGGGTTTGAGCCCAGAACGCTTAACCACTGAACCACATCCCGACTTGTCCCCCTCCTTTTTTTTTTATAATAATTACTATTAATTTTTTTAGTTGTCAATGGATCTTTAATTTATAATTAAATAAATGCTGAGTATTGAACCCATAGTCTCACACATGCTAGGCAAGTGCTCCACCACTAAGCCACAACTCCAACCCCTACCCCCTCCTGTTTTTGAGACAGCTTCTCACTGAGTTCTTTGGGACTTTCTAAACTGTTGAGGCTGGCCACAAACTTACAATCCTGCCTCACCACAACCACTCCAGTCGCTGCAATTACAGGTGTGCACCGCCACGTCCGGCTAGACTTGCCTTTTTAAAGAACTTTCCTTAGCTTCCAGAGTTCTTCAGTCCCATCTAGCTGTATTGCTGAAACATGCTGGTGACTCAAAACATTAAAGTCCCTCAACATTACCTGAGGAGCTTGTTAGACATACAAATTCTGATTCCTCCTCAGATTCCCATTTGTAACCCTCCTAACCTTGGAGGCCTGGTAACCTGCCAATTTGAGTAATCCTAATGCAGCTGGTCTGCATACCACATTTAGGAAATCACTGAGGTGGAGTTTGTACTGTGTTGCTTCCAGCTGTGGGACAAAGAGGTGCCAACTAAAGTTCTCCTCTCCTTAGGAGAACCCATAATCAACTAGTAGGTGACTTTATTTTCCTTGTACAATTACGAACAAGACCAACTGATAACTCACTTAGGTAATCAAAGCCATGTAGTACTTAAGAGAGGAGACTTAATTTGGGGTGATTCACAGATTACAAAGTACTTTCACCATATACAAATATTCAACATGCATTCATTTGAATCCTTAATAAAGCTACTGAGCTAAATTGTGTATTTTAGGCTCTGAAACAGTACTCATTTTTCTGTCTTCCAACAAATAGTAGAATATAAGCTCCATGAGACTAGAATTTTGTGTATTAACTGTTGTGTCTTCAAAACGGTAGTGTAAATGGGGTGTAACTCAGTGGTAGTGTGCTTGCCTAGCACATGCAAGGTCCTGGGTTCCACTTCAAACACCACACACACAAAAGTGTGCATGATGCATTGGCACATACCTATAAGATTCTGAAGGCCTGTGCAGAAGGATCACAAAATCAAGATACCTCTAGGCAACTTACAGAGATAAGTTTCAAAATAAATAGGGCTGGAGATGTAGCTTGGTGGTAGAGCTCCCATGTGTGCACAGTAACACACACAAAGCAGAACAGTGAATGGAACTTAGTAGATCCTAAATACTAAATAATTGAGGTGGGGGCTGAGGGTGTCACTCAGTGGTGGTGTGCTTGACTAGCATGCATGAGGCCCTATACTTTTTGATCCCACTACTTCAAAAAATAATGAAGGGGGAGTCAAGCAAGCAGACCCATTATTCGAAGTTCTTGCTAAAACTGAAAAAAAAAAAAAAAAAAAACTGGGAATGTGGCGTAGCAGTAGAACTCCTCACTCAAGGCTCTAAATTCAATCCCCAGCAAAACCCCGCCAGTGCCCAAAGAAAACGGAAAAAGTTCCATGCACAAATGAGCCATACTGTGGCATGTAACCAAGAGAATAGATCATTGTCAACTAAATTAGTGAGACCTTGAAGGTAAATACTGCAAGCAGTTAAGAAAGGAAGAGAAGCCAGCAGGAGACCCAGACCAAAGGATGAGGATTGCTTGAATTCAGGAATTGAAGACCAGTCTGATGCAAGACCCCATCTCAAACTAAAAAAAAAAAAAAAAAAAAAAAAACTAGGGGCTGGAGATGTATCTTGGTCATGGTACATTATTAGCACATATTAGCACATGTGAAGCCCTAGTGTCCATCCCCAGTACTGATAGAAGAAAAGGAGGAGAAATTTAGGTATGATCATTAACTACAAAATATAATCAAGCCAGGTGTAGTGGCATATGCCTTTAATCCCAGCAACTCAGGAGACTGAAGCAAGATGATCTGAAGTTCAAGGGGGGCCTCAGCAACTTGGTGAGACCCTGTCTCAAAATGAACAATAATAAAAAAAGGGGGCTGGGGTGTGGCTCAGTGGTTAAGCTCCCCTATGTTCAGTCCCCAATACCAAAAATGTAATAATAATAATTGAGACCATTGGGAAGGAAATGTTTAAAAACCATAGAACTGGAAGATATGAAAACCCAAATAAAATTACAGCATTAAACAAGATTATTGGGCTGGGGATATAGCTCAGTTGGTAGAGTGCCTGCCTCGCAAGCACAAGGCCCTGGGTTCAATCCCCAGCACCGCAAAAAAAAAAAAAAAAAAAAAAAAAAACAATAAACAAGATTATTGGGCTAGGGATATGGCTCAGTTGGTAGAGTGCTTGCATTGCAAGCACAAAGCCCTGAGTTCAATCCCCAGCACCGCAAAAAAAAAAAAAAAAAAACAAACAAACAAGATTATTTTGAGAGGATGAACAGAGATGATAAAAATTCTGGTATGTCCTAAATTTAATTACAAGGACTAGAAGGTGGATGGGGAAAGAGATAAGGAAAGTTAACAGGTGCTGGTGAAACCAATAAAAAGGTTGTCAATGTTGAAAACTTGACTTAAATCCCACCTGAGACAACAACCAAGACCACTTCCCTCTGCCCACTCCTTGCTTATTTATATAATGTTCAGGACTGAACCCCACTCAATTCAGAAGCAACAATTACTTCTCCTTATGGACTACCCTCCTACCCTAAAATTTTCTCTGCTTCTCCTTATCCTGTCCTTCATATCTATAGCCTGTATAGGTTACATGTGCTTGCTTACCTTCTTCAAAGTTTGAAAAGTGATATTAAGCTGAGCAGTGGCTCACTTCTGTAATCCTAGCTATTTGGGAGGCTGAGGCAGGAGGTTCACTAGTTCCAGGCCAACCTGAGCAATTTAGCAAGATCTTGTCTCTGAATAAACAAATAAGTCTGGGGATCTAGCTCAATTGAACCCCTGGGTTCAATCTCCAGCACAATAAAATAAATAAATAAATAAATAAATAAAATGAACATAGCTCTGCTCAGGCAGACATTTTTCCAACGGCTACTTAGCCTTCTGCTGGTAGTTTACGAAAACTTGTCTTAGGACCTGGTCATTTTTCTGGCCACCACTTGTAACAGCTCAATAAACCCTTTTATTTTAGAGATTCATTATTTTAGAGTTTTGGTTTAATAAATAAAGAATAAAAACAGTACTTTTAAAGGAGAGTATATTGAGTATATTGAGTAGTTGTCTTTTTCTTTCTTTTTTTTTTCCTGTGTTACTGGAAAGCAGGGTGGTCTACCACTGAACTATATCCATCTCCATATATATATATATATATGCATATATTTTTTTTCTTTTTTGGTACTGGGGATTGAACCCAGGGCAATTTACCATGGAGGTATGTCTCCAGTCTTTTTTTTTTTTTTTTTTGAGACAGGTCTCACTAAGTTGTGAGGCTGGCCTCAAACTTATGATCCTCATCTTTCAGCCTCTGGAGTCTCTAGGATTATGGGCATGCAACATAGTGCCCAACTTTTTTTTTTTTTTTTTTTTTCTTTAATTTTGAGACAGAGCCTTACTTAATTGCCCAGGCTAACCTCAAACTTGCGATCCTTCCTTAGCCTCCTCCATTGCTAGGATTACAGGCATGTGCCACGGAGCCCAACAGCTAGTTTTTTTTTTTTTTTTTTTTTTTTTTTTGACACAAACAATATAAGACAATTTTAAATCCTGACACAGTTAAATAAAAAATGGACAATTTGGGGAGTAAGGAAATCTTAATGCCAACAAAACTATTTTAGACAAATCCATTTGATTTTTTTATATATATATTTTTAGTTGTAGATGGACACAATACCTTTACTTGATTTCTTTATTTTTATGTGATTCTGAGGGTCAAACCCAGGCAAGCTCCCTACCACTGAGCTACAACTCCAACCCTCCATTTGTGTTTCCCAAGTACTGGGAATGGAACCCAAAACCTCCAAGTGTCTTTTGAGCTACCTAACAGGATGTCAGGTGCCTAGGATAAGAAAGCCACACACATAAAAAAATAACATGAAATTTGGTAAGATAAATAATCACCAACATGAAATAGGGTAGGGAAGCCACACTGAAGATATAACAGGTTATTCTTTTTTCTTTTTTTTTAAGAAAGACTATCTAAATTAGGATCTGGTGGTATACCCATAATCCTAGAAGGACCACAGGTTTGAGGCCAGCCTAGGCAACTTAGTGAGACCCTGTCACAAAATGAAAATTAAAAGAACTGGAGATGTAACTTGGTGGTAGAGTACTAGCGTGTGCAAGGCCCAGGATTCAGTCCCCAAGTACTAAATTAAAAAGACTATTTTATTAAAAAAAAAAAAAAAAAAAAAAGCAGGTGCAAGAGGCTGAGGCAGGAGGATTGCAAGTTGGAGACCAGCCTGGGCAACATAGCAAGTTCCTGTCTCAAAATAAAAAATAAGGGCTGGGGTTGTGGCTCAGTGGCAGAGCACTTGCCTAGCACATGTGAGGCACTGGATTCTGTCCTCAGCACCACATGGAAAAATAAGTAAATAAAATAAAGTTATTATGTCCATATATAACTAAAAGATTTTAAAATAAATAAAAAGGACTGGGAATGTAGCCAAGTGGTAAAGCACCCCTGAATTCTGTCCCCAGTACCATACACACAAAAAATACACTGGGTTTTGCTATGTTGTCCAGGATGGTCACTGAACTCCTAGACTCAGGGAATCCTCCTGCCTCATCTACTTAGGTAGCTGGGACAACCAGAGTGGACCACCACATTTGATTCCATGTGGTCTCTTTTTACTAACTCATATATATCTTTGAATAGCAGTTATCAAGACCCCTCTGGGTCTTGGGTGTGAAAGGAGTGGCAGGCACTGGGAAGAAGGGCCCACCTTAGAAGAGGGTGAAGAGAGCAGTGGAGAGACATTTTGGTTTTGCCCACATTAGCTGGTTCATTTCTTTCAGTTCCTAACTTCGATGACAGTAAATAGATGTGCGTAACAATTATTTGAGTGTAAAATGGAAGAGAGATGGACCAGCAACAGTATTATTGGGTCAAAGAATGACGGGCAGGCTGGGGATGCAGAACTAAGTGATAGAGCATATTCCCTAGATTTGATTCCCAGCCCCCACAATAAATAAATAAATAAAAACGAAGGAGGAGGAGGAAAGACAGGAGGAGGGGGAGGATGAAGAATGGAGAGTAGTTAGAGAAAGTTTCCCACTCAGCTGTTTCAGAAAGATGGAAATAAGGAAAACTACCAAGAATTGCAAGGGCTGAGGAGGCTGTTGGTATAGAAAATTTCAGTTGTAACAGCAGTCAGTTAAGCTTGGTGTGGAATGCGTGCCAGGGATATTTGATACTCCATGGTAGGGAGTACAGACAGAAAGACTGCCTTGCACTTGATCTAGAGTTCCAGAGCAAGTCTGAGCAGGTGCAAACCTCCTTCCCAGAACCTGCTGATTAACCTTGTAAAATCCAGGGTGTGTCCTTTTTACCCAGCAATCCACCCTCCCCCTTCCCTTTGCCTGGGACAACTGTTAATAGGACAATTACCCAAGAAGCAAAAGAAAGATCCCATGCTGATGTGTCATCAGTCCCGGTATATCCATTAAATCAGACTGAGAAGACCGCTGGAAAAAGGGAGCGCATGCGCTTGCTCCCTAAGGGACAGGTTGACAGACATCAGTAAAACCAGGCTTGCCCTTGCGAATCCAGGCTGCACAGAAGAGAAGGCAGTGGAAGCCAGGAAGGGGGTTGGCTTTAATGCACAGGGATTTGAGCTGATAAAAGAGCCAGCTAACTATAAAGCATACAATGAAATTCCCACTCCTCCTGGGAATATGTATTGACCCAGGCTCCTCTGTAGGAAAAGCAGCGCTGCTGCTGCTACCAGCAGGCACATCCATCCTCCTGTCATCCCTGGAGGGTGACACCTGCCAGGAAACCCTCAGGAAAAAAAGGAGCTGCGGGAGAGTAGACTGGCTAGAGCGAGAATTTCTTCTTTAACAGCGGGGATTGCTTTTTCCCCTAAGGGAAACCCAGTCTCTCTGCCGTTTTTGATTGCCCATTATTTTTCCTTCTTTAAAAATGTTTTTAAATGTTGCTAATCTAGGTAAGTATTTCTCACTTTCCAACCCCATCTAATCCAGGAGAATGGATTAGCTGACTGTCTGAGATTTCCTCCTTATGTCCTTCTGAGAGATTCTAGGATTACATCTAATCAATACTAAATATTAGCATGTCTTGCAAGGAAATCAATTACGTTTCTCAGCTAATCCAGACATCTGGCCCCCTTTCTTACAAGGTAAACATCATTAGCAAACTTGTTACCATCAAAGTATCAACAGAGGCAAAGCTCTTTTGCCAGCCAGCCTCCTCCCTGCGCACACCACCACACTATCTTGGAAGACTGCTTCTCAATCCTGGCTGCACATGAGCATAACCAGGGGAGATTGCAAAAAACTACCAATGCCTGGGTCCTACCCCAGACGAATTAAATCAGAACCTCCCAGAGCAGAATTGGGCGTCAACATTTTGCCAAAGTTCCTTAGGTGATTCTTATGTGCAGTTGGAGCAGAGAATCACCAGGTTGGAGCAATAATCCAAGTGGGGTGAAAAAAGAACAGCAGTGCTAATGCACAGATTGGAATCAACATCTGGTTTTAGGATGTGTTCTTTCTCACTCCTAAAACAGTCTCTTCCTTGACCTATACAATGAAAATGCCTCACTGTTCATTCATATCTTGGTGTAACAGTTTTTGAAAGTTAGTTTAACTCTCCTATATGTCTCTGACTTGCTTCAAACAATATTGGGTAATTTTCTTTGTATAGCTCTCAGTACAACATGTCATAATTAGGCAGTTGCCCTTGTGAGTAGGGAGGGTAGGTGTTTAGGTTCATAATCTGGCTGTTGCTAGTTAGGCTAGCCTGAGCTAAATGAAGACAACAGTATAGGTATTCGCAAGTCTTATAAATCAGATCTTGTGTTGGGAGTGGTGGCGCATGCCTGTAATCCCAGCAGCGGGGAGACTGAGGCAGGAGGATCACAAGTTCAAAACCAACTTCAGCAACTTAACGAGGCCCTAAGCAATTTAGTGAGACCCTTTCTCAAGAAGAAGAAGAAGAAGAAGAAGAAGAAGGAGGAGGAGGAGGAGGAGGAGGAGGAGGAGGAGAAGAAGAGGAAGAAGAAGAAGATCTGGGGATGCGGTTCAGTGGTTAAGCACCATGGGGTTCAATCCCCAATATAAATAAATAAATAAATAAATAAATAAAAAGTCAGATTGTGTGTGTAAAGCTACTTGAGCATAGGGGTAGAATTGAGTGTGAGTCCCTTTCTTGGTCTATTCTCTCTCTATCCACCCTGCAACTTTGCGCCAGTGAAAGTCACATATTTTGAAGAAAGGAGAGCCGTCCTTAGAATGATCTACTGAAAGCCCATTCTGCAGATGGAGTATGGAAGCTTTAGTTTTCTTTCTAGCACAACACGCATCCACATCTCATATTCCACACACCTCCCCCACTTGACATTATAGCAGGAAGGATCTAGAGGCTGGTACCCAAGGGAGCTGTTTCTTCTTGTCACACAAGAACAGATGCTGAAATCCGAGGGTATACAGCACAGACATGTGGCAGTGGAAGGATGAGTCAGAGGAAATGGAATGGTCTCCCCTCCAAAATATACCACATCTACAGGAGAACTCCATTCGAATCACCTGTTTCCTAGGGCTCCAAAGGACAGGTACCAATCCTGAGTGCAGTGACTATACAGGCTCTAGCAGATAGAGATGTACATCGCCCCCTGCCCCCATTCCCAGGCAACCACACCACCCTGAAGGGAGCAGAAAGCAGAGAAACCTAAAGGCTGCATGCTTCCCCAGCCATGGCTTCTCCACTCTGGGCAGGCTGCCAAGGTGATTCTCTCTTGTTGAACCAGCATGGTTTTTTAGTGCTGCAGGGCATGAACTGGAGTTCTCATGGGGAACACTCCATGGATGACACTGTCTCAAGTGCACTTATTTATTTATTTATTTATTTATTTATTTATTTATTCATTTATTTTGATTCATTGTATGCAAATGGGGTACAACTGTTGTTTCTCTAGTTGCACACAAAGTAGAGTGCTGTAATTATACATATACACAGAGTAATGATGTTTGTCTCATTCTGTTCTTTTTCCTTCCCCCCACCTTCTCACCACCCCTCTTTTTCCTCTATACAATCCATCCTTCCTCCATTCTTGCCTCCCTCCCACCCCCCATTACATATCATCATCCGCTTATCAGAGAGATTATTCAGCCTTTGGTTCTTTGGGATTGGCTTATCTCACTTAGCATGATATTCTCCAACTGCATCCATTTACCTGCAAATGCCATAATTTTATGCTTCTTTATGGCTGAGTAATTCAAGTGCACTCTTTGCCTGCATCTGTACATAAAAAGGTGTCACTCAGGCTGGGAAGTAATGGGAGGAGGAGTCCTAGGGACTCCATTTGGGGAGTCTGGGAAGGGCCATCATTGGGAAACATCTCCTTGAAAGGTTCAATTTGAAGACTCTGAATTTATTTATTCATCACTGCACTTAAGATGTAAAGAGATCTTGATGATTATAAGAATAGCAGCAACAGTGGTGGAGCAGGTAGAGGTGATGATGGTTTTGCGGTTTCTAAGCTTCCTTCCCAGCTGGACTTCTCTCTTATCCCAAACCATAGGCCCCCTCCAGTGCCTTTTCATCTATCCCTGCAATTAATTTCTCCCTTGCCTCTCCCATGGGAGCACCCCCAACCCCCTCAGGCCCTTATCTTCCCATGTCTTCCTCTGTCCCTTCTTCCAGAGGCTCACCCTCTCCCACGGTGGGTATCATGAGCCCAACAGAGGCTGATAAATGCCCCCAGGGGACTTTCTGGTGCTGCCTTTGTACATGAGCTAAAAATGAAATAGCTCACAGAAGTATTAAGGCATCAAAATAATCAAATCAATGTTTTTTATAACATACCCAGCCAGTGTGACCACTGACACAACTTCTGATGATCTAGAATCCAAACAAAATCCCTAAATATGCTGGGGACATAGCTTAATGGTAGAGTGCTTGCCTAGCATGTGTGAACTGCATGTGTGAAGGGGGTTCAATCTCCAGTACTGCAAAAAAAAAAAAAAAAACCCTGCCACACCCTCCACCCCCACTGTTCCAAATAGTGTTGACTATGCTCACTATGACAATTCTGAAAGCCTGCAAGGAAGGCTCAGATGCAACTTCTAAATCCTCACAGAAAGCAGTTCAGTAGATGTCTCCTCAGATCTCCTCAGAGTCAGCATGGCTCACTCCCTTGCCTCCTTCCACTCTTGATTCAAGTATCTTTGTTTCTATCTTTTGTGGGGGCTGGGTCAGGGTCTCACTAAGCTGCTTAGGGCATCAGAGTTGCTGAGGCGGCCTGGAATTTACAATATTTTTGCCTCAGGCTCCCAAGTCACTGGGATTACAGGTATGTGCCACCATGCCTGGTGACATCCAGTATCTTTCTTGAAGTCTCCCTCAGATGCATAATGAAGATGGCATCCTGGCCAGGCGCAGTGGCTCACACCTGTAAAGGTGTGCCTTGGCAAAAAAAAAAGCCAGCCTTGGTAAAAGCAAGGTGCAAAGCAACTCAGTGAGACCCTGTCTCTAAATAAAATAAAAAATAGGACTGGGGATGTCACTCAGTGGTCAAGTGCCCCTGAGTTCAAACCCCTTTACCAAAAAAAAAAAAAAAAAAGGCATTCTGCCTCTCCTTCCCATCTACTCACATTCCTGATTCTCATTCTTGCTCTATTTTCCTTTTTAAAAATGACAGATTGAAGTTCTGGGGATCAAACCCACAGCCTTGCACACGCTAGGCAAGCATTGTACCACTGAACTACAGATACAGTCCTTGCACACTGGTAATCCCAGAATCTCTAGAAGCTGAGGCGGGAGGATCACAAGTTCAAGATCAGCCTTGGTAACTTAGCAAGACCCTGTCTCAAAATTAAAAATAATAATAATAATAATAATAATAATAATAATAATAATAATAAAAAGGGTTGGAATGTAGCTCAGTGATACAGTACCCTGGGTTAAAAAAAAAAAAAAAAAGACCTGTTAATGTCAAACCTATGAGAGGCACCAGGGATTCCATAGAGAACAAGACAGGCACGTTATCTCTATGCTTCCAGGCCTCAAAGTCTGGAGGGGAGAAAGACAAATATATTTGTAAAGAAATTAGTAAAAATTATATTTAGAGTGAGAGAAGTACAATGAAAGAAAAAAGCAGGTTACTGAGAGAATGAGACAGGATGGACTATCAAGTTAGACACAGTCACTTGACTTTTTTTTTTTTTTTGCACTGGAAATTAAACCCAGGGCCTCACTCATGCGAGGCAGATACTCTACCATTGAGCTATATCCCCAGCCCTTATTTATTTTTATTTTGAGACAGGGTCTCAAGGCAGGATCTTTTAATCCTCCTGCCTCAGCTTCCACAGTAGCTGGGAACATGCACTAACTCATCCCACTCCATGATATTTAAGCCCAAATTTAAAGAGGAAAAGGTTCCATGCATTCAGGGGAGGAAAACCCCACTGAGTAGCTATTTGGGATGAGTGAATATGATACTTAATAGAAGAGACCTCGAAGGAAAGAACAGGAAGAAATTTTGAGTCTAAGACATGGGTTCCCTCCCCACTCGACTACTTATTAGTCTTAAAAAAGTCACAGTCTGAGTCCCTCTTTCCTCAACATAGATATTGCTGTTAGATAAATACTTGAAAGTGGTGTAAAAGGCACTCCTGGTGTTGTTCCAGGTGACTACCTAAGTACAATTCACTTTGCTTCACTGGGTGTGAACCGCCCACTGTTCAGAGTATCATGAAATGAGCAGTTGTCCTCTGGTAGACTTAGACCCCAGAAAACCAAACATATTGCAAAGCCTGGTGCCGTAGCAAAAGGAGCATTTGTGCTTCCAGGCATCTGTCCTGCTCAGTGCCTCATTTATATCTGGACTCTTCTGGGGAGGTACCTAGGACCATGGCTTCCCAAATAGTGTGAGAGGAAAGGGAAAGCCTCTTTTCAGCAGATGAGTCTCCACTGAACTTTGCCATCTGCTCTCACTTAGACACTGTCCTGAGATCCAAAGGGTGATCTGCATATTTGTCCCGTCCATACCTACCAGGGGTCCAGAGACAAAAGTGGGTTCCACCTGTGTACTGCTGACCCCAGGACAGTCTGCGTCACCCGTGCAGGAGGCAGGAAGCAGGAAGAGAGGCTGGTCCCGGGCCCACCTGAGGGCGCGCAGCTCTCGCTGGGGGCTTCAAAAAGCAGAAAGTAGCAGAGCGGGAGCCAGAGAGAAGAGAAGTTGGTGGACCGAGAACTGGGGTGTGGGCGCAGGGCGGCGAGGGCTCGAAGGGAGAGCAGGGAGGGCAAGAAGAGGAAGGGGCAACGAGCAAGGGAGCGCCACGCACCCGAGCTGGCCGAGGGGAGGCGCGGGCGGCGCCCCGGGGGGCGGCCCGCGGGCGGGCGCGGGGCGGGGCGGCGGGCGGTGCTGTCAGTGCGAGGCGGCGAGAGGAATGCAGCGGCCGGAGGCCTGGCCACGTCCGCACCCGGGGGAGGGGGCCGCAGCTGCCCAGGCCGGGGGCCCGGCGCCGCCCGTCGGAGCCGGGGAGCCCTCGGGGCTGCGGGTACGGAGCAGACGGGCGCGGGGTCCCGGGCGGCGGGAGCCGAGCGAGGAGGGGGCAGCCAACTCACAACTGGCGCTGGCGGCGGGAACTTTGTGCCACCAATGACCAGCCCCGGGGAAGGGACCCGGGCCCAGGGACGGGAGGAAATTTTCGTTCTGGCGTGGACCGGCCCGGAGGCCTGTCCTGAGTTAGCCGGCGTGGAGTGGAAGTTGTAGGGGAACTCCGAGTAGTGATGGGGATTGGCTGGGGGCGGGGACGGTGTCGAGATTCCTCTGGGAGGGGTGAGGAGTGAGTGACCAGTCGGCCCAGACTGAGTTTCCGTCGCCCGTGGGTGATGGCAGTGCTTCTGGAGCCTGGGGCCAGCTGGACGGAGGAGGCTCGGCGCCGCGGTCCCCCTGGCCCAGGTTCTGTGATACACTCCGACTCGGGCTCTGGAGCAGTCAGTGCATGACAGAACTTGGGCCAGGTAGGACTTTCTGCACCCCGCAGGCACAGCGCCCACCCAGGGCCTGCAGTGGAACATCTGCCTGGGAGTGGAGTGGGCCCATGTGGCACAGGGTTGGGCTGGAACCAGCTATGGACTTGAGACTGGGATCAGTGGAGTTTGAGGATGTATTCCTAGGATCAGAAAACCCTATAGCCCATACCAGAGTGTCCACCTTGAGTCAGGGGACAAACGGAGCTCTCCTCCCCGGTGTCAGTTGCAGGAACCTTCCCTCTACACCATCAAGGCTGTTTTCATCCTAGATAATGATGGGCGCCGGCTGCTGGCCAAGGTAACCCCCCACCCTTTGGGACCCTGAACACACAGTGCTACAGCCCCAAGAACAGAGGTCCCCACCCAACACCCAGCTGACTCCCTATCTCTGGAGAGTCTCCATTGTGGTCTCTGTGGTATAGAGCAGCTCAACTTAGACCCTTCCAGAGGTCATTCTGTCCACTCTCCTGCCTTGTCAAGCTGTTGGCCAGGACTGTAGGGGGGCATCTCCTCTGAGTCTACTTATGCTGCCTGCCTTGCCTTCTCACCATCCTTCCACTGACCAGCTGGACCCTGGGAATGGGAAGGTTCCTTCTGAGAGGTCAGTGGAGTATTCAGCCTGGGACCAAGGAGTCCTAGTCCCTAAACTAAGTGAGGGACTTCCACTTTTGTTCTGCACCTTGATAAATATGAAGGACTTAGTGTAAGGATTTAGAACCAGGTGGGATTTTAGAGACCATATAATCCAACTCTTTAATTTCACAGATGCAGAAAATGAGATGTAGAGATGCTGCATGAGTTGCCTGAGGTCACATTATTAATACTATAACAGAGACCTGAACTCAGGGTTGTTTTTTTCCAGTATTGAGAGTTGAACCTGGCCAGGGGCACTTTACCATTGAGCTTTTTATTTTTCTTCAACTGTTTTTATTTTTTGAGACAGGATCTCACTAAGTCGCTGAGGCTGGCCTTGAACTTGTGATCCTCTTGCCTCAGACTCCCAAACTGCTGGGATTACAGGCATGCATCACTGTGCCCCACTGAAGCTCAATTTTTTTATTTTTATTTATTTTTTGGGGGGTATGGGGATTGAACCCAGGGATGCTCTACCACTGAGCCATATCTCCAGCCCTTTTTATTTATTTTGAGACAGGTTCTAGCTAAGTTGCTTAGGGCCTTGGCTAAATTGCTGAGGCTGGCTTTGAACTTGTGATCCTCCTGCCTCAGCCTCCAGAGTTCAAACTTGACTTTGATTTAAAGCTCAGGTGGCTTTTCTCTGGATGCCTATTCAGCTATTTGGTGTTCATCCTATGAATATGGCCTGGGTAAACCAAACTAGGATAATCTAAAAATAATTTTCTACCATTGACACAATTAACTAGAATAGAAATTAGTGATGAAATGGATTACAAATTGTTCATTCATTTGAGGCTGAATTTTTTTTTATTTTTTATTTTTTGTCTTCATAGCATTCAAATGAACTTGTTCATGACAGCAGGGGACAGCAGGGAGACTGTTAACTTGCCTGCAGAGTACAAACTGGCAAAATTCACATCCAGAAAACTGAAAGCTGAGCTAACCACACCTTGCCCTGGCAGATGGCCAGAGTGGATCAGCAATGCTAAAGCCTCCAGGGCTGCCTTCTCAGTAGGACCCATCCATGTTGCAGATTAAGAAACTGAGTCGGGGGAGAGGCTTACCAAACCTAAATTTAAAAAGCATTGGTTGAGTTATAGAATATGTGCCAGGAACTTCTTACCAGATACTTAATCTGGTCCAAAGCCAGATGATCCTTGGCATTGAATCTTATCTCTGTCTCTTGCCACCTTGAGATATTTGAAAGTTCCCCCCGCCCCACCTTTTTTATGGTGGTACTGGGGATTGAACCCAGGGGTGCTTTTACCACTGAACTACATTCCAGTACTTTTTTATTTTGAGGCAGGGCCTCCCTAAGTTGCCCAGGCTGACCGCAAACTTACAATCCTTCTGCCTCAGCCTCCCCAGTAGCTGAGATGACAGGCATGCACCACTGTGCCTGGCTTCCTGACTTCTTCATGCCCCAGTTTCCTCATCTATAACTTAGATGTTTCTATGATGGTTATTGTTTATGGAGGACTCCTGGCTTTGCCATCTTTTCCTGTGGGCTCAGGTTAGTGTCAAAACAGTGTGTTAGTGACAATATATAGGCTGGGATATAGTAGGTAGAGCACTTGCCTAGCCCTGTGTAAGGACCTGGCTTTAATCCCCAGCACAACAAAGAAAGAAAAAAAAAAAAAAAAACAAAAAAAAAACAGGAGAGGAGTCCAAAGAAGCCTCAATAGTCCTTATTTTATCTTTTTATTTTGGGGGATTGAACTCAGGGGCACTCCACCACTGAGCCACATCCCCAGCCCTATTTTGTATTTTACTTAGAGACAGGGTCTCACTTAGTCGCTTAGCACCTGACTTTTGCTGAGGCTGGCTTTGAACTCATGATCCTCCTGCCTCAGCCTCCCAAGCCACTGGGATTACAGGTATACACTACCTTGCCCAGCTATTTTGTCTGTCTTTATTCAGAATTTGCTTGTGGGAACTACAGAGCAGACAGGCCTGGAGGGCCATGAAGGGAAACATGGCATGGCAGCAGGGTCCCACATGGCCAGCGTCCATATCCCCTGCTTCCCACCCAGGAAGGAACTAGGCTCTGTGGAATGGTTTTTTGCTTTTTGTTTTTTGTGGTTCTTTTTGCCCCTTCTTCTCTTTCTCACAGTATTATGATGATACATTCCCATCCATGAAGGAACAGATGGTTTTTGAAAAAAATGTCTTCAACAAGACCAGTCGGACTGAGAGTAAGTGTCCATCTCTTCCTCCACCAGAACTCAAGAACACTGCCGTCCATTGCCTTCTGCATCTCCACACATCTGTCCCTGTCAGCCTGCCACACCCACAGGCCACCGCCTTCTCTCCTAAAGCTGTCCGTCTTCTCCTTCTCAGCTGTTCTCCACTCCCTTCATCCAGGAACCCTCACTCCCTACACAGCCAGGTCTCTCCGCTGAGGAGGCCAACTGTGTTGTGGCTCCCCTAGCCTGGATCTGGTCCCAAGGGCACTGCACATGGTAGAGGGTGGATGGCAAGTCAACCTTGAACTGAGTTTGCTGACTCCTTCGCATCAGACAATCCCTAGAAATATGGCATTGGTGGGACCAAGGACACAGAGCAGTCTAATGGCAGTGTCACTAGTTCTGTTCTTTCCTTGGGAGGGGAAGAAAAAAACTGAGGAAGAGGTGCAGAGTAGTGACGGGAAGGAGGGGCCATGTTGTCACCAGGCAGAGGTGGCCAGAGCCAAAAGCCCTTCCACCTCCAGGTGAGATCGCATTTTTCGGGGGCATGACCATCGTCTACAAGAGCAGCATTGACCTCTTCCTGTATGTGGTGGGCTCATCCCATGAGAACGAGGTGAGTTCAGGAAGTTGGGGTGACGTGGTCTGGCTTGGAGTCTGGGTGGAGGTGGGATCTGGAGGCTCGCCACTGGTACCCCCTCCTCTTGGCTCTCAAGGTGGGGAGGTGCAGCCAGAATGGTTCTTTCTGGGGTGATGTGTCTCTACAGTGGCCCTTAGGTTCCTTGGGAACCAGAAATGAAGTCATCAAGCCCTCTGCAGGAAGCCATTGATTCTTTCTTGACTAGAGAAGCAGACATTCATGTCCCCCAGCCCAGACCCGGGGAAGTTGCCTCTCAGGTCAAACTGCGTCAGCCTGTAGCCAAGTACTGGCCGACACGGGAGGGCTGCCCACTGTGACCTACATGGCGGACTCTGAGATCTCCTTTGAGACTCTCTGCTCAGTTCTCTTCTTTTCCTCCTCCCGCATCTGCCTCCCCTCAGCTGATGCTCATGTCTGTTCTCACCTGCCTGTTTGAGTCTCTGAGCCACATGTTAAGGTGAGTGAGAGTCTCTGCCCTCCGGCCCCAGTCCCTCGGCCTTGGTTGTCCCAGAGGCAGGGCCCTTCCTCCCTGCTTCCCTCCCGAAAGCACTGCAAGCCCAGGACTAGAACCAGAGCATCGTTCACCAAGGCCCCTGACTCTTACCTGACCATCAAGGTGCCGCTGAGAGCAGAGTCACGTGCAGGGTCTGGCCCACAAGTGAGTCTCCACCCACTAAGGTTGCCTAAGGTCATGAGTGTTAATATCATAATAGAGACCCAAACTCAGGGTTTTGACTTGAAGCCCCAGGTGGTTTTCCCAGTAGCTCCCTTTTGTTATTTGATATCTGTCCCAGCCAGTGTGACCTAGGTAAATCAAACTAGGATAATTGCAAACTAGACAAGCACAGGGGACACTATTAACCATAGTAGGATTTGAGCATCTAAACCAGCTCTGACATGCATTAGGGGGTCCCATGGTGGGCCTGTGGATATCAGTGCCCAAAGTGAGGGAGGCTGGGCAAGGTGGGAGGAAAGCAGACCCATCCTGAGCTCCAGAATCCTTCACACAGGCTCTGCCCTCAGCGCCCTTAACATTCTCCTCCCTGGTCCTCACTGGGGAGAGGGGTGGTCAGTGAAGCAGTCTTTAGAGAGAGAGAGTCTTCCTCCCCTAGAGGGGAGATTTGGTTCCTAGTTGCTGTTGGTCATGGGGAGGCTCAGGAGCTTATGTCTGCTCTCAGGAAGAATGTGGAGAAGCGCTGGTTGCTGGAGAACATGGATGGAGCCTTCTTGGTGCTGGATGAGATTGTGGATGGCGGGTGAGGAAAGGATGGAGGGAAGAGGGAAGAGTTGGGGATACTCACAGCAAGAGGTGTCTTTGTGGGCCATCAGTCAAGATTGCTCCTAGTACATTGTCAGGCCCTCTGGCTAACCCTCCCTTCCCTCAGAATATGCCCAGTGATCCCATGCCCCCACCCCTTCCTCTTAATCCCACCTCACTCATAAGGATGAAGATTGATGTCATTGTTAGCCAAAGTCAAGCCAAAGAAGAAAGTCACCTAGCTCAGGCTGTAGCTCAGTGGTGGAGCACCTGCCTAGCATGTGCACAGCTTTGAGTTCCGTCCCCAGCACCAAACACCAAAAACAAAACAAAATGAAAGAACACGGTGCTTGCCAGTAATCCCAGAAATTTGGGAGGCTGAGGCTGAGGCAGGAGGATCGCAAGTTCAAGATCAGCCTCAGCAAATTAGTGAGGTCCTAAGCAACTCAGTAAGGCCCTGTCTCAAAATAAATAAAAAGGGATGGGGACATAGTTCAGAAGTAAAGCACTCCTGGGTTCAATTCCCAGTAGCGAGAGAAAGAGAAAGAGAAAGAGAAAGCGAGGAACCTGATATCAACTTATGGCAGATGGTTAATAGGCAGGGTTTGGGGAAATCCATTTTGATCTCCAGGGTCTGGGAGAAGCATAGACATTTGTCTCTCTCTGGAACGATTTCAGATGGTCTGCTAGACCCCATCCATACCCCTTTCAAAGCTCCAATCCAACACAGCCAGATGCATGCCCTGGGTCAGTTACTGATTACTCCTGATCCTTACTTTCCCTGTCTTTAAAATGGGATGATGAGAAAACTAAGGTCATAGAATTATAGGGATCAAATGAGATGATGCATGTGAAGCTCATTTGGTAAATATTTCCTGTTGCTGTGCCAATGAAGCTGGGAACCTCTATGAGAAAAGTTGGTTACTGGATTTCCCCTAATGGGAAGAGGGGTCCATAATCAGGGGGAAAAAGAAGTTCTGACTCTGGGGCAAAGGATAATAGAAAATCCTTGAGTATCTTTAAAACATCTAGATATCTCTATCATTCCAGCCGTTTTAGAGATGAGGAAACAGGCTCAAAGGTTCCAGGGACTTGACCAAGGTCACAAGGCTAGGAGTGGCGGGGCCAAGATCTAAAACTGTATGCAAAAGCAGTCCCAGAGATTATGCTTTTTCCAAGGCACGGTAACCCTGCCTGGGGCGGGGTGGGGGCTGTGGGTCCTGGGAATGCCTCCCTCCCTCTGTGACTATTGCCTGCCTGCTACTGCCCAACCTCGTGCTGATTGCTGGGACCTAAACGTGAGTGGAGGAAGACCAGGTTTCCAGAGCTGATAGCATATAGAACTTGGCCTGTGAATAAGCCCCTGAAGCCTCCTAGCATCTGCCGATGCAGAGTTCACCTTCCTGTCAAGGAAAACCAGGAAGCCCTGGTCCCTCCCAGGGAGGCAGCCCCTGAGCAAAGCCTGGAATGCTCTACCTTATGGATTCCAGCACCTCTGATTAGGGAGCCTGGGCCTGGGGAGCCTGGGCCTGGGCAGCCTGGGAAGAAGCTTCCAGGAGATGTTTCTTTCTAGTGGTTTGATAAAAAAGAAAACCAAACTTCTGCCCTAGAGGAGTTTTGCCAGGTCAGAAGGAGCACTGAGTGACTGCATCTCTGGACCACCCACAGAAATGGGCCCCCCATCCCATGCACCCTGCACACTACCATAAACCGTTCCATAGCACCTCTAGTACCTCATGAGTGTCCTTAGCTGAGAAAAGCCTTAATATTTGGGTCTATCTGAAGGGAAGGTAGATTCTGATTTTGGGAGTCTATTTCTCTTTATATCCATCTTTGTGGCATAAAATAATAGTGAGATTAGAGAGAAACCTCCCTGCAGCTCAGTCTGTTCACAAGGAATTCATCCCTGGACCCAGGTGGTGAAATGAACTTTGAAGAGCTCTGAGTTTGTGAGTCCCTGCTTTTTATTTTTTTAATTCATTTTTTGTACTGGGGATTGAACCCAGGGGAACTTTACCAATGAACCACATTCCAAGTCCTTTTTGGGGTTTTTTATTTGTTTTTGTTTTGGTACCAGAGATTGAACTCAGGGGAACTCGACCACTGAGCCACATCCCCAGCCCTATTTTGTATTTATTTAGTGACAGGGTCTTGCTAAGTTGCTTAGGGCCTGGCTAAGTTACTGAGGCTGGCTTTGAACCTGCGATTCTCCTGCCTCAGCCTCCCAAGCAGCTGGGATGACACACATGTGCCACCACACCTGGTGGCATTGAGCATTCTAAGTGGGACAGCTCCACTTCACAGCTATTGCCCAGTGATGACCCAAGGTATGAACCACAGGTGTGAAGAGTAGGAGAGGCAGAGCTGAGGGCCTTCGGTGGTGAGGGAGAGGTGCCACTTGAGGACCATCCTCAGGAAGGAGCTCTGGAGGAGAGATACTGCAGGATGGTGGAAGACAGGGAAGCTGCTGGGCTGAGAGGAGGCAGAGGAAAGAATCTCATCCCCAATGTCCCCCCTGGTTTTTCTCTCGTCTTGCAGTGTTATTCTGGAGAGTGACCCTCAGCAAGTGATCCAGAAAGTGAATTTTAGGGTAAGTCTTCCTTCATGCCTCCTCACTCCCATCTCCTCCAGGTCACTCTTTCTGTCCTCCCACTTCCCATCTTTCCTGGGCATGGGTCTGCCAGGCCCAGGTGGTGGAAGCCCCAGTTCCTCTGGCAGAGGTCATCCCCTGAGCCATAGCACTTGCTAGGATCAGGGTGGGTGAGTGGCAGCTTGGGAGGTGTCTGTTGCTAAGACAGATCTTTTTGTCCTCTCCCATATAGGATCACAAGCACCTCCCCACCCTTCCTTGTGGGAAGCATAGGCAAGGAAATAAGTGAATCCTCCAAAGGACACCCAGTGGCTACCTTGGCCTTGAGTTTGGGGTTTGGGGGAGCAGACAGAATCTCCCTGCCTGTTCTGACTTTCTTGAGTCTGGAAGAAACCTTTCCTTCCATCTTCATTCCCCTTCACTCCCTCACCCTCCATGCACCATAGAAAGATCCCAGGGGTCTTGACTTCCAAATGACAGGCTGCAGGACTTCTGCTAACTAGAGGTACAAGTGCAGTTCTGGATCACGCTAATCGCTGCACCCTCAACCCCCAAGTCCCTCTCCTTCACCTCTCTGTCCCGACACCTTCATGATGGCCTGACCCATCCTTTGATTCTGCTTCCCTGCAGGCAGATGACAGCAGCCTAACCGAACAGAGTGTGACCCAGGTAGGCCTCTGCATCTGCCTTCAATAGAAATGTGCTAAAAGAGATAAGGAGAACTGAGCATCCCAGGGGAAGCTATCAAGCCTGAAAGACCAGGGGTGCAGAAAGGAAGGGATTAGGCCATGATGGGCCATCTCTTGGAGAGTCATTGGAGGCTGCCAGGTCTCTGGGGTGGGAGAGTTGTGTACAATGGAGGAATGGACACGTTACCACCTGCTCACCTGTCTGCTGGCCTGGTTTAATCAAATGGAACCTGAAATGAACTGCCTACCCTGTTGATGGCTGGGTCACTTGTCCCTCAAAGCAATGAGTGAGCTCAGACCCCAGTGCTCACCCAACTCAGAAAGGATACCAACTAAGAGTTTGCCTCCAAACCCCGTCCTCACCATTTAGGGTCCTTGCTGGGATTGATAAGGGCCTGGGGTTTTTGGTATTTGTTTGCCACGCTGAGGATTGAACCCAGGGCCTGTACAAGGTAGGCAAATGCTCTACCACTCAGCTACATCCCCACCCTTCCCAGACCACCCAGCCCTTTTTAAAATTTTATTTTCTGGACAGGGTTTTGCTATATTATCGAGGCTGGCCTTGAACTTCGGGTCCTCCTGCCTCAGCCTTCTGAGTGGCAGGGATCATAGAGAGCACCACCACATCTGTCCAGCTCCTTTTTTTTTTTTTTTTTTTTTTTTTTTTGCGGTGCTGGGGATCGAACCCAGGGCCTTAGTGCATGCAAGGCAAGCACTCTACAAACTGAGCTATCTCCCCAGCCCCCCCTTTTTTTTTGAGATGAGATCTCCCTATGTTGCCCAGGCTGGCCTTAAACTCTTGGGCTCAAGCAATTCTCCTGCCTCAATCTTTTGGAGTATATGGGGACAGTCATGTGCCACTATACCCAACTTTGTCGAAGACTTTTTTTTGGTAGCAGGGATTAAACCCAAGGGTGCTTCACCACTGAGCCACATCCCCAACCCTTTTTATTTTGAGAATAATATGTTCTAAGCTGCTTAGGGCCTCACTAAGTTGTGAGGCTAGCCTCAAACTTGTGATCCTCTTGCCTCAGCCTCTAGAGTCACTGGGATTATAGGCATGTGGCACCGTGCCCAGCTGTTAAGGGACTCTGCTAGGATCTAGCTTTTCCCACTCATCACTTGCCACCTTGCCTCTGAAGGACCTGCCTAGGGAAAAGCTCACTCCCACCATATGCCTACATGATCCTATCTGGAAGTACATTTGGAATGTATGTGAGGGGTCCTGGATCACAACTTCCTGTTGGTCAGGCTGACTTCCTTGACCTCTGTTCTGCCTGCTTGCAGGTCTCTCTGCTCAGACTAATCCTGCTTCTGTGGAGCTTCATGCCCTGGCACTAACTACTCCTACTCTATGGCCCAGCTGAGATGGTCCTGTGCCATCCAATGAGGAGCCCCAGGTGTGGCAACCACTTTTCCGTATCGCTCTCAGCACTCCCTCTGCCCTCTGGTTCCCCGTGTATCCTCATGGCCTGCTGGAATTAATGCAATTGCATGGCAATTTTCTGGGTTGGGGGCAATAAGCAGAGTAGATAAGAAAACAAGTGTTCCTGTGAGGCATCCCAGGTGGTCCCACCTTACCACCTAAAGCTGGGTGATTTACGGCAAGTTACTCAACCTCTCTGGGTCTCACATAATAAAAAGACCTCTTCAGAGAGCTATGAGAATCAGACAGGCTCTTCATGGAAAGCTCCTAGCATAGCTTTTAGTGCGAGTCATATATGCTCAGCAAATAACCGTTATGACTTTTCCAAAGGGCCAAAGAATGAAGACAAAGCACTTTTAATGAAATTCTTGAGTGAAAGGAAAGTTCAGGTAGTGAAATAGGGAATGAGGAGAAAGTTAGATTCCCCTAGGAGAAGCAGAGGAACCCCCTTATCCCCCAGAGAGTTGCAGGAGGAAGGGATATACACAGAGTGGAATGGATCAGCTTTGAAGGAAATGAGGTTTAATACCTGGAGAGACAATCTGAAGGACACTTGGAGGTCCTGCTACATTGGCATTGTGAATTCACAGTGCTACAGATTCGTGTCCATACTGGACTCAGACTGCTTCCTCAGCAGGGGGTAGACATGCACACATCCAAGAGCAGGTGACCCAAGGCAGGGTCTGGGCCACCTTTTCCCAGCTGTGCCACATCAGCAGTGGGTTGGGGTGGAGTTGAGAACACACTGCTAGCCAAGACCAGAGCTAGGGGGTTGCTGAGGTGTCAGGTGACGGAGTCCAGTCTCTGGGCAGGAATTCTCATGGCATGGCATGGGGGAGGCAGGGGCACTGCCACATCCAGGGTTGCAGATGGAGGAACCAGAGAGCTGGGGCAGGGTTGGGCCTGAGTGGGAGCTGCCTGCTGCCATTTGGGCCTGCCCTATCCTTTCTGCCTTGATGTCTGGTCCCACTTAAATCAAACAGAGAAGAGCTGCTGCCACCTAGTGACCAAGGTTGCAGGAGCAGCTGGGGACCCTGTAGACCTCAGTGCCAGTTTAAAGGTATTTGACGTTCTCCCCACTTCTTTCTCTCAACCTCCTCCACCCCATCCCAGGTTCTCCAGTCGGCCAAGGAACAAATTAAATGGTCATTACTGAAATGAAGGCTGTGGATCCTTGGGGCAGGGAGCCATTTCCCCAATCCTAGCAAAAACCCAAGGCCAGGAGAAACCCCTCTGTCTTCGGTCTTGGACGAGGGATTCAGAGAAGCAAAGGATTGACCGGTGTTCGGTGTTCGGCTACCACTTCCCAGTGGCCCTGGCCTGGCCCTGGGCCATGGGAACCAGCTGAGTTGTTTTGCTCAGAACTTCTCTCAGACCTTTGGCGTCCCTGGCCCCAGGGCCCTAATAAATCTGCTTTGTCTCCTGCCAAGGGTCTCCTTCTTTTGGCCTGGTAGGAGTGTGTGTGTATCAGACAAGGGCTTCTGCGCTTTCTGCGGCTCATCTTGGGTCTATGAGGCACATCTTTAAGATATCCAGTCCCAGGGCGGAAGTATCCCTCCAGTTGTTTGGGAAGAGGGCGGATCACGGAGATAAGGGACTATGCAGTATAGTAAGGGGATGCAACCCTGATACCTCTGGGTATCATATGTGGTGGCCGGGACTGGGTCTGACTGTGTGACACGGAAAGAGTAACAGTGGCAAGAATGACGCGTACTTCCGAGAAAGGGAGAGCAAAAGATGGCACCCCTATTTTTTTTGTGTGTGGTATACACAGCGAAACTTCGCTGGGGATTCCTTGAGTCATTTTTTCCATTCCTGACCTCCAGAAAGGGAAGAAGGCTTCCTCTGACAAACTGAGAAACAGCATGGCTGTTTTTCTTGGCATGCCAGGGACCGCGGAATTCCTACTGTGGCAAATGGCCTGGGCACTAAAGCCCGGCAAGCTTACTGTCTAGATCCGGATGCTGGGGGCGAGGAGGCATCAGCCAGAGCCCATTGTGTGTGTGTGTGTGTGTGTGTGTGTGTGTGTGTGTGTGTCCCCAGAGCACCTGGTGTGCTCCAGAGGCTGTGAAGAATTGGGGGCCCAGAGGGAAAAGGACAAGGGGATTTCAGGGCCAAACCGGAGGGGTGGAGATGGACAACCTTTTCTGGGCACTGCTACTTTTCTTCTCTGTGGTTTCTCCTTGTCTTTCCCTGATGCGTACACTTCCTGCGTCCCTGTAAGTACATACTGAGGCTGTCTTCGGTTGTGTCCCAAGACAGCTAGTTTCCCTCGATCCCTGGCTGGCTGCAGCCGTTTCGTCTCCCGCCCAGCGCGTCAGAGGAGCCAAACGCGGTGGGAAACCACGCCCCAGAACAGCATCCGCAATCCTACAGCGGCACCTAGAGGGAAAGTCGGGAAACGCCTCCAGCTGGTCTTTTGCCCTAACTCCTCCCCTAGGACCTGACAGACCCTCGCCCCTGGTTGGTCTCAAACAAGCAACAGGGCGTTGCCCTAGCAACCAGCACAAGCGACCCACCCAGTGAGTTCTGCGCCAGCGTGGGTACAGGAATTTCCGCCAGCCGCTAAAGAGAGGCGAGTCTCGGGTTAATAGGGGCCGTCCCTGTGGTTGTCACGTCCTACACTATTAAACTTTAAATTTTGGTATTTATAAGGAATTCGACGATTTCTGTAATTAGAGAAAAATGACAAAGATATGGTAGTGCAAAGATGCATTGTAAAACTGTGCATAACCCTTTCCAGTAAATAATGCAAAAAGTCAACGCTAAAGGCGGGGGCGCGGGGAGAGTATGCAATTACACTGGAGCTCAGGGACCAGAGCGGCGACAGGAAAGAAGAAATTCTCCAGAAATACTTTGGCAAATATGCGGCCACACCCAATGTTTGGCTCCATCCACCGCCCCTAAGCGACCGCAAGGACGGGAGGGGCAAATAGCTTTCTGGCAACCCGTCCCAGGCCCTGTAATTTCAATTGTGCAGAAACGGGAATAGGAAGGGACAGTCAGAAGCCTGGGGCTTCACGCAAAGTGTCGCACAGAATCCTGTGGACAACGAGGTGTTCTCACCGTCTTACTCAGGGGCACATCGAGGTTCTGAAAAGCTCAAGGGTTTGCAGCACATTCCGCAGAACCAGGCTCCGGTGGGGGTACTGCTAGGGACAGTGGCTTTCCCGCGCGCACTGCCTTCGGGCTGTCGGAACCCCTCGCCCTCACAGGGATTGCCCTGGGTTGAGGAGTGAGCCGAGGGGCATGGTAAGATAAGCGAACAGAAAGGTGTCCTCGCCTGCTATGGCTAAAGGGGGTGGTGGTGCTGCAAAGCCGCAGACCCACGGCGGTGGCGGGGAGGGGGCAGCGCAGAGAAGACTGCACAGAGCTGTCAGAGGAACTGGAAGGGCAGGAGGGTAGAAGGACCCCAAGTTTGCAGGCTTGGCCTTTTGAGGGCAGAGACAGAGACCCCGTTGGGACAGGTGGGGGGCATGGGCGGCTGCGTCCCTGGCCCCTTCTTGGCGCCCGCAACCGGGCGGAGCCGCCAGGACGGCGGCCCTGGCCAGTCGCCCAGAGCTCTGCCCGCTGGCACCAGCTTCCCACAGAAAACCTCATTAGCGCTGCCACAGGCCGGAGCCGGCGGGCGCGGAGGCGAGCGCCGAAGACCGGGTTTCGGGAAGGGCGGTCGGCTTTTCCGGGCGGGGACAGCCTCTAGGGCCGGCCTTACCGTCTCCACCCTTCCCAGGTCCCCATCCTTGCTTTCCCTCTGTGCCCTCGAGGACGACCCAACGGGTCCTGAGTGTATGCGGGGGTGGGAGCTTCCCCTTTCTCCAGCTGAGCTGGCACCAGGGCGCATCAGGAACTGTGACCCCAAGAGGTTAGGCTCACAGAGACACTGACCCTAGGATCTGGCGCTGTCAGGGCTGCTAGCCACACTCAGACCCAGCTGTGGACACACCAAGGCAGCCTGCCCCTCGGACCCTTTTTATACCACCCGAAGCCGGCTGAGCGCGCGCGCGCGCGCACACACACACACACACACACACACACACACACACACTCTCACTCACTCACTCACTCACTCCAAAGCGACTCCTGGGGCCCACTGCATTCCGCCAATTGGCTGGCGGGAAAGCAGGGCTTGTCCGATTGGCTCTCGTCCAGGTAGTGATGGATGGCTCCCTGGTGACTGGACCAAGGGTGTGATGGGGTCTTTGCAGCGCTGCGTCGCACGGATTGGTGGAGGCGGCGCCTGTAGCGTGGGGGATGAGAGGAGCCCACCTGGGGCTCCGACTTTTTTAAATGCTTCGAACCCCTCTTTGAAACTCTACTATATATGGAAAAAGAAAACCAAAACCCCAAAATACTTAATCTAAATTCCCAGTAGATACCCGTTAACTGGAACCCGATGTAGGCAATGAGGGATAATTTACCCAAAGCAGATTGGTCACGACTCTACTGGCTTCCTTTTCCTTCCAACCTAGGTCTCATTCATGCAACCGTATTTGTTATCGATTCATGAACTGGGTACTAGGGAAAATGAGAGAGTGATTAGGTACCGCAGTGAGATGGGGGTGGGAGATTGAAAGGAGGGATGGGATTTGAGAGATATTTCAAGATAGGTTTTTGTTTTTGTTTTTGCTTTTTGTAGCGCTAGGCATCAAACCTAGGGCCTCACACATGCTGGGCAAAAGCTCTACCACAGACCTACACTTCCAGTCCCTCAATGTAGAAATTCCTTTAAAAATAAAAGAGTTCTATATCTTGAATGAGTGGTGGTAAGAATCCACAGAACTTCGCAAGATGTGTGCTGTTTCCTGTAGGAAAGTCGTTTTCTTTTCAATAAAAAGTGGTAGCGTGCATGACACCATAAGGTCCCCAAAGCCCCGATTTCTTCCTGTTGGGATTACAGGTGTGCACCCCTCGGCTGGGACTGTTTCTGAAACTCTTCCTCAAGGTGAGAATCCAAAGAAACGAGAGTGATCGCCAATGTAGAATTTATACTGTGTGCATGGTAGAAGGCCATCCCTCTAAACGGATTCTTGGTAAGAAGAGCAGTACTGATGATAATAATAAAATCAACTTCTCTTTTGGAATGAAGCCTTTTAACAGACATTTACTAACTGACTGTTCTGAGTCAGGAACCTTATTGAGGGTTGGGAGCTTCTGAGATTAATTGGGAGACACAGTTCCTGACTCCAGGAGACTACAATTTGGCTGGGAACAAAGTCATGTATGTAGATAAGGAAAACTATAAACATCCAAAGAGGAGATGGTGTATTGCAGAGGACATGTCAGAAAGACATTGCAAAAGGAGCAACAGCATATGCAAAAAAAAAAAAAAAAAAAAAAAAGAAGTGCGGGATCCCTGTTTTATTTAGGGCATTGCAGGTTGGCAAATGTGCCTTGAATGGTGTGCGTCTGCGTGGAGAGCTATTGAAAGAGTGTGGTCTGCCAGGTTTGATCTAACAGGAGGAGTCTCCCTAGACAGGCTGTAAATGGATCCCAGTGGGCAATGAATACATAATGCTACTCACTGAGTTTACTACTGTGTACAGCCCAGCAATGCCAGAGTCCTCAAAACAAGCAAATGAAGTAGATATTGTTAGCCTTGGTCTTACCAATGAGGAAACCGAGAGTCTGAGCGTTTGGATCATCTGTCTCAGGGCACAAAAGGTGACAATGAAACCCATGTTGGCCCTTCCATGTTGCCCATTGCTCTTTGCCCCAACCCCGGAGTTAAGGGTCTTAGCTAGTATTCTGAAGGTAATAGGGAGCCACTGGAGATTTTTAAGCTCTTAAGTAATATCAACTCTGTATTTTGAGGAAGGAACTCTGCCAGCAACATGGAACACAGATTAAACAGGAATTCGGGGTCAGTTTATGACCCACAGAAGAAAATCTTCTCATTCTTTATCTAAAACAGCCTCATCCAGCCTGATTGATGATCTTTGCCACCAAGCAACTTGTGAAATTCAAGTTCACTCTCAGAGTCTGAAGAGTTGGTATCTTTGAATTAATTCAGATAATTGTCGGCAATCACTATAAAGAGACCTTCCAAAGGGACCACTTTGTCAACAACGATTTGGACATTTTAGGTAATGAAAAGTATGTTTAAAAAGAATAGCCAAGGCCAGGCGCAGTGGTGCATGCCTGTAATCCCAGCAACTCAGGAGGCTGAGGCAGGAGGGTCACGAGTTCAAAGCCAGCCTCGGCATAAGTGACACACTAAGCAACTCGGTGAGACCCTGTCTCTAAATAAAATACAAAATAGGGCTGGGGATGTAGCTCAGTGGTTGAGTGCCCCTGATTTCAATCCCCAGTACCCCTCCACAAAATTAAAAATATTAAAAGAATAGCCAAGTTGGGTGCATGCGCAGGAGGCTGAGGCAGAAGGATCACAAGTTGGAGGCCAGCCCAGCACCTTAATGAGGCCCTAAGCAACTTAGTGAGACCCTGTCTCAAAAAAAAAAAAAAAAAAAAAAAAAGGATTGGGGATATAGCTCAGTGGTCAAGTACCCCTGGGTTCAATCCCAGTAGTCCATCTCCACCCCACCCTCCAAAAAAAGAATAGCCAGGTACCAGGCACGGTGGCACAGACTTGTAATCTTGGCTATTCTGGAGGCCAAGGCAGGAGGATCACAAATTGAGGCCAGCATCAGCAATTTAGAAATTACCTTGTCAAAATAAAAAATAAAAAAGGTTGGGGATATAGTTCAATGGTAAAGCACCCCTGGGTTCAGTCCCCAGTACCAAAATCAGCAGCAGCAGCAGCAGCCAGTCAGGCACAGTTGTGCACACCTGTAATCCCAGTGACTCAGGAGGCTGTGGCAGAAGGATCACAAGTTGGAGGCCAGCCTCAGAAACTTTTAAAATAAAAGGTGAGTGATCCATATATATTTAAGGTTTAGTCTACTTATAAGGTATGAATATGCAAATAAGTGTATATGAACATTATTTCATTTTGTATGTGAAAATGTAAATGTTGATGTTAACATACTTATGAATATTCATATAATAAATAATTTTAATAAAAAATAAAATAAAAGGTGAAAATGGTTGGAGATGCAGGGATGTCACTCAGTGGCAGAGTACCTGGGTTCAGTCCCCAGTACTGAAAATAACGATAATAAATTCATTTTGGGGTCTGGGGATGTACCTTACCAGTAAAGCACTGCCTAGCATGCTCAAGGTTTTGGATTTAATCCCCAGCACAGCTAAAAAAGCAAAGAGAAAAAAAATCCACCTCATATCTTGTATATTGAGTGCCCTCTCACTCTTAAACACTCCCACTCTGAAAATACACACACACACACACACACACACACACACACCACCTAAATGAAAGAAATAGCAAGAGATCTTATTCTGTTTGACTAGACCCATGATTTCTCCCTCACCCCTCTCTTTTCCTATGCCAAGGATCACACTCAGTCCTTAAGCTTGCTGGACAGATGCCCTATCACTGAGCTACTCTCCCTGAGATCCCCAACATTTCCCCTGATTTTTTTTTCTAGTGCTAAGGATTGAACCTAAGACCTAAAACACGCTAGACAAACACTATATCTCTGAGCTACATCCTTAGTCCTTTTTAAAAACAACTTAGATTGAAACCAGGGGTGCTTAACCACTAAGTTACATCCCCAGCCCTTTTCATTTTTTATTTTGAGACAGGGTCTCACTAAGTTGCTTAGGGTCTTGCTCAGTTGCTGAGGCTGGCCTGGAATTTGTGATCCTCCTGCCTCAGCCCCCTGAGTCGCTGGGATTACAGGTGTGTGCCCAGCAACATCTGGGTTTTGGTTTTGGTGCTGGGGACTGAACCCACAGCCCCGTGTGTGCTAGGCAAGCATTCTATCACTGAGCTACACCCCAGCTCAACACCTGATTCTGAAGACATTGAAAATGTGTATCTTCTTCTCATGGCTGCCAATGAGCCCTCGGTCAAAAAACAAAACGGAACACCTGACGATAGAAGAAAACCTTGAAAGTCACCAAGACTATGTCCCAGACAATTGTCTTCTTAGTGAGTGACACCTGGGTTGGGTGCATGGGGGTCACATGGGGTAAATATGTGAAGACTCAGTTTTCCAGTTAAAGGAATGGAACTCTCCTTAGTTGCTTCTGAGACTCAGAGGGTTGAGGAGCACCCATCCCTACCACTCCAGGGGATAAACCCTGTATCCGGATGATTGGAGTGCTCCTGGAACATTTCCTCCTAAGAGATGGCTGGGAAAGTTCAGAATTCAGAGCTTGATGATGAGGAAGCAAATTAGATGAAAACTTCTGACACCTTGGGCTGGCAAGAAGAATGGGCTCTCACAGGTTTGTCCAGAAGATGGCGCTATAAGACAAGCGCCGCTTGCATCCTTCTCAACCAGGATCAAGTAGGAGTCTCGGGAAAGGGCTGTAGGAACCAGACCTCTGTGGGACAGGAGTATCAAACAGTGCGAGCACTGGGATCCATTCCTACAGACCCCCTAGACCATAGGGGAGAACTTTTGGGGGATCCCACATCACAGATGTGAGCACCCCGGTGGGGAGGAGAAGGCAAGCAACCCTACAAATCTGAGACAGCAATTGTCCCAAGAAAATGTGGTCCCTAATGAGAAAGTCTGTTAAGAAAACCAGACTTTGCCTTCCAGCCCTGGAGGTTTGAGCCCACTCCCCCAGCAGTGGAAGGTTGGGGAAGGTACTGAATAAAGTTTGTATTCTGAGGCAGCGGGGAAAAAATATGGGTGTTTCTGGGAGAACCAGCGAGACCCGTAGATGAGAACTGTGAAGCTCAAAGGGTGACTCACCCCATGTCACACAGCTACCCAGTACAGAACTGTGACAGTCATGAGAGATTCTGGTACCCTTCTCACCTCTCTCTGCCCCAGGTTTTCTGCAGAGCATCAGAATCTAACATTTATAAATGGAATTCCCTTGACAAGGAGTGACTTCCTGGGCAAATAAAAAAAAAAAAAATAGCATGACTCAACTCAAAATCCCAATTCAGCAGGATGTGTTGGTGCTCGCCTGTAATGCCAGCTCTTCTGGAGATGGAGGCAGGAGGACGGAAAGTTCTAGGCCAGCCTGGGCAATTTAGCAAGACCCTATCTCAAATTGAGAGTAAAAAGGTCAGGGGATGTAGGTCGGTGGCAGAGCACTTGCCTGGCATGTATGAGGGAACTGGTTTTAATCCCTCACACACACACATACATAAAAAAAAAAATCACATTTTTCTTCGCATGCTTTCAGTTTTATTGAGATATAATTTACATACATTAAATTTCATGTTTCACATCCACACCTCAGTAGCTATTAATGACTGCATATGGATATTTTGTTCAGTTTCTAGGCACACCAACTTTGACAGTATTTTATTTTATTTTGCAGTGCTGGGGATGGGACACAGGGCTTCTGACGTGCTACAAAAGCGCTCTACCACTGAGCTATTCCCTAACCCTTAATAATATTCTTTAAATTGTGAAATTAATAAGAAAAATGCCTTCAGCTGCCTTTTTTCTTTCTTCTTTTTTTTTTTTTGTACTAGGGTTTGAACCCAGGGGTGCTTAATCGCGGAGCCACATCTCCAGGTTTTTGTTTTTTTTTTTTTTTTTTTGGTGGGGGGGGCAGGTCCTCCTAAATTGCTGAGACTGGCCTCCAACAACTTGGGCCTCTTGAGTCACCAGGATTATAGGTGCCTTTCTTTTCAAACAATGGAAGGAGAATTTGTATACAAAAAACAAAAACGGTTTCTCACACACAAGTGTCTTTTAATAGGAATTATGTAAGCTCACACTTGTCAAGGTCTCTAAAAGTATTCTGCTTCCTCCACATAAGTCATTTTATTTGCATGTTCTACCTCAGTCAGGGAGGCAGGTGTTGTTATCCCTGCTTGACTGGTGGGGAAACCGAGGTTGCCCTCTGGTCCTAGGAGCATTGAGGCCAGAAGCCAGGTGTGGGTTTCACTTTGAAGGAAGGTCTCTGTTCTGTTGGGACACTATCCTCGTCTCAGTGGCTTGCCTTTCCTATTTGTTTCCTGGTGAACCCAGAATGTTTGCTAGTGCCAGACAAATGGAGCATTATGACACCAAAATGCTGGAATTAGGCAAATGAATGGGTGGGTGGGTGAAGGAAGGAGTGGAGGATCAGATGCACTTTCCCATATTCCAGCAGAAACTTTGGGGGAAGTGCTAAAATGAATCAGAGAGAGTAGGAATCTTAGAAAGCCTTGCAAAACATCACCCTTCCTCCCCCCAAGAAGGATCAGTATGCAGGGCATCTGCTTTTATGCAACAAAGATGGAACAATTGTTAACACAGGCTAGAGAGCAAGCCAGGATGACAGTCTAGGATGTCAGTTTCAGGGGCTGAGAATGATACTACACCATCTTGAAAGCAAAAACAAACAAAAACAATAACAACAAAAACCCACAACAAAAAAATATGCATCTCTGGCTCTGTACCCCCTTCTGGGGGTGCATTTGGGGTTTCCTTTGAGTTCTGTGTAAATGAATTGAGGGGAGCTCAGGTGCAGCAGGTGGGAAGAGGAGCTGAGAAGGCAAGGAGGGATTAGTGAGCAGAGACAGGGAGCCTGCAGCTCAGCTCGAGAACGCCCTTGCTGGCTACACCACATACACGCACAGGCACCGGCCCCAAGATGACGCCTCCGGAGGTTGCTCGGCTAGAAGCTCAGGGTAGAGGGAATTGGGATGCCCTAGGGCAGAAACTTAAGGGACCTATTAGTAGAAGCAGAGGCCCAGAGGCTGCCCTTGTGCAAGCTGCTTAGGACTCTGGGTCCCACGAGAAACAAGAAGTCTCCTGGATGAGGCTCTTTCTCCTCTTCCTCTTTCTGAGTCTTCTTCCTTCCATTCTCCATAAACCTATTGAATCCCTTAGGCAGCTGGGATCAACATAAGCTGGAGACTGATGCGTGTACAAGGGAAATAGGGGAGCCTGGAAACAGCAGAACCTGGGAGAGGTACCCGTGTACAGGGCAAATGAGGGGAGCCTGAAAACAGTTGAATCTGGGGAGATGGATCTGCCTAGTGAGAGAGCAAGGGGGGTCTGGAAACTGCCGAACCCAGGGAGGCCAATTTGTGTACTGGGGAAATATGGGGGAACCTGGAAACAGCAGGATCTGGGGAGATAGTTCGTGTACAGGGGGGCAGAGAGAGCGAGAAGCCTGAAAACAGTTGAATCTGGGGAGGTAGATTCGTGTGCAGGGGGAACAAGGGGAACCTGGAAACAGCACAATCTGGGGAGATACATCAGTGTACAGCTGGGGACACCTGGAAACAGGGGCTCTCGAGGGATGGCACTGTGTGGAATCGCAGTGGGGAGCAGCTGGGGAGCCTGGGGAATCTGATGAGGCAGGCAGGGCTGGGGAGACAGGAAGGCACAGGAGTAGAGTCAGAAAGTGGGGAGCATGATTGACACCCCCAGCCCCAGCAGGTTTCCCAGCCTCTTCTTGCTGGGAAGAGAAGAGGGCAGGGGAAGGGAGCAGCTCTCCAATGGAGACCCAATATTTTGCATGGCAAGAAGACAAAGGCCTTTGTGGGCAGTTGCCATCCTGGTTCTGAAATGAGCAGAGCCTGGATTCCCTAGGGGAACCAGCTGAGGAGCTGGCAGAGGGCAGGGATGAGGAGGTGGAAGGAGTCTTCTTCCCAACCCCTTCTCGACAGGGACAGGCGTCTTTCTCCCTTTCCACCGACCAGCCTGACCTCTCCCCTCAGTGGTTCTCTTCTGAGTGACAGACAGACAAAGACAGAGCTGCAGACAATCGACTGAAGGAGGCCCCACAAAAGCTCCCTCCCCACATACCACCCCTGGGAGAGGCCCTGGGCCAGCCAGGGCCAAAGGGAGCTGTCACTCCAGTGGTGCTGCCTTCAGGTGACAGGCCTTCAGGGGACAGAGTGACTAGGGGCTTGGAAAGGCCTGAGATTTTTGGGATTCTACTTGTGACTCTTGGAAACCAGAGTTTCCCAGTTGGTTGCCTCTAAGAGAGGAAAGGGAGCAGCCCCAGGGGCGGCTGCGGCAGAAAGTGAGAGGGGTCCTACTGTTTGCTAGCTATGTGGTTGGGGCCAGCTAAGATCCCTCTCTGGGTCACAGTTTTTTTTTCATTCATAAAATGAAGGAATAGTCTAGATCTCAAAAGGTCCTTTAACTCTATTTTTGGGGTGGAGATCTGGGATTGATCTCAGGGGTGCACTGAGCAACATCCCCAGCCCTTTTTTATATTTTATTTAGAGGTGGGGTCTTGCTGAGTGGCTGAGGGCCTTGCTAAGTTGCTGAGGCTAGCTGTGGACTCACAATCCCCGTGCCTGAGCCTCCTGAGCCGCTGGGATTACAGCGTGTGCCTGGCAGGGCCTTGTAACTCTGACATGAGGATTCTTTGTGGGCTTGGGAGAGTGAACTCAGATCAGCAGTTCTTCTCATTCGATGATGCTCCTCAGAACTTCAGGCAAACAATCAGGAGGAGGTTGGCATTTGGGACATTGTGGGAGTAGTTAAGCAAGCTTTCCCTGCATCAATAACTCTTCTGGAACATGTGTGCTTCCACTTTTCATCACTTCAAGGGGTCCCTCCCCTGTAAGCAAAATTATTTTTACTTCAACCGCCTCGGGCTTCCTGGTTTATGAGTTAGGCTGGGATGTGGAATCTGCACCCAGAATCTCCTCTCCCTGTGTGTTCTGCACTGCTCCGAGTCTGGCCTCACCACCTCCACCACCTCTCTGTGCTCTCTTGCCCGTGGTCTCTATTATTACTGTTTCTCCAGGGATGTCTGGAAAGGTTTTTATGCTTGAATGTTGTAAAAAAACCTCAGAGCCTCAGGGAAAGGACTGTCCTCCCCTGTGATTCTCTGGGACTTGCACCCCAAATCCCAGAGGCATCACTGTCCCCTGCCCACCACCAAGCCGTAGTGGGTTTGCAGGGTATCACTTGCAAGGCTACTGGGTGGGGGTGCATCTGAGGCCACCTATAAACAAACCGTGCTCAACTCAGAAGCATGGACGGAGTGTGTGTGGGCCCCTGGAAGGAAGTCCCAGTAACCACTGGCCTGACTCAGGGTCGAGTGCACCACCTGGGCTTCTCCACTCCTTCCCTTGGTCCTGGAAACCACAGGGCTTAGCTGGGGCTGAAGCTCCAATGGCTCCAGAAACCCTGCCCACCTCATTCCCAGCACTTTCAGAATAAGAATGGCAAAGGCCTGCTCGAGGGAAGGGGAACTCTAGTCGCCTGCCTTACGGTTCCCAGCTCCCAGGAGCTCAGGTGACCTAAGTCAATGTAAACAAGAAAGGGGGAGGCGGAGGAGTCCTCAAGGAACAACGCTGGGAACTGGGCCCTGGGGATCCAGTGCCACCAAAGACGACCTGTGGGGACACAGACCCTCTTCCACACTGGGACCTATCATTCCTAAACAGGGGAGTGAGTGCGGGGCATCTCTCGCACTCTGCTCGCCTTGGCACCTCCAGGGATGCATGGGCAATTCTTAATGAGTCCCAAGGATGTGGGGGCTGAAGGGGTAGTGGGCTGGGCGGAGGGGGGAGGGGATCTGATTAGAATCCCGGCCGTATGGCGAATGCTGCGGAGATGGAGGTAATCACTGAGCGGGCGAGACAGCGTGCTCGGCGACAGCAGGCGGCCCGGCCGTCACCATAGCAACCGCGGCCTCCGGGGCGCGCGTCTCGGCACAGCTCCGCGTCCGCGGCGGAACATCTGCTTTGCGCGGGGCTGCTGGGAGCCTGGGGGCGCGGGCGCGGCGGCTCCCCCCACCTCGCGAAAAAGAAACAAATTAGGCCAACTGTCCAATGAGGGGCCGCAAATGTATTTATTAATGCGAGGGAAAGGTTGTTCCGGAGCGCAGTTTGATTAATGTTTGAGTCTTCAGCTTGTCAGTCTGGTTTTGTCTCCTGCAAAAGGGGGGAAGGGAGGGGCTGGGTGGGGGGCTGGTAGGGGAGTGGGGAGGAGAGAGACAACAAAGCGGGAGGGGATGTTAATAGCCAAATAGGCTCTTTTTCATGTTTCCCTCAGCCTGCCACCCTTGATGGATGGCTCAGACAGACACCCGAGCGCATCAGGGAGACGCGAGCCCCTCTGGAGCGATGGGGGAATGGAGGAGAGGGGGCTGCCGGAGCCCGGCTGGGGTCTGTGGGGAGGGAACTCTCGGAGGGCTTCGAGGGGAGGAATGGCCCCAGGAAACGGGCAAATCCTGGGGAAACCAGAGGAAAGCGGCACTGTTTTCGGGTCCCCCCCTCTCCTCCGTTTGCTCCAACAGCACCGGAGGTCGAGGGTATAGGTACACGTAACCTTTGCATTACAGGCAGGGGCGAGAACCTTTCACCTTGGGTTAGGAATGGAGGAAGGGAGGCGGTCAAAAGACCGCCTCCCTTCCTCGCTCTCTTTCTCTCTCCTCCACCTTCTCCTTTCTTCCCACTTAGCTCCTCTGTCACATTTCCCATCTTCACTTTTTGCTCCATCTTTCCTTCTTTTTCTTTGTCTCTTCTTCTATTGTTTCTTTCCTTCATCTCCCCTCCTCCCCCACCTTGGTGACATCAGCTGACTGCGATAGGAACTGCCTTGCTGAGATGTCTTCTGTGAACAGTCTGAACACATATAATGATTCCTATTTTCTGCCACTTTTCTGGAGTCCTGGGGAAACTGAGATTCCCCACTGGCAACCCAACTTGACCCAGTTTGTGAGAAAACACATCCCTGCCTCTTTTCTGTTGTCCCCTCCAAATCCTTCTCAGCCCTAGCCCCTCTAGGCATGTGGGATGAAGCTGAAAATTACAGATTTCTCTCTGGGTCTGGCTGCTCTGAAGTTAGAGGCTTCCTCTTTACTATCATTTGCCCAAATAAATAAATAAATAAATAAAAAGAAGGAAGTAGCCCTTTAATGCTCAAGTAGGGTGCCAATATGACTCTCTAGTTCATTTTACCTGCTTGTTCAAGAAAAGATTGAATTTATACATAAGAAGAGTTTTCCAAGAGTTATTAAACACTAAAAAGCCAGCGTAAGGAGACCATTGGCCCACATCCCATGGAAGATTTTAAATTATTATCATCAGCATCACGTTGTTATTATTATTTAAAGTCTTGGGGTGGGGGGATTACCCTGGCCCAAATGTGGTCAAAGTCAGTGACTTTGCAAACTGGATGACCACAGGTAAATTTTTTAGCCTCTCTAAGCCTCTGTTTCCTCACCAGTAAAATGAAGACTAAAATTACCACTAGATCACTGGGAAGTGGAAGCGATAAATGAAATAGTCTAGATTAAGCATACGGCAATGTGTTCAATGGTTTTTATGTGTTGGCTGTTATTATTAACATTTAGTTATAGACTCTTTTCAAATAAGTTCTATGATCAACAGCACTGAACATGTATTGTGCTCCAACTATATACATGACATTACCTTAAATACAAGATGGAAAGAGACATAAACATGACCTCTGCTCTTGAAGGGTTTATAGTCTGTCTGATGAGAAAGAGGAGATGCATTAAAAATTACAAAGCATCTAAGGAATCACGTGCCAAGTGCCAATTAAGTGGTATGGATGCCAGATGCTCCAAGGGAAGGGTCACAGGACTTGAAGTTGGGACCCCCTCTAAAAGGAGCCCTAGAGGAGCTGGGGATATAGGTCAGTGGGTAGAGTGCCTTCGCATGCACAAGGCCCTGGTTCAATCCCCAGCACCATGAAAAAGATTCATAAAAGGAGCCACAGAGCCCAGGTCTTTAAGGAGGTGAGAGATGGAGCAGAGTGAAGAAGGGCATATCATGACATGAGTGGAAGACCAAGAAGATGGCTCCTCATAGAAGAGTACATTTTATATATATATAAAGCTATATATATACATATATATATAATGCTGTGTATATACTTGGAGTACAATACACACAGTGCTGTCAATCATATATATATATATATATATGAATATATATATACACACACATATATACTTATTTACATGTATATTTTTCCCCAGGCTACCATGCTGACCTTGAACTCTTTTACAGGGGATGCTGGGGGTTGAACCCAGGGGTGCTTAACCACTGAACCACATCTCCGACCCATTTTTATTTTTCATTTTGAGACGGGGTCTTGCCGAGTTGTTTAGGGCCTCGCTAAATTGCTGAGGCTGGCTTTGAACTTGTGATCCTCCTGCCTCAGCCTCCCAAGCCATTGGGATTACAGGCATGGGACATCGTGCCTGGCTTGAACGCTTTTTGTTATTGCTGTTGTTTTGTTTTGTTTTGTTTTGTTTCCAGTACTGGGAATTGACCCAGGGGTGCTGAGCTACATTCCTGGTCCTTTTTATTGTTTCTCTTGAGACAGGGTCTCACTATATTGCCAAGGCTGACCTCAAACCTGCAATTCTCCTACCTCAACCTCCCGAGCAGCTGGGATCAGATGGAGCTTTGATATATACCATGATGTCTGACTCTATTTTTCTTTTTTCTTTTTATATAAGGGATGGGTAATCTACTGGTAGAATGGTGGTTCATAGGATGAATTGGTAGGAGGGAGACTGCAGATCAGGGAATCAGCAAAGAACTAGACCAGAATGGAGAGGAAAGGATAACAGGAGAAGCATGCAGAAGTTTGGTGACAGAGTGGCTGTTGGGAGGAGAAGCACTGAGCTCTAAGACTTGAACCTGGGTGATGGAAAGGAAACACACAGCAACATTGTTTGGCCAATATGACTCTGAGCTCTGGTTGGAGCCCAGGTTGCCTTAGTTTAGCAGATCACTGTAAAGCTGGCTGCCACTAGTTTGCTGTGGTTTCATATTTCTGGGTGCCTGTTATGGAGTGGGTGTGGTAAAAGTCAGTGGCATTCATTCTGCATTAGTCTGATTGCTTTTGGAGTTGTTGGGAATTGATCACCCTGTGCATCTTCGTTTGTCCACCTACCTCCTCCGTAACTGATCTTAGAGGTTAAGGGTTCATCCCATGGTGAGTATAAATAGCCCTTTTGGGGGACTTAGGGCTCAGCTTCACTCACCCAATAATTTAATAAATGAACCAAGAAGAATGTGCCCCCTCCTCTGGGACCTGAAACTCTAAGACGGTGTGCAGTTCAACTATCAAGTAATGAGGCAAATTTATAGGCAAATACCGTAGGAGTCATTCTTCTCTTTGAGGACATTCCCTTCACATCATCTCACCAGGAGGCTGCACTTGTTCCAAATGCTTCCATTGCTTAAAACATTTGGGAAGGTTCTGTGGGAATTATGTTCAATCTGGGACACCGAAGTCTACACTCCTCAGAGGCTCCAGATCTTTATCCTTGGAAGGTGGGATGATTTGACTATTGAATTTTTAAAAAATGTTTCCAAACTGCTTTTAGCAGTTAGCGTTGAAATAGAATGATGGCCTTCAGCTGGGTGCAGTGGAGGGCTGTGCACTGTAGTTTCAGCTTCTCAGGAGGCTGAAGCTTGAGGATGGTTTAAGCCCAGGGGTTGGAGGCTGGGCTGGAGCAACGTGACAAGACCTTGCTAACGGTGTGGAGGGGCAAGGTCGGGGGATCAGACACGGTGTACACCTGTAATCCCAACAACTGGGAAGACTGAGGCAGGAAAATCAAAAGTTTGAGGCCAGCCTCAGCAATTTAGCAAAACAAAAAATAACAAAATATTTTTTGTCTCAAAAAATAAATAATAAGAAGGACTGGGGATGTGAATCAGTATTGAAAAAAAAATTGTCTACTCTAAAGGGCCATGACAACTGAATTCCATGATCCTAGTTTGGATCCTGCCTGGGTAAGATAGGAATAGTCATAAAAGGCACTACTGGGGAAATTGATGGAATTTGAACATGAACTGTAAATTAGGTAATAGTTTTGGAGCAATTTAAAATTTCTTGATTTTTGATTATTATACTGAGGTTATTTAAGTAAGAGATGCCTTTCTTGAAAAAAAATGTGTACTAACATATTTAGGGGGACAGGATGTTTCCAACTTACTCTCAGAAAGTTCAGGAAGAATATCCATGTGCATACATGTGAGTTGAGAGGGATAAAGCAAGTGGAGCTGAAGAACTGATGGACTTGGATAAACAACCTATGGGAGTTCTTTGTCACACACACACACACACACACACACACACACACACAGTCTCTGGGGATTGAACCACTGAGCTACATCCCTACCTAGTTTTTAATTTTTTAATTTTGAGGCAGGGTCTAGCTAAATTGCTGAGGCTGGCCTCAAACTTGTGATCTTCCTGCCTCAGCCTCTGGAGTCACTGGAATTATAGGCATGCACCACTGTGCCTGGTTTAGTACAGTTTTTTAAAATATTTTTGCATAAGTTTAAAATTTATCAAAATAAAAAGTTATCAAGCCAACAAACCCCAGCAACAACTAAAAAACAAATATAACTTCCATTTGAAAAAGACTCATTTAGATGTTATTTCTTCAAAACAAACTTCTTTGGAGCATCTATTCTCTTCAACACTTCATCAGGATTGAAGACATGGAGGAGAAGCTCATCCCACCCGTGGATGACAAAGAGCTGGAAGACAGTCTCAGGGTTTAGGAAGATCTCAGCAGGATGGGAACACTGACCCAAATCAAACACGGTGGAATGTGATGTGGCTCCATCGAGTTTGTTAAATTTAATTGAGTGATATGAAGTGTAAATGAATTAAATGTTAAGAAGTAGCAGGACATGGTGGCATATGCCTGTAATCCCAGCAACTCAGGAGGCTGAGTCAGGAGGATTGTAAATTTAAGGCCAACCTCAGCAACCAAGCAAGATCTTGTCTCAAAAATAAAAAGGACTGGGAGTATAGCTAAGTTGTAAAGCACCCCTGGGTTCAATCCCCAGCACCCGAAACAAAAAAGGTTAAGATAAATACTTTTCAGCAAAAGAGCTAATACAGATAAGGAAGATACAACCTAAGGTTGGTATTGACCCCAAACGGTAAGTTTAGCTGTTTGACTTCTACCTCTATATGCCAAAACGACGTAGAAGCGGCTGTGATCTGTGGCTGCCATACAAAATTGCAAATTCTGAGCTGCATTAATAAAAACAGTCTCCAGATGAGAAAAGTGATAGTCTTTATCTTGTGCCCTTTGGACTGAATATAGAGCATTCAGTTTAGGCCTGGGACATTATTTACAAAGAAAGGTATTGCTACTGAGCAAAGGTTAGGAAGGAAGGGAATATTAAGGTTTTGAATAGCTGAAGGAATCAGAGACTAAACTCACAGGGGTTCTTGCTGGCTGCCTTCTGGACATTGGATTGGTGTTTGACTGAGCTGGGGAGGGAGGTTTGTATATTTTCCATCGATTCACAAGGTTAAAATAGGACAGAATAGGAATTGCAGGGAGATGGTCTCAAGTTCAAGATGAGAACAAATTTCTAAACATTCAAACATTCTGAAGGGCTGGGATTGTAACTCAGTGATAGAGCACTTGCCTAGCATGTGCGATGCACTGGGTTCGATTCTCAGCACCACAAGTAAATAAATAAAATAAAGGTCCATTGACAACTAAAAAATATTTTTAAAAAAAACAGTCTGAAAATGGAAAGTGATTCTCTACTCAGGTAGTAAGTGCCATGTCACTCAAAGTATTCAAAGGATATTATCAGGGCTCCTATAATAATTCCTACAGCAAGAAAGATCTAGGTTAGAGAGACCTCTGATCTCTTGAACTCTGAAATTTTAGGTAATCATGTGTCTGTGTAGGAAAAACAAAAAAACACCCACCAGCCATACTATTCTGTGGCTATATTATGTACCGTTTATAGAAACTGCCCACAAACCCACTGATTGTATGGAGCTTGGGAAGCCTGGTCAGGGAACCTCCTCATTTTGGAGTTCCTCCTGTCCTGCCCAGTTTCTTTTCCAGGCTCCCATCTGCCCCTTGGTTGCCTCTTCCCCAGACTTTCCAGGTCTGATTGCAGGACATGACTTTCCTAGGGATTTGAAATGTGGAAAATTCTAGGTGACGCACCAAGTCTCCCTCTCCAGGCTGACTGTAACCACATTTGGCATTTGCTTTCAGAGCACAGTTCCTAGCTTTGAGGAATTTCACTGGGATCCCAGGACATTTAGGATGGCAGAAAGCAGGGTGATGTGTATTAGCGGGATAGCGAATTCAGATCCCGAGTGAAGCCAGCCCCTGCGGATGAACTGCCAATCTCCAAAGCAAAGGAAAGTAGGAAACAGATAAGAAACCGGCTTCCTTCTCTCCTGCAGTCTTCCCCCAATTTTTCCTGTTTTAACCACAGGAAGAATGATTAGCAAGCAGAGGAAGGACATTGGAGAAAGCAGATGAGTTTTTATCTGGCTGGGGTCTGCCTAAGCTGCAGCCATGTGACTACCTGGCTGACCTGGGGTCTCCATCATGTCCCTGCCTGTCCACAAGACAGATCAGGCTGCCCTTCTCTCCAGCCCTCCCCCTCTTCATTCCAGAGGAGGGTTGCTAGGATAATTACAGTCTACTTGTTTCTCTCTCTCTCTCTCTCTCTCTCTCTCTCTCTCTCTCTCTCTATCCCCTCACCGCCCCCCACCCTTTGGTCCTAGAAATGTTTTTCCTTTCTCAAAGAAGTGAGAAACTTTGTCAACACTGTGGGAAACTAGAATCTGGAAGGTTCCATCCAGGAGAAATAATAAGGTTAAATTCTCAGAAATCATCCCTCCTTTTGGCCCTCTCTACCCACCTCCCTCTGATGTTCTTAGGACCTAATGTTTCATCTTTCATTTAGCAGTACAGGGCCTTCCCCCCAAATGTTGGGGCCTTCCCTGTAACCAGAGTTGCTCCCCTCACAGGTGACATCTCTATTCAGTACTGGAGTCAACAGAGCTAGGTGGGAATCAGACTGCTATCAGTTGCAAGCTCCGTGACCTTGGAGCATCAGTGATTACACTTGCAAAATGGGAATCATTATACCTACGTCATGGTATTTTTGTAAAAATCCAATGCAACAATATACATAAAGCCATTAGCCAGTGATTGGCAGAGTGAGCGCTCAGAAGGTGGGGCTCACATTTGTCTGTGTGAAAAGTGAAGGGAGCCAGCAAGGGGTAGGGAGAGAACCCAGAGAGAGACTCGCAGGAGCCACCAAAAAGGGGTGGCTTTGGTTAAATGAAGGATGGAGACAGAGAGGAAGACAGAAGGATGGGTAACAGGACAGGGAAAGGGAAAAAAGGGACACCTAGAGACCTGGCCTGGCCAGGGAAATTGAGGAAGTTGGAATGGACAGACCAAGACAGCTGGGCAAAGGGACGGACGGACAGCAGATGGGAGAGGAAAAGTCCAGCTGGTGCCGGGCAGACAAGAGGTGCTGGAGGAGATAAAAGGAAAAAAGAAAACTTGGTGTGTGTATTGGGTGGGGGTGGGGGGTGGCAAGATGGGGAAGCAGGAACAGGACAGACAGACTGAGAGCGAGTGGGAAGGCGAAAGACGGACAGACAGATGGCAGGGACAAGAGGGTGCCCTGGGTTGCCTGCATTCTGCTGTGTTTACCAGCTAATTGAGTTAAATTGTTGTCAGAGATGTAATTAAAGGGTAGAGAGAGCTCTCTGGCAGGCCCGAAACAGATGGAGGGGGCTTTAATTGGTAATTAAATTCTTCCCTGGCAGCTGAGGAAGGAGCTTGTGCTTCAGCCTCACAAGGCCACGGGTGGCCTTCCCCCACTCCCAGCCCCTCTCAGGGGCCCTTTGGGGAGGGGGCTGGGCTCCCACACCAGCAGCCTGGCAGGCGGAGGCCTGGTAACTGCAGGAGGATGAATGCCAAAACAACCCATCATCTTCCATGCCGTGGCTGGCTCAGCTCCCTTGGGGTAAGCCAGACACACCCGCCACAAGCCTGCCCTGTCCGACCTCCCCAGTCCCACCCACCCAACTAGCACTGACCAGTGAATTCCTACATGGCACCTATTGTTTCACTTGGATCCCAGGGGAAAATACTGGGGCACTGGCTGCTGGACTTGGGAAGGGTTGGTTGGTTTAGTCAGGGACCCAGGCAGACCCATCTGTTGGCTTGGCTCCCAAGCCACTCGGCATCTGCCCCCTCCCCTTCAGGAGACACTGTGCAGAGATTCCATTGTGCCTGGCCAGTCACTGTAGGGCTGACCCTGCTTCCATCCTTCCCCACCCCCCATAGCACAAATAAGACAGGGTTGGGACGGGTTTCCTTGATGGGCAGAGAGAGCGCCTCAGCTAATCAGCTTTCTACTGCACATCTCAGCTGGACTTGCCTTTCGCTGGGGAAGCACTCTCGGGTGGCAGGTTTCCCTGAAACCCACATATTCTCGACATGTTCCACTTCAAAGAAAGAGATAAGAAAAAGAGAGCAAAGAGACAAGGCTTTTAAAAAGAAGCTGAAAGGGAAATTAGGCAGAAATAAAATCCCGGACAGACATTGTGGCATCAGTGGAAAGAACACAGCCGACTGTGAGTCAGCGACAGAGCTGGTCCTGCAAAACCCAGCTCCGGACTACATGCATAAATAAGGCCATTCTCGTGCCAGCTCAGCTGATCGGACACAAGTTCTTTGTCTTGCTCTGGGCTCTGTGGAGCCATGAGGGGGTTTTCAGGGGTTTCTGGAAAAGACCCAGAAACCCCTGGGGTACATGGGGTACAACGCCAGGCTTCTTCAGAGTTAACCCCGTGCAGGCTGCTATCTGCCAGGAGCTATGTTCCCTGCCCTCTAGGTCCTTCCCTGGACTTACTTATCCCAAGCCCAGGGCCAAGCCATCATTTCTTCAGGATGCTATCCTCACCCCAAATCCCACATCCTCCTATTGCTAGTTCGACTGATTCCCTCACAATTCTGTAAGCTCAAAAGCCCAAGGTTCAAGTCCAGGTGTATACTGACTGCTCTCTCCAGCACCTAGCAAAGGACCTGGCAATTAGTAGATGCTGCCTCAATTTTCATTGAAACCCAGAACATTCAGAATGGAGAAGATAAATTCTAGGGCTGGAATTGTAGCTCAGTAGTAGAGTCCTTGCCTAGCATGTACCACATGGTCCTGGGTTTGATACCCAGCAATGCAATAAAAAAAAGGTTAATTCTGTAGTCATCAGTAGTTATCATACATATGAGAGGACTATATGCAGCAAAGATTTAGGTAGCTGTAGGGAAGAACTTTTTAAATTTTTCTATATTTGCTAAGGTGGAATGAAGACTGCTATTTTTCTTTTGTTTTCTGGTATTTCCTCCTAGCTCAAACAAATCAGCCAGGCTAATTCTAATAGTCCTGAAAGCAAGCAAGCTTAGAAATATGGAATTCGTCACAGAACCTTGGCAAATGTAGGAGTGAAGCATGCTTGTTGGGTGGGCCCCTTCACATGATGAATGAGGTTATGGTCTCTGCCTTCTCCATCGAAAAGAATAAATTTAAAGTAGATTTTAACCTTGGTTTAGCAGCCCCATCCTACAAACTGGTGTGGGAAGACAAAAATTGTCAAGGTCAGGAACTGTGGGAGCTGCAGCCTCCACTTCTGGTTACCATTGTCCCCACCACCTACCATCGATGAAGCCCATGTAGCATCTCCATCTCCCGTATGACTCCAGCTCTCCCTGTACCTGAACGGATACAAGCGTCACATCACCAGGGAGGCCAGGGAACAGTTGCCAGGGAGGTGAGACTGGGAAGAGGATGGGTGACATCCCCTCCCCTGAAGCCTCCCACTGAGACATCTCCTGGTGCAGGACTGGCCCTGAGGGTCCCTTTGCCTGAGCTGCTTCCTGGCTCATGGCAGCCAACTTGCCTGCAGGGCCAGGGCTTGGGTCGTCAAATACACGGTAGAAACTAAGCCTCTTTGTTGTTCTTCCTTTTCCCTCCTGCATTGTCTCTTGTGGCCTGTTACTTAGACATACAGAATTGAGAGCTGGAATGGATTTCAAACTTCAGCTATTAACAGTTTTCAGGTCCTGGATTTGGACAAACCTTGGTGGAAAAGCGGGGTCACCCTGGCTTCAACCAAAGCAGCCCTGCCTCTCTCTGATGTCACATGTTAGGAGTTCTGGTCAGTGGTGTGCTGGCAAAAGCTAAACAGTGAGAAGCCTCAGTTTGTAGCATTTGCCCATTTCTGTGACCACCAACCTGAAGCACCAGTGCAAAATTGGAAAATTCATATAATTAGTCTTTGAAAGCTCTCTGGGAGCCCATACAAATCAGCCACAGCACAGCACTGGTTCTGTCCTTTTTTCTTTTCTTTCTTTCTTTCTTTTTATTTATTTATTTATTTATTTATTTATTTATTTATTTATTTATTTATTTTTCTCTTCTGGTACCAGGGATTGAACCCAGAGGTGCCTAACCGCTGAGCCACATCCCTAGCCCTTTTTATATTTTATTGAGATAGGGTCTCCCTAAGTTGCTTAGGGCTTCCCTAAATTGCTGAGGCTGACCAGGAATTTGCACTCCTCCTACCTCAATCTCTTAAACCGCTGGAATTACAGGCATGCACCACCGCGTGCAGCTTGGTTCTGGTCTTTTTAAGAGAAAACTAGGGCCTAAGACTACCTTTTAAAGGTGAAGCAGCTGAGGTCTGGGAAGATGGGAAAGGTTGCCAAGGGCTGTACAACTCACCAGGACCAGGGCTGGGAATGTAGTCAGTGGTACAGTGCTAGCCTAGCATGTGCAAGGTGCTGGGTTTGACTAGCACCACAAACCCCAACACAGTTCAAACCATGCCAGGTTTGAACTATAATCCCAGCAGGAGACTGAGGAAGGAGGATCACAAGTTCAAGGCCAGCTCAGAAACTTAGTGAACCATTAAGGAACTTGGCTAGACCCTGCCTCAAAATATTAAAAAAGTAATAATAACTCAGCAGGACCAAATTCCAAGGTTCCTGACCCTGAAACCTCCCAATGCCACACACGCTCCACTGTCATAGTCATCGGCAACTGGGAAGGAAGAGAGACACTAGTTGCAGGTAACATCCAAGCAGAGCTCCAGGGATGGCTTGGGAGTAAACAGCCTAATCAGGTGTGGTGGTGCTCACCTGTAATTGCAGCAACTCAGGAGGCTGAGGCAGAGGATTGAAGCCTCAGCAATTTAGCAAGGCCCTGTATTAAAATAAACAGTGCTGGGGATGTGGATCTGAGCTAAAGCACCTCCAGGTTAATCCCAGTACCAAAAACAAAATAAAAACAAATAAAAAAGAAAGTGGCTTAAAGATCTTGCAGTCAATTTTTGCTGGATACCCAGTGGGTGTGTCTCCTTGCTCTTCCTGGCGGGGTGGGTAAGGTGGGGAGCTCCTCAAACTTAAACTGTTTTCTTTTTGTTTGTTTGTTTTGGGTACTGAGGATTGAACTCAGAGGCACTCAACCACTGAGCCACATCCCCTGCCCTATTTTGTCTTTTATTTAAAGACAGGGTCTCACTGAGTTGCTTAGCGCCTCTCTTTTGCTGAGGCTGGCTTTGAACTGAGATCCTCCTGCCTCAGCCTCCTGAGCTGCTGGGATTACAGGCGTGCACCACCACACCTGGCTAAAAAAGCCCTATTTTCAAACAACCTCATTCATGTAGTCAATTATTTCCCATTCCAAGCTGAAGCTGGGATGAAACAAGAAGCATCCTCACCTCTCTCCCCCTAAGTCTGCCTCCTACACCAACCGGAAGTCCTCAGGTAACGCACTGTATGTGTTGAGGTGGGGAAAGCAGGAGTCAGGAAAGAACAAACCCTTTTAGACAAATCAGGAGTGGTTGTCCTAGCTACTGTTACGTTTTCTTCCTGGGTAAGGAAAGATGTCAGGACAGTGATACAGAGCAGGCCTTGGTCTTCTAGAGCCCTGGATTCTGGTGCTGGTCCTGCTACTTACATGGGTGGATCTCTTCCCCTCTCTAGGCATCTGTTTCCCCATCCTCACAAAGAAAGGCTAAAACTTATATTTTCTGCCACCCCCTTTTTTTAAATTCCAAGCTGGATGCAATGGCACACACCTGTAATCCCAGCTATTGGGGAGACTGAGGAAGGGGGATCACAAGTTCAAGACCTGTCTGGGCAACTTAACAAGACCCTGTCTTAAAATAAAAAGGGTTGGGGATGTTGCTCAGTGGTAGAATAACCCTGGGTTCAATTTCCAGTACCAAAAATATAAATAAATAAATAAATAAATAAATAAATAAAATTCAGGAATCACCATGGGAGACATCCAATAACATTTCTCCCCTTTTCTCCGACTCTTTCACTGGCTTCAACAAGGATCCCTTCCTTGTGCCTCTGAAGATACCCCCCCAGGCTACAGACCGTACCCCACGGGGGCTCCCGCCCACCAACGTCTCTCTGTGTGGTCAGGAGACAGGATGTCTCATTCGACGGACTTGTGGCTGCCCCGGCCAGGCAGCTGGTCTCTGTTTCCTAGTGATTCTTTGTGCCTGTGATTCTTCCCTAGCAGCTGGGGTCACAGTGCCAAGGAGAAGGAATGAGAGGTGGGGAGGGGTCATCTTTCTTCCCCAGCCTCTGCCCGTCTCCCCTGGAGTTTGGTTTGCTGGTAGAGGGAAGGGAGGGTGGAGGTGGGTGACAAAAGAATCCCATGCCCCCCGAGACTGTCTCACTCCACTGTCTTCCCCTCCACTCAAGGAAAAGGGGTCACGCTCAACAAGGGCCTGTTATCGCCAACCTGGCCCTGCCACTGCCTGATAGAGCCCAGCCCTCCCCCGCCAGATCTCATTAAGGGGTCGCTGCTTAAGCCTCCCAGTCGCCCCCCATCCATCTTTGGCCACGGATGACAGACTGGGCCCGGGGCTGATGTCCGGCAGGTGACAAGGTTAATGGCAGAAGAGGGCAGGGGCCAGAGGCCAGCCAACTCACAGTGGTGGGAGGGCAGTCTGGGGAGGCCCTGGGTCCATTCCAGTTGGGCAGCCCCTCAAATTACAGCACCTGGGGGAGGGAGGAGTCCTGTACCCTCCATCCCCAGGGAAGCAAGGTGGGCAGTATCAGCCATGTTGGGAGCAGATGGTGGGAGGAGAATGTGTTAGCCTGGGAAGACGAAGAGTGAAGAAACTTAGAAAAGGAAGAGGGGCTAGAAAGAAGAGAATTCCTATATTTGTGGGATCAATGAGAAAACTGCCTCTTGAATCCCCAGATGCTCTTTGGCAAGAGACATTTTGCAGATACTTATGAAGTCAGCTGAGCGTCTTGAAGCTGGTGCCCTTGACTCTGTTTTTCCTACTGCCCCACACTGTGATCAGGAGAGGTTCCAGAATCAGCAATGTGCATCCAAATCTAGTTCAGATCCTGTGTGACACCAGGTAAGTTACTTAACCCCTCTGAGCCAGATTTTCTCCATCTGTGCAATGTTGATCTGGCAGTTCCCAGCTCCAGGATGAACAAAATGACATGGCACATTGTAAACACAGTATCTGGGATGCAGTGAGTGCTGTATTAAGTAGGAGCTGCTGTTAGGAGTAGCAGTATTATTTTTCCATTGTCCCTCTCACCTTCGCGGCCTCTCTCCTGGCCCCAAGTCTTTCTCAGGCTTTCTGCTTCTGGGCTCCCTTCTTTGACCTCCTGCATACCCAGAATCACCTCCTGGCCTGCTCCACTCACTCCCAGGGAGCCACTGAATGCTGCTTTGGGGGCGGCTGCCCCCCTCACAGCTCTCAGAGGGGAGGCCCACCATGGCAAGGGTTATTCCCTGTGGGCCTTTGAAGCCCGGGGAGGGGAGAGGAGGGGCTGCCCTGTGCTCCTGACCTGGGGGGTGAGACTCCCCCACCCACCATGGAGGAGGGCTCAGGAACAATGGGCAGCAGAGGGCTGGCTCCAGTGCCGGCCAGCTGGCAGGCAGGCGAGGGGGTGGGGAGGGGCGGGAGCACCCCTTCCCCAAGCAAGCAGAAAGCTCCTCCAAGGGAACCGGCCTTGGCTGGGGTCTCCCTAGAAAGACCCTGAATGGCAAGGGTGTCCCATGGAGAGGAGGAGAGACAGGGTTGCCATGTGGCTTCCAGGACTGAAGTTGCATAGACTCCTCTCAGAGGGGGTACCAGGAGCCCCTCCTTAGTTCCAGGGACCCCCTCAAGCACATCCTCATTTCAGGGTGGGCAGAGGAACCAACTAGCACTGCTCTGCCCTCTTTCTTGAGCTTGGGTGGAGTGGCTCTCCCCACACCCCCGGGGTGCTGATCACCTCCATTAGGTCCTCAATCTTGCGAGGATAATGCATGGCCCAGGCTGGGCTGGGGGAGGAGGCCCTGCTGGCAGGGAAGCCAGGAGGCAGGACAGGCAGCAGCTCCTGAGCAGAATACCAAGCAGCCTGCTGGTCACCCACGGCCTGGACTGGGCCGGAGAGGCATGCAGGGGGCATCTGTTCCTGCCTCCACCATCCCCAGTCACCTCTGTGCCCCCACGTCAGTCCTCCAGCTCCTGACTGTGGCTAACCCTTCAGAGCCTCGAGGGGCCATCAACTCTGCATGGTGCCAGGGATCTGGGGAACTTGAGACAGCAGCTCCCCTCAACTGCAACAGAGCCCCACATGACTCAGAGCCTTGGAGGGTGATCCAGCAAGATCAGAAAGAACAACACCCTTGATGGTGGGAGGACACAGATCATGAGAAGGCAACTTGAAATGCGGGACACAGCTAACCCAGGATTGTCTAGTCACAATTGCCAAATGAAATAAAACCTCCTTCCAAAGTGAGTATTGCCAGCTGGTCCTGGTGGGACACACGTGGAATCCAGTGACTTAGGAAGCTGAGGCAGGAGGATCATAAGTCCATGGTCAGCCTGGGTAACTTAGTGAGACCATACCTCAGAATAAAATAAAAGGGCAGGGGATGTGGCTCAGTGGGAGAGCACCTGCCTAGCATGTGCTAGCATCCAATCCCCCATACAGCGAAAAAAAAAAAAAGTTTTAAAGTCTTAAATATAGTGAGTATTGCCACGGTATGGCCTATCCATTGCTAAATTCAGTCCCTTTCAGGACATTGCTGCCTTTTGCCAGCTTACTCAGGTCAGTAGTCTGCACCTCTGATCTCAGACATCAGACCCCAGCCTCCTGTGCCATCTGCTGGGAGAGCCTTTTACACCACTGGTGATGTTATGCTGCTGTGCAGTTGACAAAGCCCTCTCACTCCTGCAGGCTCATCTGACTCCATCCTGCCAGGTGGTGGGCCAGGGGTTATTTTCCTGGAAGGCAGTGTAGCCTAGTAGTTAGGAAAGTGGACCCTGGAGTCAGACAAATCATGTTGTAAACCTGTTTCCCTTCTTACCAACTGTGTGATCTTGGGCAAGTTTCCTAATTTCTTGGGGCCTAAATTTCCTAAACAGGGATTAAATTAGCATCATATATAATAGCATAAGAATTTGTTAAATGAAGTCAGGCTTGATGATACACCCTATAATCCCAGCTACTTGGGAGGCTGAGGCAGGAGGATGAAAAGTTGGAGACCAGCCTTGGCCACTTAGTCTCAAAAAAAAAAAAAAAAAAATTGCTGGGGAAGTAGCTTAGTGGTAATACAGTGCCTGGCACATTGTAAGTAATTAATAACCAAGAGAAAAAGAAGTTTTAAAATGTTCTATATTAACCAGGGATGGTGGTGCTTACTTGTAATCCCAGTTACTTAGGAGGCTTAGACAGGGGGATTGCAAGTTCAAAGTCAGTCTCAGCAATTAGCAAGACCCTAAGCAATTTAGTGAGACCCTGTCTCAAAATAAAAAATGAAGGGGGCTAGGGATATCCCTCAGTAGTTAAGCACCCCTGGGTTCAATTCCTGGTGCCAAAATAAATAAATAAATTCCTATTTTAGGGAGGAATGGTGATACATGCCTATAATTCCAGGCACTTGGGAGGCTGTGGTAGAAGGATTGGCAAGTTCAAGGTAGGTCTTGGCAACTTAGCAAGGCCCTCAGCAACTTAGCAAGGACTTGTTTTAAAAAAACAAAAACAAAAACAAACAAACAAAAAAAAAAACGACTAGGGATGTGGCTTAATGGGTTCAATCCATGGTACCAAAAAAAGAAAAAAAATCCTATTTTTCTATTTTATAGGTGAATACAAAAGGCCAGGCTAGATCCTAGAACTTGAGACTGCCAAAGGGAAGTCTCTAGATGCACAGTCCAGTGGCCACACTACATGGATCCCTTTTTCCCTGCTGCTCTCCCTCCCTTGCCCCTGAAATTCTGCATGCCCAGATAGGGAAGCACATTCCCCGCTGCAGCCCAGGCATCTGTGCTGCAGGCTAAAGGCTGGTTCTTACCTCCTGTAGGACTGTGTGGAAACATTTGCAAAAATGGGGGCAGCAATCAGAATTCAAGACTCATAATTCACTGGTGATCAGCTGTAGGGGAGGTGCCAGGACAGTTATATTAAAGATAAGCAAGCGATGGTCTCATAAAGCATGTATTGGTTGGGATAGCTGGGTTTCTTTATTTATTTTTTTCCCTTCAGGAGCAAACAGGGTCACAGAGGGAGAACATTAAATTATCTCTTGAAATGATTGTGGTAATAAGTTGGGCTGGTGAGTTGCCCACAGCTCCCACCAAACCTCCTTCCACCTTTCTCAACTCCCATCTTTGACCTGGCTATGTTTTATAAGGACCAATCACTCCCTTTTGGCTTAGTTGTGTTTCTTGTTTAGGGTCACTATCTCCATGGGCAAAATGTGCATTTTTTTCATCAACTAAGTAAATAAGAATGATCATATATGATTCCTCATCAAAAATCAGAACACACATGTGACATGGAAAAGAGAGGGGACGTTTAGGGACAACAGCTATGAATATTTGAAATGAGTGCTATTCTGGAAAATCAGGTCCACTGAGAGCCAATGATAACAAATCAATATTAATAATAGCTAACACTTACGTGGCGTGGACAATGGCCAGGTTCTCCTCTGAGCACTCTTCCTGGGCTAACACACTAGATTCTCAGAGTAACCCTAGGTGGTGGGTACTGTTTTTCTAATCCTGGTTTACACCTGAGGAGCGCTTATGCTAGAAGTGGTGTAGCTGGGGCTGGATTCTGCTGTCTGGCTTCCCAGTCTATGTTCCACTCTCAATACTGCCTGTGAGACGCTTCTCTGGGGATGGAGCCTTCTGTCTTTAAGTGACTGACATGGGGGTGCCCTGGCCTAAACTGAGTGGAGAAGGCCTGGAGCCCAAGACTCCTTCCTGCCCAATGGCTGCCAGTCAGAGCCAGCAAATCCCAGCTTCAAAGGCAGAGGGTCTCCACTCTGCAGGCCCCGCTGCCCTCTGCCTGGAGTCTATGATTCTGATACTTCAGACTCAGGCTTACCCAAGCCCCAGTGCCAGAGTTGAGCCGGGATCCTCAAGGGTAGGGTCCTAGGCCAGGTGACCCAGCCTGAGAGAAGCAGAGACAGGGACACACAGGGAGTCATTTAATTGCACATTAAAAGAGAAGGATCCCTCCCCCACAGCCCGCCCTGACTCCCCCGCCCCAGCTCCCTTCCAATCACATCAGAGACCCCAGAGGGGTTTTGACCTCTGTCCTCGGGGGAGGTCAGCCGGGGTGACCCTGCCTGTGTTCAGGATCCCGTGAGAGAGGCCCAGCTGCAGGCCCTGGAGGGCTGGAAGCACACCCGGAAGCAGGGCTGGGGTCACGGAGGGCGGCCCAGGCGGAGGGAGGGGCTTCCTTGGCCTTTTGTGAGCTGATGGGTAGGGAAAGATTAGTTCCACAGGCAGCCCCTGTGTCCCCAGAGAAAGGGGCTATTATGGAGCAGCTAAAAATACAGGGCACAGCCCACCCCCACTCCCCCTTTTATTGCCATGGAGATGAGGAGAGGGATCTGGGCGGGATGCAGAAAGCAGAGGAAGGGGGAGAAGGAAAGGCAGGTGAAGCAGGGGAGGTTAGGAGGGGGTAGTGCAAGCCAGGAGGAGGAAAGAAGGAGAGAGAAGAGGGGAGAGAGGAAGTTGGGACACTGCCTTTCTCAACTGGAGTGACTGGTGGGATTTTCCAATTGCTTCTTCTCTCATTTCCCTTCCACATCCTGCCTCCAGCTCAGACACTGCCTAGGGGCTACTGGCGAGAAGAAGGGTTTGCCCACTACCCTGCAGCTGGCCCTGTGACCTTTGAGGGTGAGGGGTCCAACCATCTGGGATTAAATTGTAAGATGGCCACATGGAAGGCAGCTGGTGAACAGCTGCTAGGCCTTGTCCCACTTCTGAACACATCAAATCATTGACTCTCAGAGGCATCGGATCTAGTCTTCCATCCTCTTCTGTGTCCCTATCACATATTGATACAGTGTCAGCCTAACAACATCTTCAGTGATGTGACTTCTTACCTGTGCCCTTGTGGGGGCCCCTCTGGTTGTCAGAACAGGCCTCCTATGTTAGATGGAAATCTGTCTCCCTCTTACAGATTTCCTCTGTACATCCACACAAAAGCCCTAATTCTACCTACTGGGGCTGCACCCAGTGGAATAAGTTATACATTCCATATTATAGAAAGAACAAATAAAAGTCTGACACTTCTTTTTTAAAAAATTTTTTTTAGTTATAGATGGGTACAATACCTTTATTTTATGTATTTATTTTTATGTGGTACAAAAGACCAAACTCAGTGCCTCACACAGGCTAGGCAAGCTCACTACCCCTGAGCTACAACCCCAGCCCTGGTCTGACACTTCTTGACATGAAACATTTGAAAAACCAACTGAGAAGATAAGTTTATTAGAAAACTAACATAGTCCATAGTTCAAATATATTCAAAAGTAAAGTGAAAGTTCTCGAATGGGAAGTGATTCTGGGCATGAACATCGGGTAGAAGATCTCATGATACCAGGGTCCTGGGTGCTGCCCTGATGTCAACTCAGAAGGTCATGGACAGGGCATTTGGTATTTGTTTCAGCAAACTAGGTATTAGGTAAATACTCTGCCCAATGAACAGAGTTAGAATTTGCCAGGGGATTGTGGCTGGTCTGTCATTCCATGACTCACTGTCCCTGCTGCAAGCTAGAGAAGCACCCTCCATCCTAACTAGGATGCTCTTGGAAAGAGGAGTCAGACCCTGGCAAGAAGCCAGAGGCCATTCTTAGAGATTTTAAAAGGAAGAAACCTCTTCCTGGGAGCTACCAGGTTCCAGCTGACAGATTTGTACGGTTCCCAAGCTGACAGATTTGTGATACTGTAGCCCGAAGGCATTTAAAGATTTGAGTTGACTGGGGTCTCCCACTGGCAAGATTTATGAGCTCCAACCTTCCCTCTGGGGAGCCACCTGGAAAGCCTCTGGTGAATCTCTGGCTCCCCATAAGACTCTTTGTAGCAAGATGGGTGAGGCTACCTGAAACAGGGAGGGAGGAAGAGAGAAAAGAGGCAAATTCCACTGCGGAGGGAAAAAAATTGGAACCTCATCACTGTCCCTGCTACCCTCACTACTCAAAAGTCCTGGAAAGCAGATTCCTCGTGCAGATGTTCAGAGCGGGTGTGGTGTAGGTGACAGAGGCACCAAGATGAGATCACAGTCGTGGCTGCACTAACAAAGGCTGCACTGTACACTCAGGACAGTTGCTTAAAAACACAGGCATCAGCAGATGTTGGAGAAGGCCCTGCTTCTTGAAGCTGGAGAAGGAAAGGAGGCAAGACCAGGACTCTGTAGTTGACAGTGCCAAAGCCCAAGCTGTCAAGAGAGGCAGGCAGATCTGCTATTGCCTCTTCCCATTCAACACCGGGGCTCCTGCCCAAATGCTAGTGTCCAGATTGTATTTATGACTGTTTTAAGAAGGAGTGACAGAGTCTTTTAATATCCCTGACAGCCCAGGATGTTTTAATAGATGGTGGAGCTGGGCTTCGGGAGTTAAGAAAAGAGAGCAGAGTGGCTGAGGGAGCTGTCAGGCCTGGTTTCTATGACAGACCTACTGATCGACTCGACGACAAAATAAAATACGGGGCTGTGTCTCTCCTCAGCCCCATCAGGTTGACAGACAGTCTGTCACCGTTGCATGTCATGTTTCACCTCCTAATCACTCAGGCTTAGGGGAAACCTGTGTTTAACAGGGAGTCCCTACAGGATTTCCACCCAAACCTGCCTTCTGAGCATCAGGCCTCCCTGTCAACCTTGGGGCTCCAATTGACAGTCTCTGATATCCTGCATTTCAAACAGGACACTTCTGTCTACAGAGCCCTGCCTCAGTTGCTGCTATTTGTAGGAGGTGGTCATAGGTCACACAGGACCACGGTGTTTTGCTACACAAGAGTGTGAGTGCCACTAAACTGTATGCCCCCAAAGGGTTAAAGGGATGCATTTTATGTGATGTATATCTTACCACCAAACCCAAAACCCACAGAAGAGAGGTACTCTGGGCCTTTGATCCCTTTTCATCTATAGCCTGAGTACCCAGTGCCTCTGCTCCCATAAAAACAGTCAGCTCACCCCCTCCTGCCTATTGGCCTGTTCCTCATCTCCTGTTAGTAGGTCTTAAGGTCACTTCTGGAGTCAAACATCTGGACACACCTTATATGCACTTTTCCAGCACCAAATTTAGGGTTGGTCTGATGAGCAACTATGTTTGTGTGGCCAAAGCCACTTTGGTCACATCCTGAGCAAGTTCAGGAAGGTGAGGTGTAAGGGATTCTCTCTCTCTTTTTTTCACCCTTTTATGGTACTGGGAATCGAATCCAGGACTTCACCCATGCTGCGTAAGCGCTCTACCACTAAGTTACATCCCCAGCCCTTTTAATTTTGTGTTTCGAGACAGGGTCTTGCTTAGTTACCCAGGCTGGATGGAATTTGCCATCTTCCTGCTTCAGCTTCCTGAATAGCTGGGATTACAGGCATGCTCCTGGCTTTTCTTTTTCTTTTTTTGGAGGAGGAAGGAGGGCAGTCAATCCAGGGGGCTACCAACCTTGTTCTCTGAGTGGCTGAAAGAAACCCCAGAGAGAGAGCTAGTTAAGTTCCTTCTCCCCATGGGTTAAGGTGGGTTGCTGGGTCAGCTCTCCCTCCTGTGGCTCCTACTCCTCCTGCCCTGCCCTGCTGGCAGGACAGCCCTGATGCTCTTAGGACCATGGTCCCGGGGGCTGCAGACTCCACTCTAGATGAGGCGCCCCACCATCCCCGCCAGCCCAGGGCTCTGCGTTCAAGTCCTATGCCAGGAGAGAGTTAAGGGCTTGGGTTTAATTTGCCCGTTAATCACAGTTAAAAGAAGTAATGAGCGTCTCCCCAAAGCCTGGGTGTTTCTCTGCAGATTAAGCAGCAATTTGCATAGCCCCTTTATTCATTCCCACCTTCCCCTGTGGGGCGGCTTGTCCTTTCAGACACAGCCAAGCGCAGCCGGCGGCGGGAGCGGTTTGACAAATGGCTTTGCCTTGCGCCATGGTTTGGGCGACAGGGAGGGAGGGGGACACTAGGAGGGAGAGGGCAGCTCCCGACAGTAATGGATAGCTGGGGCGTTAAATAGTGCAGAACTTTTTATTAGACACACAGGAGAAGTTTAAATATTCAAACTGGTTTTCTTTGAAGCCTGGGGAATGAGAGGAGGGTAGCAGGCTGGCTAACGGAGAGTTTACTCAGGGCCAATTTACTCAGAGGCCCCGATTGTCCCAGTCACTGGAGAGGAAGGGCATCTGGAGGACACAGGGGGATCCAGGTCAGCTGGTGCCCCAGAGCAACACAGCCCTGCAGCAGCCTTGACACCCTCCTGCTGGGCCCGGCTTGCCAGGCAGGATGGCGGCCTGGAGGCGGCTCCCTGGCCAGACCATTCAGGGCAGAGCAACCTGAGTGTGGGCTCAGGCTCCTGTTTGGGTAGCAAGCCTGGGTCTGTGAGGCAATGACGTCATTGCATTGCCAAGAGGGTGTGACCCTAGCCCTTGGCCTTCCTTCCTGGAAATGTTCTCACAGACAGCGAAAGAGGAAAGATGGGCCCACAAGATCCTGAGGGAACGTGCTCTCCCTGGATGATGGGTGAAGGGTGGAGGGATTTCAGTCTATCAGTCCATTTTAAAAGCCTACTTCACCCTAATTTTCTTCTCAAACGTCTAGCATGTTGTGGGACTCTTCCTTTTTGCTAACTTGTGAATCACCTGACACAATATTTCAGAGATCATAGTCACTTGAGAGATCATTTAGACAACTGAAATTCAGAGAAGTCAAGTGTGATTCCAAAGGGGACACAAAAGTAAGAAAGTCCCAACCCGTCTTCAAGGAGCCCAGTTGGGCAGGTGTTATAATGCAACCAAGAGCTCTCCCAAGGACATGTGCCCATGGTTTGGAAATGCTGCTGAGAGAAAGAGGGATTAATTCTGAAAATGTCCACTGATGTACTTGGGCTTCGTCTGAGCTGGGTGGGAAAGGCTTGCAGGGAGCCAGGAAAAGGGTTGGGCCTTGGGGCTGCATGTGGGATTGGTGTCTTGGGTTGGAAGGAGGCTGGAGAGCAGAGAGAGATCAAGGGTTGGCCTGCTACACAAGGAATTAGGGGAGCAAAGGGGGCATCAGAGTTTCTAAGCACGGAAATGATTAGGGCAAAAAGGTCCATAGCAAATGGAAAGGGCGGGTTAGAGAGGAGCCAAAAGACAGCAGAAAGCTATTAATGGAACCAATAGAGATAGGAAATGCCAGAGATATAGTGTACAAGAGGATGATAATGGTTTGATTTGGGAGATGTTGGGATAAGGGGGACAGATGGGGCAAGGACCAGACACAAGTTTTCAGCCTAAGTCCAGGATATTTCCACCCTGCCACCTTCTCACATTTGTGTCTTATGGTGCCAGCACCCCTTCAGTACTGGAGATGGAACCCAGGGCCTCAGCATGCTGGGCAAGTGCTCTACCACTGAGCCACACCCCAGCCCTTCCAGGAAACCCCATTTCTAAGTAATGCACACACTCAACACGGCTACCCACTCTGAAGTCTGTAGTATCTTCGTCCTCACTTTACAGGTGAAGGAAATGAGGCCCACAGAGAGGTCCAGTGACTAATGCCAGATCACACAGGGAGAAAGAACAGGGCCAGGATTTGACCCAGGCAGCCCAGATCTTGAGAACATGCTAATTAACTACTATTTTGTACTGCCTCTTTGTCTTCCTATTACTTTAAAACAATTTTTTTTTTTTTTTTTTTTTTTTTTAGTTGTAGATGGACACAATACCTTCACTTTATTCATTTTCATGCGGCGCTGAGGATGGAACCCAGTGCCTCACAGGTACCCGGTAAGTGCTCTGTCACTGAGCCACAGCCCTGGCTCCCTACTTTTACTAGATTTTGTATGTGCAGGTCGGGCAGTGGAGAAAGAATATGCAAGTGGCAATTAAAAGACGAAATACACATTAGTAGGAAGATAGGAGTGTATGAAATGGCAGAGAAGAGCTGTAGGACCTGGGCTTCTAGGGGAGAAACAGAAGCAACATGGGGGGAAATAAAGGGGATGGGGATGCACATGAGCAGGCAGGACCACAGCCCCAGGCCACTCCTGCTCCTGAAGGCGTGGGCGTGAGTTTCCTTTGTCCTGGGTTCCAGGCCAGTTCTCTGGAGCAGGGGATTCTTTAGATGGGTGATGAGATGTTTGGTCTGAATGATGCAGATCGTTCCCCGCCCTGCACTGGCCACAGGCACAGTTCTAGATGTGCAGGAGTCCATGTGCTCCTGGCAAGTCCTCTGCAGGCACAGGAGCTGGGCTGCCAGAAACAGGGCAATCTTTAGCACTCCACTTACTTAGTCCGTGTTCACAGCCAGCCACTGCAGGCTGCAGCACAAAGAGATCCTTTTTTTGTCGCTACAGAGAACCACACTCTGAGAGGACAGTGTACGCTTCCTTTGGGCAGAGGCAGTGAGTGGGCTGGGGCAGGCGCTGGAGCCAGCAGGGCGAGAGGATTGTGGAAAGGCTGGCTGTGCTTCCTACCCGAGTAGGGAGTCCTAGCTAAGTGAGAGGCATTGCCCTAAATCCTTCCTAGGAAGAGGTGGGGGAAGAGTCAACATGAAACTATAGGGTGCCTCTGGCAATGAATTCACCTCAAACTAATAATCTTGGCTCGTGACCTCCCTCTTTCTCCAAACTTTTTCTCACAACTGGAAACTTGACTGCTGGGAAGCTGGTCTTCAAGCTCATCAAGGGGTGCCTCACTTCCCTCTTCCAAGGGGGCAAGTCAGGCCAGGAAGGACAGGTCTTGCCACTGGCCCCCATACAAATTTAGGTTGCTGAAGGCAGCTTTGAACTTGCAATCCTCCTGCCTCAGACTCCCAAGTCGCTGGGATTACAGGCATGTGCCACCATCCCTGGCTTGTCCCATCATCCAAAACAAAGTGTTCATGTTGTCCTGTGAGTGCACCCCTGAGCAGGCAGCCTTCCAAGGGCGCTCAAAGCTCTACTTATTAACCCTTCTAGTGACCCTGTGGCAATTCTGAGAAAAAATGAATAGGAATCTAAATGGACCAGAGTGAAGCTGAGAGAATTTGGACTTAGTCCCAAAAGTCACATAACTGCCCTTGCATGGGGTTAGCCAGCCAGGTGGGTCACTTTGGTGTCTTTGACCTGGCCTGGGGGGCTGGGGGATCCAGAAAGCAAAGGAGATTGAAGGTTCTGGAGACCAAATCCAGCATTACCAGATTAAAGGCTTTGAGGAAACCACTTACTCCAGCCTATGGGTCAGGGAGCCTTCATTTCAACAGATAAGCAATAAAATGGGCCTAATCCTTCTGAGAACAGTTGGTCCACCATACTGCTTACCAAAATGGCCAAAACCTGAGGAACCCTTCTATCTAAACCCATCTCCCCTCCTGCAGATCTGGCAGAACCTCAGTACCACTCCCTGTTGGCCCAAGGCGGGGCAGGGAAAGCAGGCCCCATGCTCACCTGCAGGGCAGAAGCAAGAGCTTTAAGGTCTGAAACTGGCCTGCCATGGTCACATGATCCTTAGGGCTTCTCCCTGCAGCTCTGGCCCCGTAAGCAATGGAGTCTGTGTGACAGCTGGTGACTGGGCAGGGACATTACAGCTGGCAAAGGCAGCATGCCTCAGTGAATCGATGGCTTCAAGAGGCTGAGAGCGGGCAGCTGACCAGGCAGGCCTGGAGATGGCAGGCATGCTCTCAGAGGGAAGGGGACCAAGGGCAGCAGACAGTGCCCCAGGATGAGTCTCCAGAGTGGCCACAGACAAAACACAGGCCATTCATGCTCCTTTATATCCTCCTATTCTAAGGACAGTTTTCCAACACTAATATTTTTCCTTTCTCAATTTCTGATTTCTTATTTCAACCCTCAATTCCCCCAAAAGGAGGTGACCAGGCAAAGATTGGGGGAAGCAGTGGGCTGACATTAATCGATAGGAGCGGCTTCGAGCAGTTCATGCGGCCTTATCTCTCTCTCCTTTGGATAGCGTGTGTCCGCCGGAGTCCGCGGGGTCGGTGATTAATAGGGGCCATCACTCACTGTCCGGGACGGCTGAAAGGCAGCGGGGAGGGGGCGGCCCTCCCCAGAACTGAGATAACAAGCAGCAGGAATAATGAGTGGTGTCACTCCACTTTTCATTTTGATGGAAAGTCATTACGGGAGTCAACGCCAGCGACAAAGAGCCATGAATCAACTGCTCTGCTATGAAATTAAAATCGAATTGCTGGCCACCCCCAGCCCCTACCCTTCCTGGGAAATGGGGATGGGTAGGTGGCTTGGGAGAAGGGTGCTATCCTGGGGTGGGCTCTATCCAATCCCAGAGCCAGCAGTTATGGGCAGGAAGTGGACAGGCAGCTAGTGAAGGTGACAACTCCTGTCTCCACCTTGTTTATCAGACCCTTCCTCCCCAAACCGCACTTCCCCCTCTGCCTGGAGGTAAGCTGTGATTAAGAGGAAAATATAGCTTTTCTGGCTCCAACAAGGCTGCCGCTCGAGTGCTCCCCTTGGGCTGCTGGCCGGAGTGGGGCAGCCCAGGTCTGGTTATAGAGAGATAGAGGTCCAGCTGCCCAAGCCATCCCAGGGCCCCTTGCTGAACCAACTGTAGGACTAATGGGGTCCCCTTTATTACCAGAAGCAAAAAAGAAAAGCCCTTAACCTGGGGCTCCTTAGTGACAGCTGATGGCCCAGGGAGGCCACCTGGATCAAGAACACATGAAGCAGTGTAAGTAATTGTCTACAGTGAACCAAGAGTCTTTTTGCTCTTTTATTAAGTCCAACTCAACTACCTAGAAGCAGAGGCTGTGGTTTCAGGCTGAAAGGCCACAGGGCCAAGCAAGACAGATTCCTGCAGAGTGAGTGTCAGGTCCCCATCCAGGGGATGGTTCCTTCCTGTGGCTCTCTGTCCTCCAGCCTGCCTGGCTTCCGGAGGGGAAGGGCCCCACATCAGCCCTGGCGGTCCCACCTCTACCTGAGGCTGGGAAGATGGAGAGGCAAGAACACGCAGGGAGAACGTCAGAGAGAGGTTCCCATCAGGTTCACAGGGCGCCCGCTGTACCTCTTAGAGATGTCAGCTTCAATCTGAGAGATAGTGACACCAAGTCAGCAGGAAGCAGAGGCAGGTGCAATGCTTCTTTCTGTAGAAACGGGGTGTGGGGGGGTCCCATATATTGGGTTCGCCTGTCCTGTCTTACCAGCTTCTGCAGCTCCTTGGTCTTCTCCAGCAGCAGGTCCAGCTTGGGCTCCAGAGCTGCCTGCTCTTGAAGTGCCTCCTGCTGCTTCTGTACCATCAGCTCTTTCTTCAAAGCCAGCAGCTGGGACTGTTTCAGTTTTTGCTGGAGGAATTCCGTCACTCGGTCCACATACCTGTGCAGGGCACTCAGGTGAGGACTGGTAGAGCTGTGCACCTTGAGCATCTGCATTTAACTGCGGGACAGGTGAGGCTCAGACACCAATTCCCTAACTGGCCTCTCACCCTCATATAATGAAGTTCCTGTTTTGTAAGGAATACCCATTCCAGGTTCCCCTTCCTACTTGGGAAGTAGATCCTGCCTGTATCCATGAACCACCCCTATCCTGCCCCAAAGAGAACTTCTATCCTCAAGAGGTGACGGCACAGGATGCAGGGATTAGATTTAAGGGGTCATGGAAAAAGAGGAGGAATATGAGGGGAAGAACTCAAAATGGTGGAGCCCAGCATCAGGATAGGCAGACCTTGGTGAGGCCAGAATCATAAACAAGTGTTGCATTTGAAGACTAGTGAGACGACCAATCAGATCCTGCAGTGTGGACACCATAGTAACCATCTTCTCTTTGGTCTGGCCCTGTAGGATGGCGGGAGCCAATTGGAACTGGCTCACAGACAGGATGTCGGCCTCCTCACTCATCTCCACTGCTCTCTGGGACAAGAAGATCTCGAGCTGAGGACAGAAGAGTTGGTTCAAACCAGGAAAAGAATGCAGAAGCTAAGTCCTCGGACTGCCCAAACTGGGAGAATGAGCAGTGAGGGCTAGACTTTGGGTGAGGCAGTTATCTCTGAACATTTTCTCTGCTAGAAACTCAACAACAGCAACAAAAGAGAGGAAGCAGCCTCTACCGTCCGTCACTCTTTGGTTCCCCTTTGTGAGCTCAGGCTGATCTAGCTCTAGACCTCCATCCTTTCTCCCCAGCCTATGGATCAGATAATGAGAATGCAGAGATTCAAAGGGTTTTTCTCCACCCCAGTAAAGGTATTTACTTTCTCTTCATGAGGGGACTAACATTCAGGGAATAGGAATCCATTTGAGAAACCCTGGATTAAGACAAGACCAGAGAGCATATGAGGGCCATACCTAGTCAATCTTATCCTGCCATAAAATCTTGATACCTTTTGTCCTGATTGCCCCTTGAGGCTAGGAGAAGCCTCTCTGGGGAAAAAGAAGAGGGAACCCAGTGAGGGCTGCGATCTTTCAGGAGGGTCTCCCCAACCTGCAGTCCAATCAGAAGGGAACAGACCCCATCTTCCCAATCCTGTAACAAAGGCCTGGCCAAGAACACCAGTTTCTTATTTGGGGCTACTCAACTCCTCAGTCACAGGGATCATATTTCAACACAAATGAGATGTTTCTGTTTTTGTGGTACTGGGGATGGAACACAGCTCAACATCCCCAGCCCTTTCGTGTTTTGTTTTGGTTTGTTTTTTATTTTGAGACAGGGTCTTGCTAAGTTGCCCAGGCTAGCCTTGAACTTGAGATATTCCTGTCTCAGTCTCTCAAGTTGCTGGGATTACGGGTATGTGCCACCACACACAGCACAAGATGTTGGGTGGCACCCAACCTGCTCAAAACCTCCAACAGCTTCCCAGCTCACGAAGTCAAACCAGAGTTCTGACTCTACATCTCTGAGCTCTTCTGCTCCCCGTACCCCGCTCCCTCTGCTCAGCCACATGGCCTCCTTGTTGTTGCTTCCACCTCTGGGTCTTTGCAGCAGCTACCTCTGCCTGGGAAGCCCTTCTGTCAGCTTATCTGCATGTCAAAATTGCCCATAGTCTTGACTTATAGTCACCTTCTCAATGAAGCTTTCCTTGATCACTAGATAAAAAACCACAGCCCTTCCCAATAATACCTGTCTCCCTCCCCTGCCTTCTTTGTGTGTGTGTTAGTGAGTGGCATCTAACATACTGCATTTTTATGTTTCTTATCTGCTTTCCTTCTAGAATATAAATCCCATGTGATCAAGGACTTTGTCTGTTCATTGCTCAATCTCTGGTGCCTAAGACAGTGCCAGCCAGGCACTCTGGAGGTGTATGAGAAACATGAGCTGAATGAATGGAGGCGTCCTAATATGTTAGCCTCCTGTTCCAGGACACGGAAGGCACTCAGCACTCTTTGCACAGAGTTGGGTTAGGCCAGGGGTCAGGAGTGATGCCACCTATGCTAAAGCCAAGCCTCCCCACATCTCCCGGGGAACGTACCTCCATGAGCTCGTCAATGAACTGATTCCGGGTCTCGGGGTATTCGAGAAGTGTCAGAGCATCTGGGCCCCTAGCAACACCTTCTGGAGCTGCCAGGAAGAAAGGCAGAGAAGTGAGGAAGGATCACAGAACTGCAGAAGAAAAAGATCCTGAAGTTTGAGAAGCCCTGACAGATGATGTGGACAGACTCACTGCACTAAAGACACTTCCCCAAGGGGAAAGGTTATCTTTTCTCATGCGTTTCAGGCATAGTCAGGCCTCTCTGCCAACTCCCAGTCTGCCTTGGAGAACCACAGAACTGGGTTCCAAGGACCGCTAAGCTGGGCAGTGGGAGGTAAAGCGTCGTCCTGCACTGCCCTCTAGTGGCTCAGGATACTGCTACAGTCTGTGCTGGTAGTGAGGCAAGTCAGGTCAGACTTCAGGGCCCCGTCAGCCCCTTTCAGTCCCCCCACCAGGACCAGTGACCCACATTCAGTCTCTAGAAAGTCTGAGTTTCTAAATAGTTCAACAAACTTCTCTCTGTCCCCTTCCATTTACATCCTCATCAAGGTTTTGAGAAACAGATTTAAATGTGCAAGAAGTATTATTTTTCTTTGTGCCTAGACATGGGGGTCCTCAAGCGCCCCACTCTTGCCAGCGCTGAAGGAATGAAGCACTTACCCTGGGTTCCTGCTTCGAGCACTGTGATCTGCAAAGCAGCAGCATCGTCTCCCCAGTCTATCCCCTCAACCCCAGGGTCCTGAATGGAGAGCAAAGAATCCAATGTTGGGAGAATTTCCCCAAGCTCAGGGGGCCGGAACAGACCAAAGGCTTTGAAAAGTTCAATGGCTAAACACTCCAATTGCATTAAGGTCTACAGCCCTGAGGCAGGTGACAAAGACAGCAAGTGTGGGCCCAGTTATGTTGCCACCCTTATCCCCATTTTTCAGGTTCCCACCTGCCTGTACCCCCACCTCTTGCTCCAAACCCCAAGAAAAAGGAGGTCCTAACTGTGACATGTCACTTCTGAAACTCTACCTTGGACTGCACCTGGCCTTGGGGCCATGAACTTGGATTGATGCCTTCATGGACACAGACAACACTTTCCTATGGCTGAAGCATGACCATACAAAGTCCTCAAAGAGAAGACCTGAGAAGGTGTCCTAACCTTTGACTCCGATTCCAGGGAGATGCCCCAGTCGATTCCAGAGGCCTCAGCAGAGATGCCTGTGTTGGAAACTGCCTCCGCCCCAAAGTCACCCCAATCAATCTAGAAGGCAAAAAAAGGGTTAGCTTAAATAAGGTATGTAAAACAAAAGGGAATCCCATAGGCCTTAGCGGCTTCTGTAGGGAGGACACATTCAAATGCAATGACCTCCAAACTCCCAGAAGCAAGTCCATCATCAGGAGCTCATGTGACTGACTGGCTCCTTTTTCAACACAAACCAGTCTGCTGATGTTCTTTAGCACTTGTCTGTACTCTGGTCTTAAGAAGGCCAGAAAAGCAAAGGAACAGAGTCTTCTAGATCCTCCTGTCAACAGTCTTGCTCGCAAGAACCCCCTCTATGCCAGGTGTGGTGGTGCACACCTGTAATCCCCGCAACTGGGGATGCTGAGGCAGGAGGATTTCAAGTCCGACAGCCTCTACAACTTAGCAAGGTCCTAGGCAACTCAGTGAGACCCAGTCTGAAAATAAAAAATTGAAAAGGGCAGGGGAGGGGCTGAGGAGATAGCTCAGTCGGTAGAGTGCTTGCCTTGTAAGCACAAGGCCCTGGGTTCGATCCCCAGCACCCAAAAACAAAAGAAAAGGGCAGGGGATGCCTGGGTTCAATCCCTAGAACCAAAACAACTACCCTACAGTATGCTCATTCACGCTACAACTCTGAATTCAGGTTAGGGTTTGGAGTGCGTGTGGATGGGGCAAGCAGCTCTCCTTCAGCTCCTAATAAGGCCTGTCTTACCGCGTCTTCTTCCAACTGCTCAGGAGGCTCCTCCAGGCACGGTCGCTCTACCACAGAGGGTTCCGTTCCCGTCCTCCATTCATACACCGTTGAGTTTCCCCGTTTCTGCACATACCGCAGCATAGGCAACACCTGCTCTGTGGGGCTTCAACAGAGCACATAACTGATCCTCCTGCTGACCACTTGGGAAGCCAACACTTGACTCTAGCCTGGGTCACATGGTCAAATGGGCAAGGCTCCCACTGGTTGAAGTGTGTATAATATTGCTTTCATGTCACGTGGGAAAAACACGAGTGGAGAAGGAAGAAGAGGCAGAGAACAGGCAAACCATCCTCCTACAGAGAAGCTCGTTTTTTTTACCTTTCACACACAAACCCCACACAGGCCTGATACAGGTCGATGGCTTCCCCCAGGGACTGAGCCCCTGTCCCGATCTCAGCCAGCTGACTTGGCAGGTCCTTCACCAGGGCCAGCAGTTCTCTTCGGACATTGTCTCCCTAGAGAAGGGAGAGAAGGGGAGCTAAGACAGACGTGGCAGAAGGTAGAGTCTAACAGGTGAAAGAAAACAAGCAAAGACTAGAAAGGCAGGACACTGGGGCACAACCCAGTCAAGAAGGAAGTCTTTGCCAGTAGCAGAAGATCTGTTCTCAGGAGAGGACAGGCCCAGGCTCAGGCGCCCTCCCGCTGTGACGAGGCACCCAGATGCCCATCAAACCACAAGGCCTGCTCACTGTGATGCCATACTGCTTGCAGGAGTGGTAGAACTGCTCTCGCATCTCGGCTGCCCCCGCCTGGCCCTCTTCCTCCTTTCGGCTATATTCTTGTTGCAGCTGCTGGCACTTGGCAATCTGCTTCTTCAGCGAGGGGATCTCGTAGTTGACATTCCGAACCAGGAGGCTAGAGAGTTCCACTGAGGAAATTCACCCCAGGACACCCACACCCTAAGGCAAGCATGCCCAAGGATGCACACAAAGATGCCCTAGCATGATAGTTGGGAGGCAGGATTGACTCCCTAGCACCCCTCTTCCCTGCTGTGGAACCTGAGTTAAACAGCCTCTCTACTCCAACCCTCAACTGTGAAACAGGGCCAATATTTACCATGCACAATGAAACCCCAAGCACAATTCCCTGCATTTAGTAGGTGCTTGGTGAAAAGTAGCTATTATGATTATTTATACTATTCAAAAACACAACCCAAATTACAACTGGCCCTTTAGTTGCTCTCTCAGGCACCCAATGATGCCTGGGGGTCTCTCAGACCCCCAGGATGACCCATGCCTCTTCTGCCCTGTATAGACTAGGGGTTCAAAGAGGGTGGGGACAGCACACACTATCTTATCAAGGCAGGGTGAGCAGGTCAGGCACTTGCTCAGTCAGGTACTGCAAATGCCCACTACCTGCCCAATCCTGCTCCTCTCCTAGCACTTTGTGGAATTGATTTTCCCACCTACAAATAGGCAACATCTACACTCCAGTCTCCCCTCTGACACCTACAAACACAGCTCTGGGAGGGGGCCTCCCTGTGGATGCCAGGGCTACTTTAGGGCCACTTTACCTAAGTAGGTATTGTCCTTCTCATACAGGGTTACGATTTCTTGCCAATCCTGAGTAGAACAGAAACAGTAAGTCAGCCAGACCCAGAAGCCACCTTGAAGTTCAGTACCTGGACAGGGAAGGCTCTCCCAGGCTTTTGCTTACATCAGATACAACCTCCTCGTCCTCATTCAGAAACTAATGCTGGCTAGACCATATAGTGGTTTTTTCTTTTTTTTTGTACTGGTGATTGAACCCAGAAACACTCTACTACTGAGCTGCATACCCAGGTCTTTTTGAGATAGGGTCTTGCTAAATTGCCAAAGCAACTTAGGGTCTGCAACTTGTGATCCTCTTGTCTTAGGCTCTGAAGTTGCTGGGATTACAGGTGCGTACCACCACACCCAGACACATACTTTTAAGAGCATGGCGCCAACAAGTGATCCCCAAAGGGGCAGGTCAGAAAATGTAAGCCCAGTGGGAAGATATACTTTTAGCATAAACTATAGTGACAGAGAGAAAATTCAGGAAATAATCTATGTAAAATGTCTCCATGAATCCTTAGAAAGACCAGAAAGGCACTAGCCCCATGGACTGGGGCACATATTACCAGCCCTTGGCCACACTTGCCTTCATCCGCTGTGAAGAATACCGGCCAAAAATGTTTTTTGTGGAAGCCTCAGTGCCTTTGAGAAGGTCCACGATCCTCAGGCAGTGGAAATAGTGAATGTCTGGGAGGCAAGGAAGAGCGAGGACTTAGGTTTACAACATCTTCCCACCTCGCCTGGCCTTTACAGGTGGCTGATCCTTGGGTCCTGAACTGCGAATCATTTTACCATGTCACTCTCCCCTTCATCATTCCACATGGGAAGAAACCAGCAATTAAACCCCAAATAGAACTCTCTCTGGGGTCAGCCCTGCTGGCTAAACAAGGGAGCAGCTCAGATAAAGCAAACTTTTCCAGGAAAGCAGAACTCGGCAACATAGCCCCAGCGAACTCACAGGATCCAGAGAGCAGCTGAGCGATCTCTTCGCTCTCTGGCATATCCTGGATGGCAGCATTGATCTTCTCTCGGATGGTCAGCACCAGACTCTGCCATTTCAAGTTGCAGTGCCTTCTGTCCACCAGCCAGTCTGCATGACAAACACCCAAATCACAGCATACCTTCATGCCACCAAAAGGCCATCAGTATTTCAAGCCTAACATACAGAGAAATTGCCTAAAAGCTGTCTTTATATTGTTTAAGGTATGGTGGGGGGATGGGAAGATGAGAAGAAAGATCCAAAGAGAGGTTTGGGGCTAAACAGAATCTGGTGGCCTGTCTTTATCCGCAGTGTGATTTTTATAAAGCAATTGCCTCAACACAGGGATAAAGCAAACCTTTAAATTGGTCCTGACAGGAAAATGCAACTTTGACCACACCAAATTCTACGTATTTTGCTTCTGTGGGTAATTATATCTTTCTTGTTGACAGAGGATGCTGCTCAACTTCCACCTCCTCAGGGCTGGGATTAACCATGACAATGGAAAACACAAGGCAGTTATGCCAAGTACCGGATGAATGAACAACTACAAAGCTCCTAATACCTACAGCGCCCTAAGGACTAGATAACACTAGTCTATTCTTCACAGGGAAGTGCCACCCTGCACATGTGACTATGAATGTGACTGACCTCAAGGAGTCTGGGCTGTTTTGTGGTTTTAGAGCCATGCACATTTCCACATTTCTTCATTAGAAAAGAACTAAGAGCTAGGCTTTGTGGTTAGATGGTCCAGGGTTTTTGTTTTTTTGGTGCTAGACACTAAACTCAGGGGTGCTCTACCACTGACCTACATTCTAGTCCTTTTTGAGACAGGGTCTCAAAATTTCTGATCCTCCTGCCTACACCTCCTAAGTAGCTGGGATTACAGGTGTACACCACCAGAATCAGTTTCATTTTTAAAATGTCCAGTGCATAAAACAGTACCTGGTGTAGAGCAAACTCTCAGTGAATGCTCATTTATTGGTTCTTTCATTACCAAGGACAAATTCACACACGGAGTGCACAGGGGTTAAAGAGCAAATGTGAAGCCAGGTCAAAGAAGGTCCACCAGTGGCCACCACACAGGACTAAATGGCTCCATACAGTGCTTTACCACTGAGTTACATTCCTAGCCCCCTAAATGGCCCCATATAGTGGTGAATTTAGAACCATGGCGCTGTGTTAACATATCTAAACTACGATCCCATGCCAGTATCAGTAACATTCCTCTAAAATTTTCATAAAGAAAAATCTCATAGCTGAACGTGGTGGTGCACGCTTGTAATCCCAGAGGCTTGGGAGGCCGAGGCAGGAGGATCTCAAGTTCAAAGCCAGTCTCAGCAACTTAGCAAGGCACTGCGCAACTCAGCAAGACTCTGTCTCTAAATAAAATATTAAAAAGGGCTGGGGATGTGGCTCAGTGGTTAAGTGCCCCTGGGTTCAATCCCCAGTACCAAAAAAAGAAAAAAAAGAAAAAAAAAACTCATAGATTAATAGATGTCACAGAACAAGGAGCAAAGGGCTAAGCTCTGTTTATCTTTTTAAAAAAAATTTTTAAAGATATTGATAGACCTTAATTTTTATTTATTTATTTATTTATTTATTTATTTATATGTGGTGCTGAGGATTGAACCCAGTGCCTCACATGCTAGACAAGTGCTCTACCACTTGGCCACAACCCCAGTCCCCGTGTTTGATTATCTTTAGGGCAAGACTGGCATTAAACTAATGAGTTAAATGAACATTTAAAAATGCCAGCACTGTACACATGTCCTGAGATGGTCAGAATGAAGAGATCACTTCCTTGGTTCTGAACTGGTGAGGAGGTATGTAGATCAGATAGAGGTGGCCCGGCCACAAAAAAAAATCTCTATTTACTTACACCAGTCTTGATGGTACTGTGCCTATAAACCCAGTTACTTGGGAGGCTGAGGCAGGAGGGTCACAAGTTGGAGGCCAGCCTGTGCAACTTAGCAAGACCCAGTCTCAAAGCAAAATTAAAAGTGCTAGGGAATAGATCAGTGGGGGAAAATAAAATCTCTATTTCCAACCGATTTGTAGGTCCCTCTTCCCCCTAAAATCAAGGGGAGACGGAAGCTTTTAAAATAAAAAAACAAAAACAAAAAAAACTCGGAATCGAAGATTGAACCCAGGGGTGCTCTACCCCACCCCTTGAGATAGGGTACCGCTAAATTGCCAGGCTGGCCTTTAACTTGTGATCTTTTTGCCTTAGCCTCCTGAGTAGCTCGTGGTATACACCCACATGGAAGTTTTTAAAAGGGAAAGTTTTTTTCCCCCTACAATAATGCAAAAAGTATTGTTGAGCCTGACATACTAGTTTCCATTCAGATCTAACCATTCATCATCTGTCACTGAATAATATGATTTGATAACATATGTTTAAGTAGAAAACGCTGATCAAGCACAGACACTATGTGGTTCTTTCCCACTGCTCTTAGCGAAGCAGGTCTGGTCACTGAATAAGGTAGGCGGTCAGCACCTCAACCCACACATTCAGAGCTCTTGGCTATTGGCGACAGGGGGCAAATAGCTGGCCTCCCCCGACAGCCGACTGCGCGGGGGCGCCCCCTCCTACCGAGCAGCTTGCTGGTCTGGATGTCGATGGGCAAGTGCTGATGGTCCTGGCGGGAAACACGGCGGGGAGGGGGTCTTGAGCGCGTGGAGGGGACGCGCCCCACGCGCGCTCATTTCAGCATCCCAACCGCCTCCCTGAGGGGCCAGAGCGACTGGCCGAGAAAGGCTGCGCACAGAAGATGGGCCAGGGAGGCAGGAAAGGGGTCCCGGGACAGTCCCCAGTTACCGCAACCCCTGTCTCCACACCTGCATCCTTCCCCCACTTCCGCTTCCGGCCGGAGACCCCGGCCCGCCCCGCCCCACCACCAATCCAGTGCGGGTGTGACTAAGCCTCAGTTTAGGCGCAAACGGGCCTCCTCCGGCCACGTAGCTGTCTTCCGCAGAGCCAATCGGGTCGCACGCGTCACCCACGGCGGCAAGCCCCGCCCACCCCGAGGCTCCGAATGGCTGAGCCTAGAAAGGGCGGGAGAACAGGGACCAGCCAATGGGAGCCCCGAGGCGGGCTCAGAGATGCCGAGGAGCAGGGCAGGAGCGCTGGGAAAGGGCTGCAGTGACTCCACGTTCACAGCAGGTGGCGCCCAAGAGCCTGTCCGATTTGTTTCCTCCCCAAGGAGGTCGCGTATACCCCTTCTGCACAGACCAACGCGTCTGCAGGCAGGGTCGTAGCGCACACCTGACGACATTTTCCTAGACAATTGAAAATGCCTTCTTCCCTCCTTCCCTCGCCATACCATTTATAGTAGTTTGTAGGTCTTTTGTGACTCTGATCACTCTTTGCCTTATAATAAACTTGGGCTGAACACCTGCTTCGTGTTGGTATTAAGGCAGGGAAGGGAGAGGGAGGAAGGTCAGGGAGGTATCCTAAAGATAACACCTAGGGCAGGAGAGGTGGCGCACGCCTGTAATTCTAGGGACTCAGGAGGCAGACACTGGAGAATTGAGTCCAGCCTGGGCAATTTAGCAAGACCCAGTCTCAAAATAAAAATAAATAAATAAAAAGGACTGGGGATGTAGCTCAGTGGTAAAGTACCGCTGGGTTCAATCCCCAGTACCAGAAAAAAATAATAATAACAATTACATTGAGTCTTAAAGGAAAAGCTGTGGAAAGAGAGATGATATGTTCACAAGCTTCACAGATCACAAACTAAAAGGAATGTCCTGCAAGCAAGACTGGCAACATAATTTGTGGGGTCCTACACAAAGTGAAATGCAGAGACCCTTATTAAAATATTATATAGAATTTCAAGAGGGACTCCATAGGTCTCATGCAGAAGGCTGGTCTCAGGCCAATCTCTGGGCAGCAAAAGGTTTGAAGCAGGGAATGGACAGAGAAGAGGCTATAAAAGTGGAAGGACCATACCAAAGGGAGCCTCATTAAAGAACTTGGACTTCACTCCTGCAGACAGAGGGGAACCACTGGAGAGTTTTAAGGATTTAAGGCAGGGAGGGACCTATACATACTGGCTGCAAAAAGGATGGATTAGTCAGAGATAGGACTAGAGACAGAGACACTGGAAGGAGGCTGAAGACGTTAGGGCCTGATCTGGGACAGAAGGTGTAGGGAGGAGCAGAAGTGCAGGATTTGAGACATGTTTAGGAGGAAACATCAACAGGACTTGGCAATAGGTTGGCTGAGTGGGGTGTGGCAGGGGGACACTAGGATGACACATAGGTGTTGGGTGGGAGTGACACTGCCTGAAACAGGGATGCAGGATGCTGAGCAATAAGAGGGGAGCGTAGCTTTGAATTTGTGGAGTTAGCACTGCTGGGGACCCCCCCAGGTGGAAGGTGTGCAGAAGGCACCTGGGTCTATAACTTCAAAGTTCCGAGAAGTCAGTGAGGCCAGAGAGACAGCTTGGAGAGTCAGGAGCTGACTGATCTGTGGTCCATATGGTAGCCAAAGCCAAGGGAGGGCTTGGGATCCACCAAGAATGGAGTAGAGTGAGGGGAAAGGGTAAGATGAGGACAGATTCCCCAGGACCTTATAGAACTGGGCATGCCATTTATAAATACTGCCCTCCTCCTGCCCCCTGCCCATTGCTGCACAGCACTTGGGGCTCGGTAGACTTTGGATTGAACTGCCTGGCGTGATAAAGCAGTGGAAAGACCTTGATTCCTCCCCAGTGAGATCTTGGACAATTTCCACACCTCTCCAATAGCCACAGTTGCCTCAACATGGAGATAACACCTCTCCTATTGCAGGGTATTTCTTTTTAGAGATTTAAACAAATAAACATGCTAGATGTACAAAACTCTTCACAGTTTACAATATGCTTTAGGTATGTGTTAGTATGCTTTATAAACTATACATAACATTACACATAATATCATTATTATAGCACAAGTTGAGAGACTTCCCTGAACAGTTCATAGGACTGAACTAAAGATCTGCTTCTTCAGGGCTCTCATGGAATTTGGCTCCCATCTCAGAGTCCTGACTCAGGCAGTTGGAATTGCTTGGGCTCCCCTATGATTAAACAAACATTTACTGGCCTTCAACTATGTGCTGTAGGCTCTCTGGGACATCGCAGGAGCATGGTACTGCCTGACCCTCAAGGTGCATCTCTCCTCCTTAAACCGACCGCTGGGCAGAGCAGGGTAGCCCTGGTCTGGAAGACCCAGCCTTCTGGTGGAAGTAGCGACCACCTGCACTTTGCCCCTACCTGCAGCTTCCCAGGTTGCTCACGTGGGACAGAAGGAAGTTTGAGAACAGTTCTGCTCAGCTGCTGACCCAGGAGATCTGTTCCAGAGAGCATAGGTTCCTGGGCCTTCAACAGCATTCTGCAGTTCTCCAAGGTCACAGGGGACTTTTGGGACTGTGGGCAGATATGTGATATGGCCTCCAGGGCATTGACTCTGCCTACTTTGGTCATTGTGGTCCCCAGCAAGGAGCGGATATAGGAGGTCTATGACGGTGAATCTCTCAAGTCTCTGTTGATTTAGCAGGCAGGACACTGAGGGAGGGACAGCACACACACAGAGATGAGGAAGGATGTAACCAGACTGGGCCGGTTTTGCAACGGGGGTGGGGGGGGGTGGGAGGGGGAGCACAGAGCCCCACAAGGCTGCTTTGCTGCCGTCTCTTGTTGTTAGCTTGCTTATTAAGTGATAACCATGTGCCACGTGCCCTTGGAGATCTAAATGTTTTACAAGCCTTATCTAATTTGATCCTTCTAACACCTTGTGATGTGGATACTATTATTAACCAAAGTTTAGTTAAGTAATTTGTCCAAGAGGACACAACTGGTGTTGGTGGGACTGGAATCCAAACCTAGGGATGTCAGGCACCCCAGCCTGCATTCTTGTTCTCAGTCAGGTGCTTCTGCTTCTCTTACACCCCGGCCTGCCCCACTTGCTCGGTGACAAGTCTCCAGCCTCCAGTCTCTTCCGATCTCATCTTCGGCCTAATTCCTACTTTCTCCCCAGTTCGGCCAGACACTCAGTTCTGCCACTTGTGTAGTCCGGCCCTTTTCCAAAGTTCTTTCTTACCACGCCCTGTTCTGGGCAAGAGTGCCCATGACCTATTCTCCGACAATATCCATAAAAACAAGGCTTACCCTTGACATCCAAATAACCTATTTCTTTTATTCGCCCTATGTGTATCACTTTATGGTCTGTATGTTTGCTCACAGTCACAGTGACTGTGTGTTTGGAGCCAAGGGAGGTGTTGTGTATCTGCTTGGTAGGTTGGAAGCCCTGGAAACTTAGCAGCCTTAGCCCGGCCTTTTGCTATTTGGGGTGTATCTCTGTGGGTTTTTTTTTTTTTTTTTTCTAGTTTGTCTCCCCAGTAGTCTATGAGTGTGTGGTGGGCAAGGATTATGGAGTTGGTATCTGTAACCCAGCACGTGGCAGGTGTCAAGTGTTTAATGGAGGCTTGTACAGGAAGGAATGACAGAAGGGACAGTCACATGCAGGAACGGGTTTAACAATGGTAACAGTTCTGGCGAGGGGAGACCATCATTGCGTGGTCTTCGGGGAAGGGGTGTCAGGTCCCCTGTTCCCTTCCTCTTCTCTCCCTTTATATCTCAGGACATAGAGTCCACCCCTGCCCCTGAGTTTATTGGGAGTCAGGAAGAGAGCAAATCAGGGAGAAGAAATTAGAGCTGGTTGACTTTCCCAGTTAAGTATAACCCAGTGCGAGCCCATGTGGGGCCAGTGTCCCCTGGCTCATGCTCTGGGGCCACTAATTGCACCCTTAACTTGGCCAGCCACACCCTCCCATCCCTTCACCTTTGTTCGTCACCTAGGGAAAAAACAAACTCACTGGGTGATCTCATGACATGTGTCATCTCCCAAGGATACCAATGTTTGTTTCTTTCTTTCTTTTTATTTCTTCCTAGTGCTGGGGATTGAACTCAGGGCTTCCTGCAGGCTAGGCAAACATTCTACCACTGACCTACAGTCCCCAGTCTTCTTTATTTTGAGACAGGATCTCTCTAAATTGCCCAGGCTGGCCTTGAACTTGCCATTCTCCTGCCTCAGCCTCCCAAGCAGCTGGGATTACAGGCGTGAGCCTCCATACCTGGATACTGTGTTTCTTTATTTCAGCATCCACATCGTGGCAGGGGGAGGAGATCTAATTTGTCAAGAGAAGGAAAAATAAGTACATTTCTAAACCACCATCTTTCACCCTTCCATGTTGGCCAGCACTATTGCCAAGGTACTGGGGACCTTAACATGAAGACACAATTACAGACTGCAGTCTGTAATTACAGGTGCAGTATGCTATGTGAAGGACCCATTGCAGTCTACATCCCATAAGAGCAACCTGGGGTCCAGCACTGTGCTCATGAACAGCAGGTACTTAAAAAAAATCCATGTGTAGCTGGGCATGTTGGTGCATGCCTATGATCCAGGAAGCTGTGGCAGGAGGAACCCAAGTTTGAGACTAGCCTCAGTCATTTAGCAAGACCCTGTCTCAAAATTTTTTAAAAGCCAGGAGTGACAGCCCATGTCTGTAATCCCAGCGGCTCAGGAGTCTGAGTCAGGAAGATCACAAGTTCAAGGCCAGCCACAGCAACTTAGTGAGGCCCTAAACAACTCAGTAAGACTTTTTCTCAATATTAAAAAGAACTGTGGATGTGGCTCAGTGGTTAAGCACCCCTGGGTTGAATTCCCAATACCAAAAAAAGGACTTTATCGCTGGACATAGCTCAGTGGCTACATGCAAAAACCCTGAGGTTCAAGTACCACAGAAATAAACGAGAAAGAGGGAAAGAAAGAACAAGCTAATTAAAAAAAAAAATCCATATGAGCCAGACAGGCACATCTGGAATCCCAGCTACTTGGGAAGCTGAGGCAGGAAGATCACAAGATTAAGGCCAGCCTGAGCAACTTAGTGGGACCCTGTTTCAAAATAAAAAATAAAAAGGGCTGAGGATGTGACTCATTGGTAGAATGCTCCTAGGGTCAATCCTCAGTATAGCGGAAAAAAAAAAAAAAAAGAAAAGAAAAAGAAAAAGTTCCTGTGAACTAAAAGATATGCTCAGAGTATCAAGGGTACAGGAAGGAGTATCCAGCTCAACCTGGGGCTAAAGGCGTAGAGTGAGGACAGAAAACCATCAGACAGTTTTCTGGAAGTAGCACATTTGAGCTGAGTCTTGTAGGGTGGATGTGAATTTGGTGGAAGGGAGAATAGAGGGGGAAGAGGGGAAGTGATAGGTGTATTCAGGGAAGAGGGACACCATAGATAAAGCACAGAAGTAAGAAAACAGCAGTCCTAGAAGTTTATCATGAGAACGCAGATGTTTATGGACAGAGTAGAGAGAAATTAGATTGGAGAGACCGCCAAGGGCAGATCATGAAGAACTCTCAACCCATGACAAAGGGTTGAAATTTATTTATTTATTATTTTATTTCATTTATTATTGTTATTTTTCAGTACTGAGGATTGAACCCAGGGTTGCTCTTCCACTGAGCTATATCCAAAACCTCCCCCACCCTTTTTTTTTAGTCATTGTCACTAAGTTGCCATAGTTGGCCTCAAACTCGCAATCTTTCTGCCTCAGTCTCCCAAGTCACTGGGATGACAGGTGTGCACCACCAATCCCTGGCCAAGTGTTGAAATTTAGTCCTGAAGACCAAGGTTCCCAACCAGGGGCAGCAGATCCCTGGAAGACTATGGAACATGTAAATATGTAGTTTCTATTTTTTTAAGTCAGATACTAGGAAGGTGACCATCATATGAAGAGTGGAGAAGATTTTCTATACAGAAAAGGGATCATTTCAGAGAACAGGAAATCCAAAAGTCAATAAATAAATGAGAAAATATCCAACCTTACTAAAAACTGGGTATATAATTTTTAAGTGCTGCTGTAACAAATCACCACAAGCTGAGTGACTTAAAACAACTGAAATTGATTCTCTCACTGCTCTAGAGGCCAGAAGTCTGAAATCAAGGTGTCAGCATGGTTGGTTGCTTCCAGAAGCTCTGAGGGACTGTGCTTCTTCTGGCTTCTGGTAGTGATTGGAAGTCCTTGGTGTCCCTGGGCTTGTAGCTGGGTCACCTAAATCTCTGCCTCCACTGTCACATAGTGTTCTTCCTGTGTGTCTTCTCTCACACAAGGACACCAGTCCCTTGGATTTAGGGCCTACTCTAATCCAGTATGACTACATCTTAACTAAATGCATCTGCAAAGACTCCATTTCCAAATAGGGTCACATTCTGAAGGTCTGAGTGGACATGAATTTTGGGGACACTCTTCAATCCAGGCACCAGGCCCAGAAATGCAAATATCAAAAACACAAAGATGACACTTTGCTTCCATTGAACTTGCAAAAGTGGAAATATCTATGTCACAGATTGTGTTCTCCAGAAGTAGGTGGCATTTTGAAGGGTAACGATTTTTAGGGATCATTTTCTGTAAGAGGAAACAAATGGAGGTAGGACTGGGCAGAGGAAGAGATCCAATGACCCTGCAGGCCGGACTAATCTTGGGTCAGTTGCATGGGCGATATTCACCCCATAAGTGTCCTTTATGGGGTTGAAATGACTGGACTTCTATTTCTCTAAAAGGACATACCTTCTGGTAACGCGCTTCCTGAAGATGAGGCAGATCTTGAAGGAGCCGATGACTGGTGCCTAACTGCTGGTCACCCTTGTCTGCCATAGTCTGACACAGCAGAGAGTTAGAATGAAGAGTGTGGCAGGCTGAAAAGTGGCATCCCCTAGCTGGGTATGGTGGTGCATGCCTATAATTCCAGCCACTAGGGAGGATGAAGCAGGAGGATTGCAAGTTCAAAGCCAGCCTCAGTAACTTAGCGAGGCCCTAAGCAACTTGGTGAGACCCCATCTCAGAATAAAAAATAAAAAGGACTCGCCTTTTTAAGCACCCCTGGGTTCAATCCCTGTACCACACACACACACAAAAAAGCCCCCCCCCTCAAAAAAAAAATCCACATCAAATCCCTGGAACCTGTGAGATGACCTTATTTGGAAAAAGGGTCTTTGCAGATATGATTATGTGAAGAATCATGCAATGAGAAGATGATCCTGGATCCACTGGGTGGGCCCTAAATGCCACCCCAAGCGTCCTCATAAGAGAGAGGCAGGAGCTCCAGTTGCGCAATCGGTTACGGTACTTATAGGGAGAGTCAGAGGGAGCTGAGTTGGACACAGAAGTGGACAAGGTGATGTGAAGACAGAGACAGCAAAGACACAGAAGTGTGGACATGTGCTAGGCATGCCTACTGCCACAGGTAGCTGAAGCAGGCAACCAGCAGATCCCTTGAAGTCTCCAGTGGGTCCAAGGCCCTCACAACAACTTGGTCTTGACCCAGGGAAGCTAATATTAGACTTCTGACTTCCATTAAAGAATCGTTTCTGTTGTTTAACACCCTTGAGTCTGGGGTAATTTGTTACAGCAGCCACAGGAAACTAATACAAAGAGTAATAGGCCTGTTGTTAGTGGCGGTACAAACTGGTGTGTCCACTTAGAGGATCCACTTCAGGGGTGGCTTCAAGGATCAGTTTACTCATTCAGAGCATTTGGAAGAGTGCCTGGCACACAGGCCCCCTGCACTTCGGCTACTCAGACCCCACTCCTTCCACCAAAGCAAGAAGGCCTTCCTCAGTGGCAGCCACACTTCCCAAATCAGAATAGAATGCAGCTCGGCCTGCCCCTGCCCTGCCTCTTGGTGCACCTGAGGTAGCCACGAGAGACTCATCTTTGTCCCTGCTCTTCTTGTCACCCTGACCAGGCTGGACCCCTGCAGGATCTCCAGTCTCTTGGCCAGAGAAGGGGAACAAAATGGCAGCTCCCCTCTCCTCTCTGATTTGGGAAAGAAATATCCCTGGAACCTACAGCTACTCCCTTGGCAGAGGTCAGTATAATGGCAAGGATATATGTGGACCTGCAGTTTGTGCCCCAACAGGGCACGGAGGTCCCTGGCACTCTTATTTGAATTTAACTTGCTTCACTCAGCAAGAACATACTTCTGGAAATGTGCACATTGTCCATTTGTACATGGTACTCAACACTTGAACCTAGTTTTAGAAGGTATGCTTTAGACAACAATAAAGTAGGCTGAACAGGGGAAGTTATAGCGCCCAGTCCTTATCTCTAAATCCTCTCCCTACCCTGCCCCTCCCAGAATAACCCCTGAAGGCCAGGGGTTGGGTCAGGTTGGTCGCTTCCAGGAGAATGGGCTGGAGCCTCCTCAGCCTGCACCTGATCCTGATGGCGCTCAGGGAGCGCAGGCCGTAGGTGGGCCTGACGCTGCAGTTCTCGCTCGGGCTCTTTCTCCACCGTAGAATGAAAGAACAAGGTTTTGCCTCCCTGGGTCTCAGACACCAGAAAGGCCTAGATTTCAGAAGCACCTCCAGGATAAGCTCTTTTCTGTATCAATAGGAAATGGGGACCTGACCCTGGGTTACTGTCCCCAAGTCAAAGTGCATTCCACCCTCCTCCTGGCCTCTTCCAGACACCTGAGCTGGGATGAGTTTTTGGCTTCTTCCGGTGTCTTCTAAACCACATATTTGCTCTCCTTGGATTTTCAGAGAATGAGGCATCTTGGAAGCTGTGGGCACCTTTCTGGACAAATGTGTGTTCTTAGCACAAGACGCAGGGGAACCTTGCAAAATAATATCCTCCTATTTACATCACCCTCAGGGAGATAGTAACAAAAGCAAGCCAGCAGTAGCTGGAACCACAAGAAGTCACATTTATTTTTTCTTAGGGAGAATAGGATAAAGCAAGTAGCTAATTCAAGAGTTTTGTTTCATTAGTTTTTTGTTATACTATATTGGTAATGCTACATTGGTATTTTCTTTTATATATATATATATTTAAATATATTATATATTTTAATTATATATATATATATATAATTTTTTTTTTAGTGGTAGTGGACACAACACCTTTTTTTTTTTTGTAAACAAATGGGATACATGTTGTTTCTCTGTTTGTACATGGCATAAAGGCATACCATTTGTGTAATCATAAATTTACATAGGGTAATGTTGTTCGATTCATTCTGTTATTTTTTCCCTTCCCCCCACCCCTCCCACCCCTCTTTTCCCTCTATACAGTCCTTCCTTCCTCCATTCTTGCCCCCCTCCCTAACCCTAACTCTAACCCTAACACTAACCCCTCCCTCCCCCCATTATGTGTCATCATCCACTTATTAGTGATATCATTCGTCCTTTGTTTTTTTGAGATTGTCTTATCTCACTTAGCATGATATTCTCCAATTTCATCCATTTGCCTGCAAATGCCATAATTTTATCATTCTTTATGGCTGAGTAATATTCCATTGTATATATATACCACAGTTTCTTTATCCATTCATCAATTGAAGGACATCTAGGTTGGTTCCACAATCTGGCTATTGTGAACTGAGCAGCTATGAACATTGATGTGGCTGTATCTCTGTAATATGCTGATTTTAAGTCCTTTGGGTATAGGCGAAGGAGTGGGATAGCTGGGTCAAATGGTGGTTCCATTCCAAGTTTTCTAAGGAGTCTCCACACTGCTTTCTAGAGTGGCTGCACTAATTTGCAACCCCACCAGCAATGTATGAGTGTACCTTTCTCCCCACACAACACCTTTATTTTACTTTCGTGAGGTGCTGAGGATTGAACCAGGGTCTCACACATGCTAAGTCAGTGCTCTACCACTGAGCCACAACCCCAGCCCCACTGGTGTTTTCAAGTTGACCTTAAACACCTCCCATATGTCAGGTCTGTATTAGTGATACATCATTTCAGGCTTAAGAAGCTAAACTTTTTTATTTTTTCTTTTCTTTCCTTTTTTTTTTTTTTTTAATTGTACTGGGGATTGAACCCAGCGTGCTTACCACTGAGTCACATCCTCAGCGCCCCCACCTGCCCACCTTGTTTTTTCAGACAGGATTTTGCTAAGTTGCTGAGGCTGGCCTTGGATTTGGGATCCTCCTCTCTCAGCCTCCCAATTTGCTGGGATTACAAGTGTACACCACTATACATGGCCTGGGAGCTAAAATTCTATTAGTGAGGCCAACACATGACTAAATGGTACTGTGTGTGTGTGTGTGTGTGTGTGTGTGTAATCAATCATGGTATATATCACGTCAAGGGGCACAAGAAAATTCTTGGTACTGTGGAAGATACAATAATTAATTCAGGTTTTGAAGGATGAATACAAGTTTCTCTTGGGTTGCATAAGTAAGTGGGGAGGCAATTCCTAGCCCAAAACAAAGTGACACCCTTAATCTCACCCTCCTAAGCAACATCTGTGGCCAGGAAAGGCAGAGTGTTCAGGGAGGTTTGGGAAGGATGGATGGCAGGGGTGCTGGAAGGCTATCCAGGTGCCATCAGAGAGAATCACTCAAGGGGGTTCCACTATGGGCCTCTGAAATGCCTGTCTATCCAAAGACTAGGGTCAGGGAGCTATTTGGGATGGAAAGGGGTAGGAACCCCAGTTCATAGGAAGTTGAACCAATCAGAAGCAGAGTTGGAGATGGTGAGACAGGTTTAAGATTTGCCTAGTTAGGATTTAAAATGTACTTTGGAGGGGGAGCGGAGAGTGGGGGGAGTTTTATGTCTTTTCTCTTCCCAGCACCTCACTCTGTGCCTGGCACACATGGTCAGTCCATGAGCAGGTAGACTTGGGGTAGACTGGGCAGCTAAGCTGGTCAGCCCTGGGCACAGGAAGCTGCAGGGTTGTTGGATGTGCTCCAGATGTTTCCCACTCTCCAGAGAGGCCACCAGAGAGAGAACACAAATGCCAACAGGCCACCTCAGGGTGGGTGCAAAACATTTTCCCAGGCCAGTTGTCTGACTGGCGGGTTTGTAGGATGCCGTGGGGCTTCAAATCAGTGAGGAGAGCACTCCATGCACACTCTGCCCCGCCCCCAACTGTGTGCGGGCACCTGCCTTCTTTCTTTAGCTCTCTCCCGCCTCACCGGGACCTCACCTCTCCCCTTTCCTGAGAGATTGCTCTAGGATTTGCCAACTTTACAATCCCTGATAAAGCCTTTCCAACAGACTGCTGGAAGTTTTGGGGGAGATGAACCAAGTACTAGTTTGGGGTGGGGAGGCCACCACAGTTATGTTTGAGAGTCTGCGAAAAGCATAATCCTATGCAGGAAAGCCATTACCCCTCTGCCCACACCTGGAATTTTGCATAAGATTCCAAGGGCCTGAAACCCAGGAGATGGGTGCGGATGTTTGAGGTAGTGGTGTCCTGGAGGGCCTGGCCCCAGGGGCCAGTGCCTTCTTGTAAGGAGGGGCCCTTCAGGTCACATGGGAAGCAAAGCCCGGGACCCAGCTCCATGGAGGAGCTTTGCCTATGGGTGGGGAGAGACAGCTTGGGAACCGGTCTGCCAACCAGTTTAACCAGGGACTGGTTTCGACTCGGAGAGTTCAAAGTGAGCCTTTAACCCTTTCCCGGTGGTGCCCTGGACAATGGGCAGGTAGTGGTCCATGCTGGAGAGGAGTCAGAGTCTCTTTGGTAGATGAAATGGGTGAGAGTGACCTTGGCCACAGCTGGAGGGTACAACCAGACACGAGAGAATGGGGAAACTGAGGAGAGAGGTTCCCATGCTTCCCCACCCTGGACTTCCCTTGGGATTCCCTCCTCCAGGTCAGCGGTCCCAGGAGGACCCTGGCTTCTGGGTAGATACAGGGTCACTGGGATTGGGTTTCTGGGGGTGATGAATATTCATCAGCCTGAGCCAGCCTCTGCTTCTGTTTACTTAGCCGGGAGGGGCCGGGTTTCAGGTTCACCTTGACTCTGGGAGCTGCAGCGGAGCAGGTACCCGCTCCTGCACCTGTTTCTCTTGCACCTGCAGCTGCTCCTACCCACCTCTCCTGACTGAGCCTGGCCTGCGTGGCACCCTGGAGGCACCCTCTCCTCCCCCAGCCTCGCCCTCCCAGGGCAACTCCTCCACTCAGCTCCTTCTCTAGGGAAGGTCTCGCCTTCAGCCGGGAGCAGTCAGGATTACAGGTACAGGCAGAGGGTCAGTGGGTGGGGAAACCAAGGCACAGTCTCTCTTCGGGGCTCCCAGTGCTGCCTCCATGGCTGGCAAGCCCAGCAGGGAGGGGAACCCAGGCGCTGTCTCCTTCCAATCTCATCCCACTGGTCACTTGGAGTCAGTCAATCCAGGCCTCCAACAGAGCTCCTGCTGAGAAAGCCTTGCTCCGAAGCTGTTCTCTATTAACTCTTACTAAATTCAAGCCCACTCCTGTTCCTCCCCCAGCTGGGACTAGGTCTGGTTGTCTGGTAGGTGCACCTCACCTTTCCTATCCAGGCTACTGTAGTGCTATCCAGAGGGCCCATTAGGGGCCCTGCCGAGGGTGGGGGAGGGGTTCTGGGTTTTGTCTCTCAATACAGATTTTGACTCACCCCCCATCATGCCCCCTCCCCAGTCAATGGTTAACTTGTCCCAACTCAGAAGAGGCCAGGCAAGCCCTACAGAGTAGCTCATTGAACATAGGCAGGGTAGTGGGGACTGTCCTGGGGCACCCATGTGCATACCACGGTGCTGGCCACCAAAGGTAGACTGTCCCACGAGGAGTTTTGTGAGCCTAAAGCTGTGCAAACAGCAGAGGTGGAATTGGCATCCTCGGGGGCTGATTTCCATCATCCATGGATTGCAGCGCCCGAGGGCAAGGGCCCAGCCCTCAGCGTGGCCAGCCTGCAGGCTCACCATGTTACCAAATGCTGGGCGTGTGGGAAATGCTGTACCCTGTCCTCACCCCCAGAAAATTCCTGCTGGCCTTCTGGTATCACTTGGTTTCTTTACTCTCCCCCTAGGAGCTGTCACAACCCACTCCTAGGTATCCTGAGAACCAGATCACAACCCTCCCAAACCCAGAAGGTCAGCAGGGTTGAGCATGGTCATATGTCTGGAGATATCTTGCTCTTTGCAATTTTGAGTATTTGGGAAGTTTGGATATCACACCACTCTTGAAAACCAATTCAGATTTTACTGTCTTTTAAGGCCCGCTATTTAAAGATTACTGGGTTATTGTGTGAAGCAAATAATAGTCCTCTTACTTCTCTGCTTTGCAAATTCAAATTCCATATGTTAGGCTTGCCTAAAGGGACAAACACCTGCTTACTGGTATTCAGATGTCCTCCTGAACAGAAGGGGCAGGAAGGCACCCTAGGGAGACTAGAATACAAGTACAGGACACAAGAGCACCAATGACTTGGTGTCTTGGGGCAGGCCCCAAGGCAGGGTATAAGTCTGTCCCTGTTTCTATGGCTTTCTGACAAGTTCCCTGTGAATTGTAGCATCATTTATACCAAGAAGTCAGGCCCGATGGATGCCAACTTGAAATATGGTACCTGTTGAAATAAGCATATTTTAACTGGAACAGGTAGAAGCCCCTTTCTTGCATAGGTCTAAGAAATCCGTGTTAGAGGAGGTTCAGGCACTCGATCATCTTTCCCTGCATTCTCAATTCTTACGCAGCTCCCCATGAGTGATGGTGGAGCCAGGGTACCCACAAAACAGTGACTGGGGCTCCCACAGAGCAAGCGAGCACCCTGTTCCTCCTTCCCTGTCCTTCCCACAGCTCCTTCCAGAGGCCCATTCTGGCACACCAAGTTCTGTGCAGGGTTGTGCTAAGCCCAGGCGGGGCAAGCTGCCAAAGCAAACCTCTCAGGCTGTCCCTTGGTATACTCACCTCTCCAGGGCACCCTGGAAGTATTCTGCCCTAAGTGGGAGCTGCCCAAGGTCTGTCCTTGGCTTCTTTTGCTATTTGAGCCCAGCTGAAGGAGCAGAGTGGGCAATATGGGACTTGCTTCCTGGACAAAGGGGTGGGAAGGAGTTCCCTGAGTGTGTACCAGGGGAAGAGAGTACAGCTATGGAGGAGCAGGAGCAGGAGCAGGAGAAGGAGAAGGAAGCAAAAAGGGCATTCAACTCATTCCCAGGCCATTCCTTTCGTTTTTCCTGAATTTGTTATGTTCCTCCTCTAAAAATATTCGTATCAATGGAAATTCTGGAAATCAGACAACCAAAGGGGAGAAAGCATCCTCTCTTTCTTTTATATAAAGAAAACCACTAATAATCACTTGGCATATTTCTTTGTGATCTTTTTACAAAATAAAGTTAGCAGGGCATGGTGGCCCATGCCTATAAACCCAGCTTAGGAGGAGGCTCACAAGTTCAAGGTCAGTCTGGGCAACTTAGGAAGATCCTGTCTCAAAATAAAAAATAAAAAGGGTTGGGATGTAGCTCAATGGTAGAGCACCCCTGGGTTGGATCCCCAGTACCACACACACACACACACACACACACACACAACATGGCAAAGACTATCAGCTTTTATAAGGAGGTAATATATTAGCTTGGACCTGGGTCACCTGGCCATCTAGCTTTCTGGTATCCCCTGTCTTCTGTACTCACTTCCTGGTGTCCTAGGTGTCCTAAGAACCGGATCACAACCCTCTCAGACCCAGAGATGCCTTTACTTATCATCACTCTGCTCTCTCATCTATCGTCATTCCTCTGGTCTGCTGTCCCCCACTCTTGTCTTACATGCCCCCCAGACATCAATGACACCCAGGCAACTTCATCTTCCAGAACTTCTGCTAGCTCATGCAGCACCTTTGTGGAAATTAGTGAAAGGTGCAGCCTCTGGAGAGGGAGCTCCGAGTCAGGGCACACCATTGTTGAGTGGAGAAGCCTGGATTTCACACCTCTCCCTGGGTATCCTTAGGGAAGGTACAGCCTGTGATGGTCACATCTCTGTGGGCTCCCCTTCGAAGATCTATCCTTATGGTGGGGTGGTGGGGAAAGGAAACCATTCCTTAGTAATCACCACCCTTATTCTTTTATTTTGCAAAGCATGTTTAGCTCTGTATGCAGAGATTAACGGTAGAGCTAAAAGGTAGGGCCGGTGGGGGTAGATAAGGAAACTGAAGCCCAGAGAAGTGATTTGCCAGAGGTCACAAGGCTAGACAGTGCCCAGGACTTCCCACTCCCAGCGGCTGCTCCCTTTCTCCCATGATCCTTTTATTTTGTAAAGGAGGAAAGATGTATTGTGGCTCAGAGTTTCAGGGGTTTTGGTCCCTGTGACTTTGATCATAGGGTTTAGCTGAACATCATGATGGGAAGTGTGTGGTGGAGCAAAGCTGCTCACACCATGGTGGCCAGGAAGCCAAAGGGACTCAGTTCTCCCTTATGAAAGCTCAGCAGCCCCTTCAGCCCTGTTGGTCACTCTGGGAAGGTCGAATTTCTTGGAATATCACAAATTCTCTTTAATTTTCTAAGGCATTCCAAGCAAAATGCACGGAATGTTTCTGTCTGCATGGTCATGGTTTGCCCACTCTGGGCAGCAGGGCCTGGTGGTATTTTGGGAAGGTTGGGCTCTGGTATCCAGGTCCTGCATACACTGTGACTGGGCAAGCTGTTCCAGCGCCTACAGCCCTGAGGGCCTGGAAGGAATGACCTCAAAGCTCCCTATAGCTCTGTAGGACAATGGATGTAGTGGTCCCACAGTCCCTCTGCCTGGCTTAGTGGATTCCCTGTTTTCTTTGGTGCCTCTTACCCTAGACTCTTCTTCCTTTCGCACTTTCCCAAAGCATTATATCACACCACCTACTTGAATCCAGGGTTTCTTTGGCCCTACCTCCAATTCTTTCTTCAACTCTTAAAATAGCCGATGAGGGGGCTGGGGCTGTAACTCAGTGGCAGAGTGCTTGCCTAGCATGTGTGAGGTACTGAGTCGGATCCTCGGCAGCACCACATAAAAATAAATAAATAAAAGTATTCTTAAAAAAAAAAAAAAAAAAAAAAAAAAAAACATAGCCAACGATTGCTGGGTGCCGTGGCCTATGCCTGTAATCCCAGGCAGGAGGCAGGCAGGAGGATCCGAGTTCAAAGCCAGACTCCGCAATGGTGAGGCCCTGCCTCAAAATAAAATACAAAAAAGGGCTGGGCATGTGGCTAGGCGGTTGAGTGCCCCTGAGTTCAATCCCTGGTATCCTCCCCCCCCCACAAAAAAAAAAGCCAGTGATTACTAAAGAGCCTGGAGAGGGCTGATCCAAGACACCCACCGGATTTGCCCACTGACCTTTGTCCCCTTCCCTGCTCTAGCAGGAAGCCTCCCCTCGACTCAGGGAACGTCATGAGCGAAGTTGGTTGGTGGAAGTTGACCTTCCTCCGGAAAAAGAAATCCACGCCCAAGGTGCTGTACGAGATCCCTGACACCTATGCCCAAACAGAGGGAGGCACGGAGACCCCGCGGCCTGACGCTGGAGGCCCCAACAGCAACTTTAACACCCGCCTGGAGAAGATTGTGGATAAGAACACAAAGGGCAAGCACGTCAAAGTCTCCAATTCGGGTCGCTTCAAGGAGAAGAAAAAAGTCCGGGCCATGCTGGCGGAGAATCCCAGCCTCTTTGATGACCGAGAGGACAAAGGACAGTGAAGGGGGCCGAGGAGGCTGCTAGCATCTCCCTGCTCCCTGCCATCAGCCGGATCTGAGACAGGAGCTTGCCACGCTGGCCTCTGGTCATAGCTGAAGCCGTAGGGGCAGTTTGATGCCTGCTGGCAGGAAATGTCTGGGTTTTAAGTTTGGTTTCTGTGCCCCAGCTTTGTGTAAGGCATCTCCTCCTCCCCTGACCACATGGTACTCTTGATGGAAGAGGAAGACTCCCACCCTGGAAGCACAGGCTTCCTAGGAGCCAGGGCAAGGCCTGGAGGGAGGCGAGGATGGCAGGGAGTAGAGAGGAGTGGCAGCCTCATTCCACCTGCCCTGTGAACACAGGGGCAAGGGTCAGTTTGAATTGCTGCTCCTTCTACTTTCTCCACTTGGAACTGTTCCCTGGACCAATCCTTGAAGAGCACATTTTCCAGAAGCCACGTCCATGTGATTGGGGGAAGGGATGGTTTCCTTGGTGCCAGAGGGGGAGATGTTGAACTTGAGCTCACCTCTTAACACAAGTGGTAAACTTCCTGGAACTTTGCCCCAGGTGTGGAGGAGCAGAGGACCTGGTCCCTCCCTGGGAGAGCTGCAGAAGGCCAGACCAGTGATCCCCCAGGTTCCTGCCTTGGCCACCGATGCACAGACCCTCAAAGGGCAACGTCACCAGCTCAAGGAGTCAAACTGGTGATGTGGGTGGGAAAGCCCTGGTAGGAACTGAAAGGAGCCAGTTTTCTCCTCTCCTTCTTCTGTAGTATTTAAGACATGAATCATGGAGCTTTGCATTTTGTTTAAAAAGTAATTGTAGGTTTCTCTTTGTGATAAACAATTCTGCAAAAGCGGAGAACCTATTTCTGCTCTTAGCTTGCATTTATGGAGATGTCTGTTTTTCATGTGCTCAGACTGTTTCTTTGAGCTTCAGGAAGTATCCCCAGATGTGTGAGAATACAGGACTTCTTCGGTCACTAATTTCACCATCAAGCTAGATTAATATGGAGGGAGACAGAAGAAGGAGCTAGTCACACACACCTCAGTGGTTAGTTCCTTCTGGGCAACAGAGAGGCCAGAAAAGTGGGGCAAATTTTTTTAGTGACTGATCTTAAAGTCTCTGTGAGTGGTTTGGTTTGGGATCAGGATTCAAATGCTCATTCCCCTACTTAGTAGTTGGGTGACCTTGAGAACATTTTCTCAAAGATTACTCTGAGCCTCAGTTCCCTCTTCTGTGAAAGGTGCTGTTTTAGCACCTATTTCCCAGGGAGTGGTCCATATGAAATGGCCCATAAGGAGTTCCATAGTAGGTGCTCAGTTAAATACTGGTTTGCCTCCTTTTTTTATTTTTTTTATTTATTTATTTTTTGGGTGCTGGGGATCGAACTCAGGGCCTTGTGCTTACAAGGCAAGCACTCTACCGACTGAGCTATCTCCCCAGCCCCTCCTTTTTTTAATTACAGAATAACAAAGAAATTACCTCATGCCTACAGCTTCAGTTTAAGAATGAGGCAAGAGCTGTCTTCCTATAATGTTTAGGTCAGGCTCTTTTTAAAGCCACAAGACCTGGGAACTGGAATAAAATTGGCCAAATCTCGGGAACTCATGGTGGGAAACAAGGACAGTCCCAGGTAGCCACTGAACTATGTGGCCCTGCACCTTCCAGATCAGCTCCTTGCAGGCGCTGGGCCACCCCACCCCAGAGAACTGCTGCTGGACAAATTTATTGCCAAAACAAACAGAAATGTAAAAGGGGCCTTTGTTAGGTGCCTTACCCAGGCCAGGGGGAACTCAGACGATGAGTGAGGAGACCAGGAGTTGGAGGGATGGAAGGTGGGTTCAGGGGTGCTGCCTTCACTAAGGACTCCTCTCCTCCTGCTTCCCACTAAAATTTCTACTCTTCTCACCGATTTCTCAATCCGTACAGTCTCCCATGGAGAAGCTCAGACCTTCCCCAAATTCATAGTCCTGCCTCCTGTTAATAATTACCATTTATAGAGCACTTGTAACAGGCAGCAGGGCATAAGCATCCCACAAGGCTCCTCATTTAATCAGCTCATCATGGAGATGGGGGCTATTATCCCCATTTTCCAGATGAGTTAGCTGAGGCTCTGGTGAAATCACTTGCCCTGGGTCAGGCACTCACACAGGCAGAGCTGGGTTAGTCCAGTTGGTCTGCGCCCATAACCACTGCCCCTATGGAGCCTTCTACTCTTGATTCGCATCTTCTGGGGGGACTGGAAAAATGAGGCTCAGAACAAAGGAAGAAGCATTGTCAGTGACCTTCTGCAGAAAGGGAGTGGGGAGGAAAATGCGCAATGTCTGGGCCTTGGAATCCTGGGAGGTGAGGGCCACTTGAGGGGGCCGTACAGACTCTGGAACCAACAGGAAAGAGCCAACCAGCCCCCAGGCTGGGTGTGCCCTAGACCCCATACTGTAGGGCCTCCAACGTCAACCCAACTGGGAGATGACAACAGGGCCTGGCACATGGTTCTGCCTATTACTGGTACTGCATTGCCACCTACTCCAAAATCATTGTGACCCCTCTTAAGTAAAAGGGTCTGTAGGCTCCCTGCCCTTTGTGCTGACCTTGTTCACAACCCCCACGAGATCTTCACAGGAATCTTCCAGGGAAACTCCACACATATACCAAGAAGTTGGAAGGCTGGCTGGGGTAAGATGTGGACACTTAGGGAGTCTGAGTCAGGCAGCTGAAAGTTTTCAGGAGACCAGAGGAGGAGGAACTGAGAGTGCAAATATGTGCAGGAGCCGGGAGAGGCTACGGGTTATCGACCACAGTTTCACTGGGACACAACCCAAGTGGAGGAAGGGGGAAGCAGGCCAGGCTGGCTGGAACTGCCCTCCACTGCCCAGAAGGGGCCGACCCTGGGTGGCGAGCTCCCCCTGCTGGACGCCCAACCTGCAAGGTGAGAAACAGGATAACAGTCACGTAAATTCCCCAGCTCCCTTCCTCTCTGAGGCAGGTGGAAGACTGAGGGGTGGAGATCCAGCCAAGTTAAACATTAATACCACACGTGGTTGACAGGCTTTTATTACACACTTGGCACAGCGATTGATGGACAGAGAACTGAAAAGGAACAACCCAGACCAGGCTCGAGGCTGGGAGGTGACACAGCTCCCCCAAACACAGGTGGGGTGCAGGACTTCACACACACACACACACACACACACACACACACACATATGTGCTCATAAAAGTTGCAGTCCATGGCATGAAAAAAGGACCAGGTAGGTAAGGTCACCCTGTAGGTGGCCACAGGGTTAATGTGCCTTCCTTCATTCAGGCTTTAGCAGGGATCAACACAGAAGAGGGCTGTCCTTGGAGGACCCCTGCCAACAACAGAGACTGAAGCCCACACCCACACAGTTAAAGGAAGTGCAGTTTACAGAGCAGCAAGTTCAAGACCAACCAGTGCAAATAATTTTGGCTCCGTCACAGCAAATGTTTACCAGCCTGGTTCCTCCCTGTGGCCAGTAGGCCACTTGGGCAGGTCCTTGATCATCAGGCCTGTGCTCAAGGGAAGCAAATGCAGTTTAGCGCAGAAAACAGACGAGGGTTATGAAAGGTTTACCGACTATGAAGGTGTGAGGCCTTGATTTAGAGGTTGAGGCCAGTGCCTCCAATCACAGGGAGGCTTATAAAAATGCAGCACTGGATTCAGTGGGTCTTGGGTGGGTCTGAGGGTCTGTATCTCTTAACAGACTCCCAAGTGATGCTAATGCTGCTGGTCTGCAGACCACATGGCGAATGGCAAGGATTTAAAACTAGAAGGTCTCACTCTTGGCTGCACAGATTTTCCTGAGGGATGTTGAAGTTCCCCAATACCCAGGCTGCACTCAGATCAGTTAAATCCTCTTGAGGATGGGACCTGGGGAATCAGGATTTCTAAACCTCCCTGGGTAATTCCAATGTAGGAGAAAACCAATGACCTAGGAATTATCTTCAGTAGAGGTGAGGAGTAAGGGAAGGGAGTGTGTGGATAGTCTGAACAGAAAATCTCTCTAATAATTTTATATTTGGAAAATAAATTACGTGCATGTATATACATGTGCGCATGCACGCACACACTAAGTTTCCATAAATGAACGTGGACGGTAAAATTTTTAAAAAATCTTCCTGGCCTGTAAGTAACAAACAGCACATGAACCCCTCTTCAAAATTTCTGATGGGCTAGGATCCAATACTTCTCATGACAGAACACTCACTACTAACAGATGGCCCACTCCAATTTCTCCCCACATGGAGATGAAACTAACTTATCTGAAACTTCTACCTATGCGTCCCTAGGAACTATGAAGAATAAATTTAATCTTATGCATATTGCTATGCTTCAAATAATGGAAGGTAGCAATCAGTGGGAGGTAAATGTTATAAAAATAATCATAAATTAGTTAATGTTCTTTTACTTGTAAATTAATTCTAGCTAGTTTAAGCTGAGGGGGGAAAAAGAAGACAAAAGAAAGAGAATTTATACAGATAGTAGGGTGTTTTGACACAGAAGGAGGAATCACACAGCAGAGGCATGACAAGGGTTGGGGGCAGTGCAGGAATTGCAACGGCAGCAGCCATAGGCTGTTTCTTGGTTGCTATTAATGACTTAGCTACAGTGACTTCCAAGGCTCTGGGTCTCTCCATTTCAAATTTCAAATTATTAACAAAAATATCGGGCTGGGGAGATAGCTCAGCTGGTAGAGTGTTTGCCTCGCAGGCACAAGGCCCTGAGTTCGATCCCCAGTACCGCAAAAAAACAAACAAACAAACAAAAATATCTGATTGGCTAGATTGGCTCAGGTACCTGCACTGGGACCAATCAGTTTGGGGCAATATAATTTACATGGTAATAGATTGAGGTTGGGCACCCTGTTGCCAGAAAGGGAGTCACACCAGCCACCAGCCTTAGGGGGAGCTATTCCAAAAAAATCTGCTGCAAAGTTAAAAAAAAAAAAAAAAAGAACAAATGATTACAGGATTCTCTCGCCTGTGTGATTCTCTATGGCTCAGTTACACTCCACTCCAGCAGCTAATTGAGGCCCGACTGAGTACGGAGAACTCAGAGAAGGAGATCTGGAGAGCCACAGATATAAAGGGTGGGAAGGGAAATGGACTGAGTTTAGAAAAAGGGCCTGGCTTCCAATCCCACACCCTCTTTTAAGCACCTCCCTGCTCCACTCTAGCCAGGAGACTGGTCAAGGTGCAAGTCTCTCATAGAGCCAGCCTTCCTCCCCATGATGAGTCATGGGCCCCAAAGGGGAGTCTTGTGGAGGGAGGTCCCGCCGAAAGACAATCCGGTCGTGCAGCCGGTTGGTTTGGCCTTGCCAGAACTCTATCACCTGCGGGCACAGGATGTAGCCGCCCCTACAAGGAGAAGTAAAGGTTTACTCTCCCACCCTCAACCCCTCACCCCAAGCTCTCTGGCATCCCATGAGGGTTGCTGGGAGAAGCATGTCTATAATTCCACAGACAGGGATCCTGGTGTCCACTTGTGGAGGACAACCAGGCATTACTCACCAGTATTTGGGCTTGGGCACCTCTTGTTCCCGATAGAGCTGCTCCAGTTCCTCATTTTTCTTTCTCAAATACTGTTCAGAAGAAGGAAATGGAGAAAGAGCCAGGCTCAACAATGATTCATTTAAGGACTTACTGATTTTGTGCTCTGGGGTAGGTGCTGGGGACACTTAGATGAACTAGGCAGACAGGAGCATAGTCAACAGGAAGGCCAAACAAAGGAAATTTGTTCCTGGCCAGCCCTCTCTTCCCTAGGGAGAGCATCCTTTTTTCTTTGCCGGAGTCAGAGGGCTCTGGAATCTCCTGGGGATGACCTCTAGGGATGAGCCCAGGTCCCTCACCACCTAGAGGACCACACAGGAACTCCACTCACCTCCCGATCAGGGATCACCGAACTCTGGTGGCTGACCACAGCACCAATCTGGCTGCTCTTGGGGCGGGAGTGGAAGTAGCGCTTGGCCTCCTCCTCAGGCAGCTTCTTCACAGAGCCCTCCACACGCACCTGCTCAAGGATAACCCTGGCTGGGTTGCTTTCAGTGCCACTGGCCCTTCCTACCAGCACAGGGCCTGGTGGTGTTCTATCTATGAGCTGCCTCTCATCTCCTGCCCCAAACAGAGCAGCTGGCTGAGCATTGTGCCCACGCACAGGCAAGACGTGCATCCAGTTGGGGGACCTTCTCTAGGCTCATCCATAAATTTGTTCCCATGAACTCAGTTCACACCAGGCTGTCCCAGGAACACTCACTCACCTGGCGGTTAAGGGGCTCCCAATAGAAGACCAGGGAAGCAAATGGATTAGAGTCCTGGAAATGAAAGAGAATTCATGGATAACCATCAGGACAGGGAGAAGATACTTCTGACATGCAGGGGGAAGGCAGGAGACACGCAGCATGCAGGCCCTCAGCAGATGCATTCAAAGTTATATCTCATTTAAACCTTCAAAGGTAGTCCTACTGTCACAGATATGGAGACAGGCTCAAAGAGTTTGTCATAGTAAGCGGAACAGCTTGATTTAAGCCAATCTGACTCCAAAATGAGGTTTGGGCTGGGAGAAGTGGCACACGCCTGCAACTTTGGGAGGCTGAGACAGGAGGATTACAAATTCAAGGCCAGAATCGGTAACTTAGCAAGGCACTAAGCAACTTAGTGAGACCCTGTCTCAGAATAAATTTTTCAAAAAGGGCTGGGGAGGGGCTGGGGAGATAGCTCAGTCGGTAGAGTGCTTGCCTTGTAAGCACAAGGCCCTGGGTTCGATCCCCAGCACCCAAAAAAAAAAAAAAAAAAAGGGCTGGGGGTTATAGTTCAGGGGCTAAGCACCCCTGAGTTTAATCCCTGGTACCAAAAAAAAAGAAAAGTAAAAACAAAACAAAAACCCCAAAAGTAACAACGAAAAAAACAAGTCTTGGCTATTTCTGTCACTCATAGATTTGTGAGAAATGCATGTGTGGCTGGCATGGACTTGGGCAGGGTTACTCATTTAGGACTCATTCATTGAGTGTACACAGAATGCCAATTTTGTGTCCAACACCAGGAGAGGGACTGCAGGTAAAAGAGAGAAAATAAAAGCAGCCTCCCCATTATTATGTATGACTACAATGCATCAATTAAAAAGTTAAAAAAAAAAAGGATGCAGCCTCTATGCCCACAGAGTTTACTGCTTAGCACAGGAGACAAATATTAATCAAATAATCACACAAATAAACATACAGTCACAAACTGGACAAAAATGGCAGAAAGGAAAGTTGCAGGTTAAAATGACAGCCAACAGCTTCAGAGCTGACTCGGCATAGGAGTCAGGAAGGTTCCCCTGAGGAGGCAACGCTTGGGCTGAGACCTAAAGGAACAGCAATGAATTAGGTATCTGTCAGGTGACAGCAGTAGGGATGGTTTGTTCATTCTCCGGAAAGAGACCACAAGTGCGAAATCTTTAGGCGGGAAGAAGCCTGAGCTTGGGAGGACTGGTTGTGGGTGGGAGGCATGAGAAGGCCATGCAGGCAAGGGTGGAGGCTGGGGCTGGAGGCCCTGGGAGGATTGACCCTGGACCCTCACCAGCTCTCTTCCTTTTCGACTCTCGTAGTTAGTGAAGAAGCGGAAGCCATCCTTGCCAAAGCCCTTCAGCAGCAACATGCGGGCAGAGGGTTTTCCGTCTCTAGGGGCACACAGCAGAGTGCTATGGTGAGAACCCATTTCATTTGCTTTGATCCTCCTTCCCACTAGATGCCTGAGCATCCGCTCTGTTATGCCTGCTTATTTGGCTCTCAGGCAACCCACTCGCATGTGCCCCTAGGGATTTGTCCTGGGGGTACAAATATGACACTACTGCCTGGAGCCCTGTCATAGACTGACTGTCTATAAAGCCATATGTTGAAGCTCTAACCTCCCAAGTGACTGTATTTGGAGACAGACCTTTAGGGAGGTCATTAATGTTAATTGAGGGGGGAGGGGGCCCTAATCCAATAGGACTGGCATCCTTTAAGAGGAGAGAGACACAACAGAGCCCTCCCACTGCATATGCGAAGGAACCGCGTGAGGACACAGTGAAAAGGCAGCTATCTACAAGCCACACAGACCAGTCTTACCAGAAACCAAGCCTGAAAACACCTTGATTTTGGACTTTTAGCACCCAGAACAGTGAAAAATAAACTTCTGTTGCTTCAGTCACACAGATCTAGTACTTTGTTATGACAGCCCTAGCAAAATAAGGCTCTAGGAACAGGGATCAACAATAATGCCACCAACCAGTGCCTAGGGATCATAGAAGGAGTTATTATATCAGACGCTCTGCACAGAGCTCTGAAGCATACCCAGGGAATAGAATAAGAGTCCTTCCTTTAAGCCTTGCGCTTCAGTGAGGGGGTAAAAGATAAGTTAAATTATAAGTTAATATGAGATGTGTCAAAGGGTATATGATCCATTGTCAAAAATGAATGATAGAACTAAGTACTGTGCTAGGTTTCATGACAGGGACAGAGCTTCATGGAGTGATCCCATCTTGAAGAACAGATGGGGCTTGGGCAGATAGGGAGAGAGGCAAGGGTTTGTGTAAGGGAACATCAAGGGCAGAGATACACAAGGCACTCCCTAATCACTGAAAGGGAAGTTAATGACCTGGTCTTTGGTTTACCAGTAAGGTTTGGTTTACTGAGGCCCAGAGAGGTTCAGTAACTTGCCTATGTCATACAACATTTTATAACAAAGGCAGAACCATAAAGTTGGCTTTTATTGAGTTGCGAACTTTCTAAGTTTCCAATTTCATCTGTACCCATCCACGTGGGACCCAGGATATGCCCACCTGGTGCAGGTAGCCAGACACATGGCATTGGCTTCCCCGATGTCAGGACACTGAACAGCCTCCTCAAACCAGGAAGCAAACTGCTTCATGGGGTCCAGAGAGGTCAGATGAGTTTCTTCAAATGCCTGGGAAGTGAGTTTTATTCCATTTAATAGACACATATAGTGCTTACTATGTACCTGGTACTGAACAAAGCACTATTCTTTTTCTGTAGTTTTGGGGATTGAACCCAATGGTGCTCTACCACTGAACAACAACCCCAAACCCCTTGTTTTTATTTCTTATTTTGAGACAGGGTCTCACTAAGTTGCCCAGTCTGGCCTCAAATTTGCTATTCTCTTGCCTTAGCCTCCTGAGATTACAGGGTGCCACTACTGGCAGCTCCTTTAGTCCTCACAACAAAAAACAATACCCAGGGAAGTTAAGTTCTATGCCCTATCTTATAGATGAGAAAACACATACAAAGTCTAAAAGACTTGCTGGGTCCCACAACTAGTAAGGAATGAATCAGGGTCTCAGGATGTCAAAACTCCCTGCATATCAGAATTACCTGGGGAGCCTAAAAAAGGATTGATTCCTGCATTATCCACCCCCCGGAACACACAATGAATTCTCATGCAAGTAAGTCTGAGATTTAATAAAACACTGCATATTTAACAAGCATTTCTAGAAATGCTCACATGCAACCAGATGTAGTAACCATAACTCCGGATCCCTGGTTCCAAAACAATTCTTTTGTTCCCAGTCTTGAGAAGGTCAAGGAGGTAAGCAGAAGGTGCTGAGGGAAGTAAGTGCTGGGAACTTCTCCCTCCTCCTTATTTAACTTATAAGGTGTTTCATCACTGTTGTAACACTTATCACCCTTACATGGCTGTTGTAAGCACATTGAAGTCCACAGTATCCTTGTGAGGTAAGTACTATCACTTTACGGGTGAGGAAATTGAGTCCCAGAGAGGATGAGTGCATTGCCCAAGGTGATAGGTACATCCAGTAAATGGCTGAATTCCAACCCTGATGGGCTTCAAAGTTTGAGCTCTTAACAACTAGGATGAGCTTCCTCCTGAACCCACCTTCATTCACGTCTCCCCTGAATCCCTCCCCGGTGGTCGTCTCTGAATCCCGCTTCTCCCATCAGGGTGGCCCCTCGCCCTTGCCCCACTCGGGGCTCCTCCAAACCCTCCTCTCGGTAGATGACTCCGCGGCCCCCTTCTCCCGCCCCTGGGGGAGGCCCTGCCCGAGCAGCGCGGCGGCACCTCTCGGTCCCCGCGGTAACTCTTGCGCATCGGTCCCAGGTCCATGACAGCTCCGCGACTACACAGGTGACGGAGGTAGCCCGGCCACTTAGCAGGTCGCCCGAACGTCACAGTGACGCCCCGCAGTCCGCACGTCATGGGGACCGCTGGTCACGTGATCTGGCGTCGCCTAGCCCTGGGTTCCTTTGGGTTCGGAACCAATTTCTCAGCCTGGGCGTCTAACTCGGGAAGGAAGGATTTGCTAGAGACCCAGACGAGCTAACAGGTATTAAGTCCTCGGAGCCAATGGGTGTCCAGGATCGGAGGAGGGAGACAGACAAGGAGAGGTCATTGGTTGGAGTTTTTCAGGAGCAAGGCCAATTAGAGAGCGAACAGAGGAACCCAGGGGCCAATAGGCAGCGCCTCTGGGGGCGGGAGCAGAGAGACAAGGAAATGCTGTCACCGCCGTTAACACGCACGTGGAGGTTTGTTAAAGGTATAGGGACTGCAGCAGTCCAGGCGGGGAGCAGGGGAGGACTCCCTGCGGGCTTGAGGAGAGTGGTCAGTAATAAGTGGAAGCCCCATCGTAGGTGACTGGACGCGAGCTTTGGGCGGAAGTATTACCTGGAAGGGGAGGTTGGTGGACTGGGAAAGAAAAAATGGAATATGGAATTAGGTGTCAGACTCTGAGGCAAGATGAATTGGGGCAATCTAGTTGGAGGAAGATTGTGGCTTGAGAGTGGGAGAGGTTGAAACAACTTATGGATCATACACTTGCTGTGCGGTAGGGATGGGGGTGGAACTCTGGGGGCTGAGGAGGTGCACGGGGGTCTGGAAGAGACTAGGTTGAGAAGGAAGACAACTGAATGGGAAAGAAGAGTGAAATTTGGGGTCAGGCCATCCCAGATCAGATCCCTCTACCTGTTCTAGCGCTGATCACCCTTCCTCCTGCCTCATTTCTCTATCCTGCTGTCTTTGTTCATGGTATCTCCTATCTAATTGCACCAAAGTTTATACTAGCCAGTGTTCTATTAGATGAGAGGTTGTCGTTTTCCCCTCTTTCCCACGCCTCTCCCACCTTGGCTGTTTCCCCCTTTCCACATTTTGCCTTTCCTAGGTAGTCAGGGTCATCCTTAAGTCATTGCCAGCAATATTCAAGGATATAGGGGAGCAGGTGACTGTGCAAAGCCACTTCCAGGCTGTGTACATAAGACTGAGAATTGGGAAACCTGCCAGTGCTCATCCTAGCTTTGACCTGGCTGGGACAGCCTGGGGTTGAGGCCACCATCATCTGGAAGGGTTCCTGCAAGAGCCATCTAGGCAGGTACCTAGTATGGTGCCAGGTAAGAGGAACTCCCTGGCCTGCCCGCATGCCTGCATTGGATACCTAACATCCTTTATTACGCATTATGGCTTGAGCCAAATAGAATCTGGAAGACACATTTGCTACAAAGAAATTAGACTGTCTCACAACTTAATGATATTAATCTTTGGATTCTCCACTGGTTGGGTTTTTTGGTGCCACCATCATTTTCCTCCAGCATGATTGAGAGGTTGTTGACTAGACTTACTTTCTTGCTGAAGTTGCCTTTCCAATATGTCTTATAATTAGCATCCTTCATGGGGCCATGCTCTTTTTGCACTCCTGGATGACTGCTACCCTGGATCTGGATTCTAATGGGCACCAACATTAGGATCATTTCAGTAGTTTGCTTAAAAACCAAGAACTACCAGGCACGGTGGCACACGTCTGTAATTCCAGCTACCCTACAGGTTGGAGCAGGAGGATTGCAAGTTCAAGGACAATCTGGGCAGTTTAACAAGATAAAAAAATCTCAAAATAAAAAATAGGTGGGGCTGGGGGATGTAACTCCATGGAAGACCACCCTTGGGATTTATTCCTAGTATGGCAAAATAGTTGCAAGTACTTAAAAGATGTTTCCGTAAGGTAAGAGGAAGCAAAAACAAGGGGGCGCACAGTCCAGAAAGGTCAAATAAAGCGAGCAGACGTTGGATTTGTCTTAACAAGTGTTTGCCAGATGGACAATGGAACAGGCATTCAGAAGAGGAAAGATGGTGAGTAAAGGCATGACACACTGGGGAACGGGGAGGAGGGTGCTGCTGCTGGAGCCAGGCAGTCAGAAACAAGCCAAATGAGCCATAGGGGCCCTGTGCTCCTTGCTGGAAGACTCACCATGAAGGTGGTGAGGGCCAGATTTTTTTTTTTTTTTTCCTGTACTGGAAATGAAACCTAGCGGTGCTCTACCACTGAGCTGCATTCCCAACCCTTTTAATTTTTTTGATACAAGGGCTGGCTACAATGTCAAAGCTCACTTTGAATTTACAATCCTCCTGCCTCAGCCTCCTGAGTCTCTGGGATTATCGGCCTGTGCTGCCACGCCCAGCGTGGGCCATACTTTTAATACACAATGATTCTGTGTTGAACCAGACTCTAATTCTGGATATTTATTATTTATTTAAGACCAGATGGGCAGGAAAAAAGTGCTAGATTCTGACAGCCTCTCTCTTCCTTGGCAATTATGAAGAAGATTCGCAGCTGATTCTTTTTTTTTATTTTCCCTTTGTCTTGAAGATAATAAGTAGGCTTGTGTTGTGCTTTTCCATTTAGTTGGATTTGGTGTCTGGATCACTAAGCAGCCTGGCTGCTGGCTGTGACTGCTACTGATGCAATCCCTGGCAAGGGTTTTCTGAGTGGGAGAAATGAAAAATTTTTTTTTTTTTTTTTTTTTTTTGGTACCGGGGATTGAACCCAGGGCACTTAACCACTGGGCTACATCCCCAGCCCTTTTTTGTATTTTCACTTAGAGACAGGGTCTCACTGAGTTGCTAAGTGCCTTGCTAAGTTGCTGAGGCTGGCTTTGAACTCACAATCTTCCTGCCTCAGCTTCCTGAGTTGCTGGGTTTATAGGCATGCACCACTGCACCTGTTGAGAAATGAATTTTTTATTGGTACTGCTTTTTCTTTCTTTCTTTCTCTCTCTCTCTCTCTCTCTTTGTCTCTCCCTCTCTTTCTTTTCTAGTTGTCGAACCCAAGGATGCTTGTTCTACCACTGATACATTTTATTTTGTTTTTTATTTTGAGACAGGATCTCGTTAAATTGCCCAGCCTGGCCTTGGACTTTCAATCCTCCTATCTCAGCCTCTTGAGTTGCTGGGGTATGGGCATGCACACCATGCCAGGCTGATACTGCTTTTTCTTTAAAACTTTGCCATATCCCCCAACTTTGTAATACCATTAATCTTTCCATGAGAAAGGCTTGCGTGAATAAAAATATGTTGCAAAATTTCATTATACAGAGAGTAATACTGCTTTCTCAATATGAAACAAAGAAGTCTGTACTGGGAACTATGCCTTACCTGTTTCCTTCTAATGCTTTTGCATTTCTTTTCTTTTAATTATTTATGTGTATATATATATATATATATATTAGTTGTTGATGGACTTTTATTCATTTATTTATATGTGGTGTTGAAAATCGAACCTAGTGCCTCACACATGCCAGGCAAGTGCTCCATCACTAAGCCACAACCCCAGCTCCTGCATTTATTTTCTTAAACCATGTTTTTCTTTAATTAGCTGATGGGATTACTAGGTTTCCATTTTATTTTATTGATTGGATTTATGTTTTGGAACCTGCCTCTAGTGACCAAGTGGATGATTGGCAAGGGAGGGTAAGGCTGGTGGCAAGGAGTTGCTGCCCAGTGTTGTCTAGGTAGACACTGGGACAGGTATGGCTGACGCATGAATGTTAGGAGGGAGTGTGGAGAGGAGGGATCACTCACTGGCTTTTGGCAACGTGGGCGGTGCTGCTAATTAATTGGGGCATGTTGGAGGAAGGAGTTTGTGGGGAAAGAGGAATTCCTTAGCATACCTCTTGTGGGACACCCATGTTTGGTCAGGTTGGATGGTGGAGTTTGGAGCTTAGGGGAGAGGTCAGGCACTGTGTCACAAGTGGAGGTACAAATGAGATGTTTGCTATAGAAATACAGCCTTGCTGAGGGCAGAGGTGGGAAGTTACCATCAGGAGCCAGGGAGGCAAGAGATAAATCTTTTTTTTTTTTTTTTGGGGGGGGTGCTGGGGATCGAACCCAGGGCCTTGTGCTTACAAGGCAAGCACTCTACCGACTGAGCTATCTCCCCAGCCCCGAGATAAATCTTTAAATGAGCAGCTTCTTCATATCTAACAAAGGGGTCCTAGTATCCCCAAGGAGCAGACATTTTTGTTCATGAAGAAGCCATCACTTCATGAAACTGGACTGATTTAGGCATCATGAACCTCTGAAGTGGCACTTGAAGCCATAGGAAGGATGAGAATATCTAGAAGGGAGAGGACAGGGGAGAGGTCCAAAGAGTAATGAGGCTGGTGAAATAGAGACTCAGCTTGCCAAGAGGAGGTCCTAGGACAGGCACAGGGTTGTGCTGGAGGCCCAGGGCTCAGATATTTCTTAACCTTGGGGTGAACTCAGCTTGGAGTCCCTGAGGTAGTGACACCAGGAGACCCTGAATGGTGGGTGCTTGGTTCCTTGCCAGCTTGTGCCTGGGCTCTGAGTAGGTTATCCTGGGCCCAGAGAGGGCTAGGACCTCTGAAGCCTGCTGTGGGATGAGAGGAGGCTGAACCTTGTCCATGCCCTGCCTGTGGTCCTTTGTGGTTAACCCCTTCATGTGCTCCCAGATTGCTTCCCAAATCCATTCTGAAGTGTTCATTAGTGCGACTGATATTATGGTGCAGCGTGGGAGCTTCTTCATGGGAGAGATCACATCTCTTACTTTCTCTGGCTCTTTCTTAAGATTCCAGCCGATAGGGTGTGCTCAGGAAATGCCGATCTGTACCATAATGCATAAATTGCTTTTGTTAAGCTTCTCTGTAGAGTGGGGGGCTAGGCATGGTGAGTGGGGCCTGGGGTGATTTTGCACCTGGTGAGAGCAGGGAGCGCCTGTTTGTGGATTGGAGGGATGTTAAACCTCCAAAGGCCTAGTGAATTCCATCCGTCTCAGTCCCTGGCACAGCTGCTTTGGTAATACTGCCATCCTTGTAGGTGGAGGCCAAGTGGTGGGTTTCCAGGCAGACCCGGAAGATGGGATCTGGCAGCCTCTTCTTTGGGTAATCCTGGTGGCTCTTTGCATTTGGCCTGCCGGTTGTCAGCTCTCATTTCCTCTTGGCCCAAGATCTCTGTGAGCAGGCTCCTGACCTGAGTCCCTGTCACCAGAGACTTGCCCTCTTCTCACCCACAGCTCTGTTCCTTGTTTCCTCTTCCCAGCACACCTCTTCCCTCTTCTACTTTGCAAGGGCCTCTTCACCTAGGAAACCCAGCTGACACCTGTCCTGCGATTACTGAGCTTTCTTTCTTTCTTTCTTTTAATTTTTTTTTTTAGTTTAGTTGGACACAATACATTTATTTTATTTATTTATTTTTTTGTGGCGCTAAGAATCGAACCCAGTGCCTCACACGTGCTAGGCAAGCGCTCTACCACTGAGCCACACCTCCAGTCCCTGTGGCTTCTTTGGTGGTCAGTCACACATTGTCTCTGAATTAAGTAAGATCTCACCCCAAATTAGGCTCCCTAGAATCTGTGTGGCATTAGTTACAAGCCCCCGATGGATCCAGGGACCTGAGATGCTACAAGTGGCTCCTTGTGAGGGACAGGGCAAGGGGCAGCACAAAGGTGGGCTGTGACTGGCAAGCTCTGCCTGCAGCAGGTGCCCATGCCTCAGTCCCAGACTCTCTGGATCCTAGTCACCCATCGCACTAGCCCTCTCTTTACAGGGTGGATTGTCCACTCTGATTGTGAAACTGGCTGGGTGATCTTTTTCCATCTGCTTTGATTTTCACTTGTATGTTGTACTCCATTTCTTTCTTTCTTCTTCTTCTTCTTTGTCTTCTTTTTTTTTTTTTTGAAAGGGGGTGGGGTAACCAAGGATTGAACCCAGGGTTGATTAACCCCTGGGCCAAATCCCCAGCCCTTTATTTTTTTATTTTTTTTTTATTTTTTTTATTTTTGGTGCCCAGGATTTAACCCAGGAGCACCTAACCACTGAACCACATCTCCAGCCCTTTTAAAATTTTTTTATATTGAGACAAGTTCTTACTAAATTGCTGAGGTTGGCTTTGAACTTGTGATCCTCCTGCCTCGGCCTGCCAAGTTGCTGGGATTACAGGTGTGTACCACCACACCTGGCCCTTTTTATTTTTTATTTTGAGATAGGGTCTCACTAAGTTGTTTAGGGCCTTGCTAAGTTGCTGAGGCAGGTCTCAAACTCAACGATCCTCATGCCTCAGCCTTCCAAGTGGTTGAGATTACAGGGACTCGCCACCATGCCTGACTATATTCCATTTCTTGATTTACTGAAAAGTTACACCTATGGTAGAAAGATTTCCCATAATCCCTTCACCCAGCTTCCCCTAGTGTTAAGATCTTACTAAGCATAGCACAGTTGTTAAAAACATGAAATTAACAGTGACACACTGCTAACAACTAAACTACAGGGTTTATTTGAATTTTACCCCCGCCCCCAACTGAAGTCCTCTTCCTATTCTGAGAGCCAGTCTGTCTTCTCACATTGCATTTGGTGGTCTTGTCCTCTTAGTCTCCAGGCTGTGCAGTTCTCAGTCTTTGAGCTCTGCTGCCTACACTCCCCCACTTAGGAATGAGTATGGAGCCAGGTGGGGTGGCGTGCACCTCTAATCCCAGCGGCTCTGGAGGCTGAGGCAGGAGGATCACGAGTTCAAATCTCAGCCTCAGCAATTTAGTGAAACCCTGTCTACAAAAAATAAAAAGGGCTGGGATGTTTCTCAGTGGTTAAGCACCACCCTGGGTTCAATCCCTGGTACCAAAAGAAAAAAAGAATGGGTACGCAGTGTGCAGATAGAGGCAGCCACATCACTCTGGGAATGATACTGCAGACCTGGTTGGAGACAGGACTGAAGATAGGGTTACCTTGGGCAGGGGAGTTTTCTGGAGGTCTGTGTACACTGCAAAGTCTCTGCTATGTTCCCTTTCTCCTGTGGTTAAGGAAGATGCTGCTGACCTGTGTGTGTGTGTGTGTGTGTGTGTGTGTGTGTGTTGTGTGTCCATTGTATGAAATGGGACTGTTTCCTGAACCCAAATCAGTGTCCATCAGCTGGGGAGGCCAGGGTGTCCCCTGCTGTGACCTCCCAGACATCACCAATCCATGATTTTTTTTTTTCTTTTTTTTGCAGTATTGCAGATTGAACCCAGGAGCGCTGTACCACTGAGCTACATCCACACCCAGTCTTTTTATTTTGAGCCTTTTTAATTTCTCACTATGTTACTAAGATTGGCCTTAAATTTGCCATCCTCCCTGTCCAGACTTCTGAATCCTAGGATTACAGGCATTCACCACTGTGCCTAGCTCCTGCTGTTTTCTTTTTAAACAATTGAGCCAACATTTAAAGATTGGGAGACTTCACACAAAACTTCATGTGTTAAGTCAGCTTTCCAGAATTACACCTGACTGAAAACCTGAGATAATCAACTTAACTTTTTAAGTTAAGGAAAGGTTGCTGGGTCTGGGGGGGCTGAGGCAGGAGGATTACAAGTTTCAGGCAAGCCTCAGCAATTTAGCAGGACCCTAAGCAGCTTAGTGAGACCCTGTGTCAAAATGGAAAAAATAAAAATGACTGGGAATGTAGCTTAGTGGTAAAGCACCTCTGTATTCAATTCCCAGCACCAAAAAAGGGCAGGGGTACTAGGGTATTAACTCAGTGGTAGAGTGCCCTTGGGTTCAGTCCCCAGTCCTGGGTGGCAGGGAGTTGAAGGGTGGGGAGAAAGAAAAAGGAGTTTAGTTCAGCTCAGTTTTGGAGGTTTCAGTCCATGTTTGGATGGCCCTGTTGCTTTAGGCCTGTGCTGAGGCAGTAGATCATGGTGGGAGCACATGATGGAGGAAGCTGCTTAATTCATGGTGGCTAGGAAGGAAAGACAGGGGAAGGAAGGGGTCGGAGCCCCAATATTCCCTTCAAGGCCTTGCACCAATGAACTAACCTCCTTCCACTGTGCCTCCTAAAGGTTCTACCACCTCCCAATAGCACCACAGACTGGACCAAGCTTTCAACACATGGACTTTTTGAGATATTCAAGATCCAAATCATAGCACTCCACATGTCTGGCCTCCTTAAAAAATCAGGAGAGTTGGCATTTTGCACAGCAACAACTGGCAAAAACCAAGTTAGGGACACCCAGTTGGTGGAGTCTGTATCCCAGTTTTTGGTTTTTGTTTGTACTGGGAATCAAACCCAGGGCCTTGGACATGGTAGGCAAGCACTCTGCTACTGGCTACATCCCCAGCCCTGTGTGTCCCAGTGTTATAGTCATTTACTCCCCAATATTTCATTTACCATGGTGCTTGCTGTTTTCCTTACAGTTGAAAACTGTTCCCCTTCTGGTCCTGGAAGCTGCTGAGTGCAGTGGGCTAGTGTTTAACTGAAGTACATGACAGCTGGAGAAGAAGTCCTCCACCCCAGTGGCTATGGGGGCCTGAAGTGTGCCCCAGGAAGGTCTGGCTAGGAGAGTCTGGAATGAGTGAGGTAGGGCAGGAAGCAGTCAGCCTTCAAGGGAGGGGAGGAGGAAGGGGAGGGCTCTCAGACCACAGCTCATTTCCAAAGGATGCCAAGGAGTTAGGTCAGTTTCTTCACTGGAACCACAGGGCACAGGCCTGGGAATCAACTCCCAGGTAGAATAATTCTTTGTGCCCAAGAACAAAGCTGAGGAAAATATGTGGCAGAAAGAAACCAGTTTGTTAATACATCTCTTCTCTTCACCAATCCCCTCCTTCAGAACATGCAAGGCAGTTTTCCAGCTATGCAGCCACACACTTCCCCCTGGCTGTCAGAGCAGTGAGGAGACGCAGGGCCAATGGGCTGAGGAAGAGGTTCTATGCCAGGGTCCATTCAGCTGCTGGTCTAGTATTGCCCAGAAAGCTTGAAGTGATCACAGGCAGAGAACCTGAATCCATGAGATATTTGCCCTTTTTATTTTTTTAGTCATGTGAGGTCGACTGGCTCTAAAAGAAAAGCTGTTTTCTAGCAGTGCAGGTGACTGGTGACAAAGGCAATGGACAGCTCAAAATGAGCCTCATCACTCCTGAACAAGATTGCCATCCTGGCTGTCCTGAGGGCGAGTAGAAAGCACATTCTGCTCTCTGCATGCTTGAGATGACTCGCCTTTCCCTTCAGCCCCGGATGCTCTGCTCTTCAGGCCCCAAAGAGGCTTAAATATTGGCTCCAATCTTCAGCTGCATAATACCACAACCCCCGACTTCCTCCCCAACCCGCCCCCCACACAAAAAAATCCCCACCAAAATTTTAGATCTGTAGCCCTTGCTAAAACCAAAAGGCGTCCACCAACTGACTGCCCTCCCTTGGATGCTGGGTGAGGGGACAGAAGAAAAACAGAATCTATGGTCAGCCAGGGTCCTCTTTTAGGAAAAGCTGGGCTCACAGGCCTCTGGCTGTGGGCCCTCTGAGGAACCTACGTGGTCCTCTACCTTGGGAAGGGCCCTTAGTCCTTGCGGAAACTGTTTTCCAGACTCTGAGCCTTTTGGAAGTGGCTGAGCCAGAGTCTTGGCTCTTCTCCCTAAACTTATTAATGGGCTGTGAGGCCAAAGCTTCTCCCTCCAGGGACTGAGTGAGGGGGGGAGTCAGCTTGCTGGGAGGGAGTGCCTGCTGTAACTTGTCTCTGTGGCACCTGCTCTATGGCAGAAAGGAAAAACAAACACTGTAGGCCCTGGCCTCTGGAGGTCCCTGGAGACGCTTGCTCTGGGGACTTCACTGTGAAGCACACATGGCTGCAGCCCCTGGGCAAGGTCCAAAGGCTCCCTCTCCTGGAGTCCCTTTCTGAGCCCTCCAAGGCAAAACACAAAGGAAGCCAAACTGCCAAGGTGCAGATTTTGCCTCAGGCAACTAAATTTATTAGCAAGAAAAAATTTTTGTCAGCCCAGCACTGACCAACAAAGTACATTGTTAATAAAGGATAACAAATCTGTCACTTAATTCATAAAACATACCTCAAGCAGTTACAACTAAAAATAAAGTTGGATTTTTGTTTAATTTAAAAGCCTCAAAAATAACAAGCAATATGTTTTTTAAAACATGTAGTAGACACAATCGTCTATTATACAATATACACTGTACACAGCTGAGCTTGGGGGACAGGTGAGATGAGGGGAGAGGGAGGAGGTTCAGGATGGAAGTGTTTTTGAGTTGAAATGCTGTTTCACTTAGAAAAGAGGACTGCTAGAGTGAGAAAAAAATTCATATGCTCATCATTGCCCCCCCAAATCCTAAACTGAAAGCAGGCATGGGGGAGGTGGCTACAAAGGAAAGGAAGAAGGGAGCAATTAAATAAACGTCCTTAAAGCACACACAATACACAGTGTTCATCATCTGAAGTAGAGAGTATAAGGCAACGTTCTCCATAGAAAAAGGGGAGAGGAGGAGTCCACGGTGTCTGACTTTTTAAATAGGAAGTTGGAATGTCTGGAGGAGAGCCGTGGCAGGGCTGGGCAGTGGAGTGGAGGAGGCCTCCTGAGTCTCTGCAAAGGTGGGTGCCAGAGGGAGGCTGGGTGCAGGGCACCGGGGCATCCCAAGTGGGTAGTGCGTGGGGCAAGGAGGCACAGGAGTGGGGGAGGCATGGCACAATGGGACTCCGGCAGTGTTGGGAGTGTTGGGGGCAGGGAACAGGGCAGGGGTGGGCTCACTTTGCTCCTCGACGGAGTGAAATGCATGTTTTTCCTTTGGAAATAAGGGTTCCCATGCGTCCTGGTTTAGAACGTCTCATTGGGCATGGCCACTGCCCATGGTCTGGGCAGGCCGGGAGCTCGTGGTGGGAAGGAAGGGCCAGGGCAGAGCCAAGGGACTTCAGAAGGAGAGCATGGGGAGCAGG